>NC_141903.1:73464094-74912428 GCF_057802395.1 Ceratotherium simum simum | reverse complement strand
CTGTATCAAACAGTAATAAAGAGCCTCAAGCAGTTGTCTGTGCTCATGCCAGTTTTCATGCTTTAATTCAGCTGCCCTGTGGTTCTTAGCTTTGACATTGAGATCTGCACGGCCACCAGAGATAATTATTTCAACCTTCAGGCCATCAGGCGTTCATTTTTGATCATGGATATGTAAGAGATGTTTTCTGCTTTCTAAGTCTTCCAAGTGGATATCAATAGAAGGGTAAAATAAGGAAAAGCAGTAAGCATTTGAAAAGAACTTGAACATTCTGCATTACAGAAATGTGAATTGCTCTATCAATTTTTCTAAATACTTCACTTAACCTGATAGCTTATTTAGAAGTATTTTAATTTGTCCAAATTTTAAATTAGAATTAATTACTGCCACTAATACTCTATAAAATTTGTTTAAATATTTACAGTAAAATTCATACTTTGCCTATTTTGATGGAAATACAAAGACATTATAGCACAGAATCCATAAGCCAAAAATAATAACTTTTTAAGTCAAATTTGTATATCATATCATAATGTGTTTTTATGCAAAACTGCAATCAGGAACATACATCATTCACTAAAATATCTAATTAGTAGTCACAGAAATCACTGAACAAAGTAATATGACAAATCTCTAAAATGTAGAGAGATTACATTTCTCTCCCTAAAAAATATGGAGAAAACATTAGTTCCCACAAAATTTGGTGCAAAGATTAAACCATTCTGTTAACACTAAATGATAGTGATAAAAATTAAAATATATTTTAATTTCTTAATAGTATATAGCTTTTTATTTCATAATTTTAACAAATAAAATAATGAATAGTAGAGTTTTAAATATATAATTGATACCAAGTAGAAAAGAAAACTAAAAAGATCACAAAATACAATAAGCAAATACAAAATAGGATTCATCAACATTTTTCTTAATATCTTTTTATAAAGAAAAAATATTTAAAGAATATGCCATAATATCGATACTATTTAATAAGAAATCTATGCCTAAGAAATTTACTTAAGTAGATGACTGGAGAAGACACGATTATAGCTGACCTAAAAATAGCTGACCCTGTCTTCAAATCAAAAACCCACTGTCGTAACCCTGAAGATGGAAACAGAAGAGATACTGCCATGCTAGATGCATGCCAACAGTCTAAAAACAATGGTAATAATTTCAGAATAAGGTAATTCACTTTAAAAGGAAAAAGAATTATCTTAACTAGTATTTCAATGAGTTTAAAATAAAATTTTTTTTCAATTTATTTAAACTAAAAAAAAAAAAAAAGTTGACCCATGAGTTTAAATTTTTAACATTTTCTCCAAATGAAAAATCTCAACTATTCATGGTTCCCAAAGCAAAATGAGAAGTGAGCTCAAGAGGTAGTATCTTTAGCAGGCTTCTGCAACTTCTGTGACATATGCTCACTTTTTTCCCCCTTAAATTGAACACTACAGTAAGTGATGAAAAAGCTAAGTTAACATCTTCCTCAGTAAGTATAAACTTCCTTATTCTACAGAAGGCTAATTAAATAAAATTTCAAGAAGTGGTTAGAGCATCAGATCTTCAGTCTTCTAGAACATGAATACTTGAAAGCCCTTTCCATCTCATATCAAGTCCATAACACAAAGCAGAGTATAAGTTGGCACATAAATGGTAGGATCATTTAGTGTGAAAAATCAAGCCATATAACTCAGGTGAAATCACCTGATTTCTTCCCAAATATCAATGGGCAGGAGTGTCCCTAATACTCTGGAGCAAAAATAATCAAACAAAAAATTCTTGCCTTTATTAAAGCAAACCTTTGCTCTATGCTTTTTGTAATCCCAAGTCCCTCAAAAGAAAAAGCTACTTCTCCCCAACATAGAAAGACTTATTTATCAATGAAAGTTACTTTGTTTGTATTAAAATGTGTTTCCTTAAGCTATTTATAGATAAGATTCTGGTCTTTCTAAAGTGGGAGCTTAACATGATATAATTTATGGAGTACAGCATATATGACAGAAAAGGACTAAAAACAAAGGACTTTATAGAAAGGCTGTGAAAGAAAATACAATCATACTTTTTGATTTTCCTACTTCCACCTCTCTTCCTATAAAGAAATGATCCTCCCAATAAACTAGCAAAAAGGCCACAGACTGCAAATAGTCATTTGTTGAAGTACTTTTATTCTAAACAATTTTAAACTTAAAATAATGTAGTTTAACATTATGAAAATTCACTCGAAGGATGACAAGCCAGCATAGAGGAAAATAATAGTAATTACATATTCTAATAGAATATTAGCTTCCTATTTTATTCAAAGAGATCACTAATTCTGTAGAGTTCCTTTACTGAGTTACTGCCAGATCCTCAGGCTAAAAATATTTGGGGCAGAAACACTTGCTTTCCTGCATATTCTACAACATTTCAGATTTGCTTACTACCACTGGGAATTCAAAAATCTTAATTATAGAGTTAAAAAAAGACGATACAGCCAAAATGTATAAGGTATATGATCGGCCTAAGGAAGGTTCAGTGGGTATCAGGGATATTTAGAATCTCTATCCCGTAACTTCAGACTATGAGAAAAACAGCTCTTCTCTGTCCCTTAATCATTTGCCGTACCATATTCCCAGATTAAAGTTAATTTGCAAGTCCAGGGTCATTCTAGCAGTTAATAAGTTTCAGTGATTTGTGTATAATGCTGTGGAATCCATGTCTTCCAATAACGAATAACCATCTCCCCCCCTCCTTCTGACAATTTTTTGATTCTCATCACAAGATGAATACTAGTGCATCCAAAATAATAAATATGATTTCTTATCATCTGAGTATGTGCTTGTAGATACTTTTTGCTTCCCTTCTCATTTTTTATGAATGATCTTTATGGATTTTCCTTCTTATCTTTATTTTATCTGTGGAAGTTATTTATTAAAAACTCAGAGCAAGACCTTAAGCAGGACTATTTCCCTTACTCCAAGCACAAGTCACTAAATTTATAGTACTCGCCTGCTCCTCACATGCACCTTTCTTTCTGTCTCTTCTTTTGTTTTATGTACTTCTTACCCTTATTCCATTTCATTCTCACCTTTCATTCTCTTTTTTTTAGGGACTCATATTATTCTTGGATAATGGCAGCTCTTAGTAGTGATTCACCTCCTTGGTATGATGCAGAATGAAAATGACCACTGGTCCACGTACACACAGCAAGTAAAGCCCTAAATCAACCAAATGGCTAAAGAAAAGATATTCAGGGCCGGCCCCGTGGCTTAGTGGTTAAGTGCGTGCGCTCTGCTGCTGGCGGCCCGGGTTCGGATCCCGGGTGCGCACTGACACACCGCTTCTCCGGCCACGCTGAGGCCGCGTCCCACATACAGCAACTAGAAGAATGTGCAGCTATGACATACAACTATCTACTGGGGATTTGGGGGGAAAAAATAAATAAATAAAATCTTTAAAAAAAAAAAAAAAAGATATTCATTTGGTCATCTTCCTTCTGAGTCAATATGGGAATGTATTTCAAGTAATTCTAACCCCACACTTGCACAAAAGAATGCTGAAAGCAACTGGATAGCTATTAGAAAGTCTAATATATGGCTCAAGAATAAAAAATTATAAATAATAATAGCTAACATTTATTGAGTGCTTGCTGTGTGACAAGTACATTACGCACTTTATATGCATTATCTCATCTAATTGTTCCTAAAAACATGCAAAGTAAAGATATTCTTGGTGTCATTAGTTTATAGCTGTTAACACAGCAAGTAAATGGTAGAACTGGGATCAGAGTCCACTCTGACTCCAGAGCTCACACCATTACCCAATATGATATACTATATAATGTTTATTAACTTTAGCTTGTGATAAGTGATTCTTGATTTTAATTTGATGATATTTTGCTGCTTTTGAATTCTCAAGTGACAAATACCATGATTTTCTATATTATACATAGATTGATAGCACTTCTGGCATTAGCTCTGTAATGACCATAAGTCACCCCTAGGGGTCAGATATATTTTAAAAAGTGAAATTAGAAACATTTGCATCCATCAGCTAAAAAAAGTAGCTCATATAGAAACAACAAATATTTACCTATAAACTCTGTCACATTGCTAAAATGTTATACATTGCTTAGAGCAAGTATAGATGCATGAGGTCTTTCAGGTTCTTTACCAAGGTTTCTAAGAAGATCCCTAAAATAAGAAAAACTTCTCTGAAAAAGTTCTTTTTGGTTATGGTGATAAAGCCTCCCTCCATGTTCACAGAAGAACAAAGCAGCAAGGGTTAGTCTTCTGCAAAAATATTTTGGTTATTTAGTCCTTGTTTTCTTGGGTTGAATTTGAAAGTAGCTTACTGTTACAGGCAGAACAAATTCCTTTGCTTTTCGTATGCATTTGAAGAAGGAGGCAAAGGAGAAAGTTATGAGTTGAGGACAATCCCAGGAGGGCTCTGATCAACTTAAGAAATCTCCATAAAGTTACTTGAGAAATCAGACAATAGCTTCTTTTACAGTTGAACTGTTGACTACAGGGACTAAAGTGTGTCCATGTTGATGGGTGATTAGCATAGCTTAATGACATTATTATTATTAGGTTTAATAAAAAAGGTCAGTGAAATATCATATAGTAGATTTTGCCAGTATTAATAGTTTTAATCTTAACAACATGGGTATAACTCTTAACTTGTCCTTATTGGTGCCTCATGGAATACTCGAACACAACAAAACTATTTTGGAAAAAAAGAGTAAATATTCGCACAAGACATTTTTCTATACTGGACAAATACTGTTTAGATATACTAATTGGCCCTAATAGAAAGAAATCATTCAAGTGAGAATAGAAGTATTGACAAAAGCATAATGTTGTTACTTTAATGAACACTAGACAGTTGATGATATATATTTAGTGATTTAAAAAAAAACAAACCAATATGAACATCTCTTTCAGGGATCCATAAATCAACTACTTAAGCAGTTTCTGAATAGCTACTACATGTGGAACATAGTACTAAGCTTGAAAGCAACATATTAGAATTACTTTTTCAAAGAGTATTACTTTGAAAAAATGCTATTCTGTGCCTTTTTTATTTGAGCAAAGCACTTTGCTCAGATATTATTTACTACAGTCATAAGGTGCAGGTAAAGATTAAACAATAAAGTAAATTCCAAATTTAAAGATTAGAATGTCATACAGGCTCCAACTGTAATATAAATTAAACAGTACCCAGTAGTTTTGAAAGCTAGATCACAAATCATGGTAAAATTAGTAGTGTAATAACTCTAAGCATTTTTTTTAGAGTACAACAATATTCATATCAGCTTATTAGCCTTAAGACTAAAGTAAATCAGTGAAAACTGAGGAGAGAAATTGAGAAATAGTATGTATAAGGAAATTATGTCTTTAAGAGTTGGTTTTAATTATGAAGTTCTGGGGCTTGGAGTCTTACTTTAGGAAGAAATGTCACAATGGCAATGGAAGGATTAGTCACACGACCTGAAACTGATCAGGACCCAAATGGTCTGAGAACTACTCTTGGCTCATGCCATACTACAAAATTTCTGGCATTTTCTCTGGGTTAACTTCTATCTTCAACATACAGCTTTTGTAGCTCTGGTTCCTTCTCCAGTCCTCCTCTAACCTGATGCAAGAGAAGTGAACCTTGCTCATTGAAGGGTAAAGGCATAAAGACTGCCAGCTAATCTTTTAGAAATCTGCAACCACATTTGAAAACACAGTAATTATTCCCTTTTGTTTAAGTCCTGAGTTCATAATAATCAGGAATAAAAATTTTTTAAAATAGTAGACAGTCAAAAAGAAAAGGTGAGATCTTGGAAACTTGAGATGATTGCAAGAATGAGTCTACAAGTAGAAAAGGAAATAAGGCAAAATATCCATCTTCTTCAGGGAAACCTGAGAATGCTTACACAGAGTGGAGAGATGTGCATTTAGATAGCAAAATCAGCATACGGCTGAACAGGAGGGTACCCCATGAAAATTAGTATATGACTTAATAAAGCTAATAAACTCCACTAACAGTCATCTTTTGTCTGGTTGTTAAGATGTCATCTATTACTAAAAGGATCTACTGCATATTCATAAATATTCACTTAGAAAAATTCTACACTACCTCAAAAACTTTGGAAGATGCTTATAAAAAGTTTTGAATTGCAACAGTCTTTCAGAAGTTCGAAGGCATTGTCTGTGACTAGGAACTTTTGAGTTCCTTTGTTACATGTTCAAGCATGAACATATAAAATATAAAGAATTAAGAGACAGTCACTGCACTGGTAGGTGGAAGATGATATGGTTATCTGCATGACAAGACAGGTTATCTGTAATTCTAACATGATCAACCTATAATCACAGATTAGCTTACAACCTCAGGTACCTTTGTGTAAAGAGCTGTACTTGCTTAATAGTTCTCAGGCAGCAGGACTTTTGAGGGTAAAAACAAGATTGGAAGGAACATATGAAAGATGACAGTTCCTGAAAGTTAAAGGATACTTGGAATAACAAAAATATAGACAACTAACAAGATTAGTTAAGAGTGTCTTAACTTTTAATTTGTGTCAACCTGAAACATATTTGTAAAAGCAGCTAACCTAGAATTATTTCCTAGGAAGGAAAGAATGGCAATCTGCTAACTTCAAATGTAGTAGATAGTAGATAAGATATTAAATATAAGAGTCACACATATATTCTCATATTTTAGTAACATATATTAGGAGTTCAATAAAATGCTTACTTTTTGGTTTATGGACATTTCTATTTCATACAAATAAAAATATTCTAAATAAGTCATCATCAAAATATTCCTATAAACCACATACATAAGTACTATGGTAAAAGAAAGGCCACTCTAAATGTTATTTATCTTTTTAACCCAAATAAAGTCAGACTAGTAACACTTGTCTGATTAAAAGTATTACTTTTGTGAAGAAATATTTTAGTCATATATTTGCTATTTAGCTGAAAATTAGCAAAAAAAGTGAATAGTAAGTATGTAGATTATTTGTTCTACTCTATAAAGGGTAAATAAAGCATCCAGGGCTTGAGATAGGGTACAAAGAACGTTTCCATGGTTACATGCTTTCCCATATCAAATTAGAGCAGAATTTGTGTACAAGAGGTTTGTTGACAGCCTACATAGGCCATAAAAAGAATAGAAGGCTAGGAGTTTGAAATCTAAATATATTCTGCAAAGTCTGTTGAGAGAAAGTTGGGTGAAGAAAGCAGCATGAGGAGAGTAGCAGATTAGTTAAGAGTATCATATGCCATTTCGTAAAAAGATAACTTTTCTTTTAGATGTGGCTTGTAAAAGTCTCTTCAAATGTATGATGAGCTACTCTTTTCTTCATTTCCACAAAGACACCTCAATCTGGTGGCCACCCAAGCTATGAAGAAGAACCATTATTCGGCACGTAGCTAGCAGCACCAGCTTCACCACCTGCCTAGTCTCGCAGATGTCGCTCTACCATATTCAGTCTCAAACACGGGGGCTTCAAAAGGACAGTTCAAGGGCTGTTCCCACACAAGTGCTGGCCAAGCAAGAGCTCTGTTGTACACCTGCCCCTATTATTGTTGTGGACCATTTAGTAGGAGTGAATTCTCTTTTTAGTACATGTTGAGAATTCCATTTGGGCTAAACAGTATCTTATAAATTATAACATGGTCGGATATACAGTCAAAGCACTGCCCAGCAATTTTTCCATAGAGGGATAGTCTCACATGCTTAGATTTTTCTTTATACGCCAGCAAAGGTACCTGGGCAAATGAATAATTTCCTATTTTTTTTTTTTTAAGATTTTATTGATTTTATTTTTTTCCCCCCAAAGCCCCAGTAGACAGCTGTATGTCATAGCTGCACATCCCTCCAGTTGCTGTACGTGGGACCCGGCCCCAGGATGGACGGAGAAGTGGTGCCTCGATGCGCACCCGGGATCCGAACCCGGGCCACCAGCATCGCAGCGCGTGCACTTAACCACCAAGCCACAGGGCCGGCCCCGAATAATTTCCTATTTTGTTAAATAACCCACAAAGAATTGGGATATTTTACTTGTGTCTCTTGTATTTTTACTATATGCAATTGGGGGTGGAATATTGTTATATGATTACTAGATAAAGAACAAGTTTCTACTAAAACTGCTAATATTAACCAAGACTCTCTTTTTAATATTATTGCATATTATAGTATTTAAAAATATTTAAAATACTTTAACAAGTTATAAGAACAAAAGTCATATACACATAAAAACACACACTCACACGTGACAGAAAACTAAATAATATGTACTTTCAAAAGCAGAACCTGCTAAAATTAGCTAATCTCTCTGCTATGTATTTTTCAGTAAATATGGTGGCAATAACATTTCAGTTATTGGTTTTCTGCTGAAAGTTATACAGAAGGAATGAGAACTAATTATGGTATACAGTATAAATGATTCAAAGGAGCATAATGTACAAATGAACAAATCGACTATCAACTATTAAACTGAAAATTCTGTACATCAGTGTATATATAGTCCTAGCCACATAGCAGATTTTTAAAAGCAATGACTTGATATGAGTTGGTACATAAATTAGTACATTTGATACAGTTAGTTCAGATTTCAGTTTATAAAGTGAAAACAAAAAAGAATGAAGAACATTTAACCATTTCCTTTTTCAAGCACCATTCACACTTAATTTTATCAGCTGTTGTTTTGTCTTGACTGGCTGTTTAATGAGTGTTTCTAGATGGGATGGTTGGAAATCTGGGAGGTACAGGCTGAAACAGATTTTTTTTTTTTTTAATTCTAACTCGTGGCAGAGAATGAAGTATTTGTACGAAAGGAAAGGAAAATCATCTAGGTAACAGCCAGACTACTGCATTACTGTGTAGACTAAAGGGAATAGCAGTTGCTAAGCATCATATTCATTCATGTCAGGGCTAATGGCTAATAGTAACCTGTACAATGTAGATTATGCCTTTGCATCAGACACTATATAAGTAAAAATTATACTCCAAAATTATTGCCTGGATGGGGAAAAAATAGTATCTTTCCATTAACACTAGCTGACTATACCAGATATCTCTTAAGAAGACTTGACTGGAATCGGGAGAAGCTTTTCCTTTAGTCCTAGCAAAGGTTAAGGGAAGGTTTTATCTTTCTCAGGTGATGCTCTTTATAGTGGAATGTATTCACATTCTGTGTAATGTTTCAGAGTTGTTCCCTTTAAGCCATGTGGAAAACATGCTAGAGTTAAGAAATGTTCTAAAATTTATGAATTTTTGACAATTGAAAATGAGACTGCTTAAATTTAAAATCATATCTCTTTGTGCATAACTAATGACCTTACCTTTTTACTCTTAAGTCTTAAAAATATGCAGATCATATGTATATTGGAGACATTTATAAATGCATCGTGCATTGCAGACATTTACAAAAATATTTAATTGGCTAAGAATAGAATCTATTCTGGGCCGGCCCCATGGCTTAGCGGTTAAGTGCAAGCGCTCTGCTGCTGGCAGCCCGGGTTCGGATCCCCGGCGCCCACCGCTTCTCCGGCCATGCTGGGGCCGCGTCCCACATACAGCAACTGGAAGGATGTGCTGCTATGACATACAACCATGTACTGGGGTTTTGGGGGGAAAATAAATAAATAAAATCTTTAAAAAAAAAAAAAAAAAGAATCTATTCTATTCTCCAAATTTATCTTTTCTCTCAATCCCATTTAGAAATGAGAGATCTAGGGGGCTGGCCCCGTGGCGCAAGCGGTTCAGTGCGAGAGCTCCGCTGTGGCGGCCCGGGGTTCGCCCGGTTTGGATCCCGGGCGCGCACTGACACACCGCTTGTCAGGCCATGCTGTGGCGGCGTCCCATATAAAGTGAAGGAAGATGGGCATGGATGTTAGCCCAGTGCCAGTCTTCCTCAGCAAAAAAAGAGAAGGATTGGCAGATGTTAGCTCAGGGCCGATCTTCCGCACACAAAAAAAGAAAGAAAGAAAGAAAGAAAGTAATCAGAGATTTGAAGATGCAAAATATAACAACCTTGTTTTAAACATACTCTAATTTCAAAAATCTTTGAATGTCAAGAGGAAAATCTCATTATGCGGGTAAATTACACTTCTGACAAAATTTTTCAATGAAAGTCAAAGTCTCAAACAAGTGAGGAATGGGTTAGAAGCATAGGCCTAAAGAACTAAAAATACCAGGTAAGAGAATAAAGAATTTAGAGGGACAAAACAGTATTTGTCTCCTCAATTCTCATTCCACACTTAATTTCATGCCATTTTGCACTTTTGTTCTGAAATCTGTACTCAAACTCTGTCCTACTGATGGTCTCCGTCCCAACTCTATGTTCAAGATGTTCAAGTATTGCTTGAACAGCTTAAATCAAGTATTTATTTTGGAGTGAGAAGACATGGAGAATACAGTAGAAAGCCTCATTACTCTTCAACTTAGTAGCATTATATATACCAGCGGCTCCATAATTTAAGACCCCCAGATGTCAAAAATTTGGATAGGAATCAGAAGACAGCCATGAAAAATGACTTAAGAGCTGATAAAAGAGACTATTAAGTAATTAAATAAATAAATTGTTATGATTCCCAGCCTTCATTCATTCTAGCATAGTAGTGTGGTTTATAGAGACAAATTAGCAAATGTTTGTAATACTCCTTACATGTAAAGGCAGTTTCTAATAAATAAAAATTGGAAAAGTGGGAGATGATAATGTTAAAATCAGTAAGAATAAATTGATTTTTTTCAGAAAAAAATCTAAATATTTCAATAAAATGTCTTCAGGTATATACATATGGTACCTGAAATTTAAAAATAAGTCTACGTTAGTTAGCTAGACTATCAATTTAAGAGCAATTAGACAAATAAAAGATACTAATAATCTTGGGATCCAGATTAAGTGATTGTCTGTTTGCATAACAAGGGGTTCTCTTCTATTCCTTCTCAAACTCAGGTTATAAAATTACATTTTAAATTTCAATCTTGGTCTAGTAGCACTCAAAAATCAATACCATTACTTCTTTAAATTATCCTTGTTAAATTCAATTCCTTCCTTCTAGATTTCAGTAGAAAGACTGGTTATCTTCTGCAAAATGAAAGTAAAGTCTTTTGCAGATACCTCAAAGATATATATAATACATATTGATACTGTTTTATTACTGATATATGTCAGAAAAAAGAAAACAGTGCTTTTTAAAATGTTAAAATTTTGCTAATGCTGTATTCCTTGATGCTACTTGAGCAACTTGCATTAAAAAGGCCTTTTATAACACTATGTTTCATTATTATATTATTTATATTAAGAGATATTAGTAAAACTAGCCAACACAGGGCTGACAAGACAAGTCTTTTCTGTTTTGCATTTCGTATTTTCTCTATTAAAGGACAGTTAGATATATGTTTGTTACTAGAACCAACAAAGCATAGATAATAAAACCATAACTAAAACGAAGTGTTCCACTTGCCTTTCTACAAAATTTTTCATTTCTGTTTCTCCTCTCATATTTTTGAACCACTAAATCATCAATGATTTTTTTTAAATTACCAACGTAAAGAGAAGAGGCTACGAGATGGCTGAAATGGCATGAACTGAATTTGGATTCAGAAGATTTGAATTTAAGCAAATCCCTTAAAACACTCTAAACCTCAATTTCCACATCTGCAAAATGAGGATAATGACAAGTACTGCCTTCTTTGTCGCAAATAAAAATAGAAAACTGGGGGAAAGCACTTCACAAAAATGTCAAGTGCCATTAAAATGCTAGTTTTTAATCAAATAAAAGGTCAAATTATCAAAATTACAAAAAAAGCTTTTTAAGTGTATGCCAATGTTAAGCTAAAATGTAAATACCTTAAAATTATTTACATGTTCACTATATGAAGATTTAATTACATTAGACATGCAATAACCGAAAAGATAATATAGTACCCTACTTTCTGCTAACCCAAAAAGAATCTGCTAAATTTGCTAACTGATGAAACAAAGCATTTTTAGTAAGCCAGGAATCTGAGCAAGCATACACTAGGTATTTTCGGGAAAAATGGATCTTCAGTAGGCAAGAGAAGGAACTCTGTGAAGTGCTCTACCTGTTCCTGCAAATACTTATGCTAGATATTTCTCCCTGGCTGCCCTTGTCAATTATTAGCAAATACTAATGTTTTATTTCAAAAGATTTTGGGCACTCGACGTCAATCTCTCTATATTTTATATATAGACACCTGTGAGTGTACATGCACACACGTATGCACACACATATATGCGCAACCTCAAAGTCTTAAGTATGGCTTGGCTTGCCACTGTATATAATGAAGGCACAGAATCTGCTGCTTAACTTTGACCCAGCCAATGATTCTGGGAGTCAGCCAAAGAGTCAGAGTAATAAAGGAGTAGTCCTCTGTAAGATTCTCTGCTGTGAAAGCACTCCTAATAAAAGATACTCCAGTGAATGATTAATTTTGATTCTATAACTCATAACATTTTATGAGTACAGAAATAAAATCCAAGAAATCCACACACTTAAAAAAAAAGCATTCAGGATAAACGAAAAAAAATTTTTACATCATTTCAATCAATTATGCTCAAAGTTTCTTATTTTCAGATGCTAACATTTATTTTCAGAGCACCATTCCCCCAATGTAATTCTCAAACTCTTTCAACTGTAGTAGTACAATAACTTAAAATGCTCTATTATTTTTTCTGAGACTGTGGCATCTACTAGGACAATAATAACATTTGGGATTTTTGCTTCACAAAGATGAAGTTCAGATTCCTACAATTTCAAAACTATATAAGTGAATTATTTAATATTCTTTAGATAAAACAGACTGTTATTTACACCAGAATATTATTTGTAGTTTGAACATGACTGGTCACTGTGCAAGTCAAAATTGCGTTAAATTGTTTTTAAGAAAAAAATTCTCTTTTCACATTTTTACAAGTAACATAAAAAACCTACTGATTGTGTTGGGGAAAAAAGATGCAGTTTACATTTTCTTTTAATGACCTAAGACTTCTTCCAAATGAAATGCTTAGGAAGAAATATGTATTTTGGTCAATTTTAAATGCATGCTGTAAAATTTGCTTATGTTTTAGTATTTTATTTACAATCTAATTAAAATATTCATTTTAAACATTTCTTCCTTAATAGGATAAACTATTAAGAGATAGAAAAATTGAGAATTTTTGAAAAGGCAAAAAAATTGATAGGTACTACTTTATCTTATTGGTAGAGTATATCATATCAATATTCCAGAATTACTATGTTTTGCCATCACCATAAAATCTACAGAAGAGTTAAAACTCATTATTCATATTTACATGAACCAAATTTTAAAACAACTTGTTTGATTTTAGAATAATTCTATGCACACAGCAAGCATTCAGTAAATGTTCTGATGAATATAAATTAATGAAAAAGAAAACTAAAGAAGTTTTAAATTGTGTAAGAAAATAAAGACTAAGGATAATATCTAAAGAGGGAATTTAGTCCAATCATTTTATTTTTATGGTCATTTCCCAAATAATTTATATTAAACTATAGTGAAAATATTAGTAAATGCCTTCAAATTATATTTTAAATGATACTTACAAAATATATTGGTATTATTAAAGGTGTGAGATATAAGCTTCATTTCAAGAAAATTAAACATTTGATAACTGAATGTCACTTGACACAACAAAATCACAGTACAAAAATATGTATAATACATAATACGAAAGTCATAATACAAAAGTACTTTACTGACTCCTAAAGTAAATTAAACCGTTTTTTTAAGCATACTGCTGTGACTATACTACTTTGAGGTATTTGTCTAAAACATATTAAACAATACTATCATATATTAACCTTACTACATTTTATACTGTTAGAATTTAATGATAAAGGTTTTTAAGTCAATTTTACAAGCAGTTCTAAACAGGTTATTTTCTATTGAACATTAATAAAGCGAGAGCACATTACCTAATAAATCCCAGTTTTAGGTAGAGAGACTATTAAAGCAAAAGTAGGAGATTTCTAATGAATGTGAGGTGTTATCTCACTTAAAAGAATCATTTTCAGACTTTATAGGATTATCTATCTAAAAAGCCAACTTTATTACATTTTTTTTTTTAATGTAAGAGCTACTATATCAAAAATGAGTGAAAAAGTGAGTGAAAAAGTTTGGAATTTATCTCTAAGAATGCTGCTAGGATGAGCAATACAAGTCTTAATTTCAAATTTAATTTGAAAATTTTTTATGACAAAGTGATAAAACAAAAGCTTTCTGAAAGATTTTAATAAAAGATAGCCACTCTCATAGAAAAATTGCACAAAACAAGTGTGCCTCCAAATTTTCAAACATATTTTAATTATATGACAAAATAATTAAATATTGTGAGAAACCATTACTTAGTGATATATCACAGGAAAATATTTGCCATGAAAAATACTTAATGGGCATCCAGTATGTTTCTCTTTCCCAAGTGCCAGTTCAGTGGAGGATACCAGTTCTCGATTTTAAAAGACAAATAATGTGACGAGAGAGTGTATAAAAAAGTTAATTTTTCAGTAATAGCTGCACTAAATAAATGAAATTGGATTAAGATGCGTGATTGACTTGTCAATTATTTGTACATTATGAATAGACCAGAATTAACAAAGGTAAAACAAAAAAAAGGTGAAAACAAAGGAAAAAACTGTTTCAGACAATCTTGAAAAATAAAAACATTATAAATACTTGGAGCCTCTAAACTATTATATCTAGAGACTATTAAAATAATGTTTCCTAAGATCAAGTTCTTCTCATGCTCAATCACAAAACAAACCTTTTTACTTCCCCATGACCACCTCTGCCCCCTGCTGCCGATAAATTAGTTATAGTCTAGTCTAATATTTTTAAATAGACTAGTTAAGAAAAAACTATAGGAGGCAGAACACACACACAAAAATTTACTATTTATAAAAGTCTAAAATGACCTTAATTGAAGATATTTAAGGTTTTTTTTTCTCCCTACTAATACTTTCTTTTTTTTTCCTGTGGAATAAACAGTTGAAAATATAATAGGGTCACTTTACCCAAATTAAAATATAAAATCAAGAACAAAACAAATGTAATTCTTTTTCTATACTGGATAGCATATAATTATATATAGAACTTTTTTTTAGTCTTAAAAAAAGGCATTTAAAATTTTTGCAGAGGAAGATAATTACCTATGATTAACAAAATGGTTAATTCATAGCTATACAAATCTAATGCAATGAAAAAATTGCTATAAAGATATCAAGTATTAACCATATAAATTATCAGAAAATCTGACTTCTTTGCTTTTAAATACATTCAAATATTTGTAACTACACTGACATAGCTGTCAGCAAATACAATTACATTATTCTATAACTAGCGAGATAAATGATTGATTTTGGTCATTTATTAAATATTTATCTCCAATAAGATTGAAAGACAAAACAAAACACAACATTGTAGAAGACATACAGAGCAGAAAATAAACTAACATAGACATGCTTATTACTTAAAAGTTACTCTTTGTTATCTATTCTATGATAAAGTATATTTCCCAGGGGTGGCAATTATATATTTAGGTAATCCTTTATAGGCTTTGAAAAATGTCTCGGATACAAAAGACTATTAAGACCAAAATATAAAGGCTGAAAAAAGTATATATGAATGCTTCTTAAAAATTCAATAATTTACATTCTTTATAGTATGATTCTAAAAATGTTCATAAAAATTACTTCTAAACTACAGAAGATTTAAACTAATACATAAAGAGTATTTCATTGGATATAACACTTAGTTAAAAATAAGCATTTTTCCAGATTGTTTTTAAAAAGAGAGCAAGAAACAAAAAAAGCTACAAGTGTTTTAATGACAAAAGATCTTAACAATACATATTATCCTACTTCAGTTTTTCACTAGACATATCTGACCTGATCGGAAATAGAACATTATAAATACTGCTCAGATATAATGTATTTGGTATTGTGACATATAACTAGCACAAAAGCTCTTTCTTTAATCAAGCAATCATAATTGT
Organism: Ceratotherium simum simum; assembly: GCF_057802395.1. Taxonomy (NCBI): domain Eukaryota; kingdom Metazoa; phylum Chordata; class Mammalia; order Perissodactyla; family Rhinocerotidae; genus Ceratotherium; species Ceratotherium simum. The sequence continues at coordinate 74,896,413 of NC_141903.1, read as the reverse complement.
CAAGGCATATGCAAAGAATGAGACCTAAAATACAAGTTAACATTTTAAACTACAGGGAAAAAACACATTATTTCATATGCTATGCACTCAAGAATACGTTTCTATTGCAATTTTCTTACTGCTATTGTGACAGGGGAAAAGATTCTAATAGCTTCAGAATCACATGTATTTTTTTTTAACATCTATAAAACATAAAAACAGTTTAATGTTCATTTCCTACAAGAATCCACATTGAGAAGACAGTCATCAAAATTTACTACATGTGAGATAAGTAATACTGACAGAGTTCTCTAGCTTAACATTTCCCTTGCATCTTCTTGTTAACATTACTGTATATTGGAAGAGTGCATTTCTTTTTGTTATACTGTGCTGACTTACAGCATTTAGAGCAATACTAAGTCTCTGTAGTAATACAGAGAATTTTCCAATGCAGTCTGATAAGATTCAAAGTAGAATTTGCAGTATTGAAATTAAGAATCTAGCAGCAATAATAACAGGTTTTTGAACTACCTAATTTGAAGGTTAAAAGACTCAGAATACTGTAAATTTCAATTCGACCCTTTCAACTCTTTTCCTTTGTAGTAATATATCTGAATACATTTTTACCAGGATTTCTTTAATCCAAAAAAAAACGCAACTATTATTTGGCTTGGATTATTCTCTTGAGATACTTGTATATATGTTATTGTGGTACTGACCTCATGGAAGAAAGAGCTAGAAAAGAGAAAGAGCTTCACAGAAGGCTTCCTTGGAAGTCTTGAAGAACTACACAGAATTACTGAATTAAAGCAAAAAGATCAGATGAACGCTTCATGCATTCTGAAACATTTATATCTATAAAGTAGATGCGATAAAACAGGTTGGCACAAGGAAAAGGTTCACCTTTCCACAGTTTATGAGTTTACTGAGTTAGTCACTACACACACACACACAAATATATTTCATAGAAATCACATGCCTAACAACATTCTTTTTAATCAGTATCTGAGATCTGCGTTGTATGTTACTCTTCTCTTTCTTTGATCTTCCTCCGTACTCAGCTCACTGTTAACTGTCTGGGTGGTCTCCCATCAGGGCTTAGTGATCGGTATCCCTCTCTATTGGCTGCCTTCTAGGGATTCCTATCAGCTGTGTTCTTACACGCATGTGACAACTTTATTAGCTCACTTGGACTGTGCTTCGGACCATCTCCACAGCACATACCCCCTTTCTCAAACAATCACACTTTTGTAGTTGACTTAGAACAAATAATTATACGAACACTTCAGCTGTTATACTCAATAATAAAGTCAAAATGAAGAGAAATTTCACATTATGTATAAGTCCGGGCTTGGTTTTCATGTTCAGACTAAAAAAATCAATTCCAGATTGATTTTTGTGTATATATCGTTATTGTCAGAGGATTAATTGATGAATTTTTCATTCGATGAGTCAGGTGGAATAAGCTCTGAGGCACTTAGTGAGCAGAATTCTAATTTACTCTGGTGCTTCACACTCTGCAGTAAACTCATCAATTTTGATATTTTATCATAATTTACTTGTTCCCAAAATGTTCAGAATAAGGCTCCAAAGCAAAATAAAAGGTATTCAGTACTGTGAATATCTTTGTGCTTATACATTACATAATTAATGTAATCTGGATTTTGAAAATGGATTTATACTTTTTGAATGATTTTAAACCTTTATCTGATTCAGTCTGTCCACTTTGACTTTTTATTTCACTATGATCTAAATCTCCACTATATAGCTAGTTTCTATCTGTCTACCTACCTAAAATAGTTCTGCAAAGCAAATACAATAACACTACAAATATACCATATTTATAACCTAAGTGTGAAACTACACATAAAAATTATGGAATTTTTATTTTGATTCTGAAAAATGCATATTACCGTAAGTGAAAATGCTAAAAATCCTAAATAAAATATTTTCAAAGAAAAATTAAATGCATTTTATTGATCAAACACGTTTTCTAAAAAAATTAGAATTTCATCACATGCTTTCAAGTGCTTCACAAGACTAAAGAGAAAAAAAGTTATTCTTCATACTTCTTATTTAACACAACATATTTTAGAATGAAACTGTGTTTTCCACAGGTAATCTGTCACACCTCTAAGATCTTTTATGTATGAATTTTTCATGTAAGCAAGATAGCTTTAAAAAAAGAGACTGAGTAAATATACTAGCTTTGAATATATATCCTAAGTGTCATAACTAACTATATCAAAGTTCTTTCAAAGATAACTTTCTTCTCTCTCTGGAGTTTGCATTTGGGTTTTTTCCAATAACATTTTTTCATCTTTAATATTTTCCTTTTTGCTTGCACTTTTTTCTGGTGCTACGTCCTTGCCCTAATTCTAAGTCTGGTGAGAGCAGATGTGGTGGACTGCTCTGGTTCCCCATACCTAATCTTCCTAAAAAGGTTCTATAGGTAGAGCATTTATAGTCAAAAGGGCTGGAACAGCCTCCTTCTGAGTTTAAACTAATCAACGAGATTTTCAGTCAGCCAGGAGAAGTCAGTTATAATGCTCGTAGTCTCCCAGTGCTGTGAACTGTCTTTACAGAACTATCAGCATCAAGGATAGGGAGAAAGGGGTCATGCTCAACTAAGACTAATACAACCTTCTACTTCTCTATTCTTGCAAGCCTCTCCTTTACTACCTCTATGACCTTATCACTTTCCTTCATTACTTTGTCCTCCTCAGATACTAGAGCCAATAACGATACCATCTGCACACAGAACAGCTTGGAGCATGAGCCGAATGAAACTGATTCCAAGTCAGCTTTACTGGCCCTATTGCCTACCTCCCTAGACATGAATAAAAGAGAGCCTGGAATATTTGAGCACTAACCTTGTCCCAGGTTCAGAACTGTCTCTCGAAAATCAGATTTATGAGTTATAGCATGAAGGCATCGTAAAATTTCCAGACAATACAACTTTCCTATTTACTCCAAGTAACTTTCTTTTGGTTAATTCATAGTAGTTTCTTCATATTCACTTTTGTATGTGTGTGTGTGAGGAAGATCAGCCCTGAGCTAACATTCATGCTAATCCTCCTCTTTTTGCTGAGGAAGACCAGCTCTGAGCTAACATCTATTGCCAATCATCCTCCTTTTTTTCCCCAAAGCCCCAGTAGATAGTTGTATGTCATAGTTGCACATCCTTCTCATTGCTGTATGTGGGACGCGGCCTCAGTGTGGCCGGGGAAGCGGTGTGTCGGTGCGCACCAGGGATCTGAACCCGGGCCGCCAGAAGCGGAGTGCGTGCACTCAACTGCTAAGCCATGGGGGGTTGGCCCTTAATATTCACTTTTAAGCCTGTACAGCAAACTAAAATTTATGGCTGCCAGTTCAATATTAACTTCTACAAATATCATGCTAAAGCCTAATATGAAGGAGCAACATTCCTTAATATTATTACAGTAAATAAACTATTATAACACTGAATTTTTTTTTTTTTTTGGTGAGGAAGATTAGCCCTGAGCTAACATCTGCTGCCAATCCTCCTCTTTTTGCTGAGGAAGATTGGCCCTGAGCCAGCACCCGTGCCTATCTTCCTTTATTTTGTACGTGGGATGCTGCCACAGCATGGCTTGATAAGCAGTGCGTAGGTCCGTGCCCAGGATCCGAACCTGCGAACCCCAGGCTGCCAAAGCAGAGTGCATGAACTTAACCACTGCGCTACCGGGCTGGCCCCAACAATTGAATAATTTTAATCCCAGGAACCTAGTGCAAAACTAGTTTAATTAATAATATGCTAGAAAGAGCTTGGTTTCAGAGTATGGAACAAATACCAAACCACACTCTCAAAATCAGTCTGCATAAAATATCCCCTGCTCTCTAAGCAAGAATATTCCTCCACAGAAGAGTCCTATTACAAGGCTGACAATCCCACCAATTTAGATTACTTTTCCTACTCAAGATAGTGAGTAAAGGAAGTCAAAGTAGCTAAACTAAAATCTGATAAATCGGCTATGTCTTACTAGCTGTTGTAAAAGGTATAACTAATGCTCAAGTAGGGTTTAGGAATCTGTGGGTTTTACTTGTTAGTACCACTCTAATTTCGTTGCCATGGCTAATATAGAGCTATGAGAACTCTCTAAGAAAATAATGTTGTGGAAGCGAATAGAAGGATTGGAAAATAAGATACTAAATTTGCTCTTAAATCATAGTAATCTATGATGCAATAAACATGTTTCTAAGGTTTAACAATGTTGAAAGCATCACTAGGAATCCATATTTCTTATTATTAAATTTTATGCAGTTTTACTTTGAAATATAGCATCCAACATAGTAACTATCTCATTCAAAATAAATCATTTTTGTGAGTATTTGATTAAATAGTGAGTGAACACCGACTGAATCTGAAATTACTTAATTTATTTGAAAATACATTTGGATGGACTAAGTAAAGTACTTAAATTATTAAACACTTAGAATAAGATATATTATCAGAAATATGAAAAAGAAGAATAATGAATCATAGTTCCTTTTACGCCGAGAATACTAAACCAATTTATACCCCAGATCATGAATGAAATGAATTTCATAATTGCTACCTGAAATGATACAGAGATTCACTGATATAGCATAGCAGGTGGTATTCTGAATAAGTGAGGGTTAACTTTTTATACCCAAACTTTCATTTTAACTTGTGAAAATCTAAAATGTATTACTTCCCTCAGTAAATGAGATCATCTAATGCTATCTCAATAACTGGAGTCATCATCACTGACCACTAAGTAACCCATTACTTCCACGTTATAAACATGAATAGTATGGGATACTGGACAAATATGGTGGTGGCCAAGGGCAACTCATAAAATTTGTTTTCTCGATGTTTACCTCTTTCGCATCTAAGTAGAAAGTAGAAAGATTCTCTATAAATGACATGGTTACTCTTCTTACTTAATCATTTACTGAATTAGCAACTTTCTCCTCAGATGTTCTCTTGCCTTCAATAACACTGTCTTCCATACTTTATCAGTGACCAAGAGTTTTTCAGTTGCATTCAAAAGCTTCCATTATTTGTACTGGGAAAAAAAAAAGCCATCATGCTCTTCACTGGTTTGATTACCTTTATGAGGTAATACTGCCATCTTGTGGACTTGAAAATATTCCTGGTAAAAAATATCAAAAGCAAGTTGCATTTTCCTAACTACAGGCATAAATAGGTATTACTTCTGAGTATAATGCAGTGGGGGACACTTGAGTGTGCCAGATAATCAAGGTTTTACTCTACACTGAACAGAGACTTTTACCTTAAAATTCTTGGTTGAACCAGGTAATCACAAAGGTGTAGTCTACTGGCTCCCAAGCACAAGTTCATAAAGCTTCAAAGCAATTTTCATGGATAAATGACAGTCATTAAGAAACGAGAAAAATAAAGATAATATAATGATTTTCACACAAACCCATGAAATCCAAACAGTTGAGAACCACTAATATAGGCAATAAATATGGTCTTGAAAAATGAGGCATCTTTATGATTTCATTAACTTTCTATTCCATTCCCCAAACCCTCAATTCATCTGTGTATATTAGGTGTGCCAAATATGGACTTTAAAAGAGAATGACGATGATACTGAAGAAAGATGCTTCACATTGGGCTGCAGGATTATGACAGGATTCTATATTAGAAGCATCTCAGAACATTTAGGAAGCCAGTATGATGAGAAAGAGTTCTACCATGCCTGGATTATATTTTTATTTGATACTTTTTTGCAATACACAAGTCTCTTTACCAGTATTCTCAATATATGGAATATTCCCAAGTACAGGGAGCTATGTTGGGTACTTTACATACTACAGAAAAGCTTAAGTGTTACCCCTATTTTGAAGTTAAGAAACTATTCATCAGTCTTTAATGTAGGTAGTGCCTACTATTAAAAATAATTTAATTCACTATTGCAAGGAAGAGCATTAAAAGTTACTAGATGGACACACTTTTCTTTTATCAATGTGAATTGTGAGAAAAAATTGATAGTATAAAAACATGAAAAACAGGCAGAAGCATCCATCAACCAGAAGAATTTTATCAGGGCAATAAGTAAGTTGAGAAACAGAAACTAAGAATTACTATTTAAATCCATTTTGGCATTCAGTTATGTGCCAAATAAAAAGCAAAGCTGCTGTCATCAAGTATACATTTAAATTTAAAGAAAGTATGAAATGTATATTTACAATGTATTAAAGCAGTAACTAATATTATCTATGTTCTACTAAGTTTAATAAGGCAATTTAAATACTATTTTCAACCAATGGTATTTATGCTTTAAAAAGAATATGACCTATTTCAAGTGTAGTGTGAAGCAAAAGTAGGGACACATTAGGTTAGCATTAAAAGTCATATCTTGTTCCATTGATTTATAATTCCAAGAGTTTCTGTCTCGGCTTCTCCCAGCTCGGAGCATTAGATGCCCAATACAAATCATGAGCATTACACCCAGAGCCCCCTAACTGCTATACTTTCCTGACCTCAATTAGTAAGCGCAAGCTAGAGGAAAAATCCCATACAACGTATGTCCTATATGGACTCAAACCCCTCTACTCTTAAGCAGATCCTGCAGGAACATTAATTCAAGGAATTCCTTTACTGACTATTTGAAACATTCATGGCAAAGGTCTTACGAGATAAATACAGGTAGTAACAAGGACAAACAGTAGCAGCAAATGAAATTTTGAAAAGTATGAAAAAAAAAGTATGGGAACGTTAGAGTAAAAGAAAGGTAGAAACGTAAGCATTTGGACTATCCTATTTGTAGCATGCATGGAAGTAGAGACTTAGGATTTACAAATGTATCTTTTCCCTTCTTGGGATCAGCATGCGGAAATTCATTCTATTTATTCTTACTTGAAATATTTCCTGAATGTAGACTACAGGTCAAGTATAGAGTTAACGGCCAGGGATAACTGATAAGACTAGCCTTACCCTCAGAGCAGAGAGAAAGATAAACAGACAATTACAGCTGTGAAAATCGCTTCAAAGGAGAAATAAACGTGCCATAAGAACACATAACAGGGGTTAAGTTAGTTAGGGGGTAGTGGAAGGAGGATGGGAAGGTTTCCCCACAGAACTGACATTTAAACTGAGACCTGAAAGTTGGACAGACTAAAGTACAGAGAGATAGGGGAGAGTAGCTTGAAAGAGGTTGAGAATCAGGTAATCCGCGCACATAAGCGCAACAGAAGGGTGTAAGATGGAAAGCGACATGATCAAATATGTGTGTTCAAAGATCTTTCTGGCTACTAAGTGGGGTTGGACTGAAAAGGGATGAGAGTGGATGTGGAGTCACATTATAAGATAAAGTAGTAGTCCATGTGAGATGACGGCAGCTTTGATTACAGTGTGACAGTGGAAACGGACAAGAGATAAATTCAGGAGACATTTAAGAAGTAGAAATAAATGACAGAATTTGGTCACTGATTACATGTGAGGAGTAAGAGAATAGACTATGCCTAGGTTTTTTGTTTTTGTTTTTTGCTGAAGAAGATACACCCTGAGCTACCATCTGTGTAAATCTTCCTCTTTGTTCTTGCTGAGGAAGATTTGCCCTGGACTAACATCTGTGCCAATCTTCCTCTATTTTATATGTGGGTCACTGCCACAGAATGGCTGCTGACGAGTAGTGTAGGTCCGCACCCAGGAACCAAACCTGGGTCGCTTAAACGGAGCATGCTGAACTTAACCACTAGGCCATGGGACTGGTCCCAATGCCTAGGTTTTTGACATGGACTGTGATGGGAATGGTGGTACCATTACCAGAGACACAGAACATAGGAGAACAAGTTTGCAAGGGAGGGGGCAAAGAGAGCAATGTGTTCACTTTGGGTCATGTCAGTATAAAGAACCCAATGAGAGATCCATGCAGAGATGCTGACACTTAGATACACAGGTCTAGAGTTCAGAAGAATGGTTTAGGGTAGGGATTCATACTTGGGAGCTTATATTATTATAAGCTATATAATTATATGCTATATATTATATAAGTTAGCTATATTATTATTATTATTATTGTTATTATTATTATTAAAAGTGAGTAACCCACACTATCTCATTTAATCCTTATTACTCACAACAAAATTATGACAAAGGTATTCATATCATCTCCATTTCTGATACACCTGAGAGAAGTGAAGGAACCTGCTCTAGGGCACAGTAGCTAGGGCCAGCATTTGACCTTGAGTTTGTCCAACTCCAAATTTTAACCCCTACTGACTTCTCCAGTAATAACGTTACATGACATTCCTACAGCACATTACAGTTTGGCATATATCATCTCATTTAATCCTCTGAATAAATCTGTGAAGGGGCATTATTCCCATTTTATAAATGAGAAAATGGATTCAGAAAAGTCAAGTTATTTATCACAATTCACATAGCTAAGGAGATAAGGAGAAACAGGAAGCCAGATCATTTCACTTCAAGTCCAATGCTTTTTCTAGTACTCCATAGTGACTGTGCTCTTCTACAAAAAAATAAAAACACCCCATATCATGTTTTCTTGTTTCACTTACTCATTCACCAAATATGAGTGATTGTTATGTGTACTACGTGTCATCACTGTAAAAAAAGAAGTATTCTTGTTCTTTTTTTCAACACAAAAAACAGTGGTTCTTTTGCCATTCCTTTCCCTGTCTCATTTCTCTCCACCAGCCCCAAAATGCGGTTGCTTCCCAAGACTCAGTCCTCAGCCCTCTGGCGTCCTCTTTCTATATTATCTCCTCAGCTACCTTTATGATTTTAACTTGCCCCTTTTTATTAAAGATTTCCAGTCGATCTGGTCCCAATTTCACACCAGAGTACTATTTTCTTATGCTTAAATGCTTACAGATAATCTCCTTTTTAGATATCTATTTTCTCAAACCAAACCAATCAACAACTAAACTTATCACTGTATACCCAAAGCAACAATCCGCCTTTCCAATTTGTTTCACTGACAACACCAGTGTCCTGCACTGTACCAAACTTTCAAACAAAAAATTATTAGAATTACAGAAAGGAAGTAGTAGGGGGAAACTGGGTGTGTGCACATATGTGGAAAGAAGGGGAGGTGGTGTCCACTTATCAGATGTGTGACCCTGAGCAAGTCACTTGACCTTACATCTATAAAATGAGGGGGTTAGACTAGATATTCAACTCCTTCCAAATTAAAAACTCTATGCTCTTTTGTTCCCCTACTACTTCCTATATGTAGTCTCTACTAAAGACGTTTTTCTTTCCCAACTTCTCTGGATTCTTTCCTGATTCTCTAAAACAGTGATTCTTAACCTTGGCTGCACATCATCATCACCTGGGATGCTTTAAAATACGCTGATTTCCTGGTCACCTCCATCCCCCCAGAGATTCTGATATAATTAGTCTAATGCACAACTTGAGTTGAGGGCAACGGTTCCCAAACTTTGCTGCACGTTAGAATCACTTGAGAAACATTCAACAGAGCAAATTAAACCTCACTGTCTGGGGGCAGGTGTCACGCATCACTATTTTTCAAAAATTCCCCAAGTAATTCAACATCAGCAAAGTATGGGAGAAAATAAAGGAAGTCTGAAGCAGCAGCCATGTTTAAGATATTATTTCAATTTGTTTCAACTGAGTAAGAATTCAATCACATATATTTTTGGGATAGGAAGCGTGGAGTTGAACTCAGGATCTAAAGTACCTGTATATATTTACTTAAAGATTTAAAAACTTTTATAAAGAGTTGATAATTATCTGTTTAATACTTTGCCTTACCTGTAAATGGCACTCAAAAAATTCAAATAGATCTACTGTCGAGTTTGTAGAAGAAAAGATAGACAATTTTTAAAATGTATTATTTTAGCATATTTTAGGATGGCTTAGCAAAGATTTTTTTAATCTTATAAAGTAGTAATACAATTTTATTTCATTGCAGAATAAAGTAAGGAAACCATGGAGGGAAATGTATTTTTTAGGATGAAAACTAGAGAGTATGGTAATATATATTAGGCAACTGTGATTGGCAATCACTTGTAGCCCAACTGATAGTTGAAGCACTGTAAGTTCAAGTTATTAGTTTAAACTTTAGTATAATTTCTGGTCTCTGCCAAACTTTTTATGTTTATCCTGCCCAGAGCACTCCAATTTCTATTGCATGCTCTAAATTGCTGGAATTACAAACAATGAGATAAATGCATCTCTGTCCTTTTTCTCCTATTTACTCATCAGCAAGTGGGGCAAGTAAAGAATCTTGCCTCTTTCAAATGTAATTTCTTTTTTTTAGAAAGTTAAATAAAAGTTTAATCTAAACTTTTTTTTTTTTTTTGTGAGAAAGATCAGCCCTGAGCTAACATCCGTGCCAATCCTCCTCTTTTTGCTGAGGAAGACTGGCCCTGAGCTAACATCCATGCCCATCTTCCTCCACTTTATGTGGGACGCCGCCACAGCATGCTCTGACAAGCAGTGCGTCGGTGCACGCCAGGGTTCTGAACCCAGGCTGCCAGCAGCAGAGCGCCTGCACTTAACCGCTACGCCACAGAGCCAGCCCCTAATCTAAACTTCTTTACTAAGAAAGTCCTTTGTCTGGACAAAAGGAACAAGGCCTGAATTGAATATATTAACAAATTGGTGATGGGTTTACTTCTCATACATCGAATAATATACATTTGCTTTTTTTTCTTACTGAGACTTTCTGGAAGAAAAAACAAGTAAATGTATATGATGTGCAAAATATTAGCTCAATTAAAATAAAAAATTCATCAGATTCTCTATTGTTTTATTGGAGAATAAGTAAACCACTACAGTACAGTCTCCTTGAGGGGTTGTGCCTGGATCAATTTTGGATGCCAGGTTTGGCACACTGTTTGCATGGTTACACAGAGCAGTAATAAAGACAGAGTGCTCCCTCTGTGCTGGTGTGCCTTAAGCAATTTATATGGATTATTTACTTAACTTCATAAGGAGACTGAGAGCTGGTACTACTGCAATCCCTCTCTTTTCAAATGAGGAAACTGAAATTTAGCAAGGTTGAGTAATTACAAGTGAAAATATGTGTAGATCATAACTTTGATGGAATAAGAAATAAATACATGTATACACACATTAATATAAACTTTAGCATCTATATGGCTTTAGGGAAAAAAATGGAAGGAGAGCCGTCAAATTGTTAACCAAGGTTACCTCTGGCATGGGATAGGAGTGGGGGCAGAAGCTCTCATTTCTTATTTTTTTAATTGCAGGGACTGTATATAATTTTTTTCCTTTTAGTGTTTTTCAGTATTTTTACAAATAACTTTTTAAAAGAGAACAAAAAATAACACGGTTACACTATCTGAATGTACATATAGGCGTCCTTTAAGTGAAACGTCCTTATAGAAGTTTACATATGTAATACGTATCTATAAGGAAACATACAGAAATTTATGTCCCAATGTTAGCAAAAGGGAGAGAAAGAGAAGGAGGAAAAGAAAGAAAAAAAGTGGAAAGTTTTGAGCAATGAAAGGACATGATCCAATTTGTGTTTTCTTAGGAAGTTTAATCATATAGGAACAGGTATAACTATACAAAGGCACAGAAAGTAGACCACTATTGGGATAGACTAGGTGTGAGATGAGGTCTTCACAGAACCTACATTATTCTACTTTTAGGTATACAATGAAATTTTAACATGTTTTTATAGACCACAGATCAAAAAATACTATCAAACTCTCAAGGGGGGAAAATGAAAAAAACAAACAGAGGGGTATGAGGAAGGGAGGGAGGGAGCAAAAGAAAAGTTAAATAACTGGTCGGTCCCATTTTCCACAGAAACTTACTGGTAAGTCCAAGATTTAATGTCCAAGTTTTTAACTATTATATGTCACTGCCTTCTCGTACTCCCTCAGGAAATGTATGCTGAATGGATAACCAGAGAAATAAATGTGAATCTTCTTAACGAAGATTGGTATATGGGTTATTTGGACCACCACTTAGAGAGAATGACCGAGAAAGTGCCAATTTGTAATCCAGTGAAAAACTTCTAATATCACCAAGAGAGATGGGGAATCTCATAAAACAACAACTGGTTTATTTGCCTAGATATATTCCCAACAATTGTTTTCAAGATGGCAGAAGAAGATATTGAGAAAGAAAGCCAAGAGATAGGAGAAACAAATAGGTAAAAATGAGAAGCCCCAAGAAACACTGAAGTGTTGAAAGCCTTGTTCTGTGGCTCTACTCAGATGATTTAGCTTGGGCAGAAGATGGAGGCAGAAACAGGTAACTTAAAAATAGGTGGGGCACGCAACATTGTGAAAATATTAAATCATACGGCTTCTGAGAAGACCTCTTCTTTTTCCCAGGCCACTTTAGCTCACTAAGAGAAATCACTTAATCATCACACATGCTACACAATCTGTTCTGTGCTTTCAAGGTGTGTAAAATGAATGGAGACCTTGAGTGTTGTCAAATACAACATGGCTCTGAATGTTTCTACTGAATGTTCAACTATCCCTAAATTGAGGTGATCAATCTTACACTAGCAATGAATGAAAGAATTTCCAAGTCTTTCAAAAGGTATAGTTACTTAAAGAAAATTCAGAAGGCATTTCCCCCATGGAATGGTAACCTTTATATTGCTATAAATTATGTCTTATTCTATTTGTATCTATCAGTTCTATGAATGATGATTAAGAGACAATTAGATCACAGAAAATATCTGATATTAAAAAGAAAACTCTACATGACATAATAATTTGCCACTTCTTCCTTTATATGTCATATACACACAGCACTGTACTAGACTGTGATGGTAAGAAAATGTCTTAAAGACCCTGGAGAATGAGAAACATAATTTTATTTGAAGTATCCAAGTTGAAGCTGTACGAAATAGAACATGTCCAAATGAATGACTATGGGCTAGCCCCAGTGGCCTAGAGGTTAAGTTGGGTGCGCTCCTCTTTGGCGGCCCACGGTCGGTTCCCTGGCGCGGACCTATGCTACTCATCTGTCAGCGGCCATGCTGTGGTGGCAGCTCACATACAAAAAGAGGAAGATTGGCAGTGGATGTTAGCTTAGAGTAAATTTTCCTCAGCAGAAAAAAATAAAAAAGAATCATAGATTGAGCGGACAGTGACCTGTATATGAGTCTTACAAAACGTGTTCATACTCCCCATGACATGCTGAGACAGATTAGTTTAGGGTCCCTAGGTTCAGGAAGCCACAGTGACTCTTCTAAGTCACATAGCTAATTAACTGGTGCCTGTGGCATATTAAAGATGGCTACATAATCTGTGATACTCCTCCCACTGAGAAATGGAGTCGAAGTCCCCTCTACTTGAATCTGGGCTGGCCTGTGACTGCCTTGACCAAGAGAGTATGAGGAGAGTGACATTATGCCAGTTCCAGGCCTAACTTAAGAGGAATGGTACTTTCTGCATCCTTCCTTACACGAGCCGTCAAGTACGAAGTCTGACCACCTGGAGGCTGCCAGGCCACAAGATACTAAAATATCAGCATTACTACTTAAAGTATCAATTTTCTAACTATTAATCTATATCACATTTCAAGCACTTCTTTCATGATACTCTAGCAGAATGAAAAGCTCCATGGGAGCTGGGATTTTTGGCTATTCACTGATGTATCCCCATTATCTAGAACAGTGCCTCATATATATATATATCAGATGCTCAATAAATACATGAAATGAGGGGCCGGCCCGTGGCATAGTGGTTAAGTGCGCATGCTCCACCACTGGCGGCCCGGGTTCGGATCCTGGATGCGCACTGACGCACCGCTTGTCAGGTCATGCTGTGGTGACATCCCATATAAAGTGGAGGAAGATGGGCACAGATGTTAGCCCAGGGCCAGTCTTCCTCAGCAAAAAGAGGAAGATTGACATGGATATTAGTTCAGGGCTGATCTTCCTCACAAATAAACAAACAAATAAATAAATATGTGAAATGAATGAACTAAAATTCTACAAGTATTAGGAAAAAAGCTCAATCTATCTCTTACCACCTAAGAGGGAAAAAATATCTCCAATGCAGTTGATGGAAAAATAAGTCAAGACAAAGTAAAATTTGAAGAAGAGCCATGATCCTGTTTCACTAATGAAGGGCTTTCACTATTAAAAACCAGCTTTTCTGATTTCCCAAGTATCTTACCTTTCTGTTACAGAATGAGTTTCATGATTATCTGAGTGGACACATTAATTTTCTTAATAAGCTTAGCTTACGATATGAAGTTTTAGATCACAGTACAAAAATATGGAATGGAATACACTGAAGATATCTTGCATTTGCCAAGCCATGCCTGCATATTCCATGAACAGGCAAGATTTTTTTCCTGCCTCAGACACTCATTTCCAATGCTTAAGTATAATTTTTATATGCTTTATACACTGGAAAATAAGGCATATTTTAACTTTCATTCTGAAGGAAATAAAAAGGTATTTTCTTTTGCTCTCATTCTTGTGCATTTATATAGGTGCTTCATGCAGTAAAACCCTCTTCTGCAAAAATTCACCGTGGACTGATGGTTCACTCCAGATGGGCTGTGGTGGATGTGATAAAATGCAAATATGACTTTCTTCAATGCTAATTCTTCAAGAAAGAAGCCAATCCTAAGGCAGGATGTGTGGACCCCACGAGGATATTAACAACATGTGGTTTGAATGAAGAGTTTTTTTTTTTTTTTTTAAGGACTAACAAGCTTCCGGTGCAAGTGAACTCTATTAGCCCAAGTAGGCACGTGACAAGCCAGAGGAGAAGATGCACAGGAGAATAAATGTAAAAGGTGAGATGTGATGATAACAGTGAGGTCAAGGTGGGGAGAAACTCATCGCAAGGGATCCGAGCAGGACAACATAAGCAAAGGCAGAGGAACAAAATAATGCAGGAGATTCAACTGTGTTGGAATGTAAGAAGAAAAGGCTCACCACATCACAATAAAGAGAGCCTGGAGTCTGCCAGAAAAGGATCTACTTCTCCAAGAAACAAAGAAACTAAGAGAACTCAGCAGGTGTTGGCAGCAAGTAAAAGTATAAGGAAGTAGAAAGATGAGGCAAAGAGGTGCACAGAGAAAGAAAGGAGAGAATGAAAAATAAAGATGCTCCTAGGGTATATTTTAAAATCTGTATTTTTAAAGCACCCCTAGTGATTTAAGAGAACTTGGAAAAGGACGGCAAGGGACTTGGCTTTGGAGTGATATCTAGATTATAGACCTCAGCTTCATTCTGTTAGGGGTGAACGCTTAGCTCCCATTCATTAGCCTCCATGTGGCCTAACAATTTCCACTTTACTCCTCCCCCTTGCTCATTCTTCTCCGGGTAGGGGTGGCGACCTATGTGATTGGTGAACTACTGTTTGTGACTCAGCCTCTTCCTCCCTCCTGGACAGCCAGCTGCCCATAGAATGCACACATTCTTCTCTGCTGCTCAGTGCCATAAGCTTGCCATGGCAAGGCTTGCAGGTAAGTTGCCTAAATCTGGGAAGATGTATCAGCTAACCCATTTGGCTAGTAGACATAAACCATTCCCCAATCTATTATTTATCAGTATAAAGATGATACATTGATCTCTTATCATCTGACTCTTTTTCTCTCAATTGGTTCTAAATTTAGGTGAAGAAAAGACAGCTGCACCCAAATTTCAGAGGTGTTAAAATATTAAAAAAATATGCATCTTAGAATTGACAAAACTCAGTGACTTGATACCTTAGTATTATGACTTGCTGATTTGTGTGAGTGTATATATGTAAGAAAGAGAGGAGAGGGAGAGAAAAGGGAAAGAGGAAAGAGAAGAGAGGGAGACAGAGATTACTAATATTCAACAATCAACTATCCAAATAAAGGCTTATCTACACAAATCCTTAAATATCCTGTAAACACAGAGGCTTTGCTTGGGTTTCAATTCTAAAACTGATATTACCAATTCCTTTGTTTTTTTCCTACTGGAATACAACCTTTAGTCCAGCAGGAACTGGAAGTTATTAAAAGTTAAGGTTATATATATATATTTAGGCTTAGAAACTAGGGTAAGTTTTGTAAACTAACACCCTTGATTACTTTTCTACAACGCTGGAAGAACTGCTGAGACTGGTCTTTTGCATCAATCTCATTGTAATGCTATTTATCCAAAATATGAAATGGGAAAAATGGAAGAATTGTTTAAGGAGGAATAACAGAGGTGATTCTAGTGTTCGATTTTCACACTGAGACTTCATTAGTTTGATTGAAGTGTTTGTTATAAGTACGCTGAATGTCCAATGGACCCACATTAACTTTAAATTCAAATTCATCTATAGGCAAATATAAATGAGAGTTAGATGTTTATTCCTACTATTTATTCTCACCTTCCTTAAAATATGGTGGCCTAAGAATTTTCCCAGTAACAAGATATTGGATCTAATACTATTTCCGTGTAAAGCACTTTTCTACAAAGCTCAACGCGTATTACAAGTGAAATATATTGATATGAACACAAGTTATATGGCTTCTTTATTATCTAAATATGGCCAAAGAGAGCTAAATGAACATATCATAACGGATTTTTTAAATGTGTTTTTCCAATTTTTACACCATGAGTTAATTAGTTTAAATTTTTATCTTTTGTGCAATTGATATGTTTAATAATGGACACACAGGACAAGAAAACTACATATTTAGAATAGTATTTCATAAAAGTTCCAAATATAGATAAGGGAGCTTTGTATTAATCATAAAAACTTGCAGTACCAACAAAAAATATTGATGGGATATATGAGAAAAAAACCAAGGCATGTACTGGGATATATTAGAGAAGAAATAATACTCTTACAGCCTCCTTGTATATGTTTTTTTGTATAAAAACAGCTTATAAATTCTTCATTGTAGCACAAAGTCAATTGGCAGTCCTCAAATTCTGTAAAAAGAAAGACTTTTTTGGTAATAGCCTTTTTTGTAAATGTCTCCAAATTAAAAAAAAGTGGAAAAGTGCTTAATTGTAATGTTAAAATTAATACTTTCTACCATTAGATACATATCCACAAACAAATTTCTAACCATACAACTCCCAAACACTGTAAAATAATTTTGTTCTTTTCATATCAATGCATTTTCATTTTCACTAGAACTAATTACCTTTAAATAAATGATTCAGAGATGTCAAAAGCAACTCTCAGGGAATGTTTCAAGAGGTCCCAGTTTCCTGAATTATAGCCTAGAACATCTGCTTAGCAATCTGGCAAGTAGCATGAAGCCAAAACAGAGCATCTCATATGTAGTAGTTGTATCTGACCTCAAGAATGTGACAGCTGGCTATTTGCCTATAACCTTTATACTGTAAAAATCTAAAATTCTGTATGCAAGAGAGAGTAGTAAAAACAAGAGTGCCAACACCAGAAGCATGGAGTGTAAAAAGAAACAAGTCGCTTTAGGAAAGTAGAATTGTTGGCTTCTTCATGCCACAGGAATTAGAAAATATTGTTCAAAGAACTTTAGTTAGAAAAAAATTTAAAGCAACATAAAAACTTGATTTTTCTTACAACCCAGAAAAATAAAACAAAACAAATGTAAAAAGTTAAACCTGTTCTAAAACTGGAGAAAATAAAATTAAAACTTAAATTGGACCCTCCCAGAAATGAAATGCTTAAGATACAACTGTCAGAAGCATTCTAGGATAGAATTAGAAAAGAAATGAATTCATCAACTATATAAGTACAAATCAATTATCTTCAAAATGGCAGACAGCAGTTATAAGCCACTTGACATATACTTTTAAACCAGGCATAAACATACCAGATGGAGGGTGTCCATAGGTGGACTGGTGAGTATTGCAAGTAAACATCACACCGTTAGAGACACCAGTAGTCTTAACCTGATCTTCACTAATCAGCAGGGTTATAACACTTACATGACCAGACAGGAAATGATACACTTCACTCCAATCTAGATTCAAACTGATTTTGGGATTTTTAAGTAGTCTCAGATGCAGAGGTCTAGAAACATATTAATCTTTTATGGGGTCTAACCCTTTATTAGATCATGGCTGCCCCCCAGTTACTAATAAGGTATATGTATCTTGCAAAATCTCTTAATGGAAACAAGATTTGAAATTTCCCACTGTCCATCATATTTTCATGGAGTTCAAAATTATTTCAAAGGTGATTGTAAATGCTTGATAATATGTAGATGATGACAAAGCCTTTTTACAACAGCTTGTATTGAATGGTTACAATAAGGACAATGGAAATAACCAATAAGATATGAAACTAGAGGTTATATTTGAGGCAACAGTGGAAGCCTTAAACAACAATGTCCCACTTATCCAGCAGTCAGACTGTAGCATCCTCAATCATTCAATACTTCTGAATCCAGAAAAGTACATCTAATCATGTTCACCCTAATCTTCAATTCTTATATGGTAAAAGATACACCAGTAGGTAAAAACTTCTCTTACTGAAATCATACTTCAAACACTTCAAGCATAACTTACATGTAAGAAGAATACTAAGGTATTCCAATAGATAGAGATTAAGAAGAAGGCTTTCAGATAGAAGGAAAAGCAAGAGCAGAGGTGATATAATAAGTGCACAGGCTGAGTTCAAGGAATGGCAAGTATTTCAACTGAAGCACAGAATACCTGTGAAAGAGAAAAAAACCAATTCTTTGTGATTACTTAGAGTGGGCTCTGGCTATATCTCAATGTAATTTATCCCTCAAACGTACTAAGTGCCTAGTTTCCAGATACATCTTCCAATTCAGCCAATGTGTTTTTCTAGTGGACTTTTAATTAAAGAATTACATACATACAGAAAGTGCACAAATCCTAATGTGTACAGCTTGATAAACTTTCACAAAGTAAACACACCCAAGTAACCAACAGTCAGATTTTTTTTAAATGAACACTACCAGCACCCCAGAAGCCCTCACCATGAAGGCACCTCTTTAAGCATAAACTCCATCTTGATTTCTAACACCATAGATTAGTTTGGCTCATTTTTGAACTTTATATAAATGGAATCATATAATTTGTACTCTTTGTGATTGGCTCCTTTAACTCAACAGTAAGTTTGAGAGGTTCATCCATGTTGTTGCATGTAGTTGTTAAGTTTATTCATTCTTCTTGTAGTATAATATTCTATTGTAAATATAGCATGTTTAGAATTTATAATTAGAATTAAGAATTGGATTTATAGAATAATTAGATAGTAATTACAATTAGACAACAATTAGAATTATGATTCTACTGATGAACATTAAGATAAGTTTTTAGCCACACGAATAGCACTGTTATGAACACACTTGTTAAAAACCATGGTGTGCTGGAGCTAGCTCATACTGATTCATGAGGGCCATTGTTAAATTTTCAGCAATTTTGTGAGTTGGCTGGTAAACAAAACCACCATTCAGAATTAAATTTTGTAATCTTACAAATAAATACAATATATTTAAAACAAATGTAATAAGTACTCATCACTTCCTAGTTATTTTACTACATTTTACTATTATCTATGTTCTTAGCATTATTAATGTCTATTGTATCTGTACATGGAAAAAATTCCACCATTTATATAATGGTGGAATACTGTGTCTCTCTTCACAACTCTGTGTTCAGTGACACCACACCGACAGCTTGAAATCAGCCATGGTTTTTCAGATGAGTATTTACACCATGGAAATTGGCAACACTACCAATCAGGACTTCATTTATTGTTTTGTTGATCGTCTAGACTTAAGAAAGTGATGTAAAAATGTTAATTATATAGATCAAACTTAAAAGTGTGTCATATCTGTAGCTGTTACACTGTGAATAGGATATAACATTAAGGAAATGTTCTTCCAGTATTTGAAAACTATAATCCAAGGCACTCACATAATTGGTGAATAAGTGAAGCCTGGATACACATCTTCGTTGTTTCACTTTTGTCTTAGTGTTAACATACTGAAAATATCAACCGTTATTCACATCACATCACAATTGACATGGTCAATTGTAACCACAGGATGGCTATGGATAGAAGAGTTCAGCAAAAAACCAACAAAAGCATTCTATGAGAATCAACTGGCTATATGAAATTTATTATAAAGAGTTTATATATTTTATTATTTGGAAGTGGAACTGTTGGGTCACAAGGTACATGTATATTCAACTTTAATAGATACTTCCAAACAGTTTTCAAAGTGGTTAATGTTAATTTACACTTCTACCAGCAATATGTGAGCATTCCAATGGATCCATGTGTTCTGTATGTAGTCAGCATTTTGCTTTCTAAAATATTAGCACAAATGATAATGTTATTGTCTAACACTGTTTAGAGATGTAGCCCAATTTCAATATCACCATTTGAGTGAAATTTAAAAAAAAATGGTCATCAAAAATCTCAGACTACACACATATGGACAGTAAAGAGTTAATCTGCATAAGACTGGGCCAGCCTCGTGGCTTAGTGGTTAAGTGTTTGCGCTTCGCTACTGGCAGCCCGGGTTCGGATCCCAGGCGTGCACTGACACACTGCTTGTCCAGCCATGCTGAGGTTGCGTCCCACATACAGCAACTAGAAGGATGTACAACTATGACATACAACTATCTACTGGGGCTTTCGGGAGAAAAAGGGGGAAAAAAAAAAGAAAAAAAAAGGAGGAGGATTGGCAATAAATGTTAGCTCAGGGCCGGTCTTCCTCAGCAAAAAAGAGGATTGGCATGGATGTTAGCTCAGGGCTGATCTTCCTCACGGAAAAAAAAGAAAATCCGCATAAGGCTTTAACCTGGTGGTTCTCAACTATGGGCATTTTTGTCCCCCAGGGAACGTTTGGCCATGTCTGGAAATATTTTGGTTATTATAACTGAGGGGGTGCTACTAGCATCTAGAGAGTAGAAGCTAAGGATGTTCTCAATATCCTACAGGGCACAGAATGGCCTCCTTAACAAAGAATTATCTGACTCAAAATATGCCAATAGTTCTGAAGTTGAGAAATCTTGCTTAAATCTAACCAATTCCCTATTAAATAGATATTCTTGGTCGAGGGAAAAAAGAAAAAAAAAGCAAGTGAGAATGGATTGTTCTAGGTGAACATCATTGTACTGGATAAACAGCTCAATGCATATGTTCTATTGTTAAGTATATCCAAAGAATCTGTACAATGCATATAAAAGCATCAATATGTTATCTAAACAAAGATTACAATAGTTTACATCTCATAAGAGACAGAAATTCATTTTTCTCTAATGTAAAAGACCAAAGATAACAGAATCTGAATTCAAAATTATTTTTAAATTTTTTGAAGTTTTATGATTTTTATTCTAAAAGCCTAGCATCTTTAGGTTAATATGGCAGAAAAAGAAAAGAATGAAGGGGATAAGGTGGGCAAACATATGCATAAGAAAGTCAAGGGTTATTCCATTATATTCTCATTTTAAATCCAATGCTATTTAAATAGTAATATTTATTTATAATTCCTTAAATTAAATTGGTAGTTCTGCTGAATAATAAAAAATGAATTGACTTTATTTCACTATAGTTACCATGCTTGAACACGGTATACTAAAAGCATGTCTAGAAATAAATAATAGTTAAACTGAAATAGTTAATCAATAATAGTTAAACTGAAGGGCAAATTAAAATTATTGCTCTAACAATATGAAAACTTATTGTTCTCCCATAAAACCCCAAAAAACATTTTAAATCCTTCTAATCGAAATCTTCTCTTTATTAATATTTCTAAATGAATATTTCTCCTCTTAAGAAAAAATTTTCCCCATTGAAAATTTGTGATTGCTGGAACACAGAGTGAGAGGTTATGAAGGCCAATGTAGAACTTGAAAAGTTTTATGAATATTTTTGTGAATTAGCTTTATTCTCTACCTCTTCTTGAAATCTAAAGTAAAGCGAAGAGCAAAGTTCAGGTAAGAGATGAGAATAACTCAAGGAAACATGTCATATCCCCAACAAACTCGATCCTCAGAAAACATCTGAATGTAGTTATTAATAGTTATTTTTTAATGGTAAAAAGACATTTATAAGTGATAATAAATTAATCTTATTTGGCAGTAATCAAAAAAAGTATACTTGGTGAGTATGACCGTTGCCCAGAGGTAAAATACGATCACTATATATTGCATGTCATGAAAGAAAGATGAACACTTTGGACCATAATTATATTCTTTCTTTTAATCCCCCTCATAACCATAATTCTGTTATCAATAGCTTTAACAGCAACATGTCATTTTGGGAAGAGAAAAAATTTAATATACCTAGTATTGAGTATGTCTTGGTCAAATCTACATGGAACAAATGATCACCAACTGTTTTGTTTGTTTCCTCCTAATCCCCAAATGTCAATTCAGGAATAGTCTTAGCAACTCAATTCATATATTTAAAAAAAATTATAAAGGTTTAGTATAAGGCACATTAAATTTAAACTGATGGTAAAATGTAAATTAGTAATTGTCCATACAATTATGGGTCCTTCTTCTTATCCTCTGCCTATTAGGATGCTTTAAATTCTTTTGATATGTAAGTAGTTCTTGAATTTATAATCTCAGTGTGAGTAGTTTTTACCTACTGGTGTTATCTTTTACAATTCCAGATTTGAAACATCAGATACTAGCACGAACCAGGTTAGATATACTCTTCTCGATAAGCAAAATTCAGAAACTGAAATCAATGCTCGGAATTGCTGTAAAGGCTAGGCTAAAAATAAATTCATTTCATTTTCAAAAATCATGTCTTTTATTCTTTAAATAACTTCTGACAGCAAATCTTGAATGATTTCATGAACACGTAGCCTTCATGAAGCCTAATGAAAATTATCAACAGGGGCCGGCCCCGTGGCTTAGAGGTTAAGTGCGCGCGCTCAGCTGCTGGCGGCCCGGGTTCGGATCCCAGGCACACACTGACGCACCGCTTCTCTGGCCACGCTGAGGCCGTGTCCCACATACAGCAACTAGAAGGATGTGCAGCTATGACATACAACTATCTACTGGGGCTTTGGGGGAAAAATAAATAAATAAAATTATAAAAAAAAAAAAAAAAAAAAGAAAATTATCAACAAATTGCTCCATTTTTCAATTTGTGTTTTCTTCATATTGCTAGCATCTAAATGAATGGAGTTAGCTATATAAAAGAAGAA
Organism: Ceratotherium simum simum; assembly: GCF_057802395.1. Classification (NCBI taxonomy): domain Eukaryota; kingdom Metazoa; phylum Chordata; class Mammalia; order Perissodactyla; family Rhinocerotidae; genus Ceratotherium; species Ceratotherium simum. The sequence goes on along the minus strand of NC_141903.1, from coordinate 74,873,366 downwards.
AATATTCTTAGAAAAGAAAAGCACTTTTTATTTCATCTGAGTTAACCTACATTGCCAACACACAAAATCAACTATGTCTTTCAAAGAATCACACAATTAGATACTAAGGTAAGAAATTACTTTTACTAATGCTAATATTAATATATACAAGTGACGTCAGCAACATGGTGGAGTGAGCTGTTCTCGGTGTCTCTCCCACTTCAAACTACAACTAAAAGGACATTCATCAATCAGCGGAGGATACCCACACAGCATACCAGGATGCCTGAGAGACCCGAGCAGCTGTATATCTGAAGGTGGATGGACTACTCCCCCGCAGAGGAGGTGGTGGAGATAGGTGAGCACCCTCTGGACCCCAGGCAGCCCAGCACACACGTGTGACTACTTTCCTGGCTGGAGCAATCATAGCACCCCTGTGACCCCAAGGTGGGAGCGTACCTCAGCGCGACTGTGGAAACAGGTGACAGCAGCCCTGAGCCCCCTGTGTGATCACTTCCCCGCCTAGTGGGGGAGCCTTCAGGGCCACGCAGCCCACAGAGAGCAGCACATGCTTGGACCCAGTGGGGAAGCCCTGCCTGCCAAGCACAAAGGCCAGTGCTACCTAGGAGCAGAGGGCAGCTGAGCTGCTGCTCAGGCGAACAAGTTCCCGGCTGCCGTGAACACCCATAGTACTGCTGTGGCCCCAAAGGGGGGAAGCGTGTCTCAGCGGGACCATGAGAGAGGGTGGCAGTGGCCCTGAGCCCCCAGGTGATCACTCTTTCATCTAGTGCGAGAAACCACAATCCCACCGTGGTCCCAGGGACTGGCTTTGGCTTGGTCCCAGAGGGAAGGTCCCGCCCACCAAGCACGATGGCTGGTGCGACCTAGGAGCAGAGGGCGGCTGATCCCAGTCCGGGCAAACAAGCTCCCGGCTGCCGCGAACACCCATAGTACCGCTGCGGCCCCAAAGAGGGGAAGCGTGCCTTGGCGGGACTGTGAGAGCAGGCGGCAGTAGCCCTGAGCCCCCCAAGTGACTACTTTCCCATTCGGTGGGAGACCCCACAGGGCCACTGAGATCCCAAGGAGTGACCCACGCTTGGACAGGCACAGCTGACAGGGATCACGGCAGTGGGCTCAGATTACATAGTTCCTGCTCCCCTCCTCCAAGTGGTAGCAGGTGGAACCTGCATCCAGAAACTACCACTATGCAAAGGAACAAATCCACTCCATCAAATGGTATAAAGAAATTTATTACTACTCCAGACCAGAAGGAAAATGACAAACACCCAGACACCAGTCCTGAAGGCATGGAAATCTACAATCTAAATGACAAAGAATTCAAGACAGCCATCATAAGAAAACTCAGTGAGCTCCAAGAGAATTCTGAAAGACAGTTCAATGAAATCAGGAACCAAATTCCTGAACAGAGGGAATTCTTCACAAAGGAAATAGAAACTATAAAGAAAAACCAAACAGAATTGTTAGAGATGAAAAACAATGGATGAGATATAGAAAAATCTGGAGTCCTTAAACAATAGGGCTGATAATATGGAGGATAGAATTAGCAATCTGGAGGATAGGAACACAGAAATGCTTCAGATGGAGGAGGAGAGAGAACTTAGACTAAAAAGAAATGAAGAAATTCTCCGAGAAATATCTGACTCAATTAGGAAGTGCAACATAAGGATTATAGGTATTCCAGAGGGAGAAGAGAGGGAAAAAGGAGCAGAAAGCTTGTTCAAAGAAATAAGAACTGAGAACTTCCCAAACCCAGAGATGGAGCTGGAATTACATGTAAAAGACGCCAACAGGACTCCTAATTACATCAATGTAAAAAGACCTTCTCCAAGGTATATATTAGTAAAGCTGGAAAAAGTCAACAATAAAGAAAAAATATTAAGGGCAGCAAGGCAGAAGAGGATAACCTATAAAACAAGCTCTATCAGGCTTTCAGTGGATTTTTCAGCAGAAACCTTAGAGGCTAGGAGAGAGTGGAATGATATATTCAAAATTTTGAAAGACAAAAACTTTCAGCCAAGAATACTATATCCAGCAAAAATGTCCTTCAGATATGATGGAGAAATAACTTTCCCAGATAAACAAAAGCTGAGGGAGTTAATTGCCACAAGACAACCCCTACAAGATTTGATCAAGAAAGCCCTCATACCTGAAAAAAAAAAGAGTTTACAAAAGCCTTGAGCAAGCAGATAAACAGGCAGACAAAATCAGAAATTGCAACTCTCTATCAGAAAAGATTAGCAAACACTTAATTATAACTCTAAAGATAAAGGAAAAGAAAACATCAAAAATAAATATTATCATTTCATCTTAACCACAAATTCACAACACATAACAGAATAAGTTGTGACAACAACTTAGAAGGGGAAGAGGAAGGGGATGAAACTGCTTAGACTAAGGGAACAAGAGGCTATCAGGGAATGGACTGTCTCATCTATGAGATCTTTTATACAAGCTGCATGGTAACCACTAAACAAAAAATCAGAAGAAAGCCACAAATGATAAATACTGAGAAAACCATAACAGAGAGCCACCAAACTGAATTAGCAGTCCAAAATACATGGGACCAGAAACAAGAGAAATACATAACAACTGAAAAACAAGAGATAAAATGGCAGCATTAAGCCCTCATATATCAATAATCACTCTGAATGTAAATGGATTGAATTCCCCAATCAAAAGACACAGAGTGGCTAGATGGATTAAAAAACAAGAACCAACAATTTGCTGCCTCCAGGAAACACATCTCAGCTCTAAAGACAAACACAAGCTCAGAGTGAAAGGATGGAAGACGATACTCCAAGCTAATGGAAAACAAAAGAAAGCAGGTGTTGCCATACTTAAATCAGATAAAGTAGACTTCAAAATAAAAAAGTTAATAAGAGACCAAGAGGGGCAATATATAATGATAAAAGGGACACTCCACCAAGAAGACATAACACTTATAAATATATATGCACCCAATACAGGAGCACCAAAGTACATAAAGCAACTATTAACAAACCTAAAAGAAGATATCAACAACAACAAAATAATAGCAGGGGACCTTAACACCCCACTTACATCAATGGCTAGATTATCCAGACAGAAAGTCAATAAGGAAATAGTGGACTTAAATGAAAAACTAGACCAGATTGACTCAATATATATAGAGCATTCCATCCAAAAAGAACAGATTACACATTCTTCTCAAGCGCACATGGAACATTCTCAAGGATAGACCATATGTTGGGAAACAAGGCAAACCTCTATAAACTTAAGAAGATTGAAATCATAACAAGCATCTTTTCCAACCATAATGCTATGAAACTAGAAATCAACTACAAGAAAAAAGTGGGGAAAGTGACAAAGATGTGGAGACTAAACAACATGCTACTGAACAACCAATGGATCATTGAAGAAATTAAAGGAGAAATCAAAGAATATCTGGCAACAAATGAAAATGAAAAGACACCATACCAACTCATATGGGATGTAGCAAAAGCAGTCCTGAGAGGGAAATTCATAGCAATACAGGCCCACCTTAACAAACAAGAAAAATCCCAAATAAGCAATCTTAAACTACACCTAACAGAATTAGAAAAAGAACAACAAATAAAGCCCAAAGTCAGTAGAAGGAGGGAAATAATAAAAATTAGAGCAGAAACAAATGAAATTGAAACCAAAAAAACAGCAGAAAGGATCAATGAAACTAAAAGCTAGTTCTTTGAGAAGATAAACAAAATTGACAAACCCTTAGCCAGACTCACCAAGAAAAAAAGAGAGAAGGCTCAAATAAATAAAATTAGAAATGAAAGAGGAGAAATCACAACAGATACCAGAGAAATACAAAGGATTATAAGAGAATACTAAGAAAAACTATATTCCGACAAATTGGACAATCTAGAAGAAATGGATAAATTCTTAGACTCATACAACCTCCCAAAACTGAATCAAGAAGAAATAGAGAACCTGAAAAGACCAATCACAAGTAAAGAGATTGAAACAGTAATCAAAAACCTCCCAAAAAATAAAAGTCCAGGACCAGATGGCTTCTCTGGAGAATTTTACCAAACATTCAAAGAAGATTTAATACCTATCCTCCTGAAACTATTCCAAAAAATAGAGGAAGATGGAACACTTCCTCACACATTCTACGAGGCCAACATCACTCTGATATCAAAGCCAGACAACGACAATACAAAGAAGGAAAATTACAGGCCAATGTCGCTGATGAACATAGATGCAAAAATCCTCAACAAAATATTGCCAAATCAAATACAGCAATACATTAGAAAGATCATACACCACGATCAAGCAAGTGGAATTTATACCAGGGACACAGGGATGGTTCAACATCCAAAAATCAATCAACATGATACACCACATAAACAAAATGAGGAATAAAAACCACATGATCATCTCAATAGATGCAGAGAAAGCATTTGACAAGATCCAACATCCATTTACAATAAAAACTCTCAACAAAATGAGCACATAAGGAAAGTACCTCAACATGATAAAGGCCATATATGACAAACCCACAGCCAACATCATACTCAACAGGGAAAAACTGAAAGCCATCCCTCTGAGAACAGGAACAAGACAAGGGTGCCCATTCTTGGCACTGTTATTCAACATAGTGTTGGAAGTTCTGGCCAGAGCAATTAGGCAAGAAAAAGGAATAAAAGGAATCCAAATAGGCAATGAAGAAGTGAAACTCTCGCTGTTTGCAGATGACATGATTTTACCTACAGAAAACCCTAAAGAATCCATCAGAAAACTATTAGAAATAATCAACAACTGGAGGCCGGCCCGTGGTGTAGCGGTTAAGTGCGCGTGCTCCGCTGCTGGCGGCCCAGGGTTCGGATCCCGGGTGCGCACCGACGCACCATTTGTCAGGCCATACTGTGGCGGCGTCCCATATGAAGTGGAGGAAGATCGGCACGGATGTTAGCTCAGGGCCAGTGTTCCTCAGCAAAAAGAGGAGGATTGGCATGGATGTTAGCTCAGGGCTGATCTTCCTCACAAAAAAAAAAAAAAAAGAAATAATCAACAACTACAGCAAAGTTGCAGCGTACAAAATCAACTTACAAAAATCAATTGCATTTCTATACTCTAATGACGAACTAACAGAAAGAGAAATCAAGAATACAATACCATTTACAATCGCAACAAAAAGAAGAAAGTATCTATGAATAAATTTAACCAAAGAGGTGAAAGACCTATACAATGAAAACTATAAGACATTGAAAGAAATCATTGATGACATAAAGAAATGGAAAGATATCCCACGCACATGGATTGGAAGAATAAACAGTTAAAATGTCCGTACTACCTAAAGCAATCTACAGATTCAATGCAATCCCAATCAGAATCCCAATGACATTCTTCATGGAAATAGAATAAAGAATCCTAAAATTCATATGGGGCAACAAAAGACCCCGAATAGCTAAAGCAATCCTGAGAAAAAAGTACAAAGCCGGAGGCATCACAATCCCTGACTTCAAAATATACTACAAAGCGATAGTAATCAAAACAGCATGGTACTGGTACAAAAACAGACACACAGATCAATGGAACAGAACTGAAAGCCCAGAAAGGAAACCTCACATCTACTGGCAGTTAATCTTCGACAAAAGAGCAAAGAACATACAATGGAGAAAGGAAAGTCTCTTCAATAAATGGTGCTGGGAAAACTGGATGGCCACTTGCAAAAGAGTGAAAGTAGACCATCTGTTTTCACCGTACACAAAAATTAACTCAAAATGGATCAAAGCCCTGAAGGTGAGACCTGAAACTATAAAACTCTTGGAAGAAAAGGTAGGCAGTACACTATTATCATTGGTCATAAAGGGATCCTCTCGAATTCCATGTCTACTCGGACAAGGGAAAGAAAAGAAAAAATAAACAAGTGGGACTTCATCAGACTAAAGAGCTTCTGCAAGGCAAACGAAACCAGGATCAAAATGAAAAGACAACCCACCAGCTGGGAGAAAATATTTGCAAACCATATATCCAACAAGGGGTTAACCTCCATAATATATAAAGAACTCACACATCTGAACAACAAAAAAACAAATAACCCAATCAAAAAATGGGCAGAGGATAAGAACAGACATTTTTCCAAGGAAGATATACAGATGGCCAACAGGCATCTGAAAAGATGTGCAACATCACTAATCATCAGGGAAACGCAAATCAAAACTACACTAAGATATCACCTTACACCCGTGAGAATGGCTATAATCACCAAGACAAAAAATAACAAATGTTGGAGAGGATGTGGAGAAAATGGAACCCTCATTCACTGCTGGTGGGAATGCAAACTGGTGCAGCCTCTATGGAAAACAGTATGGAGATACCTCAAAAAACTAAAAATAGAAATACCTTATTATCCAGCTATCCCACTTCTGGGTATTTATCAAAAGAACTTGAAGTCAACAATCCAAAGCACCCCTATGTTCATTGCAGCATTATTTACTATAGCCAAAACATGGAAGCAACCCAAGTGTCCATCCACAGATGACTGGATAAAGAAGATGTGGTATATATATGCAATGAAATACTAATCAGCCATAAAAAAAGACAAAATCGTCCCATTTGCAACAACATGGATGGACCTGGAGGGTATTATGTTAAGTGAAGTAAGCCAGACAGAGAAAGACAAACACTGTATGACCTCTCTCATGTGGAATATAAACTATCACATGGACAGAGAGAACAGTTTGGTGGTTACCAAGGGGAAGGGAGTTGGGGGGTGGGCACAAGGGGTGAAGGGGCACATTTATATGGTGACTGACAAATAATAATATACAACTGGAATCTCACAATGTTATAAACTATTATGACATCAATAAAAAAATTGAAAAAAAAACTAACGGGAAATAATTTTCAAATAAACGTATTGTGAGCATTAAAAAAAAAAAAATACACAATAACAGTAACAAATCGGTAACTTTCCCACCAAAGCATCTAGTATTAAAGAATCTTTGATAAATACATGTCACTCAATGAATAAAGGGTTTAGGTCAAGTTTTCCTTGACTCTTTTTATAACAATATATAAGAAAGATTTCCATATTCATTATTCAATTGGAGGCTTATAAATATAAAATCCAGCTTTTACATACTTGAAAACCATCAGTGTAACAAAGGCATCTAAGCATGTCTTCTTTATGTCACTGAAGGAAAAAAGATGCCTAACTAGGCTAAATAATTTTTCTAAGGTTCAGAATAAGTACAAGAAGTAGGACCATAAGCCAAGGCGGTAATATAACGTCTTTCCAGACGTAACTTTAGAAGAAGCAATAGGTCTATCAGAAGGGATGGTAGAGTGAGAAAAGGCCTAAGAGCTGCTCTCCTAAAATAACTAATGGTTAAAAAAAATTCAAATACAATGAGAAATTGTAAATAAGATATTACTTATCCCAGGAATGTACACATTCCTTCTTACAAAGAGTGTATTTCCTGTTTGTAAGTTCCGCTCCCTTACTCCTTCTTAACAGTTCACCAGCTGCCATTCTTTCCAACCTTGCTTTCCTCCCCAATCCACATGGCTGACCATCCAAACATCTGACATATGTGTTTCTACTTTCTCTATAAACAGAGGATCTCTATTTGACTTTAATATGTACTGCCTTCTCCAAACCAGCTCTTCTCATTCAAAGTCTCCTCCTATAAGGCATTTACTTATACCTATCTGGACATAGGTGAGCCTATTTATTGCCTGAAATCTTTGAATTGGGACCTACATATTGAATGAAAGGCTGCCGAATGTGTTTATGTGCCAGGTGCTTCACTAGTTCTGCGTTTTTAATTAGTGCCACACTTTAGTATAGCAACCTCCTCTCTCCATTCCCTAAGCAGTTAATGATCTTTTAATGAATACATAAATACAAAAAGAATTCAATATTGACAACATCTCTGTAGTAAATCTTCTGCAAAACAATATTTGTTTTTGTAATTAGGAGGTAATTTTAATATTAGGAGGAAAATAGAATTAGATTAAATTGTTTTGAGAAATAAAACCAAATTTTTTCTATATTTTGATTTATTAGAGAGAGGTATGCCTGTGTCAGAAAAAAATTATAAAAACAGAACACACAGAATCAGTGTAAGACCTAGGAAGACCAATTCAAACCATCTAGTATACCACGTTCATTAAAGAAATGAGGAAACTACTTATTTTCATTAAAAAAATGTATATATATGTATTCACCTTCCCTATGAAGCAAATTTCAAAAGTTACATGGAGCAGTCATTGCTTTGGGAGAGATGAGCATGAACAGTATTGTAAAATATTTTAAATATTGAATGTGACCATATTAAATATCCATATATTTGATCTCTTCTCTACATCATTACAAAATGATAGCAGTCAGATTTCATCCAACTAAATGCAATTTTTTTTATCTCTGCATAGGTTTTATAAGACCATGGTAACTGCCACAATTTTTTCCACCATAATCGAATGAGCTCCTTGCTTAGTAGCTTTTCAACAAATAAGTTCAGAGGAAAGAAAATACAAAAGTAACAGCATGTTAAATCACAGTATAAACTAATCTGCATGACATTAGGAGATACCATTAATGTTATGATTAGTTATGCTTTTTCTTGTAATTTTATAACAAGAGACTTAGACTCATCACTAAATTAATTATTCAAAGCATATGCATGACCCAGCATACTGCAACAGAGGGATATGATGGAGAGAGTCAGAAAGGGGGGGGTCATAGGCATTATGGCTTGGGAAAAGTATGGTGTCATATGCACCTCAAAAACAACATGTCTAAAATAAGATTCTCAACTCCTCCAATGTTAAAAAATCACCCCTCTTCAGTACTCCTCGACTCAGTTAATACTACCATCTCCCCTATTACCCAAGTCAGAAATCCAAGTGTCAATTTGATTCTTTTCTTTCTTTCACTTCCCACATATAATCAATCATTGTAATACCTCTTGTATCTCTCCAGTTCTACACATGCCCGCTGGTTCCTCAGTTCAGGCTACCGTTCTTGTTCACATATCTTACTTCAACAGTATCTCACTGGTCACCAAATCCACTCTTCAGGCTTGTGCCAGAATTAACTTTTTTTTTTTTGGTGAGGAAGATTAGCCCTGAGCTAACATCCGTTGCCAATCCTCCTCTTTTTGCTGAGGAAGATTGCCACTGGGCTAAAATCTGAGCCCATCTTCCTCTAGTTTATATGGAACACCGCCAGGCATGGCTTGACAAGCAGTGGGTCGGTGCCCGCCCAGGATCCGAACCTGCGAACCCCGGGCCGCCGAAGCGGAGCACAAGCACTTAACCACTATGCCACCGGGTGGGCCCCAGAATTAACTTTTTAAAACACAAATTTGGCCACGTCATTTCCCTATTTAGAAATGTTCAGTGCTGTTCCATAACCCTTAAGACAATTTACAAATACCTTAAGAGGACACATCAAGCCCCGATGATCTCTGCAAAGAGATTATACTCCCCCTCTCACATCAAACTCTTGTGTTCAAGCTTTATTCAATGAATCCCTCTATCCAGAATACCTCTCCCCACCTCCAAGTGCCTACTCATACTGGAGGATTTTATGTACATGTCACTTCTTCTGGGAAGCATTTCTACAGACATGGCATTAAGAGATGCCTTCCATATGCTGACCCATGGTACCCTATGCTTATAGTTTTTGGTACCTATCATACTGTACTGAATTTGCCTGTCTCTCCCATTAAATAACAATGTCTTAAGGGCAGGCACTATATTTTATTCACTGTTGTACCTCCCTAAACTGAGAACAGTGCTTGGCCTTCTAAATACTTAACGGATCTATAGATGAATTGGAGGATTGATGGATGGATAGAAGGATGGATTTCACAGAGTAAAACGGTTAGAACAAAATTTTTCCCATCAACAATGCTGAGTTTTTAAAAAAAAAATCATTTTCAGAATACTTATGTTTCTATTTTCTAGGCGCAGTTACCCCTGGAGGATGATGTTAGAAGTCTATCTACACCTCTAAAGCAGTGCTAAAACCAACTTAATCCCACGTCCTCTGGGTCCTTAAAGTAGTTAATAATATGGATCCAGAAAAATCCCTGCCAACAGTGTTAGATGCCCAGAAGAGACCCAGTCATACAGTTATAAGAATAGGATATGGAGTGGCAGGATTTGTAGAGGAAAAGAGAGAAAACAAACCAGAAACAAAAGAAAACACTAAATAATTACTATCTCCACATTCATCACTGTTAACATTCATTAAGTACTCACCATGTGCCATAAGAATTTGCATGCATCGTGTTCCTATTTCAGAAAAGGGGAACTGAAATCACATACTATTATCTTTTAATAGATTTAACAAAAAGGATGGTGCCTGCCAATAAGCCATCATATTTCTCTCTTTTGCTACTGAAAATTCATATATCCCTCCATCCATAAAAAGTTTTAAACATCAGCTTCTGGCACAGTGGTAAGTGCACTTTTCATACATTTCATCATTTAATCTTCAGGATAATCCTAAGAGTTTGGTGGTATTATTATGATCATTGTATGGATTAGAAAACCAAGACTAAACAGTTCAAACCCCTTGAACAAATCATACAACTATTAAGTCACAAAGCTAAAACTGGTGACTAGGAATGTTTAACTCCAAATCCTGTGTTCTTATCCACTAAACTGTACTGCCAGGCAATGGTGAAAATGTATGGTCCTTGCCCTCAATCAGCTCACAGTTTAGTGGGAAACAGAAGCATACCCATAAAATTTGACAAAATAGGATTGCTATTATAATGCAAGTTGTTAAAAAATGCAGTATGGTGCATATATCCTAAACAAACAGGATACTTCCTAAAGCTACAGTATTTAGGAGGCTTAACTGTGTCATTCCTGTACATTAAAAAAGTAACAAATTGAGTTGCAGAAGCTTAAGATGAGACAATGATGTGGCTTTCTTCTAAATGCTTCTTTTAAACAATTCATAATGTTAAAATTATTTGTCATAAAACAATTCAAATGCATCTAAACATAAGGGAAAAAAGACTTTATATAAAGAGCAATATTAGACTTAATGAAAGAGTTCTCAGGGATTACAAAGAGAAAAGGAATTAAGACTATACACACAATTATTTATTATACATAATTTCCTTTCAAAAGCAATCTTAAATCCCACTACCTATGGTATTTATACAGATTTCAACATCACGAAGCAAACAATATAGCAGGTTAATGTCATTTATGCCCATTTTTCTCTCTCCTATAAAACTGTTTCTGTAGTTTGGTGCAATAAAATGCTTAAGCAAAATGATTCACCTGAAGAGTAAAACTAAAATTTCTAACAGGCAAACTCTCCTAGTTAAATCTCCTCTCTGGTTAAATGAACTAATTCATTCAATTTAGTCATCACAGAATACAAAAAATACACTTTTTGTTTTTCATTTTCAAGATTAAATTTTATGATTTTATTACACCAAAATAATAAAAGAAGGAGCCTTAAGAAATTACTGGGTTAATATTTTTAATTGTTTATATAGTACTGACTATCTCAAAATACATTTCCTTTTTAAAATTGACTCATGGCTTTAAACTTGCTAATGTCTTGTTGTAAATGTTTCCTACACAACCAAATTTTTTTCTCTAAACTGAACATTGCAAATTGCCTCAGATGGGTGATAATGAAAAAGCAACACCATTTATTAATTTTGTATAAGTTATCCTCCACCCCTCAGATTCCTTGGAGGGGAAGAGCCTGTCTGAATTTCACCATACAGTGCCACAAGCAGAAAGTGAGAGACACTAAACAAATGCATCCTGGAGGGAGAGAAAATGCCTGCAGCAGCAAATGACCTACTATATACCTCTTTACACAGGCTTTGATGTTATAATTTGTTGATTTCCAGGAAAAAAAGACAATTACCAATAGTTTAAGTTTGTTCTGATAGAAGTATTTAACTTCTTTAAGTTTTTGATCACAAACAACAAATACTGTTCAAAAGGGCAGTACATTTTCAAACCCGTTTAATACTAAGTAAATGTGCATGAAAAGCTCAATAAAAAGACATTTTCTTACTGTCAGAAAATGCAAACTAAGAAGTACACTAAACTTAAGAAAGTTTAAAAATATTCTTAGCATGTGTTTCTCTGGATAAATGTGCTCTTAAATATTTCCAAGACCAATTCATTGTAAGAACAGATAATTTTATTCAAATATGCAACTCATGGTATGAATAAGCAAGTACTCACTTCCCAACAGAATTGACAAGTCTTTCAAATAACAGTTAAACAAAAAAAATCAACACTACTGGGTTGGCAATTTGGAATGTTAACATACACAGATATTTGTATGTATGTAGGTACGTGTGTTTGTGTACATGGTGTAATCACGAATATGTTTCAAAACATACCTATTTTTAACTATAAAGAAATAAATTGATGTTTATTAAAGTGAGTTATTATTTAACATCCTATGTTCAAGCTCCACCATAAGAGAAATACATAAATGCATACACATATAACTTCACATCTTAAATTGTGTTCTGTATTTTTAACTAAGTTTCCAATCTCTATAAGTAATCATACAGATAACAATTTAATAGAATTTTTTTAAATAGGCATCAAGATAACAACTTAATAGAACTGTTTTAAAAGCTTCACTCACACTATTAAATACGGGAAAACTGAAAATTGTGACAAAAGCAATGGTCTTCATTATCAAGAGAAGTAAGGTTGAATTGCTTACTTAACAGTATTTTCCCTAATTTTTAAAATAAGTTTCTTTTGGATTCACACATATTATTTATCATTATCACTGCATTATTGCAGAAATAAAAGGCCAAAGGAGAGCTTCATACAGATATTAATTTTCTCCAGTAATGTTAAGAGAATATTTCACTCTGTAGTTTTGATTTATAAAATAATAAATTGCAAAGTAACTTATTTTCATTCAGAATTTAAATTATAGCATGTATGTTCATTATAATTTAAACTCTAGGTAACAAAAAAATAGTAGTTTGCTGTCCTGTGCCATTTCTACATGGCATTTCTAACCTAAATTGGCTTAAATCTTATGATCTTAGAAAATCAAATGTGAATGACCCTGAAACTATATCAGTTTGTTTAAAACTGCAGAATGTATATCTAACACAATACACTTGTGTGTTTTTTATTAACACAATACTACTTGTGTTTTTTATTACTTTTTATTAATACAACACTACTTGTACTTTTTATTTTTTAATACTACTTGAAGCCTTCTTCCACAGGCTTTAAGCTTCATGAGGCATACTCATCCCTGTATATCAATTTCATAAACAAGTTATCTCCTTTCCAATAAAGATTATAAACACAAAGCGATAACATAGATCCTAAGATTGTTGATATCTGAATGGATACTTGACAGTATGAGGTTACTGATTATACATACATTTGGAGTAAACTGATAAAAGTTTATTTTAAAATATAAAAAGTACATGATTCTAAATATACAAAGTATGCAAAGGTACTCCATCTAATTCTTACACCCACCTCACTACAAATTGTAAGTAGTAATTTGTTTTATGTCCAGGAAAACAAAAGACTATATATTCTATGTAAAAAAAGAGTTAAAATACTGGCCTGTTACTATTAACTATTAATTCTGTTACTAGAATTACTGTTAAAATCCAGTCTTAAGAAAGTTATACAGCAAATAAAAAATAAATTAAATTAATAGATATATCTCTTTCATATTAAATTTTTAATTCATAATTAGGCACTAGTTAGAATTCCTAATATCATATATTGAAATAGGCAATTTATTGAGGAATTAATAATTTAAGATATGCCTTTTATTTACATCATGTAAACCGTTGAATAAAATCATCACCAAATAACATCAGAAGCATGAAATGCTACTGAACAACTCCCCTGGAAACTAATAATTACTTATCCCTAAATTCACTTAACACGATTTTCTTTAAAACTTATTTTAGTGATTATGTAAATATAATACATTTAATCTAAAGTTCGGTGACAAACTAAAAGTGCAAACTGCTCTTATAAACAAATTACCTACCCTCCATAATGTACTGTCTCAATTATTTCAAGTAAGTTTAAGACAATTTGCTACTACTAAAGGCTGACACTCATTCCTTTTTACTTCTCCTCAAATTAAAATAATTCAGGGGATAAACTGATAAATACTGGAAGTAATTAAGTTTTTAAAATCACATTCAAGATAAACAAAAGTATAAAGGCTAAAAACCAAAGTACAGTGAAAACTGCAAAGCTGCCCTATCTTTAATCTTTTCTTGTTAAACCTAGGCTACTCAAGAATTGTCAACTAATTATTCCATTTTATTGATGACACTTCTCTCTAGGGAAGTTATTTTAAAAGTTTAACCCTGAAGCAAGTCATGGCTTTTCCAATCCTTACAAGTGTGTAGAGCATCGATTAGAACTGCAGGAGGTGTTACCTTCTACCCGGAGCATCTCACCCTGTACCATCTTACCCACGATCTCACTCCCAAAACAGCTTTGATTCAGCAATTCAAACTGCTTCAGCTAATATTAAAGGGAGGCCCACAGAATAGGGATTAGCAGTTAAAATGAAATAAAAAGTCAAAGTCGGGAAAAATACAGATGGTGGATATAGTAGCACAAAGCTCAAGAGTAAAGCAGATTTAAAAAGACATCAGAGTGACTCAAGAAAAGAACAACAAGACAGAAATTAAACAAGATTTTTGTTTGCCTTCTATGCATTTAAACTCATCTCAACCTCCACTGAAATTGTGATCATACACAAACCTCAAGGCTTTTGACATACTTGTAAAACTCAGACCCCCTCTTTCTCTTTCTAAGTCTCCGGAGTCACTTCTTAGGTAGCCAAGAAAAAAACAGAAGAATTCAAATATGCATGTAGTTGAGAAATAGACTAAATTGTAACCAAATTATAATTATAACCAATATTTTTTCACATAAAGATGGTGTCTGTTTTAAAATCCAGTATTTTTTCTCTTGTACTTAGTGAAAAGGCCTAGGTCTACTTTGAAAGTTATTTGAAGTCAGGTATAAACATATGTAGAGGAATAGATAATAGGCATAAGAAGGCTTGTAATATTTTTCTTGGGATGATGTCAGAATATCAAGGTGTTCTATGCTGTTATAGCTAGCTCTCCACTTGACTGCAGAAAGAGCATACATATATGCTTAATTAATTAGCTTAGGACTCAAGAACAATCTAGATGCAAAGAGTTATCACAGAATGTCCTATTCACATCTACCACAAAAACAGTGACCAAAATTCCAGAAGGTAATTGGATTTTCAAAACTGAAAGTAGTTTCTTTCTTCCAATTCACTCATGACAGGGCCAGAAGGTAATGATATATCTGCCAGGATGCAACAAGCAGACCTGTCTTCTGTCAAGAGTTGAAATCATAAAGGAATAAGCTGTCGTTAACAACCTCTCTCCAAACACTAGAGCTGTCATTTCATTGTTTTCTTTTGCTGGCATGGGGGCTGGTGTGGCCTCATATTCCTTGTCAGTTCAGTAATGTGCTAAGCTTTTAACCTTTTCTGGAATTCTTGACTTGAACAACCTTTTATGAAGTCTATAATGTAACAGCTTATATTTTCTTTGACTAATTGATAGTTTCTCTCAAAGTTTACTTTTAAAATTTGGAAGTAGCACTCTTGGTTTCAACCTATAGTTCAGTAGTCTATACTGCAAATACAGAAAAAAAAATAGCATTTACTTTTTCAAAAGTTTGAAATGTAAATTTTAGTGGTCTAAATTCAGCCAGTCTTAAAGGGAACAAAATCAATAATTATTTAAAGAAGTTACTTGCAGTTTTATAATCAAACACTTAAACTCTTTTAGAAATGGTTAAGTAAGTACAATATTGCTATAGTATATATCACGAATACATTCTTTAAAAATTTTTTAATTAGAAAAGTAATATCTTTTTAAATTAGAAAAGTAATACCTGCTCAAAGTAAAAAAAAAAGAAAAAAAAAGAATAGAAAAATTGACAATGAAAAGTAAAAGAAGAAACCTTATGGCTTCCTTTTTTTTTTTTTTTTTATAATTTTTATTTATTTACTTATTTTCCCCCCAAAGCCCCACTAGATAGTTGTATGTCATAGCTGCACGTCCTTCTAGTTACTGTATGTGGGACACAGCCTCAGCATGGCTGGAGAAGCGGTGCGTGGGTGCGCGCCCGGGATCCGAACCCCAGGCCGCCAGCAGCGGAGCGCGCGCACCCAACCGCTAAGCCACGGGGCCGGCCCCCTTATGGCTTCTTGAATAAACTTCCAGGAACATCAATGTATATCTATGTAAGTATGTAGGTGTATGCATATACATGTGTAAGTGTACTTTTTAACAAATGATCTCATTCTTGTATTTTCGTCTGATAACTCTTAGATATCATTCCATAAGAATGAACATACATACGAACACATATAACTTGCTTCTCTTAACAACTACATAGTCTTCCATGATATGAATATACCATCATTTAATCAAATAGTCCCATTCTAGTGGATATTTAGGTGGTTAAGAAGTTTTTGTGTTATTACAAACTGCTGTGATGAGCACCTTTGTAAGTATACTTTGTGTACTGCTCTAGTGTAAATTCCTGCAAATGGAATTTAGGGTCAAAGGTTAATATGCATATTTAATTTAGGGAGATATAACTAAATTGCCTCTAAAAATACTGATTCAATTGACATTCCCACAAATATCTAAATTTGGTATTACCATACAATTTATTACCAATTTATCTGCCAATCTTTTTTTTTTTTTTTTGGTGAAGAAGATTGGCCCTTAGCTAACATCTGTTGCCAATCTTCCTCTTTTTGCTTGAGAAGATTTCCTGAGCTAATATCTGCGCCTATATTCCTCTACTTTATATATGGGATGCCGCCACAGCATGGCTTGATGAGTGGTGTATAGGCCCACGCCCAGGATGCAAACCTGCGAACCCTGGGCCACTGAAGCAGAGCATGCAAACTTAGCCACTACACCACCGGGCTGGCCCCTATCTACCAATCTTATACATTGAAAAATGGCACCTTGTTTTAATAAGAATTTCTTTAATTCCACAAATACGTTGAAGGACAACCAAAAAAAAAAAAAAAGCACCAAAGCATCAAATAAGTCATTTGAACAAAAATATATTTAAAAGCTCTAAGGAATTTTCAGGTTTTTGAGATCTCTGAAACCTTAAGCATGCCTCTCCTGACAAACTACATTCTGTTTGCACTATATAAATAATAAATAATTTCTCATAAGCTGCTAGATGACATTGCTATTGTTAAAAATAAAAGCTATGCCCTATATTGATGTGGTACTTCTTACTACTATCTACTAACCATAGATAACCACTAGAATCTTCTTAAAATTTCCGTGTCACAAACTTTGTCAAATACTTATGTTGAAATAGCAAAATCTTGTAGTAATTAGTTGGAAGACTACGAATTGAAGGCAGTAGTTAAGAAGGTTTTACCAAAAGTTTATTTTCAAATTACTGGAAAAAAAAAATCATACTCTATCTTAGATAACCATCTACAATGGGTTCATGTACATTTGTGGAAAAACATCCAATACAGTAATCAATCAGCTTTACAAATGTGCATGTCAAAAAAGGGAGAAAAACCCAAAATGGATGAAGAAAAGAGGAATCAAAAAGTCAACAGACAGAATACAAAAGTTATAGCTTATTAAAAGGGAAGCAAATTATTTAAAAACTAAAAAGCTCTATATCAACTTCGGAAGTATGCAATTCATAATGGAGTCAAGCAACAATTTATGTATTCTTTGATTTAGTTTCCTTATAAACAGAATGATTTCTAAAAGAAAATCCTGAAATATTCTAGTGTGATAAATATTGCTATATAAGGATGTCCTATCCTGAGGTTTACAAAGCATTTTGTTATATAGAAAATTAATTTTGTTTTAAAAAGATATAAGTTGTAAAGTGACTACCTGTCATTGGAACAAACAGATAAAAAACATGCAATTAAAATGCTATACTGAATTCTTGGACTATCTCTATTCCTTCTACAAATCACACTAAAATATTAGTTAAAAAAAAAAAAAGGAGGCTTGGTATTAACCCATCAGGAAAAAGCAAATGGGAGGGGAGAGAATAGAGGATACAGATGTCAATAAATTTTGGAAAACTGTAAGCTGATGGAACTGGCTTGGTATTACAGAAGAAACTCAAACTTAAGTGCCTCTGGAGAAAAATAATGACTAGAAACAAGCCAACTCACCCACAGAATTTCAGAAAAACTCAGAAATTGGGGTGCCAGTTATCCTGGAAAGTAGGAGTAGGCCTTGAGTCTAAAAACAGAGGCACTAGTTATAAATTCTCATAAGGTGCAATTGCCATCCCCTCAAAAACAAACAAACCAAAAAACAGGTCATAATCTCACATTATACAGCCAGCCCTGAAAGAGATACGAGGTTTTGTCTTTAGAGAAACATATCCAGAGAATGACTAGAAGGAAAGAGAGATACAGAGCTCAAATCAGGTGTACTATGCAGAAGTTTGCAAAATAAATGAAAAGAGAGCTCCATACCAAAATATGAGAGAAGAACTTAAAAAAATTCTATAGAAAGTTTAAAAGATAAAGCAGGTAACCTCCCAGAAACTAGGGCAAAAAAGGATGAAAAATAAGAGAGAAAGTATAGATAATTAAATAAGACAATTATAGGCTCAATTTAGTATTCCAAAACCACATGATAATAATTCTAGAAAAAGAGAAGATTAAAATTATGAAGAAACAATACCAAAAAATGTTCTCAGAATTGAGGATCATTAGTACAGTACAGATTGAAAGGAATCACCAAGCGCCCAACACAAGGATCCAAAAAAACTCCACACCAAGGCATAGGAAATTTCTTAAAAGCAATATGATTCATTTCTTAACACGAGGGAGAAGGAAAAGAAGCTTCCATAGAGGGGAACAAAAGGATTCAGGATCAGAATGGTACTGGACTTTTCAATTAAAACACTGGAAGCTAGAAGACAATGAAACAAAGCCTTTAAATTTCAGAATGAAAATGATTTTCAACTTGGAATTCTATACCTAGTTGTATTATTAAAATAAAGTGAACAAGTAAAATAAAGGCATTTTTCAGAAATAAAAGGTTTCAAAATTTATCTTATATTCATTCTTGAGTTGCTTCAACAAAATGAGGGCACATATCCAAAAAGCTGGGGTCACTGGATCCAGGAAGCAGGAGGTCAAACGTACGAGAGAATCTAAGAGGAGTCCCAGCACCAGAGACAGGGAGGCTTAGAAAGTGACCAGTCAAGATTGGAACACAAGTCCACAGGGTTCCAAAAAAGAGTTCACCAGAAGAATAATATGAAACTATAAGATTATCTGATAAATTTGACCAGGTAAAAAATTACTGAAAGGCCAATCAAGATCTGAATTAGCAAGTATTACCAAAAAAATAGAAAAAAAAATTGGAAATTATTAATTGCATGAAAACAAACTTGCAGCAAAAAATGAAAAACAACCACAGTACCCATTGGCTCAGCCATAAGCAATATTAAAGTAGTAGTAATATTGTAAAGCCTGATTGCTGATTTAATCCAAAACCTGTGAGAATGGGAGACTCTTATCTACCATTAACAGAAAGTGACTGACCAATCAAGAGACAGCTTTATAATTTAAAAATATGGATATAGAGAATACTAGTAACACCAAAAAATACTGAGAGTGATTACATCTAGAGAACAGAACTAACAGGTAGGAAAGGATCAGGAAAGGATAATCCTTAATTTGGTACATGCCTTTTGACTTCTAAGATTACATGCATGTATCCTCCGATGTTCTGCAGTTTTATTTTAATAAATTTTAAATGTAGATTTATTTTCATTTGTTTTGCTCAAGATATGCCATGCTTCTTCAACAACGATTAATGTCTTTACTCTCATAAACACTCGACTATTAACGTATTGCTTCTTCTCCCATTCTTTTCTCTTGTTTTTATGAAACATCTATTAGAGGAATATTAGATCTTATTCTATTCTCCATGACTTTTAATCTCTCTATCATATTTTTTTCTCAGCTTTTCTGTGCTATATTTTGTATGCTGTATTCCTCAATTCTAGCTTTTAATTTACTAATCTCTCTTCAACTACGTCTGATAGTTGCATGACCTGGCTCTTGTGATGAATCATTTCCTCATAGAATTTCTAATCTTCAACTATAAATTCATCTTCATTAGGGATCTACCCTGGGTTGTAAAGTGTTGTTATTGGCAGTTTTATGTGTGCTTCCACCTAGTGCCCCAAGAGTTTCATTAGTCCAGAATCCATTTTTACATGAATTTACATTGCTTGAGATTCCCACACTACGCAGGCTGACTAAATTCAAACTGCAAATCCAAATCCACTTTTGGGTTAGGATCTGTGGCTTTTGTTTCCCAAGAGAAGCTGAGAACCTGGCACCTCTGACAAAGAAACTTCCTCTTTTCACCTCTGGGCCACAAGCTGATTTTTATCCCCTTACAGACCTTTAACAGGGCAGAAACTTCCAGGGCCCTAGCTACATCCAAGGGTCTTAGTTTTAGCTCCTGCCTCTCAGGCCCAAAGCTGTGATGCAGACTCTGTATGACATAGGGCTTATCTCTCATCAGCTATCCCCTTTGGGTTGCCACACCCTCCAGGGACTTACAACTGTGGCTTTAAGATCTCTCCTGTAGCCAGGCATTTAGATTCCTTTTCTATCGTTTGATCGTAAGCAGGTATTTCATATTTTTGTTGTTGCTATATTTTATCCATTATTTTTATGTGAGTTTAGTGGGAGAGAGAAATGCATATTAATTAGCTCATTCCACTATGTTATAGAACCCAAACTGTATAAATTACATTAATAAAAATAGTAGTTTTTAAAAATTAGACATAGTATGAAAATTATACTCAAAGTAAGTAATTATGGATATAGCAGATTCTTCTGAATAATCCAGCTATGAGAAGTCAGGAAAAATGTAGGCTTAGTGAAGTAATCAGAGTTCTTATGAAATTATTAAAATTAATAAATTTTAAGTCATGTTGGATATGAATCACTTAGTATTTTTAAAAGTATTTAAACTTTTACTTCTCTACTGATTTTATTATAAAACATTTTCTAGAACTTCTCACTCTCTGTCATACTAAATATAACTGCCATCAAGTTCTACCTTATCCATTATACCTAGAGCCTGAAAAGTATAAATAAACCTTCAACCAATCCAAAGAGTATTACCTACCCAGTGGTTCTAGTATGATGCCCAGATTAACAGCATAAGCATCACTTGAGAAATTCTCAGAAATGTAAATTCTCAGGCCCCAACCAGATCTTCTGAATCAAAACTTGGGATTGGGACAGGGCAATATATGTTTCAACAAGCCCAGGTGATTCTGGGTGATTCTGATACATGGTAACATTTGACTCTATAGACCAGTGGCTCTGAATCTGCTCTCCATAAAACTTTTTGACAGTATATCTCAATCAGTCAAAGCCTGGACACAGATCAGGGAGGTGCCAAGGGTGAAGAATTTAAGGAAGCACTCACTCTCAGGGTCCTATAAGCACTGCACCACCCTGAGAGTGACTGACTCCTTAAATTCTGCACCCCTGTTCCACCCCTGCAATTAGTAATTAAATGACTTAATTTAAGTGTCTCCTACTTTCCATAGAGACCAACTGAAATGCCTAAAAAGATGCATATGAGAAAAGATCAAGGAAGAAACAAGTATGAGTAACTCTAAAACTGCACAATCAGACACTGAATAATTAGTACTTGGCTATATGATATACTGTTTCTTACTACAAGTAATATATTATGCAATGAACATTGTTAAACACTAAAAATATTAGCTCTGGCAACCTCAAAAGAATTGTGGGATTTATCTGATATGTACTATTTCTCCAATATGAAATCTTAATACATTTTTGATAATCAAGTTCCAAAGTATCTAAAATGCAAGGATTAGAATATCTAATTTTCAAACTGTGATCTATGGAGCCCCAGGGTTCAGAGAAAAAATCTCAGGGGCTGTTGTGGAGGTGGTTCCAATCTTCACCCCTGCTTCAACTAAAGTGGCTCTACAGATTTAAACATAATATTTTTTAACAAAACAGTCCAATTAGAGGCAGGGTTCTACTGTTGGAAAAAAGTTTTAACTTTTCAATGAACTGAATCCAATTTTAGGACCTTTAACCTCATACTAAAAATCTGCAAGGAATATCACAGAAATATTATTAACAACCCTAAGTAGAGATATTGTCTGGACTGAAAAATATTAGAATTTACTTCAGTTGTGATATGAAAACTGACAGACCAGGAAAACAGAGTAGTGGCTCCCAGCCTTTTGTAAACTACAGAAACTTTTCTTTAAATACAATTTTAGAAAAAAATCCAAAAAAATAAAAACAAGTAGAGCTAATCTGATTAAAAAGTAAGGATGAGACAGCTTCTTTCTCCCTATTAGTCTTCCTCTGCCTGCTTCCCAAAATAGCATCCTTTTCCCTATCTGTCCCCCCAACACACACACACAAACATACAGCAGCCCTTGAAGAACTAACAGAGAAACACTATGAAAAGGTAAAGCCAAAGTAATACAAACACTTTATCTGGATTAAAAAAGAGACATCCATCTTAAAATGTTCACCAGGTAGAAAGTTACCACAATAAAGTTCATATTCAGTTTTTATAAAATAAAGAGAATAAAGTATATAAACTAAAATTTTCAAAGTACACAACATACTAAATACTAACGTACTTAGAAATCAGCTGCTTTTTTTCAAGGAATCATGAGTTGCTATGATTGAGAAAAGCAGAAAAAAGTCAAGGCGATGAAATGCTATTACCCCAAAACACTATTCCTACTTATAAAAACAAAATGACTGACTAGTCTAATGTTACTGACAAACTTCCTCCCTTTTGCTTGGGATATGAACAGATAATTTGTTCAAAGACGTTTGGCATGGCTTCTTATATACTCTTTCACCTCAAGAAACTTATACAACAATAAAATATTCCAGAATGGGAAAGGTTTAGTTGATCTAGTAGAAGGGACAATATAATTACACAAAGTATTTCACCAAGCACTCATATTACAAACATCTGATTTTCTTTACTAAATTATATTTTCAAATATTCACTGAATTGTGATCACATTTCACATACAGTGTTCTTAAAATACATCTACAGGATCTCTTCTAATCACAAGCTAATGTGTCAGAGAAAGAGTTGATTTCACTATTCATAACCTGATATATGAAAGAATTTATATAATATTTTATGAGTTACTTCAATCTAAACTTCAATTACTTTAGTTACTTAAATTCTACTAAAAATGTACTATTGAAGCTTGTAACCAATCAGAAGCAATGTCTTTGGGCTCTTTGCATAGCCATGAAGACTGAAAAAAATACACAATTAACCTAAGAAAGTCCACTTGCAGCATTTTGAGGGCCTCAAAATCTATTGACACAAAAATTCTTTAGGAGCTGGGCTGGGCTTTATTATTATTTTCAGAATTAACAGAGTATGGAACATATTATCTTTAACTTTTGCCTTCATCAGTGTATCAAAGAATTCCTTTCCAATTTTAATGACAAAAATGTAATAATTTAGCTCTTATAAGCATACATGCAGACATATTACTGAATAAATTTATGTTCTTATATTAAAGCTTTTATACAAGATGCCACTTTACTTTTCTGAAGAAAACTTCTACTAATATGTGAGAAAAACTCATACTTTACAAAATTTGGCTATTTGTTGTAGAACTCAAGAATGAGACAGTAAAACAAAGGTAGCCCAAATATTAAGATGTAACAATGCTAGGTAAGAAAAAAAAACTTCACTATTACAGGAAAGAAAACCTTGAACACAATTTTAAAACTTAAAAAATTTTAAAATATCAATTTCTAAAAAGTTTGAATTCAAATAAAAATTTCAGTAAATATTGCAATTTACCATTTTTTATGTCTATGTCTTATGCTTAAAGCATTTCATTTGTGGGCTCTAAAAAGTTTTTTAAAGAAATAACAAAAAACACTGATTTATTACAACTCTTCTTTTAAAGAATAAGAGATTAATTTAAAGTAAAACTAAAGCAGATGTCCTTTAGTTTCTAAATTCACTAAATTAGGCAGGCAAAGATTTACAAAAGCAGTCATATTTTTTTCAGAAGTACTTTCAATATTGATAAGTATTTGATGGTTTAAGTGATATTTCATGTAATAAACAAAAAACTTTAGAATCAAAAATATTCACTTCAGAGACATTATCTAAATCTTTGTATTCTTAAGATACCATTTTGTTTTTCGTTGTAATTGCAAAATAATGCAGAATAACCTTTCATGACAAATAATAACAATTTAAAGATAAGATTATGTTTAGGATATACTTTTGAAGAGACATGATAAAATAATTTATAACACACAATAAAACAGAGCTACAAAATGCCAAAAAAATATAAAGAAAATTGCACTTACATCCATAGCTCTCTTAATAAAAGGTATCTGTGTGCCACTGTCCAGATCTTCATTTATAATAAGCCTTCTAGCCCACTGACCTGCCCTGACAACACCACTACCATGAATTAAAACCATCAGTTTCTGTGGATTTGTCAAAGCATCCTCACTCATAAAGATAAAACTCTTTGGTTCACTCTCAGTAGCATCTACCTGTAATTAAAAAAAATTAAATAATAAATAAATGTTTTCTGATCAGGCATAGACATAAATGAGAAAACAACTAATGGTTACTATAAATTATAGAATGGCTATTACAGAATAATAAAGGTAAAAAAACTTTAAAATAAAATTAAAATATCCATAGAGATTAACAATTACATATAAGGTAGATGAGGAAAAAAGACATGATAGTAATTTAAATATAAAAATATGAAAAAAGAATATTGGAAATATATGTCTCCCTACATTATTATTGTATATTTAGTATTATATTATCATTATAAATAAGAATAACTAATTTTTGAGTCTTTTGCATGGTCTAGATAATATGCTAAATGTTTTAAAAATATTATCTCAATTACAATCCCATTAAGGTGGTACTGTTATTCTACTCATTTATAGATGAAGAAATTGAGACCTAGACAGTGTAAATGACTTGCCCAAGGTCACACAGCTATTAAGTCTATAATTCTATAAAGAAGTATACTGCACCTATAATAGAAAACAAAAACCCAATTGGAGAATAAACCTATTGGAAAATCATATATTAGCCAGGAATACTATTAAACTTTTAAAAGATGGGAGAAGGAACTATTTAAAAAATCCAAAAAACTACTGTTCTATGTAAATGGACTTTGAAATTTCATTGAGAGTGTGAATACATGATTATATAACAATTATTTTATGAAGGAATACTACTTGTGTACTCCAATAACCTTGTTTTATGTATTAGTTATTTATGGGATATAAAGTGAATATTTTTATTCATTTTGACTGTAATTAATATTTAGGTTTAAATTAGATGATGTATGATTTGATTTGAAAGACTCAAAAGATGTCTAGGAAGGGACAACTTCCCAACATTTTATTACATATGCTATTGCATGCACTGAGTGGTATTAGCAGCTGTGGCTAGTAACTGGGAATGAAAGCCTTGGTACAGCCAGGTCACAGCCAGCAGCTCAAGTCTTGATGGCTGGTAATATACACATTCTCAAATAGAGAAGGTCAATCCACACACTGTGTAATGCAATAGCTATTCACTTCATCAATAGTATATATTCATGCAATTATCAAAATAAGAAATAGACAAAAACTCTAGATAGCAAAAAAATGTCCTGGATTCTAAATGTTCCCAGTCACTATTCCTAGGAAAAGAAAAAACTTAAAATTTCTCTACTTCTAAAATAATCAGACTGGTGTCAGTAAATAGATGCTTAGCCATTTGTGTAAACAGAGCAGGAAGGGCAATTATTTCAGCGAGAAGAGCATGGCCACAGGGCTTAAGAAAAATACCGCCTTCTCAGTGAAGCCTTCCCTGACCAGGAATTGGTCTTCTCCCCAAGAATTCCCTAGTCTCTTTCTGTTTTATCTTCCTCCATAGCACATACCACAATCTAATATATTGTATGCTTTACTTTATATATTTGTTTGCATATCTACTTATTAGCCATCTGCCTCCTCCACTACAATATAAACCCAGGAAGGCACGGACTTTTCTGTTTGTATCCAACTACATTCCCAATGCCTAAAACAGAGGCTGGCACATTGTGGGCACTTAGTAAATAAAGGAATAAATGAACTTTTGGACTAAGGGATCTTATCAAGCATTACCAGCAACTTCCTTTAAAGGCATTTAACTAAATAATGCGTCCTCTTAACTGGTTATAATACTTGCCTGGTTCAGAAAGCATCTGTTGAAGATTAAACCAATCATGATTATAAAGAATTTTAAAAGAGCTACACAATGCTAACAATTAAAATGACATAACTGTATCTTTATTATTAGTAATTAAGTATGCAGGAAGAGAGGTATGAAGTGTAACACAATCACATTAGCTTCACTTGCATTTGATATCCAGAGTAAGCAAATTAGGATGATGACAGCAGGTATGACTGAAATCAAAGAGGAAGAGAAGTGGGTGAGAGACAGGAGAAAACCAAATCAGAGAAGAAAAATTCCCTTTTACCTAGGAACATTATATGAAAACAGAAGAATCACTCAAAGTGGCTTAAAAAAAAAAGAAAATAGTGATAACAACAAAAGAGAAAATTAGAAAGCAAAGCCGTCGGTGTGTAATAAAAAAGGGGCCACATAAGTTCCCAGTCATTCATTTACCAAGGAGTATGTCTAAACCCACAAATAAAAGTGCCTCTTAAAGTCAGTGAGGCCTTAATGGATCCTGGAATGGCTATGGAAATGGACATCTGTTTATCTTAATGAAAAAACCTGTAGTTATAGACTTTCCAGTAGGTGCTGATCACTGCTTCTTTTTTCTATTCGACTAAGTCCCCTGTTACCAAAGAACTGAGTCAATACTTTAAGCGATGGAATGTTGGCACTTCAAATTCCAGAGTAATCACTTGAAAACTGGAAGGGTACTTCTTTTCAGAAGATAAAAATGTGTTTTTTATATTATAATGCTGCTGAAGAATTTTCAAGGGGCTACAAATTAAGGTAGCCAAGAATAAATGAATAAAAGTTTTACTTGAACATCCAGAAAAGTTGGCTGTAAAAATATGAGAACATCAGAATATTCAAGGGAAAAAAACAACGAAAATGAACAATGTAATGGTATTAATGATTAAGGAGTAAGAGCTGGTCATTGGCTAATATTAATCTTAACACAGAACTCTGACTCTTACAGTTGGTAACTATAACTTACTCGTAAAAAGTTAGTGCTAATTTTAAATAGTAAAATATCTATATAATACATTTTTCTTCATTAACTTAATGAAGTTTGGGAATGGCTGTTCCAAGGCCATTTATCTTCAAACAACAGTAATTCATGAAGCTGAGCTTTCATTAAGGAACACATATAAAGGTCATTCCAGTGCATCAGCTCACTTGGTTGACCAATCAACTTCAAAGACCAATTGGTCAGTGAGACTACACCAAACAATTCTTAACAGTTAACAATTCATTTTGGGATACTCATGAACCCTACTAACTTGATGTTCATTTAAACATGACTGAAAAAACTGAATGAAAATTTGCAGTCAAATTATTAACTTAATTCATGTGTCCAATATTCTACACAAGTGTAAGATATTAGAATTAAGAATATTTTGTACCTATATATGTGAGGTGGGGAGTAACATGAGACACGATCATGAGCTTTACCAGCAAACCATGGGCTTCCACAAAGTGCTATTTAAAAAAAAAACAAACAGAAAATGACTTTTTCTTTCCTCATTAAATAGTTTAACTATAAAACTAAAGTTTAGTTCATCATCAGGAAAAAAAAAAAACTTGGTGGTATTCCTTTAGCAAAAGGAACAATTCTGGACAAAAAAAGAGAAAAATCACTCTTACTGCTAGCTTTTGGGATTTAAGAGAACTCAGGAGAAAATTATTACTTACAGAAGAAAAATTTCACAACTATATAAAATATGTGATGATAATTTAAGGAGAGATATTTATTTCCTAAAACAAAAATTTTTTTTGGTTTCTCTTTAGCGTAGGGAATCTTTTCTAACCAAAAATGGACATGATGTTTCTTATAGGTCTTATATAATGTAAAGCTTGCTCTATGCTTATTAGCTTTATAGTCTAAATTTAAATGAGAGGAAAATAATCAGATGTAGAACACAAAGTCCACCCAAATCTAATCTCAGGCTTTCTATACAGAATATTAATGAAACGTAATCATATAACATGATCTATACAGTCAATTATCTTGTGATTTGTTCTGGAAATCCAGGGGGTTGAGTTTAAAGGTTCCATGAAATTACATGTATTACGGAGTTAAAGGACTCAGTATTAATTGTGCTGTAATAATGAATTAAACTAAGGCTCTTTAAATATCATTCTTCAGAAACTGAAAGAATTAAAATTAACGAGAAAGGAAGACTGGACAAAGGGACAAAATTCTACCTTGCCTTTTCAGAAGATCAAATTCAGTACATAGTTTTAATAGACTATGACACTAGACCTAAAGTCAAAACTAAATAAGAGGTTTGAATCCAAAAGAGACTGGCATATTAACTCCCCCAAAGATACTAAAATATTGATTTTCATGTATTTCCAAGGGAAGGAAAGTTTCAAAATAAACAACGGTTGGCCTAGCTATTACACAGAATAATGTTTTATTCACTAGTACGTCACAAGCACTTGGAACGGTGCCTGGCACCTAAAAGATCCTTAAATAAATATCTGTTGAATGAACAAATAAATGAATAAATGATTAACAATGTGACCTAGCACTTGAGCTTATCTATCAAAAATTAAATATAGATTTCTTTTATAAAATATTGAACTATGGAATTAATGTGAGGATGGATAGTATTAATAAATCTTCAAAACCTCGAACTCATAGAATAATATTACCAAAAAATTTTAAAATACGATGCAAAATTTTATGTAAACAAAATTATTTATATGCAAAGTTTTGTGCCTTAAATTAATTACTTTCATCAAGTCTTCCAGACACTTATATATCATAAAGTCAAAGAGTTGTCAGGGACAGCAAAGATCATCTAATCTAGTCCCACCATCATTTCACACATAAGATTATTTCCTCATTCAAAAGCTGAATATTTCATGTTTTACATTAAAAACAAAATTTTTTTTGAGAATTTGAGTCTAAGAACAAACCTCAAACTTTTTCACTCTGAAATGGCAAAATGTGCAAAATTTTTAAAAAGTGTTCTGCCAAAAAAGGAAAGAGTAGTGTTATAAAACAGGAAGCACCAGAAATGAATTTGGGAATGTGCAGAGGAAACAACTTAGAAATAAAACATATAATTTAAAATAATCATGAAATGATTAAAGAGATGGTGAATGTCTAGTGCAAAAAAAGTACACTGGCTTACTTCAAATAAGTAAAAATAAATCATCCAAATGAAATGAGAAAGGGTAGAGGAAGGAGTAGTCCTTTCAATTGCAACATCATTTTCAAAAAAGATTGGAAATCAGTATTACTTTCCTTTATGCTGAAGAGTATTACTTTTTAAGAACTATTGTGCACAATGAGATGAGGTATACTGACAGGCACTTAATATTATCTTTATCAATATCAACACATTAGGACCTTAACATTTAAACTTATCACAGTTAAACTAAAAAGTTTTCTTCTGAATTGAAAACTATTTCATTTGAAAGTATAAGTAAACATTTTTTAAAATTGGACTTACTGGAATAGAGATTTTTTTCAAATTACAGTCTTTTTCCAGGAGCTCATATACATACTTCGTGATGATCTAGGTAAAAAGAAATAACACATTAAGATGCAATGTCACCCATTATCAAAATTCACATAAATTATTGTAAGTTATTGCTTTGAATGAGTATTTCTCTTATCTTGGAATGTTTTAATACTAAATTAAGAGACTCTTTACTGATTATCTGAAATGGTTTACTTCCTGCTGCTGTATGAATAACTATGGACTTTAATTAATACTAAGGATTAGGGTCAGTTAATATAAACTCACAGTAATATGCCAAGACTTTGTTTTTCAAAGCGATACTCCGAAAGCATATTTTTTTTCTTCAGTGTTTCTAGAATCTGTTTCCCTATAATTTCTATAGGCATTATATCTAATATAGTACTATCGTGGCTCTGAATCCTAACACCTCTTTTGTATTCACTGAATCAAGCAGGGAAAGGTCAGAGGTATTCTAAACAGAAAAGGAAAACTCATCCAGCAAAGTTAGGCACCAGTTAGTACTACTGTTTGTGTGGTAGGCAGAAACATGGCTCCCCAAAGATGTCTACATCCTAACTCCCGGAACCTGTTAATACGTCACGTCACATGGTAAAAGGAACTTTGTGGATATGATTGAGGTTAAGAACCCGAGATAGGGAGATTACCCTGGATTACCTGAGTGGGCCCGATCTAATCATATAAATTCTTAAAAATGGACGATTACAGAAGAACACTGTCTCAGAAAGATGCAAAGTGAGAAGGCCTCGACTGGCCATTGCTGGCTTTGAAGATGGAAGGAGAGACAAAAAGCCAAGAAGTATGGTGGCCTCTAAAAGGTGGGATAACCCTCAGTTTACAGCCAGTAAGAAAACAAGACCTCAGTCCTACACTTGCAAGGAACTGAATTCTGCCAACAACTCAAATAAGCAGTAAACAAATTCTCCCCCTAGAGATCCTAGAAAGGAACACAGACTGTCCACACCCTAATTTTGGTCTAGTGACATTCATAGCACACTTCTGACCTACAGGATTGTAAGATAATATATTTGTGTTGCTTTAAGCCACTAAATTTATGGTAATTTGTTATAGCAGCAATAGAAAACTAATACACTATTTCTATTAAGGAAAGAAAAGAAAGTGAAGAAAGAGACATCTGGAGTAAAAGCAATGATTTAATAGGCTTTAATGGTCATTTTAAGCTCCCTCCAAAAATGTCTTTAATCATCTATGCACAATATCTCAGAGAACAATTTTAGCAGTAATGTAATTAAAAGTCAAATTTTATGAAACAAAATCAGAAGATGATTTTTTTAGAAAATTAAGATGTCAATTGCTTTGGTGCTGTATGCTATAATCTAAAATAGATTCTCTATCCTGCTTTCTTTAAGGAATCCAAAATTCTTTCTTCCATGTATACGTATTCATTCATTTTAGAAACAGTATTTAGAAACAGATGTATGCTACAACAGCTTTATCTTGGCTGGTAATGGTAATTTCAAGAGGTACAACACTACACTAGAACTAGGCAATAATCTGCTAGTTAGTAATGGAATAGTATTCCTGTATCTTATGTAGTAGTCAAAATTATGTTCATTATACCTTTGCCAGAAGGTAGGTACTGTAGACCTGAAAGGGTAAACTAAAAATATGGAGGATGAGACTAAAATATATATATAAAGTTATACAATGGGCTGCCACTTCAAGAGAAATGGCTTAACTAAATGAAATTAGCTAAAATAAGTGGCTTATCATTTCTCAAAATTTCTTATTATCTATGAAATCATAAAATATCCTTACATTTAAAGCAACAATAGAATCAATCAGACCTAAACCCAAATGAATTCTACCACTCTGCAAATACTTACGAGACATAATTTGAGAATTAAAAAAATTAAACTATTTTGGCAGTTCATACCTTTTGTCAATATGAAATATAATATTACAGTTAATTATCAATTTTGATACTACAGGACAGTACAAACAATTCAAAAACTGCTCACATTTAGCTTTGAAAAATATTATAAGGCAACTGTCTGTTTTGGACTTTGCAATATATCAAACCAAATAATAAAACCATACATCGAGTAGAGTTGGAGAAACACTGCCTAACTTGCCCAATTTACCTTTTTCTCCAATTCCTGACTGCAGAGGAAAAGCAACCACAGACTAAACCATCTATCTTGTAGGCAGTTCTCTCTGCCTGGAATGTTCTCCTCAGCACTAGTCATCCTCTAAGAGACAGATCACATGTCAACCGCTTCAGGTAAATTTTTCTGCCTCATCCCAACCCTCCAAATGTCCCACATCCATGTTTCTCTGGACATGACTGAATATCATCATCTAATATATGAGTTTGATATCATTTACCTGTCTGTTACCTGACTAGTCTCAGAACACTATGATTTGGGTATCCTACCTTTACTTTTCCTTGTATCCACACAGGATAGTGGCTGGCACATTGAAGGTACTTCAAAATAGTACACAAATTCTCCTCACTGTTCATCCTGTCTACATCTTTTGAGGGAGATAAGGGCTCAGATTTTTAAAAATCTTTTTAATTGCTGAATTGAGGCTTAGAAAGAAAGCACCAGGGATTTACTGCCTTCCAGCTTGCATGGGATTGCAGCCTGCATTAAGAAAAAGCAACAAATGAAAAGATAATTTCAAAAAGGAGATAGAAAAAGTATCTCTGCCCAAATGTAATCTTTGTTCAAATATTCACTGGAAATGATGTTTCTAGTGAAGTTCATCCATGAAAAAGAAAAGGCTTTAGAGACTATCCACACTCTAAGGGGAAATCTTCATTCTAATAAGAAACACAGGAACTTCTGGTTTCTGGTCTGAAATACAAACAGCTTGGAAATGGACACTCCCATCCTCGCACACACACACAAAGCTGACCAAACCGAAAATCAACAACTCTTCTTAGATCCCTCAGAGAATTGAGGTCAGAGGGCAAACTGCTGCCCTGAAAACTGGAGAGAATTAGGGCTTTCAAGGAGGGAAGGCCAAGGCACAGAAGTGTTGGCTGAAGCCAGTACTGGGGTAGGAACACTTTCAACTGTAACTGGTTAGTTTCTGGAAGCTCAGTATGGACTAGCTGAAGAATTAAAAATTACGAGGGGGCACAGCCTTAAAGCAGGATCCTCCCAAACTTCTGTGAGTTTTACCTCCATAAGCCCCAGTAGGGTCCCACTGTGAAAACTAAAGAAAAATCCCCTCCTGCTTCTAACAGAGGAAGGGGAAAGGTAACCATTTTGAAATACTACACAATTCTGTTCTCCTTAATAAAGCGTGCCTGCAAGGGAAACTATTTTACCTGAGCCTAATTGACATAAGGGAAGAAAAATGCCTAACTTAGGCTCACTCAAAGACTGAGACCTAATCATAGACTGTAGAATGTTTCCTGCCCCTGCCCCCCAACATTACCACCACATCAACAGGGCTCCTATAAAATAACAAGAGATACAGCTAAACAAACTGCAAGACTCACACTATCTTTAAGGTCTCTAGGAAAACTCAAAGACAACAAGGGAGATAAAAACAAAGACATTAGAGGAAGTTGTAGCCTTGGACACCAGAACTAGCGCAAATAGTAAACATAGCCTAACTCCTAGCCAGATAAACATGAAACCTCACACTAAAGACCCATCTACCAAAGTTCACTTTACTCAATACATCATGTCTGGCTCTCAACAAAAAATTACCAGGTACACTAAAAGGCAAAAAGAGTCTGAAGTCACAAATCAAGCAGCAGAACCAGACTCAGATATGGCAGAGAATTTGGAATTATCAGATTTGGAATTTAAAACAACTATGATTAATATACTAAAGGATTTATTGAAAAAAGTTGACAATATACAAGAACAGATACGTAACGTAAGCAGAGAGATGGAAAATCTAAGAAAGAATCAGAAGAAAATGCTAGATGAAAAACAGTGTAAGGGCCAAGCTGGTGGCATAGTGGTTAAGTTCACACGCTCCGCTTCAGCAGCCCAGGATTCGCAGGTTTGGATCCCAGGCATGGACCTAACACCACTCATCAAGCCATGCTGTGGTGGCGACCCACATACAAAATAGAGGAAGAGTGGCATGGATATCAGCTCAGGGACAATCTTCCTCAAGCAAAAAGAGGAAGACTAGCAACAGATGTTAGCTCAGGGCCAATCTTCCTCACCAACAAATAAATAAATAAATAAAATTTTAAAAAACACTGTAACAAAAATGAAGAATGCCTTTGATGGGCTCATCAGTAGACTGGACATGGCCAAGAAAGAATCAAAGAGTTTCAAGATATATTAACAGACACTTCCAAAAATGAAATGCAAAGAGAAAAAGATGAGAGACTACAACAGAATATCTGAGCATTATGGACAATTACAAAAGGTTTAACACACATAATGGGAATACCAGGAGAAGAAGGAGAAAGGAAGAGAGGAATTATTTGAAGTAATAGTGGCTAAGAATTTTCCAAAATTAGTGACAGACACAAAACCACAGATCCAGGTAGTACAGAGAACTTCAAGCAGGACAAATACCAAAAACTACACCTAACCATATCATATTTGGCACAAAACCAAAGAAAAAGAGAAAATCTGGAGAAAAGCCAGACTGGGGATGTGGGGGTATTTGGGGGAGTAGGGGGGTGTGGGCGACTTTACTTACAGAGGGAAAAGGATAAGAATTATATCAGACTTCTCTTAGAAACCATGCAAGCAAGAAGAGAGTGGATTGAAATATTCAAAGTGTTGAAAGAAAAAAATGCCACCAATCTATAATTCTGAATCCAGTGAAATTATCCTTCAAAAGTGAAAGAAATAAAGACTTCCTCAGACAAACAAAAATTGAGGGAATTTTTCATGAGTAGATCTGCCTTGCAAGAAATGTTAAATTATTCAGAGAGAAGGAAGATTATATAGGTCAGAAATTTGGATGTACATAAAGAAAGTGTTAGAGAAGGAATAAATGAAGGTAAAATAAAATTTTTTATTTTTATTATTCCTAATTGATCTAACAGATAACAGTTTGTTCAAAATAACAGCAACAATGTATTTGGTGATCACAGCTTATAGAAAAGCAAAATGAATGACACCAAGGTTATAAGTTATGGAGGGGAAGAACTGACAATACTCTGTTCCAAGGTACTCTGTGAATCACTACCTGTGAAGCAGTATAGTGTTATTTGAAAGAAAACACTGGAAAGAAAAAGTTACTAGACCTGATAATTTTCCTGGATTTCTTTTGATTCCTAAGAAGTAGCCATATAGATAAAATTAAATGAATCAAAAATGGAGGAGATGGGAAAGTAATTTTGAGATTATATATTCATGAAATAGATCCCTTGGCTACCAACAGAATAAGGCTCTCTAAGGAGACTTTTTCTAGCTCAAGGTTTCTCCACCCAGGAATTAAAGAAAATTTTAACAAAGAGAACAAGGGTGATCAAAGAAATAGACTACATAAAGAAGGAAAATGAAGTCGGATGAAAACCAATTCTCAATGGAGTGCTTCCAAAAGAAGGGGTATGTGTGCCCTGCAATAAATTGACTCTTGACATTTACTGAGCACTTGCTGTGTGCTTATCGTGTACCTCATTCATTTCAGCATTACTTCTGTTCCTTAACTAAATAAGAAGCCAACACTGATACCCTTTACCCCTGCAAAAGCACTGAGATTATTCTAGCAGATTATACTTTAACGAGGCAGGGAATGAAACTAAGAAGCCTCTCAGATGGTACTTCAGACCCTTTTGAGACTGGATTTGAGAAATAAAATGTAATATATGACAAGAAATATGGCTGAATAGATGAAAGAGAATTAATATACAAATTTTAATTAAAAGTATAAAGTTCACTCTACCATGAGATTGTCAAGCTTCTTTCTTATTCTGAAGAAAATTCTCTTGTTAGTAACAAACTAAATTTTGCCTGATTTACTCACAATAATAACAATTTTTATTTCATAACTTTATTAATGATGTTAAGATAAAAATTTCTACATTGGGCCTATTAGGAAATTAAGAACTTCAGCCCAAGACATAAAGCATCAACATCCATAAATCTTCAATTACATCCATCCCTGGAGAGGACAATTAAAAACTAAGAGTATCCTGATTTTGGGTGTAAGGGTGGATGAAGTGAACTAAAAGAAAAACTTTGAGAGATTTAACTGTATCTAAGAAATTCTATACCTCCTGCAATCAAAGAAAATATACTCAATAGACTACCTACCTGAATTAGCAAAATATGAACTATAATACATTTAAAAAGGAACAACTTTTAAGGAGCATTAGGCTAATCAATTGTTACCTAGGAGAAATCTAGTTCTAATTGATGGAATGAAATTAAATGATTTGTAATTAGTACAGTGAAGCGACAGTTTTCCCTCAGTTCTCCTCTGCTTAAAATCATTATGTATATGTTTGCATTGCATAGACACTCACAGAACAGTTGGAAACAGTTTAGTTTTACCTAAGCAACTCCTTTTAACATTATTCATTTGCTTAGGAAGCTCTGATTTCACAAATAAGCCAGGAGCAGTCAGTATAGGTAGTACAACTTATAAATGTATCACAAACGTAAACGAAGTTTGACATTATGAGCTTTTACTATTTTGGAAGTTTAATAATATCCTGGAGACAGACTTTTGCTTCTAACAGTCTTTATTAAGATGATATCCATTCTCTGTTACTCAGTTCCACTTTGCTTATTGATAAAAATAGCATTTAAAAAACTCCATGGCGAACATTCAGTGAGAAGATGGCAGCGTAGGCAGACTCTGAACTCACCTCCTCCCGTGGACACGGCCAATTTACAACTACTCGTGGAAAAATTATCCCTGAGACAGAGCTAAAAACTGGATTAGAGGAACTCCTGCAACAACGGACAATCCTAATTGAGGTGGAAGAGGCAGAAACTCCCTTCTGGAGAGGAAAAACGCCGCCTTCACA
The DNA here is from genome assembly GCF_057802395.1 of Ceratotherium simum simum. Classification (NCBI taxonomy): domain Eukaryota; kingdom Metazoa; phylum Chordata; class Mammalia; order Perissodactyla; family Rhinocerotidae; genus Ceratotherium; species Ceratotherium simum. The sequence continues at coordinate 74,836,617 of NC_141903.1, read as the reverse complement.
AGCCACAGTGCCTCACAGCCACCTGGGAGCCGCCCACAGGTACGCAGCCCTCCCTGGAGGAGTGGGGCCCTGAGCCCGGGAGCGCCCCCGCTGTGGGCATTTTGTGGACCCCGCACAATCGAGACGAGTGGCATAATATCTGACTTTGCTGCTACTAAAACATTGGGGAGTACCCCCAGAAAAGCTGGTTCACAAAGAAATTAAAACTGGCTCTTAAAGGGCCCACGCGCAAACTCACTCGTTTCAGAAAGCAACCTAAAATCACCAGAAAGAAAGATGCACAGTGCTTTGGTGAAAAGAGACTCACCTGATAGGCCCTGAGTGCATCTCAGTGAGAGGTGAGACCTCTCCAGGGACTGGGACATTGGCGGCGGCCATTGTTGTGGCCTGGTGTGGGCGTGCTGACACAGATGCCATTGGAGTTCTCCCTGAGGCCTGCTAGCCCAGGGTCTGCGCCACCCACTAGAGCACGGATTTAATCCGGCTCAGCCAGGGCAGGCAGCCCACCCTAGAGACTAGCCCCACCCAACAAGAAGCCCTCAGGCAACTTGGGGGCCTGCAGAGATTGGTGACTGGATTCTCTGCAGCCTGGCAACTGAGCCGACTTGAGTGGGGCAGGGCGTGCACAAGGAGCGGGTGGAGAGTGTGGGGCGGTGGTGGAGTGTATGGGGCTCCCGCTGTGGAGAGACTGGGTCCGCTTCGGGAGGTTGGGGCGCGCACACGGGGCAGGACTGTGTTGACTGTGTGTGTGGACCTGTGGGCAGCAGGGCTTGTCAGCTGCAGAAGACTTGTGCTTCTCAAAGACCCACATAGGGGGTTTGCCCCACCTTCCAAAGCCTGAAACAACTGGGTGCCCCCGAGCCTAAGGGCAGCCCCACCCAGCTGCAATCCTCAGAGAGCTGACAAGAGACCTAAAGGCTGGAGGCTTATAGCAATTGTAAGCCTCTGAGCCTAAAAACCTTACACACTGGGGGCCTACTCACTTAAAAGAAATACTGCAACACAAATGAGGTATTAGAACTTGCAGCCAACTGTGCTGGGGCTCCCCAAACCTGATAAAGAGACTGAAGGGCCCACAACAACTACAAGCAGCTCAGCATTACAACAGCTGGCCAGGAGCATAATTCGGCCTCCCTGGGCACCTACAGGGAGAGCAAACAGGCCACAACAGAAGGACACATGTAGCCCACATAGGGGTCACCCCTGGAACATTGCAAGTGAGGGAAGCACACTGCAGGCCTCCTAAGGCATCACTTATATAAGGTCACCTATCCAAGAGCAGGAGACGTAGCTGACCTACCTAATACGTAGACACAAGCACAGGGAAAGAGGCAAAATGAGGAGGCAAAGAAATACATTCCAAGTAAGGGAACAGGACAAAACCCCAGAAAAGAAACTAAGTGAAACAGAAATGAGCAACCTACCCAACAGAGAGTTCAAACTAAGAGTGTTAAGGATGCTCACTGATCTGGGGAGTAAGAATAGATGAACTCAGTGAGAATGTCAACAAAGAAATGGAAGATATAAAAAAGAACCCATCAGAAATGAAGAATATGATACTGGAAATGAAAAATTCACTAGAGGGACTCAAAAGCAGAGTAGAGGATACAGAAGAACGGATCTGCAACTGGACGAAAGACTGGAAGAAATTAGCCAAGCTGAACAGGTAAAACAGAAAAAAATTAAAAAGAGTGAGGACAGTCTAAGGGACCTCTGGGACAACATCAAGCGCACTAACATCCATGTTATACGTGTCCCGGAAGGAGAAGAGCGAGACAAAGGGGCCGAGAATCTATTTCAGGAAATAATAGATGAAAACTTTCCTAACCTAAGGAAGAAAACAGACATCCAGGTACAGGAAACACAGAGAGCCCCAAAAAGAGAAACCCAAAGACGCCCACACCAAGACACATCATAATCAAAATGTCCAAAATTAAAGATAAAGAGAGAAACCTAAAAGCCGCAACAGAAAGACAAGTTACATACAAAGGAAACCCCATAAGGCTATCAGCTGACTTCTCAGCAGAAACGTTACAGGCTAGAAGAGAGTGGCACAATATATTTAAAGTGCTGAAAGGAAAAAACTTACAGCCAAGAATACTCTACCCTGCAAGGTTATCATTCAAAATGGAAGGAGAGATCAAAAATTTCCCAGACAATCAAAAATTAAAGGAGTTTGTCACCAAGAAACCAGTGCTACAAGAAATGTTAAAGGGACTGATTTAAGGGGAAAAGAGAAGACCACAAATAGGAAAAATTATCTATTTCCATGATAAGAGGGTAATGGATACAAATGCACAAACAAGAGGTTAGATATGATATCAAAAACATAAAATGAGGGAGGAGGGAGTTAAAGGGTAGAGCTTTCAGACAGAGGTCAAACTAAAGAGACCATCAATTCTGTATAGAAGGAGAAAGGAACAGAGAAGGACTACTAAAACACTGAGGAAAAACAAAAAGTTAAAAAAACTCCATGGATTTTAAGAAACCAGTCTTACTCATTTCATCTCTACACAAAGTGCAATTGGTAGGAGATTTTAGCTCTGAGCAATGACTTGATTTAGAACATGTTTATCCCCAGAGCAGGATGTTAGGAACATTCACATAGTGTAATTTTTACCTTCAGGGCTCAGCAGTTTATGGTTCAACATCAGATTTAGGATTACACCAGCAGGACAATGTACTATTTCTACAAGTACTAAAAGTTAATAAGTAAATGAGATTTACATATTAAATTTAATATTATAGATTATTTTTCATTTTTTAAACAAAATGAGGAAATTTATAATTATTATAGCTTAATTTATATATATATTTATAATTTTATACTGTTCTAATCTTTTTTATATGTTATTTTTCTTTTTTTAGTTGTTAACCATTTAAAATGATACTTATTTTAAGATCTCTAAATATTATTCCTATTAGCTAAGGTTCCTGTACCTCTGGCTCTTCAATTATACCCATCCAAAGAAAACCAGCTTAAAGCACACCATCTTCATAAAGCCTCCTCCCTAAAATATTTGCTTTTCTCTGACTTCCTCTGTCAACAGAAGTCAATTCAACAAACAATTATTTACCGGCTTTTACTCTTCTGCTTATTGTATCTCTTTTAATCTTATTTCCTCGACTTCATGCACATTCCTTGAGAATAAAGACTATCTTTTGCACTTGATTATACTTCAAACAAAAGCAAGCAGAATAAAGTGCTCAACAAGTTTTTGTTGGTTTTTAACTTTTTCTAATTTTTCATTGAAAATGAATTAGCAGAAACAGGTCTAAGAGAGAACTCTGTAACTTAGCTAACTATCCATTTACCCTCCCAATTCTTTCTGGAGATTTCTCAATCCCATAAATTTAAGACTAAAATATTCAATATAATATTTAATATTAAATAATAAAATATTTACTATAATAATATTTAATATACATGGCATTCTCAGATTTTAAGGTGAAAGAGTGGCTAATATGAACAGGGTACAGTCTAATTTGGGGCATTTTACAATATTTTATTTATTGTTTACATGCAAATAGACTGTAGCTAAAATCCAGCATGTCTGATTCCAAAGCTAGCTCACCTAAATAGGAGGGATGAATTTCACTACTGGATAATCTGAGCATCTGTAGTACTTTTATTGTCTGAAACATTGATTGAAATACTACAATCCCCAGAGTACACCTCTCCTACAGCCCTTCCAGTCTCAACTTCTTCCTAATGGCTAACTTTACATCTCCAGACAGAGATACAAAACATCACCCAGTCACTTTACATTGCTAGGAGTGGTAATTCAGCAACAGTTTCATGTACTGGCCGAAGAAGAGGGTAGGAGAATCTTGTTCACCTCAAAAAAATGTCATTTCTCTTCAGTTTTCAGGTTGTGATAGTGGGGAATGCAGTAGGAGCTTAGTAGAAAGAAATCTCTTGTGGTTTTTCTCTACTGTAAGGTCTCATTATTCTGCTTCAGGGCTTCATTTTGAGCTTTGATTAATTAAAAATTTCTTGAGTTGGTATCAGCATGCACTTCTATTTTTTACTATTATATATATGTATATCTCCCTGTATAGAGAGAAGATGGATATGAGTGTATATCTACATGAGTTTATACACACTTATGTACACACACATACATATATACATCTATATCTTATTTATTTCCATACTTACCTATCTATAAAGAGTAAAAACTATGAATATATATGCATGTGTACACACAGATACACACCCACATTTACCGAGGGCCTAGAACCAATGACACCACCACCAATGCACAGATCTTAGTGTCTATGTGAGTATGTCTATGTATATAGGTATACATATATAAAAAAATTTCCAATAAAAGTAACCAGAGCTCATTGGAGAAAGGGCTGATTCAGGAGCTTAGAGGGGTTTTTTTTGTTTTTTGGTGAGGAAGATTGGCCCTGAGCTAACATCTGTGCCCATTTTCCTCCATTTTGTGTAGGGGACACTGCCACAGCATGGCTTGATGAGCGGTGTGTAGGTCTGCGCCCAGGATCCGAACCCGTAAACCACAGGCCGCCGAAGCGGAGCACACGAACCCAACCACTATGCCACCAGGCCAGCCCCAGGGTTTAGGTTTTATATGCCATTCTCCATTAGAAGGAACCAAGGATCCTAGGAGAAAAGGCTGATTCAGGGCCTAGAGCATAGAAAGTGCAAGATAAGTCTGAAAAAAAATTTTTTTGCACCAAAAAATAAGAAAATACTTAAAGAGTGATGAATAAATGTTAAAAAAACACAAAAACCTGCTTGATGAGAATCCCTCTGGCCAAATCTGGGATAATTTAGGCATCAAAATAACGACAGCAATGGATTATACAGCCCATTGACTAAAATGAGAATCCATGAGTCCATAATGATATAAACAAATGAATAAAGTAAAAACGAAAGAGGAAAGAAAGCTCTTTCCTAGAGTAGAATGCCAACTAATACATATAGAAGAAATGAGGAGTTAGAAAATCATCAGTGGATGCTAAAAATAGGTGAGAATTTCATGAAGAAAACAGTCTCAAGTATCTTCCCTCAAATTACTTATTAATTACAAAGAGAAAAATAATAGTAACTTTATGGTATAATCTGGCAGACATCACCAATATTGAAGCAAACCAAAATCATGTATTATTCTTGATAACATGCATTGAGGACAAAAGATCATACCTAAGGTACCTTTGCCAAAAACACACAACTGAATCTAATTATGAGAATACATATGACAAACTCAAACTGAGAGCCATTCTACAAATGTGTTTTTTTTCTTTTAATTGTCTTAATAGTTTATAACATTGTGAAATTTTTGCTGTACGTTTTTGTTTGTCAATCACCATATACATGTCTCCCTTCACCCCTTGTGCCCACCCCCCACCCCTTTTGCCCGCCCCCCCACCCCGTAACCACAATACAGTTCTTTCTGACCATGTGATGGTTTATATTCCACATATGAGTGAAATCATGAGATGTTTGTCTTTCTCTTTCTGGCTTATTTCCCTTAACATAATACCCTCCAGGTCCCTCCATGTTGTTGCAAATGGGACAATTTTGTCTTTTTTTATGGCTGAGTAGTATTACATTATATAGATATATATATACACCACATTTTCTTGATCCAATCATCAATCGAGGGATACTTGGGTTGCTTCCACTTCTTGGCTATAGTGAATAATGCTGCAATGAACATAGGTGTACATAAGCCTCTTTCGATTGCTGATTTCAGGTTCGTTGGATAGATTCCCAGTAGTGGGACAGCTGGATCATAGGGTATTTCTATTTTTAATTTTTTGAGGAATCTCCATACCGTTTTCCATAGAGGCTGCACCAGTTTGCATTCCCACCAGCTGTGTATGAGGGTTCCCGTTTCTCCACATCCTCTCCAACATTTGTTGCTTTTTGTCTTGGTGATTATAGCCATTCTAACGAGCATGAGGTGACATCTTAATGTTGTTTTGATTTGCATTTCCCTGATGATTAGTGATGTTGAACACCTTTTCATATGCCTATTGGCCATCTGTATATCTTCTTTGGAGAAGTGTCTATTCATTTCCTCTGCCCATTTTTTGATCCAGTTGTTTTTTTGTTGTTCAGTTTTGTGAGTTCTTTATATATTATGGAGACTAACCCCTTGTCAGGTATATGTTTTGCAAATATTTTCTCTCAGCTGGTGGGTTGTCTATTCATTTTGATCCTGGTTTCGTTTGTCTTGTAGAAGCTCTTTAGTCTGATGAAGTCCCACTTGTTTATTTTTTCTTTAGTTTCCCTAGTCTGACTAGGCATGGCATCTGAAAAGATTCCTTTATAAGCAATGTCAAATAGTGTATGCCTATATTTTCTTCTATGAGTTTTATAGTTTCAAGTCTCACCTTCAGGTCTTTGATCCATTTTGAGTTAATTTTTGTGAATGGTGATAGCAGATGGTCCACTTTCATTCTTTTGCATGTGGCTGTCCAGTTTTCCCAACACCATACAAATGTCTTTTACTCCTCAAAAAATGTCAATGTCAAGAAAGAGAAAGAAAGGCTAACGAATGGTTCCAGATTAAAGGAGAATAAAGAGACACGACAACTAAATGCAATGTGTGAACCTGGATTTGATCTTGGACTTGAGGAATTATCAGCTATTAAGTACTCTATGTGACAATCAGCAAAATTTAAACATGGCTTGTAGAATGATACAATATAAAATTTCCTGAGTCCGAAAATTGTACTGTAGTTATGAAAGAGACCATTCTTGCTCTTCGGAAATATACACCAATGTATTAGTGGTAAAAGGGCATAATGTTTCCAACTTACTCTCAAAGGGTTCAGAAAAAAATTATATAAGTAATATATAATTTATGTGGTTCCTTTTAACCATGCAACATTTTTTGTAAGTGTGAAATTATATCAACACAAAACATTACTTTAAAATTTCCCACATTGTTCATATTCCTAGTTCTGGTGCTACTGACACTGCATCTATTTCCACAAGTGTTTCACTGGAAATGTGGGAGATGACAAATAGGGTAACAACAATTTACTTTCATCAAAACATTTTAATTTCTTGAAATGTTACGATAAAACCACAACTATACTTGGGGATAATTTTCACCATTATTGCTTGTCAAAATCAAGGACTCACTGGAGTAAGTCCTATAGTTTGTTATGTTTGTGCTTATGTTCATGCCCCACCTAAAATTCTCTTACCTCCCCCCCACTTTTTTCCACTTCCCCAAAACTCAATTCCAGTGCTACCTCCTACCTGAAGTTTTCACTGATTCTACCAATGACTGTGCCTTTCTTATGACATTTAGCATTCCATCAGGATTATCTACATTCTCCACCTTACAAACAAGAATTATATCCTACTTTACTGTAGTATCAACCACACTGTAGATGCACAATACATGAACAATGAATGAATGAAAAATAATTGGTAGTGTTTGCAAACATGTGGCATTTCAGTTTATAAGAACTATAATACATTTAAAAGAAAAACAATATTTCCAACATTAATTTCTGTATTGGAAATAAACCCACAAGATTTAAAAATGAAAACAATACAACACAATATACATTGAGAAGTCTCACTCCCACTCCTGTCCTCCTCCATTGTGTTCCCCCTCACTCTGCCCCCTATAGGTAATTTTACTATTTAGTTCTCAGCAATCTTTTTTTTTTTTTAGCACCTTTTTATTATTTTTTGTGTGTGTGTGAGGAAGATCAGCCCTGTGCTAACATCTGCCAATCCTCCTCTTTTTTGCTGAGGAAGACTGGCCCTGGGCTAACATCCATGCCCATCTTCCTCCACTTTATATGGGACGCCGCCACAGCATGGCTTGCCAAGCGGTGCGTCGGTGCGCGCCTGGGATCCGAACCGGTAAACCCCGGGCCACCGCAGTGGAGCGCGCGCACTTAACCGCTTGCGTCACCTGGCCGGCCCCTCTTAGGCATCTTTCCAATATTTCTGAGTGCCAATATAAGCAAAGAAAAATGTATTATTTCCCTCTCTTTCTTAAAAAAGACAGCATACTACACACACGGTGTTGTACAATGTATTCTTATTATCTTGTCTTTCTTAGACTAAATAGATCGTTTCTTCATCATCTAAAAATTTATCCTGGTGATCTACCCTTTCAGTAATAGAGACCTTCTTTATTCTTTTTTACTAGGCATAGTATTCCCCTGTATAGATGTACCATAGTTTAATCAATCAATTTTTAAAATATTTAATGCTTCTCAAAAGTATTCACTAGGGGCCGGCCTGGTGGCATAGCAGTTAAGTTTGTGCACTCTGCTTCAGCACCCCAGGGTGCGCGAGTTAGGATCCCAGGCATGGACCTATGCACTGCTCATCAAGCCATGCTGTGGCAGGCGTCCCACATATAAAGGAGAGGAAGATGAACACGGATGTTAGCCCAGGGCCAATCTTCCTCAGCAAAAAAGAGACGACGGGCAACAGATGTTAGCTCAGGGCTAATCTTTCTCACCAAATAAAAAAAAAATTCACTAAGAGAAACATATATAACCGTAAGCATTGTTTATTAAATCCTATGCAAATTAAATGTACACAAAATTATTACCTTGGGACTTAGAATCATTTACAACAAAGATCCACCTCTATTTAAAAAAAAGAACAACACCTTTCTCTCTTAACGTCCTATTACTCTAAACTCAGCAATCCATCCTAGCTCCCTCCTAGGAAGGGATGGAGGGAGGGAGAACAGGGGAGAAGGAGGGAGAGAGAGAGGAAAGGAGGGACAGAAGGAAAGAAGGAGGAAGAAAAAGACATAAAATTTCTTAATAATTAAAGTTTAATATTATTCAGTAATATCAGTTTGGCTAAACCGAAAAGGGCTCCTCTAGCATCTTTACATTACAGAGACTACGATATGAATGGCAATGAGTTGTCTAATTAGGCTAAAGCACATTTACCCCAGGTGCATATCCTCTTAAGCCAGAACTACATCTTAAATTTCACTAAAATTATCTACCTCTCATCCCTATTTTTCCCCTTAAAACCTTTTATACTTCATTCTCGGTGGGTACATTCTAAACTTTTAAAAAAATCTTTTGAAGTATCTGCTTTTTCAGCATATCTTTGAAATAAAATTCATTCCTCCAACTTCCTATTAGGATTCCCTGGAGTGCTAGCCTGTATCCCCAGCTGTCCTTCATTTAGATCAGCTTCAGATCACTTGCTCTCACATTTTCCTTTTACCTGCTCTAAAGAAGAGTCCTGCTTATTCTAAGCCACCCATTCTTTCCAATAACTAGATTCTTAAATAGCTTACAAGAGCAACAGACTTGTAAATGTATCCAACTAACTACTGATAACTAATTCCTAGTAGTGATTTCACAGGCATCTCAAACTCAATATGTTCAAACTGAATTCATCTATACAAGTCCCAAACCTACTCCTCCTCCATTGTGTTCAATGACTCCATAAACAGCCCTATCATCCACCTAACTACTCAAGCCAGAAGCCTAAATGTCTTGACTCCTTCTCCTTCATCGTCTCTTTAAAATCAATCATGAAGTCCCTCAAGACAACGCTGGCAGATCTCCATATCTCCCCGTCTCTACTATCACCAGTCTAGTCCATCAACAGGTTATTATCTTTTCCTTGGATTGCTTCTGTAGCCTCCTTCTGCTACACCTAATATAACAGATCATCCTTCAGATCATATCTCCTGTTAGCTGACATATTACTCCTTTAAAAATGCAAACCTAATAGCTTCCCAGGCTATAAGGATAACGCCCCAATCTTAAACCCAGCAAGGCCCTACCAGATCTGATCCTTGCCTACTTTTCAAGTTTCATCCTACACTACTCTTTCCTCATTCTCTGTATTGTGTAGCCACACAGACTTTCTTTTAAATTCTCAGATGTATCAAGCTTTTCACCTCAGAGCTTTTGCAAACGATGTTGCTTTAATTGGAATGCTGGTCCCATTCTTTGCTTATTTAGCTTTAACATCTTCCTTGCCTGGGCCCCATCCTCAAGACAGACAAGAACCTTGCATTTCTCCTTCAAAACACTTGCATTATTAATAATGTCTTTTCCAAGATATTTCTTTGTCATGAGACTTAAAGCTTTTGTAAAAGGAGCAACTATGTATATTTGTATTGGGCTGAATGTCTAAGGCCCAGCTCATGTAATGGCAATCAAATAATTTTTGAATAAACAATAATAACAATAGCAAACATATGCATAGCACTCATACTGACATAAGTTCCTTTAATAAATAGCCACTCCTTTAATCTTCACAAAAACCCTATAAAGGACGAAACCAAAGTGTTTGAAAAGTTGGATAACCTTACACAACTAAATAAGTCATAGAGTCTGGATTCACACCTAGGCAATCTGCCTGCCCTAGAGTCTAGAATCTATTTTCTGAACTTAGATGATACACTGCATCTCCTATGTTATGAAGTCAACAAATAAAGATGCTAAGGGAGAGTGAGATGTAAAACAAATTAAAGGGTTATTAGTAACCTAATACCAGCAGGCAAGAACAGAAACAAAAGAGGATGTTTAAGGTAAAATAAAAAGAGAGTAATTTTAATTGCCTAAACTAGGCATTCTTAAATTAAGAATGCCCTCTTGGCTGTCTGATGAAGTTGATGGACTCTTCTCAGCATAATGTTTTTTAAAAAACATTAATATAGGATTACAAAGGAAACCAATTATATTGAAACAAAGTTGTCCAAAATTTTTAAAATACCAAATTTGTGATATATTGCAATGTATGTCCTTCCTTATTAATGTATTTTAGATATACTTAGAACTATTATATAAAAATATAAGTAATTTCTATCTGTGACAAAGTCACAAGACTGCTAATACTACTATTTTTTACACCTACATTTATAATTAAAATAATTTAGGTTGGAGATTAGTAAAAATAAAGATGTAATTTGTTTCCCATTGAGGTTCACAGATCCCACCCCCTAAATCCTATCCCCTGTGGTTAAGAACACCTGGACTGGGGGCCGGCCCGGTGGCACAGCGGTTAAGTGCAAGCACTCCACCGTGACGGCCCGGGGTTCGCATCCCGGGCGCGCATGGACGCACCGCTTGTCAAGCCATGCTATTTTGGTGTCCCATATAAAGTGGAGGAAGGTGGGCACGGATGTTAGCCCGGGGCCAGCCTTCTTCAGCAAAAAAGAGAGGAGGATTGGCAGATGTTAGCTCAGGGCTGATCTTCCTCACCACCACCCCCCCGCGCCCCACCCCCCCTACACACACAAAAAGAACACTTGGACTAAACAGCACCACATGGATCCTACAGAGCCTTTCCACAGTATGCCTTGCCCTGGCCCAAAAGGGAAAAATGGTCTGGCCAGCATCTTTTCTGAGATGTACACCACAAAAAGCACTGCTCTAGATTCATTTCCTGGTTATATAAAATTACATGATTTTAATTTTAACATTGGGTTTCAGCTGAACCAACTATTCAGATGGTTTGGCATGAAACATTAGACCCCAGTTTCTCCTGTTTCTCTTAATAACATCAATATCTATGTTTCAAAAACAAGAAGAATGAAGATTCCATGTTCCTGAACTCAGGTGCTCAGGACAACACCATCACCATGTCAGGCATCTAGGTCAAGAATCTCACTAACTTTTCACAACCTCTTCCTCTTCCCATCTCACTCTGTTAGAGTAGACATTTATAAAAATGATCTCAAAGGCTAATAGACATACTTGAATGACTTTGTGCTGATTTTTATTAACATACTCAAGGAAACACATTACAGTTCACACATCTAAGGTAGACCAATACATGAAAATAAAAGGTTTAATAATAGATATCGGTAAGCCAGAACAAGAAACGAACTATAAATCAGATATTACACATGCAAATAATAAATTTCCTATAAATTATTTACTCTACCTATGGAAAAGCACTCACGTAAAGAAGAAGGCCACACTGTAGTTGAGAAAAAAATGTCAGGTAGACTGATAAACTCAGAGTAGCCTTTGCTATGTCATCTGAATTCGTGAAAGTGAGATAATATCAGCAACTATATTATAGATTAACACTTTGCCTCTTTATCTTTTTTCAAAACAAGGTAACTGTTCCCTACAATAATGATAGGAATAAAAACAAAACTATTTTCACCACTCTTCTTTTACCTTTCCACATGGTGTTTTAACAATTTAACAAGTCTTTCTTGAGCTAGCAAAGAGGACAATTCTATCGAACATAATAAAGTGGATTCTACTATGAACTCCTATTCTAAGATAGGCTATCTGAAATCAAGAGATACTTTCTTTCATAACCATTCCCAGTGAAGGAGAGGAAGAGAAGTTTCCTCCAAATCCTCCTGTTTTTAACACATTATCAGCAAAAAAAAAAAAAGTTATAAATTGTTAGATTTCAGCTTCCAGCCACAGTGGAATTACTAGTATTTGGATTTGCCTTCTCACTATAAACAGACAAGTGTATAAAATACATTAAACTGTTTTCAGAAAGTAGAAAACAGGCAGTGTAGATCTGTGATCCCTGAGAAAAGGAAAACAAAGGAGATGAGCCCCATGATCACCTTGGCTTTCTGCCTGAAGGCAATTTCTGGACTACGGCCCATGGAGGAGGAACCCAAGGCAAACCTAGTGGCCTCAATGAGTTGAGGAGAAAGACTGGAGCTCAGGCAAACCGAGGCAACTGGAGTTTGCAGGGCACAATACCAGAGATAAGGGAGTTATGCAGAAAAAAGCTCTGGAAATCTATATATGAGTTCCTGTAAGTCTTTGACTAAGCTGTGTATGCGTAGGGTGAAACTACCAAGAGGCTAGACTAAGAAAACTACTGAGGAAAGAAAGTACTAGAAAGGTTAAAGGTGAACAATTCCAAGAGCTTACATAGGGCTTGGAGACATTCGAGTTCAAATCAGCCAGAATGAAAAGGCCTCACTGAACACTCAGGGTATTCAATATTGACCTGAGAAGGGTCGTGCCTCAGAAGAGAGCTAAACTATTCCTAAAGTAATAGCTACTCTAGGTATACCTTAGCAAAGCTTTCAAACAAATCTACAAATGATCAAGCGCAATAAACTTAATTGCTGCCAAAACAAAATTCAATGTTCTTTAAAGGGAGACAACAATATCCAGACACTCACCAATGTAATATTTATAATGTCCACTATCCAATACAAATTACTATAGACATTCACAGAAACAGAAAAACGTGATCTATAACTGGAGAGATCAGTCAATAAAAACAGACCTAGAAAATATTGATACAGATGATGAAATTAGGAGACAAGTACATTAAACTGGATATTATAAAAATGTTCAAGGATATAAAGGAAAACATAAATATAATGCAAAAAGAACTGGATAAAAAAAGAACAAAACTAGAACTTCTCAGACCTCAAAGATACAATATCTCAAATGAGAAATTCAGTGGATAGGTTTAACATTAAACACTGCAGGTCAGAGAACCTGAAGATGCAGCAATAAAAGCTATCCAAAATGAAAGAAAGAAAAAACAGAAAAAATGAACAGTGCCTCACTGACCTGTGGGACAATGATAAGCAGCTTAACCTATACGTAATTGGAGTAAAGGAAAAGAGGGGTAGGGGAGATGAAATATTTGAAAAAATAATAGCAGATCATTTTCCAGATTTGATAAAAACTATAAACCCAGATATCCAAGAAGCTCAATAAAGAAGATAACCATGAAGAAAAGAACCCTAAGGCACATTCATAATCAAATTGCTGAAAACCAGTGACAAAGACAAAATCTCAAAAGCAGCCAAAGAAAACAATACATTGCATGGAGAGGATCAAAGATAATAAATACTACCAACTTCTCAACAGAAATAATACAAACCAGAAGAAAATGAGGAAACATCTTCCAAGTAATCCAAGGAAAAAAAAACCATACCTGGAATTCTACATACACTGAAAATATCTTTGAAAAATGAAGGCAAAATAAAGACCTTTCCAGACAAACAAAAGCCAAGAAAATTAATTGCCAGCAGACTAATACTAGAAATATTATAAAATGTTCTTTATGCTAAAGAAAATGATTTCAGATGGAAACTCAGATATAGGGAGAAATAGAAGCACAATGTTATGAGGCTCTCATGTTATATATGAGGTGGCATAATTTTATTTGAAGATAAACTGTGGTACGCTAAAGATGCATATTGTAAACCCCATAGCAACCACTAGTAAAGTAAAACAAAAAGGTATATAGTTCATAAGTTAAAAGAGGAGGTAAAATGGATTACTACCAAATATACAATATATACAGTTAAATTTATTACCTTTCACTAAGGTTTTTCTTATGAGTGAAAGGATGAACTTCAACTAAAGTCTGTAATATACACTAGCTGTTTGCCTACTTCTTTTTGCACAAACATTAATTATACAGTTTCTCCACGTACAAAAACTAAAGGACCTCAAAATAGAAGCATTCTAGAAATCCAATAAACACTACTCTGCCAAAAAAAGTAATAGATTCCTACTTAGGTAAGATGTAGATTATTTTTTATTAACTTAAATGATAATTTTTATCCGTCAAATCTGACAATATCAAAAGAATGGGAATCACCAAAATTTAAATTAAGGTTCAGAGGTATAAATCTTTTCTTAGAGTATGAGAACATAACCATTCATTTCTAATACATTGAAGACATTTTAAAAATAGATTTCATTCTAGAAAAGACCTAACAGGGAAAAAAAATTATTTCTACTTCTAAAACCCATATGAGAAACAAAAACACCTTTCCAATGACCCCTATACAATTTCAAAAAGTAAACTCTAAAGCTTTATATCTAGTGGTTAAGATTGGGCTCTCACTGCTGAGCTCTGGTTTGTTTCTTGGTCAGGGAACTACACCACCTCTCTGTTAATTGTCATACTGTGGTGGGGCATGTTGCTGTGATGCTGAAAGCTATGCCACTGGTATTTCAAATATCAGAAGGGTCTCCATGGTAGATAGGTTTCAGCAGAGCTTCCAGACTAAGACAGGCTAGGAAGAAAGACCTGGCCACCCATTTCCAAAAAAACTGACCACGAAAACTCCATGAATAGCAGTGGAGCATTGTCTGATACAGTCCAGGAAGGTGAGAGGATGGCACAAAAAGACTGGGCAGGGTTCCGCTCTGCTATACACGGGGGCACTAGGAGTTGGAATCAACTGGACGGCATTAACAACAACAAAGGCTCATCTACTAGTTTAATGAATGCATGCTAAAAAGATTAGCTGTCAATAAAATACAAAACTTCTTCAATTGAAAAAATATCTTAGTATTTTAATTTGATGAAAGCAAACAAACTAAAAAAATTTAACCTTAAATATATAATACATAATTTCAGTGATATCTAAAAGCTATTTTATTACATAAAATATTTTCCTTGGGCAAGCCTCACCAGCTGGTACCATTTGCCCAGAGAGACAGCTGTTTTTTAGTTTCCTATCTCAGCACGTTTCCAACTGTCAATTCTAACTGTAGGCAATCCCATAGTGACAGAATACTTTAAGAGAAATGGCTCATTAACTGTGAATCTACGAAGTCCACTCTCTTCAATGAATTCAAATTAAACCCGCAGACTTGCTAGCTCATAACAGAATTCCCCACACATTTTTTTGTTCTTTTGCACCATAGACTCCAAGTAAAATATTCACGCCATCTACTATAAAATCTTTTGCTCAATCCTATAAATGCACTGACATAAAAATGTTAGTGGAAGTATATCTTCAAAAATTAGGAATTACAAAGCTATTTTAACAAAATAAGAACTTCCAGATTCTTTTACAATGTAAGTGGCTTACAATTTTTCGGAGAGACTATTTTGGACAATAAAGCTCAAATTTAAAATGTACAATAGGTTTTCAGAAAATTCCCAGTAACAACTCTAAGAGAAGACTGACTACACAGGTCTGTAAGAGTCAGATAAGATAACGCATATAGAAAAGCTTCAAAAAAAGAAAATCAGTTTTTATGTGTAAGGCATTTTTACTATCAGTACAAGTAAATCGCTTTTATAAATTATTTGGAAAGGGTTATAATAAAATAAGCATGGGCCATTCTGAGGCAGGTGCATATCGAATATATGTATACCAAGAGCATATCACTGGATAATAATCACAGTAATTCAAGAAATTGGAACCCTTGTGCGTTGTTGGTGAGAAATAAAATGGTGCACCCACTATGGAAAACAGTATACAGGTTCCTAAAAAAGTTAAAAACAGAATTACCATATGATCCAACAATCCCACTTCTGGGTATATATCCAAAAAGAATCGAAAACGGGATCTCAGATATCTGCACACCCATGTTCCCTGCAGCATTATTCACAATAGCCAAGATATGGAAACAACCCAAATGTCCACCAATGGATGAATGGATAAAGAGGATATGGTATATATATACATACATTGGAATATTATTCAGCCTTAAAAAAGAAGGAAATCCTGCCATATGTGATAACATGGATGAACCGGGAAGACATTATGCTAAGTGAAATAAGCATCACAAAAGGACAAATACTGCATGATTCTACATATATGAGGTATCTAAAAGAGTCAAACTCAGAGAAACAGAGGGTAAATTGGTAGTTGCCAGGGCTACAGAGATGGAGAAATGGGAAGTTGCTGTTCAATGGGTGTACAGTTTCAGTTATGCAGGATTAATTAGCTCTAGAGATCTGCTGTACAACATAGTGCCTATGGTTAACGATACTGTACTGTGTACTTAAAAATTCGTCAAGAGGGTAGAACTCATGTTAAGTGTTCTTACCACAATTATATATATACATATAAATATATATATAATTTCATAGCCCTGTCCCATATCATTACAAACACAAAAGAAGATTTGCTGAAACTAAAAGAAACTTCTGGAGAAGTATCATGTTGGATATGTAGTGATTTGAAGACAAAGTCACAGAAACTATGGCCCCTTCTTCATTCTCTTCCAAATGCTTTTTCCTAAATAGATGTACAGTACTTGAAGAATTATCAAACATGTGGAGACCAGTCTCTTCTCTGCCAACTATAGGAACATTTTTTGCCAAGATTGTCAGCCCACATCATCTTTGAAACTACTCAGAAACTATCATTAATTAGGAAAGATGTGAAAGTTTTAATCTAGTAATATATATTATCTATATCCCTATGTCTATATCTATCTACATACCTATATGTATATACACAAACATGCATACATACATACACTGTCTAGGCATTAAATAGGTTCTGTCCTTATAAAAAATAAATTAATAACTGTTTCTCATAGATATACACTGGGTTTATAAAATGATACAGTAAATATGGACAAATATCTTTATGAAGGCATTAGAACAACAGATAGCAGCCTTTTTAAACTTATGGGCAGTGTACGGTTTAGGGACCTCAAGTTTGCGTGAGAATGCAGACAGCTAGAGTGTTCCACTGGTTCTAAGATTTGTGGGATTGCTCACTGCACTGGGGTGCCCCAAATAAACTCTCACTGGTTCACAAATCCAAGTCATAATTCTCACACTGGCCCCTAAAATATCTCAAACAATGGTCATCCTGCATTCTGGCATCTACTTAAACTGTCCAATAACCACTGACTTCTAATGTTACACACGTTATTACCCTAAAAAGAAACTGCTTTCCTAAAATTAGATTTTCCCATTTCACTAATCTTTTTTATTCAAGCAACTGAAGCCTTGAAAATGTTTCTCATTTACAAAAACACAAATTTGTTATTTTCTAAGAAATAATTATGATCTCTGAGATACTTAGTAATATCCTGTTTGAAAGCAAACAAAAATAATTCTATATCCTCTACCTAAAGTCTTCTACTCTGATCACAGCAGTGAATATAGCATTACTCCACATGAAGCCTAATTCTTGCTCTCTGTCAGGTAGTTTTCTCAATCAACAAATATTTACTGAGAAGCTGCTATGTGCCAGGCATTGATCCAGGCACTGGGGATATAGAAGAGAAAAAGACAGGTATCCGCTCACAGGATATAGATAATAAAAAGTAAACAAATAAATAGGACAGCTCTTTATTACTTCATGGACTACGTAACTCTTGACTAAACCTTTCACCTCTAGTTTCTGTGTGCCAGATGTACCTGCTGTTTTTACCACCCAGTTGTCAATACTCATGCTATATTTTTCTTTAATATTTCCACCAAATCAACCATCACTAAACATAAGTTGTTTAAGTAACTTGTTGTCAGGTTCCAAAAGATGTCTAGCTCAGCCAAACTAGGTTGTAGCAAACAAATATTTTATCTGTACACTGGTTGTGCCCCTCAGTTGATTTTAACATTAGCATAGCGTGAAGTCAATTGTAGGAGTTAGATGGGAAATAAGCAGAGAATATGAGCACACTGAATACGTTTTCTAAGCACCCCAGTATAGCTTCAACTAGTTATTCTGTATTCAACAAGATATTTCAGGACCCCAAACAAAGCTAAAAAGTATACACAATATTTTCACATAATATAAGTCTACATACTTCTTAGCAATGAAAACTCACATTTAATCTTAGGTTTGGGAAACCTAATGCCTGTAAACATTTTCACACGCTGGTCTTCCTTCCTTCAAGTTACATCTCTTCTAACTCCTAGAAAAAGTTACTCCCGAAAAAGGAGTTCAAAATGCACTTGAAATATATGACTTTCTAATTCAAGATCTGATAACCTCATGCAATCAATTAACTTCTGCCTCAGATTACATCATCCGTAAAAATGGCCAAACACAACTTTCTGTAATGTAAAACATTTTAAAATCAACTTATAGTCAATGACTTATAATAGTTTTTGTTAAGGTATTCCATACAACTTTGAATAGTGTTATATTGACCTCAAATACTCATTCTCAATAAATTAAGTTCCAGAATTCTCTCTAAACTCCACATTACACTGCAAAATAATCAGAATCCTTCTGTTCTGATCAAACAGTTCACAAATGCCCCAAGAGATTCCCAATAGTGTATGTGTCTGTACACACACATACATACACATACAAGAATATGGATACATGTGGATGCATGAGTGCATCCCAAAGGAAAAAGAGGTTCAAGGAACAATTTGTACAGTCTCTTCTTTAAAAATCAGAAAAAAAACTGACAAATTCATGAAGAGGAATAAAATAAAGAGTGTAATGAGAAGTCCCATCTGCCTATGACATAATAGCCAAGCATGATTTTTAGAATCTTTCCCTTTAAACTAATTTAACAAAATGTTCTTAAAACCTAGAGAGCATTGAGATGGGGATGTGGCAGGGGAGGGGGGCTGGGGTATCAATTAGCATATATTTTGGAAGTCAAATATAGTTTATCTTTATTTGTAATAGTAGAATATAGCCTAATTTTCATTTCTATTATTTCCAAAATCCTAATCAATTTTGAGGAAAAGAAGAAAGAAAGAAAACGATGTACAAACTTAGAATATATCCATCCTTCTGGCTCATGAAAGATATATTTATAAAATATTTGTATGTAAAAACAAACTGCATATATTGCAAATTACATTTCATGCAAAATATACTTTGCATTAAACAACTACCTGAACAAAAATTTTTTCACAGAGCACAGAAAGATAAAGATTTAGTACAAAAGGACATTGGCTCAGAACAACATACCAGATGAACATAAAAGGTTAATTTTAATAATCAAATTCATAATTCATCTAATCTAGGAAATGCCAAGAATAGTTTAAAGAGATATTCCATTTAACATGAACTAATGCACCAACTGTCAGTAACAGTGAAGATGACTAAATGATTCTGAAATACAATATGCTTGTGTTTAATGACATCAATAGACATGTAGGAAATTTACAATAGATTATTTGCCCAGTTACTGTGATGCTTGTAAAACCATTACTAGGCTACAAATTTTATTCTACTTTTAGAACTGCCTATGATCCAAGAAAAGAAAAAAAAATAGCATAAAACATATTATTCTTTTCTTAGACAGGTACATTTCAGTGGAAATACAATTTTAAGAAGGTTATGCTTTTGTTTCTGGCACAGAAAAACATCTCTAAGCATTATTCATATTATTTCTCTCCCCTAAAGTTAACATACTTTAATGCCATATGGGCACAAATTTACTTCTGTTCATTTAAACTTGCAATTAAACTTTATAACATAGAAAACTGCTAAAGTAAAATAATCCCATTCCACTGAAAGGCTTTTTTTTTTTTTTTTTCTAAAATAACATGGGTGATGTGCCAAATGGCTGGGGTGGTAGCTCATTATACCTTCAGAAAGAATCCAAGTTTGAGGCTTATCTTGGGTTCTCACAAGTAGCGGCAAAACCTTGGAGTGCTATGAAGGGTTAGGAAGGGCAGATCAAATGCCTGAATTGAGCGACTCCATTCAGAGGGTGTTGGTTGTTTAGTAATCTAATGAGCAATGCATTAGTAATCTATTGATCAATGCATTTTATTGTAACTTTATTAAATAACAGAGTCCCTTATACCTAAAATATTCAAACCATTTCACAGAAAGAAGCCCTTGTGCTGCCCAGAAAATGTTCCTTTTTTCTTTAATCTATGTCAACTCTTTTAAAATCATAAAATTCCATTTAGTGACTGAAAGAAATAACTTACGAAATTCTGATTTATAGGGAATCAGAAAGCTAATAAACTTTCAAAGAAGTAAGCAGCAAGATCTGGTCCAGCATATCATTAATCCTAAATATACATTCATAAAGTGAGTAGATAAGAAGATAAGGCATCCCCAATTATAGTAGGAGGTGAAAGAAAGATTTGTGAGAAATCAGGCAGCAATATGGGGGTGGCGGGGGGGGGGGCAAACTTGAACACACAAAGCAACATTCTCCATAGTGTCTTTAGTATCAACAGTGGTAAATTTTTACTCCATATTTGGAGAGTTTGAATAATGCTGTAGGGCGCTTAAATTACTCAATGTTAATAACTGTACACAGCTGTTGGCACCAAGACAAATAAGCCAAAAAATAGATCAACTTCAAAAGTGAAAATAAATACTTCCTTTTTGCAACTGAAATGCAGCCACATATTCAGTTATATTAGTAAACTTGATAAAAAGAATCCACAAAAAAACCTACAGCTAACATTATACTTAATGGTAAAAGACTGAATGCTTTCTCCCTAAGACTGGCAAAAAGGCAAAGATTTGCACTTTCAACACTCTTATTCAACACAGTGCTGAAAGTTTTGGCCATTGCAATAAGACAAGAAAAAGAAATAAAAGACATACAAATCAGAAAGGTAGAAATAAAACTGTCCCTATTTGCAGATGACATAATTCTTTACACAGAAAATCCCAAAGAAACTAGCAAGAAAAAATAAAATCCTAGAACAAATACGTGAGTGTAGCAAGCAATGTAGGATACAAGATAAACTTGAAAAAAAAAATCAATCGTATTTCTATATACAGCAATGAAAACATGAATGCTGAAATTAAAAATATAATGCTATTTACAACACTTAAAAAATGAAATAATCAGGTGTAAAATTAACAAACTGTGTACAGGACTTGTATACTGAAAACTACAAAACACTGATGACAGAAATCAAAGATACAAAGAAATGCAAGACATACTGTGTTCATGTAGGACTCAACATAATAAAGACGTCAATTCTCCTCCACAAATTGATAAGCAGGTTAATGCAATTCCTATTAAAATCCAAGCAAGATTTTTTTGTAGATATAGACAAGATTATCTTAAAATATATATATAAAGGTAATGGAACTAGAATAGATAAAACAATTTTGAAAAAGAAAAATAAAGTGGGAGGGATCAATCTACCCAATTTGAAAATTTACATAGCTACAGCAATTCAAATGATGTGGTATTGGCAGAATGATAGACACATAGATTAATGGAACACAACAGAAAACTCAGAAACAGACGCACACATATGTGCGTAAGTGAATTTTGAGAAAGGTATAAAAGCAATTCAGTAGAAGAAAGATAGTGTTTTCAACAAATGGTGTTGGAGCAACTGAATATCCCTAGGCAAAAAAATGAACCTTGGCCTAAGTCTTACACCCTGTACAAAACTTAACACAAAATGGATCATGGATTTAAATGTGAAACATAAAACTACTAGAAAAAAATACAGAAGAAAATATTTAGGATCTAGGACTAGGCAGAGTCCTTAGATTTGACACCAAAAGCATGATCTACAAAAGAAAAAATTGATAAACTGGACTTCATCAGTCCAGTTTTTGCTCTGTGAAAGATCTGTTTAAGAGGATGAAAAGACAAGCTATGGATTGAGAGAACATACAATTGATTCTCGTTAATCAGGGTAGTTATGATCTGCGAATTTTCCATGAATGCTAAATTAGCAAATAATGAAATACAAGTTCCTGCACACCTCTGGTCACAGCATTTTCATCAACTGATCAATACATAAACTTGTTTTATGTGTGTTTCTGTTTCAAGTCACCTTATTTAATATATATTGATTCCTCAGCATTGAACTCATGGCCAATAATACTACAAATCATGCCTGAACAAAGCTTATTTAACACATGTTATTTTCTCCGTAAGGCATATCACAGCAAGAAAAGCAAAAACATGTAGCACTAAATAATCTGTGAAATGGACACTTGTTTACAGTATGAGAGTTAAAACAAGAAGGCAGAGCATCATCTTGTTCAGCCTTAGCTGGGAATGTGCATGTTAGGTGACTCAAAATTTTTGCCACTCTGTGCATGTCTGTAAATGATTCCAAAAGCACCGCAAGTATTGATTTGGGGGTTACAAATTAATTTTAACAAGTAGGCAAATTCACTAACACAAATTCCATAAATAATGAGCATCAACTCTATTTGCAAACCACATATCTGAAAAAGAACTACTATCTAGAATATATAAAGAACTCCCAAAATTTAAGAGTAATAAAACCCAAACAATCCAATTAGAAAATGGCCAAAAGACATTTCACTGAAGATATACAGATATAAAATAAGCAAATGAAAAGATGTTCAACATCATTAGCCATTAGGGAAATGCAAATTAAAACCACAATGGGATATCACTACATATCTATGAGAATGGCTAAAAAAAAAAAAAATAGTGACAACATCAAATGCTGGTAAGGATGTAGAGAAACTAGATCAGTCACACATCGCTGATGGTCATGTAAAACGATACAGCCACTGGAAAACAGTTTGGCAGTTTCTTAAAAAAGTTAACATGTAACTACATATGAGCCAGCAATTGTACTCCTGGGCATTAATCCCAGGGAAATAAGCAATTATCCTAACACAAAACCTGTATACAAATGTTTATAGCAGCTTTATTCATAATAGTCCCAAACTGGAAACAACCCAGATGTCCATCAACAGGTGAATGGTTAAACAAACTGTGGTACATCTATACCATGGACTAATGCTCAACAATAAAAAAATAACAAGTATACATGTTGATACGTGCAACAACCTGGATGAATCTCCAGAGAATTATGCTGAGTGAAAAAAGACAATCCCAAAAGGTTACATACTAACTCTATAATCCCATTTATATAACATTGAAATGATAGAATTATAGAATTGGAGAAATGATTAATGATTACCAGGGGTTAAGGAAGGGGCTGAGGTGGGTAGGAAGGGAGTGTAGCTATAAAAGGGCAATATAAGAGATCCCTGTGGTGATGGAGATGTTCTGTATCTTGACTGTATCAATTTCAATATTCTGGTTGCAATATTTTACTATCGTTTTGCAAGATGTCAGCATTGAGGGAAACAAGGTAAAGGTCCACAAAATCTCTCTGTGTTATTTCTTACAACTGCATATGAATCTACAATTATCACAAATTAAAAAGCTACTTCAAACAGTGAAATGCAGTTACATTTTCAACTATTTTATTCAGTGTATCATACTGTTTTCTTGAGGTACAAATTTCTAAGTTGTGAAACTCATATTCTTTATTTTACTTAAAATAAACCTAAGTTAAGAGGAGCAAGCATTTTAAAAAGTGAGTAGAAAGATAAATTACATTAAAATAATGAAATAAAATATTGAAATGAAATTGCTTATACAATAAAAATTTGTCTTTAAAATTCCAGAGCAACAACAATAACAAAGTACTTCATTACTGTTTCCTCCTCAACAGAAAATGAGTTAGCTATTTCAAAATTATAACTAAAATCAAGGAGCTTCTGGTTTACAGTGCAAGTATAGCATTAATTTAGTTCTAAAGAATCTAATATCACAAATTTGACCCAGTAAAAGAAATAGTTATTGTTCTATTTTCTGGCCACTAGCTGCATCTCTAACAAACCATCTGACAAATGCATACCCCATAAGAAAGAGACAGAAATGATTCCCAAATCTATTTTTCTTTCCAAAAAAAAGAAATTAAGGAGAAAAGAGGAAAAAACCTATAGATTTTAGATTGGTGCCACTATCTTTGTTTGCAACATATCACAAAGAGCCATACAATTCAACAAGAAAAAATTAATCCATCTCCTATTTTTAAATGTTAGTTGGGAAAGATTAAAAACATAAAAGGAAAAAAAAGCAACAGCTGCAATAAAAACTTTAACATCTGTGCTACAGAACACAGCAAGAAACTTAAACAATATCTTAGGTTGATGGAGCTTAACAAGTACCAACTCTCAAGAACTGTGAAGGGGGCCAGCCTCGGTGGCCTAGTGGTTAAGTTTGGCACGCTCCGCTGCGGTGGCCCAGGGTTCAGTTCCTGGGCGTGGACCTACCCACTCATCTGTCAGTGGTCATGCTGAGGCAGCGGCTCACATACAAAAAGAGGAAGATTGGCAGCAGATGTTAGCTCAAGGCGAATCTTTGTCAGCAAAAACAAACAAACAAAACTGTGAAGGGTCTGAGGTTTTACTCTACTTGAAAACTAAGAAGTTAGCATACTTAGTAGTAAACATAATTTGAGTAGCAAGGGTTAGAAAACTTTGTCAAACCACTGCCTATGCAGTCTGTGGTGCATTACACTCTAAATTTGTTCAGCAGATGAGATTTTGAAGTTCTCTGTCACCGGAAAAAACAAATCATGTTACTCAGGTATACTGCCTTTAAGTTGTGGCTAATAATAATTAAAAATTTTACTTTCAAGTAATGTTAAGTCAATTCATATGATTATATGTTCTATAAAATATATCTGTGTGCTTTTCTCCACACAAAAATATTTGGAGCATATTGGTCCTCAAAATTATCTTAATGTAGTTCTTAATTATCTTCTGGTATATGATCTATGTATAAAGGTAGTACTGATTCCAACTTCAATTAACCAATTTAGCTCACAATGTTCTCTTCCTGCTGCTAGTAATAAGAATAAACCCAAATATATAATTCATTTCTTGGCACTTTTAAAAAGGTCTTTTGATAACATTTTAGCAATATGTAGGTTTCTGTACAAGTTCAGAGAATAAACTCATTTTAACAGAGTTGTGAAAACTTGCATGTTGAAAATAAACTAATTTGATTTCTGGAAAGAAATGTCAGGATCACGTATTAAGTATTATGCCTCTCAAAATTAGATTTGTCTTTATAAATCCTTAATCTCAAGAAATATGACTCTGTCAGAGAATAATGGCAAATGCATCTGTTTACATTCAAAAAGTTTACCTTTCCTCAAATTATTTAGATATTAATAAAGGATACTATTCAGAATCAAGTATTTGCATATAAAACAATGTAATACTTCCTAGTATAGTCCAAAAAATGTATTCATTTAAAAAAGAACAGCTTCCACCTGCTTTTAATAAATGGACCAACAAACCAATAATACACCATTGTTGCCATTATTTCTTTCTGTGATTTTGCTACTCAAAATTCCTCAGTATAAGAACAGAAGTCTGGATAACAAGACCCTGAGAACTCATCAAGTAAGAAATATCTCACCCTGATGCAACCCTCTAATAAAAATTTTTTAAAGAAGATAATCATTATATATTGAATCACTCTGATGAACAATAAAACTAATTAATACCAAATCATTCCACAAATGCTCTCTTGATCCAGCTAAAATAATACACCCAAATGTTGAAAAAAATTTTAAGGCAAGCAAGCAAACATTCTATAGCTTATTTTTTCCTTTCATGTTTATATTAAAAATTTTAAATACATTATTTTTTCTCATATTAAAAACAGAGCCATCTTAAAGAAAGGATTAAAATTTACATTAACATAACTATAATTTCTCCAGTGTGACCTTTACAAATGTTTGATAAAATTCACCACTGATGCTATCTGGGTCTAGTTTTCTTTGAGAATGGATTTTTAACTATTTCTTTAATAGAAACAGTTCAATAGATCTGGAATAGTTTAATAGAAATAGTTCAAATACCCTATTCAGGTTATCTATTTCTTCTTTAGTGAGATGTTTTTTTTTAATTTTATAATTTTATTTATTTATCTTTTTCCCCCCAAAGTCCCAGTAGATAGTTGTACGTCATAGCTGCACATCCTTCTAGTTGCTGTATGTGGGACACGGGCTCAGCATGGCCGGAGAAGCGGGGCATGCCCGGGATCCAAACCCGGGCCGCCAGCAGTGGAGTGCGCGCACTTAACCGCTAAGCCACGGGGACAGCCCCTTTAGTGAGATTTTATAGTTTGTGTTTTCCACGGACTCTGCCCATTTCACCTAAGTTGTTGAATTTATTGGCATAAAGTTATTCATAATATTCCCTTACTCTCCTTTTAATGTCTGTACGATAAGTAGTGATATTCCCTCTCTTACACCTAAAACTGTCAGTTTGTGTCTTCTGGCTAGGAGTTTATCAAATTTTCTGATAACATCAAAGAATCAGCTTTTGGTTATTGATTTTTTTTCCTTATTGCTTTTCTGTTTTCTATTTAATTCATTTCTGCTCTTTATTCTTTCTTTCTTCAACTTAAGATTTAATTTGCTCTTCTTTATGTAATTTCTTAAAGTCAAAGCTTAGATTACTGATCTTAAACCTTTCTATTTTTCTAATACATTTAATGTTATAAATGTTCCTGTAAGAATTGCTTTAGCTGCACCCTATTAGTTTTGATATACTGTATTTCCATTTTCAGTAAATTAATATATTTTCTAATTCTCCTTTGAATTTCTTCTTCGACTGATGGAGTACTCGGAATTGTACTGATTTTTTAAACAATAAAATTGGGATTTTCCAGATAGCTCTCTATCAGATAGCATGTACTGTATGGACAGAGAACACAATTTTTATGACTTGAATCCTTTTAAGTTTGTTGGCTTGCATTATGGCCAAGAATGTGGTCTATTCTGGCATATGTTCTGGGTGCACTTGAAAATAAGGTGTATTCTTATGTTGTTGGATGGAGCGTTCTAAAAATATCAATTTGATAATGTTAGGTAATAGTGTTGTTCAAATGCTCTATATCTTCACTGATTTTTCATCTACTTGTTCTATGAATTATTGAGAAGGGTGCTGAAATCTCTGACCATAACTGGATTTATCTACTTCTTTCAGTGCTATCAGTTTCTGCACTGTGTATTTTGAAGGTTTGTTATTAGGCGCAAAAACTTTTAGGATTATTATGTCTTCTTGATGAATTAATCCATATATCATGATTAAATAACCCTCTTTAGCCCTAGTAATGTTCCTTGCTCTGGAATATAACTTGTCTGATATAAAATTAATAGAGTTGTTCCAGCTTCCATTTGATTTGTGCTAACATGGTGTATCACTTTTCCATGCTTTTATTTTTATACCTTGTGTCTTTATATTTAAAGACAGCATACAGACTGTCTTATAGAGTTATAGGGTTCTTATAGGGTTCTTATAGACAGCATATGGCCAAGCCTTTCTTTTTTATCCAATACAACCATCTCTGCCCTTTAATTGGGCTTTTTAGATCAATTAACAACAACAAAATGATTGTTGATACTGTTGAATTTAAATCTGACTTCCTGCTACTTCTCTCATGTTTTCCTTGTTCCCTTTTTGCTCTTTTCCAGGCTTCTTTTATACTGATTTTTTTTTTTTAGTTATATCATTTTATCTCCTTTATAGTTTATTAGCGAAATCTCCTTGTGTTCTTTTTTCACAAGGTTGGTCCACAGATTACTGTATATATTTTTAAGGTATCAGAGTCTCTCCTCATAGTATACCATTTCACATATAGCAGAAGAATCTTACAATACCTCCATTTCCCAGCCTTTTGCTATTGTCATACATTTTATTTGTACATATGCTTTAAGCTCTACAATGCATTATTTTTGTTTAAAAAGTCAATTATTTTTGTCACCAACTTTATTGAGATACAATTCTACACTATAAAATTCACCCTTTTGAATTGTACAATTCAGACAACATGGATGGACATTGAGGGTATTATGCAAAGTGAAATAAGTCAGAGGGAGACGGTCAAATACCGTATGATTTCCCTCATTTACCTGATTTCCCTCATTTAGTAGTAGGTAATAATAACAACAAACAAACACATAGAGACAGAGACTGGATTGGTGGTTACCAGAGGGAGAAGGGTGAAAGGGATAATTCGGCACGTGTGTGATGATGGGTTGTAATTAGTATTTGGGTGGTGAACATGATGTAATCTATGCAGAAACAGAAGTATAATGACGTACACCTGAAATTTATACAATGTTATAAACCAATGCTACTGCAATAAACAAAAAATTAAAAATAAATAAATAAATTGTACAATTCAGTAGTTCTTAGTATATTCACAGAATTGTGAAACTATTCCCACTAAGTTTAGAATATTTCCATCATCCCCAAAAGAAACACCTACCCATTAGCAGTCACTCCCCATTCTCCCCTGCACCTAATGCCTATCATGACTAATCTACTTTATGTTTCTATATATTTGCTTATTTTGGA
The DNA here is from genome assembly GCF_057802395.1 of Ceratotherium simum simum. NCBI lineage: Eukaryota > Metazoa > Chordata > Mammalia > Perissodactyla > Rhinocerotidae > Ceratotherium > Ceratotherium simum. The sequence goes on along the minus strand of NC_141903.1, from coordinate 74,807,842 downwards.
CATTTCATACATTGGAATCACTCAGTTTGTGGTTTTTTTGTAACTGGCTTCTTTTGCTTGCATAATATTCTCAAGGTTCATCCATATTCTAGCAGTATTAGTACTTGATTACTTTTTACTGCCAAAAGTATTTCATTGTACGGATATACCACACTTCATCAATTTTTATCCATTCATCAGTTGGACGTTTAGGTTATTACCAATTTTTGGCTATTATGAATAAGACTATGAATATTTGCACACAAGTTTTTGTGTAGACACATGTTTTCAATTCTCTTAAATACACACTTAGGATTGGAATTTCTGGGTCATATAGTAACTCGATGGTCATATGGTCATATTGAGGAACTGCCAGACTATTTTTCAAAGTGGCTTCACTATTTAACAACCCCACCAACAATGTATAAGGGATCTGATTTCTCCAACGTCCTCACCAACACCTGTTATTATCTTTCTATTTTATTATAACCATGTTAGTGGGTGTGAAGTAAGATCTCATGGTTTTGATTTGCATTTCCCTAATGACTAATGATGTTGAGCATCTTTTCATATGCTTATTGGCCGTTTGTATATCTTCTATTCAGAAATGTTTATTCAGACCTTTTGTCCATTTTAATTGTATCAATTATCTTTTAAAGAGATTTTTTTTTTTTTTTTTTGTGAGGAGGACCAGCCCTGAACTAACATCCAATGCCAATCCTCCTCTTTTTTGGTGAGGAAGACTGGCCCTGGGCTAACATCCGTGCCCATCTTCCTCTACTTTATATGGGACGCCGCCACAGCATGGCTTGACAAGCGGTGCGTCGGTGCGCGCCCAGGATCCGAACCGGCGAACCCCAGGCCGCCACGGCGGAGCGCGCGCACTTAACCGCTTGCGCCACCGGGCCGGCCCCTCTTTTAAAGAGATTTTTAAATATAAAAACAAACTTATTTACCCACATATTTAACATTTTCCATGCTCATCATTCTTTTGTTGTAAGTCCACATTTCCATCTGATATTTTTCCTTCTGCTAGAAGGACTTCCTTTAACATTTCATGTAGTAATTGTCTGATGTTGATGAATTATTTCAGCTTGTATATGCCTGAAAAGTTTATTTTGCCTTCAATTTCAAACAATATTTTTGCTGGTCATAGAACTCAAGGTTGCCTCTTTCAGAACATTAATGTTGTCACTCCGCTATGTTGTCACTCCGCTATCTTCTGGCTTGCATTGTTTCTGATGAGAAGTCTGCTGTCACTGTTATCTTTATTCCTTTAAATGTAAGGTGTCTTTTTTCCTCTATCTGCTTTTAAGAATTTCTCTTTATCACCAGTTCTTAGAAATGTTATTACATTGTACTTCTGTGTGATTTTCTTCACGTTTCCTCTGTTTGAGGTTCATTGTGCTTCTTAGGTCTATGGGTTTATATTCATCAAATCTGCAAATTTTTCTATTATTATTTCTTCAAATATTTTTTCTGTTACCCATTTCCTCTCCTTCTGGGACTCCAATTACAAATATCCAAGGTCTCTCGATATTGTCTCACAGCTCTGTTCTTTTAATTTCAGTCTTTTCGTTTTTCTGTTTCATTTTGGGTGGTTTCCATTGTTATGCTTTAAGTTTACTTATCTTTATTTCTGCAGGGTCAATTCTGCTATTAATCCCATCCAGTGTATTTTTCAAATCAGATATTATTCTTTTCATCTCTAAAAGCTCAATTTGCAGGGCCAGCCCAGTGGTGCAAGTGGTTACGTGTGCGCGTTCCACTGCGGTGGCCCGGGGTTCACCAGTTCGGATCCCGGCCGCGTACTGACACACTGCTTAGCAAGCCATGCTGTGGCGGCGTCCCATATAAAAAGTGGAGGAAGATGGGCAAGGAGGTTAGCCCAGGGCCAGTCTTCCTCAGAAAAAAAAGAGGAGGATTGGCAGATGGTAGCGCAGGGCTGATCTTCCTCACAAAATAAATAAAAAATAAATAAAAATAAAAGCTCAGTTTGCATCTTTATTATATCTTCTATTTTCGTCCTCATCATCCTCATGCATTTCTCTATCTTCTTGAACTATGGAGTACATTTAAAATAACTGTTTTAATGTTCTCATCTACTAATTCTATCCTATATATCATTTTGGATTTGTTTCTATTGATTCATTTTTATCCTGGTTACAGGTCATAGCTTCCTACTTTTGTGCATGCCTGGTAATTTTGACTGGATACCAAACACTGTGAATTTTATGTTGGCTGCTGGACTTTATCGTATCTGAGGCTTAAATATTCTGAGGCTTTATTGTGGGATTGTGGAACGCAGTTATGTCACTTCGATACAGTTTGGCCCTTGTGAGGATGTTTTTAAGCTTTATTGGAGTGATTCCTAAATAGCCTTTAGTCTAGAGTTATTTGATTTTAGCAGTAAAGCAATACTATTCTGAGGAATACCCATTGTCCCACGTATTAGGAGATCATTTTGCTCTGGATGGTGGAAACACAAACTGTTCCTGGCCCAAGGAAAGCTTCAGAGATTATTCTGCTTGCTCCTTTCCAGAGATTTATTCCCTGTCTTTCGATCACTAGAGCATGCACTTTAGATTTAGTAGATTACTCACACGCATGTACTGATCAGTTTTCAGCCAAAAACTCAAGGAAAATCCACTACAGAGCTCCAGAGCGGTTTCTCTTTTTGCTTCTGAGCAGCTCTCTCCTCTCCAAGATACTGCCCCACAAATTTCAGCAAATTCTAGCCAGTTTGCCCTCCCCAAACTCCTTACTCTATCTCATCAACTCAGTGACACCTCCAGACTATGTTTGGGTTTCTCCTCCCTGTACCATAGCCTGGAGCCTCTCTACAGGCAATGAGCTGTTGTGCAATGAAAGAAAATTATTGTTTCATATATTTTCCCTCTTTTTATTTATTTATAGCAGAGGGAAAATTCATTCCCTGTTTTTCTGTATTTTGGCTGGAAGTGAAAGTCTTATACACTTTTAGGAATATAAACATTCATTTATTTACCAATCTTCTGTCATAGAACCAAGGCCTTTCCTTTGAGTATTATTCCACTGCCTGGAATTATGAAATGTTTGCCTTTCTTACGTCCATTGTATCCACTATGCATTATCTATGATTTCTAGTTTACTTTCTTTAAAGTGGATTGAGCACATTTAAAACATTTAAGAAACACTTGCAAAGTAACGAGTGAAAATTTCTTTAGAGTTTATAACCCCCTACACATACACACACACACACACAATCTCTTATAGTTATTACACTCATATCTAATTTGACAGCAATTTCTTTCAGTACTTGCCTTTATCTAATCTTTACAAATTACTCAACTTTGTTTTCATAAAAATAACAATTCTTTTTCTTTCCTTTCAGTTTTCATTGGTTTACAGAATTATAATAAAAAGGATAACTGGAATAAACAAGTTTGGGAATAAACTCAGCTGGAAAGGAAAAGACATAGACTATTAGAGAATGCCCTATGCTAGCCACAACATTCAATGTGAATCAGTCATTCAATAAGTTAGTAAGCAACCAGTTAGAAGTTTGTTAATAGAGCTTCTACTATGCAATCAAGTTGTACCAGATAATTTACTATCTAAGGACTACAGGCTTTTATTAAATACTTTAGAGAATAATCTGTTGACCAAAGAAAGTAAGTCTCATATAAAGAGGGAATTACTCAGAACTAGCCTAGAACCCAAAAAGGAGATGATGCCAGGGAATCCCTCCACCCTTCCCAATAAAAGTAATCATGTGAGGGGCCGGCCCAGTGGCATAGCGGTTATGTGTGCACGCCCCGCTTTGGCGGCCCGGGGGTGGTTCGCAGGTTCGGATCCTGGGCGCGCACAGACACATCATTTGTCAAGTCATGCTGCGGCAGCGTCCCACATAAAGTAGAGGAATATGGGCACAGATGTTAGCCCAAGGCCAATCTTTCTCAGCAAAAAGAGGAGGACTGGCATCACATGTTAGCTCAGGTCTAATCTTCCTCAAAAAAAAAAAAGTAATCATGTGAAACTAAAAAATAGAGGTTCTAACAGGGATTTTGAAGAAGAAAAGGGTGCGGTTTGTGTGACAGGAAGAGGAGCAGACCAGGTGAAAAGGATGGCACAGATGATGTCTCAGACAACAATATGCAATGTTCACAGTATGACAAACAACCTAACATAGCAGAGAGTATGTCAGTGTAGAAATCTGTACTAATAAATCAGTTAGTTCCAAATAAGAAATGTAGCATATTATCTATACAACTTTAAAATGGCAAATCAGCTAGGTTTTCTTGGAGAACTCTTAAAAATCAGTATCTTAAATTGGATTGTAAATACCACAATCCCTAAATTATCCTTTAATAAACTACAGAACTAATTTATTAAAAATCACTTCGGAGAGAAAAAAAGTGATGACCTTCCTAAATGCTCAACTTACTTCATAGAAAGAATTTACCATGTTCAAAATACTGATTTAGAGCATTATAAAGAACAGTTTGGCCTAAATACTTTTAAAAATAAAATCTAACTATATAAAAATAAAAATTATGTACTATATTACTATAATACTAGGTCTAAGATACTAAGAAATTCCTCATGAATATACTGTTGGATCAAAGTTTCCAACGTATGATACAGTAGAAAGCAGTAAGAACTATGAATATTGGATCAAATAATAATGCAATAAAAGTTCTTAGGCAAGTCATTTACCTTTCTCTTGTTCTATTTAGTCATATCTGAAATCTGTACAGGAAACTTTAAAAGCCATGCAGCATAGGATAATTTCTGAATATAAAGTAAATGAAGTATGATCAGTTCTTCAGAATATCACAAAAGAAAGCAGTACTTCCTTAAGGCTACAGCTAATTATTTCTTGAATACGGTACCTTCAAAATTCACTGCTCTGAGTGCTTCTAAGGCTGTTCCATTGTCCATCGGTTCTCTCAGTGTATAGCAGAGAACTTTTTTTCTATGAATCTTCACCTTAAACTTTTATTCCCTTAGCTTCAGGCAACCACTGCTTTCCCACAATCTTCAGAGAATAAAATAATTCCCTTCCTTCATTTATAGTGCTACCTTGAAGGGATCTAGTTCTCTGGAGTCTTCTCTTTTCCAGTCTATATAAATGTAGAAATACATTAAACCTTACCTCTCAATCTCACATTCTTTGGATTTTGTGGATATTTTTCCCTGTAAGATTTTTATACCAAATACAGACTTTTAAAAAGTGGATTTACTGCTACTGTAACGCCAAACGCTCTCATTTTACATAAAAATATACATATCTGAAGTCATAACAGGAAAAATGCCTCAAATCCCATAATGCACTGAACAGAAATATCATATGGTCATTTTATTCAATATTCAATCAAAAAATATTATAGAGTGCCAGTTCTGTACCAGGCTCTGTGCTGGGTACCAGGAATGATGTTGTAAACCAAATAAAAAGAGCCTCTGACCACACTTAGCTTACAGTTTAGAGAGAAAGAAGTATCTAAGAGAGAGACATTAAACTCAAGGGAAAAAAAGGGTTATATGAGTTATGACAGTAAATATTGGAATCTTTGAGAATCTAACCTAATCCTGGATCAGAGAAGATCTCACTAAAGAAGTGACACTGAAGTTATTACCTGAAGGATAAGTAGCAGTTAGATAGATGAAGGAGGGAAGAAGTGTTTTATGCAAAGAAGACAGGTCATGTTAAGGCTGTGAGAAAACTAACTTCAAATAACTCACGAAGTTCATAATGGCTTGAGTATAGAGTACGACAGAGAAAAAACGAAGCTACACAGGTCAGCTCAGGCCTTGTAGGCCAAATGAAGTAGTTTTACTTTCATCCTAAAATCATTCATATATAGAAGATAATAAAGTTTGTAACTTTGGAATAACATTTTGGCTTCAGAGTGGAGCTGGCAAGAATTACACTTAGCCAGGGGGATGAGCAGGAGAACTCCAACCAGAGTGCCTTCACTGATCTCCATGTGACTGAATCTACAGAAATCACCATTCCTTCTCCTTGAAATGTATTCTTCACATGGCTTTAAGGACATCACAGTCTTGTGGTTTTCCTCCGGCCTCAATGGCCTGTTCTTTTTAGTTTCCACTGCTGATTGCTCATCTCCTCAATTTCTTAATGCTGAACTGCTCCTGGGCCCAGTGCTTGGATTTTTTCTCTTTATATACTCTTTCCATTGTTCAACTCATCCTGACCCATGGCTTTAAATTTTTTCCAAAGCACTATCACCATCTAAATACTCCATATTTTACTTATTTTTTTGTTTATTATGGTCTCCTCCTTCCCCATAAGAATGTGATCTCCATGAGGGCAGGGATATTTATCTGTTTTCTTAATTGTGTGATCTCAGCACCTAGGACACTGCTTGGCACATAATAGGCAGTCAACAAATATGTGTTAAATTAATGATTAACTAAATGAATGAATAAATGAACAAACAAAGAAAAGGAGACTGGACTAAGGTGGAATCAACATGGATGGAGAGGATTACAGGAACAGTCAGTAGGAAACTAGTAAGAGTGGCGAGCTATACAAATTGAGGGAGAGGAGGAACTCAAGCTTAACTCCTAGGTAGCTGGTCTGGGTGACTAGATAGATTAGTGATACAGAGGAACATGGTTCCTGAAGAGTGGAAAGATGATCAGTTCAGTTTTGCACATGCAGAGTGTCAGGTGCTTAATGAAATACCTAAGTGAAGATGTCCAGTCCACAGCACAGGGAGATAAGGATGTAGATTTGGATTTAGAGTCAAATAGCACAGAGATGGTGTTAGAAACTATGGGAGTAGATTCATTCGTTGAGGGAGAATGAACAGAAAAAAACAGAAGACTGGAAACTGAGCCCTGACAAACCTAACACTGAGGGGTTGATAAAAATAAAAGAAGTTGCAAAGGAGATGAAGAATGAGTGTTCACATAGGTAAGAAGAAAACCAGAGAGTATCGCAACATAAGAGCACAGTTAAGACAATATTTTGAAAAGAAAGTCACAACATCAAATGTTACTAAGTGAGTAAACAAAACCAGGACTAAAAATCATTAAGATGGGAGAGACTTATGGATGTTTAAATGCTGACTGGAAAAAGGCAGTCGAGAAAGTGAGATGAAAGATGAAGTGGAGCAGACAATTGGGAGAAGATGGGTCACAGCATATCTGCACATGTGAAAATAGAAAGGAGAAAAGAGAAGGTAGGCAAACTTATTTTTTGGTATTTCCCGCAGAATTATTTACATGCACATTACATATTATTTTAAAACCTATGATGTCATTATGATTAATTGGGTAACGCTGTAGCAATTAAGAAAAGAATATCAAACATATTAACAATCACAAAGTTTATGCAAGCATACCTCCTCCTCAATCCTGCTTCCAGTAGCTAACATACACAGCCTGTACCATCACACTCAGATGAAACAACTTACTAGGTGTAAAGGGTCAGAGTGGACGAGAGATGGACATTGACTTACAGTCCACATTTAATACAGGTAACTGCCTACTTATAAAAGAGGTTAGGGGGGCCATCCCAGTGGTGTTGTGGTTAAGTTCATGTGCTCCACTTTGCTGGCCCGGGGTTCACGGGTTCAGATCCCGGGTGCGGACCTACACAGCACTCATCAAGCCATGCTGTGGTGGCGTCCCACATACAAAATAGAGGAAGACTGGCACAGATGTTAGCTCAGGGACAATCTTCCTCAAGCAAAAAGAGGAAGATTGGCAACAGATGTTAGCTCAAGGCCAATCTTCCTCACCAAAAAAAACAAAAATAACAATAAAAGAGGTTAGGTCCTAGAGATCTACATATAGATGACATTTTGTATGTAAAACTGCTCCAGAGATAACTTTTAATAATAAGGGCAAAATCATAGCCTAAGTAGGAAAAAAAAAAAAAAAAGCACAAAATTATGTAGTCAGGTAATATAAAATGAATTCTTTTCCTTTAAAATTTATCACAAAATGTACGCAAATTGAGCCTACTTGTACTTTAATAAAACACTTAACTTCAGCACATTATATAAAAGCTGAGCGTGGAGGAGTGGACACCCACTTCAGCAGGTTGAGGCCTTGTGTCGCCAGTCTGTTGCTCTACGCAATACACATATGGGTTACTGACAGGAGGCAATAACATGATTCTTAACAAATGGTTGCTGAAAAGTGACAGTCACCTGTCACGCAGGGCTACAAATGCTAACCAAGAACACCACCACAGCTCAGGCCAAGTCTCGTTTGGAAATCTAACCTAAGTACCAATTGCCAACTTTAGTTGAAAATTGTTCTCTCATTAAGTTTATAAACATTGATTGAAAAAATCCTAGAAAATCTTTCACTGGATGAGTCCATGTCTTTGTTAAAAGATATATACGTGTGCGTGTATGTGTCTGTAACTGCTTATTCCCAATCACTATGTAGGCTCAGTCTCAGAACAAACAATCAACTTATTTTTAACCAACTCACACTGCTGTCTTACTAGTTAATAAACCCTTACTGGTTAATAAACAAATAACTACTTCCCATCTGACATTAGTTATTAAATGTTCTAGCTTTTTACATCAGAGTTGTCACTTTATCTTTTTTGTTCTTCTACCCAGTTAACCAAGCTCATCAGAAAAAATTACATATTTCTCTATCGTCCTCCCTTTCTACAAGTCAAAAACAGGGCAGTAGTCTTTCACTATTATCTAAAGAAAGGCATTATTTTTTTGATCTTGCAAGTGCCTTTTTCTTGATATCTATCAGAAAAGAGTCAACCACCACTTGCCTTCATGTGAGAAGGATCCCAATTTACATTTGCTGTTTTGCCACGGGACTATCTGAATTCACCAGTTTACTGTCATTATTTGGTTAATGGTTTGATTGGTAAATTCAGCAAAGATCCAAGGGCCTGCTCAAATGTTAAGGTTTTGAAGAATAAATTAGACAGGAGCTACAGATGACATCCCCAGGCAACTAAGAATAAATAGCTGTCATTGCCTACCCCAGAAACCAAACAAGAAGCACAATACTTAGGTGGATTTTGTTGTGATCAGAGGGCACATATTCTACATCTGGGAATATTGCTAGCTCCTATCCATAAAGCTATCTGAAAGAAGGCCATATTTAAATTGATGCCTGAACAACAGGAAGCTATGTCTGAATTACGAAAGGCCATAGCAGCCCAGTCAATACATTTGGGGTCTTATCATCCATGCTTAGATATAATTTTGGAAGTGTTTGCAACTCTTAACTCATCCAGACTGGAACTTACGGCAAAACCTCATGAGTGCTGCCCAGCAGTGACTGCTGGAGTTTTAGATAAGAAAATGTCCAGATGCATCAATACAGTACATGCTGTTTGAAAGACATTGGCTTGTTATTGGTTATTAATTGAAACTGCCTCCACAACTGAAGGAAATAATCTTGAGATCTAAGATACCCATAATTTTTTATATATAATGTCAGAGAAATGTTCTAATAAGGAAGGCAGTGCCAAGAAAATTTCCATAATAAAGTGGAAATGGTTTATACAGGAACATATACCGGAAAAAAATAAGGAGGTATTCGTCATATTCATAAGCAGACAGCCTCTTTTCTCTTAGGACCAACTTTGGAGCCACTTGCAGAACTACCAGATCTTAGTGCCACGTGGGTAGGGTCCTATTAATAGCCCCTAGTTGACAAACAAAAAGCTGCCTGGTTTACAGACAGCAGTTCCAAGGTGATGGACAGTATCCTGCTTGGAAAGCTGCCACACTGTGACCAACTGATGGAAAAAGCTCTGAAGAAGATAAGAATAAATCCACTCAGCGGGCTGAATTGCATGCTTTTGTCCCTTCAGTAACAGAAGAATTAGACAACAAGAAGAACCCTGAAGTTTGTGTGTATTCTGACTCACAGGTGGTAGTGAATGGCTTGGTCATAAAGTAAGGCAGATGGACAATGGAAAAGTTGACTACTAAGGTAATACAGAAATGCAGACTAGAGCCTATGGCCAAAGCCCATGAATGCTACCCATGAGTAAGGGGCATGACCCTATGGGAATTTAAGGGACTCATTAAAGTAGAACATGTTGACACTCATCAAAAGAATCAGAATCAGAAGGTGACAGGAATCAACAAGTAGATACCTTGGTATGCTCACTCGAGGTTGCCACTTTGGTTCATAAAATGTATGGATAAGCTGCAGCCATGCCACAGTGGCTGACCATCAGCTTACTCCTCTTGCACCCTCTGAGGCACAAAATGCCAAGAAGGATTGTCCTACCCACCGATGAGAAAGACAGACTGCAAACAGCTATGAGGCAGATTTCCTACAGGGAAGGCCCCACACACAGCTGGCAAGTGAACTACACCGGACCGCTGCTTGCAGCTGCAGAAGCCTATAAGGAGTGTGACAGGTATAGACACTCTGGACTGGGCTTTGCATACCTGGTGGTAGATGCAAATACTCAAAACACAGTAAAAGGACTGAAGCAAAAAATACTGTACCGATTTGGAAAGCCAAGTTATATTCCTTCAGGTCAAAAACTGCATTTTATGGTACACAGTCTCCAACAATGGGTGAAGACACAACACATCAAATAGACATAACACATTGTTCATCATCCTCAGAGTAGTGGTTTATAAAAAACCAGAACAGGCAATAGTACATTTGTGATAAAAAATGGGTGGAAATAAAGGCAAGAAGGGCTGGTTTATAGACCTTCAGAATTGTGTGCTCATGCTCAACATGAAGGGGACCAAAGGAGGCTCCCCACAAGACAGATTCCTCTGCTTCTGTGAGGGATCTGAGGAAGATGGGGTTAGGGAGGATGCTAGTATGACTACACAATTCTTCCCCACATCACCTAAACATTGTTCCCTACTTTATGAAGTAGTTCCAGGACCAGGACTTCAACTATAGGTGCTGGAATCAGGGATAATCCCAAAGCAAGAAACTACAATTATAGGTTTAAACCTTTATGCCAGAATACCTAAGGGCCTAATGAGATGGATTATGCCTTCACTCCATCTGGCAAAATTAAGACTGACAGTAACTGCAGCAGTATTGTCTAGTGGCCAAAATAGCCCACTAGTTCTATATCTGTGTCACCCTACCATCTATGAATAGGAATGTACTGAAGGGGAAGTACTTACTATACTCATATTGCTGTTGGAAAACTGGGCTAGCACTGTAGATGAAACTGAGGTCCCTTCCAAAACTGGAATGGTTTGGGTTAAAATCAATAAGTAATAGAAATAAGGAGCAATAGTAGCTAAAGGTAAATGAATGAATAAATAGACATGCAATGAGGGAAATCCAACACCACATTGATGCCTTGAGATAAGCTCAGAGAAAGAGAATAATAGAACAATTATACCAGGTGTCCAAAGGGGTGAAGCTATGTTTGCCAAGACTGCCACTGCTTTGGAACCTGACAAGGTCTAACCTGTCAGTAGCATCAAATTGGAGACATTTTGGTCATTCACTATGATGATGAATAGGACAAACTGTTGATGAATGAATGGTACTCTAGTAATATACCAGTATCTTCTGGTTCTTATTTTTCAGGTTACATCTATTACAAAGGATATCATCTGGGAAGGAATTTCCAGGAACTGCTTCCTGCTGGGTCATTAAATCATGCAATATATAATTCCTAGCAGACTGATGACTGTGTAACTGAATGACTGAATGCTTAGAAAGGTTCCTGGCTATAATGGACAAAATAGAGCTGCTGCATGCCTGTCATGCCAGTGTGCTGTGTACAGATACACCTCATCCTTGTTTCTGTGGGTGGAAAGCTATTAAACAAGATAGAAAGAAATGGTGGGTTTCTGACAGGAATAAAGCAGCAGGCATCACATGGTGGACTTGAATCCCCACAGGGAATGACTCCACCCTGAGCCTGAGGAAGGCTCCGTGAGATCTTATAGCATATTCAGACTAAACTACATCTAGGTGTGATCACTATCTGTGATGGTTAATTTTATGTCAACTTGGCTGGGCCATGGTGCTCAGACACGTGGTCAACATTATTCTGGCTGTTTCTGTGAGGGTGTTTTTGAATGAGACTTACATTTAAATAAGTGGACTTTGAGTAAAGCAGATTGCCTTCCATAATGCAGGTGGGCTTCATCCAATCAGTTGAAGGGCTTATCAGAACAAAGGTTGACCTCTCCCAAACAAGAAGGAATTATGCCTGCAGACTGTTTTTGGACTCAAAGTGCAACATGAACTCATCCCTGGTTCTCCAGCCTGCTGGCCTCCACATCAGCTTTTGGACTTACCCAGCCCACAATCACACGAACCAATTGCTTAAAACAAATGTATTTCTCTCTATACATACAACCTATTGGTTCTGTTTCTCTGGAGAACCCTGACTAATGCACTATCCATTTAGCCTTAGGTTAGCCCCCAAAACATCTAGTAAAGGGAGAAAAATATACTAAACACTAAGGGAAATAAAACATTATACATGTTATAATAGAATTATTTTAAAAGCACATATGAGACAGAGAAGAGAGAGGTCCATTATATCCTCTGCGGATCAGAGAAAGCTTTATTAAAGGTTGATCTAAGCTTGCAAGATGAATAAATATTCTGCAAGCAGATGGAAGGGGGTCTGGTGGAGCAGGATCCCTGGCACCAATGCTCCTTGCATGAGGAGAGGCCCAGAGATGTAAAACAGCACAGCACACTAGAAAATCGCAAGTCGGTTTATACAGCTCAAGCATAGGGTGAGTAGGGACTGGGGCAAGAAAGAAGGCAAGTGATAAAGCCAGAAAAATATAAAAGAGCTAACTCATGAAAGGTCTGGTATGACAAGGCAAGCAGTTTGAATTTCATTTTGTAGGAAAACATATAAAGGTTCTAAAAACAGGCAAACGATCACAGTTGCAGCTTTAAAAGCTACCTCTGGTAGCAGTGTTGAGAACAGGTTCAAAAGATGGAAACGGTGGGAGAGGAGCAAGCATGGATGGACCACATTAGAGGTCAATGTCTTAGTCTGATTGGACTGCGGTAACAAAGTACCACAGACTGGGGTAGCTTAAACAACAGAAATTTATTTCTCACATTTTTGGAGGCTGGGAAGTACCAGATCAAGGTGTTGGCCAATTAGGTTTCTGGTGAGAGCTATCTTCCCGGCTTGCAGACAGCCACCTTCTTGCTAGGTCCTCACATGGCCTTTCCTCAGTGTGTGCACCTGTATACACACACACACACACACACACACACACACAGATCTCTCTCTTGCTCTTCTTATAAAACCACCAATCCTATCAGATTAGAACCACACCCTTATGACCTCATTTCACTTTAGATTATTTCCTAAAAGCCCTATCTCCAAATACAATAGCATTAGGGGTTAGGGCTTCAACATATGAATCCTGACAGAAGACACAAGTCAATCTGCAGCTGAATTGAAGTAATCTAGTTAAGAGATGATACAGACCTAAGCTAAACTAATAGCAGTGGAGATGGAGAAAGATGTGATGCTAACAAGGGAAAATAACAAGACCCGGTTACAAGTTAAATATGAAGAGTCAAAAGACTATGAAGTTTCTGAATTACATAATTGGATGAATGGTGGTACCACCCATTTAAACTGGGAAAGCAGGTTATTGGCCCAGCAAAACCCCAAGGGCCTCAGACTTGGAAAATGCAGGTCCAGTGAAGAGCGGAATTGAGAAGTCAGACTGAAAACAAAGGGATTACTGAAGATCTATTTACTGAAGACTCAATCGTCACTGACTGGTCTGAGATTTCGTTTTGCCCTAGTTACAAACACATCAGTTAGCCTGTTACTGTTTTGTAGATGCTGACAGCAGACAGAAAACTTCTGGGTCAGAGACAAAGAACTTTATTAATCATGGCACAGCATCAGCATGTTTGCTTTGATTCCCTGGACCCCAAGGCCCTGGGGGGTAATGTGATATGAGCCTAGATGAATGCTGCGCACATAGTGGTTGGGGTCGAAGCTGAAGAACACCAAGATTGGGGAGCCTACCATTTTATAGCAAGCTGTAAGCAAGCCTGTTCTTTGTCCCAGAGATAGACAATACCTCATCCTTCAAGACTGCTTGCTACAAACACAACTTTGGAGAAATGGCCCAGGTAAAAAGCAGACAGAGCTGTGCATTCTTGGTATATCCAATAAGACATACAGGAATATAAGAGACTCATAGAAGACCTTCACAACACTGACCAACCTAGTTCATTCCCTCTGTGACTCCAAAGGCATTTATGGCCCAGGCAAAATACAAAGTAAGGTATCTCGAAAGAAATGGAACAAACTTTTTGGAGACAACTCAAGTGCTAGAATGGATCTCATTACTCCAGAGAAAAGTACTCCAAATTCTAGTATTTGAAAGGTCTCAAAGAAAATAGTACTGTCCAAGAACAATAAAGTGAACAAGCCCACTCACATACAAGAAGCTCCTTCAAGTTTCTTATCATTGTCGTCTTTTTTCCCCAGTATGTAATTGTGAAACTTTTCAAACATACAGAAAAGCCGAAAAGTAGTATAATAAACACCTTTACATCTACCACTTTGAACAACTGTTAACAGCATTTTGCCATATCTGCTTTCTTTTTATTTCTGTGGGTTTTTTCCTCTCTTTCTTAGAAGGCGCTTAAAAATAACTTGCAGGCATCATGACTTTCTCCCCAAATATTTCACATAAGGAAATTTTCCTACATAACCATAATACCATTATCACATCTAAAAAAATTAACAATTCTTCCTCAATTGCCCCTAAAAAGTGTGTAGGGTTTTTTTTTGTTTTATATTATTATTTTTTGAACCAAAATTCCATCAATGTTCACACATTGAATTTGGTTGCTATGTCTCCTTGTTTATTTTCATATACAATAGTCTCCTCCACCTCCAACACATAAATCTTTTTAATGATATTCACTGCTTGATGAGACCAAGCCAACTGTCTTTTACATGTCCCATACTCTGGATTTGTCTGATTTTGTCCTTGTGGTGTCATTTACTTTTCCCTCTATTCCTGTATGGCATGAAAATTGGAAGATACATTTAAAGGTGTGATTAGAGTCAGATTCAACATATATAAGAAGAATAATCACAGTTATTGTGGTGGACTTCCAACCACATCACATCGGAAGCACATAATGTCATGTTGTTCTATTACTAGTGATACTAACTTTGTTCACTTAAGTAAAGTGCTGACAGCTACATCTTGATTTTAAGGTACGTATTTTTCCCTTTATAATTGTAAGAAATCTGTGAGGTGATACTTTGGTACTATGCAAATATTCCCTCACATCCTTTCACCTAACAAAATTAGCATCCATTCATGATCCTTATCTGAATCAATTATTTTATGGAGGAGTTGTGTGTTCATTTTCTAGTACTAATATAACAATTTACCACAAACTTAACAACATTAAACAACACAATTTAGCATCTCACAATTTGTACATCACAAATCTGGATTGGTTCTACTGGTTTCTCTGCTCCAGGTTTCACAAGGCCAAAATCAAAGCGTCAGCCAGCTGGGCTCTTATCAAGAGGTTCTGGAGAGAGTCTGCTTCCAAGCTCACTCAGGTTGTTGGCAAAATGCAGTTCACTGAGGCTGTAGGACTGAGATCCTGTTTCCTTGCTGGCTGTTAGTTTGGGGACCCTTAGCTGCTACAGGCCTCTCTCTGATCCTTGCACTTGGTTCCTATATCTCTGAGAGAGCAATGATGTGTTGAATCCTTCTCATGTTTGGAATCTCTCTTCCTTCCTCTTCCTTGGTGGAATTTCTGTCACTGATTCTTCTGCCTTTCTCTTCTCCGTTTAATGGCTCATGTGATTGCACTGGGTCCATCCAGATAATCCAGGATAATCTCCCTACCTTAAGGTCAATTGACTAGTAACCTTAACTACATCCACAAAGTCCCTTCACAGTAGTACCAAATTAGCGTTTGATAGAATAAGCAGGAAATGAGAATCTTGGGGGAATATCTTTAGAATTATGCCTACCACAGGCGGCAAAATGGTGATTTTCTAATTCTATCCTATTTTTTAATTTTACTAGCCAGTATTCTTTGGTAAAGAAAAGCTTTCCTTCCTCACCTACAAATAACAACAGTTCCTCATAAAAAGGCTAGCTATATAATTCTTTCCCTTTGATCATCAATTTTCAGATAATTTTCATCTTTCATGGCAAACTAACTATATTTTTTAAAAATATTATGGAATCATGACTTTTTATTAAATGTTTTACAATCAATAGAATCCTTATTCTGTTTTATCCTCAAATTGTCCCAATTCTGGCCAAAGGAAGCCCCTTCAAGTTGGTTCCTCTGTCCTTTTCACATACTTCCATTATGCTAAGTGTTTGCTTTCCAGCAAAACATGATGTCCACAGCTCATTTTATATTTTCCCATTTCCAGATCTGGAATAAGCCTTTTCTCCAAGGAGTCCTGGCTCCTTTTACTAGGTAATGCATTTAGAAACCAAGGTTTTACCACTAAGTATACTCATTCCTACTAGGGAATCACTACTTCCAGTCCTTTTCAGTGGGTAGAACTAGGAAATATACTTTTAAAACATAATGTGTTTGCAGTGATATTCCAAAACTTAAATTTTACTCTACAGGGGCCTTCCTAACTGCTTTGATGTTATATTTTGTATCTCTTTTCTCGAATCCTGAAAATCACAGTGCACAATTACATTTACATATTTACTTATTTGCTTTAATATGCCATATTCATAAGATAGTATCAAAATTATTATACTAATATCACTATTTACAATAATACCACTGAGTTAATTTTAACATTTCATTGGCCATTCTTCTTATCCTTAGGACAAAATCCAACAAAGGAAGTACCAAGTACTGTATCTAAAAGACATCTGAAATAATTCTTTTTTCTGTTTGGTTAGGCTACCACCTAGACACTTATGCTCATTAGCTTCATCTTCTTTTCAATTTTATGGTGTGCTTTTTTCCCTAAAATATTAAAATGTGTATATGGTTCAAAAATCAAAACTATATAAAAAGGTATTAGAGATTTCTCAACGCCATCGTTTCATTTCATTCCTCCACATTCCCCATAGATAAACATTAATTTGAGTTTATCTTTCCAGATTTTTTTTCACAAAAATAAACCAACAAATACTGAATTTCTTTCCTCTCCCTGCTCACACAAAAAGGAGAATGTATCTGTAATTGTGTAAGATATTGGCAATTTCCCCTCTAAAAGTATCATATTTTACATTCCTACCAGCAACATATATGAGAGGTCCTTTTTCTCTACAGCCCCATCTACTGAGTGTGCTGTCAAGCTTAGAGTTTTGTCCACCTGACAGGTGAGAAATGTTATCTCAGTATAGTCTTCATTAACATGTCTCTTATTATGAGTGAGGCTAAACAACTTTTCATATGTTTAAAGGCTATTTGCATTTTCCCTCTAAACTGCTTGTTCATGCCTATTGCCCAATGGTTGGGTTTTTTGTGTGGGTTTTTTTGGTCTTTTTCTTTAAGTTTTAGAAGAGCTAGTAGCCTTTGGCAGCTTCCTTGCTGTCTGATACGACAAGATATTCCAGGCTCATGTCATTTGTTTCTTGCCCCAGACTGGAATCTAACATTTCACCAAAGAACTCAGGTTGCTTTAATGGAAGTAGTATTTCAAAACTACAATCATTGATCCTGGATTGGTATTTCAAAACAATTGGGTTGAGAGGTTTTATTTCATTTTTTGTATTTAGATCTCTGACCCATATGGAGTTCATTCTGGTATCCAGTGTGATGAATAGTCACATTTTATATTATTTCACGATTATCTTCCCCCTCCTCCTCAAAGCCCCAGTAGATAGTTGTATGTCATAGTTGCACAGCCTTCTAGTTGCTGTATGTGGGACGAGGCCTCAGCATGGCCGGAGAAGCGGTGCATCGGTGTGCACCCGGGATCCGAACCTGGGCCGCCAGCAGCGGAGCGCGCGCACTTAACCGCTAAGCCACGGGGCCGGCCCACGATTATCTATCAATTACTTAAAGTTCTTTTTCCCCCAGTGATTTAAGATTGCACCATAACATAAACTATACTTCCATGTGTATTTGGACGTTCAATGTGTTTCTGGACTTTGTATTGTGTTCAACTGGTCTGTGTGTCTGTTCATATGTCAATGCCATATTGTTTTTAAGAGGCTTACAGTTTTTCTCAATTGGGTTTTCTCATTATTTCGGTGACTATTTCTTTAATTCTAAGATATCTAATTATTAATATCATCCTAGATATAGCATCCCACTTGTAGGAATGGATGTTAGAGAGAGATGGAAGTCAAAAGAGATTGCTGACCAACTCTGGGCCAATAGTCATTTCTTCGTCTCTACCATAGAAAGATAAATTCGATGTGAGTAATAATAAGTAGACAAAGAGAGAGAAAGGGAAGAGAAAAACAAGAAATTAGACCTTCATAACATTAATAATAAAAGTAAATTAGAAATCTTAAATAGTGCAGTTCTATTTTCATTCCATGCTCCTAATATTTAATGGCACATTAAAGAATATAAAATATCATATGTATGCATCTTACTTATTCCTCACAACAGTACAGATAATTGTATCCCTATTTTACCATGGAGGCTCAGAAATATTATTTTTCTAAAGTTACACAGATAGTGACTGAGCCACAATTAGGACCCAGATCTGCTAATGGCTAGCCCTTTGTTTCTGTGACAGTATAAGAGGCATGAATTTCACTTATATGAAAGTATTAATTATATACAGATAATCACATTATATTCAAATATTTGAATATTAAAATAATGATAATTTATATTGTTGTTCCTTACTTTAAGTTGCTCTCATTTCACATACCTGAAATGGCCACTGAAAAAAACCCTATAAACCACCTCTGGCCTACATTCTTTAATAAATTCCATTTTTTTAATTATAATGTTTTTCAGTAATTTTCCACTATTTTACAAGACATATTACTAATTTAGGTCCAGGAAAAAAAATTATGCCCCTAGTTGTTTTTGTAAGTATGATCCTATCCATGAACAAAGAGTCAAGCTTATAAGACTACCCAATCACTGCTATGCTCTTATTAAGAACATTGATAATTTATTAATTCTTAAAGAAGCAATCAAGATAAATATTAAAGGAAATGCCAAGACCTAAATTAGGCAAGAAAATCAAATCTCTCTTTCATTAGAATTTATGCTGAATTAGAAATTCTCCATTTAATAGTAATTCAGTACTGACATGAAAGAGATCACTGAGAAAATTTCACAAGTGACATGCTGAGTTTTTACCATTCTATTTACTATTTAACATGATAGCCTTTCCAGGCTTTTTGATCGAGTCTACCAGAAACATCATTCCCCAGCATTCAACTCCAATATATATACACTGGAGACTTCTATTTCGAAAATTATCCTTTCACAACACTCTCCCACCTAAGTCCTTAAACTGACAGTATTTTTCTGAATTTAGAGAAATTATCCAAACATTAAAGGCTATATGTTTTCATCAAGCTACTTGTTTTTATCAAGCTATAGGTAGACAGTAAAAAAATATATATATACATATTAGCAAAAGCATTTGTTTGACTATAAAAATGTAACTCTGTGAATGTATTCTTTTGCATAGTTACGGCACTGCATTCTAAAAACAAACTGACATCTCAGTTTATTTTACTTACACAATAAGTTTAATTTACACAGAAATGATAGAGCATTTCAGGAGCAAGTCTTAAAAACAATTTCTGCTGAATGACTGCTATAATAATCTCCTTAAGAGAGGAATAAACATAAACTAAAACGGCAGTTGTGAAACATATATAGTGCTCTCAGCTGAAGACAAAACTCAATATTTAGTAGGAATACACTAAAAAAACAGAATGGGTTTTGGTTTAGATTGCTAGCTGAAGTCAAAATCTGTTTCCTTAAAACTTCAATCTTAAGCATATCAAAAGCTGTTTATTAAGGCAGGCTCCCAGGCAACAAACTCAAATTTGCACTGTCTTCTGAATTTCCCCCTATCCACCAATGAGGAGAAAAGAGGTTTCTCAGTGCTTCTATGTCCGGGACGTGGTGAGACGCTTTCTACAGGTTCTTGCTTAATGGAACTAGGGATCTTATTGGTAACATGAAGTACTAAATTACTTTCAGAATTTAAATACAAAGGTTTATTTGTTTTCTAGGAACTGTAGACAGTTATATAAGAACTTACATTTTCTAAATTATAGTGACATAAATCTAGAGTTGCCAACAAAGGTTAAAAATTTTCCAATGGAATATGCCACAAATACAGTCTATTTTTTATCAAATAATTTTAATCAGCAAAGCTTTAATAGTCTGAAACTTCTAGAACGTAAATTAAAAGCAGAATAAAATAATTAAAAATTGTTTAGATTTACAAATAGGAAAACTATCATTAACATACCATTTTCCTTTACAAGAGAATACATGTCCTTATGTTTAAATTCCTAACATTAAGAAATTCTCTAGGGCCTGCCCCGTGGCTTAGCGGTTAAGTGTGCGCACTCCACTACTGGCGGCCCGGGGTTCAGATCCCTGGGGCACACCCACGCACCGCTTCTCCAGCCATGCTGAGGCCACGTCCCGCATACAGCAACTAGAAGGATGTGCAACTATGACATACAACTATCTACTGGGGCTTTGGGGAAAAAAAAAAAGGAGGAGGATTGGCAATAGATGTTAGCTCAGAGCCGGTCTTCCTCAGCAAAAAGAGGAGGATTAGCATGGACGTTAGCTCAGGGCTGATCTTCCTCACAAAAAAAAAAAGAAAGAAAGAAATTCTCTAAAGTGCACAGATCCAGAATTTACACAAAACAGTTTATATATTTGTACCATACTCATTTATTACCAACAAATATCAGAGGACACAGAAAGTTTCCCCAAATTGCTTAGAGACATGCATAAAAAAATACTGCAAAACAGAGTGAAGTACCTTAAGAGAAATAAAGCAAACTCACGCCTTTAGTTTACTTTAGTAACATTATTTTTTTATTCTATTTTATTTTTAATTTAATTTTTAATCTTGCAAATGACATTCATCTTTAAAGTCACTTTAAATCATTTTTGGAAGAAGACAAGATAGGAAGAAAAGGAGAATGGGGAAAAAGGAAATCGAGAAGAGAGAAAGAAAGACCGTAGCAAAGGAGGTGAGGAAAAGTTCCCTAAAGGAGGAGACGTTTGAGTCAAAACCTGAAGGCAGGTGGAGATAGGGGTATCGTGAACAAGGGAGGAAGGGCACGTCAAAGAGAGAAAACAGTGTAAGATAAAAGTACAAGGTGTGAATGAGAATAGCAAGTTGGTAAATCTAACTTGAAGGCATAGCTCAGGAATAGAAATTAAGAAATATGGATGAAAAGACAGGTCCACGTAAGTGTTAAATCTCACTACAATAAACCCCAAATAAATTCACTGTAGTGAAAATTGTGTTATTATTTGTATATACCTAGAACTCCTACATCTCACTCCTAAGATGTAGGAAATGAAATTCAATTAATAACCAATCTTCAACAGTGAAATTAGCAGTGAAAACAAGTATTTCAAATAAGACATAAGAAGCAAGATGGTATAGAACAAATGCTATAACAACCAGACTTTCCCTCTCCACCCTTGGATCTTTTGTTGTGCTGAATTTTATGTTAGGAAGTTACATTAACTTTTGATCAATATATTGGGGAATAAAAGGGATTGGTATTTGAAGCTCAGGGATCCACTGATCTAAATTTGAGAAACATTGCGTTAAAAGTGAAATTCCGTGATTTTAGGTGATCACTTGGGGCCAACCCGATTATAAACACAAATGTGAATTCAGGTACAGGAGGTGGGAACCTAGATATGCAGAATATTTTCTCTCCCTATATATAATCATTAAACTGAAAATTCAAAATATTTTGATTATCATGGAGTAAAGTCCAACAAAAATAAATCTGTTACCCGCCCCATGTCCAAAGAATTAGGTAGGAGACCGTAGTCTCGAGAAAGGAATCACTTACACATGGGATTGTCTAATAAGACACACTGGCCAGATTTTGATACAAATGATGTTGGAGGATATAGGTTGAGAGTGAAAAAAGATGCAGATACCAAAAAAGACAGGGTACATTTGGAGAACAACACATGTCCAAGTGAACAAGTGTACATGGCTTATGGAAAAGAGTAAAATGTAAGCCCCATATTAAAAAAAAAAAACAAATAGGGCTGGCCTGGTGGTGTAGTGGTTGAGTCTGGCACACTCCGCTTTGGCGACCAGGGTTTGTGGGTTCAGATCCCAGGTGCAGACCTACACCACTCATTAAGCTATGCTGTGGTGGCATCCCATATATAAAATAGAGGAAGACTGGCACAGATGTTAGCTCAGGGACGATCTTCCTCAAGCAAAGAGAGGAAGATTGGCAACTGGTGTTAGCTCAGGGTCAATCTTCCTCATCAAAATAAATAAATAAACAACCCCAGTCCTTAGGCCACAGGGTATGGATATTCAATAATCAAAATATTACCAGTTTGCAGCATATAATTAATTCAAGTGGAAATAGGCAAATTTTTTTTATGTGCAGCAGAAATTATTCAGGGCATTAAACATACTTAAGCTATAAATGCTAGAGAACAATGTCAAGAACTGTGGAGGGCCTGAGATTTTACCCTGCTTGCAAGGTAACAAGTTAGCCTACTACAGTTTCATGGATGCTGCCAGAAGACACTAGACTCCAGGGTCAGATGTTACTCAGGGTACAGCAGGCAGCATCAGCTTCATGTTTTCATCTGTTCCTCTTGCCCCTCAAATCCCAAAAAGGCCATATGGATAGGCCAAGAGTAGAGGCTGAGCACACAGTGGGACAACATCAAAGTTAAGGAATGACAAGCTTACACAGCCCAATCTTATAAGAGGGTTGCTAGCAAATCTGCCCACATATTGCCACCAATAGAGGAAGGGAGGAACGTTATCTTTAGTAGCTTGGACAGCAAACAAATCTGCCCTCTGCCTTGGAGGAAGACACAATCTCTATCTTCCAAGGTTGTTTCTTACACAAACGTTCTCAAAAAGATAGTCCAGAACAAAGCAGTCAATGCCTTTTCTCAGAGACATGCAGAAATGCAAGAGATCCATGGAGAACTGTCTCCCAGCCAACATAAACTAAGTTTCATATATTCTTTATGCTATTCTTTTTTGTGTGTGTGTGAAGAAGATCAGCCTTGAGCTAACATCCATGCCAATCCTCCTCTTTTTGCTGAGGAAGACTGGCCCTGGGCTAACATCTGTGCCCATCTTCCTCCACTTTATATGGGATGCCGCCACAGCATGGCCTGACAAGCGGTACATCGGTGCGCGCCCGGGATCTGAACCCAGGCCACCAGCAGCGGAGTGCACGCACTTAACTGCTATGCCACGGGGCCAGCCCCTCTTTACGCTATTCTTAACCAAGTAACTCACTGTGACTACTTTATTAAAGAGCCAACAAGGAATAAAGAAATTTCAGCTTTTCCTTAGAGAAGTAAAGTAGTTGTCTAGTTATCACACTAAACAAATGTATCCCTATGCATTTTATTAAAAATACTTAATATGACAGAGAATGAGTAAAACTTTAGCTTTAACAAATCATTCACCTGAATGACAAATGACATTTTCAAAGGTTCCTACCACCGGTATCATGTGAAGTACCTAATGGTCACAAGGCTTAATCCTTTATCAAGTCAGTAAGCAGGTTAGATCCAATTTATTAGCCAAATATCAATCCTCTTCATATAGATAAGCACTTTTTTTAACTTTATTGAGGAATAATTGACAAACATAATTGTAAATATTTAAAGTATACAAAATGATGATTTGATATACATATTCTAGAAAGATTATCAAGATCAAGATAATTAATATATCCATCATATCACACAGTTAACACAGGTAACTCTCTGTTGTTTTTTTTTTTTCCAGATAAGCACTTAAAAGAACACTTATTCCTCCTGGCACAGCAAAGGATTCAACCTCTTAAAACCATTTAAAAAAATAAAATTTGGCATAAATTTGTTTTCCAATGTAATGACTCACCACAAAATATTAAGGTCATGGGAAGGATATGTTTGTATAAAAACATAAACTTTTAAACTGAGAACATGTCAAACATAACCATTAAAGATAATTAAACCAAAAAAAGGCAAAACCTTTTTAGAATCACTTTTTCTAGAAAGAGCACATGACCTGCTTCAGCTTTAAAACCTTTATTCTGACTACTTAAAATTGGAAAAAACAAGGTTGAAGTTGTATATATATGACCATACCTCTCCTAGAGCTTCGTATCTTTTCTGGTTCCATCTGTGCAAGTCTTCCCGGTAGTTAAAAACAAACGGTTCCCCAGTTTTTATGTGCCTTAACTGCCCCTCTAGAAGATAAACAACAACATTGCTGTGATTCAGAGTACATTTACAATAATACGGAAAGTACAACAAATAATGTCTGATAAAAATGTAAAATAACTGTCTCAGAACAGTTTCGTTTTTTCATTAGATTTTTTCTTCAAATATCAATATGATGCAAACATAAAATAGCACAAAAGAATGGCCCCAAGTACTCAAATGCTACGCTTTTTGATTTTCATTTCTCTAATCTAAAGCAAATTAACAATATTTGAGGACCTATAATGTATAAGGATCTTTGCTAGCTACAGCCATGGACATGGTCCCAGTTCTTAAGTTTAGAGGCTACCTGAGCAGTAGAAGCATAAATATTCAAAGTTAAGCAACTTTTCAGGAAGCTCAACAAGAATGAAGCAAGTCAATAATATAAAAACTGCCCCAGGCAATTCACGTAAACAATAAAGTCTAAAATGAGTTTGGAAAAATGAAGGATCCCTATAAGCTAGAATATGTTCAGAAGGTTTCAGTGAGATTTCTCAACCAGGCCTTGAAATATAGGTAGGATTCATACGGAAATTGGAGAGAGGCTGTGAGCCAACACAGGTTTGGACTGTCAGGTCAGACTCACTCAATTCAGAGATTTTACTGATAATGAATAACTTTACTAATAATTTCAAGGGTATAAGCAGTCAACAGGCACAGGCAAAGCAGCAAGAGGTCTGGGACAGCCTGGGTATTTCTTCCCAGGTCCTTTGCTCTCACTTGGGAGCACTCTGCTCCAGAGTAGGCGAGGTCTCTAAGCAAGGCATATAGGTTTCCTCACACATTGGTGAGCATCTTGATTATAAAACACTTCCATTTTATTTGCCAGAGAGTTGTACTGCTTATGTGATATTCTTGAGAGAAACATGTCTCACATATCCATAGATTGTAGGTTTGTTTACCATAAGCAATGCCAAAGTGGTCATCCTGCTCAAAGTATCCCATGGATAAGGATTCTCCTCATAGTAAACATCAGTTTGTATTCACTAAAAGATTAAATTATCAGCATGTTTACAAGGAGAAAAGACCAGGCCACCTGTCTTCTTTCTTTGCCCAGGAGCATTCCCCTGGTAATGAGGAGAGAAATAGACCACAGGCCAATTGCTTTAACCCCCACCCCACCCAAGCAATATAAATAAAATTGTAAAAAATAGACAGCAAGTTCAAGTAACAGTGAACAATCCATTTTAACAGAAACAAAGAGTATTGAGCCAAATAGTAGAATATAACACTGGAGGACACGTTGGGATCAAATGGTAGAAGGCCCAAACTACTGGGTTTGACCTTTATCCTAAGAGCAGTGAGGCATAAGAAAGGGTTTAGGGGAAGAGGAGGGACATAATCAAGCTGAAAGAGTTAGTACTTGATTTTTACCTAATGGTGGCACACAGGAGTGGAGAAAGACTTGTAAGTTATGGAACTGAAACTGAATCCAGGAAATATACTACCCCAAGTAAAAAAACTTCACTAGTTTTATGAATCAATTTCACTACATATAAAATGGTTATTTCTAATATATAAAATAAGGGGTAATCTTTAGTTGTAAAGCTCTTTAATTCTCTCAACACGAGACACTGTACTGGATCACTATAACACTCTTTTATGGTCAGATGGTGCCATACAAACTATAAGATGAATCTATGTTTTTCTTTCTGGGAGAAGGAAATTCCGATTTAAGATACCAATACAAGTAGATTGAGGGCATCTACAAATCTAAAACTTATGATTTTGACTAAAGCAACCTTAAAGGTATATGACATATAGTAATGTGTAATATTGCTGCAGCTGAAATTTGAAATGTATTTTCTGTGAGACTGCTGTGTGAAAGGGAACTGACCTACCTAGCTAGTGAGTTTAACAGACCACTTGAATCTACATCTCAAAGACGTTTTGTTGTTTTTTCAAATTCTCTACTCATTTTAGACATAATAATTCTTATAAAGTCATACAGATTTTGATTCTTTAGGAAAAATGGGCCCCATCAAAAGAGCCAACTATTAGTACTAGTGATAAAAGTGAAAAGAAGGTAAAGAGGCAAAAAAGGTGAGCATTCTCATCCAGAAAAGATATCTGGATCACTTATGTTATACTTATATTTGCAAATTTAGCATATCTCAAAGGTTTGGAAAATCTCTCCAGCAACTGTCTATGGTCTGATTTAGGAGACTTTAGCTTAGGGTCCCCTAGAATTGGTTGTAAAGTTTCATGTGTATACCCAAATGCATGTTATTCTGGGAAGTGTTTCCATTTATTTTATTACATTTGTGGTGGAGTCTAGGACCCAAAATAGGCTATCACCAGCCTAAACGAACTAATAAATTTAAAATATTTAGGACACTTTCTGGCACGTAGTAAGAGTTCAGTAAATAACAGGTATCCTGGAAGACAAGGTTCAAACTCAAATGGTCTGCCACCAAGTCCAGTTATTTTTTTGGTGATACAAAGTGTGCAGTATTATGATGCTGCACCAGGGCTTAGGGAGTATGGGTGAGGGTAAAAGGGGGAAAAGCCTTCACCTTCTTCATCTTCCAAAGCAAGGACATTTGAGTTGATCCTTACACAATTACAACAATTGGAAAATGGCTAAATGGGCAATTTAATCACAAGGAATATTTGAAAAGGCACAGTGAATTGAAGGAACAAGGTATCATTTTGATGCAGGTAAAAAGAATCTCTTCCCTTTGTTACAATTTTTTTTTTGCTTAGAGTGAACTTTGTATCCAAATTCTTCTTTTACAACTAAGAACTTTAAAATCCTTTAGAAAAATTTACAAGCTTCTTCAATCAGGTAATGAAAGTTTCATTTCAAAGCTTTCCTAAGAGTTTTTGTCATTATAAATCTGAAAAAGAAATCCCTGAAGATACTAAGTTAGAATTGCCCTTTTAGGGGTTTAATATCGAGACCCAGTTTCCTATTTTCAAATCCTCACCTCTTTGAAAAAATATTCACCACTAACCCTGAATTCAAAGGTGAACTGTATCATGCTAAAAATAAGATCCTTAAAAGTGACATTCTCTCCTTGGAATGCAAGCATCTTTGCCTCACACTGTTAGTCTATATGTATGCAAAACAATGTCTAGGATACTTAAAAAATAAATGGTACATATGTGCAAGAGTGCATGTGCATTTGAGGTATATGTACATGAAAGGGCATATGCGTGTGCAAAGTGTAGGTGTGTACAAAAGTATGTGAGTGCATGGTATATGCATGCAAGGGTGTACAAATGTGTGTAAAGACACGTGTGTGTGACTGTATCTGAGAAGAAAGGGAGAGATAAAAATGTATTGCTTCTTTATTTTTTACTCACTTTAAGAAATGTTCAAGGAAGATGAAAGATAGACTCAATGAAAACTGATGTCCTACATCCATAAACGAAACACAGTTCTATGATTTACCCACACTACCAACACACTCCCCATCGCTATTCTGAAAGAAGAATCTAGTAATCATTTCAAAAGAACAGAGGCAATGTTAGTCTCAGTGCTCATTTGATTCTGTTATTAAAATATAAAAAAAATTTTTTTAAATATTACTATTCATACATATTTTGGCATAAAATATCCTTTATAAAAAAGCATGAGGGGCTGGCCCAGTAGCGGAGTGGTTAAGTTCCGCTTCGGTAGCCCAGGTTCGCAGGTTCAGATCCCGGGCGCAGACCGATGCACCGCTTGTTAAGCCATGCTATGGCAGGCGTCCCATATAAAAGTAGAAGAAGATGGGCATGGATATTAGCCCAGGGCCAATCTTTCTCAGCAAAAAGAGGAGGACTGGCAACAGATGTTAGCTCTGAGCTAATCTTCCTCACACACACACACAAAAAAGCATGAAAATTAATATCAGAAAAGAAATTAAAGTTTCCAATATCTTCCGTTTAAATTCACTTAATATTCTAGTACACAGAGACTATCACTCGAAGTCCTAACACCTATAACTGATATTGTAAAGGGATATCCACTAACACAATGATGACAGATCACCAATTTAGTTAATGCAGAGCAACAAATAGAAAGCTACAACTCAAATGCTACCTAGCCTGTAATAACATTACCCTTCAAGTATAATGGTGTGTTATTAATCCAATGAATCATAATTCTTTGTCCCAGAAACACCCTTGCAATCTATGGTATGTTCTTCCAAATCCCAAGTGCAAAGTTTATTTTACTCAGAATTTAATTAATAAATTTTAAAATAAGGATGTTGCCTGAAAATATCATGGAAAACTGAGTAATATGCTTTAAAATTTTGTCACAGATAATTATTGCCAGTCATTTCATTTTAAATAACATGAAATGCTACGTGAAATGGTAGCATTCCTTCTATATAATTTAGTTGGGAGTTCCAATTGGATACCAGGGAGCTGAAAGCTAAAGGTTGAAGTACAGAAGCCAAATCAAATTTATGTCCATCAGTTTAAGTGACTTGACAACTATGGGAAATTATAACTTGGTTCTTTTACTTGAGTGAAAAATTTCAGCATTAAAGGATAAGTCATTATTTCTCAAAAGAAATACATAAAGCATTCTAGCTGGCAAATAATATCTGTCCAATGATTCTATTAGCATTGTTAAATAAATCTTACACATAGCACATACCACTTACTTTCATTAAAAGCATATTCAAATCCTTCCAGGGTATCAGGGAAATCAAGAGGTGGTTCATCCTTTTTCATTAGTTCATCCAAATCTATCCTAGATAATAAATCTAGAAAAGAAATGATATTAAATTTACTTATATTCATTTTAACAGCTAATAACAAAGATTATATTTTAAATTATTTTAAGTATTCTTTTGTTTTATTAGATTGCTTTTTATGTGTTAACTTAAATGTGTTAACATTACCTTAAGTGATGCTGTTAAATTTTTAAGTTCCCAAAGTGCTATACTGATGAAATACAATATCAATATAAGAACTTCGAAAATCTCAAATAATTCTCAAAACAATCACAACTCAGATCCTGTGTACCACTATGGTAACTTATTAACTTCTTCCCTTCAAAATACACAGCTATTAACTTGTACCTTATTAACCTCCTTCTATGGTTTTAAAAGTTTCAGATATTAATATGACTTTTAAAAGATCACTAAATCTTACATATAAATGAAACTACTGTTTATGAATAGAGAACTTATAAATCTAAATAGTGGTAATGCATATTATTCCATTTTTAGGGGAAAAATCACATTATTAAAATAAAACATGCTAACTGGAGAAAATTGGTTAACAAGCAGTTTTTATTCTTCACATCATTTGATTCTATATAATCAAAAAAATTGGCAACAAGGTTTTAATACACATTTTATTTTACAATCATTTTAGATTTACAGAAAAGTTGACAGATAGTACAGACAGTGTCTGTATACCCTCTGCCCAGTTTCTCCTATCAATAACATCCTACATTACCACAGTACATTTGTCAAAATGAAGAAACCAACATTGGTACATTACTATTAACTAAGCCCAGATATTATTCATCAGTTTTTCCATTAATGTCCATTTTCTGTTCCAGGATTCCATCCAGGACACCATGTAGCTGTCACATCTCCCCAGTTTCCTCTGGTCTGTGACAGTTTTCTGTCTTTGCTTCTTTTCCATGATCTTGATTGTTTTGAGGAGTACTGGTCAGGTATTTTGCAGAATGACCCTCAATTAGGTTTGTCTGATGTTTTTTTCTTGTGATTAGACTAGGGTTATAAGTTTTTAGAAAGAATACCATAGAGATGAACTGCCCTTCTCATCACATCATATCAAGAGGAACATGATACCCATAGGACATCACTGAGCATGTAAACCTCCATAAGTTCGTTAAGATAGTGTTTGCCAGACTTCTCCACTGTAAGTTATTATTTTTCCCTTCCATAATCTATTCCTTGGAAGTGACTAAATCTAGCCCACTCTCAAGTAGGGAGGGAAAGAATTATGCTCTACCTCCTGAGTAGAGAGCATCTACATATATTATTTGTAACTCTTCCGTAGGGAAGATTTATCTCTCTTCCTCCATTTACACATTCATTCAATCACTTATTTACATCAGTATGGACTCATGGATATTTATTGTATACTTTGGGTTACAATCCAATACTACATCATTTATTTTGTTGCTCAAATTGTTCCAGCTTTGGGCATTGTAAGCTCTTTCAGCTGGCTCCTATATCCCTTTGACATGCTCTCACCTTTTTGTTTTTTGAGCATTTCCTTACTTTCTGTTACTATGAGATAGTCCCAGGTTATCTTGTATTTTCCCTGCCCCAACCCTATAATCATTCTGTCAACTAGTATTTAATGATACATTTTTGGTTTGCTTTATGGGACGAGGCAAAAGTTCTCACTATATGTCATCATAGAGTCTTTATCGAAACTCATAAAAAGATAAACTTCAAATTTACTTAGTTCCAAAAACACGTGTTTTTTTAAAAAGTTTAAGTTTTGAGATTTTTCATTCTAACTCAAGTTCCTAAAGAGAAAAAGCTCCAAGGATATGTAGTAAAGCAAACCAGTCCCTTTTTCTACAAAAGAAGTATCTCAGAAGTAACACTTTATTTATGTCTCTCACTTACAGAGATATAACAAATCCATCTGTATGGATCATCAAAATAAGCTAGAG
Source organism: Ceratotherium simum simum (assembly GCF_057802395.1). NCBI lineage: Eukaryota > Metazoa > Chordata > Mammalia > Perissodactyla > Rhinocerotidae > Ceratotherium > Ceratotherium simum. The sequence goes on along the minus strand of NC_141903.1, from coordinate 74,776,911 downwards.
AAAAGAGTAGTTTGTCTACCCCTAGTCTCTAGTCTCTCTCCGTAGGACACAAAGATAAGCCATCAAAAAACTTGTTAAAAAAAAAAAATCATTGTTTGGTACTTTTCAAACTGCCATATTAAATAAACCTCAACTCACACACAAAAAAACCATCTTCAACATGCAAACAAAAAATGTTTCCAAAATCTCTAGTAAAATGGAACTGTCACATAATATACATACTGGGCTAAAAAAGGGATATATACAGACAAATTTCTGATTCATTAATTAGTAGAGTTCTGAATACCATGTAAATGTTCTCAAAGCAGAATAAAATAGAAGTTTTTTAATATCAAAAATTGGCTTACAGTGGCTACAAGATTCTCACTTCTCTCCTTCCAGTGAATTGAGGGTCTGGGGCAAAATCAAATTCCTTCACTTCACAGTCATCTTCCACAGTTCAAAACTTAGAAACCTTTTAATTAGACACACAGAAACCATCCAATACACAAGCAGGTGTATTACATTTAACAGCCATGTTCTCATTCTATCAGCTCAGATCATAAAATGCCATCTAATATCTATATAACATTTGAAAGATTCCACATACTTTACCTCATTTGATCATCACAACACTATAAAACAGTAGCCTGTATTATCACCTTCACTGTCTTTCAGACAAGCAAATGAGCTCAGAGAGGTAAACTGGCTTGTCCAAAATTATATCTTAATAGTAAAGTGGGATTAATAAAATCAACGTATTTCCCAATACCTAACTCAGTGCTCCTTCAAAATCATCATACTTATTTTATGTGCCTTATCAACCCTAAAATATTCTGCCTCCCTCTTCAGCACCTTATAAAGAATAAAGTTATGAATACAGAAATATGTTTTTGCTTTGCTCAAAATCTTCCTTTGAGTGATAAAATGAACAATTGAATAAACAGGCATTCCTCAAACTTCTCCTCTGTCAACTAGAGAACCAGATACAGACATTTTTTATTTCATTAGCATTGAGAAGACATGTAGAAAGGAATTGTCAGAAATTTTTTCTTCTTCTTTGTAAAAGAAAAGCAATACTGTATAGCTGCATTTTACACCAAGATTGGGTTCCAAAGGCAGTGGATTAGGCAAAAACCAAGTTTTACTAAAACATTTCCATTGAAAATCCCTTCAATTACCCTACAGTACAACTGAATCCATATAACCTAAATATGCATCAGATGCGACACAACTGTTTTTTCTAAAACATGCCTCTGGTGATTAAAGTGATTCAGCAACTGGAATTCTGAATGCAATAACTAGATTCTACATGCAATAACTAGATAAAAATACCATTTGATACCTAAAAGAACTGAAAACAGAGACTCAGATATTTGTTCACTCACGTTCATAGCAGCATTATTTAATAGCCAAAAGGCAGAAGCAACCCAAGTGTCCATAGACAGATGAATGGTGTGATGATTAATTTTATGTGTCAGCTTGACTGGGCCATGGGGAGCCCAGATATTTGGTTAAACATTATTCTGAGTATGTCTGTGAAGGTGTTTCTGGATGAGATTAACATTTGAATCTGTAGACTGAGTAAAGCAGATGGCATTCCCCACTTCCCCAGCCCTCCCCCTCGTCCGAATATGGATCAACCTCTTTAGCTCCACTGAAGGCCTGAATAGAACAAAAAGGCTGAGTAAGACAGAATTCCCACTCTCTGCATGACTGTCTTCAATCTAGGATGTCAGTCTTCTCTTGCCTTCAGACTCAGACTCAGACTGGAACTTACACCATCGGCTCTCCTAGTTCTCAGGCCTTCTGGTTTGGACTAGAACTATACCATCAACTCTTCTGGGTCTCCCACTTGCCACCTATAGATCTCGGGACTCCTTGGCCATCATAATTATGCGAGCCAATTCCTCTGGAAAACCTTGACTAATAAAGACTTTGGCACCAAGAGTAGTCCTATAGGAACAGAATGTTAAGAATGAGTTAATTGGTTCTGGGGGTTCTGGAACTGGCTCTCTAATCTGATTGGATTTAAAGATGTTAATGACTCTATTTCCAGTAGTAAAGAGAGCACTGAGAGTCCTTGGTGTGATCCGGCAATAGAGATATGCACAATATTTCCAATGGAAATTCCTAATCAACCACTTATAAGAAGTAAGGAGCTGAGTAACTTTGAATGTGATACTTTCAAACACTTGGAAAACTAACCAATATAATGAGATTAGCTGGATGCTCCTAATGTCACCAGACAAAGCGGTGAAAGCAAAGGACAGCGATTTGAATTCCCAGCTTAAGCGCAGCATAAATTAAGTGAAAGTTTCTGTGTGTGCACTGAAGACCCTTATTTCCCGTAGCCACAGGGCTGAGATTGCTGAAAATCAAACAAAGAATCTCATCCTGAATTACCATGCAAGTAGAACTACCAGCCCTGCAGGTGTCTACTGTTAAAGTGAGGGCATCTGATTGAGAAAGAATGAGAACATGTAAGTTGAAATGGTGACATGTAGGAAACCCTAAAGAAGCTGGGGACAATGAGCCTCTAAATTCTAAGTCTTCTTTGCCAGTGAAAGACAACTCCCCACCCTCAGTGGAAGCAGTCTCTCTACCCTCTGAAGGAATTAACCTGCATTGCCCTGAGGACACTGTAATGGCCTCCCATTAGGCAGCTGCCATGTAAGACAAAGCCAATTCTTTTCAGGACCCAACCCCCAAACTCTTCTTTGCTTCTAGACTTTCCTATAAAGGTGAGGTATAAAGTATGACTCAAGAGGAGGAATACAACGCTCCAAAAGTACTACTTGGGTTTTCTAATTTATACAGACATAAATCCAGAGAATATGCGTGGGAAGGGATATTAAGGGTGTGGGATAATGGCAGAAGGAACCACCAAGTCATATTTACTGATATAGGCTCACTAAGCAGAGATTCTGTATTTAACGTTGCAGCTTAGGTAGTTAGGAAGGGCTCTAACAGTTTGAGTGGTTGGCTGAAACACAGACCAAAAGAGTGAATTACAAATGCCAGACCTGCTTTGGTTTAACACAGAGGAAAGGATTCAAAGCTTTAGGGAGACAGGAATGTTAGAGTGGATATGTCATTGAAGATTTATTCATCCACAGTGAGAGAGACCAGACAACATACCTTTCACCACCACTATAAGAAATAAATTTGTGAGGAGAATTCTGGCATCTTTGAAGAGCTCTGTGAAGGCTCTTCTCTTATGCCAGACCTTACAGTGGGAAATGAAGTCACTGAATTGGGAAACCTAAATGCAATGAGAGTAATTGGTTCCCGGGGTGGCAGCAGCCAAGTGGCCACACTCAACTGCCAAAGGCAAAGTGGGTCTGGTTACCATTATGGACAGTAATCATAACAGTCTGACTTGCACAGAACTATGGCAATGGCTAGCTGATCATGTTCCTAGAAGTGAAACAGATAGAAAGCCTACTAAATTAGTACTTGATGTATAAGTAGAAAAGTTCTAGGTCAAATGAACAAAAATCTAACCTGAATCATAAAAACAGAGTCAGAGTCAGTTCCAAGACTTAAGACTTTGGGTTACACACCCAAAACCTCTTGGGAGAAGGGGAGGCTGAGTCCCCTTAAGGATTATACAGTTAATCCTTCTCCCAGCATTCCTCAAAGGGACCTATGGCCTTTTACCAGGGTAACTGCACTGGGGAAAAGGAAATAATCAGAACTTTTGGGGACTTCTGGACACTGGCTCTGAACTGACACTGATTCCAGCAAATCCAAAAGGTCACTGTGGTTCATCAGTCAGAGTAGGGGCTTATGAAAGTCAGGTGATCAATGGAGTTTTAGTGGGTCCCTGAACACATTCTGTGGCTATTTCTCTAGTTCCAGAATGTATAATTAGAACAAATATCTCAGCAGCTGGCAGAATCGCCATATTGGTTCCTTGACCTGTACTGTGGAATCAGGGCTATTGCAGGAAAGGCCAAGTGGGAGCCCCGAGAACTGCCTCCACCTAGGAAAAAAGTAAACCAAAAGAAATACTGCATTCCTGGAGGGACTGCAGAGATTAGTGCCACCATGAAGGACTTGAAAGATGCAGGGGTGGTGATTCCCATCAGATCCCCATTCAATTCACCTATCTAGCCTGTCCAGAAGACAGATGGAACTTGGAGAATGACAGCGGATTATCATTAAGCTTAACCAGGTGGTGACTTCAAATGCAGCTGCTATACCAGATGTAGTTTCATTGCTTGAGCAAATTAACACATCCCCTGGTACCTGGTATGCAGCTACTGATCCGGCAAATGCCTTGTTCTCCATCACTGTCAATAAAACCCACCAGAAGCAGTTTGCTTTCAGCTGGCAGAGCCAGCAATACACCTTCACTGTCCTACCTCAGGAATATATCAACTCTCCAGTCCTACGTCATAATTTAGTTTGCAGGAATCTTGATCACCTTTCCCTTCAACAAGGTATCACTCTGGTCCATTACATTAATGACAGTATACTGATTGGACCTAGTGAGCAAGAAAGAGCAATTACTCTAGACTTATTGGTAACACATTGGCATCTCAAAGAGTGGGAAATAGATCTGACAGCCTCTTTTCCCAGCCATCCCTGTCAGTGCCCAATGGGTTCATGAACAAAGTGGCCATGGTGGCAGGGATGGAGGTTATGCATGGACTCATCAATACAGACCTCCACTCACCAAAGCCAACCTGACTACAGCCACTGATGAGTGTCCAATCTGCCAGCAGCAGAGACCCATACTTAATCCCCATTACGGCACCATTCCCCAGGGTGATCAGCCAGCTGCCTGGTAGCAGGTTGACTACGTTGGATGCCTTCCATCATGAAAGAGGGAGTATTTTGTTCTTACTGGAATAGACACTTTCTCTTTCCCCACATGCAATGCTTCTGCCAAATCTACTATCCATGGACTTACAGACTGCCTTATCCAACATCATGGTATTCCACATAGCATTGCTTCTGATCAACGAGCTCACTTCACAGCAAAAGAAGTGCAGCAATGGGCCTATGCTTGTGGAATTGACTTGTCATACCGGGTTCTCCAACATCCTGAAGCAGCTAGTTTGATAGAATGGTGGAATGGCCTTTTGAAGATTCAGTTACAGTACCAGGTAGGTGGTAACACCTTGCAGGGCTGGGGCAAGATTCTCCAGAAGGCTGTATATACTGGATCAGTGTCCAATACAGTCACTGCACTCCATAATGACATTTCAGTCAATGACGAACTGCATATACAACTGTGGTCCAATAGGATTAGTACCATATAGCCTAGGTGTATAGTAGGCTATCACATCTAGGTTTGTGTAAGTATATTCTATGATGTTTGCACAACGACAAAATCGCCTAACAACGCATTTCTCAGAACATATCCTCGTCATTAAACGATGCATCACTGTATATGGTGCTGTTTCTCCCACAGCCAGGATTCACAGATCTAGAAATTAACAGTAAAAATGGGATTGTTACTACTCACTGTTACCCCAAGTGAACAAGGAAAGAATGTCCATTTTCACTATTCTTATTTAACATAGTATTGGAAGTCCCAGACAGCACAAAAAAAGCAAGAAAGGAAATAAAAGGCATATAGATGGAAAGGAAGAAACAAAGCTGTCCAATTTGCAAATGACATGATGGTCTACATAGAAAATCCCAAGGAATCTACCAAAAAAGCTCCTAGAACTAATAAGTGACTTCAGCAAAGTCACAGGATATAGTATCAACATACAAAATTTGATTGTATTTTCATAAACTATCAGTAAACATGTGGCAACTGAAATTAAAAACACAACACCATTTACAATCACTCTAAAAATTAAAACAAGTATAAATCTAATAAATGTATAAGACATATAAGCTGAATATTACAAAATGCTGATAAAGGAAATCAAAGATCTAAATAAATGAGAGACATACCATGTTCATGCATTGGAAGACTTAATAAAAATGTCAATTCTCCCCACATTCATCTATAGTTCTAAATACAATTCTTATCAAAATCTCAGTAAAATTTTTTTTTTGCAGATACAGACAATTTTACTCTAAAATTTACATGGAAAGGCAAACAACCCAGAAGAGCGAAACAATTTTGAAAAAGAAGGAAGTGGAAAGAATCACTCTACTCAATTTTAAGATTTACTACATAGTACGGTTATCAAGAGAGTATGGTATTAGAGAAGAGACAGACACAGATCCATGTAACAAAAGAGAGAACCCAAAAACAAGCCCAACCAAATATACCCAATTCATTTTTGACAAAGGTGAAGAAGTAATTCAATCGTGAAAAGACAGTCTTTTTCACAAATGGTGCTGGCACAATTGGAGATCAACAGGCAAAAAAACAAACCTTGACTAAAGTCCAACACCTTATATAAAAATTAACTTAAAATGCATCATTAATTTAAAAGTAAAATCTAAAACCAGAAAACCTTTAGAAGAAAACATAGGAGAAACTCTTCAGGAACCAGGGCTAGGCAAAGAGTTCTCATACATGACACCAAAAGCACAATCCATCACAGAAAAAATTGATAAATAGAACTGTTTTAGAGATAAAGATTTATTCAGTTTGCCAATTTGTACTAAAATATATTTTACTACGCGTTTGCCATTTCATTTTCTAGTATTTCCAATATGACTCCTTCATTAATCCTTACAAGCTCATGAGTACTAAGCATTCTGACTCTTATTGTACCGATGAAGAAATGATTCACATAAGTAAGCAACTGTTCATGGTAATTGTAAAAACCCTGAGTCTGAATCCAGATAGTTCTATCTTTAGATCCTATCCATACTCTTTTAATGTCACCGTACTATCTCTAAAATCCAGAAAATCAATCTAAACTTATATATACTGCTCATCGAAGTGTAAATTAGAACCATAACTTGGGAAATCCAATTTTCACATTATCAAGTAAGGTTGAAGATACACAAAATCTATCTAGATAGAAACCCAGCAAGTCTCTTTAGATGGAAACTCACACACATTTCTGTCCTCTCTCCTAAATCAACCATTATTCTGAGTGTGCTGGTTATTCCCAGCAGCATACAAACATGCAGTAAAACCTTCTATAGCATTCTCTACAGCTGTCTCCAATTCCTCTCTTCCCATTCTCTACTGAAGTTCTCCAACACAGCTTTCATTTCCATCAATTCACTGAAACAGCTTTTGTGAAGATCACCAATGACCTCTACACTGTCAAATCCAAAAGTAAATTCTCAGTCCTCCTCTAACCTGACTCATCTTCATGACTAAACTAATTACTCCCATTTTCTTCATTTGGTGTTCAGGATCTCTCCCTTGATCCTGGTTCTCAGCCTATCTTACTAGAAATCCATTTTCAGCCTCTTTTGCTGGTTCCTCCTCATCATCCTGACCCTAAGGCTGAGATGCCCTAGGGCTCAATCTTCAGATCTCTTCTCTTTTCTGGCTACACTGACATCTCTGGTGATCTCAATTAGGACCATAACTTTAAATATTATCTCTACGCTAATGAGTCCCAAAACTTTTATCTCTAACCCAAATGCTCTCCCAAACTCCACACTCAACTTCTCCACTTTCATATTTAAGTGGCATCTCAATTTAATATTTAACATGTCTAAAACCTAACTCCACCAACACTGCAACTTGCTTTTCCCACAGTTTTCTTAATCTAATTAATGGCACCAATCTTAGAGCTATTTAGGCCAGAACCTTCAAAGTTATCTTAGTTTCTTCTCTAACATCCCATGTCTAATCCAAAAGCAAATCAAGTTATCTCTTCCTTCAAAGCATCAGAATCTGTCCATTCTTCATCATCCCCTCTGCTACCACCCTAATCCAAGATATCATCATCTTTCACATTTGTGAGGAGAAAACAACGCTCTTAGCCATTTTCCATTTTTGTAGGTAAGGGCTAGTTACACCACCCCCTTGACAAATCATTAGCTCTAAAAGCAGGAACAAGGTGAGGCAAATTGAGCTAAGAAACTGGGTGCTTTCAAAGCATAATATGCTTTAGGCTTTCATGAAAAGAAGGTAGTAGGAGAGATTCTTGGGGTATCTTTATCATCAAGCCTGGCACAGCAGTGTAGGACAGCAGCTAGGGATTCAGAGAAGTGGCCATAGCCAAGATAGTCTGGTATATATTCAGCTGGGGCATCTCCTACAAAGCATCTTGAAGACCAGATAAACTCTACACGCTGAATCAAGTAAAAGAGACTCACTCTTATCATCTGGCATAGTTGGCATCTTGACATTTAGAAAACCCGTAAGACTTTTTTCTACCATCAAAGAAACTAACTGAGAGACTTGCACAAGTTAGTTAGATAAAATGACCTTGGGCAAGTCACTAGACAGACTGAAATATATGATAATGGAGAAAACTTCAGTGGATTGGAGTTATGGATTGGAATACTTCAAAGTATTCAACAATGGATACTTCTTTCAGGAGTAAAATTATTTTAGGTAGCAGATTTAAAAAGTCTAGAACTGTTTAAAGTTCTAGCCTTCAAAAAGTCATTTAAGAAGTCTAGAACTCAAAATTCCCAAAGACTATCTAAGGCAGATTCCCTCTGAGGTGTTAACATGGAAGGCCTCTCAAAATATCCCTAGTGCCAATGCCACAAAGATAGAATACAGGATTAGGCAGATCATTATCCTAACCTAGTACGACATTCCAATCAAGAACGACATGGTAAGGGCACTAGTCTTGACTCAAGGGTCCTATAGTGTTCCTTTTACCATTAAGTATATAACCTTGAATAAGAAAAGCATTAAGAACTCTTACAGCCGTAAATTTACATAATTCTATGATTTATTTACTGAGTACATACTACATCTCAGACACTGAGATAGTTGCTGTGAGGGATACAAATAATTACAAATAAAGTACTGATATTCTTATTTTAGAATTGAAATGAATAGAAGGTCACCTGAATACTCCTATACCTTCATTAGGCACAATGAAAATATCCTAAAAAAGCAAATTAAGTATGTACCTTTCAGTGCTGTAGTCTTTTCTTTTTCATCTGGACCTCCCTGCTGGATTTGTGACATGCTTATCCAAATTGGCAACAAAATTAAAGAGCTCAAGGAAATAGACATCAATCTTCAGAAGACAGTCTAGAATGAATGAAAGCAATAAATTAACCTCTACTCAATCCTACCTTCTCCACAAGAACTTCCTAGATCCTCCCAGTTCGGATTAATCTCTCTATCCTGATTTCCCACTACATTTTGTTGATGCCTATACCACAGTACTTATCACAGCCTGCCTTGCGTCATAGTTATTTATGTATTTGTCTGGTTCAGCTAACAGATTACAAGCCGCAGGATAGAAGTATCAAGTTTTTGTCATCTTTATATCTCTCATGTCACCAAACACAATACCTTATACATAAAGATACCTTAGGTTGCTGAATTGAATTTAGCTAAACTTACTATTTAGGTTTAGTTCTCTATCATGTAGTGTTTTTAAAAAATATCTTCAGGTAGTTTTAAAAACTTGAAATTTCTTCTAGAATAAACTGTAAGCATATGCGATTTACAAGGTTAGAATGTCTTCCTCCTGGAACATGCAGTCAGAAGGAGAAAAATACATAAATACATAAAGTAGCTAAAAATTACCTCTAGTGTAATTCAAAATACAACTTTAAGGGAAAAAACTAGCTCTTTTAAAAATAAAACTATGCCAAATTCAATGTCTGGAAACCATACTCCATAAATGGCACTCCAGTAAATAATCATAATATAAAATTATGATTTATTAAAATCGAATTCTGCTCTACTTTGGCTTAAACTATAAATAGATAGCTTTTCCCAGGGGGCCCATGAACAGTAAAAAAAAAAAAACCACTATTCCTAAAGTTTAAAAGAAAAAAATGCAATACATGCAATGGAAAAAATTAAACTAATTTAGTCAATCCACAACTGTTAACGAAATTATATAAAAACTACATTCACGACAATAATAAAACAAGATTAAATATTACTCTGATTGAGGAACCGAAGTGATTTGCTACCCACAAAGCAAACTACAGTTAATATTCAGAAGTATTTTATAACTATTTTCTAAAAATGAAGCATATTCATGATCAGCGGAGTATAGCAGAAAATACTTTTAAAAACCCAAATACTGAAAATAATATTTTAAAACTATGAATATTCCAAATAGTGATAAATCAATACTGCCCTTAGCTCAATTCTAACCGTAGGTGAGGTGGTATAAGAAGAAGGGCCCTCCAGCTCTACCACTAACTAGCCATGTGCCCTTGACAAATTATTTAACTTCTCTGTGCTTTATTTTCCACATTTGTAAAATGGAAATGATAAGCATGCTTCCCTCATAGTGTTACAGCGAGGTTAAACGTAAAACATTTAGTATAGTGCCTGATGCATAATTAAGTGCTCAACATATGTAGGCTTATATTCTGTAACTGTTGTAAATGTATCCTAGCTTCACCACCTAATAATGCCTCTGTGGCCAGGGACAAGTCATTTAATATTCAAAATCTTCAGTTTCTTCATTTATAATGTAGCTCATATAACAGTGGTTGAAAATTAATATTATAGAAGGTTCGTATAGCTGATCATTGCTATTACTAGCAGTATTATTGCTTCCCAATGGTGTGAGGATTCCTAATATAGGAAATACTAATAGAAAATAAGACTTTTTGACTGGGAAAGCATTTTCACTTAGCATGGAAGTAGTTGTTATTTTTCTTCTGTGAATAGGTAACTCAAAACTCTGTAAATTCTGTGTGAATAAAATGTGTCTACATTCCTTCAAGAAACAGATCCTAGTCTATAGGGTGGGCCATGAGCAAGACACCAGGGTGCAATGGTGAGTAAAACAGACATGGCCACAACCCAGGAAGGGGCTTACTCTCTAACTACCAAATCAAACTGCCAAATAGCCACAGATAAAATATATAAGACCTAGACTGTTAATTATAACAGTTATTAAAAAGCTATATATATACAAGGGCCATCAATTTACATTCAGGAATTAGTCTTATCTGTCAAGTCCCACAAGTTCGTGCACAAGTTTCACCAGAAACTCCTTATTATACACCATGCTGTAGCAAAAATTAAAGAGAAATGTTCATAATGAGAGATTCCACACAGTGTTCTTTCCTAACAATCCCACAACTAAATTATCTACAGGGGACTTCTTGCATTTTTTCACTCTATCCTTCTGCTAATTCAGTACTTCTTCTAAATATATAAACTGCCAGGTTACTTTTCATTGGCCCCAAATTGTCTGGTTTCTAAACAGAACAATTTATACGATTATATTAGTGTGACTGTTTTAACAAAAGTGCAATTATAAAATATTTTTGGTGCTAGAGTCATTTTCAAGACTCACATTTTTTTTTTTTTTTTGTGAGGAAGGTCAGCCCTGAGCTAACATCCATGCCAATCCTCCTCTTTTTGCTGAGGAAGACCGGCCCTGAGCTAACATCTATTGCCAGTCCTCCTCCTTTTTCTCCCCAAAGCCGCAGTGGATAGTTGTTTGTCATAGTTGTACATCCTTCTAGTTGCTGTATGTGGGACATGAAGCGGTGCGTCGCTGCGCGCTCGGGATCCGAACTCGGGCCGCCAGTAGCGGAGCGTGCGCACCCAACCACTAAGCCATGGGGCCGGCCCCTAAGACTCACATTTTAAAGTTCTGGGGATCTAATGTATAGCATAGTGACTATAGTTAACAATACCGTATTGTATACTTGAAAGTTGCTAAGAGAGTAGATCTTAAAAGTTCTCACCACAAAAAAAAAAAGGTAACTATGTGAGGTGATGGATGTGTTAACTCACCTTACTGTGGTAATCACTTGTATGTCAAATCATCACACTGTTACACCTTAAACTTACATAATGTTATACGTCAATTATATCTCAATAAAGCTTGAAAAAAAGCTCTAAATACTCTACAGCATTTAATAACACATTGTCCCTTTAGACTCTGATCTCCATGACGACAGGTATCATGTCTGTCCCTAGCATAATGTCTGGCACGTTTGGAGCTCAATGGATATTTGTCAAATTTACAAATAAATAAGCAAAAGATAGAGGGAAAAAAGAAAATCCACATTTTAAAGAATCATTTTCAAGATTCCCAAGATTAAATATCAATTAATAATCATATTCTTATTTTACATGAGACAACCGAAAAATACATGTCACAATTCACTGAAGTGATGATAAATAAGTTAGGAGACTACTAATCACTATCTGTGACCCTAAACCTTACAGCAGCAGATGCAAAGCAGGTAAGCATGAAGCTAAAGCAATCTGTCTGTTGCTCTCTAATTCACTGCCAGATTTTTTACCTTCTCGAGTTATTTTCCATGGCTGTGGCCCAGCTGGTGAAGCTAAATCAGAACATTATAAATTCTCAACTTAGTTTTCCTAATAAAAATTCAGAGTTATAACATGCATGACAACAGATAAACAGTACTGAAAATGCAGCCAGCAAGCCCTTTGATACATTTGATATATATTAATATGTGCACTCGATGTAGTTTATTTAGTATTATCTGATGGACGTTAGGTTATAGGGAATAAAGTGGTGGAAGGTTTTTACTGATGTGAATTGGGACACAGTTGACATGTTATATACTTCATGATAACCACGGCTGTTTAAATATGGTTTCCTAGAAATGGTTACGGTATAAACTAGATTCAACATCTCAGTTTGCGATTTCATTCTGTGAACTACACAAAGCAATTATCATATCTTCTTCCCTTCTATGATTCCAACAGAGAACCCACTATGTATAAATAAAGCTATAAATAACTTGTCATGTGTAACGGTTATCCAGTCAGCATTTCAAAACATGAAACAGTAGACTATTTCTTAGTTGTCCTGTTTGCTCAAAATATGGCATAAGCACTTACAAAATGTGCAGAAGGATACACAGAAGCTTCAGTTTTCTACATCTGTTTGTTTTTAGGCAGGTAGCAAATAGGAACTAGATACAGATGATTTTGCAAGAGAAGGCCTTTCCACCTCATATTCTGAATGCAGTAATGAAAGTACAAAATATATCACAAGACAAGTAAAATTGGGTTAATTCCCTGGGGCCCTTGGAGCTGGTTTGGTCCCAAAGATCAATGCTCACCAAGTCAGGCTCTAGTTGTTCATCAGCAAAGTTTTTAGTTCATAATAATCCTGGACAGTTTATAGTTCTGAGGCTACAGTGTGAAAAATATGCTTTGAAGCGTGTGTGTGTACGCAGATATACGGGCACTGGGGAAGAGGCTGGAGAATGAGGGCATCAGGCTGGAGCAGACATGGAAAACAATGCCCAGGATAACATGGGCTCTTGGTGCATAGAAAATGGTGGTTTCTATAGAGAATATAACCTATGTTTGGATCAAGGTTTAGCTCAGACTAGGAATACCTGGTTCCAATCCAAACCTATCTAAAATAATTCCTTCGTTTCCCAAGCAATGTGATATGATAGGTTTGGAAGGAGAAAGCTAGGTTATTAATATCAATTCCACCACCTAGTAGCTCAGTGACCTTGAGAAAGTCACAAGTTCTCTAACCTAAGTAATGGGAATAAAAAAGAAAATAAGAGCACTTCCCTTTACAGGGAGATTATGAAGAATATATGAAAGAATGCACACAAAAATATTTTTCAAACTATAAATTCCTCTATAAATATTAGTAAGCCACATACTATCAGAAATAATTGGGTTCCAATTAATTTGTGCTCAAACCTAAGAAGAATTTCCAAATCAGTCCAGCTTACAGGAATGAGAAACTTTTGATGTGCATCATTTAGATGAATTCTAAGAACAAATAATAAAGCCCCACAATAAATACCTGTTGAGTTGACTTGGGTTTCCAAGACTATACTGAAAATAATCATAATTGAATTTAAATTAATTTTTTGGTATAATTTGTTTACTTTTTTTTTCCAATCTTATTAAAACATGTGCCTGGAAAATGTTCAAGCATGTGAATTTCACCTTCATTTAGATTAAAGTTGTGTCCAAAGAAGAACACTGTTCCAATTATCTCCTAAATACACACACTGGTCACAAAGTCACTGAGTCCTTTCATACCCATTATCGTATTAGGTCATCGCCACAACTGGCAGGGTAGGCAGAGTTAACATATCTGCATTTTACAGAGATGAGGCATCCTGGGCTTTCAGAAGCTAAGTAACCTGGCTAAGGCATCCCAGATGGTAAGGGGTGGTTGGGATTCTAACTCTGGTCTTCTGACTCCTCATTGTATGCTCCTTCTACTCCACCATGCTAGTAGAGCCAAACTACTCATCTTCAACTAGAAAAATAATTCCAGTTTCTTCACCCTATAGAAGGTTTTCACTCTTGTGTACTAATCTATATTATCAGAAAGTATTACAGTTTAGAGTTTGGGCAAGTTGAAAGTAGTTAATCATATACATATATAGACAAAAGCTGTCAACCAAAATTGTCTCAGTCTATTTGGTTTGCTATTCAGAATTAAGACTGATACAAATTACTCCCCATCATTTTTCACAATACTTTGGTAAATGAAGCATCTAAAAGAAAGTCAAAAGTCAAGGAATATCAAATACAAAGATTTTAGAAGAAACTCATATTGCACTACTGTGTCTTTTTAACAGGTTCCGAAATTGGCAGCCATCTGGTTAGGTTTCACATTGTCTTTTGGCTACCAAAAAGGCAGAAACTCAACAATGCTAGAATGAAAACCTTAGAATATCTGCAAGACAACGCTAGAACCGAAGCTACGAAATTAAACAAGAGCTAAGATAATTCTCAATTTTGAAGCCCCTCAAAAGAAAAAATAATTTAAGTAGTCTTTTATGAAGTCTTCATAATATGCAGCAGAAACAGCAGAGCTATGGTTGAGGAGAAAATAATTCCCAAAAAGAAGATATGCTCAAAATTTCAGAAAAACAGAATATGTCAAACAAATAGTAGCCTCTTTTATATGGGTCAAATATAAATGTCGTGTAAGTTACTTAAGAGACTCTAGTTCTATGGTAAACATAAACAATAAAACATAAGTAATATTACAAATGTACATAACTCCAGGCCAAAATGAACAAGTAGAAACTGTCTTCATAAGATTTCAAAGTCACCAATACCATGAAATAGCAATAATAACACCGTTAATTTGCAAAGCCTGCATCAAATTTTTTCATTCCATAAATGCACTTACTAGCATCTCTGCTAAACCTTGTGAACGCAAGGTTCAACCTAGATGGTAAAATATAAAATGCATGTGGTGGACACTGAGGTGAACCCCAGAGGCCCCTTCCAGGGGAACTCGCTGCTCAGCAGCAGGGAATGCAGTCAGCAAATAGCCTCCAGGTGTTCATCACCACTTCAGAGTCTGCCTCAGATGCAGAGAGTTGCCTCAAGGTCATGCCTTTCCCAGGTCGACCCTCAGTTGCCGACTGAGCCAAGTGGGATTATGAAGGCCCAGCCATCTCAGCGTGTCGCAGGAGAACTCTGACAGGCAATATTTGCTCCAGAGCTCGCCGCCAGGTTGGTGAAGGTTTTGTCAGGCCTGCATTACATTCAACTTCTCCCTCTGAGCAATCCTGTTGTCCTTCTTTTCACAAGTGTTGATCCCTAAGAAACATCTTGCACTCCAAATTTTGTCTCAGTATCTGCTTCTGGAAAATCCAAGCTGTGACAATGTACTTTTCCAAATGTTTTTTCCGAAAGTTAAAAAAATTTCTGATATTAAGAGACAAGATGTATCCAGAATATATAAAGAACTCTGGCAACTCAATAATAAAAAGACAACCTAATTAAAAAAATGGACAAAGACTATGAATACACATTTCTCCAAAGAACATATACAAATGACTAAAAAGCAATGACCAAAAAGCACAAAAAAGACATGCTCAACATCATTAGTCATTAGGAAAATGCATATCAAAATCACAATAAGATACCACTTCACACCCTATACACAGCTATAATCAACAAGAAAGACAATAACAAGTGTTGGTGAGAATGTATAGAAATTGGAACCCTCATACATTGTTAGTGGGTATGTAAACTGGTGCAGCCACTTTAGAAAAGTGGCTAGTTTGGCAGTTCCTCAAAATGCTAAACACAGATTTACAATATGACCCAAAAATTCCACCTTCATGAAGGTGGAAAACTTCATGAAGTTTTCATAATACGCAGCAGAAATAGCTAATAATAGGTCCATACCAAAACTTAAATGTTCACAGAAGCATTATTCATAATTGCCAGAAAGTAGAAACAACTTAAATGTCTATCAAGTGATAAATGGATAAACAAAATGTGGTATATCTGTACACTAGAATATTATTCATTAATTAAAAAGGAATGAAGTAGTGACACATGCTACAACATGAATGACCTTGAAAACATTATGCTAAGTGAAAGAAGCCAGTTACAAAAGAGCACATATCATCTGATTCCATTGATATGAAATGTCCAGAATAGGCAAATCCACAGAAACAGAAAGTAGATTAATGGTTTTCAGGAGTTGAGGGGGTGGAGAATGAGGAGTGATTGCTAATGGGTTCATGGTTTCTTTTTGATGTGATGATTCCAATAGTCTAAAGGGGACATTTGCATGGGAGTAGTATCCTCCACTGTGTATTAAATGGCTTTCTCTCTCCATCTCTTCTTTTCTACAGCTATAATGCCAAAGGTCAAGGCACAGTCTCGAAAGGGAGGAGGCTGGAGCACCTCACTCACTCTTCTCTTTTCCTTCCATGAAATAGGAGTGATAAGTGGACTTGAGGCTGACTCATGTAAAGAACTTCTCTCTTCAAATGTCCCTACCATCCCTGCCACCAGAACAAAGCTGACAACCAGCTAAGCCTGCTCTATCTAGACATTAGGGGCAAAAGTTATTTTCCAGGTATAAAAGGTGAACGTTATATATAAACTTTTTGTAAATCAAAGTGCTCTTGTCTAGCTTGTTTTGGTTCTGTGCAGTGGGGTGTTCTCTGTCGATGGTCATTTGCCTCCCTGGCCTGTCACTATCCCTTGCATACATGCATACATCTTCCAAGGAGAATCTGGTCAGAAGCACTGATTCACTTTGGTCATGATTTAGTTAATTCCCTGGCCACATACCACCTAATAGCACCCCAATTTTACCACATTTCTAACAAGGATTGAAATTTGGTAAAAACTGCTTTATTATTATTATTATTTGATTATTATCACAACTAACCCCACACATTGTACTAACTTACTTCAAAGTTAGAAACATACCATTTGCTGTGGGAAAAAAAATGAAAATAAACTTGAGATAGTTTGATTGTTGAAAATAATCAGTTTACTCTTAAGACCAGTAAGTTATACTAATAACACCAGCAATAAAGTTTAATGGCAAAGTTAAGCCTTGTGGATACCACAACTGTACTGCAAATAAGGCATTCAAGTACCACTCATATCCAATGTCTACTGACAGTGTACTCATTGTTTATTTAAGGGGAAAATCTCTGTGAAGCCTGACTTTACCTAACTGTGTTAACAACTATGAATGGTATCATTTAAGTGCCTTTAGAATGGGTTGGGTGTTTTTCTTTTGTTTTCTGTGTTTTTCTTGTCTTCTAGAATATCCCAATTCTTTATGAAGTGATAGGACTTTCTAGAATTTCATGTTTGTACCATATTTCAACAACGCCCTCATCCTGGGACCAACAGGCAATGATCTCAGGACGATTTGGGGAGGCTCTATATTGCTATGATACCACAAATATCTGATCTGAAAAAAAAAGAATTAGGAATTTGAAACTTCAAGTCACCTTTTTAAACTACCATATTAGTTACAGTGGTTATTTACTTTATTCGGAAAACAATATACCCAATTCATACCTTGCCTAAATTAACAAAGGATATGAGGCAGCAAAATTCTCTCATTCCAAAAACAAAGAGCTTTGAACCCTCCTGGCTTCCACAAAATATTTTTCCTCCACAAAAGACAACCATCGCTTAGTCACATTATTAATTGCAGAAAATGAACCCTGTGGCACTGAAGTTGTCAGCACAAGGATATTTTGTGGAATGTTAAACCATTTATGCTATTAGACCTATGCTTAAACACAGTATGCCAGACAGCTCTCATTACTATTGTCTACTCAAGCACAGTGGTAGTATCCCTTCCTATGATCAAGAGAGCCAAGAATTTTACAACTAGACTTCACTTCCTACATTATAGCTAAGTCCCCTGAGGGACCCTCCTGTTGAGAATAACTAAACTCGGAAAGTACATTACAAAATATTAGAATATCTACAAATGTCACTTATTAAATTAACATAAAAGAAGAAAACCATAATAACTGAAATATCCTCAGAAAAAATATTTGATATAATTCAATACTCATTTTATGAAGAGAAGTAATAGCAAACTAGGAATAAAAAGGAACATCCTCAACATGATACAAAGGTTCAAAAAAAATTACAGTAAAATTACTCCTCATGGTAATATATTAAAAACATTCTCTTTAAAATCAGGTACCAAAAAAGAATGTCCATCATTGCCACTTTACTATTACCACTTCTAGTCAAAGTTTTCTGGAGGTTCTAAAGAGTATAATAAGATATGGAAAAAAAGATAAAAATGTATAGGGATTGAAAATATGAAAAGTTATTACTTACAGATACAACAACAACAACAAAACAAGAAGAATCAAGAAACAAGATTTTCTAGAATCAAAAAACAAGAAGAATAACTATATTATTAGGAATAAAAAGAGAACTTAGGAAGATGGTTAAAGTGATTTATATATAAAAATAAAGTGTATTCATAAATACCAGCAACAGTCAGTTATAAAGCATGTTTTTTTTTAAAAAAAGACAACATGTATAACAGCAAAAAATAAAAGCCCACATAGTAAGAATAAATCTAACAAAAGGTATGTTAAACCTATATGCAAAAAATGATAAAATGTTACCAAAAGACATTAAAGAAGACTGAAATACATGAAGTGATATACCACACTCATGAACAAAAGACTCAATACTGTGAAGATATCAGTTTTCCTCCAAATGATAAATGGATCAATACAATTCCACTCAAACCCAACAGATCTTGAAAAACTAATTCAACAAGTTCTATGGAAGAAGAATGGCCAAGAACAGCTAACACACTCCTAAAGAAGAATATGATACGAAGATTTTCCTTACCAGGTATCACAGTAATTAAGACAGTTTGTCACTAGTATTGGAAAGAACAAATTGACCAACAGAATAGAATGGAACTCCAAAACAGATCCACATAACAGAATCAGATGACACAGATGACACTGACATATCACTGGGGAAAAGACGGACTTTTCAGTAATTGGGACAAACGGTTAACTACTGAGTAAAAAAAATGAAATTAGATACCTACCTCACTCCATACACAGAGATCAATTTTGAATGGATTAAGGGCATAAATGTGAAAAGCAAACTTTAAACGTTTTAGGGGAAAATATAGGAGACTACTGTTTCGATGTTGGGGCAGAGAATACCACCGTAATGAGGTATTCTTTTACACTCACTAGTCTATAAAATATTAAGAAGTCTGACAATACCAAAAGTTAAAAAGAATGGAGTATTTTGGAGATTCTTAGTCACACTGCTGATCAAAATATAAATTAGTACAACCACTTTGGGAAAATTGGCATGAGATTTCCAAGTTAAACATTCTCATAATCTTCAACCCAGCAATCTCATATCTTGGTCCACTACTTGCTCTTGTACATGTATACCAGGAGACAGGCATGAAAATGTTCATAAAATGTTCATACCATCAAAAAAGCCAGTTTATTCATTATCTACAGCTGCATAACAAATTACTTTGAAATGTGGTTGCCAGGGGCCAGCCTGGTGGCATGGCGGTTAAGTTTGCATGCTCTGCTTCAGTGGCCCAGGGTTCAGGGGTTCGGATCCCGGATGCAGACCTGTACACCACTCAGCAAGCCATGCTGTGGCGGAGTCCCTCATACAAAATAGAAGAAGACTGGCACAGATGTTAGCTCAAAGACAATCTTCCTCAAGCAAAAAAGAGGAAGATTGGCAACAGATGTTAACACAGGGCCAATTTTCCTCACCAAAAGAAAAATGTGGTTGCCAAAAACAATAAACACTTATAATCTCCCAGAGTTCTGTGGATCAAAAATTTGGCAGCGGTTCAACTGGGAGGTTCTGGCTCAGGTTCATTAGGTTGCAGTCAGGATATACTGGCAAGGTCTGCAATTATTTGAAGGCCTGACTAGGGCTAAAGATGGCTCACTCACACAGATAAATTATTGGTACTGGTTGTTGCTAGAAGCCTGAGTACCTGCCCACATGGGCTTCTTCATAGGTCTGCTTAAGTATCACCATGACATGGCTTCTGGCTTTCTCCAGAGAGACAGAGCCAGGAAAGCAAGGGAAAAGTTGCAAAAGTCTCAATGTTACTTCCTCGATATTCTACTGCACAGAGGGCAATCCTATGCGGTGTAGGAGGGGTCTACACAAAGGCATGAATATCAAAAAGCAAAGATCATTGGGGGCCATCTTAGTGTCCGGCTGCCATAACTGAAAAAGGCTGTTCTCCAATTATAGGAGGGCAGATATGCTGTATGTTAATAGAGATGAATAGTATAGAGCAGTGAAAGTGAATGAACCACAACTACACTCAAAAACATGGATGAGGGGCCGGCCCCGTAGCTTAGCGGTTAAGTGCGCACTCTGCTACTGGTGGCCCGGGTTCAGATCCCTGGCGCACACCGACGCACCGCTTGTCCGGCCATGCTGAGGCAGTGTCCCACATACAGCACCTAGAAGGATGTGCAACTACGACACACAACTATCTACTGGCACTTTGGGGAGAAAAAGGGGAAAAAAAAAGGAGGAGGATGGGCAATAGATGTTAGCTCAGGGCCGGTCTTCCTCAGCAAAAAGAGGAGGATTGGCATGGATGTTAGCTCAGGGCTGATCTTCCTCACAAAAAAAAAAAAAAAAAATGGATAAATTTTCCCAAAATAATATTAAGTAAACAACCAAGTCTCAGAAAACTATATACAGTATAATACCATTTATATAAACAAACTAAACTAAAACAATTTATTGGTATCACAATTTAGGCGATAAAACTATAAGAAAAATCAAGAGAAAAATACAAAATTCAGAATAGTGGTTACCTCTGGGAAGGTGGGAAGAGTATGAGACAGGAAGAAACACAGGTCAATGCAAATTATTGGTATTGTTTTGAGTCTTGGATTGAGTGGTGAATTTACAGCTGTTCATTATATTATTATGGTTTATAACTTGCATAAGTATTACGCATAGAGCTGCCACTTTTGAATCAGTATATAATATATGTACGATCACATACAGGCCCTGGTTGCATATAATCTTTATTTATCAACAATATATAATATATATTTTTATGTGTGTCTGAGGAAGATTGGTCCTGAGCTAACATCTGTTGCCAATCTTCCTCTTTCTGCTTGAGGAAGATTGTCGCTGAGCTAACATCTACGCCCACCTTCCTCTATTTTACATGTGGGATGCCAGCCACAGCATGACTTGATGAGCGGTGTGTAGGTCTGCGTCTGGGATCCGAACCTGCACACCCCAGGCCACCGAAGCAAAGTACACGAACTTAACCACCATGCCACTGGGCCAGCCCCTCAACAATATGTTTTTAAATAAATGATAAAGAAAAATATTAAAATAAAAAGAATATTATAACTAATTTTAGTAGCACTGCTTTTTTTTTTTTGAGGAAGATTGGCCCTGAGCTAACATCTGTTGCCAATCTTCCTCTCTTTTTTCCTTCTTCTTTCTCCCCAAAGCCCCAGCACATAGTTGTATATCCTAGTTGTAGGTCCTTCTAGTTCCTCTATGTGGGAAGCCGCCTCAGCATGGGTTGCTGAGCGTTCAGTATGTCCGCGCCTAGGATCTGAACCAGTGAACCCCAAGCCGCCGAAGCAGAATGCACGAACTTATCCACTACACCACCACGCCAGCCCCAACACTGCTTTTTAGAATTTGTTCTTTGGGATATTTTTCTCTAAACATAATGTTGAGAGTCTAGTATCATCTATTTTGTCAGAAATTTGGGGGTCCTGCTGGTGAATAAACCCCAGTAGAAACAGTTATAAGGAAAAAGGATAAAGAGGTACATACTGAATAAACTTCAGAGAAGTTATATATCAATAAAATATGATATTACTAAAACCCAACTGATTCCTTGCCTGTTTTGAAATGGAACTAATATTTTGAATAAAAACTGATTTCTTCAAAAGCTTTGCACTAGCTATTAAAAAAGATAAACTGTAAATTGTTTTTAAAACCTGTATTAAAAAATAATAATATCCCACAACTTTATAATAAAATAGTTTAAAACACAACCATGCACTTCTGAAAATGTCAACTGCCTTTTACGTTTTTGTTCTTTGTTTGGTATACTGCCACTAGTAAGTATAACAAGTAAAATCTGCCTTTGGAGATACGTAAGTGATTAAAATTTTTAAGTGCTGGCAGAAGGGGCAGTTATAAGCAACTTGAAAATGAAAGATGAGGACTAAGAATTCAATTCAGAATAATCTATCCCTTCGACTACTAAAGGATGGGCTCATCTAGTCGCAAAAGAATATTTCCCACAGGGCCGGCCCTGTGGCTTGGTGGTTAAGTGCGCGCGCTGCAACGCTGGCGGCCGGGGTTCGGATCCCGGGTGCGCATTGAGGCACCACTTCTCCGTCCATCCTGAGGCCGAGTCCCACATACAGCAACTAGAAGGATGTGCAGCTATGACATACAACTATCTGCTGGGGCTTTGGGGGGAAAAAATAAATAAAATCTTTAAAAAAAAAAAAAAAAGAATATTTCCCACAGAGAATCATCTGACACAAAAATGGGCTTTAATTCTGAGAAAAAAATAGTAACTTTCCTTGTTCTTCCAAAATAAGATGAAAAAGGAAAATGCTGTAACAACAGCCACTGGAGGGAAGACTTGATGTTAGAATGAGAATAAAACAGGCATAAAACATTTTATCTGGTGCTTTGTCTGAACATAACATTTTGTTAAACTCATTTCTATTTGTTTAAATGACAAATGCTGAAAATACTGCTTTTTCTGCATGAGAGTTAAATTTCCTTTCACTGAAAAACAGATGTTGATTCAACCATCCTCTACTGGTACACAAATAAGCAGTAAGAAAATTATAAAGCTGCCTGGACTAACAAAGAATTAGCACCAATGCTTAGTCTAAGTATGTATTTAAAGGCCTATATTTGATTTTAAATATGTTTATATTTTGTTCACTTTAAACTTTATCCACAAAATTTTGCTATAAGATCTCAGGCATAACTTAGTCTCTAAGTAACTACCTGAAATCCCACTACACATGAATTGGCAAAGCTTCGGTAAACTTGTGGCACTGCTCTTCATGTGGTTGATGGGTTTGGTTTTGTTTTTAATGAAAATATTGATATATTTTAATATTTGTTGACGTAAACCTGGTTTTACACACATACGTATTACAAGGATCCCAAAGCAAGCTGCAAGCCTCCAGTGCTGGCCTTTTACAGATCACTAAGTACAGGGATGTTAATTAAAGCAACTTTAAATAAAGATTCAAAACATAAAATCATAAACTGGAAGGGCAGAGAAGTGAGCTGTTTCACAATTCTAGTTTCTATTTTAACAGTGGTTATATACTATATACAATAAACACCAAGGTTGCATAAACTCCTGAAACAATTCCACACATAACAACATCCCTTCCCTTTTAAAATGATTCCTTACACAATCAATATTTTGGAGATGACTTCTTACACTCAAGGATCCTACTGTGATTTAATCAGTGAGCCGACAAAACTGTCAGTCAGTTCTGAATAAGAACCATTCATAAGAAAAAGCAAGAAATGAAGTGTAGAGTAAACTCTGAAATAAATTCACAGGAAGAGCATAGAAATTCAACTGACAAGGTACTCAATTGAATAGGAAACACCTAAACTAAGAAAACAGACCTAAAAAATAAATCAGTAACAATGGATATGGAAAAAATATAATTCAGACAGTTGTGGCAAAAGAAAAATTTAACAAAGCTAATTAAAATGTGATATACCTGTATATACTGTAAGTTTACTTATATTTTAAATGTACATGGGAACTATTTTAGGACTTCTGTAGTATAGTTTCAATTTTTAAAAAATTTTATGAAGTAAATAATTGGTTAATTTATATGTTTTAATTTTGGGATCTATCCAGTATTCTTTAAATATTAAAAATAAATAAAAAATAGTAACTGGAAATTGCTAAATATATTCACTTACCAACAATAAACCAAAAACTAAAGTTTTATAATTATGGAATACAAAGAATAGAAAAAAAACAACCTCAGGGTGGGCCTGGTGGCATAGGGGTTACGTTCGCACACTCCACTTCGGCTGCCCGGAGTTCGCAGGTTCAGACCCCAGGCGTGGACTCACCACCATTTATCAAGCCATGCTGTGGCAGGCGTCCCACATATAAAGTAGAGGAATATGGGCACAGATGTTAGCCCAGGGCCAATCTTCCTCAGCAAAAAGAGTAGGATTGGCAACGGATGTTAGCTCAGGGCTAATCTTCCTCACACAATAAAACCAACCTCACCCAAATGTTTTGCAGAAATTCAAAACAAGTCCTAGGCAGTAAGACATCTTAATAAGATGACCAATAGCTCCATAATTCTGTAGGTGAATATATGTGTTATACTTCAAGGTTGAAATTAACTACAACAGGCATAAATGACTATTGCTTTGAAAATGGTGCTGCAGCTCCCATAAGGCCAACACTTAGAGAAAACAAAAGGTGGTTGGGCTCTGAGAGAAACACATTTTACGACTGTAGTCTAAGACTCTCTAAAGAAGAAATTTTCTTATTTTTAGAGTAATCTTAACTAAAATGTTACTTCATTTTGCTAAAATTTTGTTTTTTCCATGTCTTTCATAATAAAATTCACTACTAAATTAAAAAATGAAGTTTAAACTTTAAGAAATGAAACATTTCCACTCTGAAACATTTCTCATTCACTAATTACTATTCCTGAAAATATTTTCCTCAAATAGTGTGCCTCCCTAAGTGCCTCATGAAGTTTAGCTCTTTGTATTTTATATTATGGTCATCTCTGTACAGGCCATTTCACCTCTCAGAGGATAAGGACTGTGTCCTACTCTCTTGCCATCTCTTACATATTTTGGACTCATAAACGCTGACTTAAATCGGGCTGGTTTATAAAATAATCAAAGCCTATAAAAGCAGTAACATTCCCAAGAAACAGAGAGAGGAAAGATAATTAATGCAAAAATGAGTCCTTCATTTTTGAAACTGTATTCACAGAATTTTAGTAAACAAGGAATACTAAATGACATTCTGTCAAATGAAATCTATTAGCCAATCTAGATTAATTACTTAAATAATAAAAATTGATACTATTAGAGGATATGGTAGTATTTAGATATTTATAGTCAAGGTCTTATTCAGAAAGAAGCAATACACAGTAGAAACAATAGCCATATAGAAAAATAGAGTTAAGATAGTATTTATACTTAGGGTCTCATTCAGAAGGAAGCAATACATACTAAAAACAGCCATAAGGAACCAAAGTATCACTGCATTATTAGTTGGGTCAGTGCCTAACACAATAGTTTAGGGCTTTAATAAAGCTGGGTTGAAACACGTGGCTTAGGTTTGAGGCACAGGCAGAGCTTTCTATCTTTTCCTAAGTTTAAAACTAATTTTAGGATTTCAGAATCCTCTGAAATGCATGGTAGACCAGTAAACTTTAGGGAGGCATAAACGGAGCTGCATGGAGGATGTAAAGGACATATGATCTTTTAACAGCTATATGGCCCAATGAAAGTACAAGACTGGTCAAATGAGAAACTTCTCAATGAAGAGGGCAATAGTAGAAGAGAGAAAAGGCATTCCCCCTCAAATATCACTGTAATTTTCCCCTGAAAGGTCAATATGGAAATAATCTCAGCTGTTTTATTTACACAGATTTTAAATATGTGACAGACATTGGCAAACTAGATCATAAATAGGAAAGGGAAGAACCACAAGATTTCAAACCACAATAAACAATGTATAATAAACATTTGAGTGCAACAAATTCTGACATTTTCAACTCTGATTTTCCATTCCAGTCACTTGGTTTCACAATGCCAGGTAAATTGAAGAGAGTAGATAAATCATGGACTAAAAAGCAGTGAAAAAATGAGGATGGTGTTCCTTCTATACACTAAGTATCTCTCCCTAAAATTCAAAAGCAATATGGAAAGGTCAGTTCCAGGATGGAGAACTAAGAGCAAATAACTACAAGTCGGAATGTGAAACTTTCTGGTTTTTCTTAGCAACCTATGGCGTCTTAAGCATTACTGGCAGGGCAAGCATTATAAATGTCTTCCCAAGTTCAATGTATAATAAATTAATGAACAAAGCCAATCAAATACTACACTTATGTACTCTATCCACATCTTAATTCTCCATTGAATTTTAATGACTTATAGTTAACCATAAATACCACCTAGGCAGTTACTTATCAAATCATACCTGGTGTCAAAAAAAGGGAACATACTCAACTCCAAGTTCTCTTTGAGTTCTCAAAGGAGTGTCTTCCCCAAGAGAAGACAAATTATCAGGCTAGAGAAGAGTAATGACTACAAAAGCACTGAGTAATGACTGCAAAATCAAAATGCCGAAAAACTGAATTCCTTCTCCCTGAGACCAGGAACAAGGCAAGAATGCCCCCTTTCACCATCAAGCATATTAACAGAATTAAATGTGGATAGGGTACATAAAATGCAGTACTTGATTGGCTTTGCCCATTAATTTATGAATACCCACTTTCATCATTAAGTGAACTGAGAGAACTAAATGTGGATAATATAAATAAAATGTAGTATTTGATTGGCTTTGTTCAGAAGTTTATTACGAAGTGAGCTTCAGACACATTGGTAAGCTGCCTGCCCTACACATGATGCTTAAGTCAGTATACAGTGCTAAGGTAAAAAAAGGCACAGAGAGGGGCCTGGTGACGTAGTGGTTAAGTTCGTGTATACTTTGGCTGCCTGGGGTTCGCATGTTCAGATTCCGGGCGCAGACCTTTGCACCACTTATCAAACCATGCTGTGGCAGGCGTCCCACATATAAAATGGAGGAGGATGGGCACGGATGTTAGCCCAGGGCCAATTTTCCTCAGCAAAAAGAGGAGGATTGGCAACAGATGTTATCTCAGGACTAATCTTCCTCACCAAAAAAAAAAAAGGCACAGAGATTGGAAGAAAGAAGTAAAACTATCCCTATTTACATTTTATGTGACTGTTTACATGGAAAATGCCAGAGAAACTGCAAAACAACTACTATCGCTAATAAATAAATTTTTAGTGTAGCAGTTTTGGATATTAGATATTAATAATCTTCTATTAGATTTATTTTTAGGTATTTTATGTTTTTTGGCACCACTGAAATGAAATTTTTTTCATATTTTCTGATTGTTCTTGATATATATGTATATATATTTATATGATACAGTTGATTTTTATATATTTACCTTATATTCTCTCACCTTTTAAAACTACTTTGTTGAGAGAAATTAAAGACCTAAATAAATGGAAAGAAATACCATTTTCATGGATTAGAAAACTGGACATTTTTAAGATGACATTTCTCCCAAACCGATTTACAGATTCCACACAATCCCAATCAAAATCACAGCAGACTATTTTGTAGATATTGGCAAGTTAATTCTAAAATTCACGTAGAAACACAGAATACCTAGAATAACCAAAGCAATTTCATAGCAGAACAAAGTAGATGTACCCTACCTAATTTCAAGACTTACCATAAAGCACAGTAATCAAAAGTTTGCTATTGATAAAAAGATATACACATTAATGAAAGAGTCTAAAAATAGACTAGCATATAAAATCAACTGATTCCCAACAAAGGTGCAAGGCTACTCAACAGAAGGAAAGTCTTCAATAGAGTGTTGATTCGATTGAATGTCTGTAGGAGAAAGATAAAAACCAACCCCTACCTCACATGATACACAAAAATTAACTCAAAATAGATCATAGACCTGAATATAATACCTAAAACTGTAAAAATTTAGAAAACACAGGAGAAAATCTTTGCAACCTTGGAGTAGGCAAAGGTTTCTCAGCTAGAACAACAAGAACAAAGCTCTATGAATCACAAAAGAAAAAAATTGATAAATTCTGCCTCGTTAACATTAAAAACGTTTGCTCTTCAAAAAATAACGTTAAGAACATGAAAAAGAAGCCACAGACTGGGAGAAAATATTTGGTACACACATATCAGAAAAAAAAGACCTGCAACCAAATTATATAAAGGACTCTTAAAACTCAATAGTACATTGTCAGTGCTGTGGAGTCGATTCCAGCTCCTAGAGACGGTGTGTACAGCAGAGCTGACCCCCGCCCAGTCTTTCTGCACCATCCTCTCACCTTCCAATGTTCTATCAGACAATGCTCCACTGCTATTCACATGGTCTTTATGGCCAATTTTTTCACAAGTAGGTAGCCAGGTCCTTCTTCCTAGCCTGTCTTAGTTTGGAAGCTCCACTGAAACCTGTCCACCATGTGGGTGAGCCTGCTGGTATTTGAAATACCGGTGGCATAGCTTTCAGCATCACAACAACACACAGCAGCCACAGTGTGACAACTGAGAGACAGGTGGTGTGGTTCCCCGACCGGAAACAAACCCAGGCAGTGGCAGTGAGAGCATTGAATCTTAACCACTAGACCACTAGGGCTGGCTATACAAGACAACACAATTTATTTATTTATTTATTTAATTTTGTGTGTGTGTGTGTGTGTGTGTGAAGAAGATTAGCCCTAAGCTAACATCTGTTGCCAATCCTCCTCTTTTTTGCTGAGGAAGATTGGCCCTGGACTAACATCGGTGCCCATCTCCCTCTACTTTATATGGAACACTGCCACAGCATGGCTTGACAAGTGGTGCATCAGTCTGTGCCTGGGATCCAAACCTGCAAACCCCGGGCTGCCGAAGCCGAGTGCACGAACTTAACCACTACACCACCGGGCAGGCCCAAGACAACCCAATTTAAAAGTAGGCAAAAGATTTAAACAGCTACTTCTCCAAAGAAGACATAAAATGACCAATGAAAAATGGAATGAGAAAACATTTGGAAGTGATGGAAATCTTCGTTATATTGATTGTGATGATAGTTTTGGGGATGTATGCTAAAACATACCAAATTATACACTTTAAATATGTACAGTGCATAGTACTTCAACTATACCTGAATAATGTTAAAAGAGATAAAAGTAAGGAGACTTTTAAAATGTTAAAAAATGGTAATTGGCATGATTTATTTTGTTTTCTTAAAATCTTTACATGCTACAGTACTACTTACTCCACGGAGAATGATATGCCACGTGGATTAAAAAAAATATGAGAAATATATAAACTACTACTTGAGAAGGGATTATTTTATTACATTTCAGCCAAACCTTATTATTTTCTCCAAGAGAGATTAGCAAATACATACAAATACAAAAATAACCTAAATATCACAAGTATTTAGCTATGAGTGTAACTGTAACTGCTATTACAGAATTCATAAGACTGTAAACCAGAAAAATAGCTCTAAATATTTCAACTTCAAGCAACCATATACTTTCTTAATACATTAGAAATAATTAGATTTCTAATCCTACTACTCCAGTCAACGGAGCAATATTTACACACACGAAGAGAGCAAAAAGAAGCTTAAGCCAATCTTTAGCAAGTGTCTAATAACTTCTATAGATTTAGAGGGCTTGGGAGTAGATATAGACGTGGTATTTCACAGCCTTAAAAAGCTCTAACACTAATGACTTTTATTGAATCAGCAGAATCTGATAGTTTCCTACCATTCATTCATTCATTCACTTAATAAAAATTTATTGAGTGCCTCAAACATATCAGATTCTGTGTCTGACAGAAGCGATGCCAAAAGGGAGTAGAGCATATGGTGCAAACAACGGACAGTGGAGCCAGAACGCCGGTGTTTAAATTTTAACTCTGCCATCTATTCTAGGGATTACCTAGGACAAGTTAGTCAACCTCCAGTTGTGCAGTACAAGGTTAACTCAGCAGTCTTGGGGTGTTCAAACCCACACGTTCTAAAGAAGTGACTGGCCTTGACTGGCTTCTGGGAGATAACCTAAAAGCCCTTGGAATATCACGCCTAATAAGAGTTGTCTTTTTACATCTGAGCCTTGGGCCATGCCATATAGTTTATACTAACCATGTGATTTATGATGAATGCACGTTTTTATTCACCTGGGTCCTGTGTCATGCTGTATCAGTTTGATCTCTGTGGGGGCTGGAGATTAAACAGATGTCAGTTATGGGGGCACTCCATGACTGACACCCAAAAAAACCACCCTGGACACCAAGGCTCAGGGGAGCTTTCTTGGTTGGGAACACATGCTGGGAGAACTGATCATTTTCCGTGTGGCTCTATTGAGAGAGGACAAATGGAAGCTAGTATAACCACAGGCCCTCCAGGACCAGTTCAACTGACCCCATTTTATCAACAGACTAATTAAGAGTTGTCTTTCAGGAACTGAGACCCCTTGATCAGCTCAGGCCGGCTGAGACCACCAACTCATCAACTGGCCTATGCAAATGCTTGATAAGTGACCTTTGTGACCTCAAGGAGCTAAAAACTTCACCCTCAGATCATGGTAATGCCACCATCTTGTGAACATGAGTCCTATGAAGAGGCGTGAAGCTTAACTATGCTTGCGCAGATCATTAATCACCTCAACTCTCCTTACCTCCACTCATCTATCTCCACACTTCAGACCACCCTGCCCTTCATCCCATAAATTGTGCCCCAAGCCCTGGATCAGGGAGACAGATCTGAGGGCACATGCCCCGTCTCCTTGCAGATCGATCTCGCAAAATAAAGCTACATTTCTTTTCCCAGAAGCTGATGCTGTAATAATTGGCTTTTTTTATGTGCATAGGGCAAGACAACTCCAACGTTGTGTGGTAACACCAGTGCCTTGTCTCTCCTGGACTCCACCCCATGTGTTTTCTTTGCTGATTTTAATCTGTTTCCTTTCAGTGTAATAAACTGAAACCATGAATATAACTGCTTTTCTGAGTTCTGGGAGTCCTGCCAGCAAATCATCAAATCTGAGGGGGGTCTTGAGGATCCTCAACATAGTAACACTGTGTCCACATCTAAAAAATGCATTTAATATTAGTACCTACTTAAAGAATAGCTGTGGGGATCAAATGAATTAACGTATGTTAGGTGCTTAGAATAATACCCAGCATATACAGGCATACCCCATAGATACCCAGGGTTTGGTTCCAGACCACCGCGATAAAGCAAATATCTCAACGAAGCAAGTCACATGAATCTTTTGGTTTCTCAGTACATATAAAAGTTATGTTTACACTATACTATAGTTTATTAAGTGTGCAATAGCATTATGTCTAAAAAATAATGTATATACCTTAATTAAAAAATACTTTTGGCGTAGCAGTTAAGTGCGTGCACTCTGCTGCAGCGGCCCGGGGTTTGCAGGTTCAGATCCTGGGCACACACCGACGCACCACTTGTCAAGCCATGCTGTGGCAGCGTCCCATATTAAGTAGAGGAAGATGGGCACGGATGTTAGCCCAGGGCCAATCTTCCTCGGCAAAAAAAGGAAGATTGGCATCAGATGTTAGCTCAGGGCTGATTTTCCTCACACACAAAAAATAC
This sequence comes from Ceratotherium simum simum, assembly GCF_057802395.1. Taxonomy (NCBI): domain Eukaryota; kingdom Metazoa; phylum Chordata; class Mammalia; order Perissodactyla; family Rhinocerotidae; genus Ceratotherium; species Ceratotherium simum. The sequence continues at coordinate 74,745,216 of NC_141903.1, read as the reverse complement.
TTCATTGCCAAAAAATGCTAACCATCATCTGAGCCTTCAGCGAATTATAATCTTTTTGCTGGTGGAGAGTCCTGTAAAAAATGCAGTATCTGTAAAGCGCAATAAAGAGAAGCACGATAAAACGAAGTATGCCTGTAATGCTTGCTGTTCTTCATGCTGTTATAAAAATAGGTGGTCCTAATGATTGAATAGCGTGGTCTAGTGAGAGAGGACATGAACAAATTAAATTGTAAGTGCTAAAAAACTATGCATAATGTATCAGAGGAACAAAGAGCATCATTTCCGTCTTTCCTATCCTCAACACCGCTGTCTTCATTTTAGGTCCCCATCATCTCTCACTTCCTAACTGGACTGTTGGAGTATCTTTGTAACAGTATAATCCTTACAGGATTCCCTGACATCACCATAACCACGACCACCACCACCACCAGCATCACCACTGCCTGATCCAAGTTCATATTCCTTCAACCAGATCCTACACTCTTAGAATCCATTCCCACCCATATTTCCCTGATTCCTAGAGACATAAACTGACAAAAATCATCCAGTTCTCTTGGTGTGTATCACACTTCTTCATAGTTTAAATGTTATACCTCACCTCTGAGGCCTGTTTGGACTTGAGTCTGGTTATAGGTCTAAAAACAATGTAATGTGGTTGGAATAAGACAAGACGAAGATCAGCAGACCACTGTAGTCAACTGCTTCAGGGGAGGCCATTATAGGGTCTTTAAGCCAGGGGAGATAGACCCCCCTGGGAAGGAGTAGAAGGGCTGCTTCTACTGGCAAAGGAAGTTCAACAGAATTTAGAGATCCAAGGTTCCTAGCTTCATCAGAACCTGCCCATACGTACCCATCCCAAGTGTCAAGGTGCCAATCCTTCCTAAGGTTGCAAATTCAAATCGTGCTGTAATTCAGTCACCCACATAATTTGTTTTACAGAAACCTTAGTACTGCAACTATAGGACATAAAGGTTTCTTTTACGGCAACAACAGATACAAATTTTGGTACCTAGAAGTGACGTGCTGCCATACCAACAACCTAAAATGTGAGAGTGGCTTTGAAACCAGGCAGGGGGCTCTGAGAAAAGTGTTAGAGAAAGTCTACGACACCCTGAAGAACCGGTTAATAGAAGCCCCATGGTCTTTGAGATAAGACTGTGGGTGATAACTTGCAAGAAAGCAAAGTAAATGTTATCAGAAATTCGAGGAAGGGAGACCCTTGTCATGTAGTAGCAGAAACTTTAGCAATACTGTCCCATGGAGCTATATGGAAAGTAGAAAATGTACTCAATGATCTAGCTAAGATTTCTAACCAGACATTCTTTTTGTGGCTTATAGTAAAACATGAGAAGCATGAGACAGAATAATGAAAGGTCTGTTAAACAAAAAGGAGCCAAGACCTGCTCTGCGAAAGACACTGTCAAGAGAGCGAAAAAATAAGCCACAGACTGAGAGAAAATATTTGCAAAAGACATACCCGATAAAAGTATCTTATCCAAAATATACAAAGAACTCTTAAAACCCAACAATAAGAAAACAACCCCATTAAAAAATGGGCCAGGGGGCTGGCCCCGTGGCGTAGCGGTTAAGTGTGCACACTCCACTGCTGGCGGCCTGGGTTCGGTTACCAGGCACACACCAAGGCACCACTTGTCAGGCCATGCTGTGGAGGCGTCCCATATAAAGTGGAGGAAGATAGGCACAGATGTTAGCCCAGGGCCAGTCTTCCTCAGCAAAAAGAGAAGGATTGGCATGGATGTTAGCTCAGGGCTGATCTTCCTCACAAAAAAGAAAAAAAAAAATGGGCCAAAGACCTGAATAGACACTTCATCAGAGAAGATATACAGATGGCAAATAAGCTTATGAAAAGATGCTCAACATCATATGTCATTAGGGAATTGCAAATTAAAACAACGAGATACCACTACACATCCATTAGAATGGCCCCAATCCTAAACACCGACAACACCAAAAGCTGGCAAGGATATGGAGCATCAAGAACTCTCATTCATTGTCGGTGAGAATGCAAAATGCTATAGCCATGTTGGAAGATAATTTGGCAATTTCTTACAAAATTAAACATACTCTCACCATATGATTCAGGAATCACACTCCTTGATATTCACCCAAATGAGCTGAAAACTTGTGTGCACACAAAAACCTGCACATAGAAGTTTATAGCAGCTTTATTCGTTATGGCCAAACTTAGAAACAACCAAGATGTCCTTCAGTAGGCAAATTAATAAATCAATTGTGGTACATCCATACAGTGGAATATTATTCAGTATTTAAAAAAATGAGCTATTAAGCCATGAAAAGACAGGGAGAAACCTTAAATGCATATTACTAAGTGAAAGAAGCCATGATTCTTATTGAGGAAAATATTCAGAATAAATAAGCTTGTCAAATAAATAGTTTGTTTTCAATGATAAAACTGAAATGTCTAGTTTCTTAAAAGTACTTGTAGTATTCCTAATGCAGATAAAATTTCCCCCATTACAATCACTCACACTGTTTCAAAGTAATGAAATATTACCTATAAACAATAATAATCTAATCACAATTACCTGTCAAACACATTAGCACAAACTGATTTATCATATTAGTCACCTAGAAAAAAGTAGGAAAGACCCTAGAAGAACGGGATACAGGTAAAAAATACTTTGATGCTGGAACAAAGAGGTCCAAATGTTCTCCAGTGAAAACAACTTTGTTGGATCCTAGTATCAAACCTAGAGCCATCCTGTTTAAAGTTCGGGCCAGAACACAACCTACAGACTAGACCCTACCACCACCTTGACAGCAGCTTAAGGGAGGTCACTAGAGCATACCAGGACTAAAAAATTCTAATTTACAGTATAAGCTACTACTTGGAGACAGAGTCTACACTGAATGCTACACCCCAATCACTGTAAGTATCCAGGGAAACAAAAATGAAAGGGTGCAATATAGCCACAGAAAGGCAAAGACAAACAGTACCCGTGTTAAAGTTTGTATAATACAGGAATCAAAGATTTGAATGTCCACAGGCACCAGAAAGTTACCAATAAATGAAGCCAGTGAGGCCCTATAAGTCATAAGCTTACACTGTATGACTGTGAAGACTGCAACAACTGGAAAATACAAGGCTCATTTCAAGGGAGTTGCCATTTGCCCCACTGTTGCTATATAGAATGACAGCCCAGTGTGACTGGAACTTCCTATTTTTCAGGACAAACCAAAAGCCTGGATTTTTACCTAAATTAGCTGGAAACTAATTTTAAAACATTAAAGATTGTGCAGGTCCATTTAGCCTGGGGGTCTCCAATTTGCAAACTTTGCTCAATGTAGTATTATAGAGGGTATAACTATTAGTATCCTCCCATACAGCTCAGCAACAGCCAGGGCAAAAACACATACACCAGTAATAAAAATAAGACTCCAGTGATCCCCTAAAATAATAATTCCTCAGAAAGTGGAATCAGTTCAAAAGTGTTTTTTAAAACCAAGCCGATAACTTCCATTTGTGGAACAGTCAAACCGTGACTTTCCCCTATTGGCACAGATAACTGACACCTCTTCAACCTAGCTGGCATTAAAAATAATAATAAAACTTTTAAATACAGTAATAATATTTCCTTCTGCTCTCAGATCTTTACCATCTATATATACATCTGTGCACCTGAACTTTCTTCATTTACAACTCATAATATATCTCCCTATGCCATATCTACATTTGCATAGCACGGTTCCTGACACGTCATTACTATCTATGACTAATTCTCATGTCAATGCTGTAATTATATTCCTTGCAAACACAAAACCTGAAGTCTTATCTTTGTGTCATTTTCCTTTATTCCACATTTTTAGACATCTTATTGGTAAATTTCTAAAACGTAATACCATTTCAACATCCATAAGTAAAAACAACCAATGCTTGTAATTCAAACATTATACTTAGTTCCTCAAAAATCAGAAGGTCCTATATTCTATCCCTTATTTTTCTCCTTCTTATTTACTGAAAAGATGCCTACCAAAATGCTTTCACCGTGCCTAGGAAATAGTAGGAATACACACACACACACACACACACACACACACACGAATTGTGGATGAATACATATCTATTAATTTTATTTGAGTTCTATTAAATGCTCCTTTGCTTTTTATATCTGATTGCAACGTCTCTGTTCACTCTCAAAGCCCTAGCAAAACCTAAATGTAGCAGGTTAAGTTCCTAATAAATGCATTTTTTAAAATGTTTTACAGACATAGCTCTTTAAAAGAAATCTGTGATAAAAGTTGTTAAAAGGTAAGTTTCTTTGGGGCGGTCCAGTGGTGTAGTGGTTAAGTTCCACACATTCTGCTTCGGCAACCTGGGTTCCCAGGTTCAACGGGGACCTACACCATTCCTCAGCCACGCTGTGGTGGCGACCCACGTACAAAATAGAGGAAGACTGTCACAGATGTTAGCTCAGGGCAAATCTTCCTCAAGGGAAAACGAGGAAGATTGGCAACAGATATTAGCTCAGGGCTAACCATCTTCAGCAGAAAAAAAAAAAAGGTAAGTTTCCTCAATTGAACTATTTTCAAAATGTAGGGAAAAAATTACATTGAATCTTCTTAAAGCATAACACAGTTGTATTATTTCCCTATCATGTTTCATTCCATCTTTCCTTCTTTCTACTACTTTCAAGTACCTTTGTTCTCAGTCTCTTTAGGTGATATGTAATCTAAAAGTTCTCATTGAAGCCTCTCTGATTAATCTCTTCTTTCGAGCTTTTACAATTTCAGATGATTCAACTTTAAAGTAGATCTATGGGAAACTGAGTTCATCAAACTCTTAACATTCCTCTTTTAATCAGTCATCGGATTTCTTGTGCTTGTAGAGGAATGTTATGTTAGGGAGATTTGTGTTACAATATTCTTGATACCTTTCTGAATATCCTCTAATCCTAGAAGATAGGTTATTTCAACATCACCAGTTCATTTGGCCCTGTTCTCAAATGCTAAGGCCATTTCTGTCCCTAATCAGAGGAAGGAAGGAGCAGAGAAAGGAGATGTGAAAGGTTCTGGACAACTACAGAGTTAGAAGGTACAGTCTACACAAGGGATTACATGCACTTCTAAACTACAAGTTCAGAGGATTCCCAAAGCCCCCTCAGGTTTCCTAATTCCCTAGCAAGACTCAAAGAACTCACTGAAAACTGTTACACTTATGGTTACAGTTTATTAAAGGCAATGGATACAGACTAACATCAGGGAAGAGAAGAAGCACACAGGACAGAGTTCAGGAGAGTACCAAACGCGGAGCTTCTGATGTCCTCTCCCCGTGGAGTCATGGATATGTTACTCTCTGCTATCTATGTGTGACAAATATGCAGTCTTGCCAACCAGGAAAGCTCAGAGGAGACATGGTGTTCAGAGTTTTACTGGGCTCCATCCTATAGGCATGACTGACTGACTGACTGACTGCCCACATGGCTGATCTCAATTTCCAGTTCAACCAATATCATGTGACCCACAGCCCCCACCCTTAGTCACACAGTCTTTCTGGTGTGGGCAGCCCCCATCCTAAGACTATACAGGAATGGCTAGTCCCCACCCTAAATAACATTGTTATATTGTGACCCAAGGCCCCCAGGTAAACAAAGATACCAGAGATTATCACCCAGAAGCTGAGAGTGAAGGCCAGACCTCTTTTTGAGCAAGGTTAAATTCTTTACTACACAGGACACAAGAGAAACCCTTCAGTAGTTCCTATTGCCTAGAGAGGCAAGTCCAGGCTCCTCAGCAAACTATACAAGCCTTCTCTCCTCTTATCTTACGCATCCCCCCATCCTTCATGAGTTGGCTCCAACCTCTTTCTCCAACTCCATCTCACTACAATCAAACTTTCTGCTCTAGCAATTGCAAACTCCTTTTTGTTTTTACAGACATCAGACTGCTGAGAGATATTTCTCCTGTCTAGAATGCCTTTCTGTTTTACTTTTAAATGACTCATCCTTAAGTTCTCAACTTAGCATCATTTTCTCCAGAAAGTCTTTCAATAACCCCAGGCAAGGCATTGTGCCTCTCCCATACATATTTCTATCATATTACATAGATATACATATTTCTATCATAATACAAAACCTTTTGCTAAAGTCTTATCTTTATAGCAGACACCCTAACCAGCATGTAAGATCCTCAAGTGTGGGGTCCAGATTGCCTTATGACTAGGGATCAACTTTTTACTGATTCAAATAACTGAGACCCTACCTAACTCTCGCCCTGTTTTCCTTTCTTCATTTTTCAGTTAATCTAGGTCTTGGGCCTTCCCCTATTTCTTTCTCCCCTCTTCTCCCATCACTTTGAAACCAGAGTCCTATCCCTGTTCAACTAATCCCTTTCTTTTCTGCCTGAACTTCCTCAACCTACCTGATCTGATACTTCCTGCTCACCCCCCAACCAACTCCTGGATATGACCATCTAACATAAATACTCCAAATACATTAGAGGGTGTTAAACCAAATGGATCACGATGATTAATTAATTTCTAAACTACTTAAGTGAGTACCAGAATCATTGCCATAGTATAGACAAAAACGATGACAAGAAGAATGAGGTGATTCAAACCAAGAGAGCATTTGACCCTGTCAATTAATCAAATTTTTCAAATTTTTTAAATGCCTCACCTTGAGTTACAATCTTCGTTACAATTCTAGCTTGTTCTATGTTCTACAAGGCACACAAACTATGCTTTGCACACTTCTTCATTACCTTGGATATTAACTCTCAATTGTTTTTTAAATAAAGGTAGTGTGTCTGTTGAGCCACATATAGTATCTTTCCTGCTGCTTTCTTATACCAGATCACATAAGAGGGCAATGTGATTAGCAGGGGATATGAATTCTAGCCACATCCCACTGCAGTTAGTAGTTAACACTGTTGGGTACTAGTTGTGATCATTCCTGTAATGAGCTATTAAAGGGCCTTAAAGGGGCCCAAATCCACACTCTTAGTCTTATTAGCACCTCTTTAACCTCTAAACAAATCAACCCTAAGTATATTATCAACCTAGACCATGCTTAAAATAAACACCCAATCTGCTATAAAGAAATGGAAACATACAATAAATGCTTTGCTTCAATGATCTGTCTTCACAGTGATATTTTTCTCTATAGCAAAAATTATCTGTATTATCTATATTGCAGTATCTATACTGCAAAAATGAACTGTTTCCCCCAAAAGGAGACAACAATACAATATCAGAGACAGCAGCACAGCACTGCTGTCTCTAACTTGTCTTTAACTTAGCTGTGAAACTTTGAGCAAATCAGTCATCTGCCACCTCATCTCTAGCAAATTAATCAATTTTAATTTGCCAAAAAGTGATAAGCAAAATTGTGGTATAATTTTTCATTCATTACTTTAAATTAAAGCAAAGTAATCGATTTAAATGAGCTTTAGAACTGAAATAGTTAGCTAAATGTAGTACCTCAAGAGTATTTAATAAACAATGATAGTGTACAAAACATTCAATAGTAAAAAAAAAAAATGTGTTTTGTTTTGTTTTGTTTTGTTTTGTTTGGTGAGGAAGATTGGCCCTGAGCTAACATCTGTTGCCAACCCTCCTCTTTTTGCTTGAGGAAGATTGTCCCTGTGCTAATATCTGTGCCAATCTTACTCCATTTTATATGTGCGACACTGCCACAGCATGGCTTGATGAGCGGTGTGTAGGTCCGCGCCTGGGATCCAAACCCACATATGCCGGGCCACCAAGGCATAGTGTGCAAACATAACTACTAGGCCACGGGGCCAGCCCCCAGATGTGTTATCCTGAACTAATGTGCCATCAGCCACTCTGGATCAAAAATTCCTTACCTCCTTAAACAGATAATCCAAAAAAAATTATTTTAAACAATGCTGAACATTGTTAAATTACACAATTACTCATTAAATTATTCAATTAAACCTCATTACTCTATGGATGGAAATGATGTGATACATGATCTGAACAACTTAGTTTATTCCTGTAGGACTGTATACACTGCACAACTTCCACTGACTGTTGAACCCAATGGACTGACATACATTACTTGATATACAGTGGGTCTTACTAAATGACTCAATACCAAGCAGCTGACTTCAGAACCACATGCTGGGATGAAAGTGGAAACTGGCACTCTCTCAGCCTATCCCCCATTCTATTCCAACCTGTAGAGCTATATTACTTTCTGTCACTTTGTTTCCGGGTCCCTTCTCCTTTGCTCTCAGTTCTGGTGCTTATCATCCATTACTGATATTGATCCCATTTGCCACTCTCCATCTAGCCACATTTGACTGCTGTACTGCTATTCAACACTTCTTTTCTCTGTTTATTCATCATTTTTGGCTCCTCTGTTTCTTGTTCTTCTCAGCTACCAGACAAAAGAGATCTACTTCACAGGCACAGTCAGCCAATCAATACACTCCTTTCCTTCTAATTAAAAAGAAAAAAAAACAAAGCAGGTCAGGATGATCTTTGGCTTTTCTGAACTGTTTTCATCACAATCTGATACTCAGAGGCTCATTCGTTGTTACAAAAGATGCTTTATGGTTTCTTTTATTTCTGAGTTTGGAGTTACTGCAGATACTTGGTCTCCAGACAACTGTCGTTTTCCAATTATAGTATTTTACAGTTAAAAAGCAAAAGAAGACAGGGTGGCTCACTCTTAACCCTTAAAAGGTTCACCAGAAAAAAAAAGTCTCCAAAAATTTCTATTAAAATTAGATCTTAAAATAAATGACTAGTACCCCAAAGAAGATATATAAATATGTCTCCAGAGCATATGAAAAAGATGGTTACATCAACAATCATCAGGGGAATGCAAATCAAAACTACAGGAGACACTACTTCACCCCATTAGGATGGCTATTATCAAAAAAACAGAAAATGTGTTTGGCGAGGATGTGCAGAGGTGTTGGTGAGGATGTGGAGAAACTGGAACCTCTGTGCATTGCTGGTGGGAATGTAAAATAGTGTAGCCACTGTGGTTAACAGTAAGGTGATTCCTAAAAAAATTAAACATAGAATTACCATATAATCTAGCAATTCCACTTCTGGGTACATACCCAAAAGAAATGACAGCAGAGACTCAAACAGATATTTGCACACCCATGTTCATAGCAGCATTATTCACCATAGCCAAAAGATGGAAGCAATACAAGCATCTATGGACAAATTAAAGTATAAACAAAATGTATATATATATACAATGAAATATTATTCAGCCATAAAAAGGAAGGATATTCTAACATATGCTACAACATGGATGAACTTGGAAGACATTATGCTAACTGAAATAAGTCAGTCACAAAAGGACAAATATTGTATGATTCCACTTATATGAGGTACCTAGAGTAGAGATAGATAATTCACAGAGGCAGAAAGTAAACTGGTGCTTGCCAGGGGCTGAGGGGAGGGAGGGAATGAGGAGTTAATGTTTAAAGGGTACAGATTTTCAGTTGAGGAAGATGAAAAGTTCTGGAGATAGATGGTAGTCATGGTTGTGTAACAATGTGAACGTACTTGATACTACTGAAATGGGCAGTTAAGAATGTTTAAAATGGTAAATTTTATGTTATGTATATTTTACTATAATAAAAAAATGAATGAAAAGTAAAGTTGACATAGGGCAGAGAAGTACTCGCTGCTTAGTTATCCACGGTACCGTGCAAACCTAATCTGACTCTAAAACAGACAGCACAAGTTATGTACAACTAAGTAAATGGTGTTTAATTTTGTTAGCACTAATGAAGAGCATGGAAACATCTCTCTATATATAAGGACATCATATTCTCCTCATAGAGGTCTGTCTGGGAAAGTTGAGAAAAATACGCTGTCAATAAACAAGACATCCCACGCACACACCAAATCACTGATTAAATATTCATTCTCAACATTTTTAAACCCTAATGCCTCCATGCTACATCCTTGCTATTCCAAGATATACCAAACACTCTTGCCTCAGGGCCTCTCACCAGCCTAAAATGCTCATCTCCCAGGTACCTGCAGAGCTTACTGTCTCATTCCAATCAGATGTCTACTCAAAGTCCCCTTATCACAGAGGCTGAGCCTGACCACCCTATCTAAAATAGCTATCATTCTCTCTTCCCTTAATGTACTTTATTTTTCTTCATAGGTCTTATCACTATTTGATATATATTTACTGGCTAATTGTCCTTCTCCACCCCCTACAATGTACACTCCAGGAGCACAAGGACTTTGTCTATTTTGTTCACTACTATCTGCCCAGCACCTAGAACACTGCCTGGCACACTGATGGTGGCCAATAAATATTCGATAAATGAATGAATAAATGGATGTTCACAGCTTCACAGATATTTCCCTCTTGGCCTTCGTACTATTCTACCATTTACCAGCGCTGCAGCAGCCACTGCCTCCAAGTCATCCAGAGCATCCCTGGTTTAGGCTTCACTGGTTAAGTGGAAGGACCGCCTAGTTAAAAAGTCAGATAGAAGCCTGGTACCAGCACATCAAAAAAAGTGCTCTCTGACTCAGTTTCTAAATAAACTAAATGAATACAGTATATCTGTCCCTCACAATGAGGGATACTGAATGTACTTCTACCACTGCCCTAAGACAAAAAGATACCAAAATGCACAAACACTGCTTGTCAATAAATATAGCCAAAAACCAAGTAACCAGTTACTTGGCCAAACAGATACACACTCTGGAGCCCTAGAAGAATATGTTAAATCTCTGGATGAGGGAGAGAGAAAACTGCTTCCAAAATATACCTAATTTTATTTCAAAGTCAAAAGTATTCAACTAAGAATTCATCCCAGTGAAATGTCCCACCAGCACCCATACATGTTACAAGTTTTGAGAGCATTTTATAACTGCACTTTAATCTTCTGTCTGCAGTAAATGACTTCTGGTAAAGCTTTGGCAGTTGATGATCATTTTTGTAGAAAAAAATCTTTAACCAGAGAACTGCAATACCTCCCCTCCTGAGAAAGCGTAGGAGGGCCCATTACTCTACGATCTCCAGGGCTGCCAGAACCTCCTAAGTCCAGGTGTAAGGAGAGTCATCCAGGGAACACACGTGTCCCGCCCCGCCTCGCAAGTGGCAATGGCAGGTGCAACCTGCCCATCAGCGGGGTCCCGGACACAGGGCAAAGGTGTCTCCACGAAACGCAGCGTGGCTCCGGGTAGCTTCCGGGCGACCCCCGCCCGAGACGGCCCAGGCCAGCCCCCTCCTCTGATTTCAGCCGGGGCCTGCCCCCCAAGCTCACATCCCCTCGAACGCAGGTCCTACCTGAGCTCTGCCCCCAGCTACAGGGCTGCGGGGGCAGGCGGGAGGAGGCGTGGCCTTCCAGCTCGCCAGTCGAACTCCCTCGTGCGGTAGTTATGACTTTCCCTCTCGGGATCCGCGCCCCGACCAAGTTCGAGTTGCACTTCCGGGGTCCGCAGGAGACTGAAACGTCATTGCGCACGCGACGGCGGCGGCCACAGTCCGGAAATAGGCGGGGCGTGGTCCCTGGGTTGGTGCCTGTGGCGCTGGGTGGGCTGGGAGAGAGAGGCGTGTGGGAGATGAGTTGTCTTGTTCTCTCCTCGCGGATTCTACTCGTCCTTCCTTTACCCTCTCTTCTCAAGCGAGGGACACATCTTCCTGGTAGCCGTAGAGGACTGGGCCACCTGAAGCCTTGTTCTCCGAGCGGAATTTAAAATACAGTTCCGGGAATGTTCATGCAGCTAATTGCCCACTCTCCCATTTATGGTTTATCCGGCTTTACCCGATCCATTCAACTCCAGAAAAGACGGGAGGTGGACAAGCCTAGATTTAGAAGATTAAATTTACCTGTAAATTATGATTTATGTAAAGTAAGAAGTTAAGGATAGCCTCTCGGACGTTGCTCTTTTTCCTATCTTCTGAATACTAATAGTATAGATTGGAAAGAGCTGTGGAAAGCTAAAGGCACGTCGATAACAGGTGTTTGGTTCTAAACTCAGCCTTTAAGGCAGAAATCCCTGATAGTAAAAATTCCCCATGAAAATCCTCTACGTGGCTCACAAAGTACGGAATACATGATGTTAAGGATAAACTCTAGATCTTTAATTCTTATGCACACTTGAATGTGAGACCTCTTAGCTAATTTAAATGTTAGAATGAAAGGAGAGATTATGTGTAGATATCTGGGCATTTAAACAGTCCTGATAAATCCAATATTAACTCAGTCTTCATCTTACTTAATAATCATTCAGCAGCATTGGACACAGTTAATCACATCCTCCTTCTTGAAACCTCAAACACCTTCTTCATTTGACTTTTGTGAAATCACAGTGCTCTTTTGAGTCTCCTTTGCTGGATTTTTCCTGATTTCTAAATGTCAATGTGCCCCAGATCTCTTCCCCTCTTTAGCCACCCTCATTCCGCAGGTGATCTCATCCGTTCCTTTCACTGTCTTTTATATGGCATCACTATGCTGATGGCTTCCAAGTATCCATATCCAGCCCTGATTTCTTTAATTTCTGTACTCGCATATCCAACTTCCTATTTCAACATATCTACTAGGATATTTACCATGAATTTCAAACTCTGTATTTTCAACCTCCACAAACCTGTTCCTGTTGCATATGTTTCCATCTCAGTAAAGGGTACATCAATTCTTACTGTTGTTCAGATCATCATTTGATTCCTCTTTCGCTCACATTCCACATCCAATCCCTCAGCAAAATCTGTTGGCTCTCTTTTTAAAAGATATCCTAAATCTAACTAATTCTCACCACCTCTACAGCTACCACTCTAGTCCTCACTAGATGCTGTAATTGTGTCTTAATTGTTCTACATGTTTCTATTCTTGCCTCCCTACAGTCTAATCTCCAATTAGCAGCTGTAGAAATCCTTTAAAAATGCAAATCAGAATTTGTTACTTTCCTGTTCAAAACCTCTAAAATCTTCCCTACTCAAATAGAATAAAATCCAAAATTATTTTCATAAGCCTATAAGATTCTGTATGATATGGCCCCTGGCCACCCCATGCTGCTACTGAAGAAGAGGACGGTAAGAGATTTTTTGGGGGTGGAGAGTGGGAACTTGATCAATAACTTTGGAGTTTGGGAAATGGCAGTACCAAAGATGATTGGTCAACTCTCTTGTCTGGAAATATTTAAAGGCAAGAGACTGACTAAGAGTGCCTGTGATGACAGAGTAAAGAGGTATCAACTGTCAAGTTCTCCCAACAGCTAGTAGACATATTGGTACATGGCTAGGTATATTAGTTTTCTAGGGCTGCCATAACAAAGTACCTCAAACTAGGTAGCTTAAACAGAAGTTTATTGTCTCACAGTTAGGGAGGTTAGAAGTCCAAGATCCAAGTGTAGGCAGGGTTCATTCCTTCTGAAGCCTGTGAGAGAGAATTTGTTCTATGCCTCTCTCCTAGTTTCTGGTGGTTTTTGGACAATCTTTGGTGTCCCTTGGCTTATAGATGCATCACCTCAATCTCTGCCTTCATCTTCACATGGCATTCTCCCTGTGTGCTGTGTCTGTGTTCAAATTTCCCCTTTTCAGAGGGACACCAGTCATACTGGATCAGAGCCCAACCCAGTGGCCTCATTTTAACTTGATTACTTCTCTAATGGCCTTATTTCCAAATAATGTCACATTCTGAGGTACTGGGTTTAAGACTTCCTTGTATCTTTTTGATGGGGACACAATTCAACCCATAAACTAGGGTAGAATTGTTATTAAAAAGGAGCTAAGCAACTGGAGTAGAAATAAAGGAGAAGCAAACCAACCAGCAGAATGAGGTTGTGTGAGGTAAGGCACTAGAAGAGATGCTGTGTGGGAATTCTGAGATGCTAGCTGGAACATTCATTCCATGTATCAGGAAATGGCACTGTTGGAGTTCGTGGATTTGGGTGAATCTCCAAAAATGTACAAAAGTAACTAATGACAAAGAACCAGTACTTGGGCATTTGTTACAGAGGGGACCATGATCTCAGTTTATAATAGCCTTTTCTTCCTACCGCTAAGCTGACTCTGAAGGATCCCAAGGAAACAGAATGTGGGAAGAACACAAAGAAGTAAAAGGTGGAGGAACTAAGACAAAGCAGATCATACCCTCTTCCTTCTAACCATATTTGTGGGTCAGGCCTGGAAAAGAAGACACTGTAAAGTGATTTAGAGGTTTCCAGTCCAATATGTAAAGAGTTTGGAGGTCAAAGTCAGTCACTTCACAACAAGAAAAATCTGAACAAACTAGAAATCAACAACTTTTCCTAGATCCTTCAGAGAATTGAGGTCACAGGGAAAACTGCTGCCCCCCAACTGGAGAGACAGACAAGCAGTAAAAGAGAAGCACAACTTACAGGGAGCAGGAACCAGTATGAGTAGGAACACTTTAAACTATCATCGACAAATTACTGAAGGCTCAGTGTGGACTACCTTGAGAGTTAAAACTCATGGACTAGCTTGAGAATTAAAAACTCCAAGTGGTCCCAGTTGTGGGGTGGAGGAACACCCATACTTTGGTGAGTTTACCTCCAGGAGCTCTACCAGGTTCTCACCGTGAAGATGAGAGAAAAATCCTCTTCTGACAGTGGGAGAGGAAAAGTGACCATTTTGAAATATGCCCAGAGCTCTTTGTTTTCCTTAACAAATCCTGCCCTTAAGGGAAACTATTTTACCAGAGCCTAACCAACTTGGGGTTTACCAACCTAGAGGAATGGAAATACTCAACTCCAGCCCACTCTGGCCTTCGAAGTAGGGGGAAAGTGGACAACATGCAGGAACAGAAGGGTACTGTAAGCAGAGAGATGAAAATGCTAAGACTCAAAAGGAAATGCTATAACTCTAAAACATTGTAACAGAAATCAAAAATATCTTTGATAGACACATAAGTAGACTGGACACAGCCAAGGAAAGAATATAGGTTGAGGATATGTCAATAGAAACTTCCAAAACTGAAATGCAAAGATAATAAAGAATGAGAAAGAACAGAATATCCAAGAACTGTGGGAAAATTACAAAAGATGTAATATGCGCATAATGGGAATACCAGAAGAAGAAGAAAGAGAGAAAGGAACTATTTGAAGTAATAATGACTGAGAATGTTTCAAAATTGATGACAGACACAAATCCACGAATCCCAGAATCAGAGCACTCCAAACTGGACAAATACTAAAAAAAAATCTACACTTTGGCATATATATTCAAACAGCAGACAATCAAAGACAAAGAGAAAAGTCTTGAAAGAAGCCACAGGGAAAAAAAGGATAAGAATTACATTGGACTTATCTTCAGAAACTATGCAAGAAGAGAGTGGAGTAAAATATTTAAAGTGTGGAAGGTAAAAACCACCAATCTGGAATTCTGTATCCAGTGAAATTATCCCTAAAAAGTAGAGGAAAAATAATGACTTTCTCAGAAAACAAAAATTAGGGAAATTGGCAGTGGACCTGCCCTGCAAGAAATATTAAAAGAAGTTCTTTGAAGAGGTGGAAATGGTCTAGGTCAGAAACTTGGATCTGCACAAAGAAAGGAAGAGTTTTAGGGAAGGAATAAATTAAGGTAAAATAAAATCTTTTATGTTCCTTATTCTTAGTTGATCCAACAGATAATACTCTGTTCAAAATAATAATATCAACATTGTGTTCTCTGATTATAGCTTATGCATAAGTGAAGTGAATGACAGCAGTTATAAGGGACAGGAGGGAGGAATTGTATTTTCACTACCCATTAAGCGGTATAGTGTTGTTTGAAGTGGACTTCGATGAATTATAAAAGTATATTGCAAACTCTAGGGCAACCACTGAAAAAATTTTTTTAAAAAAATGTCTGATGTGGTAAGAGAGGAGAGAACCTGGAACCATATAAAATGTTCAATTAAAGTCAGAGAAAGCAGAAAAGAGTAGAAGACCAAAAAAAAAAAAAAAGAAGAAAGAAAAATAAAAAACTACAAGGGCAATCTGAAGAATAAGAAACATTTACAGTGATTTATATCATATTGAAACTTTAAATAACTAAAAATGAGACATTCCAAAATATCTTAACATGACCAGAAAAGCCATAATGCATGCCTAGCATATAATCCAGGGATAGGGAAAAAGATCTGACAAAGCTGGTTTGGATTGTAGTGGAGGAGAAAAGTTAGGTTTTCTGCTTGTTACGCACTACCGCAAGTGCTGCACATTCAATATATAAGTTACATCTAGATATATGTAAGCTACAGAAACTATAAAGTTTAAAACATTATGTCAAATAATCACATAAAAATCGTGTTTTCAAGTTTGGAGTGGTACTTCCTCATTGGGATATTAGTAATGAATAATTCTTCAATCCCTTCTTGGTACATTTCCTCTTTTATTAACTTTCCCTTCCAGCTTATATCTCAAGTCTGAACTTCTCTATTCCTGGTTCTCCACAATTATTTCTATAAGCACAAAATTTATTCTTACTCTTCTTCATTCTAATCCTCTTATAGACTGATGTCACTATTGTAGACAACCTGATTATTCCCAGATATCCTCAGAAATGTACTCTACTCTCTTTATTCACTGAAACTTGATATATTGGATGTCGAATATGGTTGATGGGTTTTTAAGATACATACCCACATTCTTATGATGAGCCTTCCTTCTCACACACACACACACACACACACACACACACACACACTCAGACACTACATTCCTATAATAAATCTTAGCTGTGAGTACAACTGTGTGATTAGTCCTATGAGTTTTCCTAATCTCCGGATGTAGGGGTGGTCTTGAGACTCCCCCAAAACAGTTACCCATTCTCAAGGGAAAATACAAACAATGGAGATTGATCCCAAGATGATCAAATAGGACTTTAAAGAGCTCTTATAACTATGCTTAATGACATAAAGGAAAGTATACTCCTACCAAAAGAAAATAAAGCAAATCTCAGCAGAGACATAAAAACTATAACAAAGAACCAAATGGAAATTCTATTACAGGGAAATAAAATATCTGAAATTTAAAAAAATCCACTGGATGGGCTTTATAGCAGAATGGAGATTGTAAGGACAGTGAGTGACCCTGAAGATAGATCAAAACAAAAATATCATACCTACGCACAACACAGCCAAACTACTCAAAACCAACAGTAAAGAGAGACTCTTGAAAGCAGCCAGAATAAAGTGACATATTTATATAGGTCAATGATCCAAATGACCATTGTCTTCTCATCAGAAACAGTAGAGGCCAGAGGAGAGTGGATCATCTTTAAAGTGTTGAAAGAAAAAGGCAGTCAATCCAAAATCCTATATCTAATGAAATATCTTTCAAGAATGGTGAAATAAACATTTTCAGGTAAAAGAAAAATAACAGACTTCACGAAAGATCTGCACTTCAAAAACTGCTAAAGAAAGGGGAAATAAAACCGGATGGAAATTCAGATTTTCAGGAAGAAGGTGCATTAGAAATAGAAAATACCTCAGTAAACACAAAAGATTATTTTTTACTCTTAATTTCATGAAAATATAACTGTTTAAAACTGTATAAAATATAACTGTTTAAAACAAAAATTGTAACATTGTCTGGTGAGATTTATTATGTCTGTTGATGTATTGCATATGAAAGCTATACCATAAAGGACAAGGTGAGGTAGGTAATAAATGGACCTGTATACTTTATAGAGAGATAAAGATATGTGTTTTAATACCTAAAGCAACCACTAAATAATTGCAAAGAGGTATAGCTAAAAAGCCAGTAGACAAAATGTATACAAATGTTCATAGCAGTTTTATTCATAACAGGCCCAAACTATAAACAACCCAGGTGTCCATCAGATGGGGGCATAGATAAAAAAATTTTGGTATATTCATGCAATAGAATACTAGTCGGCAATAGAAAGGAACAAACCACTGATACATGCAACAACATGAACAAATCTCAAAATATGCTAAGTGAAAGAAGCCTCACACAAAAAAGTACAAATCGTGTAAGTTCATTTATATGAAGTCATATAACAGGCAAAACTAATATGTTGGAGAAACTAGAGCAGAAGCACTAAGGTTGGAGTGTGCCTGGCAGATTCAAGGAGTTCTAAGAAGGCCAGTGTGGCTGAAGGGGGCAAAGCAGAGCAGTAGAAGAGGAAATCACGGAGGAAAGAGGGATAGGTGAAAGACAGAGACCAGATCTTGTAGGCCACTGTTAAGACTTTTTACTCTGAATGAAAAGGGGAGTCCCTGGAGGACTTCAAATAGAGGAGAGACATGATCTGATTTTTAATGGATCACTATGGCTGCTCTAAGAATTGACTGTCACTGGTCAGTCTTGAAGTAAGTAGACAGTTTGAGGGTCTATTGTGTTAGTCCAGGTGAACAATGATGGTGACTTGGATGTATGAGAGCTTAGAATGGTGCCTTGTACTCAATAAGTTTTAGCTCTTACTGTTTAAATTCTAGATGACAAGTTAGTTTTTAGTTACTGAATTTTTTAAAGTGTTCAGATACCATATTTTTAATTTTCAAGAAATATTTCCTATTTTCTGATTGCTTATTTTGCATAGTAGAATGCTATTGTATGTCTGCATATATCATCAGAAATTTATCTTTTCTTCTGTTCCCTGAACCATTTCTCTTTCCTCTAAGGTTAGTTATTCTGTTTATCATGATCTCTTTTGTAAATTTTATTTGTTTTTTACAAATGTCTGGTGATCCCCGGTTGTCTCTTCGTGTCTTTGTAAAATGGGTTATATTGATTAGTTTGGAGGTAACTAGAATGTTGTTCCTTCCAATATTTTATAATGAAAATTTACAAACATACAGAAAGTTAAAAGAATAGTGCTGTTGACACATTATCGCCACCACCTAGACTTGACTGTTAACATTTTAGTATTCTTGCTTTATCACATAGTTATCTATCCCTATTCTATCAAGCCATCGATTTATCTCTTTTTTTAAGTGCATTTTAAAGCAAATCATGGCATTGGTTTTTCCTGTAGTTGAATAGGTAAGGGTATATTTTCTAAACAGGAGGAAAGTATGAGGCTCTGAGTCAGTAAGTAGGACTTTTCAGTAGTCACAGTTCCCTTAAGGATATATGGGTGGAAAATAGAAAGGTAAGCTAAAGTCTCCCACAGTTATCAAACTAAGAAGGATTTTATTCTTGTGGAAGAGAATATCCCTCCTGGTCTGTCTTTTCACCACCCTCTACCCCCGACCCCCAGCCAATTTTATACAGGTATACCTTGTACCACGTTTTTTACAAGACCCTCCACCAGCAAAATGATTATGACTCACTGAAGGCTCAGATGATGGTTAGCATTTTTTAGCAATTAAGTATTTTTAAATTAAGGTACGTACATTTTTTTAGACATAATTCTATTGCACATTTAATAGGCTACAGTATAGTGTAAAAATAACTTTTATATGCACTGGGAAACCAAAACATTTGCAATTTGACTTGCTTTATTGTGATATTTGCTTTATTGTGGTAGCCTGGAACTGAACCCACAATATCTCCAAGGTATGCCTGCATCTTTTTCAGAGGCATGGTGTAACCTCAAGCTTCGCTGTGTGATATTTTTCTCACACAACATGTATTTGTTAGGATATTAAGATTTGGCTCTTTGTGATTTAAAGAACCCAAATAACAACAGTTTAAACAAGATAGAAGTTTATTACTCATACACATAAATGTAGGCACCCAGGACTAGTTTTATGGCTCCACAATCATCAATGACCCAGGTTTCTGCTCTTTTGTGGTTCTGTCAAGCTCAGTATGTGCCTTCTGCAGCTGGCCAAAGGGGCTGCTCCAGCTCCAGTCATTATGCTCAAGTTCCAGCCAGAAAGAAGAGGAAAAAATGTCCTTTAAGAGTTCCCCAGAAGGGGGCCGGTCCGATGGCATTGTGGTTAAAGTTTGCATGTTCCTCTTCAGCAGCCCAGGGTTCACCAGTTCGGATCCTGGGCCTACCCATGGCTCATCAAGCCATGCTGAGGTGGTGTCCCATATAGAAGAACTACAACTCTACAACTGTGATACACAACTATGTACTGGGGCTTTGGGGAGAAAAAAGAAACAAGAGGAAGATTGGCAACAGATGTTAGCACAGGGCCAATCTTCCTCAAAAAAAAAAAAATTCCCCAGAAGTTGCTCACACCATTTTTGTTTACATCTTATTGATCAGTAGTTAGACACACAGCCACACATAACTACCATGCTACTAAGTACTGAGAAACATGATCTTGAGTTAAGGTGACCATACTTCACAAAGCAAAAGGGAGAATGGATGCTGCAGGTACAATTAGCAGTCTTTGCTTTAGGTCTCAACATCCACATTATTTCCAGGAAGACATTTCTCAAGCAGATTGCTCACTTTCTATAAGGAGTCTCTCTCCACATGTTAGCCTGGGGTAAAAGATTCCAGCCACACTGTATCCAAACCTAAGGTAGTTGTTTCTGTTCAGTTGGCCATCTTGAACCAGAAGCTTCCCTCAGTGATTTTCAAAGTGCTATGAAATTGCTTTAGGGATTTTATAAGAAAGCATATATATGCTGTCTAAATAACCTTCTTACGCTCTATATCTGTTTTATATTTTGGGTTTTCTGGAGTGAGAATTCACTGAAAGAAAGCTTTACTGTGTGGAGTTTGAAAGCTGTTGTCAGTATCCACTGCAGAGAGCAAAGGCTCTCTAGTTGGCAAGTGTCAGAGCACATTCTGCCTCTCCCCTCTGCAGTCCTGGGCCCTCTGGCCTCCAGCGAGCAGTTCAACTGAAGTGACCCATCAACTCCATTCTGGTTGTCTTAAGACATCCTGGCATAGCACCAGATACCTGCATGAAGGAAAATCATCTTCAGCCTTCCTTTTCTATTTGGCTTCAACATAACCAATTCAGCTTGTAGATTTTATTGCCTAAGGTGAAACATCTTGAGCCTGTGTACCTCTTAGCTGCACCAGTGCTTACCAGGTTAGAGCCAAAGACAACATACAGCACAACACAATTCATATGTGCAGTAACTGTATTTCCTATAACTGATCTCATCTTATTCTATGGCTCTCATTCCTGCTAAGGTAGATTTAAAAAAAAAAAAAATCCTCAATTTTACCAGTTACAGCTAATCTTTTTTTCCCATTTAAAATTGTTTTCTGCTAAATGTTTACTCAATCCAATGACTAAACTTTCCATCAAGCATATATATCATCTGACATTTGGCTCCCTTCTACCTCTTCCTTCTCAAGATAGTATTGGGTGTTGGGGACACTTAAGTATCCTCATGGGGCTGGGGCAAGAGGTGCCTGTCCCCGTGCTGTCCTCTGGGTTCTTGTTGGACTCTAGTGAGGTGACTTTTCTCCTGTTTGGTTACTGGAAATCCTACAATAGGGTACACTGAGGTGAAGGTTGTTCTGTTTCATCTGTTCTTTTGGTCATTGTCCTAGTATTCCTTACTACTGTCTAGCAACACTGACATTTGCCTCTAGTTATGAGGTCCCTTCAATCTGTGGTCTTTGTCTCATGACATGAATCCTGGGGGTGAAAAAGTCATTGATGGAATATTTTCAATAATATATTTCAATTATGTTCAAACACTATGGTTCTTAAAAAGAAAAAGGTAACTCCTTAAGAGTATTAAATAATATCAGCCCATTACTGCTCATACCAAACAGTATGAACAAAAGATTGTGAATTCCAAGCATGAGGAAATTTGTTTACCAAATAGAGAACTTATAGAGACACACAAAAAAGATGACCTACTACCTCACCTCATATACAAAAAGTTCAAAATGCGTCATAGAACTAAATGTAAATGGTAAAGCAATAAAGCTTCTAGGCAGAAACAGGAGAATAACTTCACATCTTTGGGAGAGGCACAAATTTCCTAAACAGGATACAAAAAGTATGAACCATAAAAGAAAAGATTGGTAAGTTAGACTTAACAAAAAATTGCCTTTCCTAGCATGGAAGCTCTGCCTCATGAGCAGGGAAAAGGTGATCTGGGGTCCAGTATTTTCAATGTACTGCACCTAAGATGGAACCTTCATTCCTTGAGTAATGGCTAGGTGGAAGAAGGGAGCCCTCACCTTTTGACTACACTTGCCAGGGACTTAGAAAGTTCTGGAGAGGAGTCTCTGCCTTGCTGGGAGCAGGGAGGGAGGGAGGGAGCAGTCTTGGTTCAAATACCACATACTCTAGCCTTTCTTACCAAATTTTCATAGATTTTTTGGAATAGATGTTTTTTGATTAGCTGTTTGTCTTTTGAACCATTTCCAGAGCCTGTAAAATTTTTTTCTTAACTTTTCATTGGGGAAGCGGGTGAGTCATGTTATGCTGGAAATTGCTATTGGGGGTGCAATTTTGGATATCTTGAGTTTCTTTTCATTTCTAGTCTGTTTATTTTACTTTTGAGATCAGCTTCAGTTTTCTGGTTTTTATTTGTTATATGTCATCTATTAGTACTACTCAGTTGGGTTAGAGGTGGTGTGTTAAAGCCTGAACTTTGCTGTGCTTTTTTTTTTTTTATTGATGTATAATTGACATATAACATCATATCAGTTTCAGGTGTACAAAATAATCATTTGATATTTGTATATACAGTCATGTACCACATAACTACCTTTTCAGTCAACAACGGACTGCATATATGACAGTAGTCCCATAAGATTAGTACATATAGCCTAGATGTGTAGTAGGCCATACAATCTAGGTTTGTGTAACTACACTCTATGCTCTATGGTGTTTGCACAGTGACGAAATTACCTAATGATGCATTTCTCAGAACATATCCCCGTCGTTAAGCGACGCATCACTGTATTGCGAAATGATCGCCACAATAAGTCTAGTTAATATCTGTCACCATACATAGTTTAAAAAGTTTTGTTTCTTGTGATGAGGACTTTTAAGATTTACTACTCTCTTAGCAACTTTCAAATATGCAATATAGTATTATTAACTATAGTCACCATGCTGTACATTACATCCCCATGACATTTATTTTATAACTAGAAGCTTGCACTTTTTGATCCCCTTCACCCATTTTGCCAACCCTCCCACCCCCACCTTTGGCAACCACCAATCTGTTCTCTGTATCTATAAGCTTGGTTTTGTTTTATGCTTTCTTTTTTCTATTCCACATATAAGTGAGATTATACAGTATTTGTCTTTCTCTGCCTGACATTTCACTAAACGTAATGCCCTCAAGGTCCATTCGTGTTGTTACAAATGGCAAGATTTCATTCTTTTTATGGCTGAATAAAATTCCATTGCATATGTATAACACATTTTCTTTATCCATTTGTCCATCAGTGGGTACTTACATTGTTTCCATATCTTGGCTATTGTAAATAATGCTGTAATGAGCATAGGGGTGCATATATCTTTTCACATTAGTGTTTTCCTTTTCTTCAGATAAATACCTGGACATGGAATTTCTGGGTCATATGGTAGTTCTATTTTTAGTGTTTTGAGGAACCTCCATACTGTTTTTCATAGTGGCTGCTCCAGGTTACATTCCTACCAACAGTGCACAAGGGGTCCTTTTTCTTCACATCCTCATCAACACTTATTATTTCTTGTCTTTATTTTGATGATAGCCATTCTAAGAGTTGTGAGATGATATCTCATTGTGGTTTTGATTTGCATTTCCCTGATGATTAGTAATGTTGAGCATCTTTTCATATGCCTGTTGGCCATCTCTATGTCTTCTTTGGAAAAATGCCTATTCAGATCTTCTGGCCATTTTTTAATCTAATTTTTTTTTTTTTTGCTATTGATTTGTATGAGCTCATTAGTTATTTTGGATATTAACCCCTTACCAGATATATCATTTATAAATATTTTATCTCTTTCAGTATGTTGCCTTTTCATTTTGTTGATGGTTTCCTTTGCTGTGCACAAGTGTTTTAGTTTGATGTAGTCCCACTTACTTATTTTTGCTTTTGTTGCCTTTGCTTTTGGTGTCAGACCAAAAAAATCATCACCAAGACTAATGTCAAGGAGCTTAGAACCTATGTTTTATTCCAGGAATTTTATGGTTTCAGATCTTACATTTGAGTCTTTAGTTCATTTTAAGTTGATTTTTGTGTATGGTGTAAGATAGTGGTCTACTTTTATCCTTTTGTATGTGGTTGTCCAATTTTCCCAACATCATTTACTGAAGACTGCCCTTTACTTATTGAATATTCTTGGCTCCTTTGTTGTAAATTAATTGACCATATATGTGTGGGTTTATTTATTGTCTCTCTAATCTGTTCCATTGATCTATGTGTCTGTTTTTATGCCAACACCATATTTTTTTTGATTACCACAGCTTTGCAGTATAGTTTGCAATCAGGGAGCATGATGCCTCCAGCTTTGTTCTTCTTTTTCAAGATTTCTTTGGCTCTTTGGGGTCTTTTGTGATTCCACAACAATTTTAGGATTGTTTGTTCTATGTCTGTGAAAAATTCCATTGGAATTTTGGTAGGGATTGCATTGAATCTGTAGATTGCTTTAGATAGTATGGACATTTTAACAATGTTAATTCTTCCAATCCATCAGCATGGAATATCCTTCCATTTGTTTGTGTCTTCTTCAATTCTTTCATTAATGTCTTATAGTTTTCATTGTACGGGTCTTTCACCTCCATGATTAAATTTACTCCTAGGTATTTTATTCTTTTTGATGCAATTGTAAATGGAATTGTTTTCTTAATTTCTCTTTCTGATAGTTTATTATTAGTGTATAGAAAGGCAACAGATTTTTGTATATTGATTTTGTACCCTGCAAATTTACTGAATTTGTTTGTTCTAACAGTTTTTTGGTGGAGTCTTTATGGTTTTCTATATATAATATCATGTCATCTGCAAATAGAGACAGTTTTACTTCTTCCTTTCCAGTTTGAATGGCTTTTATCTCTTTTTCTTGCCTAATTGCTCTGCCTAGGACTTCCAATACTATCTTGAGTAAAAGTGGTGAGAGTGTGCATCCTTGTCTTGTTTCTTATCTTAGAGAAAAAGCTTTCACTTTTCACCATCGAGTATGATGTTAGCTGTGAGCTTGCCATTTTTGGCCTTTATTATGTTGAGGTACATTCCCTCTATAAGCACATTGTTGAGAGATTTTATCATAAATGAATATTGAATAATTCAAATGCTTTTTCTGCATCTATTGACATGATCATATGATTTTTGTCCTACATTTTATTAATGTGGTGCATCACATTCATAGATTTGCAGATGTTGAATCATCCTTGCATCCCTGGAATAAATCCAATTTGATCATGGTGTATGATTCTTTTAATGTATTGTTGAATTTGGTTTGCTAATATTTTGTTGAGGATTTTTATGTCTACGCTCATCAAGGATGTTGTTGTGTAATTTTCTTTTCTTGTGACATCTGTGTCTGGTTTTGGTATCAGGTTAATGCCGGCATCATAAAATGAGTTTGGAAATATTCCCTCCTCTTCTATTTTTTGGAAGTTTGAGAAGGAGTGGTATTAATTCTTCTTTCAATGTTTGGTAGAATTCACCAGTGAAGCCGTCTGGTCCTGGACATTTGTTTGTTGGGAGGTTTTTGATTGCTTACTGATTCAGTCTCTGTACTAGTAATCAGTCTGTTCAGATTTTCTATTTCTTCATGAGTCACTCTTGGTAGTTTGTATATTTCTAGGAATTTATCCATTTCTTCTACATTGTCAAATTTGTTGGCATATGGCTGTTCATAGTGGTCTCTTATGATCCTTTATTTTATTTTATTTTTTTAATTTTTTGGTTATTGCAGTAACATTGGTTTATAACATTGTATAAGTTTCAGGTGTACATCATTATACTTCTATTTCTGCATAGATTACATCATGTTCACCACCCAAATACTAACTACAACCCACCACCACACACATGTGCCGAATTGTCCCTTTCGCCCTCCTCCCTCCCCACTTCCCCTCTGGTAACCACCAATCCAATCTCTGTCTCTATCTGTTTCTTTATTGTTGTTACTATCTACTACTTAGTGAAGGAAATCATACGGTATTTGACCTTCTCCCTCTGACTTATTTCACTTTGCATAATACCCTCAATGTCCATCCATGTTGTCACAAAGGGCTGGATTTCATCGTTTCTCATGGCTGAGTAGTATTCCATTGTGTATATATACCACATCTTCTTCATCCATTCGTCCCTTGATGGGCACTTAGGTTGCTTCCAAGTCTTGGCTATTGTGAATAACGCTGCAATGAACACAGGGGTGCATGTATCTTTATACATTGGTGTTTTCAAGTTCTTTGGATAAATACCCAACAGTGGAATAGCTGGATCATATGGTAGTTCTATCCTTGATTTTTTGAGGAATCTCCATACTATTTTCCACAGTGGCTGCACCAGTTTGCACTCCCACCAGCAGTGTATGAGAGTTCCCTTCTCTCCACATCCTCTCCAACACGTGTTGTTTCCTGTCTTGTTAATTATAGCCATTCTGATGGGCGTGAGGTGATATCTCATTGTAGTTTTAATTTGCATTTCCCTGATAGTTAATGATTTTGAACATCTTTTCATGTGTCTGTTGGCCATCTGTATATCTTCTTTGGAGAAATGTCTGTTCAGGTCTTTTGCCCATTTTTTAATTGGGTTGGTAGTTTTTTTGTTGTTGAGATGCATGAGTTCTTTATATATTTTGGAGATTAAGCCCTTATCAGATGTATGGTTTGCAAATATCTTCTCCCAATTGTTAGGTTGTCTTTTCATTTTGTTCATGGTTTCCTTTGCTGTGCAGAAGCTTTTTAGTTTGAGGTAGTCCTATTTGTTTATTTTTTCTATTGTTTCTCTTGCCTGGTCAGACATGGTGCTTGAAAATATGTTGCTAAGACAGATGTTGAAGAGCGTACTGCCTATGTTTTCTTCTAGAAGTTTCATAGTTTCAGGTCTTACATTCAAGTCTTTAATCCATTTTGAGTTAATTTTTGTGTATGGTGTAAGGTAAGGGTCTACTTTCATTTTTTTTGCATGTGGCTATCCAGTTTTCCCAATACCATTTGTTGAAGAGACTTTCTTTTCTCCATTGTATGTTCTTGGCTCCTTTGTCAAAGATTAGCTGTCCATAGATGTGTGAGTTTATTTCTGGGCTTTTGATTCTGTTCCATTGATCTGTGTGTCTGTTTTTGTGCCAGTACCGTGCTGTTTTGGTTACTATGGCTTTGTAGTATATTTTGAAATCAGGGAGTGTGATACCTCCAGCTTTGTTCTTTTTTCTCAGGATTCCTTTAGCTATTCGGGGTCTTTTGTTGTTCCATATAAATTTTAGGATTCTTTGTTCTATTTCTGTGAAAAATATAGTTGGAACTTTGATAGGGATTGCATTGAATCTATAGATGGCTTTAGGAAGTATGGACATCTTAACTATGTTAATTCTTCCAATCCAAGAGCACGGAATATCTTTCCATTTCTTTGTGTCTTCTTCAATTTCTTTCAGCAATGTTTTATAGTTTTCTGTATACAGCTCTTTCACCTCTTTGGTTAAGTTTGTTCCTAGGTATTTTATTCTTTTTGTTGCAATTGTAAATGGGATGGTATTCTTAATTTCTCTTTCTGCTACTTCGTTGTTAGTGTATAGAAATGCAACTGATTTTTTTATGTTCATATTGTATCCTGCAACTTTACCATATTCATTTATTACTTCTAAAAGTTTTCTGGTGGATTCTTTAGGGTTTTCTATATATAAAATCATGTCATCTGCAAATAGTGACAGTTTCACTTCTTCCTTTCCAATTTGGATCCCTTTTATTTCTTTCTCTTGCCTGATTGCTCTGGCTAGGACTTCCAGTACTATGTTAAATAGGAGTGGTGACAGTGGGCATCCTTGTCTGGTTCCTGTTCTTAGAGGGATAGTTTTCAGTTTTTCACCATTGAGGATGATATTAGCTGTGGGTTTCTCATATATGGTCTTTATTATGTTGAGGTACTTTCCTTCTATCCCCATTTTATTCAGAGTTTTTATCATAAATGGATGCTGTATCTTGTCAAATGCTTTCTCTGCATCTATTGAGATGATCATGTGATTTTTATTCTTCATTTTATTAATGTGGTGTATCACCTTGATTGATTTGCGAATGTTAAACCATCCCTGCATACCTGGGATAAATCCCACTTGATCATGGTGTATAATCTTTTTAACGTATTGTTGTATGCGATTTGTGGGTATTTTGTTGAGGATTTTTGCATCGATTTCATCAGTGATATTGTCCTGTAATTTTCTTTTTTTGTGTTGTCCTTGTCTGGTTTTGGTATCAGGGTAATGTCGGCTTCGTAGAATGAGTTAGGCAGCTTCCCCCCTCCTCAATTTTTTGGAAGAGTTTGAGAAGGATAGGTATTAAGTCTTCTTTGAATGTTTGGTAGAATTCACCAGGGAAGCCGTCTGGTCCTGGACTTTTATTTTTGGGCAGGTTTTTGATTACTCTTTCAATCTCCTTACTGGTGATTGGTCTATTCAAATTCTCTACTTCTTCTTGATCCAGTTTTGGAAGGTTGTATGATTCTAAGAATTTATCCATTTCTTCCAGATTGTCGAATTGGTTGGCATATAGCTTTTCACAGTATTCTCTTATAATCTTTTGTATTTCTGAGGTGTCTGTTGTAATTTCTCCTCTTTCATTTCTGATTTTACTTATTTGTGCCTTCTCTCTTTTTTTCTTGGTGAGTCTAGCTAAAGGTTTGTCAATTTTGTCTATCTTTTCAAAGAACCAGCTCTTGGTTTTATTAATTTTTTCTATTGTTTTTTTGGTCTCTATTTCATTTATTTCTGCTCTGATTTTTATTATTTCCTTTCTTCTACTGATTTTGGGCTTTGTTTGTTCTTCTTTTTCCAGTTGCTTTAGGTGCATTGTTAGATTGTTTATTTGAGATTTTTCTTGTTTGTTGAGATAGGCCTGTATCGCTATAAACTTCCCTCTTAGAACCGCTTTTGCTGTATCCCATAAATTCTGGCATGTCTTATTTTCATTTTCATTTGTCTCCAGGTATTTTTTGATTTCCTCTTTGATTTCTTCGTTGACCTAGTCCTTGTTCAGTAGTATGTTGTTTAATCTCCACGTATTTGTGGCTTTTCTGATTTTCTTCCTATAGTTGATTTCTAGTTTCATACCGTTGTGGTCAGAAAAGATGCTTGGTATTATTTCAATCTTCTTAAATTTATGGAGACTTGTTTTGTGGCCTAATATGTGGTCAATCCTGGAGAATGTTCCATGTGCATTTGAAAAGAACGTGTATTGTTCGGTTTTTGGATGGAATGCTCTCTATATATCTACTAGGTCCATCTGTTCTAGTGTATCATTTCAGGCCAATGTTTCCTTATTGATCTTCTGTTTGGATGATCTATCCATTGGTGTAAGTGGAGTGTTAAAGTCCCCTACTATTATTGTGTTACTGTCTATTTCTGTTTTTATGTCTGTTAATAATTGCTTTATATATTTAGGTGCACCTATATTGGGTGCGTAGATACTTACAAGTTTTATATCCTCTTGTTGGATCGTTCCCTTGATCATTATGTAACTCCCTTCTTTGTCTCTTTTTATAGTTTTTGTTTTAAAGTCTATTTTGTCTGATATGAGTACTGCTACCCCAGCTTTCCTTTCATTGCCATTTGCATGGAGTATCTTTTTCCATCCCTTCACTTTCAGTTTGTGAGTGTCTTTAGGTCTGAAGTGTGTCTCTTGTATGCAGCATATATATGGGTCTTGTTGTTTTATCCAATCAGCCACCCTATGCCTTTTACTTGGAGCATTTAGTCCATTGATGTTTAAAGTAGCTATTGATAAGTATGTACTTACTGCCATTTTTTAACTTTTTTTTCCTCAGTGTTTTAGTAGTCCTTCTCTGTTCCTTTCTTCTTCTATACAGAATTGATGGTCTCCTTAGTTTGACCTCTGTCTGAAAGCTCTACCCTTTAACTCCCCTCCTCCCTCATTTTATGTTTTTGATATCATATCTAACCTCTTGTTTGTGCATTTGTATCCATTACCCTCTTATCATGGAAATAGATAATTTTTCCTATTTGTGGTCTTCTCTTTTCCCCTTAAATCAGTCCCTTTAACATTTCTTGTAGCACTGGTTTCTTGGTGACAAACTCCTTTAATTTTTGCTTGTCTGGGAAATTTTTTATCTCTCCTTCCATTTTGAATGATAACCTTGCTGGGTAGACTATTCTTGGCTGTAAGTTTTTTCCTTTTAGCACTTTAAATATATCATGCCATTCTCTTCTAGCCTGTAAGGTTTCTGCTGAGAAGTCAGCTGATAGCCTTATGGGGTTTCCTTTGTAAGTAACTTGACTTTCTCTTGCGGCTTTTAGGATTTTCTCTTTATCTTTAATTCTGGACATTTTGATTATGATGTGTCTTCGTGTGGGCCTCTTTGGGTTTATCTTGTTTGGTGCTCTCTGTGCTTCCTGTACCTGGATGTCTGTTTCCTTCCTTAGGTTAGGGAAGTTTTAATCTATTATTTCTTGAAATAGATTCTCTTCCCCTTTGTCTTGCTCCTCTCCTTCTGGGACACCTATAACAGGGATGTTAGTGCGCTTGATTTTGTCCCAGAGGTCCCTTAGACTGTCCTCACTCTTTTTGATTCTTTTCTCTTTTACCTGTTCAGCTTGGGTAATTTCTTCTAGTCTTTCATCCAGCTCGCAGATCTGTTCTTCTGTATCCTCTACTCTGCTTTTGAGTCCCTCTAGTGAATTTTTCATTTCCAGTATTGTATTCTTCACTTCTGATTGGTTCTTTTTCATATCTTCCATTTCTTTGTTGACATTCTCACTGAGTTCATCTATTCTTCTCCCCAGATCAGTGAGCATCCTTAACACTCTTAGTTTGAACTCTCTGTCAGGTAGGTTGCTCATTTCTGCTTCACTTAGTTCCTTTTCTGGGGTTTTGTCCTGTTCCCTTACTTGGAATGTATTTCTTTGCCTCCTCATTTTGCCTCTTTCCCTGTGCTTGTGTCTACATATTAGGTAGGTCAGCTACGTCTCCTGCTCTTGGATAGGTGACCTTATGTAGGTGATGGCTTAGGAGGCCTGCAGTGTGCTTCCCTCAGTTCTCAATGTTCCAGGGGTGACCCCTATGTGGGCTACATGTGTCCTTCTGTTGTGGCCTGTTTGCTCTCCCTGTAGGTGCCCAGGGAGGCCGAGTTATGCTCCTGGCCAGCTGTTGTAATGCTGAGCTGCTTGTAGTTGTTGTGGCCCCTTCAGTCTCTTTATCAGGTGTGGGGAGCCCCAGCACAGTTGGCTACAAGTTCTAATACCACATTTGTGTTGCAGTATATCTTTTAAGTGAGTAGGCCCCCAGTGTGGCAGATTCTTAGGCTCAGAGGCTTACAATTGCTATAAGCCTCCAGCCTTTAGGTCTCTTGTCAGCTCTCTGAGGATTCCAGCTGGGTGGGGCTGGCCTCAGGCACAGGGGCACCCAGTTGTTTCAGGCTTTGGAAGGTGGGGCAAACCCCCATGTGGGTCTTTGAGAAGTACAAGTCTTCTGCAGCTGACAAGCCCTGCCGCCCAGAGGTCCACACACACAGTCAACACAGTCCTGCCCGGTGTGTGCGCCCCGACCTCCCGAAGTGGACCCACTCTCTCCACGGCGTGAGCCCCACACACTCCACTGCCGGCCCACACTCTCCACCCACTCCTTGTGCACGCCCTGCCCCACTGAAGTCGGCTCAGTTGCCAGGCTGCAGAGAATCCAGTCACGAATCTATGCAGGCCCCCAAGTTGCCTGAGGGCTTCTTGTTGGGTGGGGCCAGTCTCTAGGGTGGGCTGACTGCCCTGGCTGAGCTGGATTAAATCGGTGCTCTAGTGGGTGGGGCAGACCCTTGGCTAGCAGGCCTCAGGGAGAACTCCAATGGCGTCTGTGTCAGCACGCCCACACCAGGCCACAGCAATGGCCGCCGCCACTGTCCCAGTCCCTGGAGAGGTCTCACCTCTCTCCGAGATGCACACAGGGCCTATTAGGTGAGTCTCTTTTCACCAAAGCACTGTGCACCTTTCTTTCTGGTGATTTTAGGTTGCTTTCTGAAACTGGTGAGTTTGAGCGTGAGCCCTTTAAGAGCCGGTTTTCATTTCTTTGTGAACCAGCTTTTCTGGGGGTGCTCCCCAATGTTTTAGTAGCAGGGAAAGTCAGATATTCTGCCACTTGTCTCGATTGTGCTGGGTCCACAAAATGCCCACAGCGGGGGCGCTCCCGGCTCAGGGCCCCACTCCTCCAGGGAGGGCTGTGTGCCTGTGGGTGGCTCCCGGGTGGCCGTGAGGCAGGCAGCTTGTGAAGGCGGCGTTTTTCCTTTCCAGAAGGGAGTTTCTGCCTCTTCCACCTCAATTAGGATTGTCCATTGTTGCAGGAGTTTCTCTTATCCAGTTTTCAGTTCTGTCTCAGGGGTAATTTTTCCATGAGTAGTTGTAAATTGGCTGTGTCTGTGGGAGGAGGTGAGTTCCGAGTCTGCCTACACTGCCATCTTGACTTCCTCTCTCTCGATCCTTTATATTTCTGTGATAACAGTTGTAATGTCTATTCTTTCATTTTTGCTTTTATTTATTTGAATAATAATTTATTATTTATTATATATTTATAATATATATTAAATAGAAATATACAAATATATATTTTTATATAAAAATGTTTAATATATTTTTAAATTTAATTTAATAATTAAAAATAATTTTTAAAAAAATATTTTTTACATAAAAATAAATTTTATATAAAAATAATAAATATACCAAATTATCAGCTGTTTGAATAATCTCTGTTTTCTTGGTGAGTCTAGCTAAAGGTTTGTCAATTTTGTTCATTTTTTTAAAGAACCAGTGCTTGGTTTCATTGATCTCTTCTATTGTCTTTTTAGTTTTTGTTTCATTTATTTCCACTCTGATTTTTGTTATCTTCTTCTTTCTACTAACTTTGGGCTTCATTTGTTCTTCCGTTTCTAGTTCCTTGAGGTGTAAAGTTAGGTTGTTTATTTGAGATTTTTCTTGTTTCCTTTAGGCATTTGTCACTATGAACTTCCCGCCTAGGACTGCTTTTGCTGCATCCCATAAGTTTTGGTATATTGTATTTCCATTTTCATTTGTCTCAAGGTATTTTTTGATTTCTCTTTTCATTTTTTCTTTGACCAATTGGTTATTCAGTTGCATGTTGTTTAACCTCCACATATTTGTGGATTTTCTAGTTTTCTTCTTGTAATTGATTTCTAGTTTCAAAGCATTGTGGTTAGAAAAGATGCTTGATATGATTTCAGTCTTTCTAAATTTATTAAGACTTGTTTTGTGGCCTAACATATGATCTATCCTGGAGAAAGTTCCATGTGCACTTGAGAAGAATGTGTATTCTGTTGCTTTTGGATGGAATGTTCTGTATATATCTGTTAAGTCCATCTGATTTAACATATCATTTAAAGCCAATGTTTCTTTACTGATTTTCTCTCTGAATGATCTATCCATTGATGTAAGTGGGGTATTAAAGTCCTCAACTATTATTATAGTGCTCTCTATTTTCTCTTTAGGTCTGTTAATATTTGCTTTATATATTTAGGTGCTACTATGTTGGCTGCATAAATATTTACAAAGGTTATATCCTCTTATTGGATCGACCCCTTTATATTATATAATACCCTTGTCTGTTATTACAGTCTTTGTTTTAAAGTCTATCTTGTCTGACATAAGTATAGCTACCCTCGCTTTCTTTTGGTTTCCATTTGCATGGAATATCTTTTTCCATCCCTTCACTTTCAGTCTGTGTTTATCCTTACATCTTGAGTGAGTCTCTTGTAGGCAGCTTATAGCTGAGTTTTGCTTTTTATTCATTCAGTTACTCTGTGTCTTTTGACTGGAGAATTTAATTCATTTACATGATAGGTTTGTACTTATTGCCATTTTATTATTTGTTTTCTAGCTGTTTTGTAGTTGCTCTCTGTTCTTTTCTTCTTCTCTTGCTCTCTTCCTTTGTGGTTTGATGACTTTCTTTAGTGGTGTGCTTCCATTCCTTTCTCTTTCTCTTTTGTATACCTACTGTAGGTTTTTACTTTATGGTTACCAAAAGCCTTACATGTAGCAACTTAGATTTATAATAGTCTATTTTAAGTTGATAGCAACGTAAGTTTGAATGCATTCTAAAGTTCTACGTCTTTACTCCCTCCTCACATTTGATGTTTTTGATGTCACATTTTACATCTTTTTATCTATCTTGTCTAACCTTTAACTAATTACTGTAGTTATTTATTTTTACTACTTTTGTCTTTTAACCTTTATACTAGCTTTATAACTGATTAATCCACTACTTTTACTATATATTTACCTTTCCTAGTGAGATTTATACTTTCATGCGTTTTTTTATTAGTGCCCTTTCTTTTCAGCTTAACGGAGTCCTTTTAACCTTCCTTGAAAGTCTGGTTTAGTGGTGATGAACTCTTTTAGCTTTTGCTTGTCTAGAAAACTTTATCTCTTCTTCAATTCTGAATGATAACATTGCCAGATAAAGTGTTCTTGGTTGGAAGTTATTTTCTTTCAGCACTTTGGATATCTCATGTCACTCCCTTCTGGCCTGCAAAGTTTCTGCTGAAAATCTGCTCATAGTCTTTTGGGGGTTCCTGGTATGTAACAAGTTGTTTTTCTCTTGCTGCTTTTAAGATTCTTTCCTTTTCTTTAATTTTTCACATTTTAATTATAATGTGTCTTGATGTGGATCTATTTGGGGTCCTCTTATTTGGAACTCTCTGCACTTCCTGGATCTGGATACGTTTCCTTCTTTAGTTTAGGGTAGTTTTTAGCCTTATTTCTTAAAATAAGTTTTCTGCCCCTTTCTCTCTCTATCCTCCTTCTGGGACCTCTATAATGTGAATGTTAGTGTGCTTGATGCTGTCCCATAAGTCCCTGAGGCTATCTTCACTTTTTTTTTTCATTCTATTTTCTTTTTACTGCTCTGATTGGGTCAGTTCCACTGCCCTGTCTTTGAGTTCACTGACCCTTTTTTCTGCTTCAGCTAGTCTGATGTTGAATCCCTCTGGTGTATTTTTCAGCCAGTTATTGTATTCTTCAGCTCTGTGACTTCTATTTGGTACTTTCTTATATTTTCTATCTCTGTGTGAAATTCTCACTGTGTTCATCCATTCTTCTTCTGAGTTCGGTGAGCATCTTTATGACCATTACTTTTAACTCTTTCTCAGGTAAATTACTTATCTCTGTTTCATTAAGGTTTTTTCCTGAGGTTTTATCTTATTCTTTCATTTGGAATATATTCCTTTGTTTCTTCATTTTGCTTGACTCTCTGTGTTGGTTTCTATGCGTTAGATGAAACAGCCACCTCTCCCCATCTTGAAGGAGTGGTCTTGTGTAGGAGATGAAACTTATCATTCAACCCTGCCCTAGCACTTGTCTCTCAAATCTTTGTGAGTGTCCAAGCAGCCTATTTTATTTTTAATAGCTCCCAGTAGTTGAGGGTGTGCCAAGACCTGTCAGTGTCGCAAAGGGGAGGATCTCAGTCAGCACCTAGATTCAGGCTGATTGGAAGCCAGACCCTGAGGCACCAGCTTTTAACGTACTCAAATACATACAGTCCTGTGGGACTATAAGCCTCAGCCCCTCTGGCCACCAGAGCCCAGTGATCTGGAGGTTTCCCTTTTGTGGCAATAGCAAAAATCAGGGCTCCAGACAAGTGTATAAACTCCCTTCTGGGAAATACCAATGAGCTGTAGTGAGGCAGAGGGAGAGCACAAAGATGGCATCTCCTGCCCTACCTTCCCTGAGGGCACCTCCACTGGCCTCTAGATATGTGCCAGACCTGAAGCCCACCCCTCAGGTTGAAGCTCCAGGACAAGAAAATAGGTCTCTTTCACAGAAAGATTGGGTTGTGTTTCAGTTTACTGTCTGTGCAGTATCCTAAGGGTGGTAGCTTGCAAGGAACTGTCTCGTCAATTGTTACAGTCCCAGGGGACCTAGGAGTGCATGCCCTCTTGGCCACCAGAGCCAGGCGGTCAAGGGGCATCCCCTATGCAGCAGCCCCAAAGACCGGGGCACCAGAAGTAAACCCAGGTCACCACACATGTTGAAAAGCTCCCCTCTGAGAGAGAGCGTGCACTGGGAGAGTGTGAAGATAGCACCTGCCCTCTGAGGTTTCTGGAAAGGATTACAGTCAGTGCTTAGATGTGTGTTTAACTAGAAATCTGCCCCTCATGCTGCAGCTGAGATGATAAACTAATAAGCCTTGGTCACAGAATAATCGAGCTTCTGGATCTGTTGCCTCTTTCTGTGCCCTGGGAGTGGTAGCTATTTAAGAACTCTTTCTCCATTGGTCACGGTCCTGTGGGACCCGTGACCGTAAGCACCTTTGGCCACCAGAGCCAGGGGATGTGCAAGGGTCCCAGAGCATCAGCCACAAAAATCAGGGCACCAGATAGTGGTATAAGCTCCGTTCTGGGAGATACCAGCCAGCTGGAGTGAGACAGAAGAACACAGATTCCTTCCACCAGGCTCCATTCCTTGAGAGCCCCTCGTAGGCCCCTAGATGTGTGCCAAACCAGAAGCCTTCCTCTCAGGCCAAAGCTCCTGGTGAAGCAGCTAGGCCACTCTCCCAGAAACACTGGGTGTGTGTTTCAGTCTATTAGGGGCCGTAGTCTGCCAAGAACTGTCTCTCCAACTGCTGTCCCATAGGACCCAGGAATGCAAGCTCCCCCCGCTCCCCCAGGGAGGCAATCAAGAGGCGTCCCCCAGGCGGTGGCTGCAAAAACTGGCAGCAGACATATGTAAAAGTTCTCCTCCAGGAGATACTGGAGCGTGGCAGAAAGAGAGCACACAAATGGTGCCCGCTGGCTAGAGCGAGGAGATCCTAAAGGTGGCACCTGCTGGAAAGAAAAAAAAGATGTCACCTGCAGGCTGGAGAGAGGAAGAGGGAAAGCATAAAGATGGTACCCTCTGGGGGACGGGGGAGGCCTAGGGTTTGGGACAAAAAAGAAAAAGCGTCAGCCAGCTTCCAACCCCAGAAGTATTTCAGCAGGCCGCCAGATTTGTATTACGTTAGATACCTGCCCCTCAGGCCGATGCTTTAAGATTAGCAAACGAGCCCCTTTCACATAAAGTATGAATGAGAAGGGCTGCCTCTGCGCTGGCTCTGGGGCGAGTGAGTTCTTCCTGATTGCGGGTCACTGCGCCAGGGGTAGGTTCTATGGCGAGATTCCGTCTCAGAATCTCCTATCCACTTTGGTGTGTTCTTTTTCTCATTTGCCCAATGTGCTGTCATTGCTCTGCTAATTTTTAGGTTTTTTTTCAGAGGATGTTGTTCCATTTGTAGCTGTAGATTTCGCCGTGGGAGGACGTGACTTCAGGATCTTCCTAGTCGCCATCTTGAAATGGAACCTCGCTGTGCATTTTTATTTAAAATTTGTGTCAGTTTTTTCACATCTCTACAACTCATTTCTTTATTATCTCAAATGGGGCTCTCAATAAAGACCCCAATAGGGGCTTAGAGAGGATTAAATTGGCTACTTATAAAGAATCTGGCACAGAGCCTAGCTTATAGTAGCTGCTTGATAAATGGCAATAAATACTAACTCCCAGATTGTCTTATTCCTAGTCCAGATCTACTTCCACTTCCCTACATGGTTCCTCCCATATAGGCTATTTCAGTGCCTAAATTCCAACTTGGGGACAGACTCCACGATGGCTTCCATCATCCTTAACTCCTGGCATTTATGCTATTGTGTGACCCTTTCCCCCTGAGCATGGGTGGAATGAATGACTTGCCTTTAACCAGTAGAATTTGCTAAAGGTGATTGAAGGTACATGATTAAATGCATGTGATTATGTTACATAGGACTGTAACATTGATCTTTCAAGGAGACTCTCTGTTCCTTGCTGACTTTGAGGAAGCAAGGGGCTATTTTGGCAAGACTCACATGGCTAGAAACAGAGGCCCTGAGTCTGATAACCTGCAAGGTAATGAATGTTGTCAACAACCATGTGAGTTTAGAAGTGGATCCTTCCTCACTGTGCCTCAGATGAGACCATAGCCCTGGCTGACACCTTCATTGCAGCTTTGTGAGATTCTAAGCAGAGAACCCAGCTAAACCATGCCCAGACATTTGACATGCAGAGACTACCAGATAACAATAGTGTGTGTTGTTTTAAGCTGCCAAGTTCTGGTAATATTGTTACATGGCAATAAGCAACTAATACAGATCTTTATTTATGCGAATAATTATTACATTATTTTGAGGGGAAAAGGGTTTTTACAAAGTTTTGGATTCTTTAAATTCTGGAGAAACGAGAGTTTACTGCTTTACTGATGGTCCTGTTGAAAACATTTCTCAAAGGCAAAGCAGATAGTTTTTATCACTGTGTGGAATAATAGCTGATGCTGAATATACTGGTCTCATAGTTCCCTATTAAAATTTAAGAGTTCAGGCATCATGTTAGGAATATTTATCAGTGAAGGTTCAATCTACAGCATTCTTTTTTATTGTGGTAAAAAACACATAACATAAAATCTACCATCTTAACCATTTTTAAGTATACAGTTCAGTAGTGTTTATTCACATTGTTATGAAACAGATTTCCAGAACTTTTTCATCTTGTAAAACCAAAACTCTATACCCATTAAACAACTCCTCTTTACCCCTCTCCCTAAGCCCAAGTAACCACTGTTCTACTTTATGTTTCCATTAATTTGACTACTTTAGATACCTCATATAAGTGGGATCATACAGTATTTGTCTTTTCGTGACTATCTTACTTCATTTAGCATAATGTCCTCAAAGTTCATCCATGTTGTAGCATGTGACGGGATTTCCTTCCTTTTTAAGATTGAATACAGCTTTTTAATGTTTTTTATTATGAAATATCTCAAGTATAATAAAAAGCATTAAAAAATCTTAGATTTTTTTATAGTAAGAAATGCTAATTACAAACCAATTGAAGGTTTCTTTGACTCAGGAATATATGAACTGGGATAATAGGACATTTTGAGTAAGCACATATTAGTAGACAAAACAAGTGATTTATTTTTCCGATTTCTTGGTTGGTAGTTCCAGAACAATGTTTGGTAGACATGACAAAAATACAATATCTGAAATATACATTATCATCTATAGTTAATTAAAAATTAATTCATACTCTTTCCACATAGTAACTGCAAAACCAATAATAAAATAGATACCTCTTTATAATTAAATAAAAATACAGTTAAATGTAATGCAGAAGGAAGATAATATTTTATACAAAGATAATATTTTTATAGTAAGGATATGGGGAGTTATAAAGTATTAGGCTTCATTCCTGTTGTTGACTTATACAAATGCAAAATAAATGTGAGAAAGAATAAGTGTTTTGAAATGCCACTTATCATACTTTAAAAGCATATCTAGTGTAAAGTCAAAATGATCTGATAAATCAATGACTCATCATCTAACATTCCCAATTATAAATTTTATTGCACTTATGGCTATAGTAATTTCACTGAGCAAGTGTAGAAGAAAATTCTGCAAGCTCTTCTCTCTTTTCTACTTTTTTCTCCCTCCAACTCATTCCATTCTCCCCTAACTGTATTTCTTTCCTTTCAAAAGGGAGCCATAGACTATTTTTTCTAGAGGAATTAAATCACTTCCCAGGATTAGTATAGAAATGTACAGATTCAATAAAAAATTGTGTTAAAAGATGATCTTTAGATATATTAGAAGACAAAGAACCCAAATGTGAAATCCTATAACTTTATAAGATTATTTTATTTAGTTTATTGGATCACTTTATTTTTGACTTTCTATTTTAGTATCTACTCTAATACAACATATTTATGCAGATTTAGTACATAGACCATCTCTAAGCTGAAGGAATAAAGTCAGTTGTTGCCTTATATTGATTGTTGAGTAACTTTATTGGTAAGATTAGATGGAAAGTCCAATTCTCATAAAAATTTCTTACAGTTTTTTAAATGGTTTGCATAGAATTTTTAGAAATTATTCCAACCAAGTCTTAAAACACTTGGTTCATCATTATACTGGCTAACTAAAGTACATTCTTTAAAAATAAAATGTGTTATTTGGCAGTCAGCTGGCTACCTGGACATTTTTGTGTTTTTATGTAAAGAAATAATGCAAGAGATTTTCTAAGGTGGCCTCTCCTCTCCAAGCTTTTACTCTTTGAAAACTGCATGAATACTTTCCTTTGGAAATCATGTAGCCTACACATATTTTATAAAAATCACAGAATGTAGGAACATGGACAATCTGAGAACATCAGAAACCATGATGTGTGATGTCATATGGTCTAAAACAGTTCATGATACAAGGCTTCTCCCAGATGTCCTGTAGATGGCTCAACATTCTAATTGTATTTGTTGTCTTCTTTCAATGACAGCCATTCAAACAACTGTGTTTATTAACTGCCCACTAGATGAATAACTACAGTAGGTATTTGGGGAGACCAATGCTATAAAGGGAGACTTGATATTATATTGTAAGGCCTCCAAGGTCTTTATAATCTGTTATCAGGTGGTGATAGGAAGGATATAATAAGTATAACTTTCCTTGGCATAGAGGGCGCTAGAACACGTTCCATCTCCTTAATGTCTGTGTGTGTCAATGTAATGGAAATAAGAGAAGTGGCAGAAACTGTGGCATAGAGATTGCTGGAGTGAGTTTTGAACATAATTATGGGAGACAGATGGTTTCTGGTCGGGAAAAATGGAGGCATGTGGCTTGAGCCAAGAGGATGATGGGCAGTTGCCTGAACATGGAGCCGTTGGGTATAGGTTCTGAAAGCATATGATTGGAAATTTGAATCTGATGTTTGAAAAACCACTATCGGCAGAGAGATGATTAAACTTATACTTCAGGAGAGTGCTTTTTGTGGCTATGATTAAGACACACTGGATGAGAAAGAGGCTACGGGAAAGGAAGCTGATACAATGGTGGATATTAAAAGCAATTAAGACCTGGACTTAGGCTGCACCTGCAAAATGACATCGAAATTTTCAGATGACCCTCAGGAGTCTATGTGACTCCATTCAACTTAACATCCAAATGTTGTATTTAAAAATCCTTAGGGAAAAGATTTCCAAACATTTTGCCTGTTGTCATAGATACTTCAAGACTGAAAGAAGAAAAAAAAAAATAATTCAAAGGGAACACGAGATGGCAGCAGTTATACCATATAAAGAGAAATACTGAGGAAAGAAAAACATTTGAAATTATTTTTAAAATAAAAAATATGTAGCATTTTATTCTTTATGTGCTGTATTCCTTTTCAGTTCAGAGATTACTCAGTCATTGGTTTCATGCCTCACAGCACATCTGAGGTTCATTCTGACTATAGTAAAAATCCTACTTCATTACATGTGATTATTTCCTAAAATAAAGCTGTTGCTGTTTTCTGCAGATTACTGTTCCTCAGCGTTCTCTGAGGCAGAAGAGTTCTGGATGGTGCAAATTCGTTTTAAATGTTCCAGCATTGCTTTTTCTTCCTCTTCTAGTCTTTCATCCTTCCTCATTTCCCACCTAAAAGAAAAATTACATTTTAGTGTTTTTTTAACTTCCAAACTACAGTCAGCACTCAGTTATTCAAGGCTTGAATACGTGTAGTCACTGGTTTATTGAGGCGTGTGTTTCTCCTTGTTTATTCTTATGCTGACTGCCTCTCCGGCAACACAAGTCATTGGCACTGCTTGCACAAAGTGGGCCAGGAGAATGGGAGAGGAAAGGAGAGTCAAGCCAGCTGCACTCCAGGGTAAAGTTTTAAAGTATTGTTTTAAATGAGGTTTCTGTTTTTCTAGATTTTAAAAATTCATATGGCTTATTAGGATATTGTTGTCGTTAGTGCCCTTGAGTCGATTCTGACTGACTCCTAGCGACCTCCTGTAGGGCAGAGCGGACCCCTGCCCTGTCTTTTGGCGCCATTCTCTCACCTTCTGGCGCTCTATCAGACAATGCTCCACTGCTATCCCTCGGGTTTTCATGGCCAAGTTTTTGGGAAGTGGGTGGACAGGTCCTTCTTCCTATCTGTCTTAATCTGGAAGCTCCACTGAAACCTGTCCACCATGGGTGACCCTGCTGGTATTTGAAATACCAGTGGCATAGCTTTCAGCATCACAGTAACACACAGCCACCATGGTTGACCCTGCTTGTATTTGAAATACCAGTGGCATAGCTTTCAGCATCACAATAATACACAGCCACCACAGTGTGACAATGGACAGAAGGGTGGTGTCGTCCCCTGACCAGAAACAAACCTGGGCTGCAGTGGTGAGAGCGCCAAATCTTAACCACTACACCACTGGTCAAGATATACATGATATAAATAAAATCTAGAATTAGCAATTAATAGGCAAATACTTTTCAAACTATTTTTCCCTCACTGGTCAACATATCAGTGGCTTTAAGTTGCAAAGAGGTTTGCCAGAA
This sequence comes from Ceratotherium simum simum, assembly GCF_057802395.1. Taxonomy (NCBI): domain Eukaryota; kingdom Metazoa; phylum Chordata; class Mammalia; order Perissodactyla; family Rhinocerotidae; genus Ceratotherium; species Ceratotherium simum. The sequence continues at coordinate 74,702,899 of NC_141903.1, read as the reverse complement.
AGACTTTAGCAGCAAGAAGAATATTAAGCTAAATTGAATATACCTTAAAGGCAGATCAGTCTATTCCCGGAAATAAGATCACATTTGAAGTAATCAAGTTAAATCACCCAAGAAAAGTAGCCAATTGTTAGCAAGGTTCCATAGAGTATTTGCTTAAAAAAAAGAGATTTAAGACTTTCTAATTCTGTGTGATTGGGATATAGAACAAAATGTTAGAATATGGAACTATATATGTATATAATCTTGCAAAGTCAATATTATCACAATAACCCAAGTACAGTTAATCCTTCCCTCTCATTCTTCCTCTCTCATATATGCCATCTCCCCAGACAGGTCCACCACTCTGACAAGGAATCATCTGCATATATTTCCTTTCTCTTTTCCTCATTCCTATTTCTGCCAACCCCTAAGCCATCCATCATGATATGCTGTCACAAAAGGATTTTAAAACCAATGTTGATACATCCTAAAAGACCCTCTGCTATAAAGCCTTCAAGGGGATAGGATTTCTAACAATGAACAAGGAGCTGTTCACTGAATGTCTTCCAGAAGCCCCCTGTTTTATTATAGTCAGAACTCCTAGATAACAGCCTATCATTCATGAGGAAAGCATATCAAGTTTGGGGTGATATTTTTCTGGTTTTGTTTGAGTGGTGAAAAGAAAGCACAGGCAGTGCATTTCCTTAGAAACTTCCTAGGAGGATCCCTGTTCCCACACAAGTTTCTGTGTTGGTGTGCTGGGTTCGAGATGCCCTGGCCTGCCCTGGGAGGTGGAATATATAAGATAAGAAGGAAGAGAAGAGGGGAGAGAAAGGGGGAGATTATCTGAGACATTAGACTTGGGTTTAATTTACATTTCTTCTTCATCTTCTGCCTTGGATTCAGCTCATCTCCTAGCACCAACCTTGGCTAGATCTAAAAACTGCTATTTCTGGCCATCTTAGTTTCTCCACATGTTCTCATGTGGTTAGGGTTAGGTCCTTGGTCATATAGGTTTTAACAACAACTTGAAGGATAGAGATTTTTCACCACTATGCTGTTCAAAGATATGTCACAAGGGGCAATACTCCTATAATTAGTATTTTGGGATTTAAAAGTTAGCCTACGAGATTACCTTATACTGCTTTCATGGAATTTTAAAGATAAAAAACCGTCGCCACCCATTTTATACAGGTAAACTTAGACATCATTAATTTGCATGTTAAATTGAACTCCTTCCAGACAGGAAAATAAATAATGGAAAACGCTTATATAGCACTAACTATGGGTTAGGCATTGTTTTAAACACTTGATATTACTCTTTAAATCCTTACTATAAAATGTTATTATTCCTATTCTACAGAGGAGTAAGCTGAGGTACCGAATGTTAATGTCACTTGCCCAAGTATCTTTGGATTGAAATTAGAGAGTCAGGCTCTGGAGTCTGGGCTTGTAAATGCAACACTAATCATGGTTTTAAAACCATTTTACAAGTATCATTAATTACTGTTAAAAATAGTTTAAATACTTCATTTCCTGAAAAATGTTGCCTGAATTGGGCTCGATATTGAAAAAAAGAACTTTCTAAAATTCATATAAATACTCTTAAAGAAATCCAAACGTGAAAAATTAGGTTTGCTTTTTTTCTCCCACAAAAAGGTTCTAATATATATTGTACTGAGTAAATGAATCATTTTATGGATGTGTGTCAACAGAATAATGCACTTAAATATTTTGATCATTGTCTCTACTTGTGAAAATTGAAAGCAAAATCTATCTGCTTCATTAAAAAATCTGTATAATTAATATAATTTAAATGAATTGTATACTTAATAGAATCTAAGATAAGGATTTTTGAAGCATCATGACAATTATAGGCAATTCACAGTATAATTGAGCTGTTAGTAATTAATGATATTAGGTAAAGTTATTTACCTACCACAAGCTTCTTATATTTGCCTTGTGCTTATTAAGAAGAAATCATTTCATTAGAGAATAAGAAATTATGACAGGGCTGGCCTGGTGGCGCAAGCAGTTAAGTGCACGTGCTTCGCTGCAGCGGCCCGGGGTTCGCCGGTTTGGATCCCGGGCGTGCACCGACGCACTGCTTGGCAAGCCATGCTGTGGCGGCGTCCCATATAAAGTGGAGGAAGACGGGCACGGATGTTAGCCCAGGGCCAGTCTTCCTCAGCAAAAAAAGAGAAGGATTGGCAGATGTTAGCACAGGGCTGATCTCTTCAAAAAAAAAAAAAAAAAGAAAAAGAAATTATGACAAAGGTAAGAGAAAAAATATTAGAATCACATTTTCCCTAATAATTTTACTTTTATTGAATAAAAGCATTAGGGACTTGAAATGTATATTTATTTATCACGAGCATTGTTATTTTTCACATCTATACGTTCTTACGAGAAGTTTATCTCTAATTCCATCATAGAGTTTTGGGCTTTGTTAACACAATGCAAAAACAAGTCAATTCTATCAAACAACTACCAGAAGAGAAAATAATCTATCAATTTGTTGAAAACAGTTGACTGAGCAATCTCTTTAAAATTTCTATCCCTAGTTTCCTCTAATATATGTAAAATCTATAGTGGAAACATGTCCCTACAGAAACCAGAAAATTTTGGAACCAGCATTTTCTAGTTTGCCCTAAAAAGCATTATGAAGTGATGATATTTTTGTTTTTCCTGACTTTGGTAGACTGCTCTCTTCCACTATTGCTAAATTCTCCACCTGTCTAGTGTGGGAAAAAACTGCCACCTGACCCCCACTCCAGCTGATGGCAGGGAATATGTTGTGCTGGAGACACTGACGAGCAGCAAAATCCCATGAGAGCCCCCTGGTCAGTACCATAATCTTAACTATCTTCTAGAATCTGCTCCATCTGTATGGCTCCTGGGTGGGTAGATGTGGGGGAGCTTGGCCTATCCTTGACTAGGGGTCCCTTTTCCTATCCAAACACAACAGGGACCCTAAAACCTGGGCTGAGATACTTGAACAGAACCATCAGTCACAACTTTGCTCACCAGCACTACTCAGATTGAGTTGGGGGTTCTCAGCCTTGGTGGGTCTTCCTGGATTCACATATACAGTCAGACCTGGACCAGAGGTATCTGCCTGCTCCCCTGTATGTTATATGAATGTTAGCTAATATTTTACGTGTACCAGACCATGGGCCTAGAGCTTTCAGCCAACCTCAGTGAGCAGTGGTGGATTTAGGATATCTAAAATGAGATCTTGAAGGGTACAAAATAAAAACAGTTACAGTTTGGTGAGTAACTGTTCTAGTGATCAGTTTGATAGAATCTTTTATTTAGGGGGGCTTGTGGAAAGCTGTGTGTCAGAGCCAACCAGGAGAGCCATGCTTGGGGAGTGTAACCAGCATAAGGTATGTCCTTCATGGTGCTGGTCCAGATTGTCACAGAAGCAAGTCCTGGGAGGCCTTTACTGCAGGAAAGAGCAACCAACACCAGACAGATGAGGCAGGCTAGAGTCTGGAGTGTGAGAAGTTCTCTGAGGCATTTACTATGCCTTCTACTAGGAGAAAACATTTAAAATCCATGAACTCAGTAGTATCCTGAATAAGAGTACAGGAATCACTTTGCCTTGGGTTTAACCACAACCACTTACTAGTTGAGTCACCTCAGGCAAGTTTCTTAACCTCTCTGTGCCTCAGGGTTCTCATCTATAAAATAGGGTCAGAATGGTTTGATTGGAAGATGGACATGCTTATTTGTTTACTAAGTGCCTATGACTGATTTCACTCTATTTTGTCAGAGTTTAGTAGCTGTGACTGAGACCGACTAAGACTGTATGTCCCACAAAGCCTAAAATTTTTATCATTTAGGCTTTTACAGAGAATGTTTGCCAACCGCTGCTCTAGAACGGTGGTTCTTAACTGGGGTGATACTGCCTCCCTATGGGGAAATGTGGAGAGCATTTTTTGGTTGACACTGTTTAGAGAGTGCTTCCAGGACCCAGGGAACACAGATGGTATATATCTTTAATATGCAACAATCCCAAACAATGAAGAGGTGTCTTCCCAAAATGTCAATAGCATCCCTGCTAGGAAATGTTCTCTAGAATCTCCAAAATAATGTTGAAGCTATCTATCTAATTTGTGATTTTAATTGAAATGGCTTTGGTGTTTCATCGCTTAGAATATTATTTGCTCAAGAGTGGGGATTTAGAAGCCAGGTGCTGGATTTGAATCTCTTACAAGCTGTATTGCCTTGGGCAAACCAGGTAAACTGTGTCTCAGTTTCCTTATCTATAAAATGGGAGTAATAACTGCCTGCTTCATAGAGCTGTGGTGAGGATAAAATGATTAAGTACTACAGATAAAACACATAAAATACTGCATGGTTCATAGCAAACACTCAATGAGTGATAACTGTTATTATTATTATCATTATTATTTGGCATATTGGTTCAGGTTGCAGATAGAAGAAAACCTGACTGTGGTTCCTTAAACGAATAGGGGGTTATTTTTCTCACATAACCAGAGGGGGGTGACTACCAGGTGGGTTCAATAGCTTGACAACAGCAGGGCTGATGTCTCTGTGCTTCTCTTGTCCTTTACCTCATGGTTCCAAGATGGTTGTTGTAGCTTCAGCATCACGTCCTTGTTTTGAGGCAGGAAAAAGGAGGAAAGGGCACACCAGCTGCACTTGTCCCATTTTATCAGGGAAATGAAACCTTCCCCAGATTCCTTCCAGCAGACACTGGAACCATACTGTCTAGGTTTGAATCCTGACTCTGCCTTTTACTAGCTGTGTGATATTGGGAAAGTTTTATAACCTCTCTGTGCCTCAGTTTTCTTATATGCAAAATAAGGGATGCTAAGGGTATACATCTTAATGCATTATTATAAAGAGTAGGTGAGCTATGAATTCATAAAATGTTGCTGTTATTTTATGAGACTCTACTTGTCTCGAGTGGCTTCCCCAGAGCTCCTACCTTGATGCTCCTTCTCCTGCCCTGTGCCCTTCACGTGATTTTATCTGACAAATTCTCTTTCTTATAAATATGTGGGTAAAATGAAGTTGCTGAGTGGTTTCACTCAATGTTCAGCTGCACATTTCTAGGGTCATGTTGTCATTCCCTCTTTTCTTTCACAATGGAGACGTTTTATGCTAGTTCACTCTGTTCAGCCTAGCATGGCCAAGGCTGTTTTTGTATTCCTATAATCCCATTGTAGTATTTTTCAAATACAGTCTGTAATGATGGCATTAGATCATATCATTGGCATTTCTCCTGAAACACCAATAAAACACTCGGATGTAAAAATGTAACTTGAAATAAGCCTCCTGATTTAATGTTATTATTAAACATTTATGTAGTACTTTATATTTACAAAGTGCTTTACAATTATTTGTTAGTTAATTGTACTGTTAAACAACATTAACCATCTGGCAAAATTAATGATTTCAATTGTCCTACCAGTTGGTAGCTGAGGAGTGAAAAGTGGAGTCATATTGGATTTTATTCTCCTCGAACAAACCTTTGTGTCTTTCACTCCTCTGCACAACAGTGCAACCTCCCTCCTTCAAAGGGAGGTTCAAATCAGAGGGGAAAAGGATGTCTCTGTTCTCTACTTCCTGTGGCCCTATAAATGTGGGCTTTCCACAGGATTCAGCCCTAGACCATCTTCTCTTCTTCCATGGAGAGCCCCACATCTACTCTCATGTATTCAGTTGTTGTCTTCACATCTGTAATTCATCTGTCTCCCAAACTGTAATTCAGTATCTTTAAACTTCATTTTTGTCTCAAGTTCTCTAAATTCAACTTCATGATGGTCATGTTCATTCCTACTTCAATTATATTCATCATTCATATGTATATTTTTTCATATATATTTTTCACATGTATATTTTTTAATTATTCAAACTGACCATTACCCCCACACTCAATAATGCAGGGTATGACTTTACAAAGTACTTTACGCCTCAACTCCCACTCTTGTCTACACAGTCAGTCACCAGTTAAAGGACAACTTACTCTGCAGTCATTCTCACATTCACCCCCCTGCCATCAGTCCACAGTTCAGGTGCTGTGATAGTGTGACTTATAATAAAAAATATATATTTGGTCTTCATCCCAGTTTCTGGCACAGAGCTCCTAAAACACTTGGAATTTCCTGTCATGAGAACTATTAAGGTGTCTTTCGTTATGTTAATAAGGTGACTTTTGGAAAGCACCTAAGGTTGGGGGCTGGTTACCAGTGGAGCCAACCATGTGATTAGAGGGTTGGAACTTGCATTCTCACCTCCAGCCTTGGGGGAGGAGACAGAGGCTGGAGATTGTGTTCAGTCACCAATTGCCAATGAGTTAATCGTTCATTCTTACGTAATGAAGCCTCCATAAAAACCCAAAATGACAGGGTTCAGAGAGTTTCTGTGTTGGTGAACAAGTGGAGATTTGGGGAGAGTGGCATGCTGGGAGAGAGAGTGGAAGCTGTGTCCTGTCTCCATACCTTGCCCTCTGCATCTCTTCCATCTGGCTGTTCCTGAGTTATATCCTTTTATAATAAATCAGTAATCTAGTAAGTAAAATGTTTCTTTGAGTTCTGTTAAGCTGCTCTAGCAAATTAATTGAATCCAAGGAGGGGGTTGATGGAACCTCCAATCTAGAGCTGGGTTGGTTAGAAGCACAGGTGACAACCTGGACTTGAGATTGGCATCTGAAGTGAGGGCACAGAGGGCAGTCTTGTAGGAAAGAGCCCTTAACCTGTGGGATCTGATGCCATCTCCAGGTAGATAGTCTCAGAATGGAGTTGAATTGTAGGACACCCAGCTGATGTCAGAGAATTGCTTGGTGGTGTGGGAAAAACCCCCTCCATATATTGGAATTGTGTGCAGAATCATAGGTGCTCATGATTTCATTGCTTGAACAGTGCAAGATTCTCCATATATTCAGAGCTCAAGCCTCACGCCACTGCTACACCACACCTGCAATGACCATCCTGCCTAGAGAGTTTAAAGTCTTGATATTCTAGCTTGGTAGTAGTTCTGTTTAGCTGCCGCTCTCTCTCCTCAGGGAGAAAATGATTTTCCTTATTGCCTTCTGCCTCGTGTTTTCCCATGTTTGCGTGTCTGCCTTTGCTATTCCACTTGAAATGCCTTTCCATATATCCGAAATCTGTTCATTTTTCAGACCCAGTTCACATTCCACTTCTTTCATGAAGTCCTTCCCAACTACTTAACCCTGATGTGGTTGTCCTTCTCCACTGAATCCTATTGTACCTAATGTCAGCACTGGTTTGGTCAATTAACCACATGTTGTTTTGTTCCATCTCTTCTATTGCTTTCTTGAACTGTTATTTGATGATTACATTGTTTTTTTATTTTCCACATATGGTATTTTTTTCATCTATACTTGCAGTTCCTTGAGGAAGACTGTTAATTATCTATAGCTTTTATTCCAAATATTTTATTTCAAAGAATATATTTCAAATAATAAATAACATAGTGCTCTGTACACTATACTCTGTACACTTTAAGCACTCGCAAAATATCTGTTGATTGGTATGTGTTAGAAGCTTAGGCAAAACTATGTTATTCTTAGGTGGATTGAAGAAATAATAACCTTTAACTACCAGTATTGCAATGGATAGTAGCTGGTATCTCATATAGGTATGAATGATAGCAGTGAGGGCTATTAGAGCCTTAAAATAAGTCTCTTCGTCCTTAGTTTCTACATTATTAGTTGATTCTTAAATTCAATGATCGTAACAAAAGATAACTTCCTGCAAGTTCATTCATTTACTAATCATCTTCATGTCGTTTTTAAGAATGAGATGATGGTATAAGGAACATAAGATATTCAGTAACTTCATGTTATTTGGTACCAGACTAGTATTTTTGACCAACGTAAAAAGTTTTAAAACAAGCTTTGGTTAGCAAGGTACTTTATTTAGGTCATATTCTACACTGGAGTGTAGACACCATGATTGATCCCAATAACCTTTTCCTTACTCTGACTTTCTGTACCGCTTATAATGAAGTAACTTCATTCCATTAGTCTCATTTGGATCTCTGGTTGTTGACTGCCTTGCTTCTCTCATTAGAAGCTCCTCAAGAGCACACAATATGATTGTAATAAAAGGGTTCTGTCATTTTAGTTTTCAAGAAGTTATTACAGTTAATTCCTAGAAATTATCATTTTGCTTCAGCAAAGCAAAGTCATCAGTAAAACATAATCATTCACTTTTTCATTCTAGTTAATTTAATTAACTGAGAATAACTAAATATTTAGGTTGTTAATTTTTAAAGGATGAGAATATATAACACTAACTAAACAAACGTAAATCTATTTTATGACTCAGAAATCTACAAGACTATACCAGTTCTATAGACTATACCAGTTCTTAGGATATGCTGCTGTAGATATAGAAGAAATAGAAGATTGGCTCAAATTAGCAAAAACTCTGGGAAACTCTGTCTCAAGGAATAGCAATGGTAGGAAATTAATTGCAGTGGAGCCCTACATAAGACTGTTATAAGAGTGAAATTAGAGGACCTTATAAGTTACCTGTTATTGGGCTTTTAGTACATGTAGCTTATGTTTTGAGAGATCTGCCTTGGTTTATGGTTTATTTGATATCTATCTCAATGAGCCACATTTTAGAACAGTTTTACTGTATATAATTAATTTGCCCATTCATCCAGCAAACATTTATTGAGAGTTGGCTAACTTCAAAACACTGTGCTAGGTAACGTAGAAGTGAAAGGAGCTGGATATGGTCTTGCCCTCAGGGAGCTTATTCAGACCGAGAGAGTTCATCATATGTGCTGGACTGAATAACTATTCTAAATCCCATAAAGATTTTGTAGACTATTTCACTTCAGGTATGAAATGTCAGTGGTAACATAAGGCACTGGTGCCATTTCCTTAGGCTTTATTTTAGCAGTTCTTCGTGGGAAAGGCATAATTCAGGCATGTCTCCTTTGACTAGTGAAGCAATTTGATGTCCTTCCTCGCTCATTGGAAAGGTGGCAACTTAATGACAGAAAGCATCCTGATTTTTCTGAGTAGTAAAGTCATTATCAAATTCTATAGTAAAATTGGAAACTATAGAATTTGATGTTTTTCTTTAAAGACACTTCTGTAGGAAGATGATTCTGAGTAGCACTTGGTCCCAAAGGACAAACTTTAAGGAGAGAACAGATATAAGGCTCCCCTGAGTTTGAGAAGAACTTCATGAGTATTGTGATTCATGAATAGTTATGAGAACTCCATTATAAACCAGAAAATCAGCTTTGAATATAATCACCTTGAATATAAATGGCACCACATTTTATTAGCTCTATCTCGTTATCCACATAAAGCACAGGATTAGAGAGTTAGTCTCTTCCTTTGGAGATAGGTCTTTACAATACTATACTTAATAGATGAGACCTACCCTATTTCTGATATGTTCTCCAGGTGATGCAAATCCACAACCATTTTTGGTGATTTTAAAACCTGAGTTTTAAGAAATATATATAGTGTCAGTTCATCCCCTGTAGCATACATTTAGTGGAAATGGAGAAATCAACATTATTTTTTTGATATAACCCAGACGATTTATTATTTAGCTTTATCTTCTCTAAAATAGAATAATTTAAAATTTCCTTGTAGGTTGTAATTTTTAACTTTAAAAGTTTTCCTGGGCCAGCCTGGTGGTGCTGTGGTTAAGTTTGACGCACTTTGCTTCGGTGGCCGGGGGTTCACGGGTTCGGATCCTGGGTGTGGACCTACACCACTCATTAAGCCATGCTGTGGTGGCATTCCACATACAAAATACAGGAAGATGGGCAGAGATATTAGCTCAGAGCCACTCTTCCTCACCAAAAAAAAAAAAAAAAGTTTCCTTTTCTTTGAACTTTGTACTGAATCTCTACAGTAGTTATAGGGGTCCTATATGGGGGTTACAAGGCCTTATACCATTTTCAGTAGAGGCATTTGGGAATGAGTGGATGGCAAAAATCCCACTTTGATAAGGGAGCAGAGAGCACTTTACACACTTATTTCTAAATTAATTTAGTTATTCCCTCAAGCTAATTAAGGTATGCTGGTTTGGGGAAAATTCAATAGGAAAAATGAAAGCATTAAGGAAACTCATCCATAAAATATGGTTAAAAACAGTTAAGAATGAGGCCAGCCCAGTGGCCTAGTGGTTGGGTTCGTGCACTCCTCTTTGGCGGCCTGGGGTTTGCAGGTTTGGATCCCCGGTGCAGACCTACACACTGCTTGTCAAGCCATGCTGTGGTAGGTGTCTCACATATAAAGTAGAGGAAGATGGGCACAGATGTTAGCCCAGGGCCAATCTTCCTCAGCAGAAAGAGGAGAATTGGCAACAGATGTCAGCTCAGGGCTAATCTTCCTCACCAAAACAAAAAACAAAAAACAGCTAAGATTATCATTTATTGTACTGCTTTATTTTCAAATTTAAAGATAAAGATTTTATTTTTAATATTATAGAGGTTTCCATGAAATGTAAAGGATGTTAAATTTTTATAGAATACTACAAACGGCAGTCACATCTTTGCCTTTGGAAGTTACACAACACGGGATTTTCTTAAAATAAGCCAAGTGAGTTATTCCAACTCCCCACAAATTATTTTGGCCTAATTTAACACTTTAATATCCAGAAAAAAAGGTTTATTTATTTTACAAACATACATCACAGTTTATTAATATAGTATAACACTTAGAACCCCTGGAACCCAATGTTATATGTGTAACATCTAATATATAGAAATAAATATAATATACAGAAAGAAATAGGATAGAAATATATATTTAAAATATATAGAAATAAATACAGATATGTCTTTGAAAATCTATACTCAAAACTATTAAATATCAACACTTGCCCTCATGAATTAGCAGTTCGGTTGCTTGCTTCAGCCAAGAGTTTGTTATATGATTATGATAACTAGCTATATATGCATTTTATCCAGTGACTTCTGCAAGGATTCAAATGAATGTTCTTTTGTAAGGTAGTTGATTTCTTTTCCTACTCGTAATGCAGTAAAAGGAATCTTTCCAAGCTCAGGAACAAGCAGCAAAACCCTTAATTTGAATTTATAGCCTTCAGAGACAATCTGCAACACAACTTAACTATCCAAGCAATTTATTTTAATTAATATGATTTGTTCTATATATTTAAGTAGGAGAGTTATATACCAACAAATGGGACAACTAAGAATGCTAACAGTAACATTTTAAATAGTTACGGCTTAGGGAAAACATAAATGGAAGCATAGCCATCAGTAGTTATGGAAGCTCAACTTTTCTGTTACCAGTAAATCATCCATATCTCCATAGAGACTTTATTTCTACCAGTGGATTTTTAAAAATTATAAGAGCTTAGATAGAAGGCCAAGGTCATGCTATTTGGCCAGCATTTAGTGCTGATGTAGAAGAAATGCCCTTTGCTACGAGAAGTGTCAGGACTACTATATATTGCCAGAACCACATTGCTGATTTTTCTGAGAGTAATGTATAACTTAATGAATCAAAAGAAAGAAATGTGTTTTTTCCTAGTTAAATTTTATATACCTGGAAATGTTCATGAACTGCGCTCTATAGTCATTTGGTGTTTATTCCATTTATAAAATTGTTATGTTAAAAGGTACTTAAGCTGTGTCAAGCAATACTATTCTTGCTCTAAAAATGATATAAACAAAGTCCTCTTTTCATCAAATTTCCAAAAGTTGATTGCATTTTTACTAGCCTGTGTAAAGCTGATGCCAACACAGGCGTCACAAGTTGTTTTAGCAATACAGGTTGGCACAAGGCTAACCATTGCAAGTACTAAGCACTTTGCATTAAGTTACTTAGCCCTCACAGCAACTTAATGAGATGGGTTAACTATTATTATTGCTACAGACCAGGAGTCACCCAGGGGCACACAACTGGTCAGTGACGGAGCCAGGATTCTAACCCCAGCAGCTGGCTCCAGAGTTAATGCTCTTACCCACTATGGTACATCTGCTGCAACCTATGTCTCTCTGTGTCTCTTTGTCTCCTGTAACAATAAATGAAATGTGAGCTGCTCTCCTGCAGCTCACAGCTTAACAATACTTTATGTCTACTCTATATGTCAAAACATTAATTGATGGAAAAAAACCAGTCTCTTCGTTCCCCATGTGCCAGGCCAGAACTAGAAGAACTAATTTGAGTGTATTTCAGACCCATTTGAGTTGAGATGCCATCACTTTCACACTGGCGGTAGATCAGTGTAACTGTCATTCCCTCAGCTCCTGGGGGATGATGGGACAATTTCTTCACTTCCTTTCCTCACCCCTGGGGAACTAGTAAGAAGTACTGCTTCCTCTAACTTTATGCTGGCATCGAGGAGGTTGAGAGGCATGATAAACAAAATCTTTACCCTCATAGAACTTACATTCGAATGGATAGCAAAGTTATTTCAAGAATATTTTTTATCTTACAGCCCTTCAGTAAGCTGTGGTGCCCTGTTTAATAGCTACACAAAATGTGGAGTACATCATATGTCCAGACTTGGTCACTCTTTCCAAGATTCTTGGCTTGATCTCTTCTTGCTGTTTCAGCTTAGGATATTTAACATGAAATCACCACTGCAGTATGGGGCTCCCATAGATGAATTTTAAGTTTTAATAATTTATCATTTTAACTTTTAAGAGTAGCTCTCTATACATTCAAAAAACAAAATCAAAAAACAAAACAAAACAAAACAAGGCCAACGCTTCAACCAATATGAGTGCAGGCTTTGGCAAAATGCACAAAAGTAACATTTAAGTCCAAGATAAATTGAAACTCTAAGCACATTTTGTTTGCATTCCTTCCTTGTTTCTAATTTAATAAATGTTTCCCAGAATGGAGTTTGCAAATTAAAGTAAATATATATATTTAAAATGCTTACTTATTCCCTTTTGGGTTCTGTGTCAATTGTGTACATTTCATAAATATAAACATAAGACATATTTGCTAAGGAATTACATTTGTTGATGTGGCAGCCTCATGGCTTAAAGTATAAAAAATTCATACCTTGTCAATTATGAATTGCATTTCCTCCATTTGTATAGAATATGGAACTTGTTTGACTACTAGCTAAAAATATACATGATACTATTTCAGATGTGAGTATTGCTAAAAAAAAACAATCAACCTCACCCTGCCTTAAGATATCAGACAATATTGGAAAACTATAATCCTTTTAAATAATAAAAGGATTTAAATAATAAATAATAAATAATATTTAAATAATAAATAATAAAATTAAATAATAAAAAAAAAACCTGTCCTTTGCTCATTTATTCAGCTTTTTTCTTACTGCATCCAATTACCAACCCTATCAGTCCATTTCCTTTGATTTATCTTTTAGTCCAATGAGTGTCGTAATAGGAAGGCAGCATGAATACCCTTTAATACTTATGGATTTTTTTCAAATGTAAACATCTTCCTTGCTAAGCAGAATTTATGCACTAACTGCCACAGCTATTGCCCTGGACGCCCTCTTCCTATTTCATTACCATTTTGTGGATGAACACATCATTGGTATTGTATTCATCTTGATAGATAGTGAAAAAAAAGTCTTGCCCCCAAAAGGTATGCTATGTTTCTAGCCCTTGTTTATGAGGCATCTCACTCACACTGCAGAGCTGCATGCACTAAATGGTGGCCCAACTCAGAGCATTGGTATTATCCCTAAAATCCTATATATGCTGTCAATTTAATTAGAAACTAGCCCTTTGCTCTATCTTCCCAATTACCTCACTCATCATCTCTCATGCCCTAAAATCATATCATTCTCTAGAAAATAGGTTATTTCTCCAAACATCCTTGTCTCACTGCTTCCAGATAACTCTCTGTGACCCTTTTTTCCCCTTCAACTGCTTATAGTCATTTTAACATCTGTCATCACAGCTTAAGGGGTGATTATGTCTAATAATGCTTCATTTTTGCAGTGGGTGTGCCGCAGTTATTGCCACATACAGAAAATTCTGGCTGACATTTCCAGAGATTTTTGGCATCAAAATAAGTCAAGTACTGTGTTGCCTCTTTCTATGACTGCCAAGTGAAATAACCCAACACAACTACCTAATACCCTGAGAGAAGGCCTTACTACTTTGGAGAGCTGTCTTCCTCACCTTCACACCCACAGCACCTTTATTCCTCTCTTCTGACTTTATCTCCCTAATTTAAATTCTAATTTCAAGTGTATCAATTGACTAACACTAAAGTTAACTTCCAAAAGTAATCCATTTATTGACCAAGTTAAATAACTTCCTTCTATATTTAACTATACAAATATAAGATTGAATAATTGTCTTTGTTTTCTTTCTTTGAGGGAAATAGCTAGGAAGCATTAAAAAATAAAAGAGCAACTGACATTGAGATATTTAGTAAATAAAATCATTCCAGTTTTTTCTATTTTGCCCAGCTATCCTATTTGCCATAACCTATGAATTCAGCCAAAATGCAGCAAGTCTAATTCAGTTATAGGCAGTTGACATTCAAAGGTTATCCTCATTGATGTCTAAATTTTTGTGATGAGTTCCTGTTACTGTATTATAATTCTGTTTCCATATCAAATTTATTAAATTTTCTTTACTGTTAAAATCCGTCATTGATCCAGCAATATGCCATAGAATCAATAGTGTCTATTGATGTTTACTATGCCTAACTTTGTTGTAAATTCAGCTATTACAAACAAAGTCTTTGCCAGCTCTTTCATTTATAGGCAAAAGAGTATACTCAAGAGGATCTTACCTAACAATTTAGAATTATTGTTAAAAAAATGTAAAAAGCCTCTTGTGAGCCAATTCTTCTTTAACATTAGTTAGAAGATGAACTCTGCCCAAAGAATACATTGGGAATATAGTACATTAATGACCCAATGGAATAAACACTTGACCGTCAAAAAGCACTGCATTTGAAAAATTGCTTTTTCTTAACCTAACCCTGCTTTATACAACATAAACAGATTCATTACTGCTGAGATATGCTGCATCTCTAATTTCATTTTCACAAAACTTCAACACACCTCTTTAGAATCCAGATTAGTTCTCTCAGTAAATAACTATGACATCACCATTATTAGTGTTCACAGGCAGTCCCCATTTAAAAGCACAACAGGGAAATTACTACACAGTATTCCACCCCCAGCAAACACATAAAAACACAAATACACACACGCCCATAGATAATAAAACATTGGAAAATGATAAGAATAATCAAGAAAATGCTTTATCTTCAGCTGTGGTTCAGCTATTCAGCCAACTTTAACCACTTTTATGATATCATTCCATTATTTCTAAAATCTAGGAAAATATTAGCAATCGAATATTATGAGGAAAAATGTCAACTTAATTATGAAATGAAACTAAACTATCCAGCAATGAAGTAGATGGAATGGAAGTAGAAAAGATTCTAGGTAAAAGGCTCAGATTGCATACTGTGAAATATTTCACTCTAGCCTGCTCCTAGATTCTGTGGGTTTCTTTTCTAGGTTTTTCTGTTTTTAATAACACAAATTTTTAATAACTAGAATTTCATTCTGATTCACTTGCTACTAACCTAGCATTGCCTGTGGGATCTGAAAATTGAATTGATGAAGTAGAACCAATCTATTTATAGAGAAGAGCCATTTCGAAAATCCCCTAAACTCCCCTAAGCTTTGAAATTCTTGGTATTGTGTTGTAGAATCCATTAATATTAGAGAGGGAAAAGGAAGAAAGATAATAATGCAGGACTGTGGGTATCTACACTTCAAGCCATGAGCTGTGATGCTGTCTGTGGTCACAGGGGTGGGTATTACAATTTGCTAGGTAATGGTAATTAACTAGTCTAGACTCCTTTCAAAAACTACTAAGCTACTTAGTGAATGTGTCTTAGAAGCTATACAAACTTCATAGAACAGATAACTGAACAAAATATTGGTACACAGAAATAAATATTTTTAAAATATATTAGGGAATAACACAGTGAATATAATTTTTCCTCTTTTCTTATGGAACTGAGATTTGTGGCAAAGACAGATTTTGGACAAATAACCAAATTGAATGAATTAATGAACGGCAGTACTGCAAAAGTCAATATTCAGGTCCTTTATAGTTCAATAATTTTTATAGTTGTCTATATATGAAACCTGCATATTTTGGTTAGGGTTATTCCTAGAAATTTTATGGTGTGTATGTTGCTATTATTCAGAGAATTTTTTCTACTATCTCTTCCATTTCTTATTGGGATACTGATATTTTTTAATATTTTTCTTGTATTTCATAGTCTTACTGATTTCTGCTTAAGAAGATTTTATGTGGCATTTTTGGATTTTCTGAGAAATAGTCTCTGCAATTACTAACCATTTTATCCTTTTCCTCTCCAGCAGTTAGTCTGTTATTTCTGATTTGTGTCTTATTGCACTAGCTGGAAATTCTAGAATAATGTTAAATAAGGAGATTGGGAATTCTATCCCCCCTTGATTTTTAATAAGAGTTCTGGTTTTATAATTAATATTATATGATGTGATCTGTCTTCCTAGATATCCCTTTTTTATGAGAAGGAAGTATCCTTCATTTTTTTCCTTAAGATTTTGTTAGGAATATTTTTCCCCAATTTCTTAATTATGATTTCTCTCTCATTTGGCTAGAGTATGACTTTAAGTCATTTCTTTTTTCAAGAAGGGAATCTGGTGTTATAATTTTTAAATTCTTGAATAGCTGAGAATTCTGCTGCCATCACACATAAACAACGTCTAGGAGGGCATACAATTCTTAGATTACAAGTTTTGTCCTTAAAATGCAATAGATAGGTGGGAATGCAAAATTGTACAGCCACTTTAGTGTTTTAACAGTTTATTAAAAAGTTAAACATATATCTACCATATAACCCAGTTATTCCACTCCTTGGTGTCTACCTGAGAAATGGAAATTTACTTTCACACAAAACCCTGTAAAAAAATGTTTATGGCAGCTTTAGTCACAATAGCCCAAAACTGTAAACAACCCAGATGTCCTTAAACCACTCCATACAATGGAATACCACTCAGTCATAAGAAGGAACAACCTACCGGTTCACACAAAGAATTTGGTGAATTTTAAATTCAGTTTCCTAAGTGAAAGAAGACAGAGTCAAATGTCTGTATGTTGTGTGATTCCATTTGACATGACAGTCTTAAAAAAGCAAAGTGCAGGGAGGAAAACAGAATCAGTGGTTGCCAGTGGGTGCGAGTGGAAGGAGAAATTATCCATAAAGGGGTAACTCTTGTTTTGGGGGAATGATGAAATTGGTCTGTAGGGAACTGTAGTGGTGGATACATGACTCTATGCATTTGTCAAAATACATAGAACTATACACCACAAAGAATGAATTTTATTGTATGAAAACAACAACAAAAACAACTAGGATATGGAGGGGAATATGGAATGCAGACTGTGACAAGGGAATCCTCCTAATTACAATGAATTAGAACTACACTGAGAGGGATGGGGGAAAAAGGAGCTGAGCTAAGAAACTCTGGAAAGCAGCATTTTGACTGAATACCTTAATGCTAAAGACAAAAAGACCTGTTCATAAACACTGTTCTCTAGTTGGCAATTTGTGTCTCACAAAGATATGGATTAGGAAATTTAAAACTACTTTTTTAGATTTTTAATTTTTTTTTTTAGATTGTAAAGGTATTTTTAGATGCTTTTAAAGATATTTTTACTTATGGTTATATACTAGGATTGAGTTAACAAATAAATAAATTGTAAAAAAATGGGAGTCAGGTTTCTCACTGTCAGAGAAAGAAGTTAGAAATAAGGGAGGAAGGCTAGAATGAGCTCTGTGGTGTTGGATTAAAATTGGAGATATTAGTATGAACTTAATTTTTTAAATATACATATAAATGATAAAGAAATTTTGATGTGTGTGTATGTACAAACTAGTATCCATTCATGTATTTGTTAGCTCTGTCCACTGAAAGGGGCTGGAAGGTACCCCAGTAGCAATGAACAAAGCCAGCACCTAATTCTTGGTTTCTCAATTCCATTCTCCAGTGAAAGAAACAGGACGCCTTGGAGAAATAGCTGATTCTAGGGCCGGGGCAGGGAAAACACAATATGAGCCTGGAGCATCAGAAAGTAAGGAGATGATAAATTAAAAAAGATAGGAGCATATTAAAAGGGCATAGGAGCCAACCTGGAAAAGTTGCCAATTGCCAAAGTTGGAACAGCTTAAGCAACAAGATAGATAATGATAGCGCTGGATTATAACCAAATAATAAAATAAATATCCGTGAATCCATACTAATATAAATAAATAACTGAATAAATAGGAGAGAAGTGACAACTCTTCCTTAAATTATAATTCCAATTAAATCTGAAGGAATGAGGGAAGTAGAAATCATCATTAAAACACCACAGTAATAATTGCCAGGCAAATTATTAAAATTAGTGGGTGAAAGTTTATCCAAAAATAGGATATTTGTATAAGATCAAAGTATCTCCCCCAAATATTTAATAATTATAGAGGAAAAATAGATATTTCTGTTGAGGAAGAATTTGCACTGTGAGCAGTATATCTGGAACTCCTGTACTCCCGAATCAGAAAAAAGAATGTGAAGCAATAGTTTATATTTCACAGGATAATTGAAGCAAGAGATTTGGTATTTCTCCACAAAAAGCATTATGAAGTTAGATAGTGGCCTGGAAACCAGTGAAGCTGATTGCAGAATGAATATTTAAAGCCCCTCTGATTTAATGTGCTCGTTTCCATTCCCTTTATTCTTTACAAAGACAAAGAGCCCTCTGTAAATATTGCTTTAAGTATTATCAGGCTTCAGTTTTCAAATTCATCCAAAGGCCATAATTTAAACCATAATATTGGCTTTACAAATGTAAACAGTGATTGAACCCCTTTCCTTTAGCTAATAGGAATGCCAATGAAATTAGAGTCAATTAAATAATTGCTTTATTAACCTAATGTATTACTGCTGTGAGACATGCCATGGCACACCCAGCCAGGATAGCTAGGAGAGAACAAAACTACATCAATGTAAAGAGAATGGAAACGACCATATTGTAAAAACTTAATCCAAGTAGAAGAGTAAAACATTTATTGAAATTTTGATGTATCAATTTCATACTTTATAGTTTAACCATGGCTAAAGATGGAAAAGTCCTAAGAGATTTTAAAGGTTTTCATTTGATTTAGATAATACTTAGTGTGGGACAAATTATGTCTACAGGTTAGGTTTAACTTGACTTTTCCCATCCCTCTGCCTTCTGGACATCAGCTTCAGTAAACTGCCTTCGTCTCTACAGCCTAGTCTAGTTTGCATCCCTTTAATGACTCTTCATTAGTGACTCACCACTGCTGACAAAATGATGTTTAAACTCCTTACCAGCATATACAAATCTCTTTACGATCTGATTCCTGCTCACATATCCAGCCTCATCTTCCACCAGGCTTCTTCCATCCCACCCTCCAGTAAGACCTTCAGCTCTTCCTGCAGACTCTGCTGGCTCACATTCACCGTTCTTTGTACATGCCAGAGAATAGCTAATTATTCCCTGTGAATTAATGATTTTTCAGGATATAAGTTAAAATATCCTGTCTTCGTCCCATTTTTCTCCATCCACCTGTGTCTCCAGTCTCCTCCTCTGCTTCCCCCAGGCAAGTTATCCCATTTTTTCCTTTATGATAATACAGAGGTATGAGATTACTTGCTTCTAATGTTATATACCTTGAGAGATTGTTTGCAATTATTTTTTTAAACTTCTGTGTCCCCTACTATGTTGTCCTCTGCCATTTTGAGGGCAGGACTGAATCTATTATCTCAGTAATTTCAGAACCTAGTGATGTACCTGGTAATACTGCTCAGCAAATATCTGGGGAATGAATGAATACATAGGCAGGTAGCACAGTGGTATCTCTAGGAAAGTGTAGAACAGGTTCTTAGTATAGCCTTTCTTGTAGCTCACCTCCTTCCTGCTCTGCCCCAACTGTTCTTGTGTACCTGAGCACAGAAGAGAAGGAGGAGAATTTTGTTTTGTTTTTTTCCTCACACAGGTTCAGACTACACCAAAAGTACAGCCAGAGTTGGCTCCTTTGGCAAGCTTTTATGGATGTTAAGGAAGGAAGGAAGCATGGAGCAAGGAAGGATTACATGTATTCGGTGCTATGTTATCCCCTCCATATATATTATCGCATTTAATCCTAAAACAACTATTCAGAGAAAATATTATTATCTCCATTTTTACAGTTAAGGAAACTGGGACTCTTTATATAATTTGTATCAGGCCACACAGCTGACCAGTGCCCAAGCTAGAATTTAAATTTGAGTTGGCTCATTCAAAACTCAGTGCTCTTCTTAGAATATGGGCATTAAAGAACATTTAGTTCTACAAAACTGTAATGACCCATTCTGTGAGTATCCTAAACTTGATGCAATTTTGTTTTTTCAACTTTAAAAACAATAGGATTCAGAAATATTTGCCTATTATTTCTATCATACTTAGCTTCATTTGGCAGTCATTCATCTATTGGATATTTATTGGACATTTACTAAGGGCCAAGCACCAAGCTGAACAATCGGAATGCAAGCATGCCTTAGACACAGTCCCTGTACTGAAGAAGTTCTTTTGCCATTTTCTTAGAAGCATTCTTATTCTGGAAAGCCAACCTACCTGCCATCTCACTTATTGCTTCTCTACTTTCTCTTCTGCCTTTAAACAAATTAACCACTTACACAAACATGTACTTCATACTCTTTATGTTAGAATGTTTTATCTGCTTTCTGTTCTTAGTCTAAAAGGAAGGCTCAGACTGCATCTTTTCCATGGTCAACAAAATCTCATATTATTTATACATGTAAATATTTAAGAAACTTATGTACAGATTTTGTGTGATTGTCATGTAAATTATATTAAACAGGAGTGGAATTAATTTTATAAAATGCTAATATACATATATGCAAGCACACATATATACATGTATATGTATATGCATAAGCATTTAGTCTTCAGAAAGTATTAGACTTTAAATGCACAGGTCAGAGGAAACTTCATCTTTGCTATCTATTTAAACCATCATTTCATCTTAAGTTTGTACCTTCTGTACTTTGTCTATGAAGAATCCACAACGCAGAATGAAGTGATTTCCCCAAATAAAAAACTGGCAACAAGGTGTATCAGTTATCTATGTAACAAACCACTCCAAAACTTAGGACTTAAAACACCAAAATTTATTATTTCTTGCAATTCTCTAGGAAGTTCTGCTTGTTCTGTCTGGCTTTTTATTTCAGTCTTCTTCACAATGTGGTGACTTCAGGTTTCCAAGAGGGCAGCCCTAATGCACAAGCATTTCTCAATGTTCTGCTCTCATTACATTTACTGATATCCGTTGACCAAAGCAAGTCATGTGGCCAAGCCCAGAGTCAGTGTGGGATCCTGGGAGTTTTGATTCATTGGGAGGCCATTAGTATAACAATCTACCACACTGAGTGTCTTTACAGCATAATTAAAATTATGTCTCATATACTTCTAAGGCTGAGGATATGATGTAATTAGCTACACAGAGCCTTGAAGATGCTGACAATTTATTGATGGGTAAATATCAGAAGAACATAAAGTTTGGTTGAGAGATATACGCAAAGATTTAAATGCTTCTCTGATTTTATAAGGAAACCACATGAACATTTCTCTTCTATTGATTCCATATGTCTTTAGATGCCCACCACAGATTCTACCTGTAGCTTCTGGATCAAATGCCAAGGCCTTTCCTTTATTCAGTTTCTCTCAAATTGTAAGTCTCTGGAAGGACTGCTCCTGTATCCTTGTCTTGTTTCAGCAATTGATACTCAACAAGCTCTCCATTCACCACTGTAGGCTTGCCAATTCCTTGTGTATGGAGTGCATGTTCTGGACAAGCATAGACAAGTCAGAATGTATATAAATTCCTAGGACCAGTTTATTATGATTCTTAAAAAGTAGGGATTCCAAAGCACCTGTTCAAGGTATTGACATAGAAAAGGGCATAGGACTTAGAATTAGAAAACATGAGCTTCAGTCCTATCATTCACCATCAAGTCACTTAATCTCTCTGCATCTTAGTTTTCTAATCTAGAAAATGGAAATAATAATAGTAGCTACCTTATAACATTATTTGGAGGATTAAATGATATGATTAAGTGAAGGGCTGCATAGCACTATAGAAATGTATTACCCGTCCATAATTCCTTACCTGAAACTATTAGGGTCATTTTCAGAGTTCAGACTATTTTAGATTTTAGAAAGATAATACAATGCATATTCTGTTTATTAAGTAACATTCCCAACAAAGTTTAGGGCAATACCCTATAACTAAACACATTAGTATATCTGCAGCAAAACATATAAACATTCATTTTAAGTGGGATAAATTAAGACTATAAACTTACAAAGATTTTCAGCTTAAGAGCTTTTTATATTTCAGAATTGCAAATAAGGAATTGTGGGTCTCTATTTTATTTGCATATAAGTTTAGTTCATTTTTAATTTTTTAAAAACTCTACACAACCTTTAATGGTCAGGATTAGCTTTATCTAGTATAGTATAGATGATTCATACTTGTTTTTATGGTTTTCTTTCCTTACTGGTGTATCAATGCCAATATTTTATTGACCTTCGTAAAATAGTGAATACTATTTACATTTGGAAGAGGAGAAGAGGTAAAAGGAGATTTTCAGGACAACAAATGACAGTGATGTTGATGTAAACAAGTAATGAGTGACAACAAATAGGTCAATCTGTAGATTTAATTAGGTTATTTATGGGATAAAAAGTAAGTGAGAAAATACGTGAAAAGTACACTGTAAAGTTAGGAATACTATATACTATGTGCCCGGCATTGTACTTGACATAATGGGTAAGAAAGTTCAATATAAGAACTAGTTTCTGCCCTTGGGTACCAAACAATCCAGCACAGAGATAGGCTAACGTTTAAAAATGGAGTTATTGAGAGCAAATTCATTAGAAATTGAAAAAGGCAGAGGTAGGTATGGACAGGAGGTGCCAGAGAAGGTTTTGTGAAGGAAGTGGTACTTGAAAGATGCCTTCAGTTTGCATAGAAAAAACATGATTGAGCAACAACGTCATGTCAAGCAAAGACATCAGGATAGGAACACGTGTTCCAGAGGCAGAGAAGGGCCAGTGTGTATAGAGCAACAAGTGAATCTGAAGTCATGTAGTAGAGCCATTTGTGGAGGGATTTAAAAACCTGGTGGGGATAGTTTGGACTTGATGGGTCATGCAGTAGGAAATCACTGTACATTTTTGAGCTGAGGAATGAAATTCTGAACTGGTGCAAGCTTAGTTTGACAGAGAAATACAAAGGTGAATCAGAATTGGGAGAGACTGGAAACAAGGAGGCTGCTGAAATAATCCATGCAGGCATGCAATAAGGGTAAGACTAGGGGCTGGAGGGAGTGGGGATAGAGTGTTGTTGAATAGGAAGAAGAAGAGGTAAATCTGAGAATCTGGTTAGAGACCATGAAGACAAGCAGCAAAGAAAACTGGCATTTTTAGCCTGTTCAGATTCAGATTGGCAAGCCAGTTGATGGAATTAAGGGCAGACAGTGGAAAGAGGAGTTCAGTGAGGGGAAGGAGAAAAAGATGAAAAATTCTCTCACATTCTACACTGATAATTTGGTCAGTGATGATTAATGTTCAGAAATGACGGTGACTCCCAAGTTACCACAACATTCTCAATCATTAAAGAAAACAAATCTAGCACAATGTATACTAGGAAAATAAGACAGAACATGGTGGAAAGACATTTTATAAAGACTTTTCACCAAGTGTTGAAATAAAAGCCTGAAGAGTTACCCAGAGTTAACTTAGGGTTTTTCAGAAAATACAATTAATTAGAACATGCCATTCCAAAGCATGCAGGAGAAAGAGTCATAGAACCCTGAACGGGAAGAAACTTCGAGGTATTTATTTTAATTTGCAAGTATTCAGACATCTCTAATTAATGAAGAGTTCACATCTAATTGTCAGAGAGTTCTTCCTTATACCATACTGATATCTCTTTAACTCTTACCCATTAGTAAAAATTGCCCTCTGAAACAGCTCAAAACAAGACCACCTCCCATGGTAGGTAAGTGACTGCCTACAGCCAGAGTCAGGAAATGTTACAGAGAGCAAAGAGGCAAGAGAAAACTTTTTAGGATGAGGGAACTCTTCTGTATCTTTTTTTTTTTTTTTTGTCTTAAACAAAAGAAATTTATTCTGTATCTTGATTGTGGAGGTATAATCAATTTAATTGTATGAACTTACCAAAATTCATTAAACTGTACACTTAAAATTTCAAAACAAAGATCATCTCCCATGAAGTAGGTAAGAGCCCTTCAAATATTTGAAAACAGATATCATATCTTTTCTTAATTTATCCTACTTATATATTTGGATATTTAACATGAATATACCTGATTCAGAATGTGCTAGTTACTTTGCTCAGCATAGAATAGCTGGGAGGATTTTTTCTTTTTAAAGAAATCAAACAATTACTCAAAAACTTAAGTATAACAAGAAACAAAATATAAAATAAGCAGATAATTTGATAGTTATTTAGATAACATCTCTTAGGTCACAATCATTCAAGAAGATTATCTTCAATAGATTGACTCTGCTTAGTTCCAAAATCCTGGAAATGCTCAATTTTCTGTGTAGTTATTTAGTATTAGTTCAGAAAAATACAGTGTTGAAGATAAGTCAAAGTATTGAAGATGAGACACTTGATGAAAGAGTAAAAGGAAGAAAAAAGAAGCAGTAAATTGGGTATTTGCATAACGATATTGGAAAGGCGCCACTTTGGTTAATATATTAACTTGCATTCAGTAGATGTTTTACCTTTACAACATTTGACTTTCTATTAGTAATATTAGTAGTTTCATACCAAGTTGATTAAACTGACCACTAAGGTAGGTGAGGTTGAAAAAAAGGCATTTTAAAGAGGTACATAGGAAGGCAGACAAATAAGAACACACTTCTTAGTTGCCCTGATAAGTACAAAAGCATCAAAATCACATTGCCCTTTCCAATGCAGCATGATTCATAATCTCATTTAATTTCATGTTTCCCACCAATCACTATCATCTCTATTATCAGGGTTCTTATGTGGAATTATCACAGTCTGAAAAAAAAAAAAGAAGAAAACAAAAATCACAGAATAACTCTTAAGATGATTACATATTTTGGTACCAAAACCCAAGATCCACCAAATATGTTCTTATAAGAGTTGTGTTTTCATTGTAAAGAAGACTGAATCACTTTTAAAACTTTAGCTAGTTTTGTGCCTCCTTTGGCTTATTCTGTAAAAAGACCTAAATAGTTAAATGTGTAATAGGTTTATATTTGCAGATCTTTTGACTGAACATTATTTGTAATCCTGTAGTTGAGGAAAAACTGGAAGTAAAAATCTTTAAAGATGAAAGAATATGGTACAGATAAGACACCTCAGCTGCATTATACCATTTGAATTCTTGGGAAACTCCAGATGTAAAAATTTTTTTTAGGAATGCCTTTTATTGAAGTGTTATTTACATACAGTAAAATTTATGAATTTTATGTGAACGGTTTAATGAATTTTGGTAATTTCATACAATTAAATTGATTGAATCTGTGCAATCAAGATACATACGAGTTTCCTCATTCTAAAAAGTTTTCTCATGCCTCTTTGCACTCAGTAACATTTCCCAACTCTGGCTCTAAGCAGTCACTTGATCTAGGTTTGCTTTTTCTAGAATTTCATATTGTTGGAAACATATAGTACCTAGTCTTCTGTTTGTAATTCTTTCCCTTAGAGCATTTTTGAGATTCATTCCTGTTTTTGAATTATTAATATTTTGTTCCTTTTTATTGCTGAGTAGTATTTCATAATAGGGATATACTACAATTTGTTTATCCATTCAACAGTTGATGGGTATTTGGGTTGCATCTCTTTTTGGCTATTATGAATAATGCTGCTATAAACATTTGCAATCACAGCTTTGTGTGTACATGTGTTTTTACTTCACTTGGGTAAAATAGAAGTGGAATTGCTGGGTTCTGTGATAAATATATGCTTAACTATATAAAGAACTGTCAGACTGTCTTCCAAAGTGGCTGTACAATTTTTCATTCCTACCAGCAATGTACAGAAGTTCCAGTTACTCCACATTCAGATCAACACTTATTATTGTCAGTCCTTTTAATTTTAGTAGGTATATATTAGTATCTCACTATCGTAATTTACATTTCCCTGATAACTAGTGATGTTAAATATTTTTATCTGTGTTTATTGGCCATTTGTATATCATCTTTTGTGTAATGTCTGTTTAAATTTTTCCCCCATTTTAAAAACTGAGTTGTTTGTCTTTTTCTCATTGAGTTGTAAGAATTTTTTTTATATTCTGAGTTCAAGTTTTTTGTCAGAAATGTTCTATGAAAATTTCCTTTCAGACTTGACATGTCTTTTTGTTTTCTTAACTATGTCTTTTGGAAGAACAAAAGTTTTTAATCTTGATAAGAGTACATTTTAACTTTATTTCTTCTTTTATAGTTTCTGCTTTTTATATCCTATTTAAGAAAATTTTGTCTAATCTAGCAACACAAAGATTTCTCGCCTACGTTTTCTTCAGAAGCTTAGTAATTTAGGTTCTCATATTTAAGCCTATGAATCATTTCGAGTTAATCTTTGTGGAAGTTTTGAGGTAAGGATCAAGGCTAATATTTTTCCCCATACAAATATCCAGTTATTCTAGTGCCATTTGTTGAAAAGACTATTTTTTTCCTCCTTTCAATTACCTTGGTATCTTTCTCAAAAATAAATTGACCATATAAGTGTGGATTAATTTGTGGACTATTATGGTCCATTTTCCTATATGCCTATTCTTATGCCAATTTTGCACTGTCTTGGTTTGTAGCTTTATAGTAAGTCTTGCTCAAATCAGGGAGCATAACTCCTTCAACTTGTCCTTCTTTTTCAAAATTGTTTTGGCTATTCTGGGTCCTTTACCTTTTGATATAAATTTTAAATCACGGTGTCAATTTCTTCAAAGATTCTTCTTTGCATTTTGATTGGGATTGCATGGAATTTATAGATCAGTTGGGGGGGGTTGTCATCTTTAAAATACTGAATCTTCAATCCATGAATATAGTACATCTTCTCATTTATTTAGTTCTTTTTTACTTTCCCTTTGCAATGGTTTATGGTTTTAAGTGTTCAAGTCTTGCACATCTTTCGTTAAATTTACTCCAGAGTATTTTTTATGCTATTTTAAATGGAGGTTTTAAAAAAAATTTATTGTCAATTGTTTGTGGCTAGTATATAGACATTCCAGTTTTTGTTTTGAACTTGTATCCTGAAATCTTCCTAAATTTATTCATTAGATTTAATATTTTCTGGATTCCTTAGGGTTTTCTACCTATCCAATCATGTCATCTGCAAATAAGGATAGCTTTACTTCTCCCTTTCCCATTTACATGCCTTTTATGCACTAGCTAGGACCTTCAGTAAATGTTAAATAAAAGACATCTTTGCCTTATTCTTGATCTTTGAATATGATGTTAGCTATAGGTTTTTCATAGGGACTTTTAATCAAATTGAGTAAGTTCACTTTTATTCCTAGTTTTCTGAGAGTTTTTATCATGAAATGGTTTTGTCAAATGTTTTTCTACATCTATTGCAGTGACTATATGGTTTTTCTCCTCTACTTTTGATATGGTGAGCTGCACTACACTGGAGAGTGAAGGATAGAACATAAAAAGGATATAACATAATAATATTATTAAAAATGGAAAATAAAAACATAATTTATTTAATATTACTTATTTACTATTACTTATTTAATACACCTTTTTTTTAAATCAGCAGAAAAATATCAAATGCTATTTATTTGATTTAGTATAGGTAAGAATGAGACCTACTCAAAGGGGAGAAAGTAATGTTTCCTTTTTTAATTTAAAATTTTATGTTTATTGAAAATACTAATTTCTTTTTTTTTTTTTTAATTTTACTGCCATATCTTCAGTGCCTAGAACAGTGTGTGACACAGAACAGGCTCATCAATGTTTGCGAATCATAGTTGCACATCCTTCTAGTTGCTGTATGTGGGACACGGCCTCAGCGTGGCTGGAGAAGCGGTGCGTCAGTGCGTGACCGGGATCTGAACCGGGCCGCCAGTAGCGGAGCGTGCACACTTAACCGCTAAGCCATGGGGCCGGCCCTGAAAATACTAATTTCTAGTTGTTTCAACCATGCTTTAAAAAGTTGACAACTCAATACTGTACTTCACTTTTTAAAAACTTTCAAGTCATGTGCCTAAAATCACATTTTTTTCCTATAGAAAAAGTGCCTGTCTTCAGATAACTTGTTTATACCTGATTTTGTAGGAAAATTGAATCCTCAGCTAAAAGTTTTAGCAGTGATTCAGTCTCCTTTATAATAAAAACAAAAATATTTGTATGATTAAATTTAACTGTAGTATTGGGCTACTGCCTGATGCTTTTGATTCCGTGAAAGTTTAATTTCATTCTAGAGAGAGAACATTTGAGTGATTAGGGGCAGGACTAAGCACCCATCCCCACAAAAACAGAACATAAAATGAAACAATTCATCATGAAAAAATAGCCTCCATAAAAATACAGTTTCCTGAAAGGTAAATTATAAAAGTATTCATTTACCCAATCATTGTAAATACCATAATTATACAGTCTGCTCATCAAAAGACTTTTAAGACTCATTAAAATCATAAAACAATTCTAATTAAATCCATATTTAAATTTTCTATAACTAACCTACATGGTACTTTAAATCAAACAAAAAAAGTTGTATAAAAGATCCAATTAATTGTAAGTTTTTGTAAGAATTAAAGCCTAATTACTCTATGATTAAGTTTCCCCAAAATGTAATCATCAATGGCTCTATTCAGAAGAATTAGCCTTCTGTACCCCAGATGCCAGCGGAGTGCCGCAGCCCGTCTTTGACACCAGCAAACCTATTCATCTGAAATCAGCATGACTGTGGAAACTTTACCTCCACCCCCACTGGGGATCTAAGTGGAGAAACCAAACAAAGCTGCATATTTTATACAGATAAATGTCTCCCTATCTGCAGAAGTCCCTATCTGATTAAATAGATTCGTGTTCATCAGCAAATTAAAAAAATCCATCCTCAGAGCAGGTTTTGGAAACAATGGTCATTTCAAAGATTCCCAAGTTGATGGGAAAAGATGCACAAGAAAAGAATAAGGTTTGCAGCTTACCAAGAAAGACAACTAGGCCTTCTAAGGGGACAGCACTAAAGCATTTCCTTCTAACTCTATGCAACTCTTCTTTCGTACTTAGCTACTTGAAATGTTTTTCATTTTTATTAGCCCAACTTCCCACGGGAAAGAAAATAAAAAAGCTCTGTGACATCGCTGCCTCTTGTGTGTTCTCTCAAACTAATTAACCCTATTGAGTTATTAGGGCAACATCATTTTTTCTATGACATCACACAAGGTGAAGGTCACTTCTATAATATTCTTGGCTTCATTCATGTGGTGCCTACCCCACAAAATAGAATTTATTGTAATTTCTCCAGTGCCCTGATAGCCAAGTGATTAGATATTACGGTACATGAAAAGTTCAGGCATACCACATATGATTTATAGCTTCTATTTCTGATAATCTAATTTTCTTTTATGGTAAAAAGAAATTTACTATTTATGTTTTATAGATTGTTATTTTGAGAAAATGACTAAAGCATCTTCATATGGACACTTGCTGACTGCACAGCATCTGGAAGCCGAAGCATCCACATGGTTGGGATAGGAGGGCAGTTCATCCAGTGAACAAGAATTTTCTCTGAACTCCCCTTGTCTGTGCTGGTGGCAGAATGTTTGTCTGGTGATAGGTTCAATGAGGCCGGAGCCACCTGCCATCCAGCCCACAGACCTCAGGGTAAGAAATGGTGGTTCTGGGCAGACAGCTCTGGGTTAAGCAAGATTTCCTTCCTCTCGGGTACACTGTTCCTGACTTGAAAAGCCCCCAACTCTTTGCCATAAAAACCTGTTTCCAGACTTCTTAGATGTGGATCTGGCATGTCTCTGCTTTTAGAGAAGGGACCTTTCAGAGCTATGACCCTTAAATTCCCATATCAAAGTTTCTTCTCCCTCTCCTCTCCTCATGACTATATTATCTTCATTTTATTGTGCTTAAGTTATGTTATATGAATGCTAAGTTCAGGTGATTATATTAAAATGGCTTCTAGTCTAAGAGGAAGCTGCCCCCCAGTTGATTTGAGGGGTTCATCTGAAGGGTAAGGTTAGCACACACAGTCACCACAGAAAAGGGTAGGTCTCAGAGAGGAAATCTGAGCAGGCTTAGGTAGGTGAGAGAAAGGGCGGTCCATCCATCCTGCTCCTGACTGTGCAGAGGGAAGGACATGAAAGAAGCTGTGTCCACCATGGTGCCTACACCGGGGAGGCCTCTCTTTGCCCATCTCTGGTGTAAAATGAGACAGCATACCTCAAATCCTAGAAATCCAAAATGAAGTGAATTGTCTGTCTCCAAACCAGTCCTCTGCCATTCTCTCCAGTCACTGTCGGGCCGCAGCTGGATAACCCGAAGCTGATGGGCCTCATCTCCTCCTGCCTCCCCGTTACTCACTCATGCCTCTGGTTCTGCTCTTACTTCGCCTAGCAAGATTTCATCTTCTCACTCCCTGCTATAGACTGAATGTTTGCCTCACCACAAAATTCATACGTTGAAACCTAATCCCCAATGTAATGGTATTTGAAGGTGGGAACTTTGGAAGGTGATCAGGTTATAAGGGTGGAGCTCTCACCAATGGGAGTGTGCCCTTATAAAAGAGACCCCAGAGAACTCCCTTGTCCCTTCCACTATGTGAGGACACAGAGGGAAGACAGCTGTCTATGAACCCACAAGCAGGTTCTCACCAGACACCAAATCTGCTGGTGCCATGATCTTGGACTTAGTCTCCAGAACTGTGAGAAATAAATGTGTGTTGTTTATTAGCCACCCAGCTTATGGTATGTTGTTAGAGCAGCCCGAATGGACTAAGAAAGACATTCTCTCAATCCTCCCCATATTTCTAGACCCTTATTAAATTTCTACAAAATCTTCTCTGATTAGTTCAGCTCTCAGTGACTCTCAACTCCTTCACATTTAATGTCTAAACACAAAATGTGACATTTAACCAATTTGCCTTGCATTTTTTGCCATGTATTCATCTGGGTCCTAAGCTAATCTTAGCTGAGTATATACTATACGTCAGGCACTGGGGTACCATCCATATATCTTTCCACCAAATCCTCATGCTAACTCTGTGGGGTCTCATTATAGTCTACCGATTAGAGATAAAAATGCTGAGATTAAGAGAGATGAAATGACTTACTCAAAGTCATGGGGCAAAACAGCAAAGGTAAAATTCATACCCACTTCTGTCTGAGGACAAATCAATAATCTTTCCACTTTGTGTTGACTGAGTCCAATTTCTTTAAACTAATTTTCTAAATTCCTGAGTTTGATTTCTTTTCCCCATGAAATAATCTGGGTTATAATCTGGAGCTTATGTATAACTATTACCTTAAATCTTATTCCAAACAAGATAAAGCATAAATAAATGAATACATAAATGTGGCATCAATGATTTCTGTTAAAAAATCCAGTAAATTCTAATGTAGATTTTGAATTGATGATTTCATCTTATCAATATAGAACATCAAAGATATTACTAAAAATTTTAAAAATTAATTTTATCCAATTTGAAATACTTGAGAATCAATAATAAAGGCACATATATGCTATAGTCACATGTAATACATAGTTATATAAAATTAATATTTAAAAGTCTGATGATTATTTATAGAACCTCAGACACATTTAGCTACCAGTCAGTCATCAATTCGTAGCTCTCTTCTTCAAGTCTTTTCTTCAACAGGATGTGGCTGCGTTAGTACTTAGCGGTTTTACTGACGGATAAATTAAATGACGACAGTGGAAGATGCTCTTGGAAATCTGTCCATGGCCCCTCAGAGCCCCTTACCATTTCTGTGCCCCACAGCCTGACCACCAATGGCCGGCATCTGCATCTTTGTAGGAGGGCTGCTTTCAGGCTGCTGGAATCTACTCTGCGAGTGTGCAACAGTCCAAATAAAACAGAAGTAGCACTCAAACTCATGACCACTGACCTGTGGACAGGATGAAGTTACACTTCTCATTCTACTGTTTACCAAGCTACACCAATCCACACAGAAAAAAAAATTCCCACACCAGTACAACCATTATCTCCTACTCCTCTTCCTTGTCTTTCTGCTCCCTTTTATAGAAACTCCCCTTCTCCTTGACTTGTTCTCCCCTGCTGCGTTCCCCACTTACAGAGCACACTCCCATCACTCCTCGGAGCTGCTATTTCCCCACAAATGTAGAATTTGTACATATATATCAGGACCTTAAGTGATTAATTTCTTCACATTTTTAGAGATAGTTCTTTTTATTAAACTGTAGCAGCATCTGCATAAAAAGTATTTTGTGGAAGCATCATATGTAAAACCTAAGAAGTGATGCTGCTTTGGTTGAAGGGGAGAGAGCAGGAGATTGAGGCTCTGAGGATGACCTACAGAATCCTTGGCCGGTACAAGGACAGGGAGCAGCAGCCATCATTAGTAAAATGCAGGAGAGCCTCAGCATCCACAGCCTGGTTCTTAGCATTCCAGGAATGGGCTAGCGTCTCCATAGCTGCTCAACGCTGAAAAGCTACTGTTTGCTGCATATCTTGCAAGTAGAATATGAATGTAAGGATTCTAGAAATGGGGAGAGATGGAGGGGAAGAAGAAGAGAAACATCACAAAGGTAGCGTGTGGAGGATTAGATGTCCTGGCCTGCTATGCTACATTGGAGCATGTACATGAACCCAGGCAGAGGGAGGACACATCTCTGTGTACTGTTTACATGTGCTGGGCTTAAGAAATGAACATTACTGTGTTTAAGAGATAAACTATGCTAGCAGTGTGACTTAGGTGGTGACCTCTGCCAATGTAAGGGACCTGTCTAGAGACTCAGGAGGACTAAGTTATTAAGATCCGCGATGCTTTTTGCTTCTGACTGCAAAGGCTGCTGCACCAGGAAACACACTAAAGCAGAAGCCAAGGAATGGGGAGAGAAGTGTGGGTTCCCAAAAAGACTTGTCAATATGGCAGGAGTTGGTGCCATTTTATCTATCCCTATTGCACCCAGTGACCCAGGCCAATCTGGAAAAGAGCCTCAGCACTGTCAATTAAATTATGATTTCACCGGAAGCACTGCTACAAATTTCATTGCAGCTTTTGCTTGTGAATTCTGTAAAATTAACCAATACGGAACAATGTTCTACCTAACTTGACTAGCCACAAATGGTCTTGGATATGGTAACTCCTGACTAACACAGTCTGTTACTCTTGATTGCTCTGTTTCAGAGCCTTTTGTTCTGAGATGGTGGTCTTCAATTCAGAGCACCATGGGTGGCATTTTAGTATCATTCTAAGATACTGGTACCACTGTTCAGTTTTCTTAGAACTGTCCCCATATCTGTCCTCAGGTGAACAAAGGCCCTAGTTTTAATGATGGCATCCATGGGTACACAAAGAGAGACATGCAAAGGGTTCGTTATTCCTAATGGAAGTACAGAAACTTAGAGAAATAAAGCATTACCTGCCGTTTTTGTGATCAACACTCGCAATAGAATGCATAAATGCTTCAGTTTACAGAAATAGCTAGACCTTCCTGAACCCTCCCAGTGATTAATTAGAAAGCCTGTCTTACAGATTTTTCTCTCAGGTGTAGTAACCTTGTAGCCCTTGCCATTAAGAACTAATAAATAAATGCTTGGTTAAGCATAAACAGGGTGATAGGCAGTGAAAGAGTGATGATCTTGGTTTTTATGCAATATGCTCACTCTGTCACTTTATGTTGGAGGACAAAATAATATACAAAACTAAAAGTTGCAAAAGCAACTACAGTGAACAATTTATTATCCACTTAAAAAGTGTTAATAGTCCTCCCTGTGAATGATCATCTATGTGATATCGTGATTAATTTTAATAAATAAAAATTCATGATTTTAAGAAAGCATTTCGAATTCTGCAATTAAACTGAAAACATATACTGGGTAAAGACATCTAGAGGGTGATCAGATGTTTAAATTTACTCAAAAAAAAAGAGGTAAACTAGATCACAAAGCAAGTACTCACGATCAAATGGAAGCCTGCCCAGTTAGCAGATACTTATCTGATTTGAGCAAATACTGTAAATTACCCATCATATTAAATACAGCCCCTTATCTCCTTCCCATATATTTTATGCTAATAACCCTAGGTAAGTGTTGATTCCTTCTATAATACTATCTTTTTAAATACATTTTAAGAAATAATATGTCAAGCTGAGAGCTTTGACAATCATGAAATGATATCATAATCTTTAAAATTTTAGCTTCTATCATGAAAATGGTAATAAAAAGTACAGTTCACCCCATTGCAACTATGCAATCAGAATCCCACAAACATGACAGTATATTCAGAAAAAAAGATCAATCAAACTGGCTAATTATAAACAAAATATTTGGATAACTAGCTAAATCTGTGAACAATTTAAATGATTCATCTTAAAAGGTTTTTTTAGAGCCGTAACAAATTATTTTACAAAATCTAGGCCACAGTACGTGAGCCGTTCACTTTTGTTATTGGAGCAATGTGGGTTATGCAAATACGACAAATTTGTACTTTTTTGATACTTGCCAACTCAGTTAAGGATTTCCTTTAAACCAATATAGTGACTTAAGACATACACTAAGATATATTCTTAAGATATAATAAAAAGTTTGGATCGACATTTTTCTCTTTCAAGCACACATTAAAATAGCTCCTAAAAGTGTTGCCTTATAGCTTGAATAATTCCCAAATAGAAAATTACTGATTTATTTGCATAAGAGAGATGTGGATTATGTATGAACAGGGAATAAGTTTGATTTTTTGCAAATCCTTTTTCTGTTACACAAAGTTAGCATCGCACTTGCACTCAAACAAATGCAGAAAACTATAAGGATCATCAAGTTAATTTGTAAGTTCTTTAGGAAAAAAGAACTTTGTTTAGCTTCTTTTGTAATTTCTCTGAAGATTAACATTGTGCCACTGTGAGCATCCCTCCACATGCTGATCGAATGGGTTTTACTATTTATTCATTTATTTTTTTCCAGAAAGAAATGGAAAGGAAGAATATACAAAAGACAATGTCAGAAAGATGCTCCAGTTTTCTAGGTATTTAATTCATATCCATTTTTCTGGATATTTAGAACTGTTCATTCATAAAACCATTTATATGTTCACATCTACAGAGGGCAGTGAATGATCACTCAGAATCCCACCATCCAGAAATAATTTCAAAATTTGGTGAATATCTTTCTAGACATCTATGTTTATACAAAGACAAAGAGATGGACATGTTTTTAAAAATGGGATAATTCTACAAATGCTGGCTTTAATAACAAAGCAAAGAAAAAAATGAAGTGGAGGAAAAATTGTTGCACTTCAGAGACATGTTTCTTCACTGAGTTGGTATAATTCCTTAGAAATTCCTTTAAATTTAAGAAAAAACATACTATGCAAGAACTATACATGGCTGAATTCAGTACTTAAAACAGCATCTCTCAAGAGCCGACTGTAAAAGATGTGCTAATACCTCAATAACGCCGCCTACCACCTCTTTTGCTCCACCCTTCAGTAGTTCACATGTGTGTGTGCGCGTGCATGTATGATTATTTTTACACTCTCAAGATTTATAGCATTCAACCATATAATAAGATTTCCATGATTGTTTAATCTTAGATATTTATATGTAGTATTTTGTTTTTATTCATCTCTTGCTAATAATAATTATCATGGGTGCTATAATCCCTAAATTCTTACCTGCTTGAGAATGTTGTCTTTACATTTGAAAGATAACTTGCCTGTGAATGAAATTTTTAATCATATTTTTTTGCCCTTGGAAACTTATAGCCATGGCCCCACTGTTCTCTGTCACTAAGTGTTGCTTTGAAGAAATTTAAGACACATCTAGTTTTCTCCCTTTTATATGACTTACTTTCTCAGCTAGAATGCCCATATATAACTTTATCCTTAAATATCAGAAATGGTATTAGCATGTTTTGGTGTTGATTATTTTGTATTAGGTTTTTCTCAGGTATAAAGGGCCCTTGCGATATACACATCAAATCTTTCTTCTGGGAAG
Organism: Ceratotherium simum simum; assembly: GCF_057802395.1. Classification (NCBI taxonomy): domain Eukaryota; kingdom Metazoa; phylum Chordata; class Mammalia; order Perissodactyla; family Rhinocerotidae; genus Ceratotherium; species Ceratotherium simum. The sequence continues at coordinate 74,666,680 of NC_141903.1, read as the reverse complement.
TTTTCTCATATATTACATTATTTTTTGTCCTGCTATTTTCTTCAGAAACAGTAATTTTTTGATTGTAGGATCTCCTTTGCCTGTCTGCCATATCTACCATCTTCTCTATAATAATTTTTATATTGTTCTTTTTTCCTATTTTGGTTCGTGAGATTTATCCTCTGTGTTTTTAATTCTCAATTCTAATCCCCATGACTTTGTTTTCAGGAGTATATATTCAAATTTTTATTGCCTTTAATGGGGGCTTTCATGCCTATAATGATTTCTAGTGTCTCCGTCATTTTTTTCCTGTTTTCCTGCTCGGTTTTCATCTTCAGTTATTTCTTTGAATCACTTTTTAAAAGTCTCTTTGGATTGATTGTTTTCAAGGGTTCATGTTGTCTGATATTTATTTGAGACTCTGGAGAATTATTTTTTTGAACACTTCCTGTGTTTCTCTGTGCTATGCCTCTTTCGATGTATATTCGTCATCAGTCTTTTGATTATTTTCCCTATTTCCCAGGTTTTAGGCATAACCCATAGTTGGTTTCTTTCTGCTCATAGGGCAGGCAAGATACCTTCTGAAGGACAGGCTGGTTTTTGTTTATTTGTGCTCTGTGGCTTCTCCAAAGAAGCCTCCCTGAAATATACATACATAAGAGAGATGTGGATTATGTATGATCTTATTTTCTTCCTCAAGAGTTCTTCTAATTCTTGTATCATGAGTATCATGAGGTCAATGTTAAGAATCTTTCATCCAATGCCCCGATATTTCTCACATATCAAAGGTTTTCCGAAACTCATACCACGGGCTGGCTGATTCTCATCTCTTTCCCTTTCTTGGTGCTTATCTATCACATCCCTTCAGGCTCCTCTGTAAAGTCTCATCACTGTTCATCAACCATGTGTGGACTAACCTTTCACTCCTTCTGTCCCCAAGTGACATGTGATGCTTGTGAAAACAGTTTTAGAGGATTATATACCTCCGGAATGGAGGAATTAGCAGAGGATCAAATTGGCTCTATTTTAGAAAATACCACATTGCTGTTCTTTTTTGGTTGGAGAAGTGGAGGGCATATTTCAAAGGCAGTATCCTTTTTAGTTATTTATTTTGAAATGATTTTATGTTTTTATATCAGGGATTATTGTGTTTCTTTTACTCTCCAATTCAGAAATTGAGTCAGCAATGTTCTTTTCTCCTAATTAGGTTTTAGTTATATCTAGGGCCTCCCTAGTTGCTCATGGCCAAGAACTCTAATATAAATAAAAATGCAATATAATTCTCTGTTTTATTATAATTATCAACTGAGTTGAAGCAAAACCCACTGAGATGACTATTAAACTGTGATAGAAACTTGATGAACTGTGTGGTCCCAGAAAGCACTTTTTACATTAGTCCTAAAACAACCCAAGGTGTCAGAAAGAGGTAAGCTTACATATCACCTTCTTTTTTTTTTTTAAACTTTCTTTTCTTTTCTTTTTTTTTTTTTAATTTTTTTCCCCCCAAAGCCCCAGTAGATAGTTGTACGTCATAGTTGCACATCCTTCTAGTTGCTGTATGTGGGATGCGGCCTCAGCATGGCCAGAGAGGCGGTGCGTCAGTGCGCGCCCGGGATCGAACCCGGGCCGCCAGCAGCCGAGCGCGCGCACTTAACCATTAAGCCACGGGGCCAGCCCTCACCTTCTTTTTAAAAGCATACTTTCCCAGACCTTCAGAACTTTTCTAAGCAGCTCTGCCCTGGCTCTGGTCTGCCCTAATTATCTCTGGCACCGAAGCAAAGTGAGAGGCACGTCTTCAGCTCTTGCTCTTCATCTAGAGCGTTTGTAATTGAAGACGGAGGCAGATAAAGGGCTATTCTTCTGACTAGAACAGGTTTGGCTCAAATTAGCTTGAATTATGTTATTTTTTCAAGTATAATGTTCTCAAGTATCCTACAAACATTCTGCCTTTCTGTGGTGCCTAAAAACACAGCAATATCATAAGAAAAAAGAGGTTTTAAAAACAATAACCATGTAATGTACAGCATGGCAACTATAGTTAATACTGTCTTGCATATTTGAAAGTTGCTAAGAGAATAGATCTTAAAAGTCTTCAACACACAAAAAATTTTTGTAACTACCTATGGGGATGGATGTTAACTAGACTTATTGTGGTGATCATTTCAGCATATATACAAATATAAAATCATTATGTTGTACACCTGAAATTAACATAATGTTATATGTCAATTATACTTCAGTAAAAAAAATTACAACATGGATTGAGCAGACATACTACTTTTAAGAATGATAAAACTATTTGCCTGTGTCCACTTCTCTTTCTAATCTTTCTTGTATTTCCAGAATATAGGGAAGCTCAAAGTAAAACACTTCTTTGCCTTACAGTCAGGCGGAACTTACTCCTTAGGTCATGAAAACCCAAACCATGACTTCCATGTTTTATGCTATATTATGGTTTATGACATTAGTCAAATCAAATTACACATAGTTAAACAATTGTGGCCATTGACTGTAACTTAACTATCCTACAATGCTATCAAATATTTAAGGCCATATAGTTCCTGGATTTGAAAAAAAACAAACAAACATGAATATCTGAAATATTTACAAAACAAATGGTTTGTAGTAGTATACTGTAATATAATTTATTTTCCAGCGTAATTTTTTGTGTTAGTGCCATCGAGTCAATTCCGACTCTTAGCTAACCTGTGTAGAGCAGAGCGGAACCCTGCCTGGTCCTTTTGCACCATCTGCTCACTGGCACTCTATCAGACAATGCTCTGCTGCTATTCTTAGGGTTTTTATGGCCAATTTTTTCAGAAGTGGGTGGCCAGGTCCTTCTTCCTAGTCTGTCTAGTCTGGAAGCTCCACTGAAACTTGTCTACCAAGGGTGACCCTGCTAGTATTTGAAATACTGATGGCATAGCTTCCAGCATCACAGCAACACGCAGCCGCCCCACTATGACAACCGACGGATGGGTGGTGTGGTTCCCTGACCGGGAAGAGCACCGAATCTTAATCACTAGACCACCAGGGCTGGACACCAGCGTGATTAATACATTTTATATATCTGTTTCACCCAAGACTTAAAATATTAACAAATATTCTTTCAGGGAAAATATCATTAAAGCTAATTGAGAAAATCTAAAGCAGAATAACATTTCACAGTTAAGTCAACTGCAGTTAAGTAAAACAAACAAATAAACAAAATAACACACCTCACCTATTTTTGCCTACCGGGAGACCCACTCCAGATTCTAATGAGAATTCTGAGCAACAGAAAGAGAGAACACATATCTCTGTGAATGACTTAAAAGTATAAAGCTTGGGTTTCAATTAACTAACATCAATTATTCAGCCGTTCATTTCTACAGATATTTACTGTACATACAGCATAAGGCAGTGAGTTAGGTGGTTTGGGGTATGAACAGACATACAAGACATGACCAAGGAATGAACAAGCTAGCAACTGGGAGACAAAGCATGTGTATAGGTAACTGCAATCTAAGGCAGAAAGTGGTGATGCTATGAAAGGTACAAACAAAAGGCTAGGAGAGCAGAGAGGCCAGAATATTCACATCTAGCTGGGAGCAATGGAGAAGGCTTTGTGTAGGAGGGAGCATTTGAGTTGAATCTCAGAGGATGGGAAAGTTGGGGCTGGGGTGTTATGAAGGGCATAGCATGATCAAAGGTGTGGAAATGTTAAAGTATCAGAGTGTTTATGGACAAATGGAACACAGCTTGTTAGAGGGCAAAAGAGATGTGTTTATACTTAAAAATGGACTGGGGATTATTCATATAAGAAAAAGTGGTTTTCCCGTTTCCCTGTACATTCAGAATCACCCTGGAGATCCTGTTAAAATTCCAGTTCCAAGGCCCTTCCCAGAGATTTGTATGCAGTAGGTCTGAGGTGTGTCTGTACATGTGCATTTTCAATGAGCACTCTAGATCATTCTGATGTGTGGTCCGTAGACCACACTTTGAAAACCACCCATGCAAGGCTTGGACAGCAGTTCTTTAGGGGATTTAGAATATATTTTTAGGTAATAGAACTTTTGCATGGGGCCGGCTCCATCCGTGGCTTAGAGGTTAAGTGCGCACACTCTGCTGCTGGCGGCCCGGGTTTGGATCCCGGGCACGCACTGACGCACCGCTGGTCTGGCCATGCTGAGGCCGCATCCCACATACAGCAACTAGAAGGATGTGCAGCTATGACTTACAACTATCTACTGGGGCTTTGGGGAAAAATAAATAAATAAAATTATTTAAAAAAAAAAGAACTTTTGCATGTTTTTGAGCAGTGGAAATTTGGTTAGTTTCAGAAACTCTGGTTGTTTGGATTTGGTTATGGCACTCAATACTTTTTCTAATATGAAAACAGATAATGAGCTCTTAAAAGAATATTGGTAAAATTTAATCATACACATGTGAACAGTCCACATCTTCAGGTGCAAGAAACCTCTCTTCTACCAAAAAGAGTGTTCAGAAATAAGCTGTGCAAAGCTCAAGAACTCTGCAGAGTTTGAAGTGTCTGTATTCAGAAGCAGCGTGAGACATCAAATGCTCTGCACATCAGTACGCTTGGGTAGAAAAGAAATTTAAATAAGAGATAAACTATGCTGTGGGGTGGTAAGGAGGACTTATATGTAATCGGACCTGTCAGTGTTAAGTTGAAGAAGGTTGTGCTCATGCTTACCTAAATCTTCATGCTGCTTTTACTAATTAACATGTGTAAAAATTTTAGGAAAATTTTTCATGGAGGTAATGCCTCTCTTTACCCCTTTATGATTCATTTTTCTTCTAATCCTTTTTAATGGGGGCTAGAATTCTGTGGTAGGAATCACATTCTTGATTTTTTTGACAGCATTGTAATGTTTTCATCCTTTTGGTGTTTCTTAATTTCAGACTCTGCATTTTGACAGCTCAACCCTGTTGATTAATGCCTTGTAGGAACCCCTATATGGCCTGCCTGTTAGCGATCTAATTTTGTGCTGGAATGCCTGGGCTGGTATGTTGAACCGATTCACCACCCAGGTGGCTACATTTGGACTAAATGAGCTGTGAAGGGTTTCATCTTTGCCCATCACAGTCTTCCTTAGCGGCGCCCCACAGTATGCAGCCACTGCTTCGACATGATTTGTCACAACCCATCAATAGAAAATAAATTATTGCCATTCTCACTTGTCAATGGGCTTGTCTTCACTTCAGCTGGCCTAATGATTGGAAGCTCAAAGGGAACATTTCCCATCTTTGTGGAGCATGATTATGACCGAACGCAGTGCTCCCCTATGCATCTTGGCCAGTAAAAACACGTAGGGAAAGCAAATTAATTGGCTGTTTTGCACCAGTGATTAGAACATTACACTTGAAGTCTGCAGAAACTGATATTAGGCAAGCAAGATTAGGTCGGTTCTGACTTTTATTTGCTTAGTGCAACATGATTAGCAACTGCTTCATTCAAGGTTAGTGCACTTGCTGCTGCAGAAGGAAATCTTCATAACATAATGATGCTGCGTACCTTTAAGCTGATAAGCATGTTCCAGGCAGAAATCAAAAATCTCTTCGGGAAGGAAGCAAATGAGGAGATGTAACAGGGAACTCTTCAAATGGCTTTAGAGTCATTCTGATGTCTGGCACTTTTGAAAATTATATTCCTAGGAAATCCACTCTGCAAGCTATATTTGCAGAATGTAGAGATGGTAATTGTGTCAGTTCAGGAGACAAAGAATAAAAGGGCCCGGGGAGCAACATGAAGTAGGAGGTGACACCTTTCAATGAACTAAGTAAAAATGAGCTTGCTCTAAAAGAAACAGAAAATTCTTCTTTTTTACAAACTACAGAAAGAGAAAGCAGAGCAAAAGATACAATGGCAGGGCATCAAGTTAGACCCCACAATTAAATTCAGAGATGCAATAGATCAAAGAGGAAACTGGACTAAAAAATTAGGTCTAGGGTATGGATTTGAGTTTCCCTGTGAACAGTTTTGCCTGGAGTATAATGACAAGAGGCTTTATCCCACAGAATAATAAACAAAGGTGTAGTCCACAAGTAAAAGAATGCCTGACACTTGAATTATTTTAAATAGATGTTTTAGATTTTGGCCATGTCTCCAAAACTAAGCAATTTTTATTATTGCCCCATCTTGTCTACCACCACCCAGGGATAAAAGAGGGAAAAATACTGGCATCAAATATTGAAATCTTAGTTCCTAACTTCCATTCTCTCCCACCTTCACAGTGCATCTTTTTCCACCTCCTTGTCCTTTCTTTAGCCCAGAGATGGATACCTCAAAATTGCAACTAAATCTTCAAACAATGTACAATTTAGAAATACTATTTGTGTAGTTTTGTGTTCGTTTAATTTAGCTCAGGTTTCACCTCTGCCACAGAAAATGACACCTGTGGTTTAGGAATGCTAAAACGCCTCTGCTTGGTAGCAATGATTCAAATGCATGGAAGTTTTTCCCCATATCATAGACATTTTGGTTGACCAAACTCTTGGTATTTTCTTCCTCTTTTACCCTCTTTTATTAGTACGAGTTACTGTCTTCCAGAGTTTGGAGATATAAGGTTCTTGGGCTCCTAAATCACCTCTTTGTCTTCTGGATTAAGCTCGCGTGTCATCATAGCCAACTCCTCCCTTCACGTGGTTAGTGGTCCTTGTTGTAGGAAGTCTTGCCTGCTCAAGGCCTTATTTCTCTCCATCCTGTACTGTATTTCAGCTTTGTCTATTAAAGCACACAGGATCTTGTTCTTCTTCTGTCTTATTCTTGTCTTGGACTATTCAAGTAAGATCTATCTCCTGTATATTTTGTCTGTTATCTTAGATCCTACGTGTAACTCATTTTCCCGTTCTTGTCTTTGCATTTTGCCTCCTGTTTTGTTTTGTTTTGCTTTAGTTTACAAACACTGTTTCCTACTGGATCTCATCTGCTCACATTTGATCCGAGTGAATATTCTTCATCTTCTTTAACTCCTGGATCATCACATTCCTTACAAAGCATATCCCTAACTGTATTCTGAGATGTGACTAGGTGTTTTAAACACACATGCACGTGCACACACACAGAAATAAAAACTGGTGTCTTTTTAGATATTATGTGCCCCTACCTAAATAAACACTGGGAAGTTAGATGAGAGATCACTTGATATATAAATAAATACACAATCGTTACTCTGTATTAACACATAGGTGGTATTTGCTAGCCAATGGCTGCCTTGATCTATGCTATCTATTCAATGATTGCAGTCAATACTAAGAATATTCTTGTGTGATTTCAACCTATATTTGTGATATTTAATATTTATTAGATATCAAGGATTTGTACTGCACATATTTGTCCCCCATGGATTTGTGGCTGGACGAAGAAATTTTTTAAAAAAATTAATTAATTAATTAATTATTTTGTGAGGAAGACCAGCCCTGAGCTAACATCTGCCAATCCTCCTCTTTTTGCTGAGGAAGACTGGCCCTGAGCTAACATTCGTGCCCATCTTCCTCCACTTTATATGGGACGCCGCCACAGCAGGACTTGACAAGCGGTGCATCGGTGTGCGCCCAGGATCTGAACCGCTGGCCGCCACAGTGGAGTGCGCACTTAACCGCTACGCCACCAGGCCGGGCTGGAAGAAGAAATTTTTAAACACAAAGTTGTCTTGTGTTTCTGAAACTTCTCCCAATCAAATAAGCAAAAAGATTGGATTCTTCAAAGTGAAAATGAACAATATTGTCTCTTGAGCACCTGTTATATATTGTTAATAATTAGAATTATGCAATATCAAGATTGGGAAATAGTGTCTTACAAAACATCTGCTTCAAGGCTTTACAATATACAGGTCCATATTGAAGAGACAACTTTATCAAGAAAAGTGAGGGGTCTGAGATTTTACCCTGCTTGCAGGCTAGGAAGATGGCCACAGTTTCATAAATGCTGGCAAAAAGGAAAGGCCTTTAGGAAAGAGGCAAAGAACTTAATTACTCAAGGCACCATGAGTACGGGCATGGGCAACATGAGCTTCATGTTCACATTGGTCACCCTTGCCCAAGTCCCAAGGGGCAATGCCGAGTGGCCCAGGTAGGTGATGCACACATAGTGGTTTGTGTTACAGTTGAAGAACCTCAAATTTAGGAAACCCAATTTTATAAGGAGGCTGCTAGCAAACCTGCCCAAACTTTGCCCCTGAGGGACCCATTATCTTTATTATCCTGTTAAAGAAACAAATCTCTCTGCCCTGAGGAAGTCACTACCTCTATCTTCTGAGGCTGTTTGCAATGCAAATATTCTTGAAAAGATAATGTGGGACAAAAGCTACACAAGACATGTAGAAACACCATGGAGAACAGTCATTTCAACAAAGTTTCAAATAATATTAATTATTTAGAGTACTTCTATGGTCCAGGTTGCTGTGTAAAGTATATTATGTATGTTATGTCATTTAATTTTATCAATAGCTCTATGAAATAGGTACTGTTATCCCCATTTCATAGATAAGGAAATTGAGGCACTCAAAGTAACTTGACCAAAGAGGGTTACCACCTTTGACTCCAGTGCCTGCTACTCAGTATGCTGTGTAGATGATATTAATCTTCTCATGTAAAAAAAATAAACTAATCAAATTTTGATGCATGTGTTTCAGAAAGGAGGCATAAAATGTAGTTCCTGATAGGTTATGGGAGCAAGTCTAGATTTGACTAGTTATAATCAATATTAATCCCATATACTTGTACATTCCTTTGTAATTGACCATGGGGTTTCACAGGTATTATTTTTTCATTCATTCAAAAATTATTGATTGTCTACTATAGACAAGGTAATATGCTTGGTTCTAGTGAACAGACACAATGTTATTGCCTTCATTGAGCTTAAAGTCTAGTCATGGAGACAGATATTAAACAAAGAATACATGATCACTTGTTCAATTACAATTGTGCTCTCTTGGCCTGGGTGAGCTCATTCATTTCCCCCAGATTCAGTTGCCATTTATATGCTGATGACCCCCAGATCTATAACTCTGGCTTCTATCTGTCTGTGAGCTTCATATTTTTTTTTTATTTCAAGTTTTACTTGACATCTCAAGTGTTTCTCCCCACAAAAGGCTTTTTCTCTGGTGTTCTCTGTCTCAGTGAATGACAGCACCATTTATCTAGTGGTCAAATGAGACATTTGGGCATCATGATTTTTTTCTTCTCTTTTATCTGATAAACCACCAAGTCCTATTTTATCTACATAACATCTTTTGAATTAATCCCCTCTGTTGCTAACTTAATTTTGACCACCATTATATCTGGCTAGAATCATGGCAATAATGACTTGCCAGTTAGTATTGCAATCTCCTATCTTGCCCACTCTCTCAAGTCCCACCTCACTTTTCAGCTGGACCCAAGTCTCTACAAAGCAAATCTGGTTAAAGTCATTTCCCTATCTAAAACCTTTCAATGATTCCCCCATAGTCCACAGGATAAATATAAATTCTTTGCACAGGACACAAAAGTCCTTTATGATTGGGACCCAGATTCATCTTTTATCTTCTTAACCCTTCAACTCTGCTTTCTAGCTATAGACAACTTTGTTCACTTACATGAAAGAACAATGTTCTTTCTCACCTTGAGTGATATAGGTGCTGTTTTCTAGTTTGTAATATTATTTGGCTTCTCTACCTTCACTTCCCTGCCCCTCCCTTCAGTTTTGCCTGGCCAACTCCTATCCTTTTAATTTTAAAATGTCGTTCCTGCTGTGAAGTCTTTGCTAATGCTTCTAATCTGGATTGAGTTTCCTTCCTCTGTGTTTCAAACAGCACCTGTACTTCTCTGATCATGGCACTTATCATGCTGAACTGTAACTGCCTTTCTATTTGTCTACACACACACTTTTTTTTTTTTGGTGAGGAGATCAGCCCTGTGCTAACATCTCCCAATCCTCCTCTTTTTTTCGCTGAGGAAGACTGGCCCTGGGCTATCATCCATGCCCATCTTCCTCCACTTTATATGGGATGCCGCCACAGCATGGCTTGACAAGCGGTGTGTCGGTGTGCGCCCGGGATCCGAACCGGCAAACCCCGGGCTGTCCCAGAGCGCACGCACTTAACCACTTGCACCACTGGGCGGCCCCTACACACACTCCTTTAAACTCCAAGAGAAACAGAAACTGTGTCTGTCTTGTTCACCATTCTATACAAAGTGCCAAAGTACCTAGCACATATCCCACTCTCAATGAATATTTTTGATGAATGAATGAGTATATGCATAAGTGAGTGAATGAGTAAACAAATGAACTATATCTCCTATAGTTTTCTCTGCAACTAATGTGATACATGGGAAAGAGGGGCCCTATAAAGGTTAGACACTTCCCTCCTTTATTAAGTAATTGGGGACATATTTGAAAAGAAATGGAAATTAAACCCTCAAAAAAAAAAAAAGGTAACAAAAAAGAAACCTTTCAAAATAGACTCTTATTCATTGAGGCAAACCTACGATAAAAGAGAAGTTCATTTTCATTTTGGCCTTGTCTCACTTCACCATCCTTCCTGATTAGCATCACTCTCCCCATCCTCTAGCCTCTTGCCCTAATTAGACACCCCAGTGCTCCTGCTGAACTTAGCTGCCAGAGCTCTCCACTCTGGCAACCCCAGTGCTTACAGTCTGCGAGATTCCCCTGCTCCTGGGCCATCTTTACTCCTGCCTTAATCAAACCTTATTTCTTCCTACTCACCTTTGCAAACATAACACTGGATGAAGTCCTAATGGCTCCTAGTAGCTTAAAGAATTATTTTAGCATTCAAGTTAAAATGTCTCAATTCAATTGAAAGATAATGGTAAATACTTAAGCAACTATAACAAGCTACTGAGATTTAGGACACCCTTCAAATAATAATCTCTAGTTAAACTCTTTCCCTATGTTTATGTGAGGGCCTTGCCTGAGTTTTGACAAAGAAAAATCATTACGCCATTTTAAATTAAATGCATGAAATACAATATTTGGTCAAGAGAAGGGTAATCTAAATCAAAATGTTAAAGTGACATTAACCCGCTTCTCTTTTTCTATTGAGGAATTCATTAATGAAATACAACAGGCAAACGATTTCAAAGAACAAGAGAAGTGAGAGCTTCAGAGAGGTGATTTTTCAAGTTGCAGAAAGCACCAGGTGACAAATATTCAGGGAATCAGAAAGCAAGATAGAATGACAGTGAAGGGAATGGAAAAGAAGGATCAAAAATGGCAATCAAGAAGAGATAAGGCCAGAGCGGAAATCTGAATTTATTACCAAAGGAGAGCAGAAGCTAATAAAAGTAGTAAGAAAATGGACCTAATATGCACATGAGGCAGAAATGTTCATCCTGCAGGTACATTTTACATAAACCAGAGGAGAGACTGACACAAGCAGTGTATGAGGGTGAAGGAAACACCAGTGCCGGCGGACAGAAGAAAAGGGGTTCCGAAGGCAGCACAGAACAAAGAAGATTCAACCTTAGACTTAGTGTGGGGCTTGTGAAGTCAAATAGTTTTAAAAACTGATAAGCTGAAACATTGACAAAAGATGTAGAGATATGCTTTATCAGAGGAAGATGGAAAGAAAGATTTAGCTATTAAAGTCCCTTCTATTTTTATTATTGCTAATCTCATTTGCCTAAGTAGTCTACTTGCTTTCTGTATTTCTCTCTTCCCATTTTCCCTGATTAATCTTCCTAAAAGCCATTTGACTATGTCATTCTGGTTATTGCTTTATTAGTTATCTTTTATGGGCCTCTGCCTTATCTCCTATTACTTACTGCTTTGACTTTTCTTCTCCAACAAGCTTCTTGAAAAGGGCAGGCTGCACTGCTAAATGCATTTTCTTGTGGTCTACCTGGTCCAGTTCAATGAACATTAGTCCTGACTAGACTAGTCTGACTCAGTCTCTCTGGCATTTGAACTGATGAATGCTCGTTCTTTCATGAAACTCTCTCTCCTCCTTGCTTCCTTGCACTCTTCTCTCCTGGCTGTCCTCCATGTCTGATCCATCCCTGTAGCTCCTCCTCCACCTATCTCTAGGCCCCTTCTGTTAACTCTACAAACCCTTCTTTGGCCATCTTATCACCTCATGTCAGCTAAAGTCACTAGGCATCCCTGAGGACTCTCAGAACCCAGACCTCCCTCATAAGCGCCAAATCCATATTTACTTCCATCAGGATGAACTCCTGGCACTTTAGATTCAATGTCCAACCAGCATTCGTTATCTCACTGCCTCCTCCTGACCCCATACTGGGCTCCTCTGTTGTGATTTTGGTATATTGAGGAAAGACAAGTGGGTTCATCCCATCTGAAAGAGGCTCTCCCAACATGCTTTGTTAGGCTGGCCCAGCACCCCTACCACATCACCTTAACATTATTCTGTGAGTTTGGAATTACAAATCAGCTGGTTCATTTGACCCTGAGTAGGTATTGTTCTCTCTAACTGTAGGGAACAAAGAGCAAGGTAAGAATGTAGTAGAAGCAATGTTTAAGGAAGGTCACTGTGGAAGTAAATTGAAGGGATTTAGGCCTGAATCTGGAAATTTAGTCTGAGACTCAGGATGAAAAGGGTAGTAGTAGCAGTGGGAATAGAGGAGGAACGTCTGTGAAAGACAAGCTGAGAGGAATGCTGGTAGGAGGCGGTTCCATTCAGCTGGAGTAGACGATATGTTTAGCTGCTGCCATCTAGGCTTTTTCACTTGGCTTTTAACACTGGTCAGGAGGACAGGAGGAATAAAGCGATTCCTTTGTGGTAAGAGGAGATAAAAAGCAGTGACTGCCTGGGTCTGGAGAACCCTGGGCCAGGCCTGCCAGACTCCCATTCACACTAGAGGGCCAGTCTGCCTTGAGTAGATTAGCCTCAACACCACTGGGGCTGTATTTGGAGGGTGAGCCATTTTTCTCCACCTCCTCACTTCCCCTTAGAGAAAAGATTCACACGAATTTTCTTTAAGAACTTCCCTATGCAGGAGTACTAGGCTAGACAGCCACAAAGGAACAGGAAAGAGCTTGCTGATTTTTTTGCACATTTCTAATTCTCTTCTACTGCCCTTTCTTTGGTGATAGTTTAGGAGAACTGAAAAGTACAGAAATAGATTAGATTAAAATCTACATTTTAATCTTCCCGTTGCCAAATTTCCATGAATCTATGTTAATTAAATAACTCAAATCAGGCACTCATTTACACATTTACTCCTTAATTATTGTGATTATCTTCACTTTAAAATTGTGCATCAACTGGAAACGAGTCCCATAAAACAAAAAATATTATGACATACTAATGTTGACATAAGAGGAAAATATGAACATTTCAAAGGATTTTTTTCCCTCTTTTGCTATACACACATGTAGGAGTTGAATATGAGGCAATTATTCAAACATTTCAGAGTTCAAATATCTAGATAACTGAAGGAAACATTTCAAACAAATTATTCACAATTTTAAATTTTTTATCTTATTTGGTGAGTATAGATACAGTTTCAAATGACTGTCTTTTATTGCCTTAAAATTGAAATAAATAGCATAATTAAAGAATTTAGCAAGAGAATAAAGGGCTTCACTCTTACAAATGTACATTCTAAGTGGAGTCTGATTTCACATCTTTGCACATAGTAGCTTCCATTATAGCTAGGCAGGGCTCCACAAATGAGAAGTCATGAAGACTTTCACAGCAGAAGGAGTGATGAAGACTTTCACAGTCATGAAGAGCTTTCACAGTGAGATCCACAGTTGCCACGAAACTGAACAGGGAATGAAACCCTGATGTTGAATATGCTATTTACATACTCAGGACCATCATTGCTGACCTAGTAGCCCACTGAACAGCATATTTAGTTATACATACCCGCACTGTAGATAAGCCTATATTTTAAAATGACAGTCTTGACTTAAATTTACTCAAAACTTATCTTGAAGATAGAGAATTCTTAGGCTAGGATAGAGAAGACATAACTATAGTCTAGGAAGAACACTTCTGCTCTTCATATATTCACATATCAGTGCTTTATTTTAAAAAAGGGAAGGGACAAACAAATTTATTATGGAGATTTAAGGTGTTGGTATTGAGAACATAAGAGCATGTATGGGACTAGAAGCACATGGTACTAAAGGGGTTGTGTGAATTGTAATCAGAATCACTTATAAAGCAGTAGATTTTCTTATCAAAACAAGAGGGTGGGAATTCCGAAAACATCTCACTGTTGGGCTCTCTTATAACTCTTGGGTATATTGCCCAGTAATATACAATCATGGGGCTCATTGACTCAAGGTAATGAAATTCAGAGAACATTAAATATATGCAATGTTTGCTTACAAAGTTATCATGTGGTATAATAACAATATAACATAAATATGTAGGTATTCTGGGAATGGAATACCATTAGTAACTCCAAAGTCTTTAGGTGAAGGGTGTGGGCCTACAATGGAAGCCATAGAACTATATTTCCATCTCAGTGTCACATCAAAACCAAACAAACATACAAAAAACAAAAGGATTGGAGCAGTAATAACATTGCTTAGAAACTACTAGAATAAATGCTTCTGGAATCCTGAGCTATCTATAGTTTCCCAAACTCAAATGCTGTTTCACACCTTTTGCTTTTATTTGTGCTTTTCCCCCTTATGCCTTGAAAACCTTTTCTTCTGTTTTTTAGCTAACTCCTACTCATCCATCTAGACTGAGTTCTGACCATCTTGCTTTTGGAAAGCCTTGTCCGACTCCACAGGCTGGGTTAGAGTCTCCTCTCCATACAACAGTATTCCAAGCATATCTCTAGTAACCATAATACTTGAAAGGATTTGCCCCACTGTAAATGATCTGAGGGCAAAGAGAGAGTGTACCTTTTCATCTTTTATTCCTTTGCTTTGGCACAGTGCTTGTCTCTTAGTGGGCATTCATGGAATGGCTGTTGAACTAAAACAAACTGCAGAATCAAACATTCCAGAAGAGGTCTGAGGAAACGGGAGATTGCTAGCATACCATAGAGTTGATCCAGTGCTATGATTAAATTGGAGTGCTTCGCCCAAGAATTTACCCCCTGTAGCTTGCTTCTAAGCTCTAATTTATGTTCCTTCCTCCCCACTGCATACTTCTTCCCAACATCACCTGCTAGAATCCTACCCATACTTCAAGGTCTCCATCACATTACCTGTTCTCAGTGAATTTATTTCTTATTTTCCAACTGGTTATTATTCCTATGGTCTTTTTGTTGTTGTTGTTCTTATAACATTTACTTTATTCAGCTTTGGGTTCTTATTACTTATATATTTATTTCCTATCCATCATTGTGCTTTTGCACTGACTATTACTAAGCTTTATACATACTAAATACTCTATATAAATAGTTCTTTAGTTGAATGCAATTAAGCTAAGGCAAAACAATTTTTAGTAATGATTTTTCTGAAATAGATTATAAATATTACCTTGCTAAGATCATGAGCTATAAAGAAAAAAAGGTGTTTTCTTTTAAAAAATCATAAGCTATATGAATAGATTACAAAAATATAGCCCATATTCATTGTATTTAAATATAGTAAGCTTACATAAGAGGAGACAACTAACTAAACCAAATCTTGTGAATCTTGATTCAGATGTCATTAATTAAGAATTTGTATTTTCACATGAATGTTCATAGTGTCTTTATTTGTAATAGTCAAAAACTGGAAACAACCCCAATGTCTATCAGTAGATGAATGGATAAACAATAAATAAACAAAGCAATAAAAAAGAACATATTATTGATACATGCAACAACATGGATGAATCTGAAAATAATTATGCTAAGTGAAAGAAACCAGACAAAAAGGGTATGTACTGTATTATTCCATTTATATAAAATTCTAAAATGCAAACTAATCTATAGTGACCAAAAGCTGATCTGTGGTTGCTTGGGAATGGGGGAGGGGTGGGTAGGAGACATTACATAAGGACATGAGGAAATTTTGGGGGATGATGGAAATGTTCATTATCTTGATTCTAGAGATGGTTTAAAGAGTATACCTATTATGTCAAAACATTAATTTGTACACTTTAGTGTAGTTTGTCAATTATATCTCAATAAAGCTATTTTTTAAATTCCTCTAAAAAAAGAATTTGCGATAAATAATTTGATGTGATTCTTTTATATATTTTTCTGTACAGGGTGAGCCAATTTAAAAGGATAAACTGTACTAAAAGTCTTAGGCCTATTTTAATATGGGAATGACGGCTATTAATATTAACCTATTTTAAATTTAAAGCAGACTCTTCTACCTGGAAACAAATATGCATTAAGATGATCTACAATTCTGACTCCTCACTAACTATCGATCCCTTTCTGTGAAGTTTTACATACCCCTTCATATTTTATTGTTTCACTAATTTTGTCATTAAAAAAAAAATAAAGCCAGGTTATTAGAATTCTTGTCATTCATTTTCTCTCTTACAAGAGAATCAAGTGATGGGTTTCAATCCTATCAGGAGAGCCTGCTGATGATGCTTAATCCCTCCACAGAGTACCAGTTGTGACCCTGAGGGTCCCACCCTTGTAGCCCCAGGAGTGGAGGCTGCCAGGATTCTAGAAGGAGCTGAAGTTTAGAGTAACTTCTGCATCTAGTGACCAGGACCAGGAATCTGCCCCCTTCCCTGGCCTCCCCTAGGAATTGCCACGTGACAAGACATTCCCACTCAATCCACAAAATATTTATTGGTTATAAGTGAATGGTGTGCATTTCTATGTCCTTACAGATGGGCTAAAAGTCCCACCAAACCATGCCTGTAAGAATTACTTGGGTGAAATCAGACATGGCCAATATGTGCATTAGGTCCCTCAGCTATATCTGAGGTAAGAGGCCCTTAGTCAAGGCAAATGCAAGATACACTCTCCTGAGCCAGTGTCCCCAAGGGGTTGGATAAAGGAACATTCTGAGAGAGAAGTTCCTGAAAATCAGGGAGTAAGGCCCAGCGGACAAAGGGAGAACACATAGCCTCTGCTCATTCTCTAGCCACCGGTCCATTCTGTCACTAAGAGGCCTGAGCTCAGTTCCTTGACTGCCTGAGCTTTTAAGATTTCAAGAAAAATCTAAGTAGCCCCTAGGAAATGAGGCATCCATCTTCTTATTCTTATTCCTAACACTGAAGGAACAAACACACAGTCTCCTTTCTTTCCCCTCTTCCCCAAAGAACCTTGTCTTTTTTTGGTGAAACCCACTTACTCTGCTCAGAAAGAATAGATGTAAGGGTTGGGAAGTTAGGATGTATGGGGCTTGTTAGATACTGTATCAGGGTCCATTTTTCTCACCCATGCCTTTGCCTACCAGTTCCAGGCAAAACTGAAGTGTGTAATTCTCCTTGATGATTTCACCTCTTCACTTCCATTTAGTAATCTCCCTTCCTTTTTCTCTCAAGCCACCCCCAGGCTACACAGGACTACTGGTAATAAAATATTTTAGGGCAAAAGGAACGTTAAAAGTCGCCTATTACAGCCACTAGATAGATTCTCTTGAAATCCTGGTCAAACAAGGACAACTGGCCTACACTTCAAAGCTAACTATTTTAGCTAATGGGATGAAAGAATCTATGCCAATCACCAATGGGAGAAGATTGAAGGAGGTTCTTGGTCCTTTCTCTCTTCTCCTAGGCAACCAACATATATTTTAATGATGATTCACTGAAGATAATGTTTCATTTAATATTTCAGATAAGAAGAGAAGAAAAGAAGAGAGGAGAGGATGTATAATGACAGGACGGAGGGGTGCTGTGATTTTTTTGAGCAGGTAGGACCAGTTATTTATTCTATGTATTAACCTTGACTCCACTTATTATTGTGAATAATGAATAATAACTTTCTAGATGGTGGCATGAGAGTGGTATAGAAAAAAATCAAGGATTTAAGTAGCAAGAATGGTATTCTCCAAATTGGAACCTAACATAGAAAATCACAATGAAATGTGCCAAGGGATCATTTGTGACTAATGATTGGAATACCACTATATATTTCTTTGCAAAGATGCACTCTTACATAATTAGCTTTCAACAATCATAAAAACATGCCTTACTGCAATAAGGCATTTTTAAAAATTTTTCTATATTATGTTCATGTGAAAGTAAGTTATGCTTTATTCAACCATACACCAGAAACTTCTCATTTCTAACAGTGTCAATATATTTTTATTGGTAAAAATCAAATATATTAAAACTACATTTTGACTAAATAATACTATATCCTTTGTTGTTGTTGTTGCTTTTAACTTTGAAAAGTTAATTTCACATTTCATTTTCACCATGTTACAATCCTGTGAGATTCATGGTATTGATAATAAAGAAACAGATAAAGAGGCATGTGAGACTTGTTCAACTCAGAGAGTTAGTGAGGGACTAGCTAGTTATCTGCAGTGCCATATGTGGGACACACATCTCCTGGGTTTCACATCTGGGCTCTCTTTAGCTCAAAAATATACTTTGAGTGGACTGTGCCCCTTTGTGAGCACTCATTGGGTCCTATTGATGTCTTTACAGAAACTGATTGCAAATGGAATCTGTCTGTTACCTTCCCATCAGTTTGCCACATGACCTGTCTCTACAAGCTCTTCTCAGGAGACAGGAGCCACAAGTGCAACTCTGCCATGTCAATCATTTGACAAACACTTCCAAGTAGAATGAATATGTTAAACTCCACATGCAGTTTTGTAAGCATTCCTACAACATACAAATATGCTGAGTCTATGTAAGGTGGTTCTTCTGATCCAGAAAGTGTTATAAAAAGAACAAATGAAACTACATTTTCTTTTTTAGGAAGCGTTAAAGATGTCTTCTTTAATTATTACACTAAAGATTCTCTAACCAACAACATATGCTTGCTAATAATTTTTGTCTTGCAGAAATATGAATGTTTTCTAATGGGAGGCATTTAAAAAGCCTTAGTTGAAGATTGATTCAAAGAAAAGCCCTCTTTTGGATTCATCTCAACATCTATCAGGTGGTATTATTTTTCCAATAGTCTTTTACTCTATCCTTTGCATTCCAAAGAGCTTATGTCCAACCTATAATTATTTTCTGCTAATTAGGGTAATTCATGGTTAATTATTCAAAATGATTCCTCTTCAAAATCAAATCCATTTCTTGTCATGACATTAAAAAAAGATACAAATAAAATATTATCAGAATGCAAATTTCTGTCAGAACGGAATAATTTTTTATTTTCTTTAAATAGCATTAAATTCTTTCTCTACCAGCAAAGGCCTCAGGATTCCCTACTTCAATTAATGTGGACTAGAGAGGGGCAACTGAACTACGAAGTGATGACTATCAATGTTTATGATAATTACTAGGGATTACTTATATTGACGATAGAGGAGTAAGAAATTTACTGTATACAGGAGTAAGAAATTTACTGTATTCTTAGAGAAGTGTTGTAAAACAGTGAGACCTAACAATGGATAAGGGCAAACAGTGAACATGTTAGCTTGGGACCCTGGGTGTCCAAAGATGGACATTGAGTGGGCTGTGCCTCTTTGTGGACTCTCATTTGGGTTCTGCTGATGGCTAAATCTCCCTTTCCTGGGATTGTCCTAGTCCCACGCCCTCCTTTCAAGAGGTAGCTTCTTCCGCCTGTTATTATTATCTCCTAGGGAGGCCCTGGACCTTCTTCTGTCTCTAAGGCAGGATCACACTTTGCCTGCAGCTTGCCCCTTTTACCCCACTCTGACCTCACTCCCCACTTTGTTCTACTGTGATTATTTCATTTATTTTATTTTTTTTTGTGAGGAAGATCAGCCCTGAGCTAACATCCATGCCAATCCTCCTCTTATCCTCCTCTTTTTGCTGAGGAAGACTGGCCCTGGGCTAACATCTGTGCCTATCTTCCTCCACTTTATATGGGACACTGCCACAGCATGGCCTGACAAGTGGTGCCTCAGTGCGTGCCTGGGATCTGAACCCCAGCCACCAGCAGCGGAACACGTGCACTTAACAGCTATGTCACGGGGCCGGCCCCTCTGCTGTGATTAGTGAGAACTAATCACAATATGAGACCTAACTGTCTTTCCTGAGAGAGTGAGGTATTCCTCTGTCTTAATTTTTCTCAGGCAATAGCCTTAATATAAACGTACTACACCTAGTCAAAATTTCTACTTACATTCATTGAGTACCTTTAGTGTACAAAGTCCTAAAGTTGTATAATCTCCTAAATGAAGAATGTTGAACATACCAACTGTGTGGTTCTAAACATAAATAGGTCTATTAGATTCAAACAAGGAGAATCAAGTTACTCATGCAAAAATAAAACAGTAAGGAAAAAAAAGATCTTTAGAGATGGCAGCTACTTCTGGGATTCAGAAGACAAGAAGAAAAAATTAGGAATCTGGGAAATGCTGGAATTATTGCTAGAGGAGAGCAAACTCCTTCTACTTTGACCAGGACTGATGACTGTCTTGTTCTTCATCTTCAGTAAAATTTTCAACTTTCTTTGTTTTTTTTTCCCCAATAGGATTACAGCTCAACTTTTATAATAAAAATGAATTAAAAATTTTTTTTCTGAAACATCCAGATTTTCAGAATAGCCACTACAAAAACTAGAAAAAAACCCCACAACTAGATGATAAGTGACCTTATAAAGTCTGTGATAGTGACAGTCATGCTTGCTAAATAGTCCACATGTCCCTTCTCAGTTAGATGGAGCCATGTGACTAGTTCTGGCCCATGGACTGTGAGCAGATTTACCATGTGTCAAAGCATTTAATTGCCTGTGGGAGGAGACTCTCCAGTGGAATCTCATTACCATGGCAACAAAAGAGGCTTTGTGCTGAGACGGTAGAGTCAAAGATGGAAGTGTCCTGAGTTGCAGAGTCACTACATGGAGGATACTGCTCTGGAGAGTTGTCTGGGTTCACAGTTACTTTGGTTGCTCTAACATACAAAAGTCAACATTATTCTGTTCTGTATGTGGCTCAGTAGGGACTCAAGGTACATCTTTGTGCTGAGTGAAATTGTTCCATGTAGGCCCATTTCTCATCCAAATATCAGAATAAGTTTACATGAGCAGTATCGTCGGGTGTCCTCAAATACCCATCACCATAAATGCAGAGCCCCTGTTTGTGTTTGCAGAAGTAATTCCACATCTTCCTTATTTGGGACACAGTATGCAAGCCTGTGTACTGTTTATTAGCAGGACTATTTCTTTTAAACGCTAGTCAAACAATTAAAAAACCATTTGTATTACTTGGCTTTCTGTAGTTCACTGGGTACACAAGGAAGTAGGAAGGCTGAAGGTAATAATGGAAAAATTTTTTTATCTATGCAACTCTTTGAAAACTATTGCTGATTTTTGGCTGGTATTTTTGGTTTATATATCAAAAATATTAATATTCTAATCATTGGCTATCTGGATGGATGTTCAAAAATCTTAAGAATTTTTTATCATGACATTGTTTAAATAAAATATTAGAGACCAGGTAAAGGTCCAGTTATAGAGTATTCATATAACATATTTGAGACATCCATTCCATGAAATATTTTATAGCCGTTTGCCATGATAATGTAGAACATCAGCTTTCAGATGGGGTGTGATAACACTCATTTATCTGGTTAGAGATGGGAAGACTTATAGCTAACATGCTGGGAACTGTGTGTATCTGGAAGCCTATCTTATCTGTACTGCAGCCCGATTGTCAAAATATGAGCACATCCTTTGAATTTTGTGCAAGTGAGCACGTGCGTTACTTCAGGGGAAAAAAAATAGAGAACTATCACGAAAAGAAAATTTAACGATATGACAAGTACTAAAGAAATAAAGACAAAAGAAAATGAGCTAGACCGCCAACTCACAGCAGCTACATAGAATTGCAGGGATTGACTTAAGAAGGTACATTAAGTATTGGACAAATGATCAAAGAAATTTAGCACTAGGACTAATATTAGAGAGTATGAATTGTCTGCTTTGAAAGCAGAGACTTGTCTAACTTGAGGTGCAGTTGTGTTTCACATACACTTTTTTGAGGCCATATTTTCTTTTTCAAGTGTAAATCCACTTGCTGGACATGGAATTTGTTTTTCTTTTCTTCCTTTGTTACTTTAACAAAATTAGGGCCAACTAGTGTATTTTCACTCCCCACATGTGACTCTGAAGCAGAACAATTCCCATAGAGAGTTCTTGTGGAACTTCATGTTAGTTATGTTTTAATAAAGTCTTATTTGTATTGACTTCTGGGGCAGTATGGCATTCCCTAACTGATAAACGACTTGGGTTTACTTTTTTATGGAGAGATTTTAATTTAATATGATAGATGCAATCGTTGTTTTTCAGGTTTTATATGCATGCCTAGAAGCCTTTTAATAACTTGCAATAACAAACAAAATGAATGTGACTTTTAGGGTAGACACTCTTGTAATTGATATTTTTACCAACTCAGGGTATTTTTTTATTTTGCCAAAAAATAAAGTGCATTCTTTCCATCCTTGGGGAATAGAGCAACGGAACTGCAATCTACTAAAAAGTTGTGAGAGAGCTTCCACAGTTGCAATGAAAAAAATTCATATATATATATTTCTTCCTTTAGACATGATCCTTGCATAACTCACAAAAAGTAAGATTTTTTTCCTTATCTTAATAAACTAATTTGCCCTTCTGCATAGTTAGGGATCAATGTGTGATAGAATATTTTAAAAATATATTAACAGGTAGTAGGTAAGGTTCGTATGGACTAAAACCCTACATAAGAAATTATATTATTTTATCTTTCAAAATTGTATATTTTCAATAGTGAAGAATGGGATTTGGGACACAGAAGAGATTTTGATAAATGAGAGAATTCTGCCCAAGGCCACAGAAGAGGCTAGAATAAGGAACATAAGAATAGGGAATCTACAAATTAGCATGCTATGATTCTTCTTTTTCATAGCATTTAAGAACAGCTTTGAAAAGATCCAGTGTCTCAGCAGTTTAAACTTATTTCTACTGTATCTAAGTAGCATGTATTATAACTCAAATTGACATGGTTCCCTGAGAAATATTGGGACAACTCTTGTATAGTGATGAGGCATTACTGAACAATGTTTTTGGATGATAAACAGTAATAGAAATTCGAGATTGAAATGGCCTTTTCAAGGGAGTAGGTCACATCTATGAAAACACAAGACAAGTATTTAAGTTTGTCTCTCATTCCTTGATATTGAGCTTCTGCAAGTGTTTGTGCATTAGTCAACTTGACACCTCAAGGATCCCTAATTTTTATGAAGATGTCAGCATGCTGGTAACTTTTTTTGAAAGACCTATTAAAAAAAAAATGTCTGTGCTTTACTTGCCCCAAGACTGAATATAATTTTCACCATAGTTATAGGGCTGATGAAATACTGAATGTGAGAGGAGGGGTTGCAGCAGTGGTAGGTGGTGAAGAGAAAGTGGAGCAACAAGAAGATTTCAATTATTTGCTGCAGCGATAATGCTTCGTCTCAGCTCTCAAGAAACGAAAGTAATAGCTGCTATCTATTAAGCTGTGCTAAGAACTTGGAGAAATATAATCACTGAGCCTCAGTTTCTTCATCTGTATATAAGGGCAATGTCTAGCTCACAGATTATTGTGAGGATAAAATTATATAATACATACAAAAGCCATTTCAAGTTAAAGTATACAAAAGTATTCAATATTTAAAATCCATAGGTGTACTTTCATAAACTGAAAAACACGGTAAAGTCTTCCAGGAGTTTTTAACCTGAAAATGTGTTCCTGATGTGATGGACATACTAAAGAAAATATGCAGTATCATTAAAAAAAAAGGAGTCAAGGTTGAGAGAAATACTGCGTAATATAGATGTTATCTGTGTCATCAAAGACTCTGAAGGTCCCATATAGTGCAAACTTTCTGGACATTCACATATATAATCTCAAATGCTTTTGACCCGTCACCAGCTGTTGTCACACTCATTGACAATTTCTTATTGCAAATCTTATTTTTATATATTTCTAAATTCAGGTTCAAATGGTCAAATAACTGCATCAGACTTGTAAATAATAACTAATATAGTTACTAATATAGTCACTTGGGAAAGAAAAGTTTGAGTTTTCTTTCTGATCTCATTTATGTTACTAATTTCGTTACAGAAAAAAAAAATTTGGGTAGACTTGTAAAATCTTCTTGCTTGTTCACAGTACTAAAATAAACTTGTCGAGTCATTCATTTCTCTCTCTTGCCCATATACAAATGTTGTATGATAGATATTCCAAGAAGAGTGTGCTATCAATATTGGTCTCTTCCCCTAGAGTTTCTATTCCTTCTAGTTTCTCAAGCTTGAGCATCATGGAGTTCTCTTAGATTCTTGCCTTTCTATCCACATATTTATGTTCATCAAGTTCTATCCATACTTCTTTTTCATTCTTTCTTTAACTCTTCTTTCCTAGTTTATTGCTCATTTCATTCAGATGTTCCTCCAATAATCTTCTGCACAAACTCTAAACTCATTTCCCATGATACTGCAAAAAGCCAAGCAAGTCTACTCCTTCATCAAATATCTTTTGACTTGGGGCAGTGTGGTTGTAGGAGTGTGGGTGGTTTTCTTTCAGCAGAGAAGACCTTTCAGTGGGGACATTTGGCCTGAGACTTGAATGATGAGAAGGGATCAGTTGTTCGAAGAGTTGGCAGAGGAGTGTTCCAGGGAAAGAGGAGCAAGTGAAAAGGCTGGGAGGAATGGTGGGGGGGGGGGGGGCATGGTACAATCTTGGTGTGTTTGAGGAAAAGAAGGCTAGCAAGGAGGACATGGGGAGTGAGAAGAGATAGGGTCAGAGGTGGGAGGGAAGCCAGATTGCACAAGGCCTCACAGGAGTTTGCAGTTTTTCTAAGTGGGTTGGAAATTCACTGAGGGCTTTTAAGCAAGGGGAATGATAGGATCTGATTTACTTTTTATTTTTTTAATTTTTTTTTTATTGAGGTCACATTAGTTTACAACATTAGCTAAATTTCAGGTGTACATCATTATATTTTGACTTCTGTATTGACTGCATCGTGTTCACCACCAAAAGTCTAGTTGCCATTGGTCACCAAAAACATGAGCACCCTTTACCCCTTCTGCCCCACTCCCTTCCTCTCTGGCAGAAAAACTGACACACAGATCAGTGGAACAAAATTGAGAGCCCAGAAATAAACCCACACATCTATGGACAGCTAATTTTTGACAAAGGAGCCAAGAACATACAATGGAGAAAGGAAAGTCTCTTCAATAAATGGTGTTGGGAAAACTGGACAGCCACATGTAAAAGAATGAAAGTAGACCATTATCTCACACCATACACAGAAATTAGTTCAAAATGGATTAAAGACTTGAACGTAAGACCTGATTTACTTTTTAAATGGTCACTCTGGTTGCTGATAAATGGCTGTTGTAGAGATGGAGTCGAAGGAGCATTCCCCAAACACTCCAGGACACTCTTATCTCCTTCCCCTGAATTCTCTTACTCACTTGTCTTTTAAATATATGTAATCTTGTGTTATTCCACTTCAGGTGTGTAGCACACAATTTTACCAAATGCTCTTTGATGGACTTCATATCTCGGCCTCTGTATCTTAAGACTCCTTTGTACTCTCCATAGCACTTAGCCACAACAGATAGTATAGTTGATGGAGCCCTATTATACAAACTATCCATCCTAGCAAAACAGAATAAACTTGAGCCCTGCAGAGGTGAATGTCCTAAGGAGGAGGTGGCCCTGTGGATTAGCTCATCCTAGTGACGGTAAGCAGTCTGAAGACAGGGCTTTTGAGTCTTCTATATTCACTGAACCTCATTCCATGTCGATTTCTAATAGACTTCATCAACATGGCTGGAGCTCACTAAAAGTTTGTTGAAAATCATCACATGCTATCCTTAAGTTTTGTGCATGTTCTTGAGTGCAAATTTACACTCAAAAGAAAAAAAGAACAGTAAACAAAATTTGCACTCTACTTAATGATATGCACACTGTAGTATTTAGGGACAAGTGTACTGATGGCTGCAACTGACTTTGAAATGCCTCAAAAAAATAAGATGGGGGGCTGGCCCCGTGGCATACTGGTTAAGTTCATGCACTCTGCTTCGGCAGCCTGGGGTTCACAGGTTCGGATCCTGGGTGTGGACCTACACATTGCTTATCAAGCCATGCTGTGGTGGCACCTCAGATACAAAATAGAGGAAGGTGAGCACAGATATTAGCTCAGGGCCAATCTTCCTCAGCAAAAAAAAAAAAAAAAAGATGGATTGATGGATGGATAGAAAGAGGGATAGATATGTGAAAAGGCAAGTACAGTAAAATGGCAGAATCAAATTGATGGGTAAATGGGCACTTGTAAAATTATTTCAACTTTTATGTACATTTGAAATTTTTCATAATAAAATATGGTGAAAAGTTAGTTGAAAGTGATAACTGAAAAAAATCATATTAACAAAATTATTAAGTTTATAGTCATTGTACTTTCAGCTTCATATATCAGAGCTTTCAGGAAATCTTCTAATCTTTACATAGGATACAGATTTAGTCTATTAATTTATGACTTTGAAAGGTGCCCCGGCAAGCAGTGTAATCAATTCAACTTCATGCTGGCTTCATAAGTTAAGAATTTTGGTTATATTCATCTATATTTTCTAAATAATGGCTATGTCTCTGATAAAATTCTCTTATCTATAAAACTCAGAAAATAAAGTTATTAAAATTCAGTGTTTCATGATACTTAATGATAATTGGTAAAAATAATTACATGTTACTTATTGGGCAGTATATTCTTGCCTTAGCATTTCATCATGAGTGACAGTAAAAAGTACAACCAACAGAATATAGCAACAGTCTCTTCCTGACTCACCCCTCCTCGCCCTCACCTCCCTCTACCCCATCTCTTTTTTTCTGATGCAGAGAAACTGCGTAGCTTAGGTAAGCATGGCATTTAAATGGGAGGGGAAATGATCAACATTAGTGCAAGATTAAAGTTCTATAACTAGATTTGCCTTTTTTTAGAATGAAATTTCTAAGAACCTGAAGCACTATTGTGCTACTGTACAACACAAAGATGAACAATTTTTCTCAATTTGCACAACTTTTGGTTTCTACCTTTTATCCATTAAGTTCTATACAGTTTATTTTAATGTATTACTTTTGTGAAAGATTTAAACAGAAAAAAATGTTTATCTTTTAAAACAACAGAATGCACATTCTCACATTAACCCTTTTTTACTCTAGGAAGAATGAATGGAATGCCTTTCTGAAGTATACTTTGAACTTGCAGTTCGTGTTCCTGACAATCAGTATTTTGCAAGGAGACTTGGAGTGACAGCACAGAAGTATCCCTGCTTCAGTCATGCCAACCTAGGGAAAATATTTGAAGTCCATGGAACCTTTAAGTTTTTAAAAGGTCTGCCCAAGTGTCAATAAATATGAGTTGTATGTAAAAGAATAGGTTGCATGCATTTTAAAGCAGTCTTACAGCAACACATTGAGAGATCTGGCATTCTTAAAATCGAGCATACGTCATACCAACGGTCCTAGTACAAAGAATTTGTTACTGTTCCTGGGCTCTAAATAGCCCATGCAGAGGCACATCATTGAACTAAAGCATATGGAGGTGGCTATTCAGTTATGCTGAGCTATGCTGCAATATCAATTTGCTATTGCCTTACTCACCTTTTTCTACAGATTTGCCAATGGAAATTTCTGCTCTAGAAATTATACTGCAGCAAAGAAGTAAATACATGAGGGTGGATTGCATTTCTCAAGACATACCAATATGAACCAGTGCTATTGTCTGTTTCCTGAGACTGCTGAATCAATAAAACATATGCACCTATGCCTTAAGGAAGCAGTAACTCTTTCAATTGCCCTTTATATTTACAATTACTTAATTACTTTATTTTGCCAAAAATAAAGGTCATTAAAATCATCTTGAAGCTCACCTTAAATTTCAGAAGTAGCCTGCAAGTTGTACAGTCTCTAACTATGTTCCATTTAACACATTTAATAGATGTAAAAGCTCACAAGTGATGATATAAAGGATAATTTACGCTTGCAATGCATTTTTGTCCAATTAATAGATTGCCTGTGTGTTGCATATTTTGCATGACAAAAGAGCAGAATATTAAACTGCCATTCATAATGAAAATGCACTTTGCAAATTAAAAGTGCCGAAACAGAAATTTTTCACCCTGTTTAGGAAATAAACAGTCCTTAACCAATTAAACTGCATTGTAATAATTCTATGATTTATTGCAAGTTGTTTAACTTTCAAAACTCGGCTAACCCATATTAAGGTCACAATCCATCATGTCTTGCTTGGAAAGCCAGCAAATAATGGCTGTTGTATTAGCTGCTTTTGATGATAGTATGAAAGAAGTATTAGCACTTGTCAACAAAACTGCTTACAACATAACATTAGCATGCATGGGCTGCTGTACCTATTTATTATTCTGGCAGCTTCACACATATTGTTACAAGCTTATAAAACATTTTGTCGGGTGGAAACCGAATGTACACTGTTTGGTTTTCTGATAGACTGGCAGCATAAATGTCTGGGCTGACTTAGTTTAGTTTAAGTGTAAATAGAGACACAAATTCTTCAACCTGTTCTCTTATTGATACTGAAAAGTGCTGAATTATTCAGCATCCAACTCTTCTGTTTGTGTCTATCACAGTTATCAATTACCCATCAGTCTTCTTGTCAAAACAGAATGGATTAATCTGGCTGAAAATAAGACAAATAAATGGATACTATAACAGGGGTGTGGGGTTGCCAGACTGTCAAAGGGAAATCCAGGCAGTGACATTTGCCGTCAAAAATGGGATCTCTGGCTTAAGTGAGCAAACGATCCCCCTTTGCGAGCCAAGAATGCACTTAGCTCACCGTTAAGTAAATTAATCTGCCTTTCTTTGACTGCTAATGCATTAGCACTGAGGTAATAGTTCGATTGCTAAGATTCCTTTATGTTTAAATAATTTTGGTCATCGTTATTGTTTCTCACAGGAAATGCAGATACATTCAGATACTTTATCTTGGTAGAGAGAGGGTTGCCTGGTAAATAAATGGACCCATTTAATAGTGAAGTTATTGCCGATCGTTTTGTGCCACTTCATAGCTCTCGGCTGCTGTGATACCAAGTAACTCTTTGCACAGATGGCTCGTGGAAGCCATCCAGCATCTGCAAAGTCCATCCCTGTTTTCTTTCCCAAACATTTATTTGGAAATCTTGTTTGGCAAACTTCCTGAGACTCTGCCTAGCTGTTCAAAATACATATTTCCAATCTATCTCATTTGGCCCTTCTATAAAAAAAGAGCCAGCAAAGTGCCTTATTTGGCACAAAAATTGCAGCCACAGACTGAAGCAAGTTTTAGGTTCCTGGCCAAAAATTTACAAGATTTTTATCTTAGATGCTTCCATACTGGACTGTTTTACATAGTCATCATTAACATCTGAAGCCTTCACATCGTGACAGGATCAAAGCCCCCCAATCTGTATCAACTGATAGCTTAACTTTGCCAAAAGTTCTCTCTTGGTCTTATTTTCCTAGACATTTGAGTACTAACTACTGTGGACACGGCTCTTTCTTAGACTGAGAGAGGATGAGTTATTTAAGGAAAGCTACCTGCTAGAAAATGCTCCATCCATTTGATGATGAATGAAGAGATTACTTTTGAATGAATCATCATCTTTCTTTCTTTTTCCATTAGATTGTGTAAAGAGTTTTAAGCATTTAAAAAACAATACCAAAAACCCTTCCTACATTTAGGGAATTCTAAAGAGGTCACACTAATAATTAAATTCCAGGTACGACTTCCACAATTCTCTTAAAGACTTTGACAGACTGGAAATTTTGGTTTCACATTCCCAGAACATTACCTCCAATTTCTCCTCAATGTAAATCAGTTTCCCAGAACTTCAGCATTAAAAGGAAACACACTGATTGGCCTGGTCACAACTCGTCTTTGCTAAATCTCATTCAGTTGGTATATATTCCCAAGACTACTTCACAGAAGGCAGCTATTTAAAGTGTGCAAATACTGAACCTTCTCTTGAAATGAGGCAGTTTTTTTATTATCAGTCAATTTATTGTTTTACTTTGTCTCTCTCAACCTTCTCCTTTTAAATAAATAACTCAATTAGATGGAAAAGTAGCATCATACAAAATTTTGCATGGCCTTAAAATGTTTTCAAAGTTTCAATTTTTTTTTCCTAAAATTAATTCTTTGCAATACTAGAAACTAAGTTAATTGACAGGTATGTATAATGATCTTATTTCCAAATTGCAGATGCCATTTCCCATTCTTTGAGGAACACTTCATTTCAGATCCAACTTGTCCAAGTCTAAATAATCTCTCTCACCCGTTCCCTTTTACCAAGTTCCCAACCAGTTGCTAATTCCTGTAGTCTGCCTTTACAATGTCTCTTCTGTTATTCTCCCTTCAATTACGACTGTCACCTTGCTTTTGCAGTCCCTGGTGATTCATTCATACATTCATGCATGCACCAATTCATTTATTCAACAATTCTATAAGTGCCTAACATGAGTGGGCTCTCTGTCTCTAGTCTTTCCAACATCCCTCCCACTCTGGCCTTCTGCCCTGAGGCTGAAATGCCCTCTGCCATCTTACCTACCCTTTAAATCTCAGTTCAAATGCAACCTCTTTGTACACTTTTCTTATTCCTTCACCCACATGTTATTTCTTAATTTCTTCAAGTCTCTCGAGCATTTTTCTATTTCCCTCATCACAGCATGGTAGAAATCTTATCTCTGCCACTTACTAGCTGTGTGACTGTGGGCAAGTTATATAACAACTGAAGCCTCAGTTTCTCTTCTCAAATCAATGATATTATTAGTCCATAGGGTGTGAGGTTAAATGAGATAATGCATGTAAAATACTTAGAACAATGCCTGTGAACACTCAAGTTCTTGTTATATTATTGTATGCAGCAGGGACTTATAAATATCTGCTGTAACATTTTCATATTGAGAGATAACCATTGTAATTGCCTTCAGTGTTTCTGAGGGGCTTAAAATTACATTTACCTACTATTCCAAGTGTTGGGCCAGGGCATCGAATTCTGGGCTGAACACTCTGGAGCCACACTGCCTGTCTTCATATCCTGGCCCTTACCATGTACTAGCTCAGTTTTCTAAAATAGGAAGTCAGGCAGTTAAAAGTTTCTATACTTTGTAGATAGTTATTAAGATTAGCTGAAAGTAAAACGCTTAGACGTGCCTGGCCCATAGCAAGACCTCCATAAATGTAGCTTGTCATTACACTAGAGGGATTCCAAATTGCTCCTTGAATCAATTCTAGGTGGTGAGAAAGTGAGATAGGCAGGAAGCTAGATATGAGCTGGGAGCAAGGTCACTCCAGCAGGTGCAGTGTCCTAATTACTGGGCAGTGGCTCTTCGGGCGTGCAACACTCCCCCAGACCCCGACTGAGAGTAGCCCCAAGCCTCATTATACACTCATTTGCATTGCAGTTTTGACCCCCCTTGTGGGGGATCACCGCCATGACAGTCCCAGAGATGCCTATGTAAGGAAAAAATCTCCTCCTCCTGACGTGGGGGTGGAGACAATGCCCCAATTTGTCCACCGTCCAAGACCCTCACCTGCCCCTGGGACCCCACCTTCCAAAGCCACCAACCACCACAACTTCGGGGCAGTTGCTCACCTCCAGCCTGCCCGCCCCTCCCTTGGGGGTGTACTTTCCCTTAGCTAATAAATCCTCTCTGTCAAAACTTCCACTGTGTGTCCACTCCCAAATTCCTTTGTGTCTGTGGACCAAGAACCTGGGACCTCACCACACTGATCTAACTGGTGCCTGTGACAAAAGGACCATCAAAAGGAATGCATAATTCCCTGAATTATTGTCACACTCTTCTAAAAGGCCTTCCTGAAGAATGCTTCTCCCAATCCCAGTCTATTTTGTATCTCCCAGATGGACTAAAAACTGCCAAATAATGCTTTCCGTCATATTACTCCCCAAACAGAGGATAGTCTACATTCTCCATTCAGTGGGACATCAACTCTCTTTCCGGTTTTCGGATGCTTCCTGATCACGTCCCCTCCCCTGAAATGTTTTCCTCATTTTCTCTCTAAAATGTATCATTTATCCTCTAATGTTTCAGTTACCTTCCTCCTGGGTCCTCAAACTCTCAAAGAGAGAGTTTCTCAGAGGCCATACTCTCTTTCTGGCCTTGTATCTTCCCTCATATTGATTATTTCTTTCCCTATGCCACACATCTAGAAATGTCTTCCCTTTCTGCATCCATCTTTCTAAGTTTGAGAAGCTTGCCTCTGCCACAGACTTTCTGACTAACCTAGCCTTCAAAGACCTCTCTATCATAATGCCTGAAGCATTTAGAGATTTTACCGCACAATTTAGCTATTAATTACAAATTGTCTTGCAGCATTTGCTATGTGTTTGTTCGCCTCTCCAGAGATATTTCACTATCTTTTCTGCTTCCTATCTCTTTCCTTTTTTGGCTAATCCATATAGCTCTCTGGACAATCTTCCTAGTCTGTCATGGTGACCAGGCCATGGCACCACGCCAAGGCACAGCTGTCCTCCAGCTGTCTTTGCTAGTGGCCAAGTCTGTTTTTACATACTAGGAAGAATTTTCTTTTCTTCCAAGCTATATTTCTGCCACTTCGTAGAATAAATGATATCTTTATTCTACAGCCAGCCTTACCTGATTGAGGCAGCACTGTGTTGTGTGGAAGAAGCATGGACTTCGAAGCGTTAGAGTTTGGGGTTTGAATCTTGGTTTTGTCACTTACTAACTATATGACCTTGGGCAAGTCACTTTTCTGAGCCTCAGTTTTGTTCAATATAAAAACATTGATACCTAGCTCACAGAACATATATGAGGATTGTATGAGATCAATAACAAAGTGCCTGACAAATAATAGGGAGTAAACTTTAGATAATTCACCCCTCCAATTAATATGAAACCATATTAATATTATCTACAGTCTATCCTTATTTTATATACACGTTGACACAATCATGATTACTCTATCTTTAGCTTTATGTTTATGTTGGGTACTTATGATCCATTTAATATCCCTCATCAAATAATTAATTTTTTAAGAGAAGTGCACACACTAATCTTAGTATTTGTAAAAGTAACAAAGTGCTTTGTCATGAAATCTGTAGAAGCCAAAACTTACTAGTTGTTCAGAGCTGATTAACATTGGAAATTATCTCTCAAAGGAAACATCGGTTTCTTTTCTCCCTCATGTCTGAGGAAATTGAAGGCCAAAGGCTAAACAGTCCTTTGGTTAAGGGTAAAATGCAGAGGAGTAGAACTGCCATGCACATGGCTTGCCTTCCAAATTTGAATTCTAGAAATGTATTCCAAGATAGTGAGGCAGTGTTTTGCAAGATATCTAATGAAAATTTCCTCTGGAGCAGTTACAATTAACATGCCAAAATGAAACTCATAACTGAAATTACCTCCAAATTTTTAATAAATCCCTCAGCAAACACTTGTTCTGATTGGGTGTATGCAGACTTTGGTTGAGAAATGAGTACTTTAAAACTGAAGCCTGCTTTAAGTAGAGTTTCTGAGCAGAGAAATCACCATAAAATATCAAATTTGTAGGTTCAAATGGGCAGCCAATTTAAACATACTTTTTTTCTTTTTGTTTTGAGAACAGTCTAAATTGCTCAAATCCTAGGCTGTACGTTGATGAGTCTGTTTCTAGCTACAAATATTTTCATCTTCCCAGGGAACAAGCTAACCTTCTGAGTTAGAGTTACGGTGTAGGGGTTAAATTACCTCTGTGGGCAGGATACAGACACAGAGGAAATTCAAAACTTAATATGACTAATAGATGACTGAAGTGGCAGTCTATCACATATGGTGGTTAACATGGTGTCTACCTCATGGATTCATCTTTGAGTATAATAGAGATCTTGAGAAACCACAACTCTTACCATTGGCTTTTGGGAGAAGGAGAGGCAGGGGATATTTTTCTCCTTCCCCTTTAAACTCTTGTTAGAAGGCTGTTGAGAATTTCTGATTCAGCAACTTCCCAAGTTACCTGGTCCTTTAAAGAGGTTTAAATGTGACCTCACCTCTGCATGACACAGATTCATAATCAGCCTTCTGTTTGGAAAGCCAAAGCTTTAGAGAAACTCGGTGAATAATATCACAATAATGGTATTTCAGTTCAACAATGAGATTTTCTCTCATATATATATAAACAGACCCTGGAAACAATTTTCAGGACTATTTTATTGTTTTGATGCTTTTCTCCTTCTGGCAGGAAAAAGGACTGCAGAATATTTTCCTAAGCAGACAAGAGCTTCCCTCTGCCCTGTGTACAAAGTGTCTAGTCTTAGAAGTGGAATTCCTGGAGCAATGGTTTCTACTACATGTTGTGAAAGAGGTTAAAAATAGACCTTTTGTCACTGAGTATCAGTACTGACAAGCTTATTACAGCAAACCAGGTCTTCTCCTCTGCTCCTTCTACTCCGTCTCTCGAATTTACCACACCTAAACTGCGTTTGGGGGAGGAGGGCTGGGGCAGGTGGGATGGCATATACTAAATAAGCAAATAAAACTTCATAGGAATTCTCTTCAAGATGAAAACTGTTCTATGCTTGTTTATTTTTACAAGAATTGTCTCCTTTGTTCATAGACTATTCCAGTAGAACTTTGCCATTATGATGCCACAGCAACACATACATATGCAGATGTTAATTAATTTATATAATCCTCATATCTGTTCTGTAAGTGAGGTATTAATATTTTTATATCTGAGAAAAACTGAGGCACAGAGAGGTTAAGTGACTTGCCCAAGGCCATACAAAGTATGTAGCAACGAGCAAAACCAAGATTCAAACCCAAAACTCTATGATACCACAGTTCATGCTCCTTTCACACAATGTCATGTCGCCTCAATTGGGTAAGGCTGGCTGTAGAACAAAGATGTCATTTATTCTAAGAAGTGACAGAAATATAGTTTGGAAGGAAGGTGGAAGGAATTTGATCATTTCCGCTTGCTCTATTTCCACTTCTATCCTATATCGCTTTAGTTTCCTTACCTCTTCATATTCTCCATCTTTATTTTTCACATTTTTGTAATTGAATAAATAAGAAGATTGGTTCTTGAGGTAGAAATGGTGGCAAATGTATGATGTTTCCTACTTAGTAGAATATGGGGGAAGCTCTTGAATAGCACCTGACTCAAAAAAATTCCTCCCATTCACCTGCCATAGCTGCAGAAATTCCCACCATTAGAGAGTCACTCCTTTGGATTAACTGTACTTTGTCTTTGTCTTTGAACATGCCCGTTTATCACACTATTTACAACATTTCCCAAGACTTACGTGAATGTAATCAATCACAGAACATGCAACTTTTGGTTAGTAATAAAGCAGCATGAAAGGTTTAAACAAACCCTTTGCAGCCAGAGAACAGAACAAGTTCTTTGGGAAAGGAAAACTGAAAGGAGTAGATGCCAGGGGCATGGTGCTCCATGGAAAGTAATCTTGAAATACGTCAGCCTTGTATTTAAGGTTGCATGCATCTAGGGGGAAATGAGGTATGTGCAGACTTTTAAATAGGTTTGATTTCAGTTTAGATGTCAGGAAGCCTTCCCTGATTCCCCAAGACCAGATTATGAGTTTCTGCTCTGAGCATTCTGCTTTGCCTGATCATAGCACATCTTATTTTGCTATCATTGTCTGTCTGATTCTATCACTAGACCATAAATCCCTTGAGAGCACTCATTCATTCATTTGAGGAATATTTCTAGTGACAGTCTAAAATTCAGGAGGAAAACTATTAAGGTTAAAATATCCAAATGGTTGGATTTTTTTTTTTTAATTTTTATTTGGAGGTCCTGTGTAGCTTGAATATAGGAAAAAAAATCAAACAAATGCTCTACCTCAGTGTTCTAGACTTGAGTAGGTAATATATGGTCACCTTTCAGTGGAAGCCATAGACAGTTACTGAGAAAATATTAAAGGGGATAATGAATATATTTAAGAAAGTTTTTTTCAATTGTTTATTCTCAGACATGATTTTTTTTTATTGAAGTATAATTGACATACAACATTATATTAGTTTCAAGTGTACAACATAATGGTTCAATATTTGTATGTATTGCAAAATGATCAGCACAGTAAGTCTAGTTAATATCCGTCACCATACATTGTTACAGAAATGTTTTTGAAGGAAGACTAAAACTTCTTAGGAGTACTTCAGTTTTGCTAGGTTACTGAGAACATACTTCATAATCCCACTACTGACAAAAAATGTGTAGATGTGTGGCTCAAAGTGCAGAAGACTTTGGGAAACCCAAGAAAGTAAGAAAATGCAAGAAGTGGAACATGCAGGTGAAAGAACCATAAACTAATAGATTTTAGTGTATTGCTAAAATGAAATGAGTACCAGGTAAGACGCAACTTGACAATGGGTATTTAGAACCAATAACTCTTCCAAAAGAAAAGTTGAGAAGCAAACAACAAAACTCCCTCATATAGAAGATTTTTTGAGAATTTGTCAGCTCACTACCTTTCGTGAATTATAAAATCACCTCTTTGTCCTGATCAGAGAAATCATGATACGGCATAAACCCAGCTGGCCAGATTCTGTCACATGACCCCATAATGTCATTGTACTTAGTAATCATTGGGTAAATCATCATGGTCATGAACAAATGGAAATAGATTTGCCTGGTGGAAATGTCACCAGTGAATAACAGTGTGTAGACCAAAGCCCTGTTGCAACTCTGAACTCTGACATGAACTTGGGCCACTCACATAGTAATTCCTGGCAACTCACTACTTGCTACAGCACAGAATGTAGTATAAAACGTAGTGGGTGTCAAGCCATAGACTCCATTGCTTGGGGGAGGGGGCAGTTGCTGACTGGCAGAGAGGCCTTGCCGCAATGTGGATTTACCTCTAAGGAGGCCCATGGGTACAGACATGACAGCACTGCTCAGCGTGGCTTGCTAATGGACAGTCTTATGCTAGCTGTTTTTCCCTCTGTTAAATAAACCCTGCTGGGGTTACAAATATGCTTGTAAGATTTCTATTTTACTTCCTTAATAAACCTGCAATTTCAACTTGCTATGAACCATTGAAATTGCCATTTTCTAGGTAAAGAAAATGGTTGAATATCGGCAATTTCATATGATTGACCTAACTGTTAAATGGTCATGCAGATTTGGTAATACAGTGTAACTGTGGGAAGAGAGAAGAATTCAAACGGGAACATTAAATGTCTTATTTTTTTCCAAGGAAGCCCTATCAGGTTAAAAGAGAAGGCAAATTTCTTTTAGCTGCAACTAGTATTTGTGGAATATCTAATCACACGGTGCTGTGAAGTATACACAATACACAGAAAAGACCAACATTACCCTTAAGGAATTTATCATCTGTATGTGAGGACTTGGCTAAAAATAGAACAACAATATTGTGTTCCTTTTCTACATAGCAGATAAAAACGGCTGTACTGTAAAATGCAACTAAACTTTCATAAACTATATTGATGCCAGTACCACACATACCCAGAAATACCACTTACTGGCTTTATTTTTTATGCACACCCACCACCCTCCAACATACACACACACACAACACTCAACTATATTAGCTTTTTTTCCAGGACTGGCTACACAATTTGCAGAAACAATGCGAGGTTCCTTGTTAAAATTGATTAAGAATTTCAAAATGGCAACAGGAGAGCATTAAACTGGGGCCCTTGTAAGCACGGAGCCCTATGTAACCATCCAGGTTGCATGCCTCTGAAGCCAGCCTTGCTTTTTTTTGTTTCTCATATATGTCAGGCTCACTCCACCCCAGAGCTTTAACACTTGCTATTCTCTCTGCTTGGAATGCTCTTCTCATGGCTAAAGTCTCAGCAAAAATGCTTTCTCCTGAGAGAGGCCTTCCTTGACAACCCTGTCTACAGAAGCACCTTTTTTTGTCACTCTCTAAATACTATTTTGCTTTCTTGCCAATACTTTGCTCTGCTATTTTCTTGCTAATTTATTTATTGACTTTTTATTGTCTGGTTTCCCTCCACTGGGATATAAACTTCACAACAGAAAGGACTTTATCTCATTCACTTCCTCTTGTTTGCATGGCTCTTCAAACAGTACTTGGTACATAGTAGGTATCTACTAAATATGTTTTTGATGAATAAACGAACAAACCAGATTATTTACAAAATATTTCTAATTTATAAAAAGGCGTCAGTGGTCTTTAAGATGTTATATGTCCCAACAGACTTAGCTAACACACACGCATGCATCCAAACACATGAATGAACCAATGAATAAAACTCAAAACTTCAGCCAATGCAATACATCAAACATGGAACTCCCATTCAGTTGAGATTACTAAGTGCTTTATCTTTAGAAATCATACTACGTTCTAAAGGTCAACCAGCTTTCAGAGTTAATTCTGCTATGGATCTCATAACAAAAATTTTTAAAGTAAAAATGAAAAGTAGGCATATATTAAAATGTTGACAGAAAACATGTCATAAAATAATTTCTAAGAAAATATGGTAATTTTTTATTGCAACTATGCCTATTGCCAATAATAGAATATAATTATTAAGACATTATTAAATACTTTATTAGAAAACTGAATGCAGCTCTAATTTTTTCACAAAGCTAATATTCACCTAGAGTAGTTAAATAAAAAAAAAAACCAAAATAATTATAAAAGGTCACAAAAACTGAGACTTTGACCCCTTGCAGGAATTGCTAACATGAAAATAACCTGAAGTGCATGTTAGATTACGAAGCCTCCTGCAACATACTTAATTATATTTTTTGAATTTAAGAGTCAAAGATAACGGCCCCTTAAGTCCCAACTTTGGTTTTCACTACCCAATTGGTTGTGGCTAGAGAGCTGGTACTGCATGCAAATCATTTTTTTTGGCGGTTTCATAGTTTCCAGTTACAGCTAGAAATTAACAAAACAAGTTATAAGCACTGACTGTTGAAGACTGCTACATATCCAATGAGATATGCAATGCAAGCTAAATAGGAGATCATTTGCAATTTAAAATATAATTTTCCATAATGAAAATGTAAAGCAGTCGTTCTGTTTTATTCAGCATGGCAGGTTAGGAATCCCTGTGAAGCTACATTGAAGCAAAGAGTAGATTAATAATTTAATTTGGTTCAGAACTATGCAATGGGGCACCACAACCTTTTATTTTGTAACCAGCTGCTGACCCTAATATGGAGAAACCAATTAGACATCTCTATTTAATTGTTGGGTGACCCATCTAAAACTCACCAGGAATTTTCATTTTAAACAATACTCAACAGTCTGAAAGAATCCTAGTTATCCCCCTGGTGGAGGTGGTGGATTTGATAGAAACACACAAAGGAGTTCAGCAAACGTGGGGAAAAAACTGAAGATCATTTTAGACTGTGTTCTGTAAAAGAACATCTTAATATAATGAGCCTTTCTTCAGTCTCCCTTGGCGGAGCATCAGCCCTCTCAGATAACCCCACACAAAGCAAATACCATTTGTCTGAAGTTACATTTGCTCCTTGTTATCACAACTTATGCCACTTAATTCATTATTCAACGAATTCACTTTCTTGTTTATTAGATGCAAGGTAGCCGCTTATCCCTAAAGGCCATGTATGCAAAAGACTGCTTGTAATCCTGTCACTTCAAACCTCTCTAGGCTTTTACATTGCTTCAGGAATTAGGAGGAAAGAAGCAAACAATTTAGATTTATTCCTGATGATATTAAATCTGTACATGATGGAAGAAATAAGAAAGAAATGCTAACCTGAAATTTGTTGATTTGGAGAGTAGCTTCAGAGGCTATCTTTACATGTAAAAGTTAGTACATTCACTCATTTCCCATAATAAACACCCTGAATTATTCTTCCTACATTAAAGAGAAATAAATTAAATGCATTTGTTTTTTTGTACAGGTTACCTGCAAAAAAAGGTAATATATCTCCTCAACTGCCTTTGAAAGATGCAGGCCAGCTCGACCATTCACATGCTGTAAACAGATATTACACATACTTTAAAATCTGATATCTGATGTGTCAAGGCTTTTGGGCACCATTCTTTAAGTATATTTAATGTTGGATTAAAAAATGCATTGAAAATGAGTTTTCATTTTTTTAATATGGGTATTTCAAGATTCTTTTTGGTTGTCAATAACAAGATGTGATAAATACATTCTGAATAATATAAGACAATATAACTATTTGAACTCCTCACACAACATAGGTCAGAGATATTTCAGTTTGATTTGGTAATCTTATGCTATTAAAATCATTAAAATGTAAATGAATTACTGAATTAAACAACTTTCACTGCACTCTTAGCACAATTAGTATTGTATAAAATTATCTGCATAATTATACACAGTATGTTTACATAAAACACCCAGGAAAAAGCTACTAATCAGAGGCTGAGTGTAAAATATTTTAAGCTGTGTGCTGAAGTCTTCTAAATATGGAAATCTAAGTGGTTGTTTTAGTATTGGTGCTTTATGTAACTGCAGACAATTCTAAATTTCATGCTTTACTTATTTAAATACTAAATAAATCTATACTTATTTTTTAAATTCTCATAAATATATATACATATATGTAAAAAGTACATCTAGACTGAATGTATTTTAAACCTGTGTGCGTTATTCACAAAACTAAGAGGCATTTATTTTCTTCAATTAATTCACATTATGAGCTAACTATTTGAGATTCAACATTAGTTCATCAACAAAAGCCACAGAGAACATTTTAATGCAGCATAGCATATACAGATATCCCTAAGACAAAAGACTCGACATCTCCAGAAAATAGGAACCATCTACAGGGAACCTCATTTTGGGAATAGAGTTGTGACTAATAAAATAATGTGTACAGAATTACCTGCAATTATTCTAAGGAAGGAAATACACTTGAAAACTCACATACCTGGTAACTGTGGATATTATTGTAATTATTGCCATTCTTCCAAAGCATCCTTCATATTAATACAGTGATGAAAAAATTGATTCACCTGAATAATTAACCTTTACTACAGCATAACTACCTTAGGTACAGATTAATGTTTTCTTTTCTGCCTGAGACATAAACCAGAGAAATCACACTCATTAAAGATACTGCAAAAATCAATTGTCTCCTGCCACTCTGAGGAATTAACATCAACGATTAAGTTATGCAGTATTCTTAAAAGCTCATATTCATCTGTCTGTGCCGATTAAACAAAAACAGCAAGATAGAGCAAAACGAAATTAACAAAGAGTGCTAATAAAATACAACTTTTCTGTTGATATCTTAGATATATAACTTTATTCATTATTGTACAACTCTTGGTTTTTTACATGTGGGAGATTTAAAAAGTCACCCAGTGATTTTTATAGTGCAACCGTATGCTAGATAAAGATATTTAAGCTGTCAGTATAAACTGCTTCTGTTTTCATTTTGCATTTAATTTCAATGCCAGACTCAAGGCATAAATTTTTCATCACCTGCAATGCTATGAATAAAAGATTAAAAAAAGAACTGAGAAGAAATTCTAACACATGCGCTGCATGCAGCACATTGTGCAGACGCAGTATTCATAACTAGATGTTTAATTTCCATCTTTTTTTTTTTTTACGTCAGGAACATTATTATTTGAGTTAATACATCATGGAGCTAATTTCCCAGTATTTTAGCTTTGCAGAATTCAAGTTTACCTAGTTTGGGCCAAATAGGCCATTCATTCCACTTGAAATCTGAAGTATACGCCCTAAGATTTACATACTATTTTGTTAGCACTGCAGGATTCTACTACTTTCGTATTTCTAGAAAGGGAATATCTCAACATCATATATTTTTGTTTTATTCCATGAAATAGCACATACATTAACCTTTTCTGAAGTTCAAAGCACTAAGAATTATAGAAATGGTCCCGCCTAATATCAGTTCCTCATTAAGGCTGGCTTCGTGTTCTAAGCCGAAAGATATAATCAATCCCAAGAGGTAAAGTTATAAGCTCAGTGTTGAGGCATTTTTTATTTAGTACTTAGGACTGTTTTCTGTAGCACAATGCATCTTCACTGTCACTTTACTAGCCTCCAAAGGATACAGAGACCAGAAAAATTTCTAATTCTTTCCAATAGACTCTTAGTGAGCAAGAAACACACAAGAGCCCTTTCTAATCTCATTGGGAGGGCCTTGGGTTTATCAGCCTTGCCACTCTAAAACTTCACTTTCTTAGGACAGTCAAGAGCCTGCTGAGGACTCCAGGCCTGTTGGGGACAGAAAGAGTTAGTCCCTTGGATGTTAGTGGCATCTAAACACATCTAGCTTATTGTCCTGGCCTCTAATTACTCAAACTAAATTTTTATGGTTATTGAAATTAAATCTAGGGAAAGCTTTGGAAAAAAAATAAACCAAACCATGTTCTAATGTTTTAAGACATTATTATCAATGTTGTATCCAATTAGATCAGTTGGTTAGCTGATAGTGCTAATGAGACCTAGGTCATTGGTTCAATTCCAGAGGGGCCAGTTAGCTTTACTTTGTTCTATGGTCACAGGCAGATACCTCATCTCATCCAGCTGTCTTAAATGCTGTTGGTCACCAAAATAACCAAATGAGAGGGTGTGAACGGATCAGTGCAAATCCATCCTTCCATCTAGGCTCCAGAGGGCATCAGTATTATCTTTTGTGAGCATCATACAAAAATTAGTATTTTTATATAAAATCTTTTTTTTTTTGCCTATTGTTTATGATAGTAAAGCAAGCCCTTTATATCTTCAAAACATGTAATGGGCTTTAATTAGCTAGACTTCATAACAGCTCTATGGTGTTGGCAAGTTTAATTAAGCTTACTTTACAGATGAGAAAGCTGAAAACTGAGAGGTTAAGTCACTTGTGTGAGGTCACATAAAATGTCAGTGGCATTTCTCAGATTAGAATCCCTCTCTTCTGTATCTCATTCCATCGTGGTACCCATGAGACTGCTCTGCCTCTATGGAAACAGCCTGAAGTCACAGTAATATGTCACTATATTATCACATTATTTTTCATTATGCTAGAAGACACAAGCTTAGTGAAAAGGCATGGTGAATCAAGGATTACAGCTGTATCTCCTTGAAGCAACATAAATGTATGGAAATTTGGATTTGTTGAACAGACAAATTAGAGGGTGCCGTGTATCACTTAGTCTATGCTACCTCATACTGTTATTAATCACTTTTTTTCGTACGCCCTAACTTCCCAACTAGACAGTATGCACAGGGACTAGACCATGTCTTATACCTCTTTGAATCCATAGTAGGTATTATAAAATTTATTCATGACAATGACATTTGATTGGAGGAAGACAGGGAAATAAAAGACTTCATACTCTATAGGAATGGCAAAATAGGGGATGGGACAAGCTTCACGATGGTGGGTAGGAATGCAGTTTTCCTGTTGAGCCTCCACAATTACAGCAATTCTAGTTTGATATCTTATACGCAAAAGCTTTATAAGAACACCTAACACACATCCTGGACTCCAAGCATAAAGAGGACCTACAGAGGTGATGCACTTAAGGAAACTTCTTGCAAAGAGTAGAATGCTTAGACAGCAGGGTAGAAGCAGCAGCTTGATGCAGCTATGGAAGGTGGAAACTTCACTGTGAAACCTAGTAGCATCCTATCAGTGGGGAAATGATGTTGTGAGAAAATTAATTGCTCAGTATTATAGAAAAGAAAAACACACGATGGTGGGTGGGGGAGGACAAGTGAACATATTTTTCATTTTATAAAATGATTGCTCATAAGATGTTTTTAGTTGTGTGCTTCTCTCATGCCTGAAGTGATCTTACTTAGGATAAAACTGATTTACTAGAAAGTTTCAGAAATATGGCAATTTTGTGAGTTAAAGTATGCCTATAAAGATTTTCCCCTCTCAGGTAATTGACTTAGTTTTGATTCTCTTAGTGAAGGATCACATCAAGAACTATTGGGTTGCTTTGTAAAATGAGGAGCTGTTTTGAAAATAGGTATGAACACCTAGGTGATCCTAGGAGGAAATGGCAGACTCAGCGGCAAACTCAAGGAATAATGTGCCTGTTCCCCAGACATGGGCCAATATTTAAGTTTTTCATTTCCATACACTCATCTCCTTCCTGTTCATGTCTCTCCACCATTAAATCTCTGGGTATTGGGATCCTTCAAACAACAACCTTCCGAAGTCTATGGACTAATCTTATCACTAACTCCTATAGTGGTTAGGGATAATGTATTTTTTTCTTATATATGAATAGTCTGCACAAGATTATTAGAAAATATAAATTCATTGCTCAACTTTGTTAAAAACTAGAAAAAATTAGAATCATTTAGTGCTTACTCTTAGGTGAAATATAGCACTCACTTTCATGCTACACAGATTTACAGTATAATTACATGGTCAATATAGTTTAATTTTCATCTTCTGATTTTTTAAATAATATTAATGAATTAGTGCTTTATACCACTTGAGCTTTGATGATAATTTGTCTTCTTTAATGTATGAGAAAATCTACTGAGCACCAGCATTTTAGGGATGGTTTCTTCCCACCAGATTAGTGTTTATTAACCTAGGAGGCTTCCAGGGTCCATGCACCTTCTGAAAGTTTATGCAAATTTTGGAGGTATATGCACATATTGCATGTTTCTAGGCAGAGAGCTTTTCTTAGAACTTCAAAGGAGTTCCTGTTTCAAAAAAAGGGTATGAACCACTACTCTAGATTTTTAGCTTGTGTTCACTTTTAAGAAGTTAATATTCATCTCTGTAATAAAGATCTCTCTCTACATACATATATTGTTCAATTTAATTGTTTTATGAACTAGTGACATATTGGTTTCTAAAAAGGAAAAAGAAAGGAAAGGGACACATATCACAAGTAAAAAAAAATTAGGCTAATTATATTTCTATACTAAGCACTGGGAGCGGTTAACAGGGGCAGTTAAATAAATACATTTCCTTGAGACATTTGAGATAAAAACAAATCCTCTCTCTAAGAGACATTAGGGGTAGTTTCTCCCAGGAAGTAGTGTGCTAGACTAGAAATCTTGGAGT
This sequence comes from Ceratotherium simum simum, assembly GCF_057802395.1. Classification (NCBI taxonomy): domain Eukaryota; kingdom Metazoa; phylum Chordata; class Mammalia; order Perissodactyla; family Rhinocerotidae; genus Ceratotherium; species Ceratotherium simum. Next base: position 74,621,705 of record NC_141903.1, on the reverse strand, counting down.
CCTTTCCATGTTTATGATCTCTTCACTATATGCTTCTAGGAGATGTAAAATAACTATTTTTATTCATTGTCAATCAAACACATCACTTCAGACACATGCTATGCTTAGCTAACCTGTCTTTTAAAAAAAGAAACCTGTTTTGAACCAAAATACCCCAATCACACACACAAACACAGACACAGAGGATGAGCCAAGGGAAAACTGGGTTCTGTTTAGATTTGCGTCATCAACTCACTGAGTTCTCAAAAGCAAGTTAATCTTGCCAAAACCCTTGAAAGGTAATTTTTTTACTCCCAATTGCCTCAAATACAAAGAGTTGGATTGAGATAACTCAATGTTTCTCAACACATCTAAGATGACTCAAAAATTATAAATTCTTAGTCCCTATCCTAGGTCTATGCAAACTGAATTACTCAGGAGGGCCCTGGGAATCTGTAGTGTAAGAAGTGATCTAGGTGACTCATGATCATGCAAGTTCAGGAAATCTGGAAGGATGTGATGTTCTTAGTCCTTTAAGACTTTTTGATTTTGGCTAGTTGATATGCGGTTCTTTTCTTCTGAAGATCTTCAATATACTATATAACTCCCTCAAATCAATTTCACCTGGAGGCTGGAAGAATACATTTCCAAGCATGAAATGAACTATTGGTGAGTATGCAACACAGCACTCAAGGAGTTAATTCAAAATTCTATTGGTAAGAAATGTAAAGGAATGGGAACATGTGTATGACATTAAAAATAACAGCTTTCTTTATTGTCCTTTAGAAATTAGTACTGATTTCAAAAGGCATTGATAAGTACAGGGTCAGCATATTTTTTCAGCCATGCTCTTGGGGAAACATTAATTTAATATGCTCTTCTGGACAATTGGTTCTATTCGGATCTCACAAAAAAGAGCTTTTAATTCAAAAAGGGAAGGGCAAGGTATTGGCGGAAAATTATAAAAGGTTTATGAGGTTTTTTTAATTTTTCTTGATTAACAAAATTGAGAGCCAAGACACCTTCTGTTTCTAATTATGTTTCTATTAACTTGGATTTTTTTTTTTCCAACCTGAAAGTGTGGGGTGAAACGTTATACTTCATTCTATGGAAGAATTTGCCAATATAATAATGAATTACATTTGGCCACTTGGAGAATAGATCTATGACCAAAAACTTTGTTAACAATGGACATTTTTTGCCTTGGGTTCTGTTTTTTCTCAGCAACATCATAGTATATTTAAAATAATGTAAGCTTACATATAAAGGAATAAATACAAATATAGGAGTAAATGCAAAGATAATGACACCATCTACTAACAAATACCAATGTTTCCCCGTCAGCAGTATGTGATTTCAGGTTCAGGTCTCTGAAAAGTGATTGCAACTAAGTTACAAAACAATATCAAAAGTTTGGGAGGTGACCTAATAGTGCAAAGATAACTTTCTTAGGTTTCTAAAAGGTAATGTCTAGACATACTGATATAATTCTAGATTTTTCTTTATGCAGAAATGCTACAGAATGGTTGTTATTGCGTAACCGTGGTCCACTTTATTATAAATAGAAGGTCGTGCAGCAATTTTGGTGTAATCTCTCATTACTCAATTGGTAGCTCCATGCTGGCTAGTGTGTAATATAATTCATTCCATTAGTAATTAAGGTAAAATATTGAATTGTTAATGTAAATTCAGCTGCCCCTTTTTGTAAAGTATGCAGACTGACTTTTTCCCACCTGGTTGACTCCAGGGAGTAACTTTAAATTTCGTTAGGTAGCTAAAGTGATTTTCATTTGGGGTGTATGTGAACATTTTTTAAGGAGAATTCCTGCAGATACAGAATTGATACTTGGAGTTTCTTCTAAATTTTATGTGCCAACTTATTTAAATTATTATGATTGCACTAGCTTTTGGTCTCAGGCCATCATTTTATAATCATTTTATCTATAACAGAGAATCTTGGCTCTACTATTTCTTCACAATAATTTTGTTTTGCCCCAAATTCAAGATTCATACTTTTAATGAATCTAAAGTGATCATCTTCTCAATTAATTATTTGTAAGCCTGTAGGCAACTTATTAGTAAGGTGAATTTTAGAATGCCCTCAGTAAGAATGTGAAATCACTCATGAAACACCCAGTATATTTTGTAACACTACTGTTAAACAATCACCTAAGTTTCAGGGTGACTTAAAATGTTTTCCAGTGGTTTCCATGTTGATCTCTAGTAGTATTCCCATCTATGATATATGAGCAAAATAATGACTCAATCAGTTTTAGACTGCTGAACATGACTCTTTTGAAGTTTCTATTATACAATAAATAATTTTTAAACACTTTTGCGGGTAGTTCATTTATTTAAATGACCCCTAAACCTTGGGAAAGATTAAATTAAAAATAAAGTTTTATGTCAGCTTCATTTTTAATAGTTTTCTGATGCCTTTCTTCTATGGTAATCTAATTTATATCTTTAAAATCTATCATATAAACAGATTACCATGCATAATTATTCCAAGCAGTAGCATTACTATTATTTTTATATTTATAATCACATTCATTTCAAGTCACTCAGCCCGCTATTACTGGGCCATGTAGTTAGATACCCTAATTTCTTCTTGTGACTTATAATTAGTTTAAATCGAAGTTCAACATAAAGTATTTTGAAGTTTATAAAAATTATTTTTGTGTTACATGCATGTCCTTAGATATAAGACTCAAAGGTTTTCTTTCATAATATACTATAATATGGTTACAAGTGCATTGAAATTCATCTTGTTAGAATGGTAGTAATATATCCCACCAGGACTACCGTTCCTAGTAGCAATTTAAAATAATTATTGTGAGAGTTGATGCTAGACATCAGGTTTGCAACAGAATTACAATGAGGGAAGTGTATTAGAGACAAAACATTGCGGGAAGAAAACTTCATAATGGTGCAATTTGGAACTAAGCCTCAATTTTACAGTAATAGATTCTCTTTATGATGGCACAAAGGAGTGAATGCACTTAGCAAATTTAAATCTATTATTAGTCACACTTTGTGGATTGCAGTGCAAAAGGAGAAAAGAAATTAGCTTTTTAAGTATGTTCTTGTATAAAACAGGTTCTAGTAAGAACAGTCTTATATAAAACCTTGTTACAGAGTTCAGAAGTACTGTCAGTCTTTATATCAGCAGGGAGTTGTCCAGGTTTAAAATTCTTTCCAAAATAGTTCTGGAGGTCTCCAATTCCAAATTATAAGTTTGTGAAGTCAGGACACATTCAACATCAGCACATTTCTTATTTACAGAAATACAGGATAGAACAAAATGACAGAGTTAATTTGGTCTCTGCTGCTTACTGTGATCTCTCACCTTGAATGAAGAGGTGTTTGTAGTTCGCATTGGTAGTATACCTGCCTTTAACGTGATTTCAATTACAGTAAGAGACCTCACCAGCATTAAGCCAGTATGATTTGGCACTCTTCTAGGTAAAAGGAGTTTCAACTGGCAATTTTGCAAAGGAAACCAACAGCAAGAATTCAGCAGGTATTTTAGTATAAAATCAAAACACTAAAAATCCAGACTTCCATTTTCAAGTTAAGTGTTGCATTTTTGTTTTAATTATGATCCATTTTTCCTATCTCATCTTAAAATAATACTGTGTAGAATATTTGATAATAGCATAATTTAGTTTAAAAATAACATGTAACATTTCCATAATGTTATTGACTAGATACATAGGGATGCAGCTGTAATCCTTAAGACATATTAAATAAAATTCTTATCTGACGTGTTTCACATAAGTATTTATCTGTGAAAAGGAGTGGAATCACCCAGTTGAACTGGGAAAGGTTAACCATATATACAAATTAATGTTGGTAGGTTGATGGGATAAGAAAGCAAGGACAGACAGAGATTGGTCATCTGTAAAATAAAGTTCCATACAACCTCAACAGGACAGATACAAATAAAATAAAATAATCCAAAGGAACTACTAAAAAAGCTTTTTCTTGTAAATTATCCACATTCATTGTCCATAATAACACTTAATACTGCTTTCCTATGATTTTCTTTTGCTGCCGTGGCTGCTTTTGTTTAATCATTTGAGTACACTTGTTTCCTCCTGGGTTCCAGTTAGTAGTTTACACAGAGGCTCAGCTCTGCCAACATTCAATTAATCTCTAAAATATATACTTTCTTTCCTTCACTTCAAAGACATCACCCTCTCCCAGTTTTCCCCCTACTTCTCAGTCTTCTGTATGTGGTTATACCTCAGCATTGTGTCTTGTCTCTCCTTCTACATATTGGGTGGTCTCATCCATTCCCATGGCTTCAGTTAGCATCAATGTGCTGCTGACTCAAATCTCTCTCTTTACGGGGCTCCAGACCCATATAACAATCTACCTACTGTGTATCTATCCTCAGACAGTCCATAGGCATCTCAAACTCAATGTGCCCCAAACTGAGTTTGGCATCTACTCTCTCCCTGAAAGCTAATATATTCTTTCCCAGATGTTCTCCATCTTAGTGAACCACCTACTCAGTTGCCCAAGGCAGGAAACCTGTGTATCATCCCTGAAACTTATCTCTTCCTCTCCCATGTCCAACCAATCTCCAAGTTCAGATGCTTTAACTTCCTATTTCACACACTTGTTTACTTCCATCTATTCCCATTGCCACTGTCCTAATTCATGCTGCCATCATGTCCCTATAGAATTATCCTAACAGTTTCTAAATTGGTTTTGTCTTACCATGATCCAATCCACTCTGCATGTTACATAAGGAAGATCTTTCCAAACTATTTTTCAAAAATAATAAAGGAAAAGATTTGTAATTATGAATACATAAAATTTAAAAAAATTTCCTCATAAAAAATAACTAAATAAAATCACAAGATAAATCATAAACTGGGAAAAATATTTTCAATACATAGAGCAAAGAGTTAATATTGCTAATCAACAAAAAACTAATATATCAGTATCTAAAAGAAAGATGGGCAAAGGATATAAGCAGCCAATGTGCATAAAAATAAAATGTGTTTTAAGAATCTGAAAAGACACTTAACCTTACTCATTGTAAAGGAAACGCAAATTAAAATTAGACATCATTTTTCACCTATCAGATTGAGAAAAACTTAAAAATTTGAGCACATGGGGAAAATAAACCCTATAATACACTATTGGTGGGTCTGTAATTTATAGAAATCTTTGGAGGAAAATTTAGAATATCTGTTAAAATTTAAACATTTTTTAATCTATTTAAAAATTTAAACAATAGTTCCCTTCAATCAGACTTTTCTAGTTCTAGAAATATATCCTTCAGAAATATTAGCATATCCACACAAAGATAAATAAATAAGGACACATTGCAGCAACTTTTACACTAAGTAAAAAGGGAAGATAATGTAAATATTCATCCACTGGATTTTGGTTAAATAATTTATGGAAACCCACCTTCTGGAATATTAGGCTGTAGTTAAAAAGAATAAGATGGATCTTCATGAGGTCATATGGAAAAATCTCCATGTTATATTGCCAAGTGGAAAAACTAAGATACAGAATAGTTTGTATAATATGCTCTTATTTGTGTAAAAAAAAAAAAGGATACATATACATATATATGCATGTCTAGGCATAGACAGAAATTCTCTGAAAAAACTGCATAAGAAATGTTCACAGTGACTGTCTTCAAGGAGCCCTTATGATATAGCCTATGTGATAGGTGCTACTTTTTCAATAATTAAAAACAGCTAGCTATAAAAATTACAAATACTGTTGTGCCAATCTCACCTTTAAAAACTTTAATGGCTTCTAATTACCGTTAGGATAACATTCAAGTTTCTTCACAAAGCTTATGTGACATTTAAGACAGGGATGCAACCTCATAGTGACCCTTTCTCTCACACACCCTTCTCTCAAACTCTACCTCTGGTCACAGTGAACATCTTCCATTCAGATGCACTTGGAACAATTCCTTGTGCACTCTTTTCCTGGCTAACTTTTTGTACTTCAGGTCTCAGCTTGAAAGCCTCTGAGGCCAGGAAGGCTTCTCTGATCTTCATCTTTTTATAGCCTCCTCATGTCTGCCAGAATATGATTCCTGTGACTGGCGGTCTCTTCTCTTCCCACTCCATGTGTTTTCTCCATTGGTGATCACTTGCTCCCATTTCTTCAACAATCTCCTGTATACTAACGACTCCTGAATTTCTGTTTGAGTCCTGATCTTTCATCTTGAGTTTCCAACAGGAAACTCAGCATGTCCCCAAACAAACTTGTTCTCTTTCCTCAAGACATTTTTCTCCAATATGTCTCATCTTGTTAATGCCATTACCTTGCTCTGCTACAAGCACTGAATGATCTTTTGCTTTTCCCACATGCACCCGACATAATTTACTGATTCTTCCTCCAAAGTTTCCCAAATCGTTTGCTCTCTTTTTGTGCCTGCTGCACTGCAGGGATTCCAGTCCTCAGTATCTCTGGCTTAGTTTTCTAATTGTTTTCCAGGCCTGCAGTGTCTCTCCCTCCAGACCATCCTCTGATCTGCCAGGATAGCCTCATAATAAGTCTCCGATGGGTTACCAAAGTAGAGAGTACAGGGATCATTGTTCTCTGAATCCCCTTGATATTTCCAACCACACTTCCCACGTTTCCTACCTTCTCACCATAACGAACTACTTTCTATTTTTAAATAGTGCCAAGGTTTTCCACATCTCTATGCCTTTGCTAATGCAAGTTCCTCAGCCCAGCATGTGCCTTCTCCATTTCTAGCTGGCCCACTCCTATAACTCATTTCAGTCAATCTCACAAGTCATCTCTTACATGCAGTTTTTTCTCTTTGGCCCTCAAGCTGAATTAATTAATTGCTTATCTGCATTCTGATAACACATTAAGCACACATATAACAATGTGTTGTGACCAGTTGTTTAGGATCATCACTACCATGTGATTCAAGCACAAATCTGGTTCAATGGCTAAACTAGGAGTTCCATGGCTAAACTGAATTTTGACTCCTCCAGTGCCTAGCACAGCGTTGGCACGTGGCAATCATTTAATACATGTGCGTTGAATGAATGAATAGATAATTTTCTATGGCTTTGTTTTTCTACATCAAAGTTAACTTTGCCAGATTGGCAATCAAAGAACTCTTTCAAATTGCCCATTCCTTCCCCAATATAATTTCTTCTTTATTTTTTCAAGCCTCAGAAACAGGGGTCTATGCCTCATGTAGGTCATAAATATCCTTTATTTGCATTTATATCTATTTCTGAACTTTTCCTTAGACCATTTCCCCTACTTGGAAAGGGTTCTGACCGTTCTACCTGTGTAAATTTTCTAAGTATATATCTCTCTTGAACTTAGAAACTCTCTAGAACTCTCTGCATTTCATGCTGCTTGTGTACTAGTTTTGTATTCCCTTAGATCGACACCATCTGTATGACATGATTCTTTACACACACACAAATGTACATTTTATTCTATAGGTTGAATCATATGAAATTGCCAGCATTCAAAATTTTTGACCTATAAAAATGGCAATTTCATGTGATTCAACCTAATTATAAGCTTTCTGAAGGCAGGTTACTATCTCATAAAGTCTTTTTTTTTTTTTCTTGGCACAGTTCTACGGAGACAGTAGGTCAGAGGTTCTCAAAGTGAGGTCTATGGACCTCTGTGCATCCCCAAGATCACTTTAGAGGTCCATGAGATCAAAACAATTTTCATAATAATACTAAAATATTATTTGCCTCTTTCACTGTGTTGAAATTTGCACTGATGGTGCAAAAGCAATGGTGAGTAAAACCATTGGTGTCTTTGAACCAGTGAGAGCAGTGGCACATCAAACTCTTACTAGTGCTGGTTGTATTCTTCACTGCCGCGCAGTTGTATCAAAAAATAAAGTTGTATCAAAAAATAAAATGCTAGTCTGACTTAGAGATGCCCTTGATAGGGCTGTAAAAATAATCAATTTTATTAAATCTTGATCCTTAAGTATACATCTTTTTAATATTCTGGCTGATGCAATGGGAAGTTCTTACAAAGCACTTCACTACATACCAAGGTACAATGGTTGTCTTGAGGAAAAGCACTTGTGTGATTCAGTTGCAGGCTAAAGTAGCCACTTTTGCCATGGAACACCATTTTTACTTGAAAGAACAACTGACAGGTATCTGGCAGATATTTTCTCAAAAATGAACAAAGTGCGACAGTCATTTCAGGAAAGCAACTGACAGTATTTGTTACCAATGATAAAATTCAAACTTGCAAGCAAAATCAGAATTTTGGAAAACTTGTATCTGCCACCATAAACTTGGCGATTTCCTAATATTTAAAGATTTTTCTGATGAGACCAGTGGCAATATCAATAATTATAATTTTTTGATATTATATAATGAAATGTATCAACATTTGAAGATCTGTATAACTCAGTGAGCCAGTATTTTCCAAATGAACAATACAAGAATTTACTAAATGTTAGATGGTAAAAGATCCATTTGAAGTGCGAGATATGGTTTCAGATTCCACATTGCAACTAAACTTTAAGAAGACACCACTTGTTGAGTTTTGAGTTTTAAAAAAAAAAATCCACAATTATCTGAAGTGGGAGAATATTCCTACATATCTCTGTGAGGCCAGATTTTTTCCCATATACTTCAACCAAAGCAACATATCAAAACAGACTCAATGCAGAAGCAGATATGAGAATCCGGCGATATTAAGCCAGACAAAGAGATGTGAAAAAATGTAAAGCACTGCCACTCTTATTACTAATTTTTTGGCTTTGGAAAATACAGTTATTTTTCATGAAATGTTGTTATTTAGGTTAATATGTAATTGGTGTATTGTTATTTTCAAGTGAACTAACAAATACTTTTTTTTGTTGTTGAGCAAGATTCACCCCGAGCTAACATCTGCGCCGATCTTCCTCTATTTTGTATGTGGGACGCCGCCATGGCAAGGCTGACAAGTGGTGTAGGTCCATGCCTGGGATCTAAACCCATGAACCTGGCTGCCAAAGCGGAACATGCCAAACTTAACCACCATGCCACGGGGCTGCTCCCAACAAATACTTTCAAAACTTCTCAGTTTTAATTTCTGATATAGTAAATATTGATAGAAATAATGTGCATAAACAAAAGCTCTTTGGAGACCTCAATAATTTTTGAGAATGTAAAAGGAACCCAAGACCAAAAATTTGAGAACCACTGCAGTAGGTGCTCAATAAATGTCTGGTGAGTTAGTGAATCTATGAAACAATACGAAGGAAACAAGGAAGGTTGTGATTACATAAGCCTAGTTATGTGATTGGGGGCTCACTTCTGCAGGCGGCCTCAAACACTTGACTGTTACCATACCTGTCACCACACTGAGAAGTGGATGAGGATTAAATCCTGCTTGGGTTAAGAAAGCAGTGAGGTGTTCCATCGGAGACAAGTCAACTGAAGCTCAGTTTTAAATGGAAGCAGGATTAATTATGCTTTAAAAACTCCAAATAAAAGAGGACTCACAGAGTAAATGCCTCCCTCACCTTGCACTGGTTCCAACTATCAGGCAAGATTTTTAAGAACAACTCTTGGACTGCCCTTAAATTGCTTTAGAAAATGTGAGTTATGAATCCTACTACACGATATGTTTCCTGGGAGGCTGGATCACCAACTGCACAATACTGGAAAGTAGCCAGTCGACTAGCATTGAAGCTGTGCTGTCACAACACAACTCCTCTGGGAGGGATGGAAGTGGAGAATGGATGGCAGCAGAATACTCAAGCAGCTGCTGCATGGTGAAGTAAAGTGGGGCAACCACAAGGGGAGGGGGCAGGAGCAACACTTGAAAGGAGCATTGAATTCCAACGTCAAAACCATGTGGCAAAGTTGTTGACTGCTGAGAACCCACAGCAGCCAACAGACTGGTCTGCTATGCCACAAATAGAAACACAGTGGCTCTTTTTGAGCAAAGGCATTGGGCCAAATTAGACTAAGAGGTAAATAGAAGCAGCAGCCACATATCAAAGGAGAATCTTTGTAATATATTCTATGAGTAAAGGATTGTTGGTCATGCTCTGCTTGTCTATCCAACTCCCCTTGCACAGAGAGACATCAGGAGCTCAATCTTGAAAAATAAAGCACTGTGCTGAATACACGACACATGATTTCTCAGTAAGCATCTCTTTTTTCTGAGTTCCTTTTACACTTTATTTATGACTCTTATGGCATAAATTGTTTTCAGCCTGGCATTCTGGTTATACTTGTGCAAATTCGATTCTTCATCTCTAGTGTAAACTTACTGAAGACCACTCATTTACCTCTCTAAGTCCATAGCACAATGCCATGCACATAGTAGGTACTCAATAAAAAGCTGTTGAATAAATGAAGTCTAAAATTAGCAAAATGGCTTCATTAATATTGCAAAACTGCCAAAAACCTGCTGTCACATCCCTATTCATCTGTTCATGCAACACATATTTATTGAGCCCCTATCACATGCAAGGTAATATGCTAGATGACATTGGTTATGTTAAGATGAAATACACATGAACACTTCTCTCAAAGACACCCTAGTTCAAAAATCCAAATTAGTCTCTTTACTGGGTGCTCAAAACACAACACAAATTTTGCTTTTTCTTTTTGACCACATCCTTATCATCAACATCACTATGTCTATGGAAAATAAAGATAGTTAAGAAATTCTTTGTTGACATCATCAGAGTCACCTAAATTTACATTTATTCTTTCATTTCAACAAAATAATTATTGAGTGCACATGGTTCTAGGCACTGGGCTAGTTAATAGATCACTAGATGAAAAGGTCCCTTGTCCTTAAGGAGCTTACAGAATAGGGAGTGTCCTATAAGTGATTCCAGCATTGTATGACAGTTATAATGAGGCTGGTTGAGTATGGTTCTTTTGTATGCTAGAGCCAGAAAGCCCAAGTCAAACCAACTTGAGAAAAAACTCATTGGCTAAGATAACAGAGTAGCAATAGAACCTTGAAAAATAACAAGGGACTGTTCTCTTGATTTCAATTTAGCTTCCTTTGGGATGGCTCTGTTTTCAGACAATTCTCTTGCAGAAGGGAGCTCACGAGTTGCATCCTTTCATATAAAACAGAAAAGCAATCAAAGCCTTAGAATGTAGTATTATAGTCCCTGAGTAGGCTGGTGTGAATCATGTGCCCAGTTCTGAATGAATCACAGAGGCTAGGGGGATTAAATGCACTGATGGGCTCAGCCTCCAGCTCACTCACCTTTGCCTGAGGCCCATAGGTGTGGGAGAAGTGATTCCCCAAAGCAGAGGCAGGGTACTGTTGCCTCAAAAAGGAGGAAGAGATGCTAGACTGCTAAAACAGCAAACGTTCACTGCTAAGGAATGTACCTGCTTGACAGCATAATCAAGAACTAGTCTTTGAGCATACTCTGGAGATGCTGCACTGGCCTAAGCATTTTTCAAGATTGAAAGATGTTGACAAAAAGCTTAGAATCCAGAAAGGGGGATAAGAAGATAGATAAAATACAAAGAAGAACTCCTCTGTACTTCAGAGAGTTTTTGGAGTAGAGTGTATTTCTCACTGTAGGAATCAGGAAAGCCCCCCAGAAGGAGGTGACCTTTGAAATGGATCTCAAAGGAAGGGTGAGATCTACCTACTTGCCCTAATACAATCTCATCATAACCTAAAGAAATATAGGTTCTCCTCACTTTGGAGATGATCTTTAAATATCCCATATAATCTTGTTCTAAAAAACTATATCTTGAGGAAGTGGCAAACTTCCTCAGTTGGTTACTGGCAGAAAGAATATGACTACCATTAATAATGGTGTCTCTCTTAAACTCAGGGCCTAGCACCGAGTCGATACTCAAAAAATCTTGGTTGAATGAATGGATGAATGAATGTCAGAATGAACAAACACCATGGCAACATGTTAATGGGTAATAGATGAGATTCCTGTGGTCATATAATGTCAAGTTAAAAGACATCACTAAACCTTGTCTATGACAAGTTGTTTCTCTACAGGTACACATGGAGCCACCTTGCTCCCTCAGGTAGCCCTCCGAGGCTCATCAGTAGCATCATTTGCACAGCGCACATTGTGTGTAATGAAATCCAACCTGGCATCCTCCACACCTTCAGTCTTTCAGCATAAAACAAAGTGCAGCTTCCCCCACAGAGCATCCTGATTAAACAAATTAACTATGGCGCTGCCTGCAAATACACACACTCGAGTGCAGGAAATGAACAGATACAATGGCCAAGTCTGTATTTAATTTTAATTAAATTTCATTCTGTAGCTCAATTAATCCACATCTCCAAATGTCAGCAGGACTTAGGCAAATGGAATGACATCTGCTGCACCGCACAGGACTATAAAACCTTCACTGCATGCTAGGTCTCTGGAAGCACACCAGGAAAAATGAAATATCTTTATTAAGTGTGTAGTAATGTATAGAAGTCTAACTCAGAGCCTAATGAAAGAACATAAACTAGGAAAGAAAATTAGACTAAGAATGTGAGTGGTTACGGGCATGGCAAATATTGCTCAATATCCTGCCATGTGTTATTTATTGTTTTAAAGTTGCATTTGGCTTTATAGCTGTTTCCTTTAATATTTACCTAGTGGGCTTCTCAATTGCCCAGGTTGGTTTTCTTCTTTTAACTGATACCGATTTCTTTCCTGAGAAAAGGGAATTGGTGGAGTAGGGGTGATCTTTCTACATAGAATACGGAGAAGACCACATTTGCTATGCAAGGCCATTTGTCACAGGAAGCCAGAGGTGCAGCAGAAAGAGTGTGGGGTTTGACAAGCCCAGATTAAAATTTTTGTTCTGCCACTTATCAGATTAGAAGGTTAAAGAAAACCTCAGACATTATTAATTAGGGAGACTGTTCTCAGCTTGACAATGACCGGTTTTGGGAAATGTCTGTGTAGTGTTTTTAGAAAATGTCAATGTGATCATTACTGTTGGATGATAAGAAATAGATGAATCTTATTAAAATAAATTTGTTTAGCATTATGTGCCAGCTACCGTGCTAGACCTGGAAACACAATGATGAATAAGACATGGTCCCTTCCCTGGAGAAGCGAGAGGAACAAGTAAAAAATAATCACAATAAAATGTGACAAATTTCTATCAAAGAGAGATGCCCAATAATTAGGAAAGCCCTGGAGGAACACCGAAAGCCTGGGGGCGGGTGCTTGTCTCCTGTGCAATGAACAGAATCTGAGCAGATAAACAGCAGGGAAAAAAGCAGAGGGGAAAGCGTGTGCAAAGAAAGAGTGGGGAGGGGGCGGAGTCAAGATGGCGGTGTAGGCAGACTCTGAACTCACCTCCTCCCGTGGACACAGCCAATTTACAACTACTCGTGGAAAAATTACCCCTGAGACAGAACTGAAAACTGGATAAGAGGAACTCCTGCAACAACGGACAATCCTAACTGGGGTAGAAGAGGCAGAGACTCCCTTCTGGAGAGGAAAAACGCCACCTTCACAAGCCGCCAGCTTCACGGCCGCTGGGAGCAGCTCACAGGTACGCACCCTCCCTGGAGGCGTGGGGCCCTGAGCCGGGGAGCGCCCCCGCTGTGGGCATTTTGTGGACCCAGCACAATTGAGACCAGCGGCATAATATCTGACTTTGCCTGCTACTAAAGCATTGGGTAGCACCCCCAGAAAACCCGGTTCACAAAGAAACTAAAACTGGCTCTTAAAGGGCCCGCGCACAAACTCACCCGTTCCAGAAAGCATCCTAAAATCACCAGAAAGAAAGGTGCACAGTGCTTCGGTGACAAGAGACTCACCTAATAGGCCCTGAGTGCATCTCGGTGAGGGGTGAGACCTCTCCAGGGACTGGGACAGTGGCGGCGGCCATTGCTGTGGCCTGGTGTGAGCGTGCTGACACAGACGCCATTGGAGTTCTCCCTGAGGCCTGCTAGCCCAGGGTCTGCCCCACCCGCTAGAGCACAGATTTAATCCAGCTCAGCCAGGGCAGGCAGCCCACCCTAGAGACTAGCCCCACCCAACAACAAGCCCTCAGGCAACGTGTGGGCCTGCATAGATTGGTGACTGGATTCTCTGCAGCCTGGCAACTGAGCTGACTTGAGCGGGGCAGGGTGTGCACAAGGAGCGGGTGGAGAGTGTGGGGCGGTGGCAGAGTGTGTGGGGCTCCCGCCGTGGAGAGACTGGGTCCACTTGGGGAGGTCGGGCACTCACACGGGCAGGACTGTGTTGACTGTGTGTGTGGACCTGTGGGCGGCAGGGCTTCTCAGCCACAGAAGACTTGTACTTCTCAAAGACCCACATAGGAGGTTTGCTCCACCTTCCAAAACCTGAAACAATTGGGTGCTCCTGTGCCTGAGGCCAGCCCCACCCAGCTGCAATCCTCAGAGAGCTGACAAGAGACCTAATAGGCTAGAGGCTTACAGCAATTGTAAGGCCCTGAGCCTAACAACCTGCCACGGTGGGGGCCTACTCACTTAAAAGAAATACTGCAACACAAATGTGGTATTAGAGCTTGCAGCCAACTGTGCTGGGGCTCCCCACAGCTGATAAAGAGACTGAAGGGCCCACAACAACTACAAGCAGCTGAGCATTACAACAGCTGGCCAGGAGCATAACTCAGCCTCCCTGGGCGCCTACAGGGAGAGCAAACAGGCCACAGCAGAAGGATACACGTAGCCCACATAGGGGTCACCCTGGAACATTGAGAACTGAGGGAAGCACACTGGAAGCCTCCTAAGCAATCACTTACATAAGCTGACCTATCCAAGAGCAGGAGACGTGGCTGACCTACCTAATACGTAGACACAAGCACAGGGAAAGAGGCAAAATGAAGAGGCAAAAGAATACATTCCAAGTAAGGGAACAGGACAAAACCCCAGAAAAGGAACTTAGTGAAACAGAAATGAGCAACCTACCTGACAGAGAGTTCAAACTAAGAGTGTTAAGGATGCTCACTGATCTGGGGAGAAGAATAGATGGACTCAGTGAGAATGTCAACAAAGAAATGGAAGATATAAAAAAGAACCAATCAGAAATGAAGAATACAATACTGGAAATGAAAAACTCATTAGAGGGACTCAAAAGCAGAGTAGAGGATACAGAAGAACGGATCTGTGAGCTGGAAGAAAGACAAGAAGAAATTACCCAAGGTGAACAGGTAAAAGAGAAAAGAATTAAAAAGAGTGAGGACAGTCTAAGGGACCTCTGGGACAACATCAAGCGCACTAACATCCGTGTTATAGGTGTCCCGGAAGGAGAAGAGCGAGACAAGGGGGCAGAGAATCTATTTCAAGAAATAATAGATGAAAACTTCCCTAACCTAAGGAAGGAAACAGACATCCAGGTACAGGAGGCACAGAGAGCCCCAAACAAGATAAACCCAAAGAGGCCCACACCAAGACACATCATAATCAAAATGTCCAGAATTAAAGATAAAGAGAGAATCCTAAAAGCCGCAAGAGAATGTCAAGTTACATACAAAGGAATCCCCATAAGGCTATCAGCTGACTTCTCAGCAGAAACCTTACAGGCTAGAAGAGAATGGCATGATATATTTAAAGTGCTAAAAGGAAAAAACTTACAGCCAAGAATACTCTACCCAGCAAGGTTATCGTTCAAAATGGAAGGAGAGATCAAAATTTTCCCAGATAAGCAAAAATTAAAGGAGTTTCTCACCAAGAAACCAGTGTTACAAGAAATGTTAAAGGGACTGATTTAAGGGGAAAAGAGAAGACCACAAATAGGAAAAATTATCTATTTCCACGATTAGAACGTAATGGATACAAATGCACAAAAAAGAGGTTGGATATGATATCAAAAACATAAAAGGAGGGAGGAGGGTAGTTAAAGAGTACAGCTTTCAGACAGAGGTCAAACTAAAGTGACCATCAATTCTGTATAGAAGAAGTAAGGAACAGAGAAGGACTACTAAAACACTGAGGAAAAAAAAAGTTAAAAATGGCAGTAAGTACATACTTATCAATAGCTACTTTAAACGTCAATGGACTAAATGCTCCAATTAAAAGGCATAGGGTGGCTGACTGGATAAAAACAAGACCCATATATATGCTGCATACAAGAGACACACTTCCGACCTAAAGACACTCACAAACTGAAAGTGAAGGGATGGAAAAAGATACTCCACGCAAATGGCAATGAAAAGAAAGCTGGGGTAGCAGTACTCATATCAGACAAAATAGACTTTAAAACAAAAACTGTAAAACGAGACAAAGAAGGGCATTACATAATGATCAAGGGAACAATCCAACAAGAGGATATAACACTTGTAAATATCTACGCACTCCAATGTAGGTGCACCTAAATATATAAAGCAATTATTAACAGACATAAAAACAGAAATAGACAGTAACACAATAATAGTAGGGGACTTTAACACTCCACTTACACCAACGGATAGATCATCCAAACAGAAGATCAATAAGGAAACATTGGCCTTAAACGACACACTAGAACAGATGGACCTAGTAGATATATACAGAGCATTCCATCCAAAAACTGAAGAATACACGTTCTTTTCAAATGCACATGGAACGTTCTCCAGGATTGATCACATATTAGGCCACAAAACAAGTCTCCATAAATTTAAGAAGATTGAAATAATACCAAGCATCTTTTCTGACCACAAAGGTATGAAACTAGAAATCAACTATAGGAAGAAAATCAGAAAAGCCACAAATACATGGAGATTAAACAAAATGCTACTGAACAACGACTGGGTTAATGAAGAAATCAAAGAAGAAATCAAAAATACCTGGAGACAAATGAAAATGAAAATACGACATGCCAGAATTTATGGGATACAGCAAAAGCGGTTCTAAGAGGGAAGTTTATAGCAATACAGGCCTATCTCAACAAACAAGAAAAATCTCAAATAAACAATCTAACAATGCACCTAAAGGAACTGGAAAAAGAAGAACAAACAAAGCCCAAAATCAGTAGAAGAAGGGAAATAATAAAAATCAGAGCAGAAATAAATGAAATAGAGACCAAAAAAACAATAGAAAAAATTAATAAAACCAAGAGCTGGTTCTTTGAAAAGATCAACAAAATAGACAAACCTTTAGCTAGACTCACCAAGAAAAAAAGAGAGAAGGCACAAATAAGTAAAATCAGAAATGAAAGAGGAGAGGTTACAACAGACACCTCAGAAATACAAAAGATTATAAGAGAATACTATGAAAAACTATATGCCAACCAATTCGACAATCTGGAAGAAATGGATAAATTCTTAGAATCATACAACCTTCCAAAACTGGATCAAGAAGAAGTAGAAAATTTGAATAGACCAATCACCAGTAAGGAGATTGAAAGAGTAATCAAAAACCTCCCCAAAAATAAAAGTCCAGGACCAGACGGCTTCCCTGGTGAATTCTACCAAACATTCAAAGAAGACTTAATACCTAACCTTCTCAAACTCTTCCAAAAAATTGAGGAGGGGGGGAAGCTCCCTAACTCATTCTACGAAGCTGACATTACCCTGATACCAAAACCAGACAAGGACAACACAAAAAAAGAAAATTACAGGCCAATATCACTGATGAACATCGATGCGAAAATCCTCAACAAAATACTAGCAAATCGCATACAACAATACGTTAAAAAGATTATACACCATGATCAAGTGGGATTTATTCCAGGTATGCAGGGATGGTTTAACATTCGCAAATCAATCAACGTAATACACCACATTAATAAAATGAAGAACAAAAATCACATGATCATCTCAATAGATGCAGAGAAAGCATTTGACAAGATCCAGCATCCATTTATGATAAAAACTCTGAATAAAATGGGGATAGAAGGAAAGTACCTCAACATAATAAAGACCATATATGAGAAACCCACAGCTAATATCATCCTCAATGGTGAAAAACTGAAAGCTATCCCTCTAAGAACAGGAACCAGACAAGGATGCCCACTGTCACCACTCCTATTTAACATAGTATTGGAAGTCCTAGCCAGAGCAATCAGGCAAGAGAAAGAAATAAAAGGGATCCAAATTGGAAAGGAAGAAGTGAAACTGTCACTATTTGCAGATGACATGATTTTATATATAGAAAACCCTAAAGAATCCACCAGAAAACTTTTAGAAGTAATAAACGAATATGGGAAAGTGGCAGGATACAAAATCAACATACAAAAATCAGTTGCATTTCTGTACACTAACAACGAAGTAGCAGAAAGAGAAATTAAGAATACCATCCCATTTACAATTGCAACAAAAAGAATAAAATACCTAGGAATAAACTTAACCAAAGAGGTGAAAGATCTGTACACCGAAAACTATAAAACATTGCTGAAAGAAATTGAAGAAGACACAAAGAAATGGAAAGATATTCCGTGCTCTTGGATTGGAAGAATTAACATAGTTAAGATGTCCATACTTCCTAAAGCCATCTATAGATTCAATGCAATCCCTATCAAAGTTCCAACAACATTTTTCACAGAAATAGAACAAAGAATCCTAAAATTTATATGGAACAACAAAAGACCCCGAATAGCTAAAGGAATCCTGAGAAAAAGAACAAAGCTGGAGGTATCACACTCCCTGATTTCAAAATATACTACAAAGCTATAGTAACCAAAACAGCATGGTACTGGCACAAAAACAGACACACAGATCAATGGAATAGAATCGAAAGCCCAGAAATAAACCCACACATCTATGGACAGCTAATCTTTGACAAAGGAGCCAAGAACATACAATGGGGAAAAGAAAGTCTCTTCAACAAATGGTGTTGGGAAAACTGGATAGCCATATGCAAAAAAATGAAAGTAGACTCTTACCTTACACCATACACAAAAATTAACTCCAAATGGATTAAAGACTTGAATGTAAGACCTGAAACTGTGAAACTTCTAGAAGAAAACATAGGCAGTACGCTCTTCGACATCAGTCTTAGCAACATCTTCTCAAACACCACATCTGACCGGGCAAGAGAAACAATAGAAAAAATAAACAAATGGGACTACATCCAACTAAAAAGCTTCTGCACAGCAAAGGAAACCATCAACAAAACGAAAAGACAACCTAACAATTGGGAGAAGATATTTGCAAACCATACATCTGATAAGGGCTTAATCTCCAAAATATATAAAGAACTCATGCATCTCAACAACAAAAAAACTACCAACCCAATTAAAAAATGGGCAAAAGACCTGAACAGACATTTCTCCAAAGAAGATATACAGATGGCCAACAGACACATGAAAAGATGTTCAAAATCACTAACTATCAGGGAAATGCAAATCAAAACTACAATGAGATATCACCTCACGCCCATCAGAATGGCTATAATTAACAAGACAGGAAACAACATGTGTTGGAGAGGTTGTGGAGAGAAGGGAACTCTCATACACTGCTGGTGGGAGTGCAAACTGGTGCAGCCACTATGGAAAACAGTATGGAGATTCCTCAAAAATCAAGGATAGAACTACCATATGATCCAGCTATTCCACTGTTGGGTATTTATCCAAAGAACTTGAAAACACCAATTTGCAAAGGTACATGCACCCCTGTGTTCATTGCAGCCTTATTCACGATAGCCAAGACTTGGAAGCAACCTAAGTGCCCATCAAGGGACGAATGGATAAAAAAGCTGTGGTATATATACACAATGGAATACTACTCAGCCATAAGAAACGATGAAATCCAGCCATTTGTGACAACATGGATGGACATTGAGGGCATGATGCAAAGTGAAATAAGTCAGAGGGAGAAGGTCAAATACCGTATGATTTCCTTCATTAAGTAGTAGATAATAACAACAATAAACAAACACATAGGGACAGAGATTGGATTGGTGGTTACCAGAGGGGAAGGGGGGAGGGAGGAGGGTGAAAGGGATAATTGGGTACATGTGTGTGGTGATGGGTTGTAATTAGTATTTTGGTGGTGAACATGATGTAATCTATGCAGATATAGAAGTACAATGATGTACACCTGAAATTTTTACAATGTTATAAACCAATGTTACTGCAATAAAGAAAAAATTAAAAAAAAAAAAAAAAAAAACAGTACAGTATTGGTATAAAAACAGACACATAGATGGAGGGAAAAGAATAGAGAGCCCGGAAGTAAACTCAGGCAAAAATGTTCAATTAATTTTTGACAAAGGAGCCAAGAATATACAATGGGAAAGGGATATTCTCTTCAATAAACAGCGTTGGGAAAACTAGATTGCCACATGCAAAAGGATGAAACTGGACCATTATCTTACATCATACATAAAAATCAATTCAAAATGGATTAAAGATTTGAACATAAGACCCGAGGGGGCCGGCCCCGTGGCTTAGCAGTTAACTGCATGAGCTCCGCTACTTGTGGCCCAGGTTCAGATCCCGGCACGCACCGACGCACTGCTCGTCCGGCCATGCTGAGGCTGCGTCCCACATAAGACAACTAGAAAGATGTGCAACTATGACATACACCTATCTACTGGGGCTTTGGGGAGAAAAAGGAGGACTAGCAATAGATGTTAGCTCAGGGCCGGTCTTCCTCAGCAAAAAGAGGAGGATTGGCATGGATGTTAGCTCAGGGCTGATCTTCCTCACAAAAAGAAAAAGACCAGAAACCATTACTCCTAGAAGAAAACACAGGGGATGAGCTCTCTGACATTGGTCTTGGCAATGATATTTTGGATTTGACACCAAAAGCAAAGGCATCCAGAGCAAAAATAAACAGTGGGACTACATCAAACTAAAAAGCTTCTCACAGCAGAGGAAACCATCAACTAAATGAAAAGGCAACCTAGCAAATGGGAGAAATATATGCAAATCATGTATCTGATAAGAGGTTAATTCCAAAATATATAAAGAATTCATACAACTCAATGGCAAAAGAAACAAACAATCCAAGGAACCCCTGATGGCCTAGTGGCTAAAGTTGAGTGCTCTCACCACTTTGGTGGCCCAGGTTCACTTCCTGGTCAAGGAACCACACCACCCATCTGTCAGTTACCATGCTGTGGTGGCAGCTCACATAGAAGAACTAGAAGGACTTACAACTAGGATATACAACAATGCCCTGGGGCTTTGGGGAGGAATAAAAGGTAAAAGAGGAAGACTGGCAACAGATGTTAGCTCGGGGCAAATCTTTCCCTGCAAAGAAACCCCAACCAAACAACCAAACAAATAATCCAATTTAAAAATGGGCAGACGGTCTGAATAGACATTTTTCCAAAGAAGAGATACAGATGCTCAACAGGTAAAGGTGCTCGACATCACTAATCATCAGGGAAATACTAATCAAAACCACAAATACTGCAATAAACAAAAAATTAAAAAACAAGAAAATAAAAAATAAAGCCATGCCATAAAAGAAAAAAAAAAAAAGACAAGAGATAACAAATATTGGTGAGGATGTGGAGAAAAGGCAAATCTTGTGCACTGTTGGTGAGAATGTAAATTGGTGCAGCCACTATGGAAAACAACGCGGAGTTTCCTCAAAAAATTAAAAATAGAACTATCATATGATCCAGCAATTCCACTTCAGGGTATTTCTTCAAAAGAAATGAAAACACTAACTTGAAAAGATATATGTACCCATATGTTCACTGCAGCATTATATACAATAGCCAAGACACGGAAACAACAGAAATGTTCATTGATGGATAAAAGGGTAAAGAAAATGTGAGATATAGAGATAGATATAGATATAATGGAATATTATTCAGCCATAAAAAGAAGGAAATCTTGCTATTTATGATAACATGGATGGACTTGGAGGGCATTAATCTAGGGGAAATAAGTCAGACAGAGAAAGACAGATACTGTACAATCTCATGTATGTATGGAATCTGAAAAAAAAAAAGAACTCATAGATACAGAGAACAGATTGGTGGTTGCCAGAGGCAGGGGTGGGGGTGGGCAATCTGGGTGAAGGGGGTCAAAAGGTACAAACTCAAAGTTACAAAATAAATAAGTCATGGGGATGTAATTTACAGCATGGTGACTGTAGTTAATAATACTGTATGGTATATTTGAAAGTTGCTAAGAGTAGATCTCAAAAATTCTTGTCACAAGAAAAAAAATTACAACTGTGTGGTGATGTATGTTAACGAGACTTATTGTGGTGATCGTTTTGCAGTGTATACAAATATCAAATCATTACATTGTACACCTGAAACTAATATAATGACATTATATAATGTAATGACATAGTAATTGAGAATTCTATCTCAATAAAAAAATTTTAATTAAAAATAAAAAAAAATAAAAAAAAAGAAAGAGTGGGGAAAGCGGTTTGTTTTCTGGTTTGGGAAAAGAGTTCAAAGTCTACAGAGACAGGAAGATAGGAGATGAAGAGAGAAAGGTACTCTGAGGTCAGATTGGCTGATAACGCATGTACTGGGAAGAACTCAGAATTTGATCCTGGATGCAATGGGGAATCTCTGATGCAAGGGAATACACGATCACATCTGTGTTTGCAAGATTGGCGTAATGGAGTAGACAGTGAAGGGTGGCAGAACACGCCACCCCAACATATACCACTTTGGCATAAGGGTTATTTTGAGCCAAAGACACTTGAAAAACAGCAGGGGCAAGAAGGTCACTCTGACCTCTCCTTTCTCCAGGAAGCAGGAGGTAAGCTCCTGTGTGAAAGATGCCCTCCCTATACCAGGAGAAAAGAAACATTCTCACCACCAGAGATGAAGAGTCAAGGCTGAGAGATGTCTGTACAAACAGACATTTAATCTCTCCATGTATTTTAGTTACTTTTCCATAATTGCCACTCTTTGTTCAACCTAGTACATGAGCACTTAGAACTA
This sequence comes from Ceratotherium simum simum, assembly GCF_057802395.1. Taxonomy (NCBI): domain Eukaryota; kingdom Metazoa; phylum Chordata; class Mammalia; order Perissodactyla; family Rhinocerotidae; genus Ceratotherium; species Ceratotherium simum. Next base: position 74,598,974 of record NC_141903.1, on the reverse strand, counting down.
GCCACTTTTTGGGGCCTTCATTTTCCTATGGGGCCTGCCATGTTCACGTAAAAATCTGAATGCTTTTCTCCTTTTAATCTGTCTTATGTCAATTTAATTCTCAGGCCCAGCCAGAGACCCTAAGAGAGTAGAGAGAAAGTTTTGCCTTCCCTTCAAAGGCAAGCTATCGGAAGTATGGAGACCCACTGGAAGGGATTCTTGGCTTCTACTAAATCTCCACGCACATGGAGGCTCATGCAAAGGAGGAGAGGGGAAATTGAGCTCTTATTTACACATCCAACAGGGTGAAGACCGGTGATGGCTCATACAGACAGGAGAAAGGCCTTGTAGATCACTAGCATACCAGGTGGGCCGATTCTTGTCATGAAAAAGGGAAAGAGAGAAGAATAGAGGGGGCCCTTGTCAAAGGGCCTTTGCTATTCTCTGCTAAGAAGTTGAAAAACCAGCCTTTTCCCTACTCCTACTTTCCATTAAACAGGAATTCTTTTCTTAAGTGTACTCTTGGCCTCTCTCTGTCTTTTTACGCACTCTGTTCAGAAGGAGGTGGAGTTGCTTAACCTACTGGTAAATTTGGGAATAACTAAGCAGGCTGTGCCCAATTCTATCCTTCTTCCTCCTGTGATCTGCCTGACTAGGTGGGTAAGTGTCTAATTGTGGGGTTCAGAAACCCACATCCTCCACCTGGTCTCTCTCAGAGCAAAGGTGAGACTGTTGGCCTCCTGTGATGCTGTTTTATTTCTCACATTGTTCACGACCCAAGTGGGGAAGAGGAGTGCTGTTTGCTGGGAGCCAGTCAGAAACACCAACAGTGAGGAAATATATTTTTTGGCCTTCATTCTGGTGTTTAGGACCATCCTAGACCCAAGAGGAGCCCTGCTGAGAATCAGCCAAATTATTTATGTAAAGCATTCAACAAGGAAGACAGATAAAACCTGGGATATGTAACCAGAGGAGGCAAACGCTGGGCTAAATGAAGGGCTGAACACAGCGAAAGTCCAGGTTTCTGTTCATTCAAGAAAGAAACAGCAATGAAAGCAAGGTTTTCTTCACCTCCCTGATGGCTGTGGTTCAATAAGAGGGAGACCGCCTGCTCACTTTGAAATTCAGAATATCAGAAATATTGATTTGTTACCTTAGAATATTAGTATGATAGTTTTACTAAATATTGGCCAAGTAGAGTTTTGGGGTTGGTTTGAGAACCTTTAATTTATTGTAACATTATTATAATAATAATGTTTTGCTGCCTTTTAAAAAAAAGGCATCTTAACTTTTAACAACTAACTTGCAAAAAAAATTCTCAAACAACTTATTTGTAAATTGGAGACTCACTGAAATGATACAAAAACATATATAAGCAGAAATAGATTTCAATTTAAGAGGAAAGAAGACACTACAGATAGAGTGGACAGTCTAGCATTCTTATTTAAAATATTAATTCAATTTTAAAGACTAAGAGTTGCTACATAAACTAATGAAAGTTGTTTTCTTTTTCCACTATACATAAATATTTTGGGGGAGAATAAAGCTTTTTTGTATTTTGCCATACTTTGTATTTCTCTCAGATTTTCTTTTTTTTCTCATAGTTTTGTCTGTATTTTTCTATCTCTTTTTCATATGCCTATCTAAGATTTTAACTCTCTTCTAATTTTATATTTTTATTTAAATGATGTGCTTACATATAATAGAATAATGCTTTAGGAAAGATCAAGGTTGTCTAACAAAACAGAAGGTGGACTGAACCAGAGGACTAAACTTCTATATATTAATTATTAAAAATGTATAGATGACAGAATTAGGAATTTTGATTCCGGAAAATTCATTCATAAAAATTTTCTAGTTCTGCTATGCTATAATATTAAATTACAAAATCAGCATATGAAGATGTGACACCAAAATTATATCTAATAAAAATGTACAGGAAGTAACAATTAGCTTCAAACTATCTCATGATCCTATTTAGTGAGACATTGAACTGAGATGTGGTTCCTAGCATATTAATGAATTTGACCAGGAATCAATAATGTACCACTAATTTAATCAGGGTTAAAGTTGGCTTTACTCCTGCCAGAAAGACAGTGAGACATATTGATGTTATAATAGTCCAAATATGTAAAAGTGAAGAATTAAAGTTGTAAAAAACACTTTAATTGAGTTAACGAGTTCAATAGCCTCTAACAATCAATCTTAATGTATAATGGGAATAAGTACATTAAAGCATTTCTGGTTGCAACATTTCATAATTTGTTTGCATTGAGTTGTAAGTATTCCATATACAAAATTAGGTATTAAAAACTGGAATTTAGAAACACTAACCTATACTACTGAATGTTTACTACATATTTCAAGGACCTGGAAAAGATAATATCTAACTATGAAGTTGTGTGAATCTATCAAGAATGTTCTTAAAAAAATACAATTGATTGACACTAACTTAGAATTTTTAGTTGAGGTTTTTCTTGAAGTCAGGGACCCTGAGTTTAGAGCTCCATCAATGTTTCTTGTAGCACAGAGAGTCCAGGAATTTAGACAACTTGAATTTACGATGGCTTATCATTGGTGGAAATAACTTCTATCTTGAATGATCACTACTTCTTAAGTCAGATTTTTAATAGTAAATGAAGTTAAAATGTACCTTTTTAGATACTGAAAGTTAGATATACACAGTTGGATGAAAATCCCATTTTTTTCTTAAATTATCTGAATAATTTCCTCAATTCTTAATTTTGTTCCCACATATGTGGGCCTCTGAATGGAAAGTTACTACGTAAATTATAGATTTCCCTATCTCTGACCCTTAGTTTTTCTCTAAGATGGGAAACAAATGGTCACATAATATAAATTAGCTATTTCAATACAGGAATGTCTTTATTTTTTATCAAAATAAGATATAAAATTCTGCCCTGTCAGAATTTTATGCATCAGCGTAAGCTACTTAAAGTGCAGTTATAATAAAGCACCTGTTCTGTAAGTAATGAACAATCATAAAGTATTAATTAGCAACAGGATCTAAGAAAAATTTACCAAATTTTCTAGATACTCATATCTTCTTAAGTTTAATTTATACATTACATGGTGTAATATCTAAGTAAGCTGCTTAGGAGATATCACAGACTAATATGAACTACAAAATCTCAAAATAATATCAGCAAGTTTAGTGAGAAAAAGTAAAATTTAGGGGGGTCTGAAAGTCTAATTCTTGGCCTGGGTTTTGCCCTTCTACTAGACATCCGTTGCTAGACAATCCACTCAAACCCAAAGGAGACTGTAAGGGTGAGTGTGGCACAATATAGAAAACAACACAGAAAGAGTAGGGTTTACGTGAAATATTGTAATGGCATAGAGTCATAAACATTTAAAATAACTTAGAAGTTAGAAATCACCATACACCAACTACATCATCCATCATGCCTCCACCTTCCTCCCTTCCCACTCTTCCTATCCTATTCTATTCATCTCTCCTTACTCCATCGTATCCCGTCCCTTCTTTTTCTCTCCTCACCCTTCCTTCTTCTCCATACTGTTCCCTACTGAATGCCTTCTTTGCCAGGCATCATGCTAGGTACCAAGGGAAGACAATTAGGATCAGGTATCCATCTGCAAAGAACATATCACCATCTTTACAGGAGGGCCAGCACTAAAAAGATAATTTTTGTTCAATGTGATAATTATAATGGAAGTGAAGGGAAGCCTAAGGAAGAGCACCTAATCAGCTGGCTCACTGGAGGAGGTGATTCCTGAAGTGTATCTCACAGTATGTGGAGGATTAGCTACGAAAAAAGGAATGGAGAGATAGGTTTCAGGCAGAAAGGACAAAAAGAATGAAAACCCAGGGGACAGAAAGCATCAAACAATATCTGTACAAGAAACTCAGTCTGCACAGCCACCTTTGGTGGCCTGCAGAGTGACTGGATTAGTGTTATATTTTAGAAGGTTCATGCTGGCAGCAGAGCGGAAGGTGGATTTAAGAAGAACGAAACTGGAGTTCAGAAGACCAGTTGGGGACATTTTTCTGCTGGATTCCAGGTGAGGCATGATTAATGCCTAGTGATCATAAAATAAAGAACATTAAGCAACATGTCTGGTGGATCCAGAATCAAATCCCAGGTTTCTCCACTCCCAGTCCAGAACTCTCTCCACTCTACCAGAAACACAGTTTGTTATCCTACGGTAAAACGGAAACATTTTTGTTGCAGGCTCTGTTAACTACACGTAAGTCCATAAAGGACATATCGTTTGGGGTGACCAGATTACTGAGCTCTAGGAGTTCAGCTCCAAATTGTCTACATGGAGCAATTCAATACTCATTTATCATGAGTATTTGGCAGAACACACTCATCTTTTGCATATAGAGATGTGCCATCTCAGTGGGGAGGAAAAACCCAGCCAGAGCCCTTGATGTTATAGTCATTGTTATCAGATACTTGGAATCCATGTGAATATAAGCTTCTTGTTTCCACAGTAAAGGGTGCAGGCCTTCTCCTGGTACAATGTCTTCATGCGTAATGTCTCAGTGCTGCTGCTTCTGATGCCCAAATAGCTGCTCCATCACACACCCCCACTGCTGGTGTCGCTGTAACATTTCAGGTAATGAGGTAAGAGGCACACTCGAGTTCTTTATGTGCCAAGATGAGAAAATTAATTTTCAATGCTAAAAAGATGAGACTGCTGGTGCAGACGGTCACTAACCACCACCAGCTGCTCCATAGATTTGGCATTTGGAAAAGGAAGCCCATTTCAAAGTCAATAACATAACTTCAGGACATGAGAAACTAAGCTGCATCAGTGTTTTGAGCATGAAGATATTGTCCAAATCATACTGGATAATTTGACAAAAGTATTGACAATTCAGTTTGTGCTCACACTATACTTTTAAATACCTCAATATAGAAAGAAAATCATAAATGACAAAAATATCGTGTTTGCTTTAGTAGATTCGTAAATAGACTTCAAATATGCATCTATGGGATTTATTTGCAAGGTGGAAGTTTTAACAGAGCATGGGATCTTTATGGTGAAGGCAGGGGAGAATATATCTTAACTATCTTAACTACATACAACCTTCCTGAATCCCAAAGGAAAGTCAAGTGATTTTATACATACACTCACATACATACACACGCCATACTCCAAAGCATTTTCTTGCATTTTGTGCCATTTAAAGCTCAGACATATGCATTTTAAAAAGAGCGGCATGAATGAATTGTGCAGCAAAAAAAAATTCCTTAAATCCAGTTGTCGCCCTCTCTCAACTGCATGGATCCACATCAGTGGTTCTCAACTTTGGTTGCACATTAGAATCACCTGGGGAGCTTTTTAAACAACTGGTGCCCAAGGTCCCATCCTGGACCACTGAAGTCAGAATCTCTATGGGTGGGGGGCTTAGGTATTGTTAGTTTTTCAAGTTTCCCAGGTGACTGTAATGTGCAGCCAGGATTAAAAGTTAGTGCTGTGGGAGGATTCTCAACCTCAGCACTACTGACAATTTAGGCTGGATAATTCTTTGTTGTCGGGGTTGCCCTGTACATTATAAGATGTTTAGCAGCATTCCTGGCCTTTACCAACTACATGTCAGTAGCAACCCCTCCTCCCCCAGTTGTGACAACCAAAAATGTCTCCAAACATTGACAATTGTCCTGGGGCAGGGGAGGGAGCAAAGTAAGCCCTGGCTGAGAACCACTGTTCTAGAGGGAGAAAAAAGATCCCCCATTCCCCTCTCTCAACTAACTTTCAGCAGCTGCTGTACGGACACCTCCCTGTGGTCAATGGGTGTTTCTATTTCACTCTCTTCAAAACTGCCCATCCCTTACCGTGTTCCATGTTCTCCCCACCTGCCAAATCTGACATAAGCAAGTATTCCACCAAGAAGTCTTCCTCAATGATCCCACCGCATCCTGACTTCCTCTTCCTTCCGTCATCTCAGCACACCTGCCACCAAAATGTTAGCAGGCTGCTTCACAAATACTCTTGTCTCTTCTGGTGGAAGATGTTCTCAATTAGATTGTAATCCCACTGAAGGAATGAAAGAACTGTCTTTTGCTTATTCTAGAATCATAGAATTTTTTAAATGGAAGGCTTCAAAATATCATCTTATTGCACTTCTTCGCTTCACCAGGCAATATATAAGACAATGTCAGATACAACTTAATACAATATCAGTTTTCCCAGTTAATTCTAGTTGGATTTTTTGAGGGATTCGAACTTACTTTAAAATTTCTATGGAGGAATATAGCCACATATAGCTAAGTACACCTTAAAAAAAAGGACTTGCCCTGACAGATATTAAGACACACAATAAAGCCACAATAAAAATCATATTGAATTGGCACAAAAACAGACAAACTGATGAATGGAACAGAACAGAGAGCTTGGAGACAGATCCATGATATATGTGAATTTAACAAATGATTAAATTGATTTTAACAGAGGAAAGGGAATGATCAACCAGGAAATGTTGTACAGCTAATCTGCTTGGACTGAAATATTGAAATTCACAGTTACTGTTTGATTTTCTCAAATAATTTCAACTCTTAATTTTTATTTTGTCAGTTTCATCCTTAAAACCAAGTTTTGTTTTTTTTTTTTTTTTTGCTGTTTGCTTAATAAAATGCGACCTGCCTCTTTATTTAAGAAATGTTTGTAGGAATGACCAGTGACAGGCTAATAATTTTCACTTTAATTTTCAAATGTGTAGAAAGCCAATTTCAAGGTAAACAATTGTCTATTTAAAGGAAAAGAAAATAATAGGGAATATTTTCAAATGAAAATATAAAAAGTACAAAGTAGAAAAGAGACACAAGGTGTAAAAATGCTGAGGGTGTAGAGAGGGCGTGTAAAATGAAGAAGAAAGCACCTAAAATAGAAGCTAAGGGAAGCCATAAAATAAAATGATTCTTAACAGAGCAGAAGAATGCAATAATTACCTTCAGAGGATTGAAGCTTGAAGGAAATAATGTAAACATTCAAGACTAAAAGGCAGGAGTAGGAAGGAATTCTAAATTCCGAGACTTTTATCTTTAAATCTGAGCTGAATGGTTACTACATTAAAAAAATATTTTATTACATTTTGGATGAGTAATAACAATACTACTCATGATTTATTGAACATCTTTATGCCAGTGATTCCAAAGTGCTCTGAAAATATCTTGTGACAGATATTATTTCCTTTTAACAGATGGAGAAATTGAGGTTATGTAGAGCTTAAGTGACTTGCTCACTGTCACAATTAATCAATGGTAATGCTGAAAATGAAATTTAAAGTTCTCTGCTATCCAGTGTAGGGACTGTTCTCCATCTCATGTTAAATGATCCATAATTAACTAATTATAGGAATAAAGTAGATTCTTAAAGAATAATTATGAAAGTCATGCCTTGGTTAAGATTCATGCTCATGTTATATCACTAATAAAAGCATTACAAAAATACCCAAATCCTTGAGCATTTTTAGAAAAACCTAACTTATTTAAATAAAACCAATGTAGACATGGCAAAATTTCAGCAGCAATCCAGCGAATTAAGAGGTAAGTTTTAACTTAAATTTTTAAAAATCTATTTGTTATTCCCTCATAATTTATTTAACTGTCTTCTTAATGAGTTCTTAGCAAGTTCAATTAGTATTTTGAAAATAATTAGTTCCAAACTAAGAAATCACCTTATGTATAGCTTATGACTTTTCAGGCTCAACATACCTTTTTCATGTACTAGGTATTCATAAGAAGGGAGTGGTTACTAATTAACACAAACATGATTACTGAATGTCTAAATTGGCACCATGGAATAATTTACTGATCTTCTAAGTGTTTATTGATAGAAACTAGTGTTGATATATTTTTAAATGAGGAATCCAACCAGTTATTCAATTACATACTGACTACAACTAAGTGATCATTTATTGATTGCACAGTCTACTGATGCATAGTTATTCATCTGGATCTGACAAACAGAAAACATGACATTTAAAACTACCCTCCCAAATAAACATATCACAAAATTCAAATAAAAATTATTTATTTGGGGTGAATTCCCTAACTATGATAAATTAACACAAGATGAATCACCAGCCACTTTCTCATTTGATATTTTTCTCTTCTCAGAACTTTCATGTTCTCAAATTTTCTAGAGTTTCCCAATATCTAATAATTACTGCTTTTTCTTTAATAAAGGTGTCACCTTGACAGAATTATGTTCAAAAGTATAGGAAGAGGCTGGTATTCTTGAGAAAGTCCGCAGGACATTCTTGTCTATGTCATCCCATTGTGAATTGGTCCAAAGAATACTTAATTATGCTTGAAGACACCGTGCAAGAAAGCTGCCACCAAGCAGCATCCTTTCTATTCTAACCACCACAGCATGCTGCCTCAGCCTGGACCAATCGTCCTGCACACAACATATTAGCTAAACTCTTTTAGACACGATATATTTAGTGCTATTTCTATAGCAAAAATTCATCAATGCCCTCCCCTCCCTTCATTTCTACTGAATAGGTACAAACTTGGAACTTGTCATTCAATTCCCTCCACAATCTGGATTTAACACAACGTTCTAGTACTAATATGCAGCAGCCAAGTTGTGCTATTTTGCTATTCTTTAAATACATCTTGCCCTTTTTTCTTTACCTTTTGCTTGCAAAGCTGTCTGCCACTCATGGCTCCCGATCTGAAATGGTCCACCTTCAATGTTACCCTCTCTGTGCAGCATCCCTTGATCAACACATTCATCTCTCCATCTCCCATGCACCTGCTCTCCCTTAATTCTGTAGAAAGAGTGTATGACTTTTACTAAACATATCATGTATTAATTTCTATGTGGCTATTTGTATGCAGGTCTCAGTGTCTCTTACTGGATTGTGAGCTTCCTGAAGGTGAGTCTCTATCTTATACATATGCTGGTGCTTCACACTCAGTGGGCCCTTAATATGTATTTGTTAAATGCACGAATACAGGAGAAGCAAAAAATTAGAGGAATGATATAAGATGGTCAAATTGGTGAAATAAAATCAAAAGCTGAACATGTAATTTACATGAACTTATAGCTCCACTTGGGTATCGAAATAATTATGGACTTCTCTAAAGAGAAGAAGATAATGCTAGAATATAAATGTATTTAAGGAAGCAATTTTTGTCTATTTTGTTCACTGATGTATTCCAAGCTCTTAAAGCAATGCCAGACATACAGTAGGCATTTAATAAATATTCATTGAATAAACAAACACCAAAACAGTTATTTTAAAACATGCTCTGGCTTTTTATAGGTTCTTTAGACTTTTACTGACCCTCAATTTCCTGACATCCCAGTTAAAGAAATCCAGTCCAATTTCATTTTCTTCAATATACCTGGCAATGTCTCTAAACAGAGATATTAAGAAATATACAAAACTACCCATGTTGAACATGAGTTTTGCATACTGAAATACTTTATCACAAAGAGAGAGGCAATTGAACTTTCTTGAACAGATAATATGGTTCCAGGTTGTCAACGATGGACAGCATTATTGTCTATATGTTGACCTTGCGAAACGATTTAACGAAAGTTCGTCAGCAGGTTTAAACTTCTCTAGCTCTTGCTCAAGTTTAACTGGGCTGAGAAAGTTACGAAGACTGAAGAGTCCATTAGATAATGACTAGTCATGCCAGAGCTAATGGTATCACTTTTGATCTACTCCTCACAGTTCTCAGATAAAGCAGCCCTATAATCATAGGCTTAGCCTTCTTAAACACAGCACAAAGGGCCATGACCAGAAAGAGTCAAGAAAAACCCACGACCAGAAGCTGGGGTCCTAGGCAGGGGCTAGTCCATCCTGCTTGTTCTCAAGGAAACTTCTCCAAATCAAAAACTGCAAAGGTCGCATATCAGCCACCACTAGAGAAATCGCACGGCAATTCAGAAAGCAAAGATGAAAACTATAATCAAATTCTGCTACCTGAGTGGCACATTGCCTAATGCACTGATAACAACACAGAAACCCCTAATCAAGAAGTCAGCATGTTGTTCAAGACAAGGGTAGATCAAGTGTAGTGTCAACATGGCGACAAAGTCAAACCAAGCGAAACATTAAGTGCTGACAACATTCATCTGTTTCTTATCTTTCTTTCTGATTAGCAGACTTGGACAAGGTGGCATATCAAGGCTCAGGAAGAGTACATGCCTGTGTGTGCATATGTATGTGCGTGTGTGTGTGTGTACATGTGTGTGTATTTAACTATTGTTATTCAAAATTCAGCTTAAATTCTCCAAAAAGCCTTCACTGATTGCCCCCACCTCCTATGGATCCTTGCTCCTTGACAATCCATACATGTCTACTGTGACCAAATGCCAACAATGACTAAGATCTGTTTATATGTCAGTCTCCCCCTTTGGACTGTAGGCTCTGTGAGGGCAGGGACACAGCCTACTCACCACTGTGTCCCACAGTACCAGCCACCTTGCAGATGCTTCACAAATCACAGAGGGAATAAGCCTTTGACCCAGACAATGCTTGGTTGAAATCCTAGCTCCATCTGTGGAGGCCTGTGGCCTGTCGCTATGACCAGTATTTAGGGAAATTGCCCCTCAACCCTCTGTTCTGCTTCTCCTCTGAGGTTATGCTTGGCTCTGACCTTGAGAGCCCATGGGCCAGTCCCACAAGTCCCTGTGCTCACCTTACATCCAGAGTCCCAAGTTTTCATTTATCTGAACAGGAGTTGGCACAGGCCCCAATTTTACTAGCCTCGTATGCTCTAGAAAATAATTTATCTCTGACCTCAGTTTCCCCATATGTTAAATGGGAATAGTAATATCTATACCTTGAATGGTTGTCATGAAGGTGACATGAGATACTGTATATAAACCCTCTGCCACCAGTGCCTGGTACATAGCAGGCACTGAATAAATGGTAGCTATTATCAAACCATTCTACCAATATCACCTCTAGCTACAAATATTATATAAATAAGCCTTCAGATGACTCTTAGCTAGAATTGTAACACACATTAGTCTTTGCAGACACTTCCAACGATCTGAATGTTATCTTCAAATATAAAAGACAATCAGCGCTTTACTAGATGCTTAAAAGCAAGCATCTTTCCTGAATCCTGACGTGCCAGACTTTATACCTTCACTAATTATCATTTTATGAATAAAAATGGTCAACTAATTCAGCTGCTGTATCTTCCTTCTGTTTGGAAAACAAGTATAATTATTCTGAGGAACTGAGATATATGCTCAACAGCTTATTTGTGAAATCAGGAGTTTAAAAAAATTTACTATATATTCATACAAGAGTCCTCTATATTACTCATGTTAAAATTTCAAGTGCCTGAGAAATGATGAACTAAAATAAGGCTTTTTGCCTCTCAAAAATATATTTAGCTGGGGCTGGCCCAGTGGCGCAGGCGGTTAAGTGCGTGCGCTCTGCTGCAGCGGCCCGGGGTTCGCTGGTTTGGATTCCGTGCGCACACCGACGCACCGCTTGTCAAGCCATGCTGTGGCGGCGTCCCATATAAAGTAGAGGAAGATAGGCACGGATGTTAGCCCAGGGCCAGTCTTCCTCAGCAAAAAAAAGAGGAGGATTGGCACCAGATGTTAGCTCAGGGCTGGTCTTCCTTACACACACACACAAAATATATATATATTTAGAAGTCAAAGAAAATTATTATATTAAGGATAACTTCATTCTGAACATCTTAAGAATTTGTGAATTATCAGTTTCCCACTCACTAAATTTCTAGAAATGTGTGCTAAATTTAAACATTTAGTAGTCATCACTAAATTATGAATTTTTAAAATTATCTTACTCGTGGGTGCCAGGCTGTGTCATGAGGCCAAAGGGTAATGAGCCTGTCATTGTGCTCCCGGAGTTACTAGTCCAGGAATCCATCAGACATCTTCGAGACATTCCTGTTCTTAAGGGCACTCGAACAGCATGGAGCCTCCTGAAAAGGGTCCTAGTGACTCACAAGTTCACAGTCTCATCAACTTTAACCAAGATCACAAAGAGGAAGGTTTAAAGGACATGGCCAAGCCTAGTCCTTCAGCTCCCTTGTAAAGGTTATCTTCTGGGGAAAATGGCTAAAGGCCCTTGGGTTAGCCCAACTCTGCTTTCACCCAAAATTTCTAGAAGGAGGTACTTAAATGATGGAAATTGAGGGAGATCTGGCTGGAAGCAGGAAATGAAGCAGTGAGCCTGTAGGTTTGAGTCTACAGCATTCCTCTAAGCCCTTCATTGTCGACTATCTCCAGGATATGAAACATCAGCTCTGATGGCTTTTTTCTCATCTCTGATTTGCATTAATTTCCTAATAAGAGGTAAAAGTGTTTAAAATAGACTTGGAGCTCTTTCTAAGGAAAAAGTTATAAAATAAAAATTAAAACTATATCAAGCTCCATTTCAAATAGAGATTCAGGTGAACTCACAAGATGGCTACAATAAAGGGCTCAAAGCTGAAGAATATAGACACTGGAAGAAACTTTTGAGTTGGAGAAATCAGGGGTCTATTTACCTAGAACAGAGCTATTTATCTACGGCTCTAGTTGCAGTCTTCTCAAGGCACACCTATCTGGGTAGAAATTTAGCACAAAACCTGGGATACTTTCCTATTTTCCCTTCAGTTTTATCTGTCCATAAACAAACACACATACGTTTGAAATGTGAAAAAAGCTTAAATTCTGTAGCAGCTTTTATAAAAATAATGGAAACTTTTGTAAAAATAGCTTTAAACACCCTGTTTGCCAAGTCAAACAACGTGCCAACTCTTGAAAGCTGCTACAGGTTTTGTGCTTGTCAAGAGTTGTGGAACCTGCACTATTCTGACAGTCACCAGAGATTATTTAAATATAAGAACAATTACAATTCTATCAGCCATCTCTTAAAATTGTATTAAGGCCTCTGAATTAAAGGCCTACCCCAAACAACATGAGCTGCATTTGGCAGCAAATCACACTTACTGTGACAGCCCCCAATGTATGGGTGTTATGCTGATCAAACCCCCTGTCTTGACCTGCTGATACTAGGGAACTTCTGCTGTTGCTGATAGAAGTTAATGCCCATGTCCTTATCCTTCTTTCTTTTTCTGTACCCTTTTGGGAATAGCGTGTTTGAAAAAGTCATTGGCCGAGAACGGGATTACTCATGGCAGTTATTGTCTATAACTATCCTTCCAGATGCTTTCACTTGCTTGATAAAAACAATACTACAGAAGACAGAAGAGTTTTCATTATTTCTTAGACAACTCTAATAATGTAAACACACTTTCAGGAAAAGGTAAGAAGAATGACCATTATACCAAAGAAAAGAATGACTGTCTTTTGAAATTTAGTGGAGGCCCTAACATATATAAATGAATGAATGAATTAAATAACAACCAGAGCAATATAAATATTTGTTGAAAGATATTCAAAAAGATAATCATTTTATATTCACTATTTGTCCTCAGAGTCTTGGAACTTAATACTGTACAGCGAGACAAAAGCCACTGTCTTATTTGACTTTGTCATTTTACTGATTAAAAAAATAATAATAATGGGGCTGGCCCCATGGTGTAGTGGTTAAGTTCAGCGTACTCTGCTTCAGTGGCTGGGTGTGCAGGTTGGGATCACAGGCACAGACCTACACCACTTGTCAGCCATGCTGTAGTGGCGACCCACATACAAAATGGAGGCAGATCGGCACAGATGTTAGCTCAGGGCGAATCTTCCTCAGCAAAAAATTTAAAACAAAAAAAATAATAATAATAACTTAAATCAATGGCATAACATGGGAAGGGAAGAGGGAGAAGTTTACCTCAAGATCAGGCAGTAAGAGGGTACATTTTTGGTAGAGAATTTAAAAACAGGAATAATACCCACAAAAAGTTAGCCTGTTTTTTACTATCACTAGGTACTGACTATTGTAAAGAATATCAATAATAAAATACTCCTCTCTAAAAAAAATCTTTTATTGATCTAAACAACTGCTGTGTGGTTACAGTCGAATTTTAATACTATATACACAAGCTTCAAATTAGCACATTCTTATTACTTATCTTTTAATAAACATTTTATTCTACATGGAAATTAATTCAGAGCACTTAATGGTATATGGTCAGCTCAGATACATGGAAACTCAACTGCATGTGGTCATTGCAAGACTAAGTTCAAGGGTAAGATTGTAACCACTCCAAATTGTTCAATCTGGCTTGCAGTGCAGTTGGTGTCTCCAACTCCCATGCTATGACATATTGCTGTTTAAACAGCCGATCTGAAATAACCAATGATAGCACAGTGAGATAAAGAAGAAACAGAATTTGAGTTACTTCCATCTCTTTTATATGACCATGAAGAGTTTTTATTTGTGTTGAAAATTTTAAAATTTAAAGATTTTTTTCCTTTCTTCCAAAAAATATAGCAATGTAATTAAAAAGTATTAATCAAGTATTTTTTTCCTTTTTTGGTGCTAAAATATTTGTTTTTATTATTTATCGTTTTTATTGACATGACTATACGCTCAAAGTTCAATAAAAGAAAATTTTCACTATATATGTCCCCTCTCCAGACATCATCATCATCACTGTTATTATTCATTTCACTTCATGATTGTTGCTGAAAATAATTTTGTTGTATAGAATGGGGGTGTTAAGAATGATCTGCTCCAGGTGTCAAATGTGCTCAGTATGCCACTGACTTAAATAGGAGCTTTATGCAATTTACTGATGTCATTAGTTTCTTCTTTCTTCCATAGTGTAGTTATGATAAAAATGCACAATTTAGAAGACTGGTGGAAATTGCTGATCTCTTCAAGTTATCGTCAGCTCAGAGGAAGCCAAGATTAAGAATGCCTAGAATTTTGAAGGCAATGCTTATTTGCATGGAATTTAAGCACTCTTCATTTTGGAACTGAAAGAACTCATCTGAACTACCATAGGGAATTTCTGTATTTTATTTTTGAGGTTTCAGGTTGTTTGATTCACTTTGTTACTGTTTTTTCTTCCTCCCGACCCCTCCACATCTTATTCACGTAGATTTCTGTCGCTTGTGCATTAGAAGGACGTTAGGAGGGTTTTGAATCTACAGAGATGCCCAAATCAGATTCCTTTGAGTATTTTAATTTTTGAATTGATGATCTGCCTCCTTGCAGAAAGTATCGGCACTGAGATTCCTTTGAATATGTTCATCTTGTATTTGAGCAGCTGGAGAATCAGCTGACAAGTTAGTTGTGAGGATATAAAAATGTCTCACCACAGAGAAATATTTGGTATGACCCAAGCTTTCCTTTTGTATCAGCTCTGAGGGTACGTAACAGGGTACGGTAACCCCCAAATCACACTGTGTGGGTGAGCAATAAGCAGGTAACTCAATTGTATAAACTCACTACTTTCTCTTCAGTATATCGCACATCACCAACAAAGCAAAAAGCTTTATTTTTGTTTGTTTCCATTCAGTTTTAAGAGCATTTCAATTTTTTCCTACTTAATTGATCAAATTCCATACAAGCTAAACTATAAAATTTCCTAAGTATTGGGCACAGGCTGGATATCTATAGACTGTGTCTTATATTTAACGTGGATACATGTAAATCTTCATTTCAGGTTTATATATAGCATTACTCAAATTCATGTCTATTAAATTGTTAAGGTGAATTCCACTCTCCCTCATAATTTGGAATTTCTAATGTGAATTTTATTTTAACACAAAGTTTAATACTGAAGGCAGAGATATGGTGCTAATAATTATTATGAAAGTTTAAATGGATTTTGGGAGCTTAAGTAAGAGGAGATAATTTATTTTTGAAACATATTAGAACAAGGAACAGGGTGTCAGCATTCATGAGTTCCTTAACTAGAGCCATTAACTAATTCAGCTTGTCTTGGTAAAAATTACCAAATACTTGTATCTGTTTCTTATCTGGAAAATGAGGGCACATGCCTAGAACAAAACTTTCTTTGATTTTTTTTATGGACAACTAACCTAGACAAAATTATTAAAAAACAGACAACTGGGGGCAAATTCTTATTTATATAACCCCCCGAGACTCCTTGTTATATTTTGCATGAATAACCATATTATTAAAAATTTAAGTGACAAAATTGGTATCATGACATGGCACATATAATATCTTACCAAATAAAATATTTTCACCAGTTTATACATATTAGGATCATGAGAATATTTAATATGCATAGTATATTTCCAAACAACTTAAGTGTTAACATAAAAGATGCCAGACACTAATGTTGTATCATCCCTGTTTTCCTTTTTAAAGATTAAAATTTAATTCCTTTGTAAAGATGTTTATACCTAACCTCGGTTTAACGCATATTAAAATGATAACAAAATCTTGTTATTTATTTTTATATTTTAAAGCATTTCCTAACAAATGAGAAATAGCTCCCAAATTATATATTTTTTAAGTTGTAATTTGATCTTAGTCAATTGTCCCATTACTAGTATACATTAATTTAATTTAATTAAATTGTTTGAATATCCAAGTTTTAAGAAGATTAAGTATTTGGTGTTTGCAAAGTTGTCAAAATGAGATGGTAATTGATATGCTTCAGTTATATTTTAAAGGCAATGAACACAAATACACTCTTCCTAGACACACATTACTCTACAACAAGTAACAGTAATAATTTATCAATTATGTTGAAGTTTATATAAAACTTTCCAAAATCTGAATAGAATAGTAAGATCTGCTTGTATTTGCCATTATAAAGGATGAGGCTCAAAGGCCATGGCTAAACAAAATTATGACTATCTTTTTCAGAAGAACTATCAAATTTGCTAACTGTTCTTCAGAGACTTTTTTGTTATAGGTAGGCAAGAAGAGGAGCAACTTTTTTGTTATAGGTGGGCAAGAAAACAACTGAGAGGTAGCCCATTCTAGGAGGAGGGAGGAAGGCAGATAGAAGAGGGCTGGGGAATGAAGAGGAAGAGGCATCAATGTTCCTTACTTTGATGGATTAGGTGCACGCAACTCAGCCACCATGGAGTGAGCTGGAATTTTCTGGTCATCTATATGGAGAGGATTTACTTTTCCTAGAGGATTAATAGGTAGATGATAGGAAGTGCACATGAAACATGGCTTGGCTGGACCAAATACTGAATTACAGAGTTTTCCTGATCCTCTTTATCATTAACAGTTTGGCACAGCCTATTCCACTTTGGAACCTCTCCCTTAGGAATTTGAGATCGAGTTAATGCTACTTCCTGCTGAATTTCCAATAAGTAGGGAAGAGAATTTATGGATAGAAAGAAAAGCAAATTCTGTACAGATATTAGTAACTGTTCATACTCAGTTTTGTTTTTTGTGCGTGTGACGAAGATCAGCCCTGAGCTAACATGCATGCTAATCCTCCTCTTTTTGCTGAGGAAGACCGGCTCTGAGCTAACATCTATTGCCAATCCTCCTCTTTTTTTTCCCCAAAGCCCCAGTAGATAGTTGTATGTCATAGTTGCACATCCTTCTAGTTGCTGTATGTGGGACACGGCCTCAGCATGGCCGGAGAAGTGGTGCGTCGGTGCGCGCCCGGATCCCAACCGGGCCGCCAGTAGCAGAGTGCGCGCACTTAACCACTAAGCCACAGGGCCGGCCCCTGTTCATACTCAGTTTTATCCCTAGCTTCACAGCCTTCAACTTAGTGTCAGATAGACATTTAAATGTTTTTTCAAACCAAGCAATGCAGTGTTGATTGATTAGTTGGAAATGGATAAGTATGAGAATTCTGAACTATTCCCAAATCTAATAGATATTATGTATATATTATATATACCCACAGACCCAAACTATTCACCTAACATTGCTGACTACCTATTACACAGGCAGTGTTCCTAGTACTATGATAGATACACAGTGTGAACTTATGGCTTGTGTCTTTGAGGAGCTTACTGTCTAGTTGAGGAGATAGACTTGTACATGCACAGTAAAACAGAAAGCATTATGAAATTTGGAATATTGTTGTGGGGCTAAGTGCTTAAAGTGTTCAGAGAAGGGAGTGATCTCTTCTGGTAGAAGTTATCAAGATAAATTTCAAGAAAGAAGGGGGCATGTAAGTGCATGTTAAAGGGTGTTGAGCCCAATATGTGCAAAAATGACAAGGATTTTAGTGAAATAGCCAAATAAAATCAAATGTAATGAAAACACATTATGACCAAATCATGCTGATTACATTTAATAGGTTTTCACAAGGAAAGCCTAATATAAAACAGGTTTTGATTCTGCCTCCCCTAAAATGAGTATTAAAATGAGCTAGTTTCCTTTTAGATCTTAATTATTAGAATACTTCCCAAACTTTGTAATTTGAATGACATTTGTAAGCCATAACTCTGAACACTGTATTTCACAGAATGCATTTAGAACTGTAAGACATACAAGATGATTGTTCATTTTATCTTATTAGTAGCTTCCCTGGCCTCCACAGCAG
Organism: Ceratotherium simum simum; assembly: GCF_057802395.1. Lineage (NCBI taxonomy): Eukaryota > Metazoa > Chordata > Mammalia > Perissodactyla > Rhinocerotidae > Ceratotherium > Ceratotherium simum. The sequence continues at coordinate 74,580,603 of NC_141903.1, read as the reverse complement.
TGCTCATCTGCCCCCCACTTCTGACTCAAGTCATGCAGATTGGAGTTGACTCTCAATTACACCAAGTCTTTCTACAAAGATGACAGTCCAAATACAGTAGAGATAAAATACATCAAGGTTTAAAATAGGCCCGTTCAGCCCCAGTGCCGCTTCATCATGAAATGATATAATTCACTGATGCCTCTGCCTAGCCTAACATATGTTCTATTCACAGCCCGCGTCACTCTTCATTTGTAATTATTTCCCTTTTTTTTTTCTTACCCCATCTTGTAATACTTTGCTTGGTTGAAGACAAATACTGAGAGGCAAAGAGTATTATTGTATGATGACCTGTTCCAGGGTGTTAAACCCCTGTCAAGGTTTGATTTTAACATGGGGTATTGATGACAGTACATCAATTCAGGCATCATGTGCTGAATTAGACTATATTAATTATCACTTGAGTGCAATATGCATGAAAATGCTGTTTCATTGACTAAAAGGATCTGACTGAATAAAAATTTATTTCTCATCTGGTTGCTTATGGATAAAGACATTTTTTTCTCTTTGCCTTGGATTGTTCTTTATTAAATATGATTTTTACATGATTGTATGAATAAATTGTCTTACCCAACAACAAAACTGGGGAGTTTTAAACAAAGGAAGTTTAATGGGTTGTCTACTCTTGGCACGTCTCTAACAACGTATTTACAGTTAATAATTTAGGCAGATTATTTATAACAATATTGCCAAAAAAAGTTCTTATTTTCAGCATTTATGAGGAAAAGATATTTTCAAATTGCTGCCTCCTTCATTTAAAGGAACGGAAACTTATAACTTACCATTATTTTCAGCTGAGGGAAGAACAACAGGCTCTGTCTGTCAGCTAACAGCTACATTGAAAAGTAAAACTAATACGACTCCTAAGTTCTGAAAAACAGACATTCACATGAAGAGTTTCAATGATAGACAAAGTTAAAATTACTTATACATTAAGCACTGAATTGCGTAAATACATATTTGCTACGGAGACAACTTGATAATAAAAAACAATTGAAGCCTAACTTTACTACACAAAAGCGCTAGGTGCTTACAGTTTCGATTCAATTATAATGAAAATATCACGTTGGGCTTAAAATAGAAATTTTCTAAATCTTCTCAAGTTATAATATATCTTAAAACTTTTCCCATCAGTATCTTAAAACTAACATATAAGCCTAAATCTAAAATATGAAATTAGAAACCCTAAACCCCAATTTCACTAAAAAATAAAGAAAATGTTTACTAAAACATATATTATTACGTTTAGTCGATGCAATCAGTTCATGTATTAGAAATGATTTTTAATTGCAATGAAAAACAAACCACCACCCCCTTAAAAAAGAAACAGAAATGTTTCTAGCTTTAATATCAGTATTATTAGTAAATATGATTCTACAATTTCCCCCAAAATGGCCTTTTCAGTAAAAATTTCACAAAAGGTCAAGTTTAAATTTTGGAGTAGGGACTTGTAAAAATTGCAAATATATATTTCTTTCATTTATAAAGAAGAGTTGGGGTCCTATAAAGAATGTTCAAATTCAACTTGACAAGTTAAAGGAGTCATCACAACTAAAACAACTCATTCCCATTGCCTTTTCCACTAGGTGTCCCAATTCAAGTGTAGTTATTGAAGGCACTGAGTGGGTCCTAGAAGGAAGGGGGAAGCTGTGGTGATTTGTCCACAGCAAGGCTCCCATGTGCCCCTCACCTAACTTGTCCCTGAGGGTGAGTCCTGGCTATAAAGAGATTCATTAGAAAGGTTATATCCTAATATCATCATGATTTTAGAAAGCAAGTGATTTCTCACCATACTCTTTGAATGATAATCATTGAATACTGCAATGAAAATTAGATCATGCTCAGAAAACAGGGCCCAGATGATGTATCTCTGTTTGGCCTAGAAGATGTTCAATAAACCTCATCTTAGCTTCAAGTTACGAATTGTTAAGATTTTATAAAAATTTTCTGTGTGGGAAGAAACCTGAATATATTTATGGGGGATACACTTGGTGTGGTGGAAAGAGTACTGGGATAGAAATTATAAAAGTCCTAATACACTTCTGGCTCTGCTACTTAACTAGTTCCATGGAACCAAAACAAGTCATTTCTCTGAAACTAGAAAAAATGATGCCTGCCTCTCTGCAGCACGAGTGTGTGGCTGGGATTATTGTAAGCGAAGATGCCCTGATGATGATGAGACATTTCATAATTGCAGGGTAGTGTTGCTCCTGCTTATAGCCTGGTAAGAGAAGGAATAAAATGAGAAGTGACCCATGTCGACTAGAGAAAAGGTAACAATGGAAGATGCTGATCTGGTCAACAAATGTCTCTAATAAAAATGAGCATAGATCTGAAGACTTGCTGGATCCTGTTTAACTGTGTAATTATTCCCCCCCACACCACAGTTTCACACTTTCCCTTTTTGCTCTGTCTTTGCTTTCTGGTTGATCAGATGGTGACCAAAGTGAGCCCTTCAAGGACCCCTCTGACAACAGTAAACACACACACACAGATACACATTGACCTTTCCAATTTTAAAATACCTACATTTGAATATTAACCAGTTTAAAAATAAAAACATTTCACAACTGAAAATACTCCACCCACCCTTTGCTACCATATTCCGAGTTCATAATTCTACAGTTATCACAAGACAAAGGATGGTCCATAAAATCTTAAAAGCAATAAAAATACATTTGTTATTCTATAATTACTAATGCCATTTCCTTTATTCACGAAATCCAAATCCTTATACACTGAGGAATAACTGACTAAATTACCTGTTAATACCTTATACCATCAACAAGTTTTTAAAACATACCTTAAAATAAAAGCTAAATTTAAATAATATGCCCTGAATTTTTATTACTCCAATACAAATTCCAATTTCAATTTATGGGACCAGAAAATTTCATAATTACTTATAGTTCTAAGATCAAAATATTATGTTTAACAAAAGAAAACTAGAATTTAAGTTTTCATGTCACTTTTTAACTTTAAGTCACCAAAATGTTGCCTCTACTCATTTATATAAATAAAATGATCGCTCTTTTGTGATTCATGTATACAAGTCAAAAGGGTTACAGTTAACTTGTAAAACAAAAATTTTCTATCTTTCTCTTTTTCCCTCTCCCTCCATCCCTTCTTTCCTCTCTCTCTCTCTCTCTCTCACATACAGCCCCCCCCCCCACCTTTCTTTAGGGCTATAATCAAAAAAAAAAAATCTCATTGCCTGCTAGTGAAATGGGCTATCACACGGCTATGATACCATCAGAATGCAGTGTTTCAGAGCCACCACAATGTAGGATTGACATATGACATTTATAAAATGTCAGAACCCCTCCCCCAATTTTTACAGCCTATTCCCCAGTAGGCTTTCACGATGTAAAATGAACTGAAGGCAACTGTGTGCTCATTAGCTGTGCCACTTCTGATACATTACATCGATTGACAATGAACCACTGTGATATCAAAGTGCAGGTGTAAAAAATAATAAGGCAACTGCTTGTGTAACAAAATCTCACTAACTGAGAATGTGTAATAAATATGCAAGGAGGCAGTTTTTTACTCATTGAAAATGTGGCATGGGTACATCAAACATAAAACCCAAGAAAGAGTCTGACATGTCACACTCAATTAAAATTTGTTTTCATGACTATCAGCAGAGAGACTCGGTAACTTATCTGTGAATGTAAAAGGTGATTATGCAAGTACCACTAGAAGGATCTCAGATATTAAGAGATTCAGATAGCGCCGGAAGCAGAGCTAAGGTCTAACTCTACAACCACTTTTAACTTTAATAAGCGATAGAGAACTTGTCATAATGGTAATTATTTTAGTACACTTAAAACCTGTTTTAGACATCTCCCGCCTGTTCGAAGAATATATACTTTATTACCTCTCCATGAACCATGCCCCACATTTCCAATGGCCCCAGGATCTTAATGCTTAAAAAAACCCCTAAAGGGGAAAACTTAAAATAATTAATAAAGCAAAATATTTTCATAATAATTTGAATAATGTATTTAGTGTGTGTGTGTGTCTGTATATATATATGACCACATGACTGGTTTTATTTAGAGATAAAAGGGAGAAATATAAGATCCAGTTGAGAGTTTATTTACTATAAAATTAATTACATCACTAATTCCCCAAATCAAGAATATATTTACATTTTATTGCCTTTGAGAGTCATCCAGACCAATAAGTATACCATTATAACTGTAAAATCCTGAACTCAGAAGATGATAAATATATTGGAAAAAATTTGTTTAGTTTTGATTGATTAGTTTGATTTGAATTGACAAAATGATTTAATGTAATGGGCTGTCTGGAAAACTCCAGAACCATATTAAAAAGTTACAGAAGTAACATTGATACTTTTTTTCACAAGAGGGAAATGTCCCATTAGAACTTTTGATGAATATGAACTATTTTACTTTCATGGGATGCCAGGAATCCTGACCAGCTAGGTAGAATCACTATTAAATTCTATCATTGTGCTCACTAAGCCCTCAGTTAAACTTGGTAATAAAGTTACTTAGATAAACTCTTTCCTTCTCAGTAATCTTTAATGGGTCATTTTGAGAAAATATAGAGATATTAAAGGGAAATTACCAAGATATCATTAACAATACTGATATCAATCTTTAAGTACGGATGTTGTGGCCATCACTCCTTCCCATAATTTGTTCAGGTGGCTAACTGCCTTAATAATGACAAGTGAAAGAAAGCACAATAGAAAGAACACACTGTAGTCATGGTTTTCCAACTTTACTTTGCACCCAACCACCTACAGGGCTGGTTACAAATATAGATGCCCAGGACTCATTCATAGGCATTCTGATGAGGTACCTCACAGGCTGGGCTTGGTTTTATGTATCTGTACCCATCTCTACAGGTGGTTCTGACAAATACCCACACTTGCTACCCATTCCCTCAAGATACCGATAGAGAATTTAATATGACATCTTGTTACTCACTTAGTTCTCTCCTTGTGCCTGACGGTGTGCCTCCTCTCCTCACTGTAGTCTTGGCTCCTGTGAGAGACACTGTGAGTCCCTGCTAACCCACCCTCATCAGTCTGATACATGATGTTCTTTCAACTGCTATGGTTTTATAACTCAAATTTCAATAATGTTGTTTACCCTGTCACTGTGCCCCAAAGCCCAAGGAATCAAAGGAATATTCCTCCCTGTGGAATACAAAGCCTACTGGGACCTGGTTCCAATCTATCTTTCCAGCCTAGTCTCCTTCTATTCCAGCCAAATGGTTTGCTCGTGGTCTCCCTAAATACCATAAACTTTTCAGCCTTTGGATCTTTGCTCACATCATTTGTTTTATGCTAATGATCATCCCTGTAAATCTTCACCCATCTGAACCAGATTTCCTCTTCCAAATTCTAACTCAAGGTCCACTTTGTCCTAAATTAGACTACGACTACTCCAGACCAAAAAGAGACTGACTTTCTCTGGACCCTCACAGAATTTTCTGCCATTTGGCATTTTATACACAATATATTCTATTTTCATTGCCTTACAAAATTTTTTTCTGCCAAATATAGTAATATTGAAAGCAGGATCTCATCCTTCCATCTTTTTAATTTCCTTCAGTGCTTTTTGGAGATCACACTTTCAGGAAATATTTATTGATTAATATTATAGAGTCGCATCTTTAGTAAGATACTAAGAATCAAATTGCTGTTGGTAGACTAAAAGAGCTACAGCATCAAAGAGCATGGGTCTTTTTCATTGCAGATAAGCAAGAGTTTGATCACTTGGTGGTAGAGTAAATGGAGATTTTAAAAGGTTCTTCTACACTAAATGTTTCAGCATCACTGCAACACAGACAAATTCACGTGTTATTCACGGGGAAAAAAATTAAACCCAACAAATACTTATCAAGTGTCTCTGCTAAGGGCAAGATACTCTGACCTCGGGTACTGCAGGGGCAGTCACTCCATGACCCCTCAGAACCTGACACAGTGCTTTATATCTATCACACTTGGAATTTCTTTTCTATTCTAAAACTAATTTAAATTAGAACTTAAGCACCTGTGGGAGAGAGAATGATTAGATGCAACGTATTCCCTTATGGAGCTTTGAATCTAGTATTGGTTCAACAGATCAAAAAGCCACTCAGTTTACTGGACTGAAAGTAAATGGAAGTTAGTAAAATTCCAGAAAGTAATGAAATTCATTATGATAATATTAAAGTATAATGGTATATGTATTAACGCAGAGAAATGTAAACATAAATTTAAGAGTCTCTAGATTTTCTCTACATGAAGTACAAAGTCCCCTGCTGAATACAAAGAATGCTCGTGTTTTAAGATGGGGTTATTTATCTTTTGATTTGTTCAGTCAATAAATATCAGAGTGAGTACCTGTATTCATTCATTCATTCATTCAACAAATACGTGAGAGCTGGCCTCATGCAAAGTGTTTCCTTGCATAGGGCCTGAGATAGATTCAGGTGCTCAAGTCTGAAAGGGTTTTCAGCTATTGCTCTTTTTGATGGGATGGGATTGAATGAAAATCCTTTCCATTCAGGCTCTTCTCCTTCCCCGAGAGAGAGAAGTCTTTGCCATAGACCATGCCATTGAAATTGGATTTAAAGGCAACACACACTGTATTACCAAATTTCCAACTGAGAGCTTGAAACTGGCTACTTCCATTCTCAGACATGACTCAGTGCTCTCTCCATTCCTCTGCTCTGGTCATGTGCTTGTATTAGTCACATTCATTACTCTCCTATCCATTGTATTGTAGGCTCCTTTTTGGTATAGACAATGATACTTTATGTTTTACCACCCTCAGCGATTAGTGCTCTGTACCAAAGTATTCAATCAACACTAGTTAAATTTCTTAAAAATTTAAACATTTAAAAATGAAAACATGGTGCTAAATGTGGTTGTTGTGGTGATGATAGCATGGGATATAAAGATGCATAAGGCATAGTTCTGCTCCCAAAGAATTTACATTTTCGCTGAGGAGATAAAACACATTCTTAAATAACTGTAATACAAAGTATGAAGTGATAAGGGTCAAAGAAGTGGTACAAAGGAGGTGCTATGAGAGTTCAGAGGAGGGAGAGATTACTTCCAGCTGTTCAGTGTCCAGTGTTCTGCTCAGGGCAGTGAGGATCATAGGATAAAAGAGACAGTACTTGTGGCAATTGGATATACAAATTCACTGGTGGGATGAAACAAACACATGGTTTCCAAAGATGCACATATTAAATCCAAAAGGATTTATAGTACACTCAGTGCTATACTGTGTGTGAAAGAGAGATATCCATGGTGCAAGAGTGTTTGGGAAAGGCTTCATGGAGACACTCAGCTTTGAACCTTCAACAATGGACAGAATGACTAGATTAAAAGGGGGATTTGAGACACAGGATATAACCTTGGCAATGTGTCAGAAAGGAAGTTGAAAAAAGGAGATGCTACACAGTTGCTTCTCTTTGTAAAAATCAACCATCTGGAGCCTAAGTGTGGCTCATCAATTCCCTCCAATGAACCTAAACGGGGAGAGAGAAAGAGACTAGACGAAGCCTCACATGGTATAAACAGCAGAGAGGGCTTGAGTTGCTCTGTTAGTGAACAAATATCCCTGGATGTCTTTAGGCTTTGACTAGGAATGTGATGGTGTGCCCTCTGCTCCCTTGATCCTGCTACCTCATAGGAATCCGTTAAAGCCATCGTCCCATATTTTAACTCATTTCTGACCTCTGACCCTTGTGCCAGATAACTGACATATTATGTTAAATATTTATGAAACTCTACATAAGAATTCTTTTACTGAAAGATTAAAAAGTGCTATAAAATAATTGTGAGAAAGAAAATTAGTTATGTATAATATGGTAGTAGGCATCAGGAAAAATTCATGGAATTCCTATTCCATCTTAAGGAAAAATCGATAAAATGTATTTTCTTCTCCATAAAAACTTCACACTTTGCTCATTACAGCTCCCAGATGATGAACCCTTACATTTTCAGAATATTCTTTTCACTGAAATGGACACTTCTCCTCAATCCATCTTTGGCGTCTATTTCGAATGGCTTCAAGATGTAGGCTAAATGTTTTTTTCCTCAGTTTTATGCTTTGTCATTGAGATATTTGCAAAAACCAGAGTTCTTATTGAGTTTAATAATTTTGTTTTTATATACATGTCCTTCCTTCTAAGTATATTTTTAAACAATACATTTTTATTCATGGTAAATTCATATTTCATTACTTTTTGTCTTGAACGGACATAAAAACATGAAATTAACATAGTGGAAAAATAGTACAACATGATCAACTATTTAGCATACCACAATAAATTACGTGAAAGTAAAACTACTACCAAAGTAATTTTTCTTATCAACAAGTAATAGGTATTAACTAGGGTAAAGTTATCCCCAAAAATGATGTGGTAAAAAAGAGTCTGACCAATCATTGAGTAAGAAAGGCATATGAACTCGACTCTAGAATTCTGTTATAAGAATTTGGAAAGGTTTTCAAAATTTATTATACATAATATATAATGAAAACTTCTAGCTCCATTTTGAAAAGCTTCTTGTCATTTGCTTATTTCATGAGAAAAATCAGACAACCATAAGATTTTTATAATGGGTTCCTTAATTGCACTTAATATGACTAACTATACATGGCAGACACACAACACCCATGTACTTATATCAAAATATCATGACAATTGTGGTGCATATTAAAAGTATGCAGGGTCTACTTTTGTTTTGTAAAATTGTAGAAAATTTGTAAATAGCAAGGGTGACCTCCAGTGTGCAATAGGTTTATGTCATTGCATTTTTTCAGCAACAGAAACTGCATTGGTCTACTCCACTTTTCTAAGAGTAGTAAAGATAAGGGGAAAGGGAATTTTCTGTGTCAAAAAGAGTTTGTAAGTTCAAAGCAATTGCGTTGTTTTGTTTTTTGGCTTTTTTGAAGCTTATGATGTTGCTTGGAACCTGAAAACACAAAAAGCTTAAACCGTGGGAAAAGAATCTGTGACTAATAAAAGTTAGAAAACTATCTTTCTTATATATGATCTGATTAGGACTTATATTCTTTAAAGCTTTGAAGAATAACCTGAATTTACATTTTTTTGGAAATGAAAATTCAAAAAGGACATTGTTTAAATTGACACACTGCCATGCAAATAGGAAACTCCCTGACATAATTTCTATACACTTACACCAAAAACACAAACGAACACCACCGAAAATCAAATTTAAAAACCTTTTTAGAAAGTCTTCAAGTTCCAAAGCTTTTTAATGTAGATAAAATTTCTTTTTATGAAAAGCTATAATGGCTTGCCACAGTGTATAATATAATTTCTATTTGTCTCTAATCTCAACACAATAAAAACTATTCACATGAAAAGAAAAAGCATGATGCTTTCCTTACAAGCCAACCCAACATCACTCACTTCATCTTTTACACCGCAAATAAAACAAATCACCCAAAACTACCAGGGAAGTTTTCTTTGCAGATTTTATTTTCATTTCTTTTCTTGGTAAACAACCTAAACTTTGGGGGAATGAGGTTTCTTTTCAAAGGATTTTGTTAGTAAAACATCAAGTTCTGCCTTAGCTAACCAGACCACACAAAAGATCTAATTATATGATGCCCACCAGAGCTCCTGCCTGTCAGAGTCAGTGTCACTCAAGTTCTGTCACTCTTTCCATTAGGCATATCTACTTTCAAAGGTCTAGACTGTGGACGTTAAAATTTGCTCCAGGCTGACTCTTGGCATAAAAGGTATAAGGCTGAGAATGAATTGCTTTTTATGCATATTCATAACAATCAGTGTGCACTTTTCAAATTCCTAGACGGGGAAAAGGGTACATAACTGCATGTGATCTGATTTGTTTATGCAATTTATAATATGCATAGTGTGTGTATAAAATGTTTACTAATAGAATATAGTTAATGAATTATTTAAAATTCACATTGGTGATAATATGATATAATTTTAATAAACTATGAAATTCCCAAGTATGGTATAATCTAAGAAACGATAATTATTCCTTTGGACTTGTTATGATCTATCATGTCAAGAGTCTGTGTGCTACCTGCTAAGAAATGCCTGAGCAGGGCCTGACATGATGGACCCTAATGGCTCCAAAGGAGGCATTATCGTCTATTGTGTCAATATTTTGCGTGCTAAACAGGATTCACAGAAGAGTTCTAAACCAGGCCTTTGCATATCAGACAGTAATGATGACTCAATCTATTATGTCAATAATATGGTATTAAAAAGTCATTCTCTTGAATGTACACAATTACATTCGTAGGCATGTTTTGTCAATGATCTGCTTAGAATACTCTTTGAGAACTCTCAGAAGATAGCATCTTTCAAATCTCACTGGAATAAGATTTTTTTCATTCTAAATATTTATTTTTGAATGTCATCTTTAAATGTGTCAATTTAATACCATAAAAAATTTTTGATCAAAAATTAAATTCACCTGAGCAAATTATTTTCATAGATTCCTCTTAAGTCAAATTAGATTCTCTAGGGCCCCCCAAAACATTTTAGATAATTTTGTAAATAAAAAAGATAATTTTAATTTCCTTCCTAAAGGAAACGACTCAGAATTGTCAATGCAGCTTTGACCTTAATTCACACCAATACCTGTAGGTGTTCCAAGGGGCCCAGCCTTGAAAATATATACATACTCATTACAGTCTACATTTTTTAATTAAAGGAGGAAAGATTAAGGCCAAATATCAGTCTACATTTATTTTTGAAGATATCATTATAAATGATGATTTTCTCTTGAAACAAATAATTTGTTAAAATGTGTCAGGATTCTACTTTATTTGAAACATCAATCTTGGAATGTTGATTATATCTTTAAAGACTAAGAATTACTAAGTGTTGCTTAAGAACTCAGTGAGTATCTGTAAAATAATATGTAAGCAAGAAAAAGCATGAAAGTATTAAATTACAGTCCAATTTAACTTCTTTCAAAGCTACATTTTAGGACTAGGGAGAAGAGAGTAACTTTTACGGCTTAATATTAATACATTGACTTCTCATCTTAGTTATTTGTTAAAAACCTCTACTGGCAAAACGCCAGCTACATTCATGCACCAAGTTGAAGATCAGGAATTTTTAACAATAGTATCAAATGCCTTACATTTAAAATAGGAATCTAATAAAATGCCTCCTTTTGTAATTTTATACAAATGGATTAAGCATCATAAAAAGTGGATTCAGTGCTTTTTTGTGTGTATTGATTTTTAAGAAATAGTTTCTCAGATGTGTCAGACATGCCTAGATTTTTGAGTAAGAGAGCATTTTTTTTTTTTTAATCTTGGCTCTGTTCTTATAAAGCAATGTTTTGGCAAAGTCGGCAAGTTCCTTAAATGAAGATCTTTTTTCCCCCCTTCTGGGTATCAGGAGACCATTTTAATTCACTCACCAACTAAATTCTCAAAGGGACTGGTGTATATGGTAACATAGGAGCCAATATCCTAGCTATCAGTTTTCATACAGTCTAGCTGGACCTTTACATTACGGCTGCCCCACATTTATTGTTCTTTCATTGCATCTGTCAGCATTTCCTGACAGCATATTATCGAGCACATGGCTACAAAGTCAGTATCAATCAGGCCACGATCATGCAGATATAAGTAGCAGACTATTGATAATGGGCCTTAAATCAGATCATCATGGTTTAAGCATAAGATTCTTAAAAGGCAGCAATCTCACGGGAACTCCTACTTGCTTGCACCTGTTACAAACCCTAGAAGCCAGTTTCTACCTACTTCTCTGAAGGGAAAAAAAACAAAAAGGATCCATTAAATGCACATACACCGTCACACATTTCACCACGTAGAATGAAGCAAGAAAGCAAAGGCGGCAATTATAATACAACTTTTGCTCCATTTCTTTAAAAATATGCAGAAGTAATATATAATACCTCCCTTTACATTAATGAGCCCAGCCACCAAGCCCCACACACACCTTACACTGATAACAGCAGTTTTGTTGTGCTTTAGAAATGTCTTACTTCAAAAGCATTTCAACTTGATATGGCCATTTAACAAGAGAGTGAGAAGATTCAGCGAGTTTAGAGGTATGCTACACCAAACTCAAGGCACCATGTTCAAAACAAAGGCATCTAATTTTTCCCAGACATAAATAATAAAACAAAACAGGAGTTGCATGCAAATTTAGTAACACAAAATTTAAGGTGATAAACAGAATGGAGGCTGGCTTCTTGTTAGTATTCCTTAGTTATCACCATAATTGCTGCATGTCTGTCATCACCAGCAAAAGAAAAAAGTGTCTTTCTCAGCTGCTCCCCTGCTTGTTTTGTTCGCTGTATTCTTGTAAAGTGGGAGAAAATAAGTGTCATTTAATGAATAGTGCTATTCTTTGTCTGACAGCTTCATATCTGTTAGGTGTAGGAGGCCTAGTACTTTCTTTTTCTGATAATGTTTTTGACAGTGTGCTAAATTCCTCCCCCAAAAGGCCGGCGTGTATATTCTGCTAAAAGGGGCTTCATCTACCCTGAATGGATGCCCTCTTTTAACCCCCTTCAGCTTCTGTTCTTACATTAATTGAGCTGATCAGATTGAGCATATGAATTTGTCTTTGATGTATTCGTATGTTTAGTTGACGTTGCTCTCTCTCTCATTGGCAGCGGACAGAGCTCTCAGACAAATAGGACTGTTGCCATGGTAACAGGCAATAGCTAGGGATCTCTTGAAAAATATTTTTATTTCAAAATTCAAACTGGAAAATTCTCACTGGATATGGTTCTCAGTTCTAAACGTGTCATAGCTAATGATGAATGCAATTAGGAATCCCACCAGTGTTTTAAATAATAAATTAGCCTAATTTTCTAGGCCTGGCATGATGACATACAAATACTAAAAAGGCGTCTTTTTTAAAATCCATGACAAAGGACTTATTAATGACTTTTGTTCTTAGGATTTCAAATTAAAACGGATGGTAGGCTAATGATAGTGCATGCTATCTGCTGAAAACCAGAGGCCTGGAGGTAAACTTATTATTTTTTTTAAAGAAAACACTTTAAGCTGCTCTGATATTTGGTTATTTCATTAAAAAAAAGCAGGTGTAGAAATCCTTCTATAAACATAGAAAGCTATAGCAGTTGGTAAATCTCAGTGGATAAAACATGCCCATAGCCATTTTTAATTACTGAGCATGAAAAAAAGAGATGGATGGTAAACATAAGTTTTATAGATCACTATCATTTTACGATGGTGGAGTTTTCAAATTCTTACTATTTAATCTGAAATACAAAGATAAAATAGAAATACATACTTCAACATATGATATAAATTGTAGTTATTTTTAAAACAATTTATTCATGATTCTACAATTCCAGTTATATTAATTATTGTTTCCCCTGTTATGGGGCTTGAAGAACAATGAAATCACTGTACAATTGCACAGTTTCAAGGATCTGACATAATGTCTAATCACAAACCAAATTTTTCTAGTCCTTAAACTCTTTATTTTTAGCATTGTTCAGTTCTTTGATATCTGTTATTCACTGTGTTATACGTTAAAATGCAGAACTTGGCTTTTTGATGCTAGATAACTGGCAGTGCTACTTTCTTTAATTTTGAGTCAATATAATAAAATCAAGCAAACCCATGTGTATTTTGGGTTTGTTGGAAGAAAATCGATCTTACTCAAACCATAGAATGTCAGCATACAAAATAACCAACAAAGAGGTTAAATTAAATCCAAATGGTAATGAGTGTCTATAATATATGAGTGTTCCCATGTTAAATATGGCTTTACATCTGTACATATAAAAAAGTTTGGGCTTAAAGCAAAGATAGAAAAAAGCTAAACCTAAGATATTAGCAGTTACTAACTTCTACTCTTTTATTATTACTTTCTATATAATAATTTTGTTACCATGGTCTAAATAAAATACGACTATTATAAGTTTTATTCTAGGTTATGCTACTAAATCACCTGAAATATTACTTTTTTCCTCAAAAACTGAAGTGTAATATTTCCTAAAATATCCACAAAAAACCTGTTTTATGAAAAACTGCAGGGGACTAGCAAACAACATCTCAGCTTCTATTGGTAAGTGAACATTTCTCTCCTTAACTATATTTCTGGTCTATTTCATTAAAGAAATCCACAGTGAAGACAGTAAATCCAAATCGACTTGAGAGTTCACATGCATAGCTGTGGCCTCCTGAAGCTCTCCTGGAAGGTGAGCACATACCTTGGGAGGTCCAGGCATGCCCCTCACCCCACCTGGCTGTCCTGAGGGTCATATAGAAACAGTCCACTCTGATGAAGAGGATACATATACTGTTTCTTCCTCTACGAGGCATTAGTTGTTCTTCTGAGTTACACTTTCTTTGCACTCTTTCAGAGGGATTAAAAATAATTTTTAAAAGTTCCTTTTATTGTTTTTTAAATTACAAAGATAATTCATATTTATCACACAAAAGCCAAAAAATATCTTGAAAGCATCCCTTCATCCCCAAAGCTAACCACCCTGCCTTAAAAGAACCACCACCTTAAAGTCAATAATGGGTTATACATCCTTTCAGACCTCTTTATATTAAAAGCCATTTTGAAAGTACCACATTTCATTTACCTTCTACCTTATAAGCCATGATAATAAGTAGCATAAGAAAGGGAAAACAGAGCAGGAAAGTTTTCCTGTTTCTTTTTCCTATGGCTAAATTAGATAGTAAGATGTGAGAAATAATACTGTTTCACCTCTCACTCATCAACAGCCACAACCCTGGAGCAGGGAGGAAGTGAATTCAGGCGGTTCCTACCACACCACTGTCAAAACCCTCTAAAAGCTTGGAAGTCATAATCTTCAACATCTCCCAGTCTTCCAAGGTCTGGGAGCTACTTCCTTGATGTGACTAACAATCCAGAAGTCTTAGCACATACTCCTCACCGGAGTAGCATATTGCCATGTTGGGTTGTAAAAGAAAAGCCCTGCCTTTAAGCGTTTAAAATATTTTGAAAATTCAAAGCATGCTGATGCCAGCTTCTTCTCTTGCCCGGCACTGTGCAGATCTACTCCAAATACAGAGTGGCTCCTCGACTTTGGCGCTCAAGGCTCAAATCAGCTCCATAGGCAAACCAAAATGAAAGCTAAACACATTGTTACTGAAACCTATGCTGCATTCGACAACTGCAGGGATATAACTTAAGAACAATTTACCTCAGAAAATATAAGGCAGCACGGGGTAGTGGAAAGAGACCTAGATTTGGAATCAGAATGACAGGGTCAGACAATTCTCACTAGCACCCAAACCTTAAGTGACCTTCCTGAGTCATAATGTCTTCATCTATGAAATAGGGATCATAACATGAGCCCTCCTTCTAGAGTTATTGTGCAGTGAAAATGAGATAACACATACGAATGTGTTTTAAAAAGAACTTAAAATATATATAGATTGCACTTGAACCCTATATTCTTTATATTTTAAAAATTAGAATCAAGCATATTGATTTTGTCAGGTAAGCTACATTCCTCCATAAAATCTTCAAATTTATACTTATCAACCATGGATAACTAATTTAATTTTATAACGTTAACACATTAAAATACAAAATATATTAATTAAAAAAAACGTTACTTCTTTATTATGAAAAGTAGTTTATTTTTAAACAATATTTAACTTAAAAATGTGTAATTCCTATATACCATTTTTTTCTGCAACGGAATATGCTTTCAAATTTATTAATTTAGAAAGTAAGAGAAATTAGAGAGAGAATTAGTCAAAGGCAAAAATGAAATGTTCTCTGATTCAGTAAATTAAAATTAAACTATTTAAGAATAATACAGAAGAATTTATTGTGATATAAAATTTTTAGTTTACATATTTCAGAAAATTTAAATATAGACTCATCATTAGTAATTGTCTATTATAGATTATATATAAACATGTATACTATGTCTATGTGTATATAATAGATATAAAATTAAGCAAGATGGATATAAATACACAAAACAGTCCCTCAATTATAAATGGATTATATTCTGAAAGTTGATTAGTAAATTGCTTATTAAGAACTAGGGATATATCTTCTCATAAAAACAACATTAATATGATGTAGTGGGCCCAGGCTACCTCAGAAAAAAATCCATTTGACCCATAATTTACCATAGGGATTAATTACCATACATGGACATGATTTTCCTGTAGAAAATACACATCTGCCCTTGCTGGTGACCCCAGGCTCTTTCAACGATTATTGGAGAGTTAGAAAGGGTGGTTGGTACAATGGGCTGAGCTCTGAGATTACAGAGAGCAGATGCCAATTTATTTACTTTTAGAAGAAAAACCAAACTCAAAAGATCAGGAACAGGAATAGGAAATTAAAGCAGGGGCCGGCCCGGTGGCCTGGTTGTTGGGCTCACGTGTTCCGCTTAGGCGGCCCCGGGTTCTCGGGTTCAGATCCCAGGCCCAGACACGTGCACCGCTCATCAGGCCATGCTGTGGTGGTGTCCCATGTGCAAAGTGGAGGAAAATGGGCACAGAGGTTAGCTCAGGGCTAATCTTCCTCAGCAAAAAGAGAAGGATTGACAATGGATGTTAGCTCGGAGCCAGTCTTCCTCACACACAAAAAAAGAAATTAAGGCAGAGACTATATATGCTATTTTCTGGTACATAATAAAGGGTTAATAATTATTAGCCAAAATAACATTAACTAGAAGAACTAAGCAGGTGGGGATTTGTGGGAAGTGAAAGGAGGTTGAGGAATTGGGACAGGATGAGGGATATTGGCACTGTGGCAGCAGCAGGAAGTGGAAAAAGAGGAGAAGCTTAAGAGGGATGATTTTTTCCTAATACTATCCCTCCTGTCCCCACAAAGCTTGTTCTGGATTAGTCCTAAATCAACCCAAGAGCAAAGTTAGAAGCACCAGGAGAAACCTGGGGGTGAGGAGGTACATTTCTGTAAATGGGGTGCCTGAAAAGGAGAGGGATCCCCAAAGTCACAGGCTGTCTGTGAATATTTGTGAGCTAGGTGACAAACTGAGGACTTGAGGGAGAAGGAGGGTGGCACTTGATCACTCCCTCCCTCCCTGAGAGCCTCAGGGGGCTCTCAGGACACAACATTCTCCCAGTTTTCCTCCTACACCACTGTCCATTCTTCCCCAGTGACCTAACCGATCTTCCTCCTCCCAGCTTCTCCATGTTGGGGTGCCCTGAGCCTCAAGTCTCAATCAAGATGATCCAAATCAATTCCATCATGGCTTACAAATACTATCTGAACTAGGATGACTGCCACAATAACTCCAACTCCAATCTCTCCTTTGAGTTCCCCATTACTATGTCCATCTCCTACTCCTGCTAGATGCCCTAAAGGCATCTCAAATGTAATATGTACAAAATAGTATTCTTGATTTTTTCCTCCCAAACTTGACCCTCTCCCATGTCTCCTCATCTCAGTAAATCACACCCTCATCCACACAGTTGTTCAGGCCAATAGCCTGGGAGATATCCTTGATTCATTTCTCACACCTCACACTCAATCCAGCAGCAGTCCTTCAAGTTCTATTTTTCATATGGTTCAACTCAGTATCTTCAGAATAGATGCCAAAGTCCAACCAATTCTTTTCGTCTCCATCAACCATCACCTGGGACTATTGTTGCAGCATTCTAACTTTTCTTTTCCGCTCTTTCCACCCTTACAGTCTAGTCTTCCCATAGCAATCAGAACAACGTTTTAAACGTATAAGTCAGATTAAGTCCCTTTAAGTTCAATATCCTCCAAAGACATGATATCACACAAAATTAAATGCTTCCTATGCGATCCGCCCTCTGGTCACTTCTTTGCCCTCCTCTCCTTCCTCCCTCGCCTCACTCATTTAGCTCCAGTCATAATGGTCTTCTTGCTCCTCCTGGACCGTGTGGAGCTTGTTTCTGCCTGTGACCAGATGGCATGTGCTGTTCCCTCTGCCCGATGTGCTCTCTCTAGAAATTTGCATATCTTGCTCCCTCAGGCCACACAAATACTCCTTTCTCATAGATGTCTTCCTTGGTTACCCTACCTAGAAAGTCATCCATTCTCCACACTCTTATGCGCTTTACTTTACCACGACCTGATGTTACATATTTATTCATCAGTTCATTGTCTGCTCTATCATTACAGTGTAAACTTTATGAAGGTAAGGATTTTTGTCCAACTTGCTCTCTACTCGTCCCCAGCCTAAAATAGTTCCAATCGAGTAGGTACTCAGTATATGTACGTTAATTGCTCATTTCCATTAATCAATAAGTTTGCTCACCTCAAATCTTTTGTGTTTTACAATGGAAAAATATTACTCATATTGACACACAGAAATCATAGAAATGATTGACACATAGAAATGTTCTTTTTTTTGTTGTTGTGAGGAAGATCGGCCCTGAGCTAACATCTGCCAATCCTCCTCTTTTTGCTGAGGAAGACTGGCCCTGGGCTAACATCTGTGCCCATCTTCCTCTACTTTATATGGGATGCCACCACAGCATGGTTTGACAAGCAGTGCATCGGTGTACACCCGGGATCTGAACCAGCGAACCCCGGGCCCCTGCAGCGGAGCGCGTACACTTAACCGCTTGCGCCACCGGGCTGGCCCTGACACATAGAAATGTTTTACAAAGAAAAATGTTATGTTATGTGGCCTATAATATTTCAGAATATAGTTTGCATGATTATTTTTCTTATAGTGATTTTCAAAACCAGTTGGATTTTTCAAAAGCAGTTAAGACCTTTAAAAGTAAGCACTTTGTAGAATTATACGCTAGGAGAGGAAAAAATGAAAAGGCTGACAAATTCTTTACTCTTATATTTTTAAAATGTGTTCTGAGATTTAAGAAGTAATTATGTAACTCTTCCTACTGAGATTTTGTTAAATAATTTACTACTTGACAGTTTGTGTCACAGTTTTTCACACTATATCTGGAGTTATGAACGAAACTATAAATGGCCTACTACTATGATCTAAAGCAGAAATTCCAAGGGTAGGGTAAAGTAAAAATCCCAAGGGTAAAGAGTTATTTCTTTTAAAAAAGTGAGCATTGCCTTTTATTTATTTATACCATATACTCAAAGTTAGTGGCATGAATATTACTAGTAAAAAAGCTGATATTTATAGAGTGCTTACTTTGTGCCAGGTACTATTTGAAATCTTTTACTTGATAAATTCATCTAATCCTTGTAACAACCTTACAAAGTAGCTCCATTTTACAGATGAAAACACTGAGGCATTGAAAGGTTGGCTATCCGGGGTCACAGCTAGAAGGTGGCAGAGCTGAGATTTGAATCTAAGCATCTGGCTCCAGAGCCTGTAAACTTAACCACATGGAGTAACACCACATGCACTTTGCTCCATGATTCTGCCAGCAAAGTGTATTTCAGTTAGCAAAACAGAGGTTTTTATATGTAACAGATTATCAATAATGAGCAATTCTTTCCTAACACTGTACTTTGAAGGTAGCTAATCACCCTTTGCTCTGAAAATGTTGGTCTTGGAAAACGGTTTATTAACACATTGTACATCTGCTAGTTGTCTTCAATTCTTGAAAGGTAGATTTATTAAAATTATGTTTAACAGAAAATAAATTTTAATTTATTTCTTATTCCAAACTCCAAACAAACTGTGGACATCTTATCAACGCAAAGATATTGTTTTAAATTGATTTGTACATAATTTGGACAAGTCAAAAGCCACACAAAAATTTCGAAGGCATGCTAATGATGAATCCTGCTTTTAAGGTCTTAGAGACCAGACTTTTTTTACTTTTACCCTGATTTCTAACAACTTTGATTTCATTCTCACTGGAAAGTAGAAACCACAGAGATAAAAAAATATTTCAGGCTTTAAAACTCTTTTCAGAACAGAATAATATATATGAACTAAGCCACAAGAGGCACAGATTTCTTAACCAACTACCTTTTAATATCTTAAATTTCTGTGTCATTGATATGTTCTCCTTTTTAGGTAAATAACCTAAAAAGGCCAAAAAATAAGTTTGCAATAATTTAAAGGGTGTCCAAACTACCAGAAACTAATCAAGGTTACCCATCTAGCTGCCAAATAAGGCCATCATCTATTAACTATATAAGCTAATAATAGAAAAATCACTATACACCTCCTATATGTTAGATTGTCCAACACTCTGCATTCTACAGGCATGCTTTGCACTCCAGCTGTAGCAGTAAAATTACTGAAACTGTAATTCTCTTAATATTTAAATAATATATTAAAATTTAATTTTCAGCACCTGGAAGAATCTGTTTGTGTGCCAGCAAATGAGGTAGCTGGGCTGGAGCTCCTATACATGAGGGACTCAAAAACAACCTATCACAAATAATTACTAAGCTAGAGCAGCTGTAGTCACCACAGTAGTCATTTAAAAATCAGGTCAAAGTTGCTTGAATTCTTTTCCATTTTCAAGATACCGTGCGCATAAATTCTGTGGTGTTTATCTTTTTCTATTTTCCGCATTGTGTAAATTATTTATTTTTACTGGTAATTGTAGATTGGGGTGGAAAGAGTAGCAAGGACATTTGGTGAATTTTTTTTTTAAGTTGGGTATGTTAAAAGAAATTAAGCCCCTGATATCTGAAGTTCTTTAAATGGTTTACGTGAATGTGACTATCCAAAAGCATATGTATTTGTTAAATCTGTTGTGTATCTGTGAATACAGAAACAAAAAAAACCTAAAGTATATTTATTGCTGCATGTGTGTGGCTTTCCACACACATTGTGTCTGAGTAAAATGAGTCTAAATATAGATGCATACACATACGTCATTAATAAGATCTTCTTCACTGTATTCTCTCTCTATTTTTTCAATACGTGATGCCATCTGGTCCATATATAAAAGAATTTTAAGTTTTTCATTTATTAAATTTGAACAAATTACTAGGGGAGAGGACTAGTGAATTGAAAATTCAACATTTTATATTTTATACACTTTCATTCACACCTAAGGAAATAAAACCGTTTTAAAGAATGTCTTGTAAAGACACACTTCCTAAGTTCACAACTGTGTCTGGAATTGGGTAGGTGTTAGACCTCTCCTCTTCCGTCTCAGAATTCCTAATGTACCTACTGAGAAACAAAAACTCAGGAGAACGTGGGGCATCTTAGGATTTTTTCCATCACTTTAGCGAGATTCACATTACTTTACCCAAAAGCTCTAGATAAAACAAAAATTAATTTGAAAAGTATATTTAGTAAAAGGAAGGCAATGACAATAAACTCCTTTCAAATAGAAATTTTCATTGCTTTGAGTTATTTTTAGATTTCCAATCAGATTCTCGGATATGGAAAAAGGTCTATATGTCTGTTTTTGGAAAGCATCGAATGACATCCTACACCTGATATTTAGAAAGAAAATAAATTAAGATTTTTTTGTTGGAGGAAAAGTTGGGGATTAGGGGATAAGAAAAAAATGTACCAAGAATTTATACACTATTACCTTCAATCATTTTGATGCAAGTCATTCATACCACCACCATGCTAACAAGACATCCAATTTACTAAACAATGAATACTAAAAATACATTTAAAAGGTACAAATGACTGTCCAAAGAACGACACTGAAAAATATTAAGTAACAGCTCTACCTCAAGATAAGCCTCACCATTAAAGAGTTTTAATGAAGAGAGCCTTCAAAGGCTAAATCAGGAGGCATTGATTAGATTGCCTCTAACTTTGTGTTTTGACACCTTCGTCTTTTGTGGCATTATATTGTCTCTGTGCATCTTACAAAGGAAGCATTTTACTAGGCCCACACAAGAACAGGAGACAGCAATGCTTATAAAAGAGACTGTCAAGGGTGTGAGCCAAAATGGGTCTCATTTGGATTTCAAGTGAAGAAAACTCCTAATGCATTTCATTACAATGTATGCGAACCTCTGAAAGGAAGGATGGATTGGGATTCTCATCCCTATTAATTTATTGAAATGGATTCAGTTTTTTCTTGTATATCAAGAGGGACCATGTGTTTCAAGCAAGGTAACAATATTATAGTCCCAATAACCAAATATGCTATGATTCAGTATGCCCTTCTGTAAGATAAAGAGGATGCAATTTTCTTGATAATTGGGATTTGAGTTTAAAAATAAATCCTACAAGAGCTTGGCAACAAATAAATATTCTTTGTTACTATCAGTTTTAAAGATATGATCAAGCTGCTATACAACACAGGGATTGATTCAGTCTTTGTTACCAGAACAGGCTTTTTACCCTTTGAAATCCTATTTTTTCCCTTACTACTGTCATTCACATATTGACTTTTTATTTTATTGAGGAATTGTGTGCGTGATGTAATTAGGATAAACCAATGAAAGTCATATTTTATTAAAAGATAGTGAAAAGAGAATGCCACAATGTCACAGCATTTTAAGCACTGTATTGTAGTCTATCTACACCTTCCTTCATAAGAATGTTCTAGTCATCAAGGCACCTATTAGGTAAATTCATGGTAATAAAAAAAAAATGCACTTATATTATATTTGGCTGATTCTCCACCTTTATTAGAATGATACCCACAATTCAAAAAATTTCAATCCCTAACCACAGAGAAATGCTCTTAGACATCCTAAATAATTTCATAAATCCACAGGATTACAAATATAAGACATATGCTCTCATTGCTCTTTAACACCATTAACATTTAGAGATGATTGATTATGTTATACCAATAACATTCAGTGAATTCAAAGCTGATCTATTTTTTATGTAAATCATACAACCTGCTAGTCAAATTAAAGGTTAAATATACATAAAGTCTTAGAATAAAATACAGATAATCTTTCACATAGAACATGGACCCACGATACACATTCTCAAGTGTAATAGGAACCATGGATTCACAGGTTGTTTACTAATTAAATCCAGAAAAACAGCACGAGCATGTCCTCCTTATGTTGTTATACATTTTATTCCAAATGGGAATAATATATCCACAGCTAAGTAGAATTACACAATATAGCTAGAAAACACAATTGGAAATAAATGTACATTTACAAACTTGGAAAGAACCCTGTATAAACAAATTCATATTCATCATTTAAATTTTCCCATGGATGTGACTATTACATGTACTCTTACTGCACCTATTTTAACCAAATCTTCAGCACGTGTAGATACACGTTGATGCATGGTGTATGGATATATTCTTTAAGAAATACATAACTATACACAAAAATTCTAACAGCAAATCTCAATTAACTTTAGTATATGCTTATTTTTATGAGAAAGTTTACACATCTTCCTGTAATAACTACAATAGAGAAATTTTTTGAGGAATTGTAATTAAATTAAAATGATGCATGTTTCTTATTTTTATCTTGACAGTTCTTGTATTCTCAAGCAGAGCCCATTACACACAAATATACAGCAGGTTACTTGTTGAATAATGTATTTCAAGTACTTAAAATTACTGGGGAGTTGTCTAAGATCTACATGTGAATACATATTTTGGCCTTAATTTTCATCACTGCATTTCTTCAACTGCTATCTACTTACAAAGCTGTTAGTATCAGATTTTTTTTCAGAACATAACAAACGTAATAATACCATCTTTATGATCTAAACTTTATGACATTCTGAATAAAACTGACAAGTATAAAATTTGATCCATAAAATAACTGATATACTTATGTTAATTCACCTTTTTAAAGATATTATGTGTTGCTCCGTTTTTTTCACAAGGATTCCATTCATACTAGAGACATGTTGAAAAACACTGTATTTTCTCTCAATAAGGAAAATCACTTTACCCACTATCATGCTTGTTCTGTCTCAATAAAAAATCAATCATCAAATGCTTCCAAGTTTTACTTGTTAAACTGCCAATTTATGCATACAGTTTGGCTCAGCAGAATTTCACTCAGCACCATTTCTTTCATTATTATAATTTTGTACGTCTCATAAAATGTCTTCAACTTGGGGAGTAGGGTAAGTTACAAAAGTTTATACATGCTTCTATGCAGCATTTAATGTTTATAGTTAAAATACAGTGGTAGGATGTAGTTCCAAACCATCATTTTTAAAGAAAAAGAAAAACTATATCTTTCTGTGGTTTTTCAAAGTAATAAAGGCCTGATTGATCCCACTGACTAAGGCAATTGAATCGGTTGTCTAAATTGTAGTAACGTCAATGTCAGATATGTGGTTATCTTTTCATCTGGGCCCATTCTTGAATGTAAAAATCAGATGTTTGAAGGACATTTCACTGACCTGTTATGGCCTCTACGACTCTCAAACACAATACTAGTATTCCCTATATAAGTGCCACATTTTGGATAAAAACCGTTTCATCAATGACGCCTTTGCGACATCTGGCGGTCCTTAGGATATATAAAAATTACTTTTTGTTTTTCCAAATCTATCGGTACTTGAAATTCCAGTCCAAAAGCCTTTGATACCCCCTAGCGGGGGCACAAAAGCACTCTGGCCTGTAAGCTAGGACGTGGACTACCATGAATCCATATGGTGCAAAAGGTCACAAATCTTGAGATGTGGTGACATCATGACAATAAGACACTTTCTAGACAGAAGCTGACCCATTTTGAATATAAAAAGAACTCTGATCACATGTTCCCACACATTTAAAACTATAGAGAAAAAAGAAATATGCTAAGTGCCCTATGCAGAAGCTGAACACTAGTGTTTGAGGGTACCTATAGTTCTTACTTTAAGGAATACTGCCCAGAGATTTCTGGCAAGATTGCTTTAAATGATCTAAGAGTCCTAGTTTTTTATGTTATAAGTTGATGTTCAGCAAATGTTAATAAGCGGGGAGAAGTGGCTGAATCACAGGGTGCAAGTTTCTATGCAATCTTCGATTCCTTTTTAAATTATTAATCCAGCCGTACTGAAGCTTGTTCTGCATGCTTCTGCCTTTATTTATACTTCCAGCAAAGCACAGAACTTGAATATTACTTCATGCAGAAGGAAAAACTGCCCTTTGGATTTTTATTCTTATTCTATAGGCAATTCAGTATGAGGAAGGGGGAATAAAAATTCATTTCCATCTCTTCATCACACTTTCTACAGGTATATTTATTGTCCACAGTGAGAAATCATGACTTTGCTAATTCTTCGCTCAGTAGGAGAAAATTACATGCCCTATACAGTTGATTTTTCATTTATTTTGAGTCTTGGTGAAGTAGCACACTTGATAGCAATAAGATCAAATTCAAATGTACTGTGTTGAGTCTCCATTTTTAGCCTTCTTTTCAAATATTTATCTGAAAATCTATATTATTTTGGCTTTAAACTAATACTTTAAAGAGATTTTCCAAAGAAAAGAACTCACATTTTCCAGATTTTGTTTTATAATCAATATTTAATATGTATCTCACTTCTGATTTTTTCAAGTGATTAATAGTTTATAGGCAGTCAGTGTAATAGACAGTGGATTCACTTCTCCTGACACAGTACTATGACTTATTGTATTAATGCATACATTACTGAGCTGCATTGAAAGATATTTTTGTTTCATAAGTGAATCAATTTGTTTTCATTTATAAAGAACATATAAAAACTATCCCTGTAGAAATGAGATTAAATTTACATGCAATTGTAAAAAATTTCACGTATATTAAAAAGTTATCAGGTGTCTTCCATTAGTTACATACTGTTCTTAGAGTGGTAATAAGTTCCCTTGATAGTATTTATAGATTGAAATTTGAAATGGATATAGATACTTATCTTTTAAAATTATTCCATCTTCTCCACTTTAACAATACAGAATCATATAGAACAATAAAGTAAATAGAGATTGATATTGCATTGTCTCGTCATTGTTTAAGGATCTTGTTTGATTGAGAAAGTAGTGTGATATAAAAATTCCAGTGTGCATTATTTTTAAAAAGAAATAAGAGGAAAAAAGTAAAATGATCTATTATCACTATATTATTTGCTAATATTTTAGACTACAACAGATGGTTTGATAAATAATAAAGTAAAAACTATAATAAGATATATTCAGTAAAATAATGGCATTTAATCAAATATCATTCTTTGTCCCAAATGCACTTTGTATAATAAAATAAATGTTACAATGAAAGCTAAAAATAATGATCATGGACATACCTTTAGAATAATATGACTTGAATCTTTTCAAATGTTAAAGCAATAATTTTGATCAAGGATAATACCAAATATACAATCCTCCTATCTATAATAAGTATAAACTAGCAAAATATGTTTCAAAGATGACTACATATACAGATATAAAGTAAAGTCATAATTATGACTTTACTTTATGAGTCTTTCTTTTAGAAATAGATTTGTAGGATGTTATGGAGAAATTTTACTATGCAACTTCCAAGGGCCACACCAAGAATTATCAAAATAAATCCTGCCTTCAACTCTCAATACAAAAAAATGGAAATTTTGCCACATTATCCAAGTATTTATTAAAGTTATTTTGTTTCGTGAAGGCTGTGTTGGAAGCAGCAAAAAGGAGAACAGACACAGAAGGATTAAGAAAAATGAGAAAATAAAATGGAAATAAGCAAACAACTAAAGATAAAAGATGTTAGATATGGAAGGCATTGAAGGAGATCCAACATAAGCATAATTGGTATCCCTAAAGAAAAGAATTAAACAAATGGAATGGGGAAAATATCCAAAGATATAATTTAAGAAAACTTACCAGAAATAAAGTAAGATTTGAATATGCAGATTGAAAGGACACATTTCCTTGGGAAAACTGACATAGAATGATAAACACCAAGACAAATGCTGGTAAGAGAACTGATCTTCAAAGATGAAGAAATAATTATTTTGCCTTTCAGGTAAAAACATCAAGTTACTCAAGGAAGAAAAGACAGGCTGGCTCCAAAGCTATCTAAAGAAACCGTGGAGCTATGGTGACAAAGTCTTTTGAGAAACGAAGCATTTCCCCATTAGCATATACCTAGTCAAGCTGTCATTCAAGAATAAAGACCAAAAATATTTAAATGTGCAATATTCAAGAAAGACAACTATCATGATCCCATCTTGAATAAACTGCTAAAGACTACATTTCAGCTGAGAGATAAATGGAGAAACCACGGCAAAAGGATGACAGTGAGAATTGAAGCCATTTAAATATACAACTAAGATTAAAATAACTATGAAAATTATGGTAAAGGAACAGAATATCAATGTTAAAATCAACACAATTTACAAATAATATAAGTAAAACTTTCTTGATAAGAGCTGAGGAAAAAGGTGAAACTTAAGGTGAGTACATTAATTTACTTATCTTCTATATAGGAGGTCAAAAGATATCCTTTAATTAACTACACGCATATTTAAAGTTATAACTGTAAATAACAAAAGAACCAAGAAGAATAGCATATTCAACTAAAATTAGGTGGTGCAGAGGAGGGAGATTAGAAAGGACAGGTGGGAGGAAGTTGAAGATACTAATTTTATCTTATTCATTGTGGGAAGTCAATAGATAAGACTAAAGAAACATGAATAAGTACGTTATATAGAGTTATATTTATACAAGTCATTAGAAGAACTAACAGCAGAAAACAACTACTTGTCGGGGGAAGCTGAATGGCTGGAGGACACGGGAGGGAGCCTTATGTTTCACTATACATCCATTTGTGACTTCCAATTTTTAACTACATCTGTAGTTCCACTTATGCAAGACAAATACTTTTTAGAAGTTGAAAGTATCCAACATATCTTAAATATGATTCTTAATAACAAAATACAAGTCTGATCATGTTGGTCCCTCCACCCACGCTCACCCACTAAAACATTTTTCATTTAAGTTTCCAAAACCTTAAAGCACTTCACAATCTGTAGTGGTTTCTCTCTATGACTTCATAGAGGACCGCTCTACACCATGCATGCTTTATTCCTTCCACTCTGAGCTCTTCTCACTTCCTTAAAAGTTCTGTGCTTCCTCTTCCCACCAGGCCTTACCTCTGCTACGCAGACAGTCCAAGAAGCCCCAAATTACACTTCAGTGTGAGTAAGTGGAATACATCGCAGAGTTAATTAACCTAGAGTAAATTAATGTTTCCCAGAGGAAATGATACCAAAGCTGAGACCAGAGAATGAACGGAATTTAGCTAGTTAAAGGAGCCAGTGAAAATTTGTGCAGAAAAAGAGGGCAGCAAGCAAAAGGTATTATAAGGGGGAAAGCCTGGCAGTAAGAGAAAGCAAAGACTGTTGAGGAACTGAGTGAAATGTAATTGAACCAAATTCAGTAAAACACTAAGGGGACAATGCATTACAACTAGATTGAGTTGCATCCTGGTAATACAATAATGATTTTGAATATGATGTTAAATAACGATTTTCTATACTATGAGTCACATAACATAAAATACAGTAAGTTCTACTATTATACCTCTAAAGCCTTGAACAGTTTCTGATATGTATTAGGAATATGATAAATATTTGTTGAACTAATGAAATTTGAATAGCATTGAGGAAATGGTCACATCATCATCAAATTACTTCAAAAGTTGGAGTTAACCAAATAAAGCCCAGTCAATCCCACCTTTATATTAGCAACTGATGGAGTGCTTTGTTGATAGTGTTCACATTATTATAAAATGTAAAGTGCTGTGTCTGGGGAAAATGGAGTAAGTCCACTGCAGCTGAACTTTCACACTGATGCAACTAAGGACACTAGACAAAATAAAAAACAAACAAAACAAAACAGTACTCAAGGACTATGAAAAGTAAATTACAACACGCAGATTAGGGAGGGAAGCTTAAACTTGAATAAAGACCAATATAGTGGCAGTGAACTTCCTGGGTTTTCTTTCTCTCCCTTTTGGTCCTAAGACAGGTTGAATCAAGGACGCTGTAGCAGTTGCAATCAGCAAAAGCTTACAGACAAGCCCATCCTTCTGGCCAGAGGATGGGAGAAAAAACTCCCTGTGAGCCAGAGAGTTGAACATATTCCTGTGTTTTTCTCTTTTTTTCCTTTCCCAGTCTTGCTCTGTGGCCAGCTCTGGTCACCCATCTGCATTGCCATGGTAGCAGCAGTGTGAGCACCTAAGACCCTGGGAGAAAATCTGTTCTGGATAGAGGAACCAGGAAAAGGGATGCCTATTGTACAAGAGTACTGAGTGAATTTCTGCTATTTCCCTTGTTTCTTGTCACTTCACCCCAAGGGCAGTGCTAGGAATAAAGAGTTGTGTGACAGTGAGAGAGGCTTATACTCTCAGAGACTTCAACATTTCTGGCCAGAGGACCAGGAAAAGGGCTCCTGGAAGCCAGAGAGTATTGGGGGAAATCCCTCAGAGAAGAGAGCAGGAAAGGGGATCCCTAATTCTGGACATGAATCAATAGAAGTCTCAGGCTCTACTCACAAGCTGTGCATGTACAGAGCATACCCAAAGAAACATAGCAAAGGCTTGAAGATCTGAACTATAATATAAACACTACGCAAGTCCAAGACCAACTCCTGCATGGCTCATGAGAGGGGCAGAACCTGAAAATTGAACTGACCTTGCAACCACCACTCACAGAAACTGAGATGGAACTTGTAGTCTGAGCCTAACTGGTTTGATTGCTTGCCAAAAAACAAAAAACAAAACAGAAAACAAATTAACATTCTTCAGAGGCTTATAACAGGATTCATAGCCTTGCAATAATACTAAGGTCCAGAATACAATCCAAAATTTCTCAACATAATAAGAACCAGGAAAATCTGACCAATTTACAACAAAAAAGGCAATCAACAGATGCTAAACTTTAGATGATCCAGACGTTAGAATTATCAAAGACTTTAAAGCAGCTATTAAAACAATGCTTCATGAAGTAAAAGTATACACTCTTAAAACAATTGGAAAGATTGAAATTCCCAGCAGATAAATACATTATCTGGAATAAAAATTTCACAGGAATGGCTCAATACAAGAAAATAAATGACAGAAGAAAGAGTTAGTAAACTTAAAGGTAATTGTGGTAGGCTTAATGGTAGTTCCCCAAGATGCCCATGTCCTTACCCCCCAGATCCCATAAATTTTACCATACATGGCAAAAGAGACTAGATAAAATTAAGGCCAGGATTTTGAGATGAGGAGATTAGCCTGCATTATCTGGGTGGGACTGATGTGATCACAGAGGTCCTTATAAGGAGGATGCAGAAGATCAGAGAGAAAGTTGTGTGATAAAGCAGCAGAGATTGGAGTGATGCCTTTGAAGATGGAGGAAGGGGCTAAAGAGGGACATTACATAATGACAAAAGGGTCATTTGACCAAGAAGAAACAACAATCCTAAATGTGACTACTTCTAACAACTGAGCTCTAAAATACTTGAAGTGAAATCTGGTAGAACTAAAAGGAGAAATAGACATGGAATAAGTAGATAAAAATCAGCAGGGATATAGAAGATTTGAAAAACATCAACCAACATGACCTAATTCACATTTATAGAACAATCCACCCAGCAATAACAGAATACAGACTTATTTCAAATGCATATGAAACATTCACTCAGAAAGACCATAATCTGGGCTATAAAACAAAACTTAAGATATTTAAAAAAATTTAAATCATACAAAAAATGTTCTCTGACCAAATAGAATTGAAGTAGAAATCAGTAACAGAAGGATAACTGGAAATCCCTAAATATTCAAATATTAAAAATGAATTTATAAATAACCCATTGCTCAAAGATGACGTCTCAAGGGCAATTAAAAAATATTTTTAGCTAATAAAAGTGAAAATGCTGTACATCAAAATTTTTGGGACACAGCTAAAGCAGTGCATAGAGAAAGAAATAATAAAACTGAGAGTAGAAACCATTAAAATTGAAAATAGCAAAAGCAGAGAAGATCAATGAAATCAAAAGTCAGTTCTTTACAAGGATCAATAAAATTGATAAACTTCTACTGACTCCCCTTCCCCCTAACACAGAGGAAGAGAAAGAAGAGATACAACTTACTAGTATCAGAAATAAAAAGGAAAATATCACTACAGACCTTACAAACATTAAAGGGGTAAGGAATACTACAAACAACTCTATGCGCATCAATTTGACCATTTAGATGAAAGGGACCAATTCCTTGGAACACAACTACAATTCATTTAAGAAGAATTAGATAACAGAAATAGACATATCTCTTAGAGAAAATGAATTCATATTTATAAATCTCCTAGAAAGAAAATTCCAGGCCCAGATGGTTTCACTGGTGAATCGCATCAAACATTTAAGGAAGAAATAATACCAATTCTTCACAATCTCTCCAGAAATTTGAAGAAGAAGAAACAGTTCTCAACTCATTCTATGAGGTCTGCTTTACCAGAGAACCAAAAACAAAGACAATATAATAAAAGAACAGCTAGTATCTCTCATAGACACAGACAGAAAAATCCTCAAGAAAATATTAACAAATCGAGTCAAATAATATGTAAAAAGGATAATACACCACTAACAAGTAGAGAACGTCCCAGGAATACAAGTGTTTCAAATACATTTGAAAATTAATTTATGTTAACAAGCTAAAAAAGAAAAATCACACGATCGTAGATGCAGGGAAAGGATTTGACAAAACTAAATATCCATTTATGAATCAATCAATATCCATTTATGAAAAAATAAATCACAGCAAAGCAGAAATAGAGGAAACTGTCTTAACCTGATAAAACGCATCTATCAAAAAACTACTACAACAACATAATTAATGGTGAAAGACTGAATGCTTTCTCTCTAAAAAAGGCATAATGAAGGATGTCTGCTCTCACTACCCCTATTTAACATATTACTGGAACTCCTAGCCAATGCAATAAGGCAAGTAAAGAAATAAAAGGCATAAATATTATAAAGGAAAAATGGAAATGATCTCTATTTGTAGATGACATGATTGTCTATGTAAAATACATCACACAGTTCACCAAGTCCAAAACAGTTATGCTGAATACTGGTCAGCTTCCAGAAAACAAATTTCCTATTGTTGTTCCCAGAATGAAAAAATAAAAAGCAAAATAAAATCTTCACAACCTACTTTTTTAAAGTCCAGCTTTTCTGATCATGAAGCTGGAAACTCACTCCCCATTTGGTGAGATCTTCAAGCTCAGAAGAGCAATTCTGCTTAAATTTTGGCATGCACTTCTGTTTAAAAATATAGAATCCTAACTCAAGGGAAACAGGAGGTGTATCATGATACACCAGGTTACAACGCTGTAACAAACAACTTCAAAATCTCAGGGATTTTTACAGTTACTGAGCTGAATAAAACCAGGATTTCTTCTGTTCCCTTTATTCATCAATTCTTGTAAGAGTTATATATGTTTAACTATTGCAGATTTTTGATGTGTATTAATATATGATTGTTCAATTTCCCCTTCATTACTCCCCCATATGAATTTAGAATCAGTTGTCAAGTTCCCCACTTCATCGTCCCCCAAAATTCTGTAGGATTTTGGGTATAAATTGCATTAAAACTATAAATTAAGTTTGGAAAAATAACATTTTTGTGATATTCGATTTTCCTCTTTAGAAGCATATTATATTTTTCCATTTATTCATCCTCTTTTAAATATTTCAGTAAAATTTTTTTTTATTGATGTTTTAATGGTTTCTAACATTGTGAAATTTTGGGTTGTACATTTTTGTTTGTCCATCACCATATATATGACTCCCTTCACCCCTTGTGCCCACCCCCCACCCCCACTGCCCCTGGTAACCACAGTCCAGTTTTCTCTGTCCATGTGTTGGTTTATATTCCACATATGAGTGAGATCATACAGTGTTTGTCTTTCTCTTTCTGGCTTATTTCACTTAACATAATACGCTCCAGGCCCATCCATGTTGTTGCAAATGGGACGATTTTGTCTTTTTTTATGGCATTTCAGTAAAATTTTACACTTTTCTTAATATAGATTCTGCATTTTCTCATAGAGCTTATTCTAAAGTAGAATATTTTATGGTTTTTATTACTATTGTTATTGCTATTTGTCATATTTTAAGTTTATCGCCACTATATAGGGAGACTATTGATTTTGTACATTTATTTTAAAATCAGCTTTATAACTGACCTCTCATTAATTCTAACAGTTTCTAAGATTAATTTTATATGAAAAATATATCAAAAAATAATTATCATTTTATTTCTTCTCCCTCACATTATATTTCTTATATGTATTTCCTTCCTTACCACAACAGTTAGAACCCAAAGAATAATGTTAAACAATAGTTGATGATATCAAGCATTCATCCTATTCCCATTTTAATAAAATCATCTCTCTTTCATATAACTGATTATGATGATGATGATTGGGTTGAGATTAAATTGAAGGAATGTCCTCCTCAGTTTTAGTTAACCAAGAATTTTCATCAAGAATTATGTTGGATGTTATTGAATGCCTTATTATCACTTACAAAAATTATCACATGGCTTTTTTATTTAACCATGTCACGTCGCCATAATATTTTAAATAATCATTATCTTCCTGGAATAAATCCAACTTAGTTGTATTGCATTATACCCTTGTGTCCTGCTGAATTTGAGTTGCTCATATTTTACTTAGCATACTCTCATTTATAGTTATCAGTGACAGTTGTCCAAAGTTTTCTGGAAGGCTATCTTCATTAGGGCTTACTTTCAAAGTTACATAGATTTAATAAAATAATTGGGTAGGTTTCTGTCTCTATTCTCAAAAAAGGTCAGATAGCATAAGAATTATTATTTCTTGAAGGTTTGGGTCCAGTTGTATGATGAAAAGTAACATTTAATATTTTCAATTGCTTAGATGATATTCTTTTCAGGTTCATACATATTTTTGGTAAATTTTGGTGATTTGATTTTCTTTTTAGAAAAGTGTCCAATACGTCAAAACATTCAAATCTATTAGAAAATGAATATAATTTCCAACTTTTAAATCTCAACATCTGCTGTCATCCTATTTCTATTAATTCTCTTTGTTTTCTCAATTAGATTTAGTACTCATGCCTTTTTAAAATTACTTTATTGACATATTCATTAATTTTTTTTCAGAGACTTCTCATTGGAAAGATAGAGGCCAGAAGGAAGTGGAATGACATATTCAAAGTGCTAAAAGAAGGAAACTATCAACCAAGAATTCTGTGTACAGCAAAATGATCCTTCAAAAGTAAATGCAAAATAAAGCCATTTCCAGATAAAGACAGACATATAATTTGTTGTTAGCACAGCTGCCTCATGGGAAATACTAAAGGAAGTCCTTCAGGTTGAAAGGGAGTGATATCAGATTAGTAAGTAGAGTCTACAAGAGAAATAGAAGCCCCAGAAAAGGTAAACATGTGGGGCGATAACTATAAAAGACTGAGTAAATATTCTTGCTCTTTTCTTTACTCTTTTCTTTACAAGACATAGTATTGCATAAAGCAATTTAAAACTGCATTGTTGAGTTTAAAACATATATAGATTTAATATGTATGGCAATAATAGCACAAAAGAGGAGTCAGGAATGGAGTAATACAGGAGCAAAGTTTCTATATTCTACCAAAATTAAGTTAGTATTAATCTGAAGTAAATTGTGAAAAGTTGCATATTTTAATACCTAGAGTAACCACTAAGAAAATAACTTTAAAAAATAGTAAAAATTCAGTTGAGAGATTAAAATATTCTAGAACACAATGAGTCTTGTTCTGCTACCAAATTAGACTACCATGCTAGATGAGATTCAATACACGCCATTAATTTCAATGAGGTTTATGTTTGGACCAAGAAAATCATCTTTCATTTCTGAGAATGCTCTACTCCCTTTCTCACTTTGGAGTTTGTGTATGCGCCTAATCTCTGGCACTGAAAAATACTATCCAGATTTTCCTTGACATTGTAAGTAAAATGTTTGATTGAATTAACCTATGATACATTCTTAGCCTATACTTCAATTATCATTTTAGCTGAGTTATTTATACAAAATGATTAAAGATAAATTTTGAACATATGAAAATTAATAGAAACATGAATTATTAGTTAATATGAACATTCATATGTATTTTATATTTTCACAACTCAGGGTACCTGAGTATACTTTTCTCATATCAATTTAAGTTCATGGTAATGGAAGAAAATAAAACAGTCTGAATGATCAAGTTACTAAAACTAATGTGGTACTCTTGCAATATAATACATTAATTATGTTGACATTACATGAAAAGGTTCATGATGGATACATGTTATTGACCTTTAGCTACTACTCTCAAAGGCACATGAAGCTATACTGGCCTAACTTCAGGTTTCAAATATAAACATTAGTTAAGCTCCTTAAGGGAGTCAGGTTGCAGTGGGAAAAATAAAATGTAGGAAAATTTTGCAGTTTGCAAAATTCAAATTGTACAATTATTCACCAGGCTATTCACTGTATAGTCTAATACTGGGAGGGGCTTGAGATGTATCAATTAAGTAGAGGAAAGAATACAGTGTGCATAGATCTACATATTTACTTTTTCCATTCTTTCTAAGCACAAATCTACTGGTGGATTCCTGATAATTTCAGTGTGATGTTCTTTTTCTCAAAGATGTTTTTTTGTGTTGGTGAGGGGAAGTCTGTTCATGATAACTTGAAAAAGTAAAAGTTTCAAACAAAAAACGATAAGATCTGCTTATAATAAAATAGAAAATACTACTTTAATCATTAAAGACAAATAGTAAGTTCATAGAAAATTTCTGAAAAAATGTTCTTGGTCATATACTATGTAAACATAATTTAGAAATGTGTGAAGAAGCTCCATATTTCTTGATATCAAATGTAGAGTTTTGTTTAAAATTCCTATGTAAGAGCTTGCTAAAATTCTCTATCCGATAAAGTGGAGGCCCAATGAAACCAGCACACACTCTGCTTTATATGAGGACAGCACATCTATTCAAAGCTTCTGCAAATCGGCTACCCCAGCATCATTATCACTACTACCTCAATCATCATCATCATCATCATCATCATCATCATGGAGTACATCTAGCTGATCAAACAAATCTGAATCATGGCAGTGATCATTGGTCACAGATATAAAGGTTCTAGGTAGGACGGAAGGCTGAGTCTGAATACATTAAGTAAAGGAAAACACGACCATTAATGGAAGAGTGGAACTGAAGATAGGTTAGCATTTTCATGCAGTTATATTTGTTCTTATCCTTTTCCAAATATTATTTTAGACAGAAATATCTTGATTAAGAGAAGCACAGAGAGGTCAATGAAAAGTACCTCTATTGCTTTTTCAATCTAGTGAAATAAAAGAGATTTATCTCTTATCGTTACTTCTATTGCTGCATAAAACCAGAACAATACTTTTAATTGTTTATTTGAATAATCTGGAATAATGAGACATTTGAGACATATTTCAACAAAAATGTATTATACTGAGGGGAATAAATACAGACTCCCTTTGTCTCTGAGTAGGAACAACCTGAAGGATTTGCATCAAGATGGATTAACTACTTTTTTAGCAATAGAGATACAGCTAGTAAGCAATTAAATATATCGAAACAATCAAGTGTGCCTTTTCCTTCAATTAACATTCTGTTAAACTAGTCAACAAAACTTTGTGAAATTTCTACAGAAATACATATCTAGCAACATTTTAAACCAGTTGTAAAACAAAAAGAATAATATAATACATATGAATTTGGAGGGTCAATAACAAAATATCTGGTGAAAGGCTGAAATTCAGAGAATCAAATTTTAAGCATTTTGGTGTTTGGAAGTCAGTGATAGAGAGACTAAAGTCAGAACTTTGAGAACTACCAAAAAAGTAGAGACTGAGAGTAGTTGTAGACAAAATGTAATCTCCGCATATATCATACAATAGGTAACAAGCTGAAGTTGTATAAAACCATTTGTTCAAAAATTTATTCTCATGTTGCATTATTTATAGAAATTTAGGAGGAGTCTCAGGTAGGTTATCCCCCTTGAGGTCAAGAACGGAAGAAGATGCATACTATGACCACGTCAATTCAATATCATATTGGAGATCTTAATGAAAGTAATAAGGCAAGAAAAATCGAAGAAAAGCTCTAATAATTGAAAAAGCAGTAATTAAGATATTGTTATTCCCAAGGATATGATTATTTTAATAAAAGATCAAAAATTTTTCAGATAAAATTATTAGAATACGTGAGTTTAACAAAGCTGCTGGACTCAATATCAACAGGTTTGTTTTACCAACAAAGAGAAAATAAAAACTTACAAATATACAACATTTATAATAGCATTAGATATATCAAATACTTAGAAATAAACTAATGCAAGATGAACAAGATATCCATATAGAACATGAAAATACATTAAGAAATATCAAAGACCCATAGAGGGATATGCCATGTTCATGGTTTGGAAGCCTTAATATTATGAAGATATCAATTACCTCCAAATTCATCTATAGATATAATGCAAATTCAATCGAAATCCCAACCCCCCGCCCCCTTTAAAATATATTGACAGCCAATCTTAAAATATCTTCATGACTTTGGGGGAGGAAAAGATTTCTTTTAAAGGGAAAGAGAACTAACATCCAGACAGGAAAATTGTTTTATAAATATTACTATATAAAATTAAAAACTTCTATTTACCAAAAGACATCATCAAGCAAGTGAAAAGACAAGCCAAGGAATAGAAGATATTTACAACAAAGGGTTTGTATCTCCCCATCTATTCACACAACCATCCATACATCTATTTATATTTCTTCATACAAATTAATAAAGAAAACACAAAAGATCAATAGAAAAATAGGCAGGAAGCTTAAACGCATTTCATCAAAGAGGCTATCCAAATGCTTAGTAAATATATGAAAAAAATTTTTGCCATCATCAGTAATCACATCTGTCAGAATGGCTAAAATCACATTTGTGTTGGTAAGGATATGATGCAATGAGAACTCATATACTTCTGGCAGGAAAGTGAACTGGTACAACAACTTTGGGAAATAGCTTGGCATAACCTAAACTTGAACATATGCATACTCCATGACCCAGCAATTCTACTTCTAGGCATATACACAAAAAATTACCCACACATATACCAAGATTCACGTACATGAACATTCCCAGCTACGTTATTCATAATAGCTAAGAACTGGAAACAAGCTAAATGTTCATCAACAGTGGAATGGATAATAAACTGGATGTAGTCATACAATGGGATACTATACAGCAAAAAAAAAATGTGCAACTTCAGTTACATTCAACTACATGGATGAATCTCACAAACATAATGTTGAGCAAAAGAAGACAGAATGAAAAGAAAATATGTATATTTCATTTATGTAAAGTTTTTAAAAAGAACAAATTTACACACACACATGCAAAATCCAAAGCCCAAAAAACAAAAAACAATAAGGGTTGGCAAGGATATGGGGAAATTGTAATCTTTGTGCATTGCTGTTGGGAATGTAAAATGCTGCAGTCACCGTGGAAAACAACATGGCACTAGTTCCTCAAAAAATTTACCATAGAATTACTATATGATACTGCAATTCCACTTCTCAGTATTATACCCAAAAGGACTGAAAGCATGGACTACAATAGATATTTGTATACCCATGTTCACAGCAACATTATTCACAAATGCCAAAAGGTGGAGGAAACCCAAGTGTCCATCAACAGAAGAATGGGCAAACAAAATGGATCTATACATACAATGGAATATTATGCAGCCTCAAAAAGGAAGGGAATTCTGATACATATTACAATTTGGATGAGCCTTGAAGAAATTATGTTAAATGAAATAAGCCAGCCACCGAAAGACAAATATAGTCTAATTCCACTTATCTGAAGTACCTAGAATGGTCAAATTCATAGAGGCAGAAAGAATGGTAGTTGCCAGAGGCTAGGAGAAGAGAAACATAGGGAGCTATTGTTTAATTGGTACAGACTTTCAGTTTGGGAAAACAAAAATGTTCTGAGGTGCTGGCCCCATGGCATAGTGGTTAAGTGCACACGCTCCGCTGCCAGCAGCCTGGGTTTAGATCCCGGGCACGCACTGAGGCACCACTTGTCAGGCGATGCTGTGGCGGCATCCCACATAAAGTAGAGGAACATGGGCACGGATGTTAGCCCAGGGCCAGTCTTCCTCAGCAAAAAGAGGAGGATTGGCATGGATGTTAGCTCAGGGCTGATCTTCCTCACACAGAAGTGTTCTTCCAGAACACAAAAAAATGTTCTGAAAAGGGATAGTGGTGATGATAGTACAATAATGTGAATGTACTTAATGCCACTGAACTGTACACCTAAATGTGGTTAAAATGGTAAATTTTATATTATGTATATTTTACTACAGTTAAAAAAACACAAACCCGGACTATAGCATTAGAGGTAAAGATGTGGTTAACCTTGGCGGAGAAGGGAGAAACTAGTGTTTGGAAGGGAGCGTGGGGGCTGCTGCAAGGGTGCTGGCAATGTTCTATTCCTGGGTGTTGGTTATCAGAGTGGTTAAATGAAAGTTTGCTTTATGATACTTTAGACAGTTTCAGATTTA
This sequence comes from Ceratotherium simum simum, assembly GCF_057802395.1. Lineage (NCBI taxonomy): Eukaryota > Metazoa > Chordata > Mammalia > Perissodactyla > Rhinocerotidae > Ceratotherium > Ceratotherium simum. The sequence goes on along the minus strand of NC_141903.1, from coordinate 74,541,164 downwards.
AGTTTTGTGTTCTTTTCTGTTTATTATACTTTACAATTAAATCTTTAAAAATAACATATATATGACAGGCATGCTTACAGAAAACAAAATATTCACATTGTATGTCATTACAACTTGCATTTGGCCAGCAGTGAGTAGTAAAAGGACGTAGGCTCTGGAGGCAACCACCAGCCTTGGACTTGAATCCCAGCTTGGCCCTGTACAAACTATGTGACATTCAGAAAATCCTTATATTCTTTGAATTTATTTTCTTATCTTTACAATTAAGAACATGACAAGTGTTTTATAGAAAGTTTTGAGGATTACAAGTTTATGTCAAAATACACAGCATGTTGCCAGTCAAGTAACGAGGGCACTACACATATCAGGCTCTACTTTCTTCCCTTTAGAAGACAAATTTCTGCACATTTTTTAATCGGTTATGATTGGATAGTGGAGAATATTTTGTGGAACAGCCCCGAAGAGTACAGATGAAGTTGAAAACTGCCCCAGATTAAGTTATTTGAGAGAAGCGGTAGTTCATACTCTCATTTTAACTGATAATATTAAAAAACAAGCAAACTGGATTTATAACTTTGCCTGAGGATATAAAGTCATATTTTTAAACTGCAAACAGACAATAAAGTCATGAAACAACAATTAGTTAAATATTTTTAAAGAGCTGTTTATTATAATAATGAAAGAGAAAATTTAACTTTTAAGAATTGCTACTACTTAACATTTTTAAAGATTCCTTTTGTATCCAAAAGACAATGGGACAGTCTTTGATTTTCTATATACCTGTTACAGAAATTTAACTGTATATCATATAAATGCTTCTAGTTTCATCCAAATCTAATGTTCAATTATCCATGTAATTATCTCAGTAGAAATCATTATACCTCTTTCTAATTAATTTCATTAACACTTTACTGGTAGGAATCTGGATGTATTTAAATGCAGTTCTCAGAGTTTTTACTATGACAAGTAAAAGGAACATTTCCATATTATTTTAGAGGGGTGTATAATTACTAAGTTAAAATAACAGAAAATTATTAGCCACTAACAATATAGATAAAAAATAAATGGGGCCGGCCCTGTGGCTTAGCGGTTAAGTGCGCGAGTTCCGCTGCTGGCGGCTGGGGTTCGGATCCCGGGCGCGCACTGACGCACCGCTTGTCCAGCCGGGCTGAGGCCGCGTCCCACATACAGCAACTAGAAGGATGTGCAGCTATGACATACAACTGTCTACTGGGGCTTTGGGAGAAAAATAAATAAATAAAAATTAAAAAAAAATAAAATAAATAAATGGCCATTAGGCTTACTTCAAGATATACTTACTTCAAGATATATTGGATATATTGATTCCAATGACAACATCTTTTTATACATCTTTTCATTAAAATGAAGCTAATTCAGTCATTTATTCCAACTATGATGAGATTGTGATGTGACAGCTCTTTCTTCTAGTCTTTGCCAACAAGAAAATAGTTGCTAAAAGTTATGCACTGATGTATATAGACAGCAAAATGGGGTGAGAGAAAGGGGAAAATTCATGAGGATGCTCAAAACAAATGTTTTGAGACTAATATGAGCATAGAATACTACATGTAAATGGAAATTTCAAACACATATATCTTTTAATTGGAAATTTAATCTTTATCATTATATTATTATACACTTTACTTTCTAATCTATCAATATAGTATTATATACTGTTCTTCATCAAACTTACTCAGTTAAATAAGGATTGTAGATGAGATAGAATTTTTAGTAGTCCAGTAAATTCTCAGTTTATAATTCTCACTCTTCCATTCCCTTTCTGTTACATTCCTATATTGCTATTGATCCTCCAACTATTTTCAAATCAAAATAAGTAGTTATGGAGGGCTTCCTCTCTGCAAGTGTCTAGAATAAATCAGCTTGGTGTCTCCCTAGACAAAAATTCCCAGGAGAATCTGGGGTATATACAAATTGTAGAAATATCAGAGTTTGTACAATTTTATTTAGGCAACCATGAAATGGGCCTAAATTAACTTATTAATTTCTAGTTGTAAAAATCCACCCCCTGACCCCCTGCCCAGGTCCTTTAAAGTAACTCTTTAATATGGACTTAAGGTCAACATAGAGTACTAACCATAATATTTTATGGGAATTTATTATATATAATATACTAGTATTTTGGCAGACTAGAGATTGACAAGGGATGTGAATTAAAGTATGACCCCCTGAAGGATGTAAATTGTGATTTCTATCTTCTTTTTGAGCTTCCAGTCTATTTAGTCTAAACATTTATTCATATTTTTTCCCAAGGGACAGAGAAACAATTCAAAAAAGTGAAAAAATGACTAACTTCATTCAGCTTATTTTTAATCAGAATTGACTATGAAGGAAAGCATTTAATTCAGGTAATGAACTTCATAAGGGACATTGCAAAGTCCTGCTATTTTAAAGAATGTTTCTACCTTTTTCAGTATTAAAACATTTTAAAAAAGATAAAATAAGGCCATGGAAGAACTTTAGAACTTCATAATTGAACTGCCCTATAGTGTATGAAAATATGGTTTGTAAGTTGTTTATGAATAAGGATGTGTCTTACACTATTTTGTACACTATGCCTTTTCCTATACTAGTGTGGTATACCCAGACTTAATATGTAGAGGCTTTGGTATAACATCTTTGGTCTTTGTATATTTAATGTTTACTTACTGTGTTTAGGAGATCAAATCGCCCACCTCAAACAATATTATTGGGGTGTTTTGACTCTGTTTTCACCTTAGAGTTTATTGTATTTGATATTGCTTGAAACATCTAGAAAATTAAATAGAGTTTGAATATGTTTTTTTATATGAGAACTCTCATTATAATGGTATCTACTAGGATGATATTTGAATGGCAAGTAAAAACTAATAAGAGAAAAGAATTGTCCAACTCACCTTAACCTGATGCTTCTCAAACTTTAATGTGCATATGAATTACCTGAGTACTTTGTAAGAATGCAGATTTTCATTCAGTAGGTCTTGGGTGGGCCCAAGATTCTGCATGTCCAATGCTGCTGTTCAAGGGACAAGCTTTGAGGGACACAGTCCTAGAGAACCCACACAACTTACAACTGCACCTGGCTTAATTCTATTTCCTCTACTCAATGAGTACCAATGTACTATTCAATGTTTTAAAGTTAATAAAATGACACTGCAATGAGGGGGAAAAAATGAATCATTCAGTGTTATGTATTAACTTCCACTTGTACAAAAAGCAAAAATACAAGCTACTGTAGGAGTTACAGAATAGATCTGGGAATGTCAGACTGACTTATGACCATCACATATATTTTACTGGATTTCATTGAAATCCCTCCCAAAATATAAACTAAATATTCCTTCATAAATTTACTGTCATTTTGTTGCAAGACTCTTGACAAAACCACACATCAAACTTTAGGTTTAACTTAACTTCTTTAGAGATGTACCAATTTTATAAAAAATAAACTAAAACAAAATAAAAATTGATTCCGGGCCGGCCCCGTGGCTTAGCGGTTAAGTGCGTGCACTCCACTGCTGGCGGCCCGGGTTCGGATCCCAGGCGCGCACTGACGCACTGCTTCTCCGGCCACGATGAGGCCGCGTCCCACATACAGCAACTAGAAGGCTGTGCAACTATGACATACAACTATCTACTAGGGCTTTGGGGGAAAAAAAAATAATAAATAAAAAATAAAAATTGATTCCTTGGAGATCAAAAGAAAGAAATACAAAAAGTCAAGCAATTAACTTGGAGTAGAGAACTTCTTTTAGTTAAAAAAAAACACGTTACAAGGGCCAACCCAGTGGTATAGTGGTTAAGTTCACGCACTCTGCTTCAGCGGCCCGGGGTTTGCAGGTTTAGATCCTGGGCACGGACATATACACCACTTATCAAGCCATGCTGTGGCAGCATCCCACATATAAAGTAGAGGAAGATGGGCATGGATGTTAGCCCAGGGCCAATCTTCCTCAGCAAAGGGAGGAGGATTGGCAACGGATGTTAGCTTAGGGCTAATCTTCCTCACCAAGAAAAAAAAAGGATACATAATCCTTCCATTAAAACATATCTACAGACATTTCCTTATGAATGAAACCCTTCTGAGGGGCACAATTTAAGCTAATACACATTCTAAAAAGTGGATTTTCACTTCTGATAAAGCTTTGACACAGGCAAATTCCATCCTCCACCTTTTCATGTAGTACAAGAGAATAGATTTATAAATAAAGGAGAGTAAATAAGTATTAAGAAAAATAAAATAAGAAATAAAGACACGAATAAAAATTTTTATGAAAGAAAAGAATGCCAAATCTGAATCTTTTTCAAGAGATTTGAATTTTATGAAATAAAATAAACATTTCATAGAAGGTTTGGAGGCAATTTAACATGTCAAAATCACATCTTAAAGACAAAAGAGTTGGAATTTTGCTGTGTTAAAATGTTTATGGATGGGTCTAGTTTGACAATTTAGCCTGCCGGATGTGACTTTCACAGTCTGTTGGCAGTTTGTAGGCAAGCCATCACACCTGTGACTCTGTGGTTGATTAATGAGTCTTTCAGCTCATTGCTACCATCTGAGGGAGGGCTGTGGCCTTTCTGAGCCTCACTGGGTTATTCGCCTTAAACTGCAGTCCTGCTGAGGTATCTTCCATAAGAAAATCACACCTGGCTAAAGCTAATGAAAACCTCAATATGTCATTTTCTAGACAAGTCAAAAAGCATGTGAAACCAGACAAAAGATGTATTCAAGTAACATGAATGCAGTTTTGTCATAACCTGCCAATCCAAGGAGTAACACAAAAAAAGCTTTCCTCAATGACATATTTCAGTGTCAACTTTTAGTGATAATTCTGAATTCTCTGTGCTATAAGAGGGTTTCTACAATGCTAGCTCTTTTGCTACACACAATATCTATTTTCATCAGAAGTAGGAAGGCTCTAGTTCATGATGAGATATCCATTTAGCTCTAATTATCTATAAATGATTACTCCCATCCAGAAACTTTTAAGCCTTGTTTCACGTTCCTCGCCTTCAGTTGGTCCACTTGAAGTGTGTCTGGTATTCTTATGACTTTTTTTTTTTTTTGCAAGGCAGCACTGCAATTGCTTTTTCCTCAGTCCTGCTCTGGAGATGAAAAGCCTTTTAAAACAAAAACACTTAATTCTCTCCCTGTCCTCTTAAAATAAAATGTGACTTAGAGAAGAAGGGGGAAGGGGGGGTAGGGGAGGGAGAGGGAGAGGGAGAGAGGGAGAGAGGGAGAGAGAGAGAAATGAGAGAGCAAGAGCAGATACCCAGAGGTCTGCTGCAAAACAGTCTAGTGTAGGGCAAAGTAGTGGGAAATTAAGAAAACATGGAAGATAGGAATCTTTTAGCCTGCAGGGCTTTATAGTGTAGCTTCATTTCTGAAATAATATGAATTTCCAAAACATTGATAATATTTAAATAAATACTGAAAGTTTTTTTAAAGGTAAATACTTGTTATTCTTTATTCTAGATTTTGGACCAGCACTCCCTTCCACTAGCTATACATATACAGTACAAGGTTTAGCTATATTTAAGTGGCAGAGGGAACCACAATACTCTCAGTACTATCAATAAATGAACAGTAAAGAGCCAAAAGTTTCCGTTCTAGCAATTACCATTTTCTGATCCATGCTACTGTAAACTTTTGTGTCACTGTACACATGATCAGTGAACAGTCCTCTGAATTAGAAGGGCACACTTGCGTGATATTCTGGTGCAGTTATTCAGATCTCTACCACCATGTTTCCATTTATGGCATAAAATTGAAATTGACTGAATAAAGAATGAATACTATTTCTATGCCTTTTACCCAGTATATGGAAAGAAATACTTTTTTTTTACCATGGATAATCTAAGAACAATTCTTCACCATCATCACAATCATTGTTACTTTTCCAATTGTCTATTTGATGTCTCTACTAAGAATTATGAAACGAAAAATATTTAGTAGTCTACTAATCTTAATTTGCAATTCTGTGATGTTTATTTGCAAGGATTGATTTTGGCTGACAAAAATACCAATTCCTTCAAGAACTTAACTGAACAATGTCAACAATGACTTTTTAAGCATTCACAAAGTATTTGATTATTTCAACAAATTTTCAAATTGTTAAATTAATTATTTCAATCCTGGCTGCAAAGTTAAATCACATGGAAAATCAATGTGATTTAATGGAAAACCATTAAAAAGACCAATGAATGACTGTGTTCCACCCTAGAGATTCTTACTTAATTGGTCAATTGGAAGACTGGGCAATGTTTTTGTTTTTTTTTTCTTACACTCTTCCCAAATAATTCTAACATGCACTCAAGGTTAAATACCATTGGTCTATATAATGATCGTCATGTTTATTTTGCTAACCTAAAAGAACAACAAACTTAATCCTACCAGGGAAACAAGAGTTCTCAAATTAAGTTGGAAAATAAAATAATCAGTCTTTGGGATTCTTAGATCTATTACTATGGTTTATAAGAAAATATACTGGACCATGAGTCAGAAACCCTGGGTTCAAGTCACTGTTCAGCTACCTAGTAGCTCTACGAATTCAGTGAAGCCCTCAAGACAAATGTTTTCTATACTATAAAATGAGAAAATTAAGATTTCTTCCAGCTTTATAAGAACGTTCTCAAATAATTTCCAAGAGTACAGATTGCTGTTCTTAAATGCTAATCAGAATACTTATTTGCTTCCACATACTAAAGGTAGGATTTAAGCCAGCGTGAACAAGTATATATCACTTAAGCCATCATTCTCCTCTCCTGTCTGTGGCAGACATTGCTAAGTGATCACAGCACTATGGAAAAAATGAAACTCTCCTAGACTTTGCACTGAGGATAAAACTATTTTCTATTTGAGAGTTAAGTGCTTATTAGCTGTTGAAGGAGTTCAAGGACATGCCACCCCCAAAAATGCTGCTTTGGTATATTAATAATTTTGGGCTGAAGACACTTTTGAAAACCAGCCAATACAGGCAGAGGCTTTCTCTGAACTTCCCTTATCTACCTAAAAACAGATCCTCCAAAAGAAACTCAATTGTCATAAATCCCTCCCCAGAGTTTCATCAACCAGGAAAGATTTACTCCTATCACAGGAGAGGAGACTAGAAAACACCACACCCAGACAAACTTTGTCACAAACTGTCATACCTCCCATCCATTCTTCTAAGGGCCGATTCATCTTTCCTGAAAATCATACAGTCTGTCCTAAGTGGCCTACATCCCTTCTCCCCTCCACCTATTAAGATAGTATATAAGCTCTCATATCTCACCTTTTTGGGAGGTATTCACTTTTTTTTCCCTGTAATTCCCCTGTGCATGTAATATTAAAAATGAATAAATTTGTATACCTTTTCTCTTGTTAATCTGCCTCTTGTCTGTTTATTTCATAGATCCAGCTACCAAACCTAGGAGAGTAGAGGAGAAGTCTTTCCTCACCTACACTGTTCTATTTAAAAAGCTGATGTAACAGAGCAGTCATCAGGGGACTAAAAATGTCCAGAAAGAATAAAAATTGTTAGCACAGTTCAGAAGCAAGGACACCATGACTCACACCATGTGAATCAGGTCCAAACGGCAGGCACAGCCTCTGGAGGAATGGTTTACTCCTACTCGCCAAACAAACTTTTTTGTCACAACCTAGCTTCTGATGCCAATTTACCTCAAGGGAGAGAATGACTAGATCTGCTTAAAGATTTATTTTTCACTGTAAATTAGTAAAATGGAAATCTGGTCTTGCAAAAGTTTCTTGTGAGTTTGGTTAGCATGAGTCAATATTCCTATATGAACCAACTTGTCAGACTTTCAAAGCTGAAGACCAGATCATACACTGGGGTGGAAATACCAATAAAATCATGTCCTGCCCAAGAGGTCAGCTGGTCCTCTAGCCATGAGGCATTCAATGAAGAAAACACTTGCAAATATAACTGAAATAACTCAAATAGTTTCTAAATAAAATATTGTCTTATATAAACTAAGAAAAAGAAAGTTTAAAAAAGTGCCAAAACATTTCCATTTTTACCATTTTTTTTCATATTTAAAAATAATAATTTATATAAATGTTGTAATGATGCAATTAGGATGCGAGTCAATGCTCTTTGAGGGTAGGGTCCCCATCTCACCCAGTCCTAGATGCCATCTCTCAGGATAAATCCTGTACCAAAAGACAGACTAGACACACCATCTGCTGCCTCCAGAGAGATAAGCTGCACATTTCAAAGTATGGCAACATTCCACTATAGCATAATGAAGAAAATGAAAAACATATTAGCAAATTGAACACTTTGGGGAAATTTCATTTTCAAATTGTGTGCTGTTTTGCTTTTAAAGAAGTAAAATTATTAAATAAAATGTGTGAGAGGAAGCAAATATTCTTCCTTGTAGCAAAATCACGAATGCTTTTACTTTGTGAAAAATAACATTATTTCCAACAAATGCATTAAAATCACACATATAACCCACATTCTCAGAGTTGTTATGAACAAGCATCTATAGCCGACACGTACGTACTTTTGCTGAAATCAAATTTCAGTCCTAAATTTCCTATTAGATCATTTGCTAAATGAGAAAAAAGAATAATTAATTAGGAAACAATTCGACTTAGTTTCTTCTTCAGCAACATCTTGGGGTCAATAAATTTACTTTGCTGCCATCTCAGACCAGCCAGTTCAGAGCAACCGATGTGGACACGCTGACTTGGAAGCCTCACTGCTCCTGTTGGGCATTCCCGCCACTGGCAGAAAAGTGCTACCGTTCAGAGAGAAAGTGAAGCACTGAAGAACAGACTGTGCAGCTCCAGAAGAAGCTGCAAGTACGCTGAGAGATTAAAAGCAAGACAAATCAGGTGCACCTCTCATACTTGACCAAGGCCAGTATTAAACTAGCACATCTTGTCTGAAGAGCCATCAATCACGCACCAAGAGTGCCCTCACAAAGGTACATCCCATTTGAGCCATATAAACATAAGACAAATAGAATTTTAGTGACAGACTACAAGGTCATTTGATCTATGAATTACACAGGCCCTGCAATTGCTTACACATGCCTGAAAACCTTCAGGGTCAGATGAGGCCAAAGATTCAAAAGAAAGAATCTATAACTCTTTCAATATTATCTAGTTACAGGCCAAAATAGAACAGTTGTCCCCTTTTCTCCCCACCACCCCTCATTCAGTTCAGCATCAGATTTTGTTCTAAGCAGCCGAACATTCATTCACAGTGCCTATATGTTGGGAATAGAACTGATTTAAAAGCAAAAAATGCAGTGAAGAGACTGTTACTCTAGCCAAAATAACCTGGATGCAACATTCTATCTCATGTTGTGTTATCTGTGTCAAAAACTCTGTCCAGACCACCTCTCACCTGGGCTACCCAGGTGACTCCTGTTCAACTGTCCACACACAGCTCAAGTATCACCATCTCCTTGGGGTATATTTCCTGACCGCCCCTGCATTCGGTTGGAGGTAGCTCTCCCTCCTCTGTGATCCTCCACTGTACTTCTATGATAACTTGCATGAACCTCTGTTATAGCTATAACCACTGACTTTTTTAGTCTGTCTCCTCCACTAGATTCTGAGTTCCTTGACAACAGGGGCTGTGTCTGGCTCATTTCTTTATCTGCTGTGCCTGGTGTATGTTTGATGGATGGATGAATGAACAGTCACAGATCTGTCTATTTACTCAAAGTCTTGCTGGACTGAATAATGGGATAGAAGTATTCTTATAATCAACACAGTGTATTTTGTGGGTTATTTAATACTTTACTTTCATCTGTTGGCAATGGTATTCTCTGTATAATAAAATAACAAGAATCTGGATTGTCCTTTATACAAAGTTATCTATTTTCAGGGAGTCCTAACTATCTTTAAGTCCTTTACAGCTCTAATTTGCTAAAATGAACAAGTAGATATTCATCACTGTCTTTGGGCTGAGCCAGATGAACAAATATGGCAAAGACATAATCCTGATGAGAAGAACCGTCTGGGCAAGTGAGACAGGTAAATGACAAAAATCTTAATCAATTACTGACTCTTCCAAATCTGGTCAGCCCAGACCAATTCTTTTACCCTAGGAGTCTGACTATTAGTAGGTTTTAATTCATTAACCTGGAAATATCAATTATTTGACAATAAGAGATCCACCAGCTTCCAGGTCAATTGCTAAATCCCGTATCTCTTTGTGGCTTTAGAAAACTTCTATTTTATAGAAACTAGAATATTCTATGTTTACCTGCTATTTTTCAAAATCACAACATTTATCCTTATAATTTTTTCTTTTAAAACTCTATTCAGAATAATGACTTAATGTTCCCAAATTAAGGAATATTAAGGAATACGGTCGAAGGATATTTTAAGGTTCAAATGAGAATGAAAGAAAAGAACAGATTTATTACCTCAGGTGGATGGAATTATAATGGTGACATTAGTAACTTTTACTTTACACAATGTCCGTATTGTTTAACTTCTATTCAGCGTATATCTAATTTAAAATACTTTAATAAAGTTTTTAACAAATGAATTAGCAAAGCCTTTTTCTCTTGGTGATCCTTTCCTTACCTCAGAAAGTTCTAAAAGCAACGAACGTTATTCCAAAATAGTAAATTTAGATTGGGAGCCAAAAAGCATGACCTGCCCAGTGCCATGCTTTCATCGCTGTGCTTGACAGCCTTAAGTGTCAAGCAAGAAGAGCCTGAGATGCCCGCTCTCCTGGTGCTGATAATCTATCTGGGGAGATAGACAATCAAAAACCATCAGTGAACATCACAAGGTATCACGTGCTGAACAATAACATGTGTAGCTTAGTCTATAAATGCCCTGAGAATTTGGAAAATGAGAAATTTTGAGAGCTACGGGAGTGGTGAGGGGCTTGATAGTGGACTTGAGCTGGCCTTGGAAGGGCAGAATTGGGGGATGCAGACAAGGGAAGCAGAGGGGACAAAGCCGGGCAAAGGTGTAGGAGTCATCAACACAGATATTAGGAAGAGCTTAACTTCCGAATAGTCATTCTCCTCCTCTAGCTGTATCAGTCTTCTCATCTGGAGCCCCTACACTCTCAATGATCTGAAGCGAACCTTAGTCCTGGTCAGGGAATGATGAGGGGTCCCTGTCTCTAAGGGCAGATGTGCAGATGAAGTTTCGTCATGCATGTTGGAGTTCTCTACTCAGACTCCATGTCTAGATCCTGATTTCTGAGTAACTAAAAATCCACAGCTGAACATAGGACCCAGTGCACAGCAGATTTTTTATGTTCATTGATTGCATGTTACATATTGGCCCTTTCTGGCCACTCCTGCCCTGCCTTTGGCTCATGAATGGCCAGGCACCAGCTTCCTGAGCTCACCCTCTGCCTTAGACCCAGACTGTGCATTACACAGCCAGCACCTAATAAAGAGTGCTCTGGACATCTCTTCTCATTTCTGCTTTTTCTCCTTGGTCCTGCTTTCCCCCATTTTGCAATTATCTGGATGCCTGGGCTGTGCCTTACTATTTTACCCCGGTCCCATATTTACCCTTACACCTTACTCTAGCCTGCCCAAAGAGGAGAACCAAATAATAGGTAAAAACAATTATAACTAATATTTATAGAGTATATCCTATGTTCCAGGTGTGCTAAGTACTTGATAGGATTAACCTTTTTGATTTGCCTACTCAATAAGAAAGGAGCTGCCATGATCTCTATTACACAGGTAAGAAAAAGGAGGCTTAGATGAAATAGTAGAGAGACTTTGAACCACGGGCTTCATACTCCAGAGTGGGCAAAATGATGGCGGGCCCCATTAAGGAGGGATTTGGTGGATGGAAGGACCAGATGAAGGGCCCCTTGAAATTGGGGCTGAGGAGTTTGGGTTTGGTACAACAGGCAACGTGGAGCCACAGTACGTTTTGAAGCAGAAGAGTGGCAGAAAAAAATGATATTTAGAAGTCTCTATATTTCACTTTAGCTCTTATCCCTTTGAATATTTGGCAATTTGTAAAACAAGTTTGTCTGTGTCCATTTATGTTCCATTTTTATTCTATCAGCATCAGGAAGTAATCTACACATTCATGGTAGTGTAATATGGAAAAACAAAATAAAGCAGAAATCTGGAAGTAATAGAGGAATGGTTAGCTAAATCGTGCTGCATTAATTTGGTATAATGCTAAGTCATTAAAAATAAAAGTTATGTCTTCACATGAATGAATGACAAAAATAGTTTTGTGAAAAATTTAGAACCCACAATTGTAAGTATAGATCCCCACTCACTGCGACTGTGCAAGAGGCGGTGTGTGTTGCGCATACATAAAGAGAACCAGGAGATATGAAGGGCTGAATCAGGGTAGTGGGAGTAGATTATAAACAGACTATTTGTATGTTTTAAAATATTAATGTTATTTGCAATTGGTTTTAATAATAAAGGAAAATTTTAAGGAGAAAAACACATTAACCCAGCAGAGGTAAGTGGATTCGAAGTTAAGGCTAGAGTAAGCAGGATATCTAGGCATCAGGGGATGAGGGCGCTGCATTTCAAGAGCAGAAGCTTGGGGGGGGTAAAAAGTCATGATTGAGAGAAATATTTAGAGGGAAAACCCTGGGGGCATTCAGTGTCTAACAGAATACAGATGACAGGACATGGAAACTTTGCAAAGTAATTCAAGGTTTCTAGGTTGAGGCCAGGAAAACATTAGTGCCGTGAATAGAAATCACACAACTCTAAAGAGGAGGCAGTTTTCAGATGAAGATAATTATGATGTTAGAACTTCTATATGAGATGAGAGTTATTACGTTAAAATATTATTACAGTGAAAAATCCAAGTGTATGTGATCTGGAGTCTTAGTCAACAATTAGAACTGGAGCTATGGATGACGCTGTGGCATAGATTTAGAGGTTCATATTGGTGGGCCTAATCCCTTCTGATGACACGCATTATTTAGCTAATATAGCATTTTTTAAGATAGAATTTGGATGTTTTTACCTAGGTATGCACTCACCTCTCCCTACTGTATTATACCTTGCCTTCACATATTTATATTATTTGCCCAGCCCCTGCAGGCATTTGATTTTGATTCCTGGGATAACCCCTTAAAGCCACAGAAGTGAATGAGTTGGCTGCAGAAAAAGAAGTGGGAAGGATATAGAGAGTGTGAGAATGGCAGGACTAAGGCTAACAGCCTTTAGCAATATCTGAGGAAAGAATAAATCAGAACGTCTGTCTTAATAGGAATTCCAGAAAGGGCTATAGATGTAACTGGGGATGGCGGCAGAGAGAGTAATGAATAATAGGAAAAAAGAATCCCGAATCTGAAGAAAATCACAATAGTGAAAGGGCCTACTCAGTGTCAAGAGAAACCCAAGACTCATATAGACACAATCTCATTTCAGAATAACTGGGGGCGAAAAAGTTACTTAAAAAAAAAGCATCCAGGCACATCATAAGGGGAAAAAGAATCAGTCTGGCACAGATTTCTCATAGGTAGCATAAAACACGGAAAGATACGGTTTCTTTATAAAGTTAAACATAAATGTACCATCAATGCAGCATTCTCACTCTTAGATATTATGCAAGTGAAATAAAAATCCACATTCACGCAAAACCTATACACAAGAAGTTATAGAGGCTTTATTCACAATCACCAAATACTGGAAACAACCCAAGTGTCCTCCGACAGGTAAATGGATCAACAAACAGTGGTACATTCATACAATGGACTATTCTACGAAAAGAAGAACAAACAATTGGAGGAATCTCAAATGCATTAAGTTGAGTAAAAGAAGCAAGATTGAAAAGGTGAGGTACTATATAATTCTACTACCATGACATTCTTGAAAGAGGAAAACTACAGAGATAAAGAAGAGATCAGTGGTTTCCAGGGATTGGGATGGGGGAAAGAACTGACTATAAAGGGTGAGCACAAGGGAATCTTTTTGAGTGATTGTGATGACTGTTAAAGAACTTCATGCATTTGTCAGAACTCAGAACTGTACACCAAGGAAGAGTGAACTTTACTTTATATAAATTAAAAAAATAAAATATGAAAAAAAACAATTTAAAAATAGAGGTTATATCACATAAAAGTGACCAACAGAAAAACTAAAATTAAAATTTTACTAGCAGAACTTGAAGGGGGAGGCGAAAGGAGTAGCTAGTGTAAGTTAACGTCTGTATTTTTCATTGCAAGGAATCAGCAATATTAAGTTGCTACTTTTTTAAAAGTTAGTGGTGTGGCATAGTCCCTTAGATTTATCAACCAAAAGAAATAAAACCAGAAATGGTTCAAATGGTTACAACTGGAGTGGGACTTGTGTGATTGAGGAGCAAGGGAGGAGCACTTTAATATGTCACATCTTATATTCCTGTACCATTTGAAATAATACATGTGTACGTATTGCTTATAGTTTATTACAAAATAAATTTCAAAATTATATTAGTACAAATATTCTGGATATTAAAATATCTTGATTTAAAAGATTTTTCACCAGATCTCATGTTATGGGGAAAAAAAACAGATTTAGAGCTATACCCTCAAGATACATAAAGGTGTGAGTTTCACTTACAGTATAAGAAAGTACTAGAGGTATCCTAACTAATTTCATATATAACACATCACAAAAATACTATAATAATAATATTAATGTTAATATATAGAGAGAATATTAGTTGTTCAGATTTATTATTGTAATATTATATTTAATAGACATCTAAATTTCTCTTATAATTATGTCATAGTAAAAATATCTTCAAAAAAGATAATTTCTTCTCTTTATGTTGATGTAGCAACATAAACAAACTAAGATATTCAATGATGAGCAATAAGCCTGAAAGCAATCAATGGTCTTTTCATCTTCAGCCAAACTGAATCAATGGACATGTGACAGCTACTCCTGGTGGAACATTAAGCTAAAACTTTTTGCAGAAAAACATCACAGAGGCTTTGGGGTCTGAACAGAATTTGACAGGGGAAAGACTTAAAGAATAGTTATTGAAAAAAGAATGTACTCCATACAAGCAAGTTTTCAATAGCTTTTGATCCATTGCGAGAACCCCAAAGTGCCAGTATGTGAATGTATAATTAGGTAGGAGAAAATTCATTACAAAGTGAATTTTGGTTCAACTTGACAAGCAAAAACTTCTCCCAAGCTGCTTTTGAGAAAATTATTATACCTTCCTTTCATCAAAATGTTGCCAATTCTGCATTTCTGTCAATAGCATTTAACATATTTATTTAGGTTGTCTGTTTTCTGTCACACTAAAGTAATGGAGGCCTTTATTTAAATCACATCCCTGTTAACTTATACAACACATACACATATAATCTCTCCATATGTAAGAGAATCACTCTTTGCATCCCAACTGAGGTAGCCACGGAAATGCACCACTCACGTCTCTTGCTGCAGTTAGCAGAGCTGACTAACGGCCCTACCTGTCATTCCTCTGCATCTACCAGGCATTTGTGCTCAGGCCATGCTTCTCTCAAGCTGATCTCAGTCAGTGTCTGGGCATGGTAGAGGTACTAGTGCCAGCCCATTCCTGCAGGACCTGAGACTCTTCTACTTTCTGACTTTAAGGCAAGGAGTCCCCACTGGCCTTGTCAAAACTTTCTTAGAACTATCCTGCTATCTGAGACTCTTCCTACCCCATCCTCCTTCCTCCTCTCCTTTCACAGGGGTCAGATAAGCAGCTTGGTCTGAAGGCTTGCCTGCCTACTCCTGCTTCCTCCTCTTTATCCTTCATATGCATTTCTCCCCCAAAACCTGTTGTCCCACTAATCCCATCTTGGCAGCTGCTTGGAGGATTTGAACCGACACACTCACTCAGAAGAAATGATAAGCATTCTCTCTACCTAAAGAATAACAGAGCCGCATTGTCTTCAAAGAGAAAGTAACATACCTAAATTTTATGCAAATTAGGAACAGATTTAGCTGAGCCCCCAAGCTTCCTTGGGAATGTCTTACATCTGCGATGCATAATCTCTTCCTCAGTCTCTAGCCATAGTCTCTAACCTGGCCTTCCCCCCTATTAGTTACCCTGTCCCTCCACCCAGCTATTATTCGTATCTTAAAGTAGCTGTATGTTCTTGTCACTCCTTTGTTAAAGGCTTTGATGAGTCCCTCAAGTCTAGTGGTTTAAGTCCAAACATCTTAGCCCTCAGCCCTCCACAAGCTAAACAGTCAACTTACTTCTCAAGTTTTAACTAGAAAAGGGCTCTCTTTCTCCAGGGCTGGAGACAAGAAGCAAAGGGTTGAAAGCAACTGAAACAACATTGAGGTTTAGGAAGGAAAGCTGGGAGATTCATATTAGATGGCTTTAATTTTCCTGGTAAGGGAGGTGGTGGCAAGCCAGTTGCTGAGAGGGATACAGGAATTTGAAGAGGGGAGACAAGTCTTGTGACAATTCATAATGAATTAAAAATTTTGTGGAGTAGCACTGAAGGACCCTTTGACATATATAACAGTCTCTAGTAAATTGTTACTTTATTCTAAATAAATGCCTTTCCCATTATCAAAAAAGACAAGAAATAATAAGTGTTGGAGAGCATGTGGAGAAAAGGAAACCCTTGTACACTGCTGATGGGAATGTAAATTGGTGGTCACTAAGGAAAACAGCATGAAGATTCCTCAAAAAATTAAAAATTGAACTATCATATGGTCCAGCAATTCCACTTCCGGGTATTTATCCAAAGAACACAAAACACTAATTTGAAAAGATATATACACCCCTATGTTCATTGCAGCATTATTCACAACAGCCTAAATGCCCATTGACAGATGAATTGATAAAGAAGATGTGATGTGTGTGTGTGTGTATATATATATATACACACACACACACACAACAGAATACTACTCAGCCATAAGAAAGATGAAATCTTGCCATTTGTGACAACATGGATGGACCTTGAGGCTGTTATGCTAAGAGAAATAAGTCAGATGGAGAAAGCCAATTACCATATGATTTCACTCATATGTGGAGGATAAAACAACAATAACAAATAAATACATAGACACAGAGAACAGATTGGTGGTTATCAGAGGAGAAGAGGAGGGGAGAGGGCAAAAATGGATAAAGGGGTATACGTGTGTGGTGATGGATGGTAACCAGACTTTTGGTGGTGAACACAATGTAGTCTATACAGAAGTCGAAACATAACGATGTACACCTGAAATTTATATAATGTTATAAACCAATGTTACCTCAATAAAAAAATAATAAACACCTTTCACAAAGTAGACATGCACGCAAATATGTTTGTTGAAAGAATCAAGTAAGCAAAGCTCTAGAGAAGCAGCAGACAGAAGTGGTTAAGAACATGGATGTCAGCCAGAATCTGAGCACCATCCCTCAGAGCTCAATGCCTCTGTGCCTTAGTTTCCTTATTAGGAAAATGACGGCAATATGGTACCTACTTTATAAGGTTACTGTAAAGATTTATAGTTAAATATGTGCCTGTAATTCACTTAAATTATGCCAGCCATGTGGCAAGTGCTCTGTTTGCTAACTTCATTATCATCCGTATTTTTACAGTGAATATACAGCTAATAAAAAAAATTGACCAAAGGGTACAAACTTCCAGTTATAAGATGAAGACCTAATGTACAGCATGGTGATTATAGTTAATAACTCTGTATTATATACTTGAAAGTTGCTAAGAGCGTAGATCTTAAACGTTCTCACAACAAAAAAGAAATGGTAATTATGTGATGTGATGGAAGTGTTAGCTAGCACTATGGTGGTAATCATTTCACAATATATATGTGTATCAAATCAACATGTTGTATAACTTAAATGTACACGACGTCAGATGTCAGTTATATCTCAAAAAAGCTGGGGCAAAAACTTGACCAGGTATATGGTGTAATAGATGAAGCACCAGATACAGAGTCAGAAGCTTTCATTTTGAGTTCCAGGTGCCATTTAATATCTGTGACTTGGGGCATGTCATTTAATATTTTGCAACCTCATTAGTACCTGTCTCTCATTACACAGTTGTAGCAAGGCCAAAGGAGATTTGTGTGAAAGTACGTTATATACCATAAAGGACGACATATACAAGATACTAGTCAGAAAACAATACATGTTTATAGGTTTGTTTGCTTCATGTACCAAGGCCCTAACCTCCGGAGATCCTGAGGGTCAGAGCGTTACATTTATACACCCTAAATACATGTTAGACAATCTGTGCAAAAAACATGCTGCTTTAGGATTTAAGGACGGGAGGGAAGCCTGATCCTGTTTGAGAAGATGGTAATGGTGGGTACAGAGTCACAGAGTCAGGCCTTTTGGTGGAGGTGGGAAGAAAAGGGTATTCTAGGGAGTGAGAGCATAAAATACCCCAAATTTGAATGCCATGGCATATGCAATGTATGTAATGGCTCAGAGGTGTGTATTCATAAAATCAGCTTCCCCTTTTTCTTAAATCCACCTCTCCATAACCAGGCAGCCTGCTGCTGCACCAGGAATTTACTGCTGTGAGCCACTATAAACATCGTGCTAATGGCAGCACTGCCTGAGCATGGGCATTCGAGAGTGCAGTGTGTGCAGTTAAAGGCCAGAGACAATATTTTCTACTCTCTACACCCCATAGGGCACACCCACTGTAATCTGATACAGTGCAAAGGTACTTTAATAATTATTATTATTAAAAGCAAACAATCAAATCCACAGATCAACGGCTCTTTTAAAACATGTTTTCTAATCTCTGTTTGCTCTCAGATGTATGGTTATTGTCCACCTGGAAAGGCCTCAAAATGATAGCCAGAAATCTGCCACCACCACCCCTTCTGCTGTTTCTGCCATCGTATTTAATTGTGTTTGTTCAACTCGAAGCCAAACTCATATGCAGTATATTTAGATGGTTAAAATAGCATAGCATTCCACTGTATTCACAGATTATTTGCGACACTACAATTCTGGGAAATTAGTCTGGAATAAATAAGGTAAAGAGAAAAAAAGCAACATAAATTTGTTCCAGTGACAAAGAAAACAACATCAAAATGGCAATCTGGAGATTCGCCATGAATGAGGGAATTTAGAATGCTCCTTTTGGTGAACCTCCAGCAAATGCAATCACTGCCTTATTCGCTAGTCTAGATTTATTTTAAAGTGAATGAGAAAGAAAGGAAGAAACTAATAGGAAGAAACTGTGACAAGTACCTTTATCATTTCAAAAGATCAATGTACAATCACTGTATTGACTCTTACACGGCATTAAAGGTAAAGATGTAGAACTGATAACACATCTTGATTTTCTGAACCTCGAAGGAGTCTTTATATTCCACAATGGCAAACTTTCTAAGTTGAAAAACATATATCATTAATATATATGCAGATCTCTTTTCTGAGGTTTCAGCTACTATATACTTCTTTAAATGTCTTGAAAATCAAAAATTTACAAAGGCTAGGTTGGATACTTTTGTCAGCCAACTCCAGCTTAAATTTTTCAATTTGCATTTCTAGTATCATTTAACAAATACAAACCCTATCACCCAAATGTCAAAAGACTTCCAAATTATAGAGTAAAGAACAGACTTTGTTGCTGAAGAGGTTACGGCTTGAATTGGATCAATTAATTAAAAATGAAGACCAGTGTTCTGTGATTTTAATCTGAGCCAAACTTCACATAATAATAATAAAACAGGCATTTTAAACACATAGAGCATAAATAACCTGATTTTTGTCCAAATCTGGAAAATGAAGACAATGAATATGCATATAGATAATTTTTTACTAGAGATTTTCCAGAGTATTCCTCTTATACCTCCATGACTACTGATCAAATATCATGTTTAGAGAATGCCTACTCTGTGCTCATCTGTCAGGAGCTGACTTTTTCTCTGCATTCTTATTCCTCATTCGTTTGTTAATTAATTCAACAAGTATTACCCAGAGCCCACCATACGCCCCAAAGCTGTCCTAGGAACTGAAGATACAGTTGGAATAAGATGGCCAAAGTGCTTTTCTCATGGAGTTTATATTCTACCTCGGGGGGCAGGATTAAAAGACAATAAACAAACAGAAATTAAGATTTCAGATAGTGACAACTCAATTAAGAAAACACAGTAGAGGGCCCAGCCCCATGGCTGAGTGGTTAAAGTCCCGTGCACTCCACTTCTCAGCAGCCCAGGTTCGTGGGTTCGGATCCCAGGCATGGACCTACTCCACTCACCAGCAATGCTGTGGCGGTGTCCCACATACAAAAAAAAAAGAAGGAAGATGGTGCAGGTGTTAGCTCAGGGCTAATCTTCCTAAAGCAAAAAAAGAGGAGGATTGGCAATGGATGTTAGCTCAGGGTGAATCTTTCACAGCAAAAAACAAACAAACAAAAAACACCGTAGAGTAGAATGCTACGGAGGCTTGGAGGGTCACTTAAGATGGGTAATAAGGAAAGGCTTTTCTGCGGAGATAACATGTGTCCCAGATAGACAAGATGGCTCTGGCCATGTGAAGAGCTGAGGGAACTGCAATACAAAGACTCTAAAATGAGCAAGAGCTTGGAGAATTCAAAGAACAGGCAGAAGGAAACGAACTGAAAACATTATGAATTGGGGAGAGTTGTTTTGAGATGAGGCCTGATAGTGAGCAGAGGTCACATCCCTGCCAAGGACTCAGGCAGCCACTTCAAGATTTGTTCTGCCTTTGGAGTCAGCATGGAACCAGCTTATGGAGCAAAGGCCAGTACTGTCTCAGATACAGATATTTTTGGCACCACATATCTCCTCTTTCACAAGTCTGAACTGTCCCTCAAGTGCTCGTCTCTTGAGTCTTTATCTCCTGAGTGGCTCACCTGGCCTTTAGACCCTCCTCCTTGCTCATTTTCTCACTGTTTGTCTTCCAGACCCATGGGCCCGCTGCCTGGTCTCTGACCTGATACCTGGTCTGACCCTTACTATTGGTTTAGGCCTAGAGTCTACATAACCTCACTATCCATAACCTCAGGTACAGCCTGACTGCTCCATCTCCCACCTCCAACTCCCTGTTAATCCTTAACGACCTTTACTGTTTCCTTCCCTGACCAGACACTAACACTGCCATGCGCTAGTGCTACTACTTTTCTATGTATCGTAGTTTCAACTTTCAAAAACACTTCCATATCCCTTAACACTCTTGAGTGTGTCAATAATCTCTATGAGGTAGGTATATAATTATCAATATTTCATTTCAAAGATGAGGAAATCCAAAGTCAGAGAGTTTAGGTAACTTTCCTAAGGTAAGCTTACAACAGGAGTGGCCTGAGAACCCAGGAATCCTGCTTTCCCATCTCCATCCTGTTTTGGGGGTGAAGGAGGTCTGGTTCACTCTAGGCATTGGAGTCTGGAGAGAGTAAACCCACAGAGGGTCTGCTTATGATACTGAATTTGAAGCCCAGGTACAGAGGAACTTCAGAGGTGAATAGAAAGGATTCCCTTCTCCTCAACTTTTTTTCATATTTGTGTATTTGAGTTTACTTTTTTTGTAACATTATGTCCTCAGACAACATTTGCAGCCCCATATATACACTTGACCATAGCGTAGAGATAGATCAGTAGAAATATATTACCAATTAAAGAGAGAGAAGAAAACAAGTGACTTGTTTAAGGGGTGAGTTTGGGACAAAGAACAGAGCATATTCAGTTGAGCCGCTCTGGGTTTTCTTCTTCTTTGGCTCTGCCCACCCCCAAAGATCATGTTTGTATGTAAGAAGTATCACTTTGTGGATGTGGGATAGCATACATAACTCTCATTCCAAAAGCTCAATGTTCTGTGGTTTCATTTTCAAATATGTATTTTCAGATAACCATGTTGTCAAAAATTCAATGCACTCATTTAAAAAAAAACAGCATTTTTCAGATAAGTCGAAACAAGAGAGTCTCTTAGAGAAAATAATAGAAACAATTTTTTTACTGATTCAATATTGATCAAGTCTCATAAATAACATTCTTAAATAGGAAAGCGCTAAAAGAGATTAAAAACTCTCAGGTGTCTTTCATCCTTCTAAGGTAGATAGATCAATTATGTTCATTGTAGCTTGTGGTGTGTGGCAGTTTGGAGTAGAATGCTTTTCATACCATTCTTTACAAATCTAAGGTTCTTATCAGGATGAGATTCTAGCTGTTCCTATTAAAAATTCATGACCCTTTTCCAAGAGAAGTGTTTTGACCTGTTACTTCTGGCTAAATTTGTGGGAGTTTTTTTCTTCCACTCACTCTTACACATAATATCTCAGAGAAATAGATTTTAATAACTATTGACCTAATTGAAGCATATCTATACTTGTTAAAAATAACAACATGCAATTTTGGTTAAAACACAAATTCACTAAAAAGGGAATATTATACAGAGCAAATGCAGGAAGATTTGAAGGATGTGATGCCCCTAGAGTACCATTCAGTGGATTGGGAGCAGCAATTCACAGCTGAAAAAACGTTGTAAAATATAATACAGTTAATCTACATAAACTCAAAACTTTCCAAATAGCAGGAAGAAAATGTCTTATCTTTCTAGTTTGTTTCCAGATAAACATTTAACATTGTGTAAATATTATGTAACCATAGATTCAACAGAAGACCTGCATCTCCTCCACCACCCCCACCTCCCAACTCTCCAAGCAACTTTGGGACAGGATAGGAGCAGTGTGGGGGACCTGTCATGAATAGGGTGCATTCTCAACTACTGCCTGCCAGGTGGTAAGCTTGCTTGAAGATGGCTCTGTCCTTGATGGGGAAGCTTCTGGTTGTTCACTTTTGGCCATGATGAGTAGGTGAGCTTCATTCACGGGTGAAATATTAGGAATAAAATTCTGACCACACATCTAAACTATAGCTTTTATTGGGAATAAAGCTGGCTTTTTTTTTTTTTTAACCTCCATCTGGGAAATACTGGAATCTTTCTCTCAAGATATTTTCTTATATGCACCCAGATTTCTCAAGGATGATTTGACAAAGCTACTATGTCACTGTCATTATTGTCTTTCAGAAAAAATGATACTTAATTTTTTTTCAAAAAGATATGGAAATACATTCTATATCACAAATATTATATAGAAAATAATTCTCACACTTAACTATAAGCAAACAGATGATGAACAATAAAAGGAGTCTCATATATATATATCTTAGGTGAAAATGTGATACTTGATAGAGAAATATAATTTTTAAAGTTTACACCTCACAATTTTCACTGAAAACTTTAAAGGTATTCAAAGATAACATGTTAATTGATCCAAAACATAAAGAAAATGTTTATACTTCTGTGCAAAATAAATTACATGTGTAGGTTCCTAGGCTGAAATCACATTTCATTTTATTGGGTTGTCCTGAGGTGTATGTGTATGTGTGCATGTGTGTGTAAAGTAATATGCAACTGAGGCTATAGGAAGCCAGTGCCAAAATAACTGGCTGAAAAGCAAAAAATTCAATCATGACAGTTTTACTTATATGTTTCCCCTGATTAGACAAGTTGATTTGGCTTGGCATTTTGTATGCATTCATTAAGTTGTGGTAAACAAAGCCATAGTATTATAATGACATTCAAGTCAATAACTTTTGGTGTTTACAGTACTGAACTATTATATACACAAAGTCAAAAATGTTTTAAAAGACTAAAATAAACTAATTTCATCTCAGAAAAAAATTGTACTACCTTTTGCAAATGCTTACCATGGAAAAACAGCATTTAGAAAGTATACTTCATATAATTTCAGATATTTATATCTATATACACCTATATATATCCTATATATAAGGGATATATATATCCTTTTCCCCCAACCAGATTCCCCAAGTCCCCAATCTCAGTACCTGTTTTTGAGCAGTACACTGAAGGTCATCTTATCCAGTCCCAGATAATTTGGCAGCAAGTTTGACCAATTCCAGTTCCATTTTGTGATGGCTGACTGTTGATAAATGAGAAGACACTATTGTTAGTTATTAATCAGAGTTAATATGATCAGTAAATTAAAGCGCCAGCTGTGATAGACTAACTGAGAAGGAGGGGGGGCCAGAACAAGGACTTAGACAGATAACATCAATCATGTCCACAGAAGAAGGTTTTTACTCCAATAAGATGGCAATTAATTTATAAATCCATTTGGGGATGTAGTCATTATTTATAAAAATATAAATCAATTTCTTGAGTCGTCATTCTCCCAAGTGCTAATGGCATTTGCCCAACAAGTTTCTCTGAGAGAGTGACTCTTTGCAAAGCAAAGCAGAATAATTGGCAACTTTTTCATATATCGATTTAGAGTTTTGTTTTTTTTTTAGCACCCAGAAGTTTGATTAAAAAAACAAACTTGGAAGTGCTGTGACTCAAATGATAAGACACAGCTTAATTACAGTGTGATTAATATTAATTTTATCTTTTTGGTTAAGAAAATGCTTTAAAGGGGAAATTATAAAGACCTGTAAATGTAAATAGCATCAATGATTCTTTTTTCTCATTTAATAGATAATTTCACAACAGAGTAAGGAGAAAAATTACTGTGAAAGATAATCTCATAATTCAGAACTGAATAAAACATGCCATTTATTTAAATGAAGTGAGGATAATTTAACAGCTACAATGATTATTTATGGTGGGAAGCAATCTAATGTACAACACAGGAAAGCAGCCAATAAACTCAAACTTATACAATATATCTGGTTTTAAAGTATTATGGATGCTTATACTCCTTAAAACTAAATAGTTTTGATAATAAGAGTCCAGGCCGATGTTTAAAATCCAACAAGAACTATGCCCTGTCACCTGCTGATTAATGGAGCACTACAATCCTATCATAGAGCAGGAGAATTCTGCCCCGAGTTGTCAGCATTTGAAGGTCTTATTCTACTACAGTATTGATGAATGTAGACTAGGGCTGTAACAGCCAAGGTAAAAATATTATCTGCACCCCGAATTAGGCCATTGTTTTAATTCTTATTTTCCTCAGAGCTCTAGGTCAAGCCATCCTTCTCTTCTGCCCTGTTAGTTCAAGTAGTCTGTCAAGAGGCTTCTGGGAAAAGCCACCAAAAGAACAAACAAGCAAAAGCAACTTTAGATACCAAATACTTTGGCATAAAGATGATCTTTTTAATGTAACTAATGAAACATGCAGTTTAAACAATGGCATAATCTGACATTAAAAAATGTGCAGTGTTTATCACATTGACTTTATTCCAAATATCCTGACTTTAAGACCATTAGCAAATTCATTTTAAATTCAGGAATGTGTTTAGGGTTATAAAAAAGAAAATTTACCTCATGCCATTTAAGATAGGCGCTCGGTGCTCTATTTACAGTTAATTTTGAAGTATTTTATAATTTACCTGATAAATTAGATAAACTCATAAAGATTGCAAGGTGTTTTGTATGTGTATTGAGGGATGGGGGCGCAGCAAGGGACGGGAAGTCTGTTGTTTCAAATTGCCTGGTTTTTCAGGCCTTCTGTAGACACAGCCGAACAGATGTTCCCTCTGCCCACAGTGAACTGACCTGGTCAAAAGTTAAATTTTACAGACCAAATATATGAATCAGTCTGACAAAGAGAAAGAAGGTAAAATAACTTTTTCAAAGTCAATTTGTGCAGACCATGCCAATAAATACAAGCCCTTTTGCTTCCTAGCAAAAAAGCTTATAAGTCAATATTCAAACACAAAGCATTTTTTTCACTTGTCTAAAGAAACCACACATTTAAATTAAATTTATCATTTAATTTCCACATACCTGATCTAGCATGTTTTCACTAAACGCCTTGTACACATGGAAAGGGTTAAAGGCAAAAGGCTGATCTTCCACACTCCTCAAGGTCGTCTTTAAAGGTCGGATGGGTAATGTCTTTTCCTCTGAACCATTCATAGAAAACAGCTGTTCTTTTAAATATTCCTTCAAGGGAAAAAAATTTACAAGTCGTGATGGTGGGAAGCATATATTCTCTTTAAAAATAAACTGATCAATATCCAAATCTACCCTTTCAGCACATTTGCTAGATTACAGTGTATTACTTGCCTCAGGACAGAATACATTTTCAGAAGAAACATAGCAGAGTACCAATCAGCATTGCAATAAACCCATCACAAACAGGTTCACCTAATATATAGCACAGATTAGAAAACCATTTAGCAGATTCTCACGTAATGAATGTACACCTGATCTAACAGAATCTTTTTAATAGGCATTGTCTTGTCATTGGTTGATGTGTTAACATGTCTAGTTACCAAAACTTAACTCAGGTGCATGATTACTCCCAGTAGACGATTGCTCATTCATTCATTAAGTGCAGTTGCTCCCTACTCCACGTTCAGCCGAGTCCTAAGTACTCTGATATTTCACTGCAAGCAATCTTACTCTATGTAGAATTAATTATAATGCAAGTTCCTAAACTCTATTTCTATGCTGTGGACTGAAAAATATCAAGGTTCAATAGAAGCTCAAAATATGTAATTCAAATCCCCCAACTGCCAGTGGCAGCCTAGGCAAAAAAGTCAATCTACTTACTGCATTATACCTCATTTTTCATCCATAAATAAATAAGGTGAACAATCCTAATCTATTTTATAGGACTCTTTGTGGAAGACAACAAATTAAAATGACAAAGTTTCCCATAAACTAGCAAATGCTTGCTATTAATAAGCAAGTCATTTAATAAATAAAATAATATAAATGTTCTCCTGATTTTTAGTATGTCACAATATAATTTTTTCTTCAAGATTAGGGTTAGGACTCGGTTCAGAACGTTAGAACTGTAAAGGACTTCAGAGGTCACCCACTCAGTCTGGTGCATAGACCAGCCTAGGAAGCTTGTTAGAAAAGCAGAATCTCAGGCCCCACCCAATCAGAACCTGAGTGTTAATAAGAATGCACAGGAGATTGGGAGGCACATAAAAGCTTGAGAAAAAAATCTAGCTCACACCACATTCAATGGTTGGCTCTGAAAGGTCAGGGGACAAGCCTGAGGTCACACAAGGGTGAGTGGTAGAGTCTGGGCAAGAGGCCACATCTCTGATCTCAGTTGACTGTGCTTTTCCCTGTGCCTCTATAGCTTCATGAATAGAGAATGCCCACTGCATCCATTGTGGAAGGCAAATGTCAGATCCTAAAAACCTAAAAGTCTAAAGAAACCACAACTTAAGTTAACAATGATAGTCATTTCTTAAACTTGCTCATTGTGGAACATATCTCCTTAGAAAGGTTAATTCTGTAGCATGTGACACACACACAGACTCTTACTAAATATTGACAAAGCCATCAGAAAAATATTTCATACCTAGATTTAGATTTTTAAACAGGACAAAAAATTTTCTCCATCATGATTTGTGAAAGTAAAGCTTTAAAAAGAAATAAATACTCTCATTAGAAAAATTTCTCTACCCATTGTTTCTCTATTTCCCTCCACTGAAGAGCTCCACTGGTCTCATGACCTCAACCACTACTCTCATTGAAGACCACCAAATCTACAGTCACAGCCTCACTCACCTGTGCTCATGGCCAGGCTCTTCAACTACCAATTGGACTTTTATGCTCAGACATCTTACCTTTATCTAAGACAAACATTTTTAAACTCATTTTCTCTCACAACTTCGCTATCTCTCAATGGCACACCCACTCGTCCCCTGCCCCAGGCCTGTATCCTTAAATACTTCTGTATTTATATTACATTTTTGAGTAATATTTAGCAGTACACCTGAAAGTGCTTAAGACTCATAGTACTACTCATCCAATGAACAAACGTCACAATGCAATTCCACCTACAGCATAATGATGTCTCACAGTACAAAAGCAGCCATAAGCATTATCCTAGTCGCATAGTTACCCTTACACTGTTGGAGTTTACTGCCTGCATTGTTTCAGTAGTCACAAGGCGAAGTTCTCACTACTTTCTCTAGTTCGAGCCTCACCTTACATTTCACCTCTTACCTCGCAGCGCCGCTTCTCACTCAGCACAATAAACTGCCAAGTACTTAGCTCAATATCCCATCTAATGGACGTTGCCACAACAGGAAGTATATTCAGTTGTAACAACAGGAAAAACATAACTTTGAACTTAAGTGATCAAAATGTGGCAGCGCCCCAGCGAAGACTCACGTCCATCAGATCTCACAGCACACCTGTTCACAACAAGTGCCTCAGAGTTCCACGGGTTCAACGAGGGGAAAACAGCCTTTGGATTTCCTTACAACAGGTGGCTGACGGCCAATAAATAGCCAATTTAATTTTTGGTGATCTTGCTTGTTGGTGATTACTGATCTTTTTTGTGTTATGGACCTTTGAAAAAGAGGACTCTTCTATCAGTTTGGCAATCTATACCAGCCATTACTGTTCTCAAACTATTGTAATGCCACTTTACTAAAGATCTGAGGGTAAACCTATGCAACATCTGTTCCTCAGTAATCATGCAATTACTTTGGCCATTCTGGAGGGGCCAGGTGGACATACCAAGGAAGACCATGATTTCGCAGTGGAGGTCCTCCAGTTAGCCAAGGCCATGAGCTCCTGAATTCCCCAAAGAGAAACCCCAAACAAGCTATGAGGGATCATTAGCAAGAGCGAATACATTGTGTTACTTTTTAACCATTCATACTGAGCTCTAGTGCCTTAAAGACAGGGTTATTTCTCTTAGCTACAAATGCCTCACATCCTCCTCAGGTGATCATTGAATACACTGATATATCACCTGCTTATTGACTGGTTGATTAGCTCTAGGAAAGCCA
The DNA here is from genome assembly GCF_057802395.1 of Ceratotherium simum simum. Taxonomy (NCBI): domain Eukaryota; kingdom Metazoa; phylum Chordata; class Mammalia; order Perissodactyla; family Rhinocerotidae; genus Ceratotherium; species Ceratotherium simum. The sequence goes on along the minus strand of NC_141903.1, from coordinate 74,512,508 downwards.
GGAAACAAGATTTACTTGTAGTAACTTTCAGATAGATAATAGTGGGGAGAACATTTATATATCTGAGGTGTAAAATGCTGTGGTAGTATTTAATTCTCTCCTTGGAAATTTATAGTTTTTAAGGCCTACCTCATTGAGATAAAACACTATATCTTTGCATTATTCATTACATAAATTTTGCTATTCCAAAAAATACATTCATATGTTTGTAAATATAAACATAATTCTAATTCACATTAGACGTCACATTCTAATTCAGATACGTATGATCAAATTAAAACCTGACTAAGTTAGCAAACTTGTATTGTTTCAAGTAAATAACTGAGATACCTGCTCTTTACATTTTTGCTAAAACGGCCAGAAACATGCAAGGTAAGAGGCTTAATCCAGCTGACAGGTGGACAAGCATGACATTGGTTCTAACCAGTGTCCATGCATTAATGCATTTTCTTGGGTTAATCTAGTTGCTCCCAAATATGGTTCAATATTCCTCTGAGGTTTTCTCATTATGTAAGAAACCTCCAACTTCAACATAAGCATGACGTCTATAGGAGGAAAGCTACATCTCTCTCCAGAAAATTCTCCATTTCACAAACACCAGATTTTAACATTGGCTTAACAGTCACAAACACACAATTCCCAAACTACACCTCTAGTCTATACAATTCAGAACTGAACTGAGTTTATGAGCCGTGTTATAGTTTAAACCATATAAATAAAACCTACATTGTTTCCGTGAAGCTTTTGCTGTACAAATGCAGAACAACCGGGGCTGAATAGATTCTATTAATAATGCAATATTGAGTTTGGTATTGACTTTAAGAAGTATTATCACCTCCTTGACTAACCCTTAGCTGCCAGCAGACGCTGCCTCAGGCCAGTACACACCTAATTGCTCGGTAAAAAGGCCGTTTCCCTACCTCATTGAGCTGCATGATGTGATAAATTTGCCTCAGGTACTCGCTGCCACCTGGTTTGTGGCAGATATCCAGGACCATCATGTTTATTTTCTGCTCAGTCAGTTCAAGAGCAATATCTCCTTCTTCTAAGGCTGTGCTTTTCTCTATTGTCATAAATGCACTAAATACCAAGAGAGCATATAAGTATCAGTGGTGAAGAATTGTAAAGATGGAAAATAATCAAAGAGATTGAGTGTGGAGAGTCGACGTAAATCTCATATTCAAAGCCCCCATAAAGACTTCGCTTCAATAGGTAAGGCTTCCCAAACCACCGCTGCTCCTATAAACAGCGCCTGGGAACTAAGTACCTGAAAGCATTTTTAAAAATTGAATCATTTCTTTTAAAACATTTCTTTATTGCATTTATACTCCTATCTATAAAACATTTTCCCATTATTGCAATTGTTGAAATTGCTACAATCATGGGATGAAAACAAAACATTTCTTTTTAAGAATGTGTAAGAAATAATTTGTATTTTCTCTTTGAGGATAAAACATATCTTTGATGCCAGAAATAGCTTTCGTATCCTGTCTTTTGTAGATTTCTCTTTACACCTGTCTTAGAACACATTAAAGACTAATTAAAGTGTCAAAGGAGGAGCCTATTATGCTAAGTATAGCCTGGGTGCTTCCTGGCAGTGTGTTACCACTGGGTATTTTAAATTGGCCTTCTGACACTTGTTGCATTTTAAAAACATATGCCCCCTCTCCTGTTTCTTCTCGGTAACAGATACTTAGCAAAAGTCACTACCCCGATTACTTTTCCAGGAAAAGGGTCTATTGTCACCATATCGGGAATGTGCAAGTTATATTTGTGAAACTTTATTTTTATAAGAACTCATATGCTTGTTATTGATTTTAAACATTATTTACATAGTAATAATGGATGACATAATCTTTTTAAAAAAATCTCAAACTATACCAGTGCAAAAAAAATCATGATATTCAACTTACATCATATATATTCCACACTAATTTTCTTATTACAACTGCTAGTAGGATCATGTTAGGCTTTGCAATCTAAGTACTCTTAAGAAAACACATGGTTTTCCACTGTTTCACAGACTAAATGAAATTTACTGTGGTGTAATCAGCTATATACTGCAGTTCATTACAGAGATTTTGCCATGATTATAAAATTAGTTCTGCTAAAAGTCAGTGCCGCTGACCTGAAGACTGAACCAAATGATACCCAGCTGCTGGACATTAACTTTTATATTGCTTCCACATGTAGCTTCAAAAAAATCCTTCTTAAAAAAAGAGAATTTTACAATCATATAAGCCTTGCTAAAAAGTAAAGCAAATCCTTCTCTTAGAGATATTCATTAGCTAAAGTAAACCTCTAGGAAAAAAAAAAGACTTTGTTGCAATAAAAAGTTTGTAAATATCTTTTTGAAGCTGCATACAGATTGCAAGCAAAATTTCTTGTCAGGTTTTCTAGAAGCTGACATTGAAAAAGTTGAGGCCCTCTGACAAAAGAGTGTCTCAGTGTCAGCCCTGAATTGTATCCTTTCCTGTCCATCACTGTGCAGGTGAAGCAAATGATTGGATTCAGTCAATGCTATGATTAATGAGTTCCTCTCTGGATTTGGGACTGCCTATCAATCATGTCATTAGGGAGAATGTGCCCTGAAAGAGGCAGACCTTAGCCAAGGAATAACTACATTAATCTTAATCTGTATATGCACCCAGCCAGCCAAGTCAGGGTCACCATGATGAAAAACAATAATCTTCAATTCGACAAATTACTTTGCAAAGATAGACATTTCTTTACTTTTTGGGCTGTGTGTTCTCCAGAATCTAAGTTGACTGTTTACAGCTTGAGTGTTACTACAAAGTGAAGGTTATTTTAATGAATAGTAATACTTTCAGGCAGTATGCGAGACAAGCAACGCTTACAGCTGCTACCTTTCCACCGCAGTTATTTGCACAATTTCCATAAAATCAAAGTTAAATCTGGATGCAAGTGAAAGAAATCCAGATAAATGATATCGTGCAGTTCCAAGATAATCTTCCTGGGGAATTAAGGTTTCATTTATCCTAACAGAAGAACTATTTTAGTTTAAATGATTACATTCTCATACTTTAAAAGAAATTATGGTAAAGCCAAGGCAACCCTCCACCTATACACAGACATCATGGTTTAAATTACATTTTCCTTATGGTATAGAGCTATGAACTAAATGATCATCAGTTTGTGAGAAATACATAGAGGTGGAAGTTCTCTAGTCTATCAGATAGTCAACTTGACATCAGAGTCAAGAAGAAACTATCCTATAGTGCCCAAATCTTGTAAGAGAATACCTAAAGTGAGTTAATAAGTCAAATTTAACTCTTTTTCAAATAAATGCAATAAATAACTCTAAATCCGCATTTTTATATATTGATATTATTTGAGAAATTGAGGAGGACATAGCATTGTGCTAATTATGTAATATATATTCAGAACCTTTGAGGGCTGTAAAACATTTTTAAAAATCAGCAATTCTTCACTTTGGATGCTTGTTGCAACAGACAGCTAATCAGCCAAATATTAACTAGACAACTCCCTGTATAGGAGACACCAGATGTGTTGGTGCTGTTTAGAAACCACTTAAACTAAAATGAACTTTTAAAGAAAAAATTTTACTTGTGTATGTAGTCCCAGGTATATTACTGAGATATTGCTTTAAACTGATCTTATTGAGAGAAAGGCTCCTAAATCAGCAGTATCATAAATTTAACTTTGTAACTATAATCAGATCCACTATTTCTACCCTTCTTTTTTCTCTCCCTTTTATAACCACTGCCATGGATAATGACATCTGGCCTTAATCTTTTAGTCATTGGATTAAAGCTTGTAAATTGGTATCGAATGCAAATGTAAAGATTAAGAAGGTCACTGTCAATGTTACTAAGCATTTGCCTGACAGCTATGGTTATTCCTACCTACAGGATGCCCCAGAAGTAAATTTCTAGAAGTCAGTGTGACAAGACGAGGAAAATCATGATTACCTACATTTCCCCATTTGGATTAACATAAAATCTTACAGATTAATATAAACCAGTAAAGAGTATTCGTTAACTTAATGCTAACCAGCAAGTGCAACGTATTTTACTAAAGTTTATAAATAACAAATGCTTACTAGTTATAACCTTGATGCTAAGAACTTTATGAATGTTATTTAATTTTCCAAAACAAGTGTATCAGCTTGGTATCATCACTGAAAATGAGGCTTTCAGAGTTTCCATAACTTGCACAAAATGGCCCACTTACAAGGGATTTGTATTTGTCCATCTGATTCCAAAGCCTGAGCTCTTTATCTCTATGTGTGCTGGGAAAAATAATAACTTTTAGTCGTTTCAGGCAGAAAGTTATAATAGTATCTGCTAGCAACATGAATATATTTTAAAAGAATGGGGTACAAAAACAAGGGCTGGCTGAGTGATCTGTAGACCATACGAACTGTCATTCCTTTATCAATATCATGCAATTCTACACTGAAGACTAATTTTAAGACAGGACTCTACGTACATATTTAAATTCATTAGGGACCCTTAAAAATCTTTGCAATACCACAAATCACTTAGCTCTTGGTGACAAACCTATGAGAAGGTTGACATTTTCATACAGAAACAGCTGGGTGTGTTTATAGCTTGAGTGTGATATGCCCCAGTTGCCCTCTGGGATTCTTACATTACCAGATGAAAAATGTGTACCTTTTTGACAATCAGGTACACAGAAAGCAATAAAAAGCCTTTTATATCCATTAATTCCTTCTTAATTTAATCTCCATGCCCAATCCATTTACAAAACGCTCCAGGCTATCTACTAGATACCTGTTTGCACACTGAAAAGGAGTGAAACCAAATTCTCCTGGGTTTAACTACCACCCTTTTCATCAGAAACCTTGAGATGGTGACTAAACAAGTATAATGTTCCAGTGTGTCAATGAGGTTCAAATTTTAATAGGACAAGGAACGTCTAACAATCCAGTTTTTAATGGAATACTTATCTTTTACCATATTCATGAAAGTTCCCATGAAGTTAGCAAAATGACTGTTGTTGCCTATCTGACGATATTCTGTTGTTGTTTGTTGGTGATTTTGTTATTATGAATATATTTGATGAAATTCAGTGAAAGAAAAACATCGCTTTACCATTCGGTGCTCAATTCTTTTGCTTTCAACAACTGGCATTCAATCCAGTTGGGTTTCTGCTGCTCAATGCTCTGTCTGACCTGTTGGGTCATATGATCAGGGCTACTTGTCTGCTCTCCCATGATGCTTTCCAAACAGACACAGATGAAACTGAGTTTCTCTTTACTCCATCTGTCAAGGGAGGCACCTGTTAAAAGTTCCACAGTGTTTTCATCCTCAAATATCCGACATATAATTACAATCAAGTTCCAGACAAGCAGGCCAGCTTTCTTCAATTCAACTAAGTTTTTTGACATTTTTCTCTCAGACAGAAAAAAGAAGTATTTAATTGGGGGAGGCAAACATGCAATCACCGTAGGTAACTTGCTGATTATAATAGATACTGCCTGAGCAGCAAGGCCTGCGCAGCCTGGGGAAGAAAAGAAAGAAAAGGTATGATTAATATTAGCATTTGCGTTCCATCACTGTGTTGTTTTGAGTGTTGTGTGGGGATGTCTAATTTTTGTGGAGAAAATTGTTGAGATGAGCAAGTGCTTGACATATTCCGACAGAACTCTATTGGGGTCCCCTTAGTACTGCCTAAAATTCCCCAAATCCTGAACTTTTTTTCTCCCACAAATGAAGATTCGAAAATTCAGAATTCTACTTATATTTTTATCTATTAAGACGGCAGGTTTAAAAGGCCCAGATGTGCTCTAATTAACATGTGCAAAGGCACTCCTGCTGGCTCTCTGTGTGGCCTTTGATACTTCCTTAAGCCTTTCTCCTCCTCCCTTGGAATCCATGACAGAATCATTCCAGCTCCTCAGGACTGGCATCTCTTCTTTTAGTTCTCAGCCCAAATGTCATCTCCTCAGAGAGCGTTCCCTCACCAACCCATCTAAAGCAGTCTCTTCACGCCCTTCCCATCCCAGTCCCCAGGCCCTCCCTATCATTAGACTCCATTTGGTTGCGCTATTACAGTACTTACCATCACCTAATGATTATCTCCTTTAGTTGTTCTTTCTGTCCCTCTCCACTAGAATATGAGCTCCATGAAGGCATTGCTGTGTCCCCAGCACTTAGTGCCTCATCTATAAGAGTTTTTCAATAAATATTTGTTGTATAAATGAGTCAACAAACTGCTTCATGGTTACCTCTGTTATTCTTCTTTGCTTCCATGCTAGTTCCCATGCTAGTTCCATCTCTACTAACACCGCGTAAGTGTGGGTATTTGCTAAGAAGTCCTTGGCCTGTTGACTGATGATTCTACACACTCTCCCTTGCTTGATGTTATTTCACTGAAGGATTTACTGATCTTCCTCCTCTAGATCAAGGTTTCTCAACTTTGGCACTATTGTGAGGAGCTGTTCTATGAATTGTAAGATGTTTTAGCAGCATCTCTGGCCTAGACCCACTAGATGCCAGTAGCATCCTCCTCAGTTGTGACAACGAAAAATGTCTCCAAGCATTGCCAAAGGCCCCCAGGGGGCAAAATCTTCCCTGGTTGAGAACCACTCTTCTAGATGATTCCAGAATCTTCAGTCTTGGCCTTTCTCCAGAGTAGCAATCCTACAACTTCAGCTCCCTGTTGAGCATTCTACTTCTCTGTCCAAGTCATCATTAACTCAATATAACTAAAACCAAATTTGTTGTTTTCCTCCCAAACAGGCTTGGCTTTCCTGACTCTTCCCCCCACCCCCATCTTCTCTTTTTTCTTCTTTCCTTCCTTCCTTACTTTTAAATCTTTCAAATTTTCCTATTGATCCTTCATACCAGACCAGGGAGCACACTGATAAATCTTCCTAACCCCTCATCTCTGACAATCAGTTTTACCTCACTGTGACCATGGCTACCAACCTATTCAAGCCCTTCCTCTCAAATGGTGCCTGGACTACGGTAGTACTCTCCTAACTCATCTCCCTGCTCCAGACTATGCCCAGCCCCAGCTCTGCACTGTAAAGTCAAATTCATATACTATGAATTTTATTATCTAATTTCTCTGCTACAACTGTTTTAACTGCTTTCCACTGTTATGAGATCAGTCTCCAGAGTGTGGCTGTCAAAATGCTCCACAATCCAGCCTCAGCCAGTTTCTGTGAACCTATCTTTGTTTTATCCTCTTTTTTAGGCTTCCGAACATCTCATTATTCTCACATGGAATGCCCTCTCTCTTCATAGGTCACACATATTCTTCAACTCTTGGTTCAAAGTCCTCTCCTCCTATGAATTTACTAGAACTTATTATCCATATGACTGTTTTGGTAATTAGGTCCATAATGTGCCATGGTGTGTCATCTTTTATATTATCATCTATTATTGTTCATGTTATATTGTTATTTATGTCTTCATGAGTTGTCTTTACAACTAGACTAAAAGCTCCTCATTAGCATGGAAAAAAAAATCTCTTTGCTTCTTGAGTATCCCACAAAGCCAGACATGGTGTTTTAATCCACTATGTACATAACTGATTTTGAACATTGGAACTGAGTGAGAAGTCAAAAGAAGGTAGCTTTGAGTTCTTCAGTAAAACATTCTTTACTGTTTTTACTGAACAAAAATAATAAAACAATGTGAAAGATTTTTCAATATATTTGTGACATTTAAAGAAGTTACTCTGTTCTAAAAAAGTACAAAGCTCTTGGAAAACATATGTCTAGTCTAATGACTCCTCAGAAATTCACAACAACTTAAGAATCATTTTAAAAATTAACTGAAGCTGTCTTTACAAGTTTTTAAAAACTGGGTCCAATATATATTTGAATGATCTCATAAGACTATTGTATTAAATAAAATAATAAATGTGAAAGCATCTAGTTTGGTACTTGGTAAAAAATAGTTCCACAAAAAATATTTCTTTTTATTCAAATGAATATGTTTAGACGAGGCTTAAAATATAGATAAAGAAAATTAAAAAACTCTTTTGTGACCACTGTTCTCTGTGTTCTTAAATTATATTAAATATTTTATTGTTCTTTGTGTGTTTGTGTCCCATTCTCCCTATTCTACTGTCAGGTAGTTGACTTAAAAGATTATATCTTATGTTCTGTTTATCTTAAAGAGAGCTTAACTGAAGACACTGGGTAAATATTTGACAATCTAAGCAGATATCAAGGAAAGATTACCAGTTCTCTTCACACCTGCACCTCTACTGATATTTTATAAAATCTGAGGACTCCAGGTACTCAAATCCCCGACTGCTTCATTAAAACTTAAAGCAAATTCCAATCAGAACCTTTAGGCTGATGACAAATTAATAAATCCATTTTACTAATCACAGGGGTTCTGAGTCCATGACAATGTTAACAACACACCAGGGAGGCATCTTTTAAGAATGTCACACATTCATTTTTCTGTCTTTATTTAAATAAGTTGACTTCTATCTAAACCATATATATGCAATATATTCTAAGAGCCATCCCAATTTCAGAGCTGATAAAATGTGAAAAAAAACGAATGTCATAGAATAAATGCAATGTGATATGTATATTTATGTATTTATCATTTCTTTCTTCCTATGTATGTACTACTGACTGTAATAATATATTTTATGGATTACAAAACATGCAAAAAGAAAATTTACAATGAATGAGGCAAAGACAAAATAATGTCTTAAACTTAACTTTTAAATTTTGCTTATTAATGGTATAAAATGTCAATAATAATTTATTGAGTCAGGATAATGTGATTTAATATGCTTTATTATTTTTAGAATCCGGGCTTAACTTTTTGCGATACAGTGATTCAAAGGTCAGGTTCTAAGTTCAGTTTGTTTCAGTACTTGGTTTTAATGGCTGTCAAGGTGAAAAACCTGCCACACGAACACACATGGATCCACACGGAAGAAGGGTATCAGTAACTGTGCTGGAGAATCATGGCACTTGTTTTTCAATCTCAACCACCAAATAGGCAAAGGCTGGTGTTGAAATTTGACTAATAAATATTTATCATCCATGATGTCAATTAGTTGTTCTTGCAAACAAATTGAAAAATATTTCATTTTTGTATTTTTAGGAAAAATGTTCAAGAATCACTGAAACTCTTATTTGGAATATTTTAAATCATCTTAGAAAAATTCTAAGTTCTTAAGTGTGTAGCCATGATATTTCTATAGGTGATAGTACTTTTTATAAAGCTAATATTTCTGGGTTTTATAAAATAAACTACCTTAAGGAGTTCTGACAGCACTTTGCGTATTTCTGTTATCAATTTCTTTCTCAACCATCTGCATGTGGACTATGCCATGAACACACTGTCCTTGCGGTGCTACCTCTGTTTCCTCTCTAGAATCCATTGTAGTTAAAACAATTATTCCAACTGTTTTCCCATAAAGCATTCTTTGTATTTAAAAAGTAATTTACTGCTAAGAAAATATATTCTCTGGTATATCTTTCATTTAACTGTTGTCAAAGAAAAAAACAACTAGTTCTTTGTGTATCTGCTCTTTGAAACATAAGGAAGCGAATACCTAAGCTGAGCTACACCAGAAACATCTGAACTTTCATTCAACTCTTTGGTAAATCTCCTACACTGTATAATTTATTGTAATATGTATTTCTTTTAATCTTCAGTGTTTTCTATGTAACAGTATTTGCTGACAAAGAAATAAAGAAATGTGTTTTAGTTTGTCACCTTACTGTTTTCCATATTCTGTCACTTTCACTGTGTCAGGAAGGACAAATGTTCCCTTAACCTAGTGACTATTTGTCTTTTAATAAGTTAGAATCCTTAAAATAAGGCCTGTAAACATTTATCATTATTTGGACAAATGTTGCAAAGTACTGGATTAAATATCTCTTGACAAAACATTGCTGAAAACGATTACAGAGGTTTGTCTTCATGTTTTGGAAGCTTAGTTTTGAAATTTTTTGCTAATCAAGATGACTTCAAACTATCTTTAGCTAATATCTCAAGGCATAATACTCACTTAGGAGGGATTTATGTTTAACAATAATATATGAAAAGCCATATTTCAAATGGTTTCTCAACAATTTTCCTTTTTTCTTTTTTTTGGCCAAATCTATCAGATCATCATTGTTTTACCTTATAATATGGCTGAGAAAGAACCCATGTTAGGAATAGAAATAAGCATGAGCTTTTTCACTTTGTCATTGTTTGCTCTTCCTTGCATTCCCAGTATTAGTTTTAAAGCGCAGTTGATCTGTTGATTTACAGGAATGTCTTAAAGCTCCTATGTGTTTTGTAACGATTAATTTTGCTAAAACTAGACTCTGAAATACAAAGGACAACCTCAATTCATTACTGTACACTGAAAGCTCATGAAGGAGTGAGGTTACCCTGTCCATCCCCTTCCCAATAACATTGTCCCCAACACACGACTGGCTTACTCACAGACCAAGGGAGAGCTCCAGTGACAATCTCCATATGAAACTTTAGTAAAGTTTAATTTCTTTCTTTCTTCTCACACACCAAAGAATTGTCTTGCCTGTCCCCTGAGGTGTTTGCCCCCATTTGGAAACAGTTATACTAGTCTTCAAGAACCAAGAGGAGATACATTATTTATAGTTTACCTCAACCCCAGTGCCTAGTATGTAGCAGTAATTCACTTAGTAAATATCTATTGAATGAATAAGAGATGTAATATCTGGCATGTAAATGTTATCTGTCTTGTATACTGTAATGAAAATGAAGGTTGAGCACTGTCAGTCTAAAAGAGGCAGAAATGAAGAACAATGGTATTCTCCTATTGTCATATGCACCTGAAATGCACAAAATGCTTTATAAAGTCACTTTCCTCCACCACTTTCTTTTATATATTGATGTGATTTGGCACTCCTTCATGGTTGTCTATTGTAGAAGTGTTGTACTTCTAGTCTTAGTGATAATTTTATGAAGAATATTACTTGGTAAGGAAAACCACAAGAACTGATATCTACGAAGTAAGCATTTTTTGGAACCAGAGATGGTTCTTTGAAATGTTATGGAAGAATTCCAAAATGCTTGCAGAAACAAAAATTGTTCATGAATAGAACAACTTGAAAGTCACAAGCAAAATAGTGCTACTCATATGACATGATATTTTAATCATATATCATGCCTTTTGAATTGTTCAAAATCTATGAGATATCCAAAAGCTAGAACTAAGGAGAGATGGTAACAACTCAGACAAGGAAGAACTTAAGTAACGAAAAGCTGACATTTTCCAATTTCAATTAAATGGCTTTACTAGACTCAAAGGCAGTTTAATAGGGCTTGGACAGAATTTTAAAGCATTACTATGAAAGGTCACAGATAGATAATTGATTTGAATTTGTAATATAAGGTCACTGCATAAGAGCCACATTATTTAGGATCTCCAAGGAGAAGAATGAAAGAAAAGCTAGTCTCTTCAATTGACTTCAGTGGGTTCAGCTTGAGTATTTTACTGCTGAAACTTTCCTTAGAGTTAGTGAAAAAATACTCTTTTTTAAAGATGACTATAAAAGGGAAAAGTTTTATTTTAAAAATCCTAAAGAAGATTCATGAATACAGACAGATACATAATATACATTCAAACGAATCTTGTGAAATTCCCAGAGAGTACAAATATCTAAGTGGGAAGAAACCATTTAAGCAGAGAGGACTTGATTAATAAAATAAATGATTAATGTAGGTAAATGATGGTTCTTAAATTCACTTAGTAAATGTGCTGCCCTGAATAGGAACAATGCACTGAATTCAGAACCATAGGTATTGGGAAAAAAAATTACTCTATCAGAAAAATATAGTTACTAAATGGGGTGCTATTTTTGACCTAAAAGCTACACACGTAGGTGTGTTAAGAGAAGACAAAGTAATAATTTGTAGTCGCAGGAGAAAAACTTCAAGGAAAGAATAATTAAACTAAATATCAGAGCGATCTTCTCAAGAGTATGAATTTGAGATTACTCAATTGATTTAAAGGAAATTAGTCAAAATCATGTTACTAATCTGTGAATACTCACATAAACACAAAATAGCCTGAAAATTCTGAATTGGTAGTTAAATAAAAAAGATGACCATTTCAGTCATTTTCATTTCTAGTTTTGTTGATCATGTGGCTCACAGTAAAGAAAATTACGGGTCTCAAATATACACGGTGGAAAGCAGACTAATATACTTTACGAATTTTACAATTTTTAGAATTTTACTTGATCTCACATCCTAGAAAATTGCTTCTTCAGGGATGTGTTCTTACAGAAAGACAAATATACCTTTGCTTGACTCTTTCCTTTTGGTTTCGCTTGGAATATAATTCCACTCTTTTGGAATGCTTTCACGCAAACGTTCAGGAACACTGTGCTTGTTTAGGTTTGTCTCCCAGTTTCTCCCAGAACTCAACACAGATATTATCTGCTGGACAATGTTCTTGACAGCGTCAGTCAGTGCCATTCTCAAACATCGGATGACCTCTAGCTCAGACTCCTTGTACGTTGAAACTTTAAAATCAGACAGCATATTATAGTTAGCAGAATCTGACAATATTTTGTGCCTTGTTCAACTGGGAATTCAGTTTCTCAATAATCTAGTTGAAAGCCATAGGAAAGGAGAGCTGCTTTTAACCTAGAAATCATATAATTGATAAACAGTCCATAAACATTTGAAAAACAAGTTTCTTCTTCTTGGTAATAAAGCGAGTGGCAATTAAAATAACGGTGAATAACAATATTTGCTGGTGGTTTGGAACTCTACTAGTGGAAATAAAATTGTATGACCTTCTTAGACAACAACTTGGCAAAAATCTCAAAAGTTTTAACATTTACTCACCTGTTAACTCACTCCTTCTCTAGGACTTTATCCTAAGAAATTAATTATAATTATGTAAAGGATATACAGAAAAATTGGAAATAATCTAAATGTCCAATAATTGGTGGGTTTTTTAATTAGCTAAGGTATATCCATCTGCACAATAAAGTCATATATTGTTCAGTAAAAAAATAAAAGCAGGTTAGAAGAGAGTATGACATGCTATTTTTCTTTAAAAATAACATATCTACATACATATATAAAAGAATTAAAAGATGTACCCTACAGTGTCCATGGTGATTACCAATGACTGATGGGATTTCAGGGGATTTCCCTCTTCCTTCTTCTTCTTTTACTTTTTCTTCCTTCCTTCCATCCTTTTCTCCCTTCCTCCTTCCCTCCCTTCCTTTTTTCTGCCCTCTGCCTTCTTTCTGATTATATGGGTGACCCACTATGAATATGTATTACTTGTGTGATAAATGCAATAAAAGTGTGTGTGTGTGTGTTTTTTTAAATGTGACTGGAAAGTCCTGAGACTATCACTTGAATCAATAAGAAAAACACCTATATGCTTTGTTTTCCTTTCAAATTTCGAGGTGATAGTTCTCAAATACTCAATCCATTGCTAAAAACCACCACGGTGAAGAGGATCTTGGTAATATCAAATATTGAGAGGTCAATTTTTTAACATGGCACAATTGTTAGTTAGATAAGCTGTTGCTCTTTATGAAAATGGTGGAGGGTATAGCTGTCTGTCTTTTTAATGATGTTTCAAGACTTTAATTCATTGAAGGGCATAAAGATGCCTTTTTCCTATAACAATAATTAATATTCATTTTGGTTGAACTCTTTGGAGTCATGGATTAAATACAGCTCAAGTATCTAAAAATTCTAGATAGCCAGAAGTTCTTCTATTTCCTTTTGTTAAAAGGGTATGTTTATTCTTTTTAAAATAAAATCAAGGAATTGAAAATGATAGAGAAAATAATAGACCTATCTCAAAGAATTATTTGAAAATTATATGAATTAATTTGTGTAAAGTAATTGGCACACAGTAGGCACTATATAAGTATTTGCTATTATTATTATTACCTAAGATAAGAGTTTTCTGGAAAAATGACAATGTTATAGCATAGGACTGCCTAATGTTCTCTTGATGCAGGGTTCTGAAACATCTTGAGCACTAGATACTATAGGGAAGATTAATCAATATCCACAGATGCTTATGGTAGGGATAAGGTACAGATAAAGAAAGAAGAAATGGAGAAATGGGAAGAAGCAGGAATAAAGAAAAGAAAGTAAGTGGTAAGGCCTTTTGGTTCCTGGCTCTGCATATCATGAACTTGGAAGTTGCCACTTGGTCCTGTTTAACAACAACTATAAAGCTGGACAGATGGAAAAATAAACAACTCTTCTTGGATCTGTAAGAGAGGTAAGGACACAAGGCAAACCACTGCCCCCAAGATTGGAGGGACAGACAGGCAAACACAGGGAGTCACAGCTTACTGGAGCGGAGACTCACAAGCAGAAACTACCATGGGAACCAGTGCCAACGTAGGAAAATCTAAACCATAATTGATGAATTGCTGGAGGCTCAGTGCAGACAAGGCTGAGAATTAAAACTCCAGGGGGATTCTGTTGTGAGGGGTCTGCCACACTTTTGTGAGTTTCACCTCCAGGCGCTCAACTAGGTTCCCATAGTAAATATCAGAGAAAAATCCCCCAGCGCTTCCAGCAAGGGGAGGAGAAAAGAACATTTTGAAATAGGCCAGAGCACTCTGTTCTTCTTAGGCCTGCCCTCAGGAGAAACTACTAAAACAGAGCCTAACCCACTGGGATATTATCAGAGCTTATCCTGACCTGGAAGAAGGGAAATACCCAACTCCAGCCCCCTCTAGCCATACTTGCCTACCTAAAAGGGGAGAAAAAAACTGAGAAATATTTGTGAAGTACACCATCCAGGAGGCATAGACTCTCTAAATGACTGAGACCTCATTAGAGGACTATAGAATGCTTCCCGTCCCCCACACCTCTCCACCACATCACTAAAGGCCCATTTATAGCAGTTCCTTTTACCTAGTACATCATGTCCAGTTTTCAAGAAAAAATTACAAGACATACTAAAAGGCAAAAAACACAATTTGAAAAGACAGAGCAAGAATCAGAAACAGATGATGGAAGGATGTTAGAATTATCAGACCAGGAATTTAAAACTATGATTAATATGCTAAAGGCTCTAATGGATAAAGTAGACAGCATGCAAGAACAGATGGGCAATGTAAGTAGACAGATGGAAATCCTGAGAAAGAACCAAAAGGAAATACTAGAGATCAATAACACTGCAACAGAAATGAAGAGTGTCTTTCATGTACTAATTAGTAGACTGGATATGGCTGAGCAAAGAACTCTGAGCTTGAGGCTATCTCAATAGAAACCTCCAAAACTGAAAAGCAAAGAAAACAAAGACTGAAAAAAAGAAGCAGAACAGACCATCCAAGGACTGTGGGGCAACTACAAAATGTGTAACATACATGTAATGGGAATACAGTAGAAGAAAGAAAGAAAGGAACAGATGAAATATTTAAAACAATAATGACTGAGAATTTCCCCCAAATTAATGTCAAACAGAAGCCATAGATCCAGCAAGCTCAGAGAATACCAAGCAGGATAAATGCTTAAAAAAACCATACCTAGGCACATCACTTTCAAATTACAGAAAATCAAAGCTAAATAAAAAGTCCTAAAAGAAGCCAGAGGAAAAAAACACCTTACCTGTAGAAGAACAAAGATAAGAATTATATCCGACTTCTCAGAAACCATGCAAACAAGAAGAGCGTGAAGTGAAATATTTAAAGTGTTGAGAGGAAAAAAACACCAACCTAGAATTTTGTACCCTGCAAAATTATCCTTCAAAAGTGAAGGAAAAATAAAGACTTTCTCAGACACACAAAAATTGAGTGAATTTGTTGTCAGTAGACCTGCCTTGAAAGAAATGTTAAAAGAAGCTCTTTAGAGAGAAGGAAAATAATATAGGTCAGAAACTCAGAGCTACATAAAGTAAAGAAGAGCACTGAAGAAGAAATAAGTAAAGGTAAAATAAAAACTTGTATTTTTCTTATTCATAATTGATCTAACAGACAAATTTGTTCAAAATAATAATAACAACAATGTATTCACTTATGTATGTATCTTACATATATATACATGTATACACATATATACTTATATATGTTTACATATAAGTGAAACGAATGACAGCAATAATACAAGGGATGGGAGGGAGGAATTAGGATTATTTTGTTATTATAAGGTACTCACACAACCTGTGAAGTGAAGTGTTACTTGAAAGTGGATTTAGATTAGTTGCAAACTGTCTCTCTATATATATTGCAAATTCTAGGGCAACCACTATAAAAAGAAAAAAAAGAAGTATAACTGATATGCTAAGAAAAGAGAAAAAATGGAATAATATAAAATGTTCAATTAAAACCAAGAAAGGCAGAAAAAGAGTGGAAGACAAAAATAGGAACAAAAAGCAAGAGCAACAAATAGAAAAAAGTAACAAAGAAAGTAAATATTAATTCAACTATATCAATAATCACCTTGAACATCAATGGTGTAAAAGCACCAATTAAAAGACAGAGATTGATGAGTGCGCACCAAAAAACAAGACCCAACTATACGTTGTCTACAAGAGACCCACTTTAAATATAAAGACAGATGTAGATAAAAGTAAATGGATGGAGGGGCCGGCCTGGTGGCGCAAGTGGTTGGGTGCACGTGCTCCACGGCAGCAGCCCGTGGTTTGCCGGTTCGGATCCCGGGCGCACACTGACGCACCGCTTGTGGGGCCATGCTGTGGCGGCATCCCATACAAAGTGGAGGAAGATGGGCACAGATGTTAGCCCAGGACCAGTCTTTCTCAGCAAAAAGAGGAGGATTGGCATCAGATGTTAGCTCAGGGCTGGTCTTCCTCACAAAAAGAAAAAAAAAAAGGTAAATGGATGGAGAAAAACATCCCATGCTAACACTAATTAAAAGAAAGCTGGAATAACTTTATTAATTTCAGGCAAAGCAGACTTCAAAGCAAGGAAAATTATCAGGAATAAAGGAGGGCATTACATAATGATAAAGGGGTCATTTCTCCAAGAAGACACAAATTCTTATTGTGTACGTACCTAACAACAGAGTGTCAAACTATGTGAAGCAAAAACTGATCAAACTGCAAGGAAAAAAACAGATGAATCTACTATCATAGTTGGAGAATTTAGCACCCCTTTATCAGAGAAAGATCCAGCAAGTAGAAAATCAGTAAGGACATAGCTGAACTCAACACCACCACCAATCAACTGGATATAATTGACATCTATAGACTACTTCATCCAACAACAGCAGAATACACATTCTTCTCAGGTTCATGTTGAATATTCCCTAAGATAGACCACATTCTGAGCTATAAAACACACTTAACAAATTTCAAAGAATGGAAATCATACAATGTCTGCTGTCAGACCACAATGGAATTACACTAGAAACCAATAACAGAAAGATAACTGGAAAATCCCAAAACATGTGAATATTGAACAACACACTTTTTGATCACACATGGGCAAAAGTAGAAATCTCAAGGGAAACTTAAAAACATTTTGAACTAAATGAAAATGAAAACACAACTTATCAAACTGTGTGGGATGCAGCAAAAGCAGTGTTTAGAGGGAAATTTCTAGCATTGAATACATATACTAGAAAAGAAGAAAGAACTAAAATCAACAGTCTAAGTTTCCACCTTAGGAAACTAGAAAAAGTAGAGCAAATTAAATTCAAACTAAGCAGAATAAAAGAGATAATAGGAATTAGAGCAGAAATCAATGAAACTGAAAATAGGAAATCAATAGAGAAAATCAACAAAACTAAAAGCTGGTTCTTTGAAAAGATCAGTAAGATCAATAAGCCTCTAGCCCAGCTAACTAAGAAAAAAAAAGAGATGATACAAACTACTAAAATCAGAAATGAAAGAGAGAACATCACTACAGATCCATGGACATTAAAAGCATAATAAAAGGGGGCTGGCCCCATGGCGCAGCGGTTAAGTGCGTGTGCTCTGCTTTGGCGGCCCGGGGTTCGCAGGTTCAGATCCCAGGCATGCACTGACACACTGCTTATCAAGCCATGCTGTGGTGGCGTCCCATATAAAGTAGAGGAAGATGGGCATGGATGTTATCCCAGGGCCAATCTTCCTCAGCAAAAAAAGAGGAGGATTGGCATCAGATGTTAACTCAGGGCTGATCTTCCTCCCAAAAACAACAACAAAAAAGGATAATAGAAGAATACTATGAACAACTTTATGCCCATGAATTTGATAACCTAGATGAAATGCCCCGATTCCTTCAAAGACACAATCTGCCATAACTCACACAAGAGGAAACAGACAATCTGATACCTATTAAGGAAACTGAATAAATAATTAACAACCTTCCAAAACAGAAAGCACCAGGCCCAGATGGGTTCACTGGTGAATTCTACGAAACATTTAAGGAGGAAATTATACCAATTCTCTACAATTGCTTTCACAACATAGAAACAGATAGACTACTTCCTAACTCATACAGAGGCCAGCATTACCTGATTACCAAAACCAGACAAAGACATTGCGAGAAAAGAAAACTACTGACCGATACATCTCATGAACATAGATGCAAAAACACTAAATAAAATATTAGCAAATTGAATCCAACAATGTATAAAAAGAATTATACACCATAACCAAGTGGGATTTATCCAAGACATGCAAGGCTGGTTCAACATTAGAAAATCTACAAGTAAAACAACTATTAGTGAAAACAAAAGCTGTAAATGATGAAAATAAAATTTAGACACTCAACAACATAACATTCATAACATCTGGCATTCAATCAAAAATTACTAAATATGCAAAAAACAAAACGAAAACAAAAATCTGGGGTCCATAATCAGGAGAAAAATCAGCTGATAGAAATATACCTAAAAATAACAGAGCTGGTGAAATGAGGAAACAATCCTGCCTGGTCTTTTTGTGCCATCCTCTCATCTTATGGTGCCATATCAGACAATGCTCCACTGCTATTCATAGGGTTTTCATGGCCAATTTTTTCAGAAGTGAGTGGCCAGGTCCTTCTTCCTAGTCTGTCTTAGTCTGGAAGCTCTGCTGAAACCTGTTCACCATGGGTGACCCTGCTGGTACTTGAAATACAGGTGGCATAGCTTTCAGCATCACAACACGGCAGCCACCACAATATGACAACTGACAAGACAGGTGGTGTGGTTCCCTGACCTGGAAACGAACCCAGGCCGTGGTGGTGCTCCAAATCTTAACCACTAGACCACCAGGGCTGACTAAGCTGACTCTATCTCCATTCTTTGCAGCCAGTTAGGTTTCTCTTAGTACATGAAGCAAAGGGATATTTGCTGTGCTGGCCCCTTCAAAGGGAACAGGAAACCTCCCTGTTATGTGGTGGCTTTCGGTGCATTGTGAGAATTTATTCCCAACTCAGTGGTTCTGTCTGCCCATATTACTACCTGTCTTTAGATTATGATTACTGATCCTGTCAGTGGATGCAAAATTAAGAGTAACAACCTTCTTAGCCTAGAACAATCAGAGAAAGAAAGTATAGAAAATACAGATATAGTGTATACTAGCAATTCAATCTTTTCTAATAGAACATACACCATCAAAGCAGTGGCCACTTAGTACTAATCTGTGTGTTCGTCTAAATTCCTGAAAGGGTGGGGCCATTAGTTATTCCTCAGCTTATGCCCTCACTTTACCTGGGCCTACGTCAGAGTAGGCAAGAGAGTTGTCATTTTATTCCGTGAGAAGAATGATAAGGAGATTATGAGGCGGAAGCTGGACAGGACTTATTCTTCTTCCAAAAGGAAGTAGAAATTTATAAGAATCTTAACCACTAGACCACCAGGGCTGCCTAATAAGCCGTTAGCAAAGATAAAAGGTAATACTGAAAAATACTCAGTTAATCCAATAGAAAGCCAGAATAGAGGGAAAAAGGAAAAAAGATTAGATGGACAAACAGAAAGCAAATAACAATAGAGACACGTAGTTCCAGGTATCAGAATAGAGAGTCCACAAATAGATGCATACATTTGATCAATTGGTCATTTGATTTCTGACAGAGGCATTGAAGTAATTCAACTGGAAAAGTATAGTGATTTCCAAAAATGATGCTGGAAAAATTATATATCCGTATGAAAAAGTATGAATTTCAACAATTACCTCTCTCACACTAAACAAAAAAAATCAACTTGAAATCAATCATAGAACTAAACATAAAAACTAGAACTATGAAATTTCCAGAAGAAAACATAGGCAAAATCTTGGCACTCTTGAGATAGCAAATAGTTCTTAGAACACAAAAAGAAAACTGATAAGTTGGACTCATCACAACTACAAACTTCTCCCCATCAAAAGACTTTGTTAAGGAAATGAAAAAGTAAGGCATAGACTGGGGGAAAATTTTATTAACACATGTATCTGACAAATAACTTGTGTTGAGAATGTATAAGGACTCGTTACAACTCAATAATGCAAACAATCCCATTAATAAATGAAGAAAAGTTTTGAGCAGATATTTTACAAAAGAATTTTTAAAAAATGACCATTAAGAACATTAACCATCAGGGAATTGTAAATTAGAACCACAATGAGATAGTACTACATACCCCTTAGAATGGCTAAAATCAAAAAGACAATTCCAAGTGTTGATGAGGGTATAGAGCAACCGAAACTCTCATATATTACTGGTGGGAATGTAAAAAGACACGATTACTTTGAAAAATAGTTTAGTAGTTTCCTATAAAGGTTAACTCACAGGGTGTGTTAAAGATATTTATCTCTCTTAAAAGAAAAAGGAAGTTAAGGAATAGAGTGACTGAAGAACAGTCAAAGTAATATATGCTTTGATATTTTCATTTGCCCAACTGAAGATCACTTGACCTACTTTGAGGATATAGGGCTGCAATGATTGCTACCAAATCTATTTCTTAGAGAGTGCATTGGCCTTTGAAATGCCCACGAGGTCATCAACTTATTTTTTGTATTTCTATCTTTTATAATATTTTTTTAATGAATATTTTCACTCTTGTTTTCCCCCCGAGCTTATGTTAACTTTAAGGAGTTATGTGTTGGATTTCTAATTATAAAATCAGATTGTATATTTCATTACTGAATTCATTCATATGCTCATAAAGCAAATGTTTCAAAAAATTTAGTCTAATAGAAAAAAATAAAGAGAAATAACATAGCCTATGAGTCAGAAATTCTGGTTTCTTGTTCTGATTCCTCAGTTTAATCAGTGGACAATCTTAGGCAAGTCTCTTAACATCTCTGACACTGGTTTACTCAGCAATAATAAGAGGATACTGGCTACTTCATCCTTGCCTTTCTACTCTAAAATGATACCACTGATGTTTTACTGATAAGCTATACAAAAACCATTGACAGTATTTCGAGAGGAAGAAGACACATCAGTTTTTAAATAATATGCTCCAGTGATCTGGGTAGGTTAATTACATTTACTGAAGTATAGATCTATTAGCGGTGAGATGCAAATATTGTGGGATCATGACTACGTGACTCAGCTATATTTCCTTTAAACCTGTCGTATTTTCATGTTAAACAGAAAGTATAGTAAAAGGCTTAATTTTCTTATGAATTAGTATATTGTATTATCTTATTAGGGTTTTTTAAGATAACCATGATCGGTAACAGAAGAAAAGGAAAAGTTTTGCCAAGACTTACATAGCAGAGAAAAGACAAAGACACAGTTCCTCACGACCACTGCAAGGCCTTAGGTTCCAGAGAATATTCAAGACCCAGAGAATATTTAATGTTTATGGAGAAACAACTTGTACAAAAGCCAAGGACGTTTCACCAACGTGAAGTTCTGGTCCTTTGAGCCTCCCCATACAATTCGGGCTCTGTGACTGTGTGTCACACCTGTTTCAAGAGACTTGTCTGACCTTCTGGAGGAGGGTTTGCTCAATGTGTAGCCAAAGAGAAGACTAATTAGGAGCAAGTAGCAGTTTTTCTTTCTCCTGCCACCACCTGAAATCCATTGATATCTCCTAGGTCATTTTCAGTGCAGTTTTGTGCTGTGTTAAAACTGTTCAAGAACTTAAGAGTCAAAGGATGAATAGCGGTTGAAGCATGCAGGTCACCAATTCTTTATAATCTCGTGAGAGAATTCGGCTCTTACTTCACCAGGAACAACTGAAAACAGCAGCGGGGGGAGGGGCTTTCAAGGTTGTTTTTCTTTCAGTTCAATAGAGTCTACATCAGAAGTAATTCAGTCTTTTTAACTAGAAAACCGCCCCTTCTTTGGGTTAAAAGGAAGCAGCGAGAGAAAACATGGAAAGTAGGAGATAAAACTTTAAAAGGAAATAATTATTATAGAGTCTTTAAGTGATAGGTTGAGATTTTTGAAATCATTACAAAAAGTTATCTATTGCTATTTTGCAGGGATAATGACCAAGAGAAGATGTAACATAATGACTTTAAAATAGCTAAAAAGATATTCACGTAATATCTGGAGGATAGTCAAAAATCCAGGAAAGGGCTGGCCCTGTGGCGTAGCGGTTAAGTGCGCATACTCTGCTGCTGGTGGCCTGGGTTCGGATCCCGGGCGCACGCCAACGCACTACTTGTCAAGCCATGCTGTGGCAGCGTCCCACATAAAGTGGAGGAAAATGGGCACGGATGTTAGCTCAGGGCCAGTCTTCCTCAGCAAAAAGAGGAGGATGGGCATGGATATTAGCTCAGGGCTGATCTTCCTCACAAAAACAAAACAAAATAAAACAACAACAACAAAAAAATGAAAAGTCCAGGAAGAATGAAACCATGATCATGAGCCAGTTAGATTTTTTATACAGATCCTAGGAACTATTTCATGAAAATATCAGTTCCAAAATAGTGTATAAGAAAGCTCACAGGTTGAAATGTAAATGATGTAAATGGTTAACGGACTAATAAGATAACCACTGTCTAAGTTTTCATCTTTTGCTTTCCCAAGATATTATATATGGAGATTTAAAGGCAGGATATGAAGGATAAAACAAGGTGAGAATCTTTATACCTGGTCCTGAAGGTGGGAGAACTCATGAACACTTCCTAGTCAGATATGTAACCTGCTCTGTCTTTAACATCTGTTCTAGCTATAGGCAGAACAATAGAGAAGGAAAAAACATATTGTCCCCAAAGGAATGATAGGACATGCTTGTCTTATAGAGAGAGAGGCACCATGGTCATAATAATAAATGCCTTATACATTTGAGGAAAATTGACCAGTAGTTTTGTCCATCAGTTTGTTTAATAAAAGCACCCAAGAATCACAAAATATTTTTTCACATCTTGCTAATGTCTTAAGTGCTCAATAGCAAAACATAATTTGTGGTAAATATTAAATTAAATATTTACAAGAGAATACTTCCTAATAATAAAAAAAAGGAGAAAATCTGCATTATATACTTTTCCCTCTCGACTTCCCCCTCACCTTGTCCCAAGTATACTAAATTTTGATAGGAACTAATAGTTAATGTTTCCTAAAAGAAGCCTATTTATACTGAAAAAAATATAAGATATACTTTTATAAATAACAGACTCAGCAAAAGTGACATCAACAAGAATTTAAAACATCTTTAAAGATACATTTAAGTACCTATAAAACACTTTTTTTACAAATAGTAAATTCCTCATACCTGGAACGTTATATAAAAAGTCCCATAATTGTTCTTCTTCCATGTAGCTCACAAAAACATTTCCAAATGTTTGTGGAGAAAAATTGCAATGGTACAGTACTTTAAAGATGGCTTCCATCAAGCTGGATCCTTGGTTCAGATTATTTTCTGTATCAGAACCTTGTTCTTGAAAGGTGCAATCTTGAAAAGAACAAAAATGATTTAGTAGGTATCAGTGAATATGATTAGGTTCTTATCCCATACCCTAGCATAATGCCGTAAAAATGTATTTGAGTAATATTTACATAATTAGAGAAATGCCACATTCTTTCAGATCAATGGTCCATGTAACCCAATATTGCTCCTGAGATACTCATGGATATTTGTGGGGGAAAAACATTGTGAAAAGGACCACAATGCCATCACTTCAAAGGACAATGCTAGTTTCCCTTTATGTCAGGGAATATGTCCCTTTACGTCTTTTTTCTCTTAAAGAAAATACTTTTGGATTCCTTTTCTCATTTACAAGTAATACACATTAATTTTAGGAATTGTAAAAAATCCAGACAACTAAGACAACTAAAATTCTACCAAATCCTATCAACCAAGGATAGTCACTATAGTTGGTACAGTATTTCATTTGTATTATAAAAAAAAGACACCAATGAATATATGTATGTATAACTTGAACACCAAACAGAATTATTTTATACATGCTTTTTCGTTATCTAAAACCTATTTAAAACTAGTTGAATCTTTGAATCTCTCTTTGGGATTTGTGTTCTGAACATTACCATACTCTTTATGCAGAACATAAACTTCGTGGAAAATTCACATTTATACTGCTCTCAGAATTATACTATCAATTCTACAAATAAATTTAGAGATATCTCTCAAACCCATATATCCTATCATTTCAGAATAAAGAGGTTTATCAATAAAACTATATAGGAATTCTTACAAAGATAGTGCCATTTTAATTGCCCCCTTCAGCCCTCCTCTGGCCCCATTATGACTTCTTCAAAGATCAGTTATCAGAAGTTCCACTACTGTTGCATCTATAGGTTGGACTGCAAAGGTAAAATAATAACTCATATTTTCTTTAGATAATTAGCACAATGTGTCTAGTATCATAATATGTAAAGATATTTATTGAATTAAAGATAATGACTCATATCTTGTCTCAGATTTTAAATATCTTGAAAAAATGTAAACTAGATTATTTGGGAATGAGTACCTTTCTTTGTCTTGCTCATTTGGAAGCTCATTACTTTTATGTTTCCTCTTGATAATCTAATTTCTGTGATTTGATTTTCATGATCTAGAGAACATTCCTCAGGATTTTTGCTGGAACCGTTGGTAAGTGGTATTCTCTTTCTACTGGGTTGTTAAACTGGTAGAATGTAGGCTGGAAGTTACTGATGGCCATTTTGGAAAGAACTTGACTGAGAATGAATCAGATACAGTAAGAAGTAGAACCATGAGATGAAGAGAACATTCCTGATGAGATGACACTGTTTGAGAACCTGGATCTAGCAATGCCTTTATATTTATGTTAGCTGAGCTGATAAATTTCCCTTCTTGGTTAAACGAGGCCAATTTGGGTTTCCATCACTTGTAATCTAAAGGGCCCTGACTTTTTCATCAAGCATAAAGGGTTATATGACAGAGTCCTAGTCCAGGCATCATAATTTCATCATTATTATCGAAATAGTCTCGTCAGTTCTGTCTGCCTTTCCCTGCCTCCAATTCATCTTTCATTCAACTATCAGTTATCCTTCATGTCATTCACCCATGTTTAAACTTTCCCCTCTTCCTCCACTTCGTTAGAAATTCCTTAGCCTGACAATTAAGTTTCCACAATCTTTTCCCAAGTGGTATTATAATCCCCACACATCTGTTCCACCCAAATTGGTTTACTTGCTTTCCTTGTAAATGTTCACTCTCATCTGCTTTTTTTTTGTCTGTCATTTCACTAGTCTAGAATGTTCTCTTTCAATAAAATTCCTATTATTTAATCAATCAATTAATGTGTCAACAGTCACTACACTACATGCTGAGGCTTACGCCTTCCAGGGATTCACTGTCTGTGTGTGTGTGTGTTTGTGGGGGGAGGGAACGATAGACATGTAAACAATTGTTACAGCAATATAAGGATAAGTAGGGTGATCATACATCCTGGTTTGGCAGGGGCAGTCCTGGTTTATGTCTGTTCTGGTGTAATTATTAGCAGCCTCCTCTTTCACTCTTTAAAGTGTTCCAGTTTAGATGATAAATTATTTGATCACCTTAAATCTAAGTACCTTAAGTCTAAGGCACTGTGGAAATACAGACAACGATGCTTTAAATTTTTGGGGAGAACACAGAGAAGTCACAGAGAAGATCGTGTCTCAGCGAAGTCTTTAAGGAGGAGTAGAGGTTTATCAGCATGACGAGGTTGAAGTGGGGGAGGTACTTTCCAGGAAGACAGAAGAGTTGGTATAATGGAGAGAGGACAGGTAGCTGCTGGTGGGGTGGCATGGCGGAAGTGTGACTGGTGTGAGGGAGGTGGGAGTAAAGCTAGACAATCAACAGAGCATGGATAATCTGAGGCCCCAGGAATCATGCAATGACAACGCAGTTGGAGAAAGGCGGATGGATATGTGGAATAGTTATAATAAAAATAATAAGTATTATTGTTATTACCATATAAATGTGTCAAGACACTTCAATGAAATATTATTTTTTATTTTTCTCTATTTTCCCTTGCCCCAGAATAAAGTAGTCTATTTCTCTTTACTTGCCTCAGGAATTTTTGCTATTTGAAAAGCACAAATAGACTGAAGTCAGTTACCCTCTTAGACTTATAAAAAAAAGAAGAAGAAAAACTAAATCTATTGAGTAGTTATTAGTTTGAACTACATGAAATAGCCATTTTTGTAGGCCATAAAAAGTAAAATATTGGCACTACCATATGATATAAAGTGGAATCATGTGTCTCGGCAGGTGGACGAGTCGAGGGTTTGGAGGGCTTAGAGAGAGGATGCTCTGGGACAGGAGAGAGAAGCCTCTGGGTCTGTAAGGCGGAGCATCTGCCTGCCCTTTGCTGGATGGCAGTGCTCAGGAGGCTTGTCTGGGTGAGGCTCTGAGGGAAGCTGGATCCCTGACACAGGTTCTCTGTCTCATCAAGGGTTTCAAGTTACACCTGACTGCTGCACTTGGCAGGAGCACTTGGACAGCGACATGGTATCTCCGCAGTAACTAGGTGACCAGATAACAGATGATCAATAAAGCCTCGCAGGGACGTCTGCACCACCCAGGGGTGAGGGTGGGAGCCCTAAGAATATCTATGGTCAAATGTTCCACCAGCCTGGTAGGATGGGGCTCAGAATCCTAATAAAATTGATTTGAAGACTGTAAGTGATTTAGATATTTCTTGTACATCGGAGTTTATGAATTGAGATATATACCTGCTCCATAAAAACAGAGTTTCTATTCACAAAGTACGGACTGTATGCCAAACATCACATGAGCTGCTTTACATTTCATTTCATCTTCATAATACTCTCTAGAATGAGTGTTGATTATCCCAGTTTTACAGAGGAACAAGTGAAGTTGAGAGAAATTAAGTAACTTGCCCCAAAGTTGGGCAAAGGTGGTTAAGAATTTGCCTCTGCTGTTTGCATTAAACTATAATCTCAAATTTCTCAAAGCCTGCTTTGGCATTTTATTGACAGTGACCTCTGAATGCAAGGTACTCAGTCCAAACCAGGTATGTGGCTTGTGGTAATTGCCTTAACGTGAAATACCTTAATTTCATGTAGCTTTCTACACTTTCACATACATTATCTCATTACCTCTCTAATACTGTTTTCTTATTGGACTTTCTATGGATGTGCATCTTGTCTTTAGATATCTTCCAACAGCACCTAGAACAGTGCTACATGTTTAACTGATGTTTTAATAGCAAAGAAGAAAGAAAGGAAGGGAGGAAGAAGAAAAAAATAGATCTCTTGAGTATTTTTTGTTGAGTTTTGGTCCATCTAGTAATTGATATTTTGGAATTACATTTACTTTTAGTCATAACATTCAATTTTTTTCCCCCAAGCCTCATCTTCCTCATATCCACTGTGTCCTTTCTTCTTATCTGCTCCTTGGAAACCTTTTTCTCTCTTGACTTCCTTATGGTCATGCTCTCTTGGTTTGAGGGTGCCTCATTGGCTTATCTTTTCTGTAGTTCTTTCTCTTTTTATCATCTAGAACTGGGCTTGGCAAACTTTTTCTATAAAGGGCCAGAGAGTAAATATTTCAGGTTTTGCAAGCCATTTGGTCTCAGCTACTCAACTCTGTAACTTTTGTGTTACAAAAGCCGCCAGAGACAACATATGAATGAAGGGTCAAGACTGTGTTCGAATAAAACTGTTAAGAAAAACAGGTAGTGGCGGGGAGAGGGCTTTGGCCCACAGGGACTGCCCCAGAACCTTGACCTTCACCTTCTTCCAGCCTCACTGCTTTGCTTTACACCTGGCTTAGCAATTCTGTTATCCTTTAATTTCAAAGATCCCTTTTATGCAGAAGTTTCTAAATTCCCCATCTCTAGCTCTTAGCTTTCTCTTTCACCCTCCTGCTGTGTTCCCTGTTTCTGTCTAGGACACCACCATCATCTGTTCATCTCCAGGCTCAATGCCTTAGCAATTTGTATTCCTTTTCTGAATTCTTAGACGAAATAAAATAAATATATGTCTCTCCCCTCATCTCCCTTTCCATAATGAATCGTATGTTGATTTTTTTCCATTGTATCCCTTCTTCTTTGTGCCAACACTATTAATATAATTTAGGTTTTCTTTACCTCTTATTTTAATCAAAACACTCCTCGGAATATATATTAAATCTAAACACCTCTGGCTGCTTGTTAAAGTCCTCCATAATCTATGCCTTACATATCCAGTCGTCTTATTTCGTATTATCCCCAATATTCCAAGATAATTTCTAAGTCGAACTTCACCCAGTGTGTAAGAAGCCCTGGCTAGAGAGTGACCCTCAGCAGATTCCAGATGTTTCTAAGGTCTGTGCCTTAGAAACTTGGTGAAAACCAATACCTTTGCCAAATGCTCATCCGTAAACATTGTTTTTTCTTAGCTTTTGAATTTCCTACACTATTGGAATATTCTTCTGTATTCTCTTTCGATCTGATATCCCCTATTCCTTTCAAGAAGACTCAGCTAGAGTTTTATTATTTTAACCTGCTTTTTAAGTGAGTCCCTTCCCTTCTCCTTCACATATAGGTCTAGCCCTTTCCTTTTTCTTTCCCTCTGCCCTCTGGACCAGACATTTGTTTATTTAATGTAAAATCCTCCAAGAGTGTCTTTACAGGATCTTTAGTAGTGAAAGAGTGATAGATCCGCCTAAAGTATCCATTGTTCAAACATCATCCACATAGCCTCATCTCCCTCAATCAATAATTTTACCCGAGAGGTGTATTCTTATCAGATCTACATCTAACCTAGGCCTGGACTCTGTTATTGTCCTCTCCTTTAATATGAGACACACTCCTCTTGCTCCCCATTCCTAATTCTAAGGAAGGATGAGGGACTCTTTTCAGTGGTGAGTTTGGGGTGAGGGGACTAGGCATCGTTGGCTTGGCTTTTGCGGCTCGCCTGACTGCAGGGGGTTGCATTCTGGCCTGCTCTCCCCTCTGTTAAGTCTATTAGGGCAGGCTCTGCCACTGTAAGGGACCCCTGTGGTTTTCAGCTCTGTTGGTGGCTTGGGGGGTGGTGAGCGGGGAGCTAGGGTGGTTGGAAGAATGGAGGGATCAGCATAATTCTGGAGAGCAGTGTTGACAAGCCACATATTTAAAGCCATATTCTCTGACCCAGGTTTTACCAATAATAAAGCTGCTATTTTGAATTCCATCTGCCTTCTCCTTTATCTATCAAATGGTTTATACATTATATAAATAAATACAAGATTTGGAAACAGATTGTCTTTACAATAACACTGAAGGGCCCTTTTCACTGCAGACATTATTTTAAACTCCTTTTGAGGACTGAACTTGTTAGTGCTTCAAAGGAAGGGTGGTGTCAGGCAAGGAACTCGACCATCAACCCACCAGGAGACTGTGTTTTTTGCTACCAAAGATTTACACATACATGGTACACTAGCACTTTACTTTCCAAGACTGCTTAATTTTTATTTTCTACAAGAATGTTGTTAATGACAAGCTCCTGCTGAGTCACTAAAATGTATTTGGCAGCAATGTTGTGGAAGAGTGTGCCATGAGCTTAGGGACACTGAATTAACCAGACACTAACGAGCATCCCTAACCAAAGGGAAGAGGCTGAAAGACTCACTTCAGACATAGGCATGAGATAAAAAGTGCAAGAATAGAAAATGCAGCATATAAAACAAGGACTCAAAACCTAAAACACTAACCAATAAATTAATACCCTAGAAAAAAGAATGGAGTATCACATGAAAATTGTTTTAAGGAAGCACTAACTTTGAATGCCACAGCCTAGTTCACAATGAAAATTAGCAAAAATAAAATTGAAACCTGACTTGAAAATTAGTTTTGAAAATCTTGCAGTTTGTTGTATAAGAGGCTAACAATTGATATAAAGACCTGCCATTTATTTATAAGTTTTTAATCAAATATGACTTGATTATTACTTTTTTTCCCTTAAACTATTCTCATTTGGGCAAAATTAGAAAATTTAAAAGGAAGTCTCATGAAATGGGTCTGAAATATATCATGACAAAAAAATCATTCTTTTTAGGGATCCTCTTTCCCAAGTTTTTTCCTGGGAATTATTTTCTTACTTGACATTCTAAAATGCTCATATAAAAATTGAAGTTCAGCACTTACAACTTATTCTATGCTGTTTTCCTCAGTATCCAAATAACGACTAAACATCAGATTCCTACCTCTTTTGAATACCCACAGTCCCAAATTCAGGGCTCTGATGATGCTGAGATGAGAGACAGGTCTTCATCGACTATCCACAATGGTGCAAGGACTATGCTAAGTGTTTTTACATTTTCCCATTTATCTTAATCATCACAAAAATTCTATGAGGTGGATATTATCTCCATTTTTTTTTAACAAATGAAGAAACCAACTCTTAAAGAGGCTGACACTTAATGAATAAAGTAGAAAAATACTCTCTGATTCATCAAGCAAATAGCTACATTCAATAGAGATTTATAATTGAGCAATTGATTCCAATTCTTTGGAAACTGATAATCTGTACATGGCATACACAGGCAATTCTGTATGTTTAGAAATTATTTTGTTTTATTTACATATTTGTAAATGTAGATAGGTAAACCATTTTGAAACAGTTTTGGCTGTATCTACCTATATCTACTAGGGTTTTTCCCCATGCTTTTTATAAGGTAAGATTTTCAAAGTGCATTTCATGGGATGTTAATAGGTAGGACGTATGTTCTGGATATGCTAGCTTCAACAATATTAAACGCTTAGTTGTCTGCAAGATTTCTCAGAGCTTTTAATTATTCATAAGCCCTGTGACTCTCCAAGAAGGAATTTTAGTATATAATGTTTCTAAGCATTTTTGACCATGAAACCCTTTTCTAGTATTGTGTCCAGCAAGACTACTATTCTATAAAACTGAATCTAGGAATCATGGCTCTAAAGTTTGCAAATAGACTTTTAAATTAAATTCAAGCCCTTTAAGTTTACAAATGAAAGTGAGCAGTTCGAATGGATAAAGAAGCAAGGTAGAAGCACAAAGGGATGTTCTGCTTTAGGAGATTATCAATTGGAAAAGAAATGATTGCTATCAGGTCACCAAAGTTGGATTTAATTTTAATTCAACTGAACCACTCGTGGAGCAAAGAGGGACTTTGCTTTAGCGGTAGGCACTGGCAAGAATAACAAAACACAGCCAAACAGGTCTTTAAAAACTCCTAAACTCACAGATTTATACCAAGTTCTAACTATCTGGTTAAGAAACATAATAAGATTATATGACTGCAGGCACCTTACATGGAGGTCAGTAAATATTTGGTCAATAAATAAGTAAATATTTGTTGAGTGAATGAATAGAGTCCTCCAGCATCTGTGACAATGGCGACCTAGCTTCTTCTTGAATACCTTCAGTGGTGGGATGTGCACTAGCATTCAAGGTAGCCAGTCGTTCTGCTGGACAGCTCAAGTTACGAAACTATTTTGTATTTTTAAAAAATATAGAACACTGTTATCAGGAAAGACTACAGAAATCTAGGTTAACCTCTTTAGTGGATAAAGAAAAGAAGCACAGAGTTGTAAGTGACTTCCTCAGTTATCATTACGGATGACAATTCAGGTTTTCTGACTGACAGACTGGCAGCCAAAATCCATCTCCTTCTAACTTATTCCCAAGCATCTCCACTCGCTGAATTGGACAGCCTATTTTTGTTTTTCTAACAGGAAGACTTAAAATATTTGAAGATAGCTATCTTGCCTTCTCTAATCTTTTCTTCTCCAAGGTAGACATACCTAATTTATTTAAGCAAGGTATGGCCTGGCTTCTACTTAACATCTTTATCACTTTTCTCTGTGTTGACTCTTAAAATGGCAATATCCCTTTAAACAGGGTGTGCCAAGAAAAGACAAAGATACTGTAGACAAGGTCTGATGACCACTAGCATAGGTGGGCTAATTGGTCCAAATTCTGCAGCTGGCAGCCCTAGGGAGTAAGAGATAAGTTATTTGAGCTCTAGCTGTACTCCCCAATAAATATAAAGTCCCTAGATGTTCATATAATGTGGAACTGAGTTAAAGCTATGTAAAAGGGAAATTCCTTCTGTAGGCAGATACCAAGCCAATCCATCCAGGGGGAATGTCTACTCAGGCCTTGCGAGAGAAGGTAAAAGTGCCGTGCTAGGGTTACGTGCAGGTCTCCTCTCCAAATGACCACGTTGCAGAGAAGTGATAAAGCTATGTGGGAGCTTGGTGCTGCACGATATTCTAGAACAAGGGTTGGCAACTGCAGCCCAGCAGATAAATCCAGCCTGCCGCCTGTTTTTATATGGCCCACAAGCTAAGAATAGTTTTTACATTTTTAAACGGTAAAAAAAAAAAAATCAGAAGTAGAATATGTTTTGTGACATGCAAAACTACATGAAATTCAAATTGCAGTATCCATAAATAAAGTTTCATTAGAATACAGCTGATGGGGTTCAGGATATGCTACCCAAAATATGGCACCTTGGTGTATTTAATATTTTAAGCTGAAGGAGTTTGAGAAAAGAGCAGAAGCAGGAAGGTCACTCTGACCTTCCCCAACCCCCTTCTCCCCTAAATCAGGTCATAAAACCCTCACTTGAGAAGGGCCCTCCCTATACCAGGAGCAAAGGAGCATCCTTAGCTCTGAAGTCAAAGGGACACTGAGAAGAATCCTAACAAACAGGCCTTGCTCAGTTTCCCCCAATTTACTACACTTACTTCATATCCCTTGACCTGTCATATTTCTCCATGCTTGTCCATTCTTCATTAAACCTAGCATAAAAACACTCAGGTTTAACCGTTTCTTCAGATCTTTCTTTCTTTATAAAGGCTCCTGTGCCACATAAAATTATATTAAACAAATTTCTATGCTTTTCTCCTGTTAATCTGTCCTTGTCAGTTTAATTTTCAAACCCAGCCAGGAACCCTAAGAAGGTTGAGGAAAACCCTTTCCTCCCCTACACAGCCATGCTCATTCGCTTACGTAGGCTCTGTGGCTGCTTTCACACTACAATGGTACAGTTGAGTAGCTGTGATAAAAACTGTACAGTCTACAAAGCCTAAAATATTTACTATCTGGCCCTCTATAGGAAAAGTTTGCTGGCCTCTATTGTAGAACATTGGATGAAAGTATACCTGTATTCCAAATATCTAATACTACATAAGGGCATCTTCCATCCACTCCCAAATCACTCATGAGTAAAAGGATGTGTCAGCTCGTCAGAGCAGCCTTTCCTAATCATCCAGTTTGTGAATCTGTCAGTCACTCTGTTTTAGAAAAGCGCTTCATGGTACTTATTAGCAGTTGAACTTACCTAATTTTTATATTTTTTTACTTTATAAGGTCAGTCCTCTCAATTTACCCCAGCAACTAATCCCTCAGAATATGAGACAATCTGGCAGGTCATGTTTACCATTGTATCTCCAGTCGAGAACAGTGCTTTGTGCGTAGTTGATGCCCATTAAATACTAGAAAATCAAGTAAACAAACATTTTCAGAAATTAATTCAGAAGAATATTATTTCTTATTTCTGAGAATAATCATTTCCACAAAGTCCCATGTTTTCATTTTGAATTCATTTAAAAACAATAGATATACTTCCAGAAAATAATGGCTCTTCTTTTTTCTAAGGACCACTTAAACATCAAGGGGGCAATTTACTCAATTTCTCTGTATCTAAGTTTCCTCATTTGCAAAATGGTTCTAATAATCCAAGGGTCATAAATGAAATAATATGTTAAATCACTTTGAGTTGTTGGGAAGAAGAGGCTACATAAATCCACGATAATAGAATCACTTATAATGCTTAATCATTTTACATGCTAACACTAGAAGCACATTAACTACTAAAGACGACACATGTTCCTATAGTTATATTAGACATTTTCTATGAAAAGAAAGCATATAAAATATTTCAGCCACTATCAAGCCAAATTAGATCTGAGTCTGTGTAGGTGAAGCATCATAGCAAAATTCATATTGCCAATCTCCCAAGCTAATATGCAAAAGTTCTCAAGGAGTGCTATAACATATAGAACTTGGGAATATTTATTTGGCCTAGTTCTCATCTTGACACGCATGACAGCTGCTAGGACAACATCTTCTCAGGCACACAGGTGTCAAAGAGGAAACCTCACCTCCTGGGATACATTTAAATTTATACTTAGACAGAGGGGAGAGTTACTGAAAAGCAGACGGAGAGACCACTACATGGAGCACAGGAAGAGTGATCAGAGAAGAAAAATACATCAGGCATAATTTTCCAGGTATTCAGTATAAAAGGAAAGAATCTAATACAAAATAAGTACCTCCTAAGGGTCAAACAATGGTGCTTTATGTCTATTTACCTTTTTAAACCCCAAAATGAACAGAAAGGTCAATATTAGTATCCTATTTAGAAATGAGGAATCTAAAGTTTAGAGAGATCACAAAGCTAATGAATGAAACAGAATTGCTGTCATGGAACTTTAATTGGCCTCCACTCATTCATTCAACAAATATTTTTTAAGGATGTTCTATGTGCTCAGGACCAGTCTGAAGTGTTGAGACCCAGGCCAAGCACTAGAGATACTGTGGTGAGCTGTCCCTGCCCTCCTGGAACTCACAGTGGCTGAGACAGACATTAAATACAAAATGATGTCAGTTAACCTCTCACTTAAAATTGTGACAAGTGTTACAAAAGGAATTATGGTGGGACCTAAGGGGATAATCAAAGATGACTTCCTAGGAAATAATATTTAAGTTAAAAGATGACTAACAGTTGCCAGGAAATGGAGGGGAAGAAGATTCTAGGCACAAAAAACAACGTTTCAAAGCTTCTGTAGGTGGAAAGAACTTGGTATGTGGGACAATTGAAAGGTCATTGGTGTTGGAGCAGCTGCCTCTTCCTCAAGACACATCTGCAGGGACATTGCTGTTATAAATATAGAAATCTAGGATGCACAACCTAGACCAGAACATACATGAGTTGGAGCATGATAAGCTGGGGGAGAGCAGGACACGATATGTTGGACAAGTCGGCCATCAACAGAGAACGACGAGCATTGCTTGTGTCTCAAGGATTAGGGTCTTTATCCTATAAGTAGTGGGCAGCCACTAAAGATTTGTAGCAGGGGAGTGACATATAATCAGATCTGTATTTGAACAAGATCATGCTTTCTGACTGCTGTGAACTTCCTGATAAAATGGTTTATAAATATTCTTAAGTAAATTATGTCTCTTTAAAAGCCCATAATACATTGGACGGACAAGCCACATTCTCAAATTCTTTTGCCTTCTTCAGCAACAGACACTTTGTTCCATGACCTTGCTACTCAAAAGGTGGTCCAGGGACCAGCAGCAGCAGGAGCAGCATACCTGGGAGCTTGCTAGAAATCCAGAATCTCAGGGCCCACCCAAGACCTATTGAATCAGAATCTTGAGGTTTTAAGCAGCAGCCCAGGTGACGTGTTTACACTTTAAAGTCAAGAAGTCTTGCTTCATATAATCACACTCTACAACCACCCCACCCTCATGGAGACTCAGCAGATCCCAGACAATAATTGTTTCTTGGACTGTAATAATTCTGTGGAGCCCACTGATACGCTAGGCTAGTCCATCATCATTCTCGGATAGGATCCTTGTTTGCAAAGGACTAGGGCAAAAACACACAAATATGGTTCTACTGTTCCTAGTGAGAACAGGGTATAAATTGAGCAAAGAAAAAAAGATTAAACAAGTCAGAGTACAGAAGTCGCTAGCAAAGCAGCCTATGACATCAATGTTAGGTACGCTAAGGGTACCAAGAGGGAGCATATTTTACTTTCGGTCACCTCCTCCAAGACACTTGGTCACACTTATAAAATGAAACAAAACACACACACACACTGCACAACAAAACACCAAGCTTCTCCCATAACATGCTTATCATTACTCAAAAGATCAGGAAAATATTAACTATAAAATTAGAGACTTTGAATTGATTCATTCATTTGAAGTCAATCACTGCTCGGTAGTGGTAGAATTTCCTGTCCATCTGTTTCCTGATTATCTTTAGGCACTTTATTACAGGTTGAAAAGTACCAAATGTACTATCAAAATTACCCACTAAAGGCTCCTGATGGCCCCCACAAAGTGTGCGACCTGCAGTTTGGTAAATGCTCTGTGGCTCTGCCTGGATGCCGTGTGGTGTGGTGTTGAAAGCACACTCTCTGGAAGCCAGCTGTCTGGATCGAATCCTGCTTTGCCGCTTACGAGGTATGTGACTTGGACAAGATTTATTTCTATGTGCCTCAGTTTCCTCATCTGTAAAATGGAGATGATAATTGTACCTACCACGCAGAGTTGTTACAAGGATTCAGTGAGTGAACACATTTAAAACACTCAGAAACAATGTCCGGGAACATGTTAAATATCATGTATTTGCTAGTTTCTTGTTGTTGTTATATTACCACTGAAAATCACCAAAAGCCAAGAAGTTTCACTGGGCATCCCTCTTGGGGCAACGGGCAAAGGAAAGAATGTTAGTCACACTTCATTCAAATGTCACTAGCAGGAAAAGGCCACCTGCTAACACTTGGGAAATTGCCAAATATTTGTTCCTTTGATGCCACAAGTAAGAAACTAGTTAGGCCATGGGGCCTCGGTAAGTTAATTACCAAAACAACTGCCTTGGGTTTTTCGAGTCAATAATTCAAAATAGTGTCTTACAATTTTGAAATCTTCTATAAACATTTGTAGTTGAGAGCTTTTTCTTTCAAATTAAAGATGGCCTACCTTAAAAATAAACCAACAAACATTACCTTCTTGTGCCAACTGAACTGTACCCCAAGAATGTCATAAACCACCTACTATGTGAAATTAGTTTATTTTTATCAAGTTTTAGCAATGCAATCACTCCCTCAAAATGCTACATATTTTTATAGAGGAGGAATTACTATCTATGGCAAAAACATGATTCCACTTCCTAGAAGCTTGCAGCGTATGAAGCATATATTATAAATTAAAATTTTACCCTTCATTTACTAAATTTTGCTATTTTCTGACCCTCAGTGAAGTTGCATTTCATATTATACAAAAGTCATTTCCATATATGCTCTGCTGATTCTTTTTAAAACAAATAGAAATTCTGGCAAATCATTTTCATAGAGCAAAACCAAAAGCTACAGACAATAAAAGAGACAATCCTCATATGTTTTAATCTTTATAATATATGGTTGTCTATCAAGAAAAATCTGTACCTAACAAAATTTAATAATTGCTTATTGGACGAGGATAACCTGTTCTAAAATATCTATAATAAAGATAATACTTAAAATCTCTTTATTCTTATTCCTGAGCCAATTTAACACAAAATTAAATTTTATCAGTTCAACCAAAAAGACACTATTTATAAAGAAAAACTCTCCCATAAAAACGCTGACAGTTATGTTGCTTGAAACACCTAATTCAGCATATTTTACTCTAAAAGTTTCTTTCCTAAAACTATGATCAAACTTCTAAATTACCAAATGGTGTTCTGAAATACTCTGAGACTTCTAATCAAATGAAAAGAAAATCTCTGCAAAAAATATTACAAATTTATTTTTATGTACATGATAATTTCCATCTTAGTCTGGATAATAAGATTCCGGTGAGTATATTGTTTCTAACTTAAAGTGACAAGACTTCTACTGGAGCTTAATAAGTCGGTCAATCAACTGATTGGTAAATTCTGTCACTACATCCTTACCGTATTGAAGTAGCTAATAAAATTCAGTACAAGATGATTCCAGAGCAGCCATGTAACCCTGATCAAACACCTAACAGCCTTTGCAGACAATGACAGATATTTGAGCAGCATGGGTAAATACACTTTTGCACTTCATGAGAAGCACAACTGAAGGTGATACAATATGGTAATTTTGATGACTGTAAGTCTCTCAAAAACAATATCATGTTATATATACCAGAAGGTGGACGTAATATTTTTGGTAAGTAAATGTGGGATTCATTTGTAAGAAAACATGTTTAATATTCATAACTATAATTGCTATTCCTGTACTCTGTGGCTATATCAGTATAGTCAAAAGGTTTGATCACAATTGATTTTCGAGGCTGTTCTACGTAACTCCATCAATAGGAGACCATTTCTCTTCTGGGACCATGCCCACGAGTTTCAATTATTATATTAGAGTAAATCTCCAGCCGTGTCAGATACTGTCCATGTCATGTAGCCACCTTGCCTGACAGCTCAGATTATAAAGTTTAAGGGAAGCTCTGTATTTTATATTTTAACTGATCACTGATTGGCCAATCACTGGACTTTTTCTGTAAACTAGCTTGAGGAGGAATATAAAAATCTACGATCAGCCCTAACTGGCTGGAAAGACCAGTTAAATGCAGGCACATCAGGGTGTCCTGGTTGATCCACTGGAGGGTGGACAGATTACAGTTCTTCAGATACCCCTCACCCCCTCCAGGGTTTAATTTGCATAAGTATTTGTATAGGAAGTGCAGGGGACAGAAAGCTGGGCGGGGTTCAGAATCAAGGTTTACCCACCATTTATCGGCTAGGTGTGTCTCTGGGCAAGTAACATTATCTTAAACTCTAATGTCATTTTTTTTATTTTTTGCAGGGGAAGATTTGCCCTAAGCTAACATCTGTTGCCAATCTTCCTCCTTTTTCTTCCTCCCCCCCCCAAAGCCCCAGTACATAGTTGTGTATAGTGGTAAATTCTTCTAGTTCTTGTATGTGAGCTGCCACCACAGCATGGCTACTGACAGACGAGTGGTGTGGTTCTGTGCCCAGGAACCGAACCCGGGCCACCTACTAACCACTAGGCCATCAGGGCCGGCTCATAATGTCGTTATTCTTAACATGAGGAAAACAACAGTACATACTTGATGAAGCTATAAGAATCAAATTAGATAACAGATGTGAAGCGCTCCGCACAGTGCCTGACACCCAATAAGTAAACAATAAATGGTGGCTACTGGAGGAAGTAGTTTCCTGAGTACCAGTTTTCCCTCGAGGAGAGTGGAGTTACAGCCTGAAGCTAAACAAATTGCTTTCAGGTGAACTTTGTGCTATTTGAGACCCAAACAGTACTGCTTGGGGCTAAGGAAATAAAGTCAGATTCAGGGTTTGGGAGAGGGGTAATCTCCGAACTTCTGCTTGGAACACAGGGAGGCTTTAGGAGTTGTAGTGACCTTTGGCACCACAAGATTTTATGGATTTGAGAGCACCAGGGGAGAAGCAATATTCTCACAAGGGCTCAGCAGTGAGGCACCTCCCCTTGGTGGCTTTTGGGAAGCAAACGTCATGGTGGACAGGAGAGAAGAACGGGGGAAGTGCTCGTGAGCAGACCTGAGAAACCAAAGATTCCCAGGAATGACTGGAGCGATTGGACAGGGGATGTTGTGAATCTCACTTGTGTACCAAAAAGCCTGGCGTACACGTGCCTCATTCACATACAAATATAATAACAATGTAAGGCAGAGTATGCTAAGGGCAAATGAGCAGCCAAGATAATGGGCACCGTGAAGTTGAGGGGAGGAAGAGATTGGTGTGAGCTGGAGCATGCAAAGATCTGGAACATCAACTGGGCCTGGCACACTGGTGGAGGCTGAGTTGTTTATGGAGGGTCTTTCAAGGAGGAAAAATGGGTGAGCCAAGGTGTGGAGGGAGCACACGCATGGGCCTTCGGGGACAATGGCTGAAATGTGTGTGTGTGTGCAAGGGAATAGTGGTAAAAAAAAGTTCAGAAAACCAGCCTAGGGTCATATTTGAATGGACAGGGATTTGGTACTGCAGGTGGTGGAGAACCAGAGAAAAAAGATTTTGATTCAGGAAACCTATAGTGAAACTAGTGATTGAACAAATTAATCTGGCTTCACATGTGGTATAGAACAGAAAGAGAAACGTGTAGGGGCATGTGAAAATGGTTAGAAAACTCCTTATAGATGTAGCAGGAGAGCAGTGGCATATAATATTAGATTGGCATAACATTACTTACCATTTTCTAAAATAGCACTTTCAGGGAAAAAAAGAAAGTCTAATTAAGAGAAGTGTGGTCTTCCATTACTCCTCAATTTCCATTCATAATTTTTTCATGATTACTTCTCCATGCACCAATGGATATGGCTGTAAGCCACCACTTGCTTGTTTATAAGTTACATAAGCACTTTTCATGATCCACTAGGGTGGCTCTAATGCACTCTCTCTCTGTCTTTCTTTTAGGTCTAATTGAGACTTCTGCTTTGGACATATAACTATGTTCCTCTAATCTTCTTAGGCATTTCAAACTCTAGATATTGATACATTTCTATATAATGGTAGTTATGATACAACAGTATTATATCAAAATATTGTTTTTTCTCAGAGCCCCGAAAAAAATCTTTCCAATAGGTTTATAAAGCAATTTAATATTTTACCTGCTGTTAACCCCACTGACTGTTGATACAATGCAGTTGGTTTACATCCCTCTGCCAATATTCAAGTAGGAAAAAAATTTCATTCAATTTGAGCAATGACCGGGTTTTTTGAGGACATTCTTATAACTACAAATACTCACTTGAGCTCTTCAGCAAGATTCTCAGTAAAAGACCATCATGATGCAGTAGGGTTTCCAGAAGCAGGTTCCAATTACAACCTGGCTGGGATAAGAGCAGTTTCAGTTGACCCTCGGCCGTCAGTCGTCCATCTGATGGAGTCCTTTCAAAATACAAGGTAAAGATGGAGTAACGAAGTGAATTTATCTATGAAATTAATAGTCTTCAAGTACAGATGTAATGATAACTCCTTTAAATGTCAATTCCTCCCAGATTACTCTGAAAACACTTTCATGCTTGCTTACTTTAGGGTTGCTCAGGGAAGGAATTATATTTAATCTCAAATAGCTAAAAGCAAATTAACATTTGGTAGCCTGCCAAATTTAAAACTGATACAAAATAACCATGTCTATATTTCACAGACCTATGTCTGTTTTTGTTTCATGACCAAATAAAAATTATTTATGGATTTATTTTGAATGCATTTATCTGTTCATTCACCAAATATATGAGGGCCTACTATGTGCTATTAACTCCTTTCATTATTCATGGAAAGAAGTTACAATGGGCTTTGGCTACTTTGTAATTTGCCATGTACCATGATTGCTGATAAAACTAAAGGAATTCAAAGCTTCTGTTAAGGGTCAACCGTAATGTAATTATTTAATATGTAAAGCCTTAAGTCAACATGGACTTATCAGACCCACTCTGACAGTCACACTGCTACCTACTTGGGTAATCATTTCATC
Source organism: Ceratotherium simum simum (assembly GCF_057802395.1). NCBI lineage: Eukaryota > Metazoa > Chordata > Mammalia > Perissodactyla > Rhinocerotidae > Ceratotherium > Ceratotherium simum. The sequence continues at coordinate 74,471,012 of NC_141903.1, read as the reverse complement.
AAAGAGAAACAATTCCAAGGCAAATAAGCTTCACCTGGAGAAATTATCATCAATGTTGAGTGGAAAATCAAAATCAGGTCCTCCGCATCACCACATTAATTTACCAATGAACTGGCAGGAGATAAGAAAGTGAAGTAGAAACTAAAAACTGATAACATTATTCACTTTTTCCTTCTGAAATCTCGAAGTTTAGATTGGCTAAAGGTCACCACATCTGAAATCAGCTTACAAGCACCACAACAAAAAAGGCAGGAAATGATCAAACTCAATCTGGGTGCGGCCATAAGGATTGTGGGAATGGGGGGGCCTTGAGAAGGAAAGATGTGACAGCAATGTAAAGGTGTGCATGAGGGGACCATATGCTTCAGAACAGAAAAAAACAAAACTAAGGGTATTGCTGTGAGAGACTATTTGCAGCATCATTTTCAGACGGAATTTACTGACTGGAGAACCATCCAGTTATCAACATAGTCTAGACAAGTGGTTTTCAAAGCTTGGGCCATGGACCAGCAGCATCAGCATCACCTGAGAACTTGTTAAAAATGCAAATTCCTGGGCCTCATCCCATTAGAAATTCTGGGGATGGTCCCCAGAAATCTGTGTTTCAGCAAGCCCTCTCCAGGAGAGCCTGATGCACGCTAAGGTCTGAGAACCACTGAGGTAGAAAGTGCTTTCTGGAGCACAGGTCGTAGGGATGGGCCTAGCTGGTATCATCTTTCCTACCTCTGTGCCTTTGTGCCCATGCAGGTCCACCTTGGCTGCCACACTTGCGGTGGACTCCCCATAATCCTTTACTTATCGTAATCCTACCCATTCTTCCATTTGCAGCAAAAATATCACGCCGCTTTCTCTGTGGAGTCTTCACTAAAAATTTCTCTCCATAATGGTCTCTCTCACTCTGAATTACAGCACTTACGGCAAGTATACACACTTAGCGCTTTATTATTTCACCAATTAAAGCTTTGTCTTTCCACTCAGATTTAAGCCTCGTGAGGACACTTGTTTTATACTCCAAAGCTCCTAGCAGTGAACTAACCACACTTGAGGGCTCTGTAGACGTTAGCTGATTGACTCATAAGCTCATAAATGGGTAGGCAAACTCTTTTCAAAAAAAGAGGATGCTTTGCCAAAAGGCTGGCTTAAGCAAAAGTGAGAGGACCCAAACATATAAAGTGAAATTTCAAAGCATCTCTTCCTTGGCTTGGCTTGGCATTTGGAACATCTCACAACCTTATGATGCACAAAATCCTTCAGCCTCAGCTGAACTTTGGACCAACTCAGGCTTCCATGTGAGACTCGGACAACATGACTTGAAACAGAGAAACTCCTTGGGCAATTGGTGGGGCAGTGTTAGCTAGGCAGTGTTAGCTAGTTAGCCCCGGGCAGGTGGTGAAGAGAGAAATGGGGAGTTACTAAACTCTCAGGCCAGAGGAACCAAATCCGTCAGTTCAGGAGTTCTGAACTACTAAATTACTTTGGGTATTCCCAGACTGGTCTGGCTCTTGCAGTAGTTCCAAATACAGTACCAAAGGAAGAATCCACTAGGTGAGCCCTTTGGACTGAAACACTGAAGCAGATCCTCACAATGGTTGTCCCTATTTCCATCCTAAACCCCAAGTGCTGGCTTCTAGAAACTTGCCTGGGGTTCAGTAGATGAAAAGCAGCTAGTTGGTGCTAAGCTGTATATTAAAATTGATTTAGTTTTTGAAAATTTCCTACCTACATATTTTGCTTGAGTTGAATGCTGATTTAAAGATACATTTAATGAACTGAAAGATCCAATTTGATGGAGTGTAGAAAAGGAGGGGGATTGTTGAGAGATAATCTGAAGAAGGAGAGAGAAGGCAGATCATGGAGGGCCTCATTAGCCAAGATGGGGATTTTGGACCCATTGAAGAGTTTAAGGCAGATGAGTTTTCTGATCTGGCTGCGGTGTGGAGACTGGATTGGAGGGAGTTAGTTTTTGCCCAGCCCTTTAGACATGTAATAAAACAAAATAATTTTAATGTCATTTCATACCACTGTATCTCAATACCTGGTTATAAATAAAACTTCTCATTTACCAGATGGGAAGCTGTTTGTTGAAATGTACCTCGATTCTTGGATCTTTCAACTTATCACAGATTTTGAAATGTACAGTAGAATGACTCACTATGAGGAAAAATAAAATATTGCAAACATTCCTGAATCACCAAGCTCGGAGTAATAAATGCATTGAGGAGTCTGTGTTGGGCATATGGAGAAGCATATGTTCCCTCATCCTTTGAGCTGGTGGAGCTGTGAAAGTGAGATTAGCCTCACAAAAAAATGACAGAAAGGGAAATTATATATATATATATTTATAGATATATATATCAAATATGTACATGTTGAATTCTACTATAACAAAGAAGAGAACAAAAATTTATAAATCCACTGGAACTCATAAATCTTGTATTAGGAGACAGGATAAATTTATGGCTGGGTTGTATTAAGCTTATACTCTAATAAGTGCTATATTTCTGGAGAATGAATTGGCATAAAGAATTTTTCAAACCCAGGCAGTAAGGAGTGATACAATAATGGGGTTCAATCATTATTGGTTTATGAAACTAACAAATCATCGTGCAAAATCTTAGCTGTATTTGGGTGTATTTACTCTATGAAAACTCAAGTAGTTTACTTATAATTTCTGCAATTTTTTAGTATGTATCCATACTGCAGTAGAAAGTTAAAAAAAATCTTAGCTGTATCAGTGCACACCAGCCTGACTTCCAACCACAGTTGTGCGTGGGGCACAGGGCAAGAGAAGGCTCTGCAGTAGGTTCAGACTGCAAAATGAGCAGCCTAACTGCTCAGGCCACATGACCATGGGATTCACTGATCCTCCCATATATGTATCATGTAGAAGCCCTTAGAGTAGTAGAACATTGGAATGGACTCTGAAATGCACAGCTTTGGGATGATGCCCAGAGGTGTTGGGGTACTGTCCTTCAAGATTTGATATTTACTTTGAATCAACAGCCATTATATGGTACTATATCCCTAATGAATAAACTACATGGGTCTGGGAGCCAAGGGTGAAAGTAGAAGGGGCCCCTCTCACCAGTGCTTCTGATGGTCCACTTGGGAAATCTGTGTTTTCCATTCCAATAACTCCCCATTGGCTCTGTGGGAGTGGAGGTCCTGGTTTCTGTGGTAGGGTGAGTTGGGGTATACACACCTCTACCAGAGGACCATTGAGAATTCCACAAAACCTAATGTTATAGCCGCCATCTGGTCATTTTTGGCTTCCCATGCCAGCAGTCTAGTGGGCAAAGAAAGGAGTTACTATATTGGCAAGGGTAATTAACCCTAATTATCACTGAGGAGCTAGAGTTGCTACTACATAAGGGGAGCATGGAGGAGTTCTGTGACTCAAGAAATTCACCAGGGCATTTCCTGATGCTCTCATGACTGGGGATAACCATAAACAGGCAACATTCTGATGAGGGAATAGTAGCCATGGGTTCGACCCTTTGGGGATGAAGGTCTCAGTGACTCCACTGGGCAAGCAACATAAATCAGCAGATGTGATGGCCAAGGGTGAGGGGAAGCTGGAATAAGTGGTAGAGGAATGTAATGATGATTATCACTTTCAGACTCAGGAATAATTGCAGCAGGGGATACTCTAGCTTGTCCCACTAACTCTACTGTAATAAAACCTTTTTTGTAAAGAAATTTTGACCAGCCATCACCTGGAAGAATCAATGGTAAGACTCAGAAAACTTAACACGGGTAATGAGTGGATTTCAATGGTGAAAAGGGTAGACCAAAGCAGATGTTGTCAATGTCCCCACATCCTCTTCCCCTTACCACTCAGTTGATACTGGCCTGCCTTTTGCTATCAGAAACTGCATTTTTCTACCTTCCAGCAAGACAGGTTGGAAGCACCAGTGAATTAACACCCCTGGAGCAGCCTTCATCCAATGATTAATGGAAGTTGCTGTATAAATAGCTCAGCATCCTTGCTCCTTTCGTGGGATAACTCTGAGATGTGCCTTTCACACTGGCTCCAAGAATTTCCCCAGGAGGTTTAAGTTCTGGTTACTCCTATGGTAGTTGGTTTGATTACACTAATCTTTATTTGCTATCTTTCTTTCTTTGTCTCACTTACCACTCCCTTTTCAGTGTCTCTAACTTAGAAAATAAACTACTTTCATTTGAATCCTTGTCTCAGGGTCTGCAGTATGCATCTCACTTAATCTTTGTTTCAGGAATATTGAGAAACTAGTCCAAGGTCATTTAGCTAATAAATATGGCTACTGGACTTTGAACCCAAGGCTTTCTGACTTCAAAACCCAGGCTCATTCCACTATTCCATGTTTTTTTCCATTCAACCTGGTTGATGTTTGGTGGGTAAGTTGTATTTTCCAGCATTGAGGATGTTTGGCTCTATTCAACCTCCTGATTGACGATACTAGGTTTTTGACCCAAAATTAAGTTTGTGGTCTCAATGCTATTCCCAAATTGGAGCCATGTTATTCGAGGTATCTAGGGACTGATTTTGACCAGATGGTTCCTGTCATGGATTACTGGGCCAAATTTATACCAGAGACCATAAGTATATGATTCAGAGAACAAAGGCAAGGGCATAACTAAAGAGAAACTGAGAGTAAAAGCCCTAAAGTGGGGAAACAAAAGCAGAGGAGAAGCCCTGTATTAATCAACTGCTCTTGGCTTTCCAAAACAGATCCTTCAAGATATTTCTAGGAAAATAAGTAAAGACAAATATTTAAAGCAGTTTTGTCATCTTTCTCCAGGAAGATAACTTTAGTACCTGGGGAAAAAGTTGAGAGGAAAAAAATACACAAAATATTTTCTTCATCATTTTACCAAGTGTATAGATTATGTATAGTTATAGCATTGAAAATGTTTGCATAATTTTAATCTCTATAGTGGGTATAGCCAAGTCTTTATGATCTTTATAACTAAAGATGATTCAATAAACAGAAATCAGACTGGGTTCACCTGCACATTTATATATAGGGTTTGCTTTGATTTTTAATGACTTTGTCCACCAAGGTGGATTGACACTCAAAGAGTCTCAGAAAAACTCTCTTCAGAGTTGGTTGTATCTACACTATCTGGTGTATAACTTAGAGGGTAGGCATTCAATCTGTGAGGACCTGTGTTTCCTGATTTTAGCAAATTAAACTTTTTCACTTAGGATGACTCCATTTCCCCAAAACTGCCCAAAGATATTAGTAACCCAACCTCACAGCCCTAGCTCCACACTTTAATGTTACATAGGTTTGGATATCCTATTTCTAAAAATATATAAAAATTGAATTTTAATTTTTAAAATAATTTTACATATCAAACATCACTTTTTGACCCCCCTGCGTCCCCCACCCCCACTGAAGTGCTAATAGCACCTGAATCCCTGAGACACTGGACACTACTACATCACTCAGCTATCCTTTTTGAGGAGCAGAAGTTATCTCTCTGGAGCCTATAACTATTATTGGTCCCTGTATACCAGATAATAAATACCCTGTGGCAGGGAGTTCAGAAAAGGTCTCCCGTGGCATCACACTTCTGGTAAGTGCAGAGACCCAACGAAAAAGTAGTTCAATATTCTTTCCACTTTTTCACACTTGTAGTAGGTCCTTTTTTTTTTTTTTTTGTGAGGAAGACTAGCCCTGAGCTAACATCCATTGCCAATCCTCCTCTTATTGCTGAGGAAGATTGGCCCTGGGCTAACATCCGTGCCCATCTTCCTCTACTTTATATGGGATGCCGCCACAGCATGGCTTGACAAGCAGTGCGTAGGTCCGCGCCCGGGGTCCAAACCTACAAACCCTGGGCTGCCGAAGTGGAGTGCGCAAACCTAACTGCTATGCCACTGGGCCGGCCCCTAGTAGTAGGTCCTTTTAACATGTTTGGATAATTGACAAAATTGGCTATTTTCGGAAACATATAGCTCTTTACTAACACAGCATTATTGAATGATTGTTTAGTAAGTATTTACGTAATAAATTCCATGAGTAGGCACATTAGCTCATTTAATCTCATGAATCTGCCATGACAGTATCTCAGAAGTTAAGGAAATTAGATGTTTCAAGATGGAAGAAGTAGACAATGATATTGCATGCTGTTTTCATGTAGACCAATAAGGTTGTATCATACTTATATCTCAACTTCCTCACCAAAATTTAAACTACTTCATATATGCAGAAAGTGAAGCTCACACAGGTTAACTAATTTTCCAAGATCACAAAACTACAGAAGTCTACCAACCATATTTGTCTAATGTGAAAATCTATAGTAGTTTTCTATTATCTCATTGCTGGCTCCATTGCTATATTTTTATGTATATAATACCTTTAAACCATAACAGAAAAGGAAAGATATGAATAGATATCCAGGTATATCAAGTATCTAGTTCATCTGACATTTTCACTTCTTTTAATAACTGCCCCACAGACAAGTAACTTTCTCTCTGAAAATCTTTTCAAAGATCCAGCTGCTTGTCCATCCACACCCTGAAACAGCCACTTAAGAGCTTTGGTGTTAAAAAGCTCTCATTACTTCTCCCCTGGCTGTTGGCTCCATGTCAAAGCTTGGCACCTCATCAGAGTATGAGCTCTCTAAGCTCTTTTCCTCAGTCCTGTGGAAGAGCCTGTCAGCAGCAGCTGGGAGACCAAAGCTCTTTTGTGTCCTCCTCCCCAGATGTTCTTTCCTAAGGATACTCCCAAGCCACCTTCTCAATAAGACCGTGCTTCCCACGCCTGAGCTTTACCACTCAGATCAAATGTTTGAAAAGAGCTAAATGTACCATTTCATCTGGCAAAATCTGAACCGATACTACAATAACTCATTTATTCCTTCATTCACTCATTCATTCAACTAATGTTTGTTGTCTGATTTGTTGTCTGCTAGGCCAAGGAGAGACAACAGCAAGTAAAAAGCAGTCACTATTTTTACAGAATTTAGTGGAGAATACATACAGAGTTTAAATGATCATACAAATAAAGATAAAATTACAAGTATGAAAACTCAACGAAGGAAAAGTAAAGATGCTATTAGAAGACATAGTAAGAGGAAGTGAACTAGTCTTTGGGGTTGATGAAAGGCCTCCCTACAGAAGTCCCATTGGAGCTGAGACATGAAGATAAGCTGGCATTAACTAGGTGAAAAAGGAAGAAGATACTTTAGGGACAAGGAAAAGATGTGCAAAAATCCTGTGGCAGAAAGGAGCATGGCATGGCAAGGAAATGTAAAAAGGCTAATGTGTGGAGAGCAGAATCTCAGGGTAGTGTAGCATCAGAAGGTGTTGCAAAGGTAGGTAAGGCACATCTATATGTCTTATAGGCCATGCTAATGCTTTGTGTATATATTTAAGGACAAATGGGAATTCATGGAACGGTTTTAAGCCATAAGTGTGAAATGACAAAATTTAGTTTTGAAAATAGATTTGAGTTTGAGAAACCTCTGGCTATAGTCTGGAGAATATTGGAAATGGGAGTCAACATATATATAGAAAGAAAACTAAGAGGTTATTGCAGTTAGGGGAGAGATGATGGTTTGGACTAAGGCGAAGGTGGTGGTATGGATAGCAGATATTAGGGGTTAAAATTATTGAGACTTGGTAATGGATTGGATCTGGAAGGAGAGAAAAAGGGAGGTATTCAGGTTGCCCCCTAGGTCTCCAGCTTGTACGAGTGGATGCAGGTACCATTAGCCAAAATAGGGAAAAATAGAAGAGGATCAGATTGGAGGGAAGTATCCTAAGTTCAATTTCAGTCATGTTGAGTTTGAGGTGTCTTTGTGTTTGCCAGATATAAACCTCAAGAAGGCATTCACGTATGGTTGGCACCCATGGATATATAGGTCTGTAGTCCTAGAAGGGGTTAAAATTAGAGATACACGTTTGGGAGCATATAAGGAGTACATGAAGCCATAGGCATGTATGACTTTCCCTGGAAAAGGTTCTATGATGGAACACTAAAGAAGTTTAATATTTAATGGCCAGGTCAAAGTAGATGAACCTGCAAAGGAGACAGAGAAACTTCATGACCTACCTCTTCCCTCACCATTAACAACTAGTGTACGGCTTACTTGGAAAAAAACATTTAAATACATTTACTGAAAGATTGAACCAACACATCTTGGCAAACTGGATAATATAGCATATAATATAATGCATAGCATATAATATAATGAAGCCAAAGTTAGCTTAATATATTTAGGGAGGGAAAAAAAGTACACAAATACAAAACAGGATTATACTGAGTAAAACCATAATAGAAACAAAAACATAGTAGAAAGAATATCTACAGTTCAGAATGGACCCACGAATCAAAACATCATGTTGTCATCATAAAAGAAAATGAGCAGTGTCAAACGAATGGGCTGTTTACTCACACTGATTATGCTACTTGGATTCAGTGTGCAGTAATGACCTACCTAGCTAAGGAAGACCTGAAAAATATTTGGAAATATTTAAAGAATCACAAGAAGATGAAAGTTTGGAAAATAATAAAAAGCATTATAATGCAACGGGTATAATTGACTAAGATAGTATTCTTTCTTGAACATCTATATGAAAACACAGTATGGTGTCATGGTATTATCCTTGAGATTAATATGTTCTCCACATGCCGTAGTTTAATCTAGTATGAAACTGATTACCCTTTCTAAATCAACTCACATTGTTAGCCTATACCACTGCTAGGGATAATGAATACAGTACATTTTACTTACTGCTTTGAAAATGCATTTATTTTCCCTAAAGCAAACTCTTCTAAACTCTATTCCAGGGGTTGTAGGGAACATGAAAAATTCTATTTTTACCAACTTATATACTTCATAGGCTTTCTCTAGTAATCCTATAGACAAATTTATGGTCCATAAAACTGTTTATGCATTTGTAACTCTTATTTTAAGTCTTAGTTTCATGTCTTCCTCCTTGCTATTTCTTCTTATCTACTTTTAAGTCATTATCTTAATATATTTAGTATTATTAAAAGCTGACTTAAATCCCTACTGAAACAATGCACAGGTGTAAATAAATAAGCAAATAGGTGAATAAGTTACTAAGATCCTTCACAATATTAAATATTTCAGTCATCTCTCCTCTCAGCCTCACCTTTTCCAAAAAGAAAAGCCTAATAATTTTTAGTTTGTCATCATCCAACCCATGTATTTCCCTGAACAGTTCATTTTAGTTGCTAAGGTGAAGAATGAAGTTTTGAAGGAGAATTTGGGAGTGAAAAACACACAGAAACAACTAATATATGTGAGGGAAATGGATGGAAAGGTGGATATTTTTAAGGTCACATGATGGTTGTTTACGAATTCCCATTGCAATGTTTGACAAATGCAAATCAATAACTTGAGTTATTTTGAAATTACTTTTATTGCCACCCTGGGTTCCTCTGACTATACCACTGCTCTGAACATGTTGGATCATAAATCACATGGATCATGTCTTTCTAAGTAGATTACATGGACCTGTTAGAGAATAATTGTCAGAAATACTGTACTCTTGAGCCAGCCCTGATGGCCTAGCAGTTAAAGTTCGGCGAGCTCCACTTCAGTGGCCCAGATTCAGCTCCCGGGCGTGGAACCACACCACTCATCTGTCAGTAGTCACGCCGTGGCAGTGGCTCACATAGAAGAACCAGAAGAACTTACAACTATACACAACTATGTACTGGGGCTTTAGAGGAGGAAAGGAATTAAAAAAAGGAGGAAGATGGGCAACAGATGTTAGCTTAGGGTGAATCTTCCCCTGCAAAAAATAAAATAAAATAAAGAAAGAAAAGAAAGTATTGCACTCAGTGCAGGGGAGCTCATACTGTACTTTGCATGTAGAATTTAGACAGGCAAAGGAGAGAACCAAATGTATTCCAGGAGAGAAAACTACATAAATAAAGGCTTGCATCTGAGAATAAGCAATAAATAAAAGCTAAAAGTAGGGAATAATTGTGCCTTAAAGACAAGAGAAGAGACTGACAACTGGAGCAGCGAAAACTGTTGGGTGCTCCAGGAAATAAGCTAGACAGCCTGGGTGAAGCAGAAGCTACTAAAGCTTCTTGAGCAGAATGATCTACTGAAAACAGTATGTAAGCATGTTGAATAACAGTAAACTGGACTAAGGTTGTTGTAATGGGCTGAAGAGAGAGTGGTTCTAAGAGAACTGTGCAGGAAACATCAACTACACGTGATAATATACTAGGAATAGGCAAAGAAGCAGCTCAGTATGGAAACCGTCATCAGGATTCTCCCGTAGAAGTGCTTAAGAGTTATGACACTCCTGACGGAAAAGACACCATGCACGGAGGACACGGGAGGAGTGGACAGAAGGCTCAGTTGAGGACATCATATTGGGTTTCCAGTAATACAGCGGGTCATTCAAGAAATACGGGCAGCTAGACATGCAATGTTGGAGTAAAGGTAAGTGCTCAGAGCTACAGATGCAGAGCTAGAAATCATCTGCACAGAGGTTATAGGGTAAGCCATGTGAACAAAGAGCAATAAAAAAATGAGGTTTTTTTTTTACTTTTAAAAAAATTTTATCTTAATAAAATTAAATTGTTCTCATGATAGGAAATTTGAAAAATATAGAAAACAATACAAATGTAAATTAAAATTGTAATCCAACATGCAAAGATGAAAACTGTAAACTCCCTAGTATATATCCTTTCAACATTTGTTTTTCTATGCATATGTTTTTAATGCCATATGTATAGTAGTAGAGCATAGTTCAACACTTCTCAGTTATCTCCCCCCTTCCAATAACTGTTCATCTCCTGGGAAACAGGGGCTCTCACATCCAGCAATTTGGGAGAATTTGCATATTAGATCCCTCCCTTGGAGATAAACCCTATACCCTATATCAGAGCCCTGGCAAAACTGAACCATAAAAGGAGACTTTACAGAGTGAATACCTGACAATCTGAGATTTTTCACGCGCACCTGTTAACATCCCTCGGAACTACCTTCTCATTGAAAGGCGAAGGTGGTGTTGTCAGGAGCTTGAGCTGTGGAAGCAGACAAGCCTAGGTTCAGAGTCTACCTCCCAGCTTTGTCCCCTTTGGAAAGCTGCTACGTACACATCGCTTTACTCTCCATGAAAGAAGCACATGAGTACTTACCTCACAGACTAGTGTGAGGTTTAAAAGAGGCACTTGGCATGTGTGATATACAGTTATCACTCTAAAAACTGGGCCGGCTTTGATAATGTCATAATTACTAACTTCCAGTTTCCCCTTAACTATAAATCACAATTATTTATCATTTAATATTTTCCAAAATCAGCCCTTTTAATGACTCCACAGTAGTCTATCGTAGGGCTATCCCATAACTGATCTGTCTAATTTCTGTGAGATGTTCATTTCCATTTTTTTTCTTTTACAAATTATGCTTCAGTGAATAGCCTTACATATAAAACTTTGTCAACAGCTCTGATTAATTCCTTACGATTAACACTTAGAAATGGAATTGCTGGATAAAGGGGCACAAATATTTTTAAGGTTTTTGATATAGCTTACTAAACTGCCCTCCAGAAAGCTCGTATCAAGCTGTATTTCCACTCAGGGCTGAGTAGTCACCCCCATGTTCTCATCTTTGCGTTAGGATAATTGTGGAGACTGGTTGTTACACAGAAGCATAAAGAAAGAAAAGTCGTGGGGCCAGCCCTGTGGCACAGCGGTTAAGTGTGTGCACTCTGCTGAGGCGGCCCGGGGTTCGCAGGTTCGGATCCCAGACGCACACCGTCGCACTGTCAAGCCACGCTGTGGCAGGGTCTCATATAAAGTGGAGGAAGATGGGCATGGATGTCAGCCCAGGGACAATCTTCCTCAGCAAAAAGAGGAGGATTGGCATTGGATGTTAGCTCAGGGCTGGTCTTCCTCACAAAAAAAAAAAAGAAAGAAAGAAAAGTCTTATTACGTATACGCTTGCTTTAGGTATAGTAAAGAGAAAGAAGTTAAATAGAAGTCGCTATTTGAAAGATAACCACGCTGACTTCCCAGGCCTCTAGCAGGGCCGAATGGTGCAAGGCTGGAGGTGAAAGTCTTATAGAGCGACCCCTAGAGGGGGATGATAACTCCAATGGTTATAGATTAAGATAAAAGCAGGAAATACAAATAGATTAAAGCAAATGTGATACTAACATGAAGAATAAATATGTTTAGAAGTTTGGGAACTCATCAGAATGACACAGGTTGTTAGCTTAACTCACACTGTAAAAGATCCAGTTGTTTAATTTGTTATTTTTGTAATAATGAGTATTAAAGAGTAGGCTATTTAATTCTCAATGACATAAGAGTATATTTACACGCAAGCTACAGGGTATTGCAATGACGGGGTATTAAAAGGTATTCCATTTCTAAGAATCAATCATAAGGAATTAATCAGAGATATTGAAAAAGTTTTATATGTAAGTGAAGTAACAACAATACACTAACGTCCTTGAAGGTAGAGTCTGGGACTCATTGATTTTGGATTCCCCATTAACTATATGGGAAAAGGCACATAAAAGGTAAACAGTATGTTGTTGTGTCTATAGAGACTCTGTGTATGAGGTTTTCACATCCTCTATTTATGGGTAGGACTCTTGTTCCTTAAGAGAGAGAAACAGTCAGTCAATTTAGATGGTAAAATCACTGATAGTGTATTTCCAAGATAAATCAAGAATGCATAGGGCCGGCCCGGTGGCTTAGCAGTTAAGTGCACGCGCTCCACTGCTGGCGGCCCGGGTTCGGATCCCGGGCGCGCACCGACGCACTGCTTCTCCAGCCATGCTGAGGCCGCGTCCCACATACAGCAACTAGAAGGCTTGCAACTATGACATACAACTACCTACTGGGGCTTTGGCGGGAAAAAAAAAATTAAAAAAAAAAAAAAAAAAGAATGTATAGGGATTAACAATATCTCCTTCAGCTATATATGCTACATTTATTCACAGATACCAAAGAAAGGTACTGTCTAATGATATATTCAGCAAAGAATCAAACTGACATTCCACATAATGCCACAAAATGTCATCAGATTACTCTGGAAGTACATTTCATGCTTTAAATGATTTTTCTTATATTTAAATGCAGTAAATTAAATAATGAAAGTGAAAGACCCTATTCATAATTTTAAAAGTTATTCCTCTCTCAACTTTTACCTACGGCTCTGAATTAGTTACATGAATTATCCAGTTTTGCTGTCTTTTTTGATAATTAGTTGGAGAGCTATCAAATCCCCAGTCATAGATCAAGAAGGATGAATTTTAAAACAGGTAATTAGCTAAAATAGAGCTAAACTCCAAAAATTCACATTTTTCCATTACATCAGTAAAGCTATAAGTTAGTAGAATGATTATGAGGCCTGTATCTTGGATTCTTGAACTAAAAAAAAGAGAAATAATACTCTTTACTTATCTGCATATTGTAAAAAGTTGTAAGTTGTTTTTGTAAGATGCATTTATCTCCATGGATAAAAGTTTCTATTAAACTTTAAAGGAATCATAGAATCATAGATAGTATAGCATTTAGAGGCTCTCACCTGAGTAAAGAAGGGTAGAAATGTGATATGCAAGAAAACCAATGTAATGGTTGCTTGAAAAATGGTTTTAAGGAATCTGAAGCAGAATCATCCATGCCATGCTGAAAAGTCCTAGGGAAATAAAAACAATTATTTCAGAATATACAGGAAACATCCACTATGAAAACTATCAAAACTTTTTATTTTTAGTAAGTATTTGAAGTTAATGATTTAACACAAAATGGTATTGTGCTAGAATGGACAATGCAGCCACTTGATCCATTTGAGATTTATGTTAATAGCTGGTTCAGAGGCCTCTATATAATAATCCTTACACTTGGGAAGGTATGACAATATCATTATTAGTTAAAAAAAAAAACTTCCATAAAATTCATCAAAAATAAATGTATAAAGAATAGCACAATGAATACCAGTTATGTCTTCCTTCTCAACCTGGATCCAATAAATGTCAATATTTTGTCATATTTGCTTCATTAATGTAAAAATGTTTAACATAAAGGTACATCTTTTTACTATTTAAAGTGATTTATAAACAGTAAACAATTAATGAGAATTTATAATTAATTTTGTATGCTCCTAAGGGCCTACAAGGGACCTGTAAAGAAGAATTTAACTATAAAATATATGACTATGATTTCAAAATTAGAACAATTTGGCCAGAATATCTGGTCTACAATTATCTTTGGAAAAGTGACTGTAACATTTTTCTAGGTTGGCCCAAATTCAACAATAAATCTTGAGGTAATAAGAAAGGATTTGCTACACAAAATCTTTAGTCGATGGCTTCGCTAATAAAAATTTTATAATAACAGGAGACTATATTTGCCTACATGGAGTTAAGAGAAATGACTAGGAACATTTTAGAAAAGGAATTGTTTAAAGTGGTACTCTCTCTCTTATATATAGTAGAGGGGCAATAGCATATAGCAATAGTCTTTAAATAATATGTAGAAAAGAATTCCATTTTGAAAACCCATCTCTGTCTTTTCATTCCACATTCTACTTCTTGTACCTTCACATTCTCTGAATTTGACCAGTCTCTCCCCTGTTTGTCTTGCCAAGTAGAATACCTTCTAATTAAATATACTTTGATGTTTTTTAGACTTTTACTATATCATCTCCTCTTTGAAAGCCATTTTTTCCTCACTAAATTTTAGAATAGAATAATATTCCTTAAATAGGCTTCAAAATCGGGCTGTCATATTTCCATTCCATGTATCCAATGTATGAATTAGAGAGGTAGGCAGAAGCTAGGTCAGGTTACCAGGATATGCTTTTCTAAGGAGTCTGGACTTTTTACCAGCTATGAGGAATCACCGAAGAGTTTATAGCATGGGAGTGATAGCAGCAATTTTAGAAAAATCACTTGAGCACTAGTGAGGAGGGTAGACTGGAGAGACGGCTTCCTTCCTGAGGAAGGGAAATAATGATGATATTGTAGTAGACCAGGCAGAAGAGGACAAAGTCCTAAGGTAAGGAGTAGAGAAGATAGTAAGTAGGAGACAAACATAAAAAAAATATTAAATTAATAGAAATAACAATATTCATCCCCGAAGACATGGGGCTGGAAATGGCATGAGAGGGAAGGTAGAAGGGAGAAGAGTTAAGGGAAAAGGAGGAGACTGGGATGACTCACAGGTATTTTACTTAGTTTTAGATATGTTGAGGGAGCTGCAGACATTTGAAGTCCAGCCAAAGAGAGACATCCAATAGGAATTTGGATTTACTGATGTAGCATATACAACAGACATCTAGGTTGAGGATATTGATATGGAAGTTATTAGCATAATGGTGGAGCCATGGGAATGGATGAATTCACCCAAAGAAAGAGTACAAGATGAAAAGACAGTCAAGGAAAGAACTCTGGAGCACATCAGCACTTAAAGGGTGAGGTGAAAAGAAGCCGTCAAATGAAATCAAGAAGGAATAATCAGGGAAGTGGGCAAAGAGCCAGGAGAAAGGGATGTTGGAGAAGCCAAGGGAAGAGAAATGGCCAATTGTTTCAAAAGCTGCAGAGAGGGTAAGTGAATGGAGGGACAAAAATTGAAGTCAGCGATTGGGAATGCATGGATGATCTGGCCCATGTTGTCTGTTTAGCATGATGAGGGCGGTTGCAGTGCATTGAGTGAATGGTAGGTGAGAAAATGAAGACAATGAGTGCAAATTATGTTTTAGGAGGGAAACACAATAGTAAAGAAGGAATATTTTTTTAATACAAGAGAGTCCTGGGGGAAAGAACCAGAAGATGGAAAGAATATTTAAAAGACTAAGGCCATGGAATAAGAGGTAAATGTGATCAAGAGCCCAGGTGAAAAGATTTGGTTTGGCTGGGAAAAGAGATATATCGATCACCAATCAATGGATGTAGAGGTGAGTAGGGATCAAGATAATTATTAAGAATGGAGATAAGAAATTAAAGTGCATTCATGATGGTCTGGGTTTTTTTAGAGAAGTACGAGGGCGAGGCCATCTGCTAACAAATAGGGGGATGGGACAAGGCGGAGGCTTTGGCCAGAGTGGAGAATAATGGAAGAGGAAGTAACCCAGAGAAAGGACGAAAAGTGGGGTTGTCAAAGGGTACAAAAGGACATCTGAGTGATTTTCACCAGCAGTGTTCCAGAGTCTGGATACAGAGGCCAAGAAAGTGAGGGTGCAGAGGAGGGACATGCAATAGAAGGGAGCTAGGAAGAATGGGATGCTGGTATAACGTGAGAGGAGATGCAGCAAGGGGTCTGGAAAGACAGGCAGTCTCAAAGGAAGTGACAGACTGGGGAAATAGGATGGGACAAGAGAAGGGGGGCTCGATGAGAGAGCAGGAGGGACTAGAAGCTGTGGTATCACAGCCTCTGCCTACTTTTCCAACTACTTCTTTGAGCACTTTGCACACTTTCCCATTTGTCCAGTTACTTGGGGCCACCTCACTTCTCCAAGAATGAATACCTTACCTAGCATGCCCTCTCTGTCATGTTCAGCTAGCTCCATAGATTGCTCTACCTCAAAACCTTCTCTACTAAGTCTTCCCTGACCACCATGTCTAAAATATACCCCTTCTCACCACCTCATCCCTCTCTATGCCCTTATTTTGCTTTGCTTCTTCTTAGGATTTAACTCTCCCTCCCATCCTTTCACGTTTACTTTTTGCTGTCTGTTCCATACGCAAGGGTAAAGTCACTGAAGATCTTTTAGAGGCAGTGCAGGGGCACGTGCAGGAGCTCTGGAGCCAGACAGCCTGGTCTGTGTCTTGGGTGGGCTCTTTATTAGATGTGTAATCTTGTTTGGCAACTTATTTAGCTTCAGTTTTCTCACTGTAAAATGAGGATAATAATCACCTCACAGGGCCAATGTAATGATTGAGATAATGCATATAAAGGAATTTGCAAAGTACCTAATAAGGGCTCAACATACATAAGACATTATCAGTATGGTAACAACAGTTGTAAACACTTAAGAAGGTCTACAACTATCTCAAAACTGACATGGAATTCCTAATAGTCTAAACAGTTGCCTAGTTACAGTTTTATCCTCACAATTAGAAAAAATAATGGAGGATCTAATAATAATGGAATGCTTATTTGGTGCCAAAATTTCTCAGACTATAAACCACTGGCAATGCAATACTTCCCAGAACATTTCTGCCGGTACTTAAACTCCTTTACTCCACTAACGGTGTGTCAGTCCTACTGGTAATACTAAGGTTATTTGGCTATAAGAAATGTTATGGCAGATGTTTATGGTCTCAGAGGGGTTGGGATCTGTATGAACATTTAATTCCACAGCAAGATCCCAAATTAGTTTCATTATTCTGGAAAGCATAACAGGGTGAAAATTGGCCCACAAGCCTCAATGGGGGAATGAAATGATGAGCTAGCTATTAGAGAACTTCTAATGATGTTTTGGTATACAGTTAAAAGAGAGGATGCTCCAAATAATTCATAGTGGAGAGTATCGTATGAGCCACAGAATTATATTTTCCATAAGACCCAAAAGAATTTTGATATAGCAAATTTAAACACTCCTTTAAAAATAAGTAATTGTCGGGCCGGCCCCGTGGCTTAGCCGTTAAGTGCGTGCACTCCGCTGCTGGCAGCCCGGTTCGGATCCCGGGCGCGCACCAACGCACCACTTCTCCAGCCATGCTGAGGCCGCCTCCCACGTACAGCAACTAGAAGGTTGTGCAACTATGACACACAACTATCTACTGGGGCTTTGGGGGAAAAAAATAAATAAATAAAAATTTTAAAAAAAAAGTGAAATTAAAAATAAATAAATAAATAAGTAATTGTCTATGGGTTGAAGCAGAATACATTTCTTCACATTTCCAAGTTAGCAGACTGCAAAGATAGCTTTGTTTAAGGGGGAAAAAATGAATTGGGGAAATTCTTTGCCTTTGCCCTTCCTCCAACATCAATTAACCCAGGCCCCTTCCCTATCAGAACATCATACTGGCTCTGGGCTGATCACACCACACCACTTGAGCACTCTACCCCAGATTCAGTCTCTTTTGGTTCTCTGATCTACAATTATGTTGTCTTCCTTCCTTTTTCCATTAAAAAGTTCCATTAAAAAACTGATTGACTCCTTAGGCTTATGTAGCCAGCTGCTGCTAGAATGAAATAAATCCAATGCACATCAAAAGTGAGAACAATTGATAAACTAACAAGAGTTAGCTGGGTTTTACGCCTCTCTTGTGCCACCCTGCTTTTGGTTGCCCTCCCAGGAGAACTGCATCTTATAATATGATGCTAATGGAATAAACATCCAGGATGGAATCGAGGAAGCCCGAGGAAGTGAGCTCCATGGGGGCAGAAGGGTCAGGTCAGACATCTTGTATCACCTGCCTACCACAGTGCCTAAGCCATTGGAGGGGCTCAATAAACAAAAAAATACCAAGAGAAGACCACAACTCATGAAAAGTAGAATTGGTTTGTAACTGAACTATTCAGACAGCAGTGGAATACCTGAGGACATGTGCGCCCTTCTGATGGCCCTAAAATCACAGACAACTAACCACGAATATATAGAGATAACCAAATTCAATCTACTTTACCGTTTTAAACAGAATTCTTAGTACTGCTTTGCTTTCATAAACCAGCATTACCCCTGGTATATAAGTAGTGTATACTGTATAGTATAGTATATATACTTATACTATGAGTAGTTGCCTAAATGTCATCAAGAGAGAGAAATCAAGATAAGACAGTTGGAGTAAAATATGACTCCCCACATTTCTCCTGCCCCCTGCTTGTGTTTCTCACGATGAAGATAACTCTTTGAGGTTAGAAAAAGATGATTTGAAGTTAGAAAATGACGGCACAATGCCTGGCTTATAGTAGGTACGTAGCAAATACTGGTTAAAAAAAAAAAAAAAAGGAATGAATAGAAGGTATTGTCAGATCTGCTTAGTGGAAAGGAGGATGAATTTTGGAGGCCATATGTGAAGAGCAGTCTTGGGTGGTATACAGCCAAGGGGCAGATTGAGAACAGGACATATAGTGGAGAGATAGAACAAGACTTGACCCCAAAGTATAGAGCAGGAACTCCCAGCTAGTCAAAGATTCAGGGCACAGGCCTTCTCCAAATTTAATGACTAGTCCTTCACCTTCACCTAAAGATTTTATCTTATTAGGACCACACATAAAGCTGTTTGTTTTTTTGTTTTTATAATAGTGATTTCCTCCTTAAAATAATGTTTAGGGGGAAAGAAACAGAGAGAGTCATTTAATCTAAACAAAATGGCTAAGACAACTAACTTCACCTTCTGGATCATTTTGCATACTGCCAGATAATTTTTTGTTTTTTTACATTAAAAAATTTTTTACTTTTATTTCCATTCAGTCTGTATGCATTTTTTTTTTTTTTGAGGAAGATCAGCCCTGAGCTAACATCCGTGCTAATTCTCCTCATTTTTGCTGAGGAAGACCGGCTCTGAGCTAACATCTATTGCCAATCCTCCTCCTTTTTTTCCCCCAAAGCCCCAGTAGATAGTTGTATGTCATAGCTGCACATTCTTCTAGTTGCTGCATGTGGGACGCAGCCTCAGCATGGCCAGAGAAGCAGTGTGTCGGTGCGCGCCCAGGATCTGAACCCGGGCCGCCAGTAGTGGAGCATGCGCTCTTAACCGCTAAGCCACGGGGCCGGCCCTGTATGCATTTTTCTAAGTCTTTTTTTTTGTGTGTGTGTGAGGAAGATCAGCCCTGAGCTAACGTCCATGCTGATCCTCCTCTTTTTGCTGAGGAAGATTGGCTCTGAGCTAACATCTATTGCCAATCCTCCTCCTTTTTTTTTTTTCCCCCAAAGCCCCAGTAGATAGTTGTATGTCATAGTTGCACATCCTTCTAGTTGTTGTATGTGGGATGCAGCCTCAGCATGGCCAGACAAGTGGTGCGTCGGTGTGCACCCGGATCTGAACCCGGGCCACCAGCAGCGGAGTGCGTGCACTTAACCTCTAAGCCACGGGGCCAGCCCCTGTATTCATTTTTTAATAGCTTTATTGAGATACATAATTCACATACCACAAAATTTACCCATTTTAAGTGTACAACTAAATGGTTTCTATTATATTCTCAGAGTTGTATAACCTTCACCACTAATTTTACATTTTTATTAGCCTCAAAAGAAACCCTGTCACCATTAGCAGGTACTACCCAATCTCCCTTCCTCTCAGCCCCTGGCAACCAATAATCTACTTTCCGTCTCTATGAATTCGCCTATTCTGGACATTTCTAATAAATGAAATCATACAATATGTGCACTTTTACATCTGGCTTTTTTCACTTAGCATAATGTTTTTGAGGTTCATCTCGGTTGTAGCATCTATCAGTCCTCTATTCCTTTTTATCACTGAATAATATTCCACTGTATGGATATGCCACATTTTGTTTATGCATTCATCAGTTGATGGACATTTGGGTTCTTTCTACTTTGTGCTACTATGAAAAATGCTGCTATAAACATTTGCTTACAAATCTTTGTGTGGACATGTGTTTTCATTTCTTTTGGGTATATACCTAAGAGTAAAATTGCTGGGTCATACGACCATATGCTCAACATTATACATAAGCATACTCTATGCACAACATTTTGAGGAACTACCTCTTTTCCAAAGTGTGCCAGACAATCCTGTGGTATGAAAAACAAAGTTTTAGTCCAACATTTTCTGTTTTGTGAGGGACAGTGAAATAGTTTAAAATAAATAAATAAATAAACAGGCTAAGACCATAACATCAAAACACCTAGTATTAGTTTGAAACTGAACTATAGACACAGCACTGAAATACCTCAGAATTTAGGGATTCAAAGCCATATGAATGATACCAAGTGAACCTCAAAATAGGTCTGCTGTTCCCTGGCTTAGTGATCAACATTCTAGCCTATTTCTGATGACTCCAGCCTTTGCCTGGTATGTCGGCGCTTGTACTGAAATGTATTCTTCCATGTTATTAAATGTTATAACATTAGGGACAGCCAACTTTGAAAAGTTTCCACTTTTAGGAGTTTTTAAAGGACACATCAAAACATTTTGGAGAGAGATATATATTTATATACACACATACATATACATAATTTAACTTTAACATTAAAAATTATACTTTTCTAAATTACTTGAGGGCAGATATTTCATATTGCTCGCTGCTGTATCCCTTGTGCTTAATCCTTGGGCTTAATCATAGGGGCTAGGGAGGCAACAACATTTGTTGAATTGAAACTAAACTGCATTTGCCTAAAATTCTAAGAATTAATTTTTAATTTGCTATATACAAACTGAAACTAATATTCTATGCAAGCAAAATGCAACATATGAAACCACTGTCTGGGTATGTGTGTGCATGTGCATTGAGTATGCTTCTGAATGTGCAGTTTAACTCCCTTTATGAAAGAACTACAAGCGATAAGCATTTTGGAAAATACATGGTGAATATTTTATGTTTCAGCAGGTCTCTTTCCCTGGAGGACAAACCTAAAGTGCTCCTTTTACAACATTCTAACAGAAATCTACAAAAGAGAGTTAAAAAAGAACATGCATTTTTGCAAAAAGGTTTCATTCTTCCTGAAAAGATTTTAAAATCATGTATTCCTGCCCTGGGATTTAGTGGTCCTATGCTAAGCTCAGAAAGGAAAATACATTCAGTGTATCTGTCAGAACTACTTGGAAGAAAGGCAGTCACCTTCAAAAAAGGCATATCACATAGAGTGACAAATGTCAGGTACAGTTTATAAAAAATTCAATACTATCGACATCTGATTGTTACTTTTCACCAAGTCCTTAAAGCATACAGTTTAATTTTTAAATGTGAGATAGAGATGTAATTTTTTCTAAAATGCTAATAATATGACAACTCCATATCCCGGCTGTGAAAAGAAGCTAAATAAGTCAATAGGGTTCTTGCAACACACATACATTTTTTTCCCCAGTTGGTGCAGCAACAGCTGCCTTGTAGATTTCCTTTTTCAATACAAAATAAAATATATTTCCAAGGTTAGATTTACATTCTAGGAAAACAATCATAAAATTTAAATCAATATGAATGGATAAAATTTGTGAAAATTTTTATTAACTGAGAAATGTTTAAAAAGAAAGTATATCTAGACTTTTGTTCATGCTGTTTCAAAGCAATATAGCTATCTATGTTTTATATTAAGAAAAACCAGAGGCAGTGCTTGGTGTAAATGTTCCGTAATCCTGGTTGAAATTAGCAATTTAAATTTGTTGAATGAGGTTACAGTGCAATATCTAATGCACAAATCACAGAGTCCTTGCATAGTTGTTAAAAAATGTATCAAAAGACCATAGGTTAACAATAATTAATGTATGTTACATTATCATTAAAATATGCAATCTTTTATAATAATTTATTTGTTTTATAAATGCATTGGGGGTTAAAATTTTTCTATTCATCTGTGACAAACCATGAAATTCAATATTGCTCACCATGACCAATCCATGAAATTTGTCAACTTTGTTCTTGATTTTCACAGGGCCTTCCTCTTAGATGAAATGACCCATTGAACTAAGAGCATGGCAATTTTTCCATCTATGGTAAATCGGTTTAGTTTACTAGGATTTATTATGGGCTTCAGACCCTGAGCTTTTTATGATTATGAACCATTATGTATATAATCCCAAACTTATGGCAATTTATCTCACTATTTCTTCCCCTTTCTGAAAGAATTTTCCATTTCTAAAATTAGTTCTCAGCCATAGGGTTGCCAGAAGAAACAATCTGTAAACAATGGGGTTGTTGAAAGTCAAAGAGTGGGTGAAAATTATAGGAAAATTGAAATCAAAGTTGTTAATTACACTTAGAATTTCTAACACAAAAGCCTCAAAATTTACTGAAAATCAAGATTTACATACTGCCCTTACCAGGATGTTACAGAAAGGAATAGTTTACCTAATTTATCCTAAGAAATACACATATGTATACTTTTTACTATCCAAGAAACTAAGAACATGAAACTATGTAGTCTTTCAGGATAAAGTGACTATTTTGGAGGTGGGTTTAAACAAAATTGTACTAATGTTTTATTATAAGATCTACTCCAATCTCTTCTACAATATTGCCAATTTGAATGAAATAGAAAAGTAGTTCAAAATTTTTAATTTCCCTCAATCATATTTATTTAGCTAAGTAAAATATTTCAACATTTTAAAACCATAATCGCTTATTTCTATTCCCACTTGCCATTACCAGCTCAGACACTAGAGCCTAATACTAAAACTGCAAATCTATGGCAGATTAACTGGCAGTGTGGAACCATTAGGTCTCTTTCAGAATGGGGAATATTTTAGAATTACGTTTTTTAAAATTTTTATTACAGTAAATCATTTTACATAAAACTAAAAACTAAAAAATATTTCTAAAAAGAGCAAAAAGCCATTAGATATGATTTTCTTTTTCATAGAGTATCAAGCTATGAGTAAAATAACCAACCCATTAATATAATTTGATCATTTAAACAACTCAAATAGTGAAGTTCAAAATGATCCTGATTGTACTGGAGCCTTATCAACTTAATAGGATTGATCAACAGACATATAACACAGTATTAGGACTAAATTGCTTTGAGAATGAAGAAAGCCCTGTCAATGTAGTTTTGTACAACAGCCCAATTCACAAAATCCAAAATGCAGTTCAAAAATTTTCTACATACTACTTCACAAAATTCAGTAAGTAGTATGAAAATAACTTTGCTAAATCACATTATTTTATATATCAAAATAGCTAAAAAGAAAATATATTTGATACTTACTGGTATAATTCAGTTAATGGTGAAGTCAAAATAACTAATGTTGTAAACAGATTATTACAATGGGTATGAATTCTAAAAACTTTATTATCTATATACTCATGAGGATTCAAAAGCTTCTGTACAGATGTGCAAACTGACCATAACATGTTCTCAGTGCATATCAAAATAGTTGTGACATCAAGTCTATTGGAAAGAAAAAGAAAAAAAATCACGTTAAACAAAACTGTTTTTCTTCCTGGTATATACATTATCATCCATATCTCTTGTAATAAGTATATATAGGTAAGAATAGAAATATTTGGTTAGAATGCAGATCTTCAGAGATCAAAGGGAGAAAGAATCAACACAGTGTTTGAGTTTCTCAGTGATCATAATACCATTATTTTTAGGAATGGTGAGGTTTATAATAGTGAAGTGCTTTTCAAAAAAACATGTTGAGGGGCTGGCCCCGTGTTGTAGTGGTTAAGTGCGCACGCTGCGCTGCTGGCGGCCTGGGTTCGGATCCCGGGCGCGCACTGATACACCGCTTGTCAGGCTGTGCTGTGGCGGCGTCCCACATAAAGCGGAGGAAGATGGGGCACGGATGTTAGCTCAGGACCAGTCTTCTTCAGCAAAAAGAGGAGGATTGGCAGATGTTAGCTCAGGGCTGATCTTCCTCACACACAAAAAAATAATAAAAATAAAATTTAAAAAATATGTTGATTTGCACTATCAGGGTACTGTTTAAGAAGCTCAAGAGACTTTCCCTGAAATTACATTCAGCAATAGGGAAGCCAAATTAAAAGAAAATTTGCTATTGTCCACATATATATGGACAATAGCAGAACAAAATTGGTAAAAATTTGACAGCAGAACAATTTTCCTCATCCCAGTACAAGCTGTCAAAAGAAAGTCACAAAGTTGGATAACATCTGCTCCCAGCAAGTGGGAGAAGAGAAAAATGACACCAGAAGCACAAATGGAGACACCTATAGTTTCAGACATTTCCAATATTAAATAAATTTGTGGAAAATATGCTGTATTATTTATCTTTTTCATAAACTCATTTCTTTATTTCTACCTTTCTTGAGTTTTAATAAGGACCCAAAGATTTATTTAAAGATTATTTTGGTATATGACTAAATTGTATAGATTTCAGTTACTTTCTTGTTTTTTTTCTTTTAAATTCAGTGCTGAAGAAATAGAAGATGGAAATTTTTAAGTGACAAGAAAACAAGTTTGAGAATCTTTTAAATGACATTTTGGCCTCCAATTTATATATCTATATAATAAAGTTATACATATGTTAATAATAGATAACACATTATATATAAATCATATATATTGTTTTGGTTATATGACAGTGGTGGTTACAGGAATACTAAAAGCATCAATAATTGCCTTTAGAAAGGTTTAATTGTAGTTTGCATCCATTTACTCTAATTGCTAATTAAACAATTACAAATCCAAGATATATATATGCACACACAGACACACACACACACATGCATAATCTGATTTCCACAATAATAGTGGTTTAGGATTAACCATTCAAATAAAAATATTTATTTATTTTACTTGTAAAAACTAGAAGAAAGGAATCTAGCTTTGCATGGCATTTTTATGTAACCACTCAGAAAATAAAAACCAGAAGTCTCTATAGTACAATTAATTAATTAAATATACTACTTATTTCATGAGCTAATAGTAAATCTGATTTCACAAACATCTCATAATGACTCACCACCTCATAGTCACAAGTGATTTAAGCTACATAAGGAAAAGAATGAAGGTAGTCTTTGCTCTCAAAAGGAACTTTCCATCTATTCTTCAGAGTTCAATGTTTTAAAAAATGCCTGGTCAGTAATTCAAAACAGCCTGTACAAAATACCATATTTATGAAACACTGTAGCAGGACCTAAATGCCCTCCAAATGCAGCATGCTTTACAAGAATGTGATCAGGAAATGATTCCTACTGCCAAAAAAAAAAGCCTCTGATGTCTTTAGGTTCCTCCTAAAACATATCTGAAAAAAAATTTTATACCTAAAAGACAGGTCTTAATCGCATTAGTCAGAATATTTAGAAAACAAAAGCCTTCTCTTCGTATAGACCATTGTTGTCGTGTAAGCATATTTTTGTACTATTCATTGCCTAACTAACTAATAGAATGGGACTATAATTCAGTCTTTAATTTAATACCCACTGACTCCTGCTCCTCACTTTCTGTAATTTCACATTTGTTGAACTGGCTTCTTAGAAATACATAATGAAAAGAAATGAAAAAAAAAGAAAAAGAAGAAAGAAGTAATTAGACTATATTAAGGAGAAAAATAATTAGGCAAAGGAGTTTCCTTAATGAAGATTAATGACACTATTTAAAGACAAAAAAAAACAACTAAAACTAAAATCCTCTGGTTGCTTAGACTCTCAAAGTCAAGTTGACTGCTCCATCACACCACTGCCGCTTTTTTCTTCATTTCAGGACCTTAATTTTCTCTCTTTATCTTATTTATTAACTTTTGTATATACATGTCCTAGATTGTAATACATCTTGAATCATTTTTTAGAAACAAGTGGGTTCTATATAAAATTTTAAGAAGAAAAAAGAGCAAAGTTATTTTGATTCACGTTCCACACTTCCACTTAAGTGTCTCAGAGGAATTGAATACAATTTCCTTTCAGACGTTAGAAACATGTTAAATACACAACGAGTTATGTCATGAGATTCGGAATTACATTCTCCTTAATATCAACTAGTGAAAAAGTTTTCTTGAAAAGCAATGGTTTTCACAACTTCAATTACCTTATCTGTGGAGTTCTCTTATAACTGGGATGGGCCCGAGCATATCTGGAGGCCAGAAGACCCAAAGATTTCTCCAGCACTTCTGCTAGAATCTCCTGGGCTAACTTAGAAGGCAGAATGGTCCAGAGATCGTGACGAAGAGCCCACAAGAAATAATGCCACATCTGGAGCGAGAAGGAGCATCTTTCCCCCTGGCAAAACCACCACACATTAAACAATAGAATCACGTCTTCCAAAATGTCAGTTTGCTTCCTATGAACCTAATTAGTTCAGGCTGAAAGGAAATAGCTGGAGAGTTTGACACACTAGATGACCAAGAAAAATTTTTGACAAGATGTAAAACATCTTTATTGACAAAGGAACATATGTTTTATTTCAATTACGAGACCAGATATTGTAGTGCCAATCCAGACCACAAGCATTTAACCTAGCATATTCTTGATTCACCTACACCTGGCCTGGAGTTTAAAATTTATTTTTAAACAATCGGCTTTATCTTTGCTAAACAAGTCATGCTAGTTTAAGATAGTGGGCTGAGTCTTCTAAAATTAAAATTTAATTATTTAAATTACGTATGTATATTTTTCTGAGACTATTGAGATAGTTTATAAATGTTTCAGATTTCACATTATAATGAAATGACAGGAGCAAAAATAAACTTGAATACTGTATACTTATCAACATGCATGAAACTAAGGGGGATGGGTAACTGTTGAAGGCTATTACATTAGGCTATTTTATCCATGGTGTTTCAATAACAATACTAGAAACAGACACTACAATAGCCTGAATTTACAAGATTTTGTAAAGCCTAGGCAGATGTTATCATTATTTCTTAGTATTTTTATAGCACATCATACTTCCAAGGGGCCAGATTCTCATTCCCTTCCACCCCCTTACAGATCCCTTCTGTGTGCCAAAATTTCCCTGACCACAGAGGGGGACCCAACAGAGGCCAAGGCCAAGGGGAATAGGCAGAAATGAGAAGGCAGCCTCAAGTGATTTACAAACATTAATTAGTTAACACGTTCTCAGGGAGGTATGCTAGCAGTCTGACCTCATTTTCTTCAAACCAGATCAAAAGCTGATTTGAAATAGCAAGAGTAGAATGCATTCTTCAGACATTATCCTGATTATGTTACTATATCAAAAGTTAAACTAGTAAAACTTCCCATTTTCTCACTAAGTAATCCTCTTTGACTTAAAATTTCTGCTTTATCTACTACTTATATTTCTCAAACAAATATCATCTAAAAAAATCTGTTCTCTATACCAAAAGTTGATAGTTTCCTACGCAGATATTTCTATTAGTATTTTCTCTATGCATTATTCTTCTGGTAATTTCTTTGATTACCAAAATCTTTTGTAGTCAGTGTAATAATAATAATTTATAGTTTCAATTATAGTTTCAAATGAAGTTTAGAAATGAGTAGAATTTTTATCCTTGGGTAGGAAACTTGGGCATCAAAATGTCAAAGGGTCAAGTTCAAGCTAAAGGGGACTTGAACCACTGGCTTCTAACTTCCTGACTAGATTTGTATCAAAGCTTTTCAAGAAAAAAAAATTACAAAATTAATGCTGAAGCAGCAAAATTGTAGTCACTAACGCTTTCTTTGTTGTGTGCCCTATGATAAACAATGCTTTTTAACAATTTCCTAAAGTAAGAAAGGAGATTGAAAGCTTGACTTTCTCATACTTTTGGTGCTGTATGTTAATTAAAGCAAAACTGACCCCAGCTGATGTAATGACCAGTATGAATGATTTACACTAACATTCTCCACGGCAATGGATGGGTGCTTATAATAACGTGGTCAACATGATTTCTCATATTTTTCAAAATATAAAAAAACAATTTTCTTAATAGCTACCTTTTAGCAATAAATGAGAAAATAAAAATAACTTTAGGCACACAGAGACTTCTCCTAAAAGTGAAAAATACTTATTTTTAAGACTTTTTAAAGTATAAACTTCATGTTTACTTAAAAACATTCCAAAATGGTCATCATTCTCACAATTCTCTTCAAAATGTGTATATCAATGTATGCAAGGATTTTCATTAAACTAAATGTGATTCATTTATTTTTCTGACCTGTTTCTCTGTTGTTATTTCAAAACTATTCTGCTAGTAAACATCTGTTATTTTTGTAGACTTACTACAATGTAAACAGATGTGAGCTTTTATTTAGATTATATATCAGGAAACAAGCAGCTGGGCTTTATTATGTAAGCCACTCAATATTATCTTTGAACAGACAATTCTTTATTCTTTGACTATTGGAAAACACAAGTTGCTAAAATTGAGCAGATGTCAACTATACTAAAATCTTAATTCCAAACATGTAATCTGAACACCCACTGCGCCATCTGACCAGCACCTCATCAGAGAGATACCAAACTCTTCGACTCTCTCAACCTGACAGTTTAGAAAATGGAAATAATGTATCTAGGGCTCACTTGATATCACAAAACATGAGCAAATATTGCTCTATATCTTATAAATTCTTTCACTATTTCTTTACTACACTCTGCACATGGCGATAGGTTCCCCTGAGATCTCTATCCTACCCTTCGCCTCCAGTCTGGCAGATTTCATCTCTTTTCTTCTCAAAACAGGCCTGCCAAAAACATGCTAGTCCTGTTTTACAAATCAGTTGGAATAATGGGGAGAGGAGGAGAAAGGGGTGCAGCAAACGGGATAAAACCATGTCAGGTACTCCAGTTGTCAAAACAGTTTAAAATCTGTGCTATTTTTAGAAGGTTCTTATTTTTGGTAAATGGGAGAGCAGTGTCACTTTATTTTTCTGAGCATAAATAACAACCACTAACTCTGCAATTAAATTGTAACTACTGACCATGTAAGTATATGGAAGCTCCAGTACCATGTAATCACAGGGTAACTATCTTGTTAATTCTGTCTTTGAAGCTAAAGCCTTGTCATAAGATCTAAGAGCTGCGTGTTACATGGTAATTTGTTGTTTTTTTAAAAAAATACTTGGTAACTTCAATAACAGGTTCTCAATGTATCTACTTATTAGTTATACTGTACAACTCTTCTAGCTCCCAATTTGCATAAGAGGAAACACAATACCCTATGTTGCACATATAGTGAGATGATACCTGTTTTTCAACGAAAACATAAAATTGCTCATTAGTACACTGACATATTGAAATAGTTTGAAACATGAGATGGATTCATTTTCAACCTCTCTCTTTACCTCAAGGCAATAAGGAAGCTCTGATGCTGCCAGGAGAGGGGAAGACCAATCCTTTCATTCTTATCTCAGGCTACCAGCTGCACCATACCACTTTCTCGTTTGCATTCTGGTCACTGCTGTTTGAAGTATGTCAGGTTTGGAAGACTCTATGCGGATGCTCTTGCAAAAAGAAAAACTATCTGGGAAGGGCCTCTAAAGGAGAGATGAAATGGCCTTAGAAAAAGTGGAAAGTCCTTTAAAAGAGCTTCTTCTTAGCAGCTCGTCTCTGTTGTGGCAACATTTATTATGATGATAACTCAGGCATAAATGGAGCCACAGGAATCTTCAGTGTCAGGGAGGTGACAAGAGTGACTCCATTGAATAAAACCCCACTCTGTTATTCTCAATACTCCATCGCGATTAGGACAATCAAGAAAAACAAAAATCATAAACTTCAATCCAGAGGAAAGGGCAAATTGAAAAAGCTAATGAAGCCAGGCTTGACTGATGAATTTTTTAAAAACTTGATGATCTTTTATTAAGATATTATAAATGTTTCACCCTGCTTGGAATCAACTTCAAGGAATTTCAAATATTGTGGCTTATGTATAATCAATAGGATTTAGGGGAAGAGAAACTAATGAAGCCTGATGATGAATAATTTTAATTGATCCTGGTTTGGTTGCACTGGGAATCATTACACTTTCATTCAGTAGAAATTTGGGGTTTCAAAACATGGGCTAAATGAAAATAGGTAAGCTATAAATGATCAGATGGGTCTTAAAGCACACTCACAAGTACATACAACGAGAAGGAAAAGATAAGTAAAGAATAAAGCTGTTTAATAAAAAATATTTATCAAACACAGATGGAAATACATAACAAGAAAAAAAAAGCAAGAATATCTATAACTGGTCCCTTTGGAAAAAATACAAGGCTGTAGCAATTTGGCATTATTATCTCTTTGCGTTTTCATTGTATCCCATTATATTCCAACTTATTATATAGCACTGAAACATTGCAACTCAAATTAAGTTATTTTTACTTTTAAGCAGAAGGAGAGTTCTGATGCCTAATTAGTTCAGGTTTTTAAAAACAGTGTTTTTCCTAAATACAAATTCAATATTTAAAAAATATTATCCTAACAGCCTTCGTGTGTTAGTAACGCCAAGCTCATGTTTCTAATTAGCCAGAAAGCAGGTAGGCAGTAAAACATATTTGTGCAAAAAGGAGGGATAGTAAACTTAACTTCACACCTCATAAAAAGCTTTGTAGTCATCCCAGTGGTGGCTCTCAGCATCCTGTAAAATGCTTGTAGCACACACTCTGACGCAGTAGTCCGTAACCTGAAACTGTAGAGTGTTGATGAATTCCTGATATCGTTGGACAGGCACCAGGAATATGGGTCTGTTCAGAGGGAATGATCAAAGAGACAGAGATTTAAGGCCTGTGCAGTAGGAGGTAACAATCTCCACTACTACAAATGGTTTTGATTATTAGATATCAATCATTCATTTCCTCCTAATGCTGAAGTCTGCATCCATATTCACTTTCCAAAAAGGAAAAAAAAAAAGCTAGTCTTTGTTTTCTAAGTCCTTTGAAAATGTACATCTGCTGTTCCACAAATATGCACTGCAACTTCAGACAAACTGCATTGTCAATACATCATTCAAAAACAAAAGTATTCTTTGTAAGCCTATTATTAGAGATCAGGACATTATTTAGGCATTAGGTTATCGTTATTATAGGGAACAACATGCATTTGTCAGAATCAACTTTTATAAAGCTATCACATGTCCCACAAACACACTCTTTTTATTTTAAAAATTGTAATTTTGTAGATGTTAATTATCTCATAAACTATTTTAAAATATTCTACAGAAATAAAGTGATTTCTGGCACATTTTGTTTATAAATACAAGTACGAATCACAACATCTGACTACTTATGAGAATTAAAGAAATATCATGGTTATATCCTACATCAAGACAAATTTATTTTACTTTTATCTTTAGCTATCTATATTACACTTTCTAACGCTTTCTCTCAGAACTAAGGGACTGCAAAGGCTGAATAAGGAAGATAGAATAGATTCTTGGGCTCCCAGAGGACTGCCAAGTCCACATGTTCCCATTGCAAGGGGCCATGCTATCTTCCAGAGAAAACAAGGATAGTCAGAAAGACCACGTGATAATATCTGAGATCATTTTTATTCCCTACCTAGAAAACATATAGTCTTTTTAGACTACTAATACTTGAGAATTAAGACTGCCAGATGCTTCCTCTTCAGATATTAAGGATCGTTCATTACTAAGTGGATGTTCTGAAATACGTTTACATTGGCCAGTAGAATAGACTGAAATGCATTTATTGTCTCTGTCAGCTCCTAACATTCTGTTGGCTTAGAAACAAAAGAGAGAAGTGCATATTTCACAACTGTGTATACATGACACAAAAACAAGTTTATTTTTCCTTCAGTGTAGTCACTACAATGTGCCTTACAAAATGCAAAGAGTGTGCTTGGTCACGTCATAACAGCATGCGGAAATAGTTGCTCCAGATTAGAGTATGGAAAATGCATGGGTCTTTGGGAGGGCGTTAGAGAGAATACCTATCTGTCTTACTATCTATGTATCTGATTTAATATATCCCCTGCTCCCCAACTTTTGGACATTTCCTAGTCAACACAAATGAAAACAATTCACCGTATTAATTATCTTCTTCTTCTCAAATATTATTATCAAAAATTTCACTACTGTGATATCCAAAGTTTACATGTTACTTTAAGCACGGCCATCAACTTCATTTAAATGACACTCACTTCTTAGTAGTTTCTTTCATCAAATGATCGTATTGCATAAAATGCTGGAAGACATACACAGCTGTGGAGAGCAGTGTGTACGAATTTTTCAGGGGTGCTTTGGAAGGAAACTCCTTGCCTCTCTCTTGCAGTCTCGCCAGGACAGCTGTTGCCACTTTACAACAGGCCTCCACAAAGTTTGCTCTAATTTCCTGGAAAGAATCATCTCTGCATGCCAGAGCCAGTGGAAGCATTGTGTCAAGTTTTTCCATGATGTCAGAACAAAACTAGGGAGAAATAAATGTGGCACTGCGTTATTTGTACTCTGACAGCACCATGTAATTTAGGCACAGGGGAGCCAAATTCCTAAATAATGAATTCAGCATCAAACATAAATATAATGACACAACTTTATAATAATCGATTTTTCAGTTATAGAAAGTTAAATGTTTTATGTCAAATAAGGAAATAACAAAAGGATGCTTCTCTACGTATAACCTTCAAACCTTGTGCTCCCCAGACAGACACTATGAAAACCTCATGAAATAGCTTTACATGACAATACGTTTATTTGTCATTAACAGAACTCAGAAACTATATATCCTTAATATAATATGATTGCATTATTTTTGAACTTATTTTAATTTTCTTTTGTTAAATTTTTTTATTAATCATCACATCTAAATAGGGTTATATCAGTTTAACTGTAATCTAGAAGTAACAGAAACAATCTCATGTAGCATCTTCTTTTTTTTTTTTTTTTTTTTAATTTTTTGTTTATTGCAGTAACATTGGTTTATAACATTGTAAAAATTTCAGGTGTACATCATTGTACTTCTATTTCTGCATAGATTACATCATGTTCACCACCAAAATACTAATTACAACCCATCACCACACACATGTACCCAATTATCCCTTTTACCCTCCTCCCTCCCCCCTTCCCCTCTGGTAACCACCAATCCAATCTCTGTCCCTATGTGTTTGTTTATTGTTGTTATTATCTACTACTTAATGAAGGAAATCATACGGTATTTGACCTTCTCCCTCTGACTTATTTCACTTTGCATCATGCCCTCAATGTCCATCCATGTTGTCACAAATGGCTGGATTTCATCGTTTCTTATGGCTGAGTAGTATTCCATTGTGTATATATACCACAGCTTTTTTATCCATTCGTCCCTTGATGGGCACTTAGGTTGCTTCCAAGTCTTGGCTATTGTGAATAAGGCTGCAATGAACACAGGCGTGCATGTACCTTTGCAAATTGGTGTTTTCAAGTTCTTTGGATAAATACCCAACAGTGGAATAGCTGGATCATATGGTAGTTCTATCGTTGATTTTTTGAGGAATCTCCATACTGTTTTCCATAGTGGCTGCACCAGTTTGCACTCCCACCAGCAGTGTATGAGAGTTCCCTTCTCTCGACAACCTCTCCAACACATGTTGTTTCCTGTCTTGTTAATTATAGCCATTCTGACGGGCATGAGGTGATATCTCATTGTAGTTTTGATTTGCATTTCCCTGATAGTTAGTGATTTTGAACATCTTTTCATGTGTCTGTTGGCCATCTGTATATCTTCTTTGGAGAAATGTCTGTTCAGGTCTTTTGTCCATTTTTTAATTGGGTTGGTAGTTTTTTTGTTGTTGAGATGCATGAGTTCTTTATATATTTTGGAGATTAAGCCCTTATCGGATGTATGGTTTGCAAATATCTTCTCCCAATTGTTAGGTTGTCTTTTCGTTTTGTTGATGGTTTCCTTTGCTGTGCAGAAGCTTTTTAGTTTGATGTAGTCCCATTTGTTTATTTTTTCTATTGTTTCTCTTGCCCGGTCAGATGTGGTGTTTGAAAAGATGTTGCTAAGACTGATGTCGAAGAGCGTACTGCCTATGTTTTCTTCTAGAAGTTTCACAGTTTCAGGTCTTACATTCAAGTCTTTAATCCATTTGGAGTTAATTTTTGTGTATGGTGTAAGGTAAGAGTCTACTTTCATTTTTGCATGTGGCTATCCAGTTTTCCCAACACCATTTGTTGAAGAGACTTTCTTTTCCCCATTGTATGTTCTTGGCTCCTTTGTCAAAGATTAGCTGTCCATAGATGTGTGGGTTTATTTCTGGGCTTTCGATTCTATTCCCTTGATCTGTGTGTCTGTTTTTGTGCCAGTACCATGCTGTTTTGGTTACTATAGCTTTGTAGTATATTTTGAAATCAGGGAGTGTGATACCTCCAGCTTTGTTCTTTTTTCTCAGGATTCCTTTAGCTATTCGGGTTCTTTTGTTGTTCCATATAAATTTTAGGATTCTTTGTTCTATTTCTGTGAAAAATGTTGTTGGAACTTTGATAGGGATTGCATTGAATCTATAGATGGCTTTAGGAAGTATGGACATCTTAACTATGTTAATTCTTCCAATCCAAGAGCACGGAATATCTTTCCATTTCTTTGTGTCTTCTTCAATTTCTTTCAGAAATGTTTTATAGTTTTACGTGTACAGATCTTTCACCTCTTTGGTTAAGTTTATTCCTAGGTATTTTATTCTTTTTGTTGCAATTGTAAATGGGATGGTATTCTTAATTTCTCTTTCTGCTACTTCGTTGTTAGTGTACAGAAATGCAACTGATTTTTGTATGTTGATTTTGTATCCTGCAACTTTACCATATTCGTTTATTACTTCTAAAAGTTTTCTGGTGGATTCTTTAGGGTTTTCTATATATAAAATCATGTCATCTGCAAATAGTGACAGTTTCACTTCTTCCTTTCCAATTTGGATCCCTTTTATTTCTTTCTCTTGCCTGATTGCTCTGGCTAGGACTTCCAATACTATGTTAAATAGGAGTGGTGACAGTGGGCATCCTTGTCTGGTTCCTGTTCTTAGAGTGATAGCTTTCAGTTTTTCACCATTGAGGATGATATTAGCTGTGGGTTTCTCATATATGGTCTTTATTATGTTGAGGTACTTTCCTTCTATCCCCATTTTATTCAGAGTTTTTATCATAAATGGATGCTGGATCTTGTCAAATGCTTTCTCTGCATCTATTGAGATGATCATGTGATTTTTGTTATTCATTTTATTAATGTGGTGTATTACGTTGATTGATTTGCGAATGTTAAACCATCCCCGCATACCTGGAATAAATCCCACTTGATCATGGTGTATAATCTTTTTAACGTATTGTTGTATGCGACTTGCTAGTATTTTGTTGAGGATTTTCACATCGATGTTCATCAGTGATATTGGCCTGTAATTTTCTTTTTTTTGTGTTGTCCTTGTCTGGTTTTGGTATCAGGGTAATGTCAGCTTCGTAGAATGAGTTAGGGAGCTTCCCCCCCTCCTCAATTTTTTGGAAGAGTTTGAGAAGGACAGGGATTAAGACTTCTTTGAATGTTTGGTAGAATTCACCAGGGAAGCCGTCTGGTCCTGGACTTTTATTTTTGGGGAGGTTTTTGATTACTGTTTCGATCTCCTTACTGGTGATTGGTCTATTCAAATTCTCTACTTCTTCTTGATCCAGTTTTGGAAGGTTGTATGATTCTAAGAATTTATCCATTTCTTCCAGATTGTCGAATTGGTTGGCATATAGTTTTTCATAGTATTCTCTTATAATCTTTTGTATTTCTGAGGTGTCTGTTGTAACCTCTCCTCTTTCATTTCTGATTTTACTTATTTGTGCCTTCTCTCTTTTTCTTGGTGAGTCTAGCTAAAGGTTTGTCTATTTTGTTGATCTTTTCAAAGAACCAGCTCTTGGTTTTATTAATTTTTTCTGTTGTTTTTTTGGTCTCTATTTCATTTATTTCTGCTCTGATTTTTATTATTTCCCTTCTTCTACTGATTTTGGGCTTTGTTTGTTCTTCTTTTTCCAGTTCCTTTAGGTGCATTGTTAGATTGTTTATTTGAGATTTTTCTTGTTTGTTGAGATAGGCCTGTATTGCTATAAACTTCCCTCTTAGAACCGCTTTTGCTGTATCCCATAAATTCTGGCATGTCGTATTTTCATTTTCATTTGTCTCCAGGTATTTTTTGATTTCTTCTTTGATTTCTTCATTAACCCAGTCGTTGTTCAGTAGCATTTTGTTTAATCTCCATGTATTTGTGGCTTTTCTGATTTTCTTCCTATAGTTGATTTCTAGTTTCATACCTTTGTGGTCAGAAAAGATGCTTGGTATTATTTCAATCTTCTTAAATTTATGGAGACTTGTTTTGTGGCCTAATATGTGATCAATCCTGGAGAACGTTCCATGTGCATTTGAAAAGAACGTGTATTCTTCGGTTTTTGGATGGAATGCTCTGTATATATCTACTAGGTCCATCTGTTCTAGTGTGTCGTTTAAGGCCAATGTTTCCTTATTGATCTTCTGTTTGGATGATCTATCCGTTGGTGTAAGTGGAGTGTTAAAGTCCCCTACTATTATTGTGTTACTGTCTATTTCTGTTTTTATGTCTGTTAATAATTGCTTTATATATTTAGGTGCACCTACATTGGGTGCGTAGATATTTACAAGTGTTATATCCTCTTGTTGGATTGTTCCCTTGATCATTATGTAATGCCCTTCTTTGTCTCGTTTTACAGTTTTTGTTTTAAAGTCTATTTTGTCTGATATGAGTACTGCTACCCCAGCTTTCTTTTCATTGCCATTTGCGTGGAGTATCTTTTTCCATCCCTTCACTTTCAGTTTGTGAGTGTCTTTAGGCCTGAAGTGTGTCTCTTGTATGCAGCATATATATGGGTCTTGTTTTTTTATCCAATCTGCCACCCTATGCCTTTTAATTGGAGCATTTAGTCCATTGACGTTTAAAGTAGCTATTGATAAGTATGTACTTACTGCCATTTTTTAACTTTTTTTTTTTTTTTTCCTCAGTGTTTTAGTAGTCCTTCTCTGTTCCTTACTTCTTCTATACAGAATTGATGGTCACTTTAGTTTGACCTCTGTCTGAAAGCTGTACTCTTTAACTACCCTCCTCCCTCCTTTTATGTTTTTGATATCATATCCAACCTCTTTTTTGTGCATTTGTATCCATTACGTTCTAATCGTGGAAATAGATAATTTTTCCTATTTGTGGTCTTCTCTTTTCCCCTTAAATCAGTCCCTTTAACATTTCTTGTAACACTGGTTTCTTGGTGACAAACTCCTTTAATTTTTGCTTATCTGGGAAAATTTTGATCTCTCCTTCCATTTTGAACGATAACCTTGCTGGGTAGAGTATTCTTGGCTGTAAGTTTTTTCCTTTTAGCACTTTAAATATATCATGCCA
Source organism: Ceratotherium simum simum (assembly GCF_057802395.1). Taxonomy (NCBI): domain Eukaryota; kingdom Metazoa; phylum Chordata; class Mammalia; order Perissodactyla; family Rhinocerotidae; genus Ceratotherium; species Ceratotherium simum. The sequence goes on along the minus strand of NC_141903.1, from coordinate 74,433,209 downwards.
TTCTCTTCTAGCCTGTAAGGTTTCTGCTGAGAAGTCAGCTGATAGCCTTATGGGGTTTCCTTTGTATGTAACTTGACATTCTCTTGCGGCTTTTAGGATTCTCTCTTTATCTTTAATTCTGGACATTTTGATTATGATGTGTCTTGGTGTGGGCCTCTTTGGGTTTATCTTGTTTGGGGCTCTCTGTGCCTCCTGTACCTGGATGTCTGTTTCCTTCCTTAGGTTAGGGAAGTTTTCATCTATTATTTCTTGAAATAGATTCTCTGCCCCCTTGTCTCACTCTTCTCCTTCCGGGACACCTATAACACGGATGTTAGTGCGCTTGATGTTGTCCCAGAGGTCCCTTAGACTGTCCTCACTCTTTTTAATTCTTTTCTCTTTTACCTGTTCACCTTGGGTAATTTCTTCTAGTCTTTCTTCCAGCTCACAGATCCGTTCTTCTGTATCCTCTACTCTGCTTTTGAGTCCCTCTAATGAGTTTTTCATTTCCAGTATTGTATTCTTCATTTCTGATTGGTTCTTTTTATATCTTCCATTTCTTTGTTGACATTCTCACTGAGTCCATCTATTCTTCTCCCCAGATCAGTGAGCATCCTTAACACTCTTAGTTTGAACTCTCTGTCGGGTAGGTTGCTCATTTCTGTTTCACTAAGTTCTTTTTCTGGGGTTTTGTCCTGTTCCCTTACTTGGAATGTATTCTTTGCCTCTTCATTTTGCCTCTTTCCCTGTGCTTGTGTCTACGTATTAGGTAGGTCAGCTACGTCTCCTGCTCTTGGATAGGTGACCTTATGTAAGTGATGGCTTAGGAGGCTTCCAGTGTGCTTCCCTCAGTTCTCAATGTTCCAGGGGTGACCCCTATGTGGGCTACGTGTATCCTTCTGCTGTGGCCTGTTTGCTCTCCCTGTAGGCGCCCAGGGAGGCTGAGTTATGCTCCTGGCCAGCTGTTGTAATGCTCAGCTGCTTGTAGTTGTTGTGGGCCCTTCAGTCTCTTTATCAGCTGTGGGGAGCCCCAGCACAGTTGGCTGCAAGTTCTAATACCACATTTGTGTTGCAGTATTTCTTTTAAGTGAGTAGGCCCCCACCGTGGCAGGTTGTTAGGCTCAGGGCCTTAGAATTGCTGTAAGCCTCTAGCCTATTAGGTCTCTTGTCAGCTCTCTGAGGATTGCAGCTGGGTGGGGCTGGCCTCAGGCACAGGAGCACCCAATTGTTTCAGGTTTTGGAAGGTGGAGCAAACCTCCTATGTGGGTCTTTGAGAAGTACAAGTCTTCTGTGGCTGAGAAGCCCTGCCGCCCACAGGTCCACACACACAGTCAACAGAGTCCTGCCCCGTGTGAGTGCCCCAACCTCCCCAAGCGGACCCAGTCTCTCCACGGCGGGAGCCCCACACACTCCACCACTGCCCCACACTCTTCACCTGCTCCTTGTGCACACCCTGCCCCACTCAAGTCGGCTCAGTTGCCAGGCTGCAGAGAATCCAGTCACCAATCTATGCAGGCCCACACGTTGCCTGAGGGCTTGTTGTTGGGTGGGGCCAGTCTCTAGGGTGGGCTGCCTGCCCTGGCTGAGCTAGATTAAATCGGTGCTCTAGCGGGTGGAGCAGACCCTGGGCTAGCAGGCCTCAGGGAGAACTCCAATGGCGTCTGTGTCAGCACGCCCACACCAGGACACAACAATGGCTGCCGCCAATGTCCCAGTCCCTGGAGAGGTCTCACCCCTCACTGAGATGCACTCAGGGCCTATTAGGTGAGTCTCTTGTCACCAAAGCACTGTGCACCTTTCTTTCTGGTGATTTTAGGATGCTTTCTGGAACGGGTGAGTTTGCGCGGGCCCTTTAAGAGCCAGTTTTAGTTTCTTTGTGAACCAGGTTTTCTGGGGGTGCTCCCCAATGTTTTAGTAGCAGGCACAGTCAGATATTATGCCACTGGTGTCGATTGTGCTGGGTCCACAAAATGCCCACAGCGGGGGCGCTCCCCAGCTCAGGGCTCCGCGCCTCCAGGGAGGCTGCGTACCTGTGAGCTGCTCCCTGCGGCCGTGAAGCTGGCGGCTTGTGAAGGCGGCGTTTTTCCTCTCCGGAAGGGGGTCTCTGCCTCTTCCACCTCAGTTAGGATTGTCCGTTGTTGCAGGAGTTCCTCTTATCCAGTTTTCAGTTCTGTCTCAGGGGTAATTTTTCCACGAGTAGTTGTAAATTGGCTGTGTCCACGGGAGGAGGTGAGTTCAGAGTCTGCCTACGCCGCCATCTTGACTCCGCCTCTCTCTCATGTAGCATCTTCTTATTGGTAAAGAGTCAGCAGCTTTCAGAAGTGATGTGCCAAGTTTTTCACTAGTTATTATGAATCTACTTCTTAACGACAAAAGAGGTGTGGTAGACGGGTAAGCAAAACTTGCCTCCACTCCAGATCAGCTGACAGTGTTTCTTGGGGAAGGTTCTGGAGCCTCAGGGTGGCAGTAACAGAATAAGGAGGCCACTTTAAGAACTCTCTTAAAACCATTTCAGTCATAGGTTGCTGAACTCATTGTGGTCTTAATACTGAGTAACTGAATTTATCTATTTGCATAATTACTTCCTATTTTCTCAGTATGTTGTGTGACTCTCAAAGCACACATAAAGATGTAAGATTGACGTTAACCAAATGTAATGTTCATTAAGGTGTAAATAAAGGTTTAAAAGTTGCCCAAACGAATAAAAGACAGTAACACCTTCAACCTCCTAAATTTCTCCTGGAGTCATTCAAAGGTATAACCCAAGCAAGCAGTTTCCCCAGCTCCCCATGAAGTCACAGAAGCCCCCTCACATTGCCTCAGACTCATGGAGCAACAAGTTGGCAACAGTTTTAAGTCCTTTTTGCTAGCAGTGGCCCGTGGGTACCAGAGAAGAAAACCAGTACTGGGTCAAGTACCAAATATTTGCCAAGAGACTCCACCATTTTTCTATAGGTCCCCTTTGCCATGCCTTATATTTAAAAAAAAAAAAAGAAAGAAAAAAATCTTATTATGCCAGTCTACAGTTCAATAGAATTTCATTTGATACTTGCTTTTGCAATTTTCTTTGGTTGGTCATCCTCAGGAATCACACAGCTGTCTTGCCAAACTTGCTGGACATTTACAAGGTTCACAGTATAGCTCACAGCTGAAGACCTTTCATTCTGTTCTTGTTGGAGAATTTTTGTGGAAAAATCTTCAATTGCTGCTGTTATGCAATGTGCCATGGAAAGAGACACTTCTTTAAATGCACTTCTCCAGCCAAAATCTAGTAAAGTAGTCTGAAATATAAATTCATATGAAGTTAGATTAATCTTAACTCAGCAACAAGTGTTTCAATTGTTATAGATATAAAATTATTGCTTTCATTCAGCATGTTGCATACAGGTATTCTTCGATAAATTGTAAAAGCCATTCTTATAACCTGAAAAATATTACCTAGTGAATAAAGCAATATACAAAAACATGTGCATTCTTTACACACAGTAATATACTGACATTTCATTCTAATTCATCAGTGGATTTAATCAAAAACTTTTTTCAAAATTTAATCTCTTAAATATAGTTCAATAAAACCATCTTTATGAGAGCTGAAAGTTACACTTACTATTTATCATGTAAAGCAACCTTTAAATTCAATATATTTAATAAAGTCTAAATTAGATTTTTATAGTCTTTTTTATAGTTTATTGTTAACAAGTATTGTAACATAAGACAGCATTTAATACTCAATCTTTTACTTCTTTTTCACTCTCAGAAATCCAGACAAGCCAAAAAATAGCAATAAGAAATACATTTCTCAGAGAAAACACACCACTAAACCTTTCTAGATTTTTACTTCTTTAGAATTTTATGTAGTTTCTCCACCCACAAAATGGTAAGCAGTACTACTTTTGTCCCAGGAAATGGAGAATTAAAATGATCTGCATTGCTCTGTGTGCAGGGGGAGTGGGAGAGGTCGGGGTGGAGGCTGGTGGTGTTTTTTCTTTCTTTCTTTTGGTCTTTGGCTCACATGGCAATGTATTTATGCATGTACATTTCCTCCAAGGCCTCTAATGTTCTCTAAAGTACTAAAAACATTATGCACAGTAGGCTAAACCTAGGCTTAAACTTTCCCTGTTTTCATGTAATCTTGTTTACAGTAATAATTCACCTACTCCAACTTCAGAAGACCCTAGGCTCAATATCCCTTACTGAATTACCTATTTTTCTAGATCTCAGGTTTTTTGTTAGAAAAATAAAAGAGCTGAATTGGATGATTTCTATGGTCTCTTTCAGTCTAAAATTACTGAAATTAGGATCATTGGTTTAACTTTCTTGTACACATATCTCACTCAGCACTAATTTAATGCTTTTTATATATACTGTATGAAGTAATAAAGGTGATTCATCTTCTAGAGCTAAAATTCTATGATTCCATGACTCATAATCAGAAAAAGAGGCTCTCATTCTCATTATGCTTATAATTAAGTTGTAATTGAACTTTCCTTTCTAAAGTTTATTTGGACCTTTAAAATCGTAGAACCTGAAAACACATCTCTCTTCTTATTTTTACATAGAATTAATAATTGAATCTACTCAGCTCATATAATCTCCTTTCTTATAAGTGAAACTTTAGAAGTGCCATAGGTATAGTCTTGTGCTATAGTTGTATTTCCTTGGGACACATTTAAGATAGAAATGTAAAAAGGAACCGACCTCTGTGAAAATTAAAAACAATAACAACAACAAAACTCTGCTTTTTGTTCTCCCCACCAGGGCATGTCTATTCATTAAACTCACTCATTCATTCATTCAAGGAAATATGTTCTGGTGAAAACTGCCATTAATTGCCATGGTTGCAGTGATAATTTTTTGTGTGTGCAATGATGATTACCTTTGCCCATGGTAATTTATATGTGATTATAATACCTTGGCCCAACTGAATTCTCTTTTCAAAATATAGAAAACTAAGCACTTTCATAGCTGTTCTTCAAAAGAAAACTGAAAACCTTTACTATTCAAATCTCCTCCTAGAAGTCTATTTGTTTTCATGAAATATTGTTTGCTTACTTCTACTCTTCCCATTTGATGTTTCCATATTCCAGTTAGACTAGAGAATATTTACTAGTTGATCCAAGAAGGAGGAAGAAATAATGTGATTTGCTGTTCCATGCACAAAGTAGATACCAGTTGAATCTTTTTCTTCTATTACCGAAGTAGGTAATAGAATAAGTAGGTATTCAGAATACCTATTCTGATATTTGGTTAAAGCATAATGTATAACTGCATTTTCCTGATTGTTTCCCTTGCTTTCTAGGTTGAAACTCTGTTAAAACTCTATGGTCTTTTGCCTTTTTAAATGTTTACCTATTATATTAGTCAAGATCCATTCAGAAATCAGAGACTACTCTAGGTATTTCAAAAGGAAGAATTTTAATGTAGGGTGTTAGCTATTAAGGTGATGGAAGATTTGATGAGCCAAACATGGGTTGTGAAGCAAGACAGATATTCACACAGCAGGAAGCCACTACCATTCCTAGGGCTGGAGGAACAAAGGAAGGGGACTATCTATGGGAATCTAGTTCCTGGGGCCACCAGTCAAAGCTAAAGGTAAGGCAGACCTGCCACATGGAACTGGAACCGTGGAGGGAGGACTGTGTGTTGGAAGCAAGGCCCATGGAGAAGAAGAAGAAGTCATAGCCACTACTAGAGACGTTTCCTAAAACACAGAGAGAGGAAGAAATATTCTAGTTTTCTCCCCAAAATATACCCTCCAGTCTTCCATCGATGCTTTAATTGGCCAAACCCTCCCAGAATCCAGAAGGCAAGGAAGCCTGGAAGATGTAATTCTTTACAATACAGAACAGAACAGGGGAAGAGTGGTAATGGATATGAGAACAACCAGGCACATGTTGGGCACACTAAAACAGGAGACCAGTTCAATCCATTCTTTCCTCCTTCCTTTCCTTTTAAATCTCTATTTTCTCACTTTTCAACAATTATCTACAGCCGAAATTCTCAAAGTGTAGACCCTGAGTTGGGTTGAGAACAAAGATCTCTTGACTTCCAGCTCTCTACACCTTCCATGTAACAGACTGTGCAAGAGAGCAGTGTCCCCACTAAATTCAATTTTTGCCAAAACTCGTAAGCCAATTTTCAACCAGGAACTATTCTTTTAGTGGCAAGGGGTAAAACTCAAGACATTTCGATTCATATTGGATTCATAGTCATATGACGATGCTATTATATATGGATAAAAAAATACCACCCTTTTCCCACACTTACCTCTTTTACTGGTAGTAATTGCTCTAAAGGAATGTTGGTTTCATTTGCTCTAGGTTTCTCTATTACAACTTCTCTACTGGATGTCTCCAAAATCCCTATGCAATAGAAAAGGAAAAAAACACGCAAACATACATTAAGAAAAACAAACCATACCATATGTAATTAATAGATTCAGGTTAAAATTAATTATGTAAACAACCTCTATCCATAGTACATACACACACATACAAACATATCAAGATGCAGAGAATATTGTCAACAAAATGTAGGGTGATGTCACCATTACAATAATGACAGAATCAAAATATATATAGTCTTTTCCCGTACATACAACTTGATGAAATTTATATGCTATCTATATTCATATTTGATGTACATGCATATATAATCTATAAAATACAGATCCTTTGTCATTAATTCACTTTCATGTTGATAATATAGCATAAGTTAAGAGCACAAAGTAAATATTAATTTCTCTGTTCATTTAAAAAGTTAAATTCTAAAGAACTGCATTTAAAAACTGGTGGTGTTCCTTAGCACATTAATACTTCTTTTCTTCAAATAAGGAAGAACAAAAGTACATGGATACACATCAGCATATCAGGAAAAATTATACTCAATAAGTATATCAATAATTCATTGGAAAAACACAAACACTTGTACAGATAAGAAATAATCTCTAGTTCCCAAAATGGAAATATTTCCTCAACTCTTATTTCTTAGAATTAAGAAACTCTTTTCCATGGGGGGAAAAATAGATCTACAAAAGTGTGATGAATAAATACGTCAAAAAGAAATCTTTCCTCTTTTCCATTAAGGTTCTACTAATTATAATTTAATCAGATATGAATGAGTTAGCATTTACCTTTTGTTTTTTGCTTAGACTTGGTATACGATGATGGATTATATACTATGATACAATCTTTCTTTTATTTCAAGAATCTTAAGAGTCAGTTTCTTCTTATGTCCTGGACAAACAAATTTCAAAATCTTGCTGATTCTTATTGGTATGGCTTCTGATCAATATAGTCATCTAGGAGATGAGTGGTTTTTTTGTGTTTTTGTTTTTTTTATTTATTTATTTTTCCCCCAAAGTCCCAGTAGATAGTTGTACATCATAGTTGCACATCCTTCTAGTTGCTGTATGTGGGACGTGGCCTCAGCATGGCCGGAGAAGCGGTGCATCGGTGCACGCCCGGGATCCGAACCCCGGCCGCCAGCAGCAGAGTGTGCGCACCTAACCGCTAAGCCACGGGGCCGGCCCTTTTTGTTTTTTTTTAAATGTGGTTCTATGAGCTTAATAATGAATGATTCCTAAGTAATACAGTTCACAGAAACATTCTCTGGAGAGGTAAATATTCTATTTGGTAGGCAATAACAACATCCTTTCGGGAAATTTTGTCAGAGTTTATTCTGAGGAAAAGTTTTCCTCAACTCTAGTGTTTCTTAATCATTTTGGATTTGTGAACACTTCTGAGAACTTGATTAAAGTGACAGAACACTCCATCCAAAGTGCACAATATGACTACATGGTAGGAGCATGTGTGCGCGCACAAACACACACACACTCACTCACACATACTAGTGGGGATTCCTAGGCCCTCTTGTAAAGCACATTGATGAACCCCAAGGGCCCATGGACTGCAGTTTAGGAATCCTGCTTCATTTCTCAACCCACATGACAACATAGAGAGGGTTTTAGATCCATGTTAGACCATTTAACCTAAAATGCTTTCCCTATGGCTTGCATTTTATTACGTCTTTTTAAGAAGATGGTGTTATAAATGAGGATCAATTCTAACATTAAAACAAAATCCAGATTTAATTAAAGATTTTTAAACAAACAAAAATGAAACTATAAGGCTATTAAAAGAAATATGGAATATTTTTTCAAAAGATCTGTGTAGAGACAACTTTTCAGAAGGACACAAAATGCAGAAGCCATAAAACAATTCTGCATAACAAAAACACCATTAGCAGTCAAAATAAATAAGACAAACTGACTTGGCACCCTCTCAAAATGTCCATACCTTTTTTTTTAATTAATAGACTTTAGTTTTTAGAGCAGTTTTAGGTTTACAGAAAAATTGAGCAGAAAGTACAGTTTCCAAATACTCCCTCTTCCTCTGCCCTCAGTTTCCCCTATCGGTAATATCTGGCATTAATGTGTTATGCTTGTTAAAATTAATGAACCAATATTGATAGATTGCTATTAACTAAAGGCTATAGTTTAACATTAGGGTTCATTCTTTGTGTTGTGAAGTTCTGTGGGTTTTGCCAAATGCATAATGTCATGTATCCACCATTACTGTATCATATAGAATAATTTCACTGCTCTAAAAATGCCCTCCACTCCACCTACTCACCTCTCCTCCCCTTTGCCCTCCCCCTGGCAACCACTGATCTTTTTACTGTCTCTATACCTTTGCTTTTTCCAGAATGTCATATAGTTGGAATCACATAGTATGCAGCCTTTACACATTGTTCTTTTTCACTTAGCAAAATGCATTTAAGATTCCTCCATGTTTTGCCATGGCTTGATATCTCACTTCTTTTTATCACTAAGTAATATTCCATTGTACTGACGTACCACAGTTTATTTATCCATTCACCTACTAAAGGACATCTTGGTTGCTTCCAAGTTTTGGCAACTATGAATAAAGCTGCTATAAACATTTGTGTGCAGGTTTTTGTGTGGACATAAGTTTTCAACTCCTTTGTGTAAATACCTAGCAGTGTGATTACTGAATCATAAAAGACAATGTTTAGCTTTGGAAGATACAACCAAACTGTCTTCCAGAGAGGCTATACTATTTTATATTCCTATCAGCAATAAATGAGAGTTCCTTTTGCTTCACATCCTTGCCAGAATTTGGTGGTGTTAATGTTTTGGGTTTTTTAGTGGTATCTCCTTGTTTTAATTTACATTTCCTTGACGACATATGATGTTGACCATCTTTTCATATGCTTATTTGCCATCTGTCTATCTTCTTTGTTGAGTTGTCTATTCAGATCTTTTGCTCATTTTTTGAGTTTTTTGTTTTCTTGTTGAATTTTAAGAGTTCTTTGTATATTTTAGATACAAGTCCTTTATCATATATGTGTTTTGCAAATATTTTTCTCAGTCTATGGCTTGTCTTTTCATTCTCTTAATGACCATACCTTTTTACTTGGCAATTCCACTTTACAAATTTACCGCCCAGCTACAAATGTGCACATATTAAGACATACTTCAAGGCAATTTGGCATATCATTGTTTGTGGTAGCAAGTGAAGAGGAAAAAAGAACTCCAAATGTCCATCAATGGGTAGCTGGTTACATTATGCTACATGCATCAATGGAAAACTATACAGCTGTTAGAAAGAATGAGGTGTTTCCACATAACTGTTAATAGAAAAGAACCTCTGCATAGTATGGCAAGATTTTGTGTTATTTTAACATGGATATGTATATGGAAATAGTTGCATCTAGAAAAGGAAACCAGATAACTGGAATAGAAAAAGACTTAATTTTCACCATATACTCTTTTGTCCTGTTTAAAAGTTTTACTATATGCATGGACTACTATTCAAAAATTTTTAAAGAAGAAAAAATAATACAGATCAAGTTGTTCATCCCATGAAGGGACAACAGTTGGATTCTTAATGTCACTTTACTCTTCTACAGATAGCTCGTAAAACCAGCTAATTTAAAGGGTACTTACTCTGGAAAAATAGGACTAGTTCGAAGTACAAGCTTTGCAGATCTATTTCTGGAAATAACTATCTGTCATTGTATAGCTATAGTTGAAGACTTATGAAAAAAGTTAATTATCTTATATTTATCATTTCACTTCCAAATACATTATGCTTATTCACTCAAAGTAATGCGCTTTGATGTTTATACAAACCATCTGCCTATTTTCAAGATGAGTAAGAAAAAAAGATAAGCTTCCCAAAACTTCTCTTGCTGGTGAGAAGTTCTATAGTAAGACAGAAAACGAATTATCAGCAATTATGATAACCTTTATAACATTTCCGTCTCAAAATTAAAAAGATTTTTAAAAAACTTAATCCTATATAGAGAAGCAAAAAGGATCGTTTGAAGGCAGGATTAGTAACATTGAATCTAGACTAATAAGATATCTCATGGTTTTAGAGAATTGCGGCATTTTTATATTTGCGTGGAATTCAAAATGGCCAATTTCAAAATTTGGCATTGTCAAACTTTATGAGTTCTGTTAACATTAGACAAATTATTTCACCTATTTAAAATATATTGAAAATTCTATACACTTATTAGCATTGTCTAGAGAAGGTAGCCCAATTTTGGTTCATTGCTCTAAAATATGGTTATTTGCATGAAATCAACACTGGTTTCTTTAAAAGCATGCCTAGATTAAGGACCTCAGTAGAGTGGAGAGGCTCACAGGAATGCCAGCTGCTGAACAGCCTCCCCCTACCGAGTTCGCTGTGGTTCATTTTACACTTCTGGTTAGTTTCCACACTGCTGCTTTCTTTCATAGGGAGTGGAGGTTGGCAGTACTTCCCTGTGACATCCACTTTCACACCCAAATTGGTCTTCATAGGCTCCCATTGTGTGCACTACAAAGCAACTTGCCTTGTTGGCAGCTCTAAGTGGGAACTACAAGTCTTTCTTTTCTTCACTGTTCTTTTCTGGCTCACAAGCAACCTCCCACCAAAAGCTGAATCTGTAGAAGAGACTACATCCAAGAGATAATACTATGAAAAAGTATGAAGAGAAGCCCAGGTGGCCACCTTGCAAATTTCCAATGTGGAAGCCTTCGACCTCTCTGCCCAAGAAACAGCTAAAGTCCTAGTGTAATGAGCTTTACAAACCCTAGGAGCCTCTTTACCTTAACTACATACGCCTCCCTAATACAATCCCTTAACCATCTAGCTAAGGAACTCTTAGAAGCCATTTGACCCCTCTTAAGACCCCCTAAGAGTACAAACAATCTTTCAGAAGATCTGAAATCTTTGATTCTTCTGAGACAAACCCTACGTGTTCTTCTTACATCCAATTGAAGCAGCCATTGCTCTTTGTCATTGCTGGGGCTAAAGAAAAATGAGGGCCAAGAAGCCTCCTGGTTTAGATAAATCTCAGATGCCACCTTTGGAAAATTTGAGGAACTGCCCGAAGAACAACTTTACTCTGAAGGAGCATTAGAAGTGCCCCATAAATCAAACCCGAGGCCACCCCATAAGATAGGATCACCTAAAAGAAATATAGTAAGGCACCATAACAGTCAAATAACATCCTATCATTTTCTGAAATGACCAAAATAGAAAACCATCAAATCATGATCAAAAAAAGCAAATAAATATAAATGACTAAATGTCTTTTCTTTCTCAGAAAATATTTCTTGTGTCTATGAAATCTATTGCATCATATTCAAATTACTAACAGCACTGCCAATTTGGCTAAATTGACAATATAGTAGTAAACATCAAAGTAAAAAGTAAAATATTTGGTTAATCATCTTTATATTTCCTCTATGTGATGTTAAGCACCTGGATATTTTTAAAACATCTGGACAATGAAAATAGAAAAAAACCTCACTTTTCATCACATTGTTTTGGTTACATAGACATGGTAGGCAACTCTTTCCAAGATCTTTATTAGCAAAATATGCTCCGATCAAAAGAAATACACAGGAAACCAAATGACTTGATCTTTTTTTCCCCATTTTATCCCACGCAACATTTCTAAGCAAAACATTAACTATCAGGATAACTTAAGATACATTTGATTTCTTTAATCATCCATTTCAAGGAATCTTTTTCTTCCTGATTTAAGAAACCAATGCTTTTGATAAGAATTTATTAACTTAAATGAAACATTTAAGATTTTTCGTGACAATTTCTCTCAAGATCATTACTTTCAGGGAGCCATTTAGATAAAGTTATGTCAGATTAAATAAATCTTGGCTTTGTTACAAAAAAAATTAATTTCAACAATGAAGAACACATATGTCACAGGGGGATGTTCTAGTACTTAGATAGTTTTTATATCTATCCTTCAAAATTGCTTCCACATACTATGTTTGATATTCCACAAATATGTTTCTACACTACACTATTATTAATGTGATGTTGAAGTTGCTATTATCTGCCATAATGCTTATATGATGACAAATTTGGGGTAAAACAGTATATTGTGGCATAATTATATATTTTCTCTGTTGATTTTATTCATTAATGGTAATTATTGCTCTCAAATATATAACATTTGCAAGTTGCAACATTGTTTGATCTCAATCTAACGTAGTCGAACCTTTTTCTTTTTCTCCTTTTTTCTGAAATCAATATGCCAAACTTTTGCCATTTCAGTTTTATACCTTTACAATACCTCTCTAACACAATTCTAAATTTGAATTTATGATGCCCTTAAGATGAATAAATTTCTCAGAATTGATCTAATTTCTCTAGGGGCTGGTGTAGGACCCATACAAGATGAGTCTGACTGGGTAGAAATCTAGATGTTTGGGAGTTCACTCTGTTTCTCGATCGACACCTTAGAAAAGATCTGCTAGAGATGTGGAAGAGGAATGCCAAATCTTAGTCAGGCACGATGGATGAGTACCAACACCAAGTGTCAACTGCTTGAGGCACCAACCTGTCTGTCAAAAATTAGGATGTCATATTTCTCCATTCAGACCCAGTCAGTTCCATCTAGAAGACCCTCTAGGGCTTACATTATCTCCTAATTAAATCTACTTTTGCATTCTGTCTTTTAATTTTCATATTTTCTGTCATATTTTTATTATTTTGCCATTGGATTTTTTTTGTCAGCTTCAGAAATCTATAATCCACCTCCATTCTTCTTCAAATTATCTCCAAATTTGGAAAAATGATCTACATTACTTACTTTATAATTTAACAGTGCTACTTAAACTTAACCTGAAACACAGAAGGCTTGTAAGCTATGCTAAATATACAACAAACTCCAACCTTATAACTTTTCTAACCTAATTTACCCAGGCAAAATAAATGAAGAAATACAAAAGTAAACATATTAAACTAAATGTAATTCTTTTCTAAGAAATCAGGCTTTGAAATTTTTAGACTGATTATTAATCACTTGCTTCCCTCACTTTGTTTTACAAATGCAGCCACTATCTATATTTATTCTCCTAAAAAATGATATACGGTATCATGTAAAAGAGAACTTTTGTGTAGTTCATTCTGATATAAACAAAAATATTTATAAATAGAGATGTGAAAAGAAAGAACACGTCTCAACCGTTATGCCTTTGAATTCTACCTTTAATGTTTGAAACATCATTTCAACACACATGGCATAGTTTTCTTCAAAACAATTTTGTGAAGACTAACTAAAAACAACATATTATATAATTATAATTACTCTTGTAACAACTCACATTTATTGTTTATGATATGCTAGACATTCTTTTAAATACTTTACTTACACTAAATCATTTAATCCTCACAACCCTACATAATATATTGGAATCTAAAGCATTTAATCCTGAAAGAAAACAAAGAGAATATTAGTCTAGTCCTACACCATCATTTTAAAGATGAGAAACTGAAGGTCTAAGGAAACTAAATATTTTGCTCAAGGTCATCAGGCTGCTAGCAGCAGAAGAGGAGCTACTAGATCATCCAGTCTGCTTGTTCTTTCCGTAGGCCAGGCTATGTTTCTTTAATTAAAAAAAACAAAAAAACAAATCTATACAGAATTGACTTATGATGCTTTGTCAATTAGAATTATGGATTTTGGGGGCCGGCCCCGTGGCTTGGCGGTTAAGTGCGCGCGCTCTGCTATTGGCGGCCTGGGTTCGGATCCCGGTCGCGCACCGACGCACCGCTTCTCTGGCCATGCTGAGGCTATGTCCCACATACAGCAACTAGAAGGATGTGCAAGTATGACGTACAACTATCTACTGGGGGGCTTTGGGGAAAAAAAGGGCAGGAGGATTGGCAATGGATGTTAGCTCAGAGCCGGTCTTCCTCAGCAAAAAGAGGAGGATTGGCACGGATGTTAGCTCAGCGCTGATCTTCCTCACAAAAAAAAAAAAAAGGAAAAAAAAAGAAAAAAAGAATTATGGATTTTGCTGCATGCAAAGGATAAAAATGTAATTTCATAATGTGCATTACACTTAAAGTTTATTTAAAGAATTCCATTATGTTTGGTTTTTTCGAGTAATGGTATACATTCAGTAGCAGGAAGCAAAAACAGAGAGAATTATAGATCTACAAATTTAAACAAAAGAGCATATTACCTGAAGTATTCCTGGGTATCTTGGGCAATGAAAACATTTCTTCAAACAATTCTTGAACATTTTTTTCCAGCTTCAAAAATGATTTTATGAGCTGTGATAAGAATTTGAGTTCATCTAAAGAGAGGAAAAAGTTTCTTCCTTTCTTTGTGCATTCAGGAGTAACTGTGAAAAGAGAAGATCAATACTATTGTACATTTTATTTGTTTTCTCATTAAATATTAGAACAATCTAGGATTCCATAAACCATCAAAACTAAGAAGATCCTCAATAATTAAACCAAGTTTGTTCTTTAAGAAATACATATAAAATCTCCTAGGAGAGTCTTTCCTTTTAGGATTTTGGAGATGAATATTCCATTTGATGCAAACATGACAATTAAAGATTATATTGATTCTCAGAGTTATAAACAGGAATGTGATTTATTGTTGTAAAATCACATCTTATACAACTCTATTTTTTAAAAAGTCTGGCATAATTTGAATCTAGTCACAAGGAAACAGCAGACAAACCCAAATTCAGGGACATTCTACAAAACAGCTGGTCTGTATTCTCCAAAAGTGTCAAGAAACACAAAGACTAGGAAATGTTCCAGTCAAAAGGAGTCTAAAAAGACATGACAACTGCAATCAATACATGATCATTATTTTATTTTATTTTACTATAAAGGACATAATTGGGGTAATTTGGTGAAATCTGAGTAAGGTCTACAATCCAATGCTACTATTGCATGACTGTTAATTTTCTATATACTGGTTATAATATATACTGGTTATATATACCGGTTATAAAAAAAAAAGAATGCCCTTGTTTTTAGAAATACACATTGAACAATATAAGGGTAAATGTCTGCAACCTAGTCTCAGTTCAGAAAAAAAAAAAAAACAGTTTTAAGAAAGAGAGAGAGAATGAAAATATGGAAATGTGGTAAAATATTAACATTTGGAGAATCTGGACATTTTTTGTAAGTCTGAAATTAAAATAAAAAATTTAAAGAAAAAAGACTAGATAAAGGGTATACGTCTTAAAGACCTTAGAAGTGTTGTTCCTATATCATTAAAAAGAAGTAAATTAAGTTAGCTATTGAATCTAGACTAAATTATTCATGAAATCATGTTTAAAAATAACTTTGTTTAAATAATTGTGATATCTAGTGCTTTCATAAGATCAATATAACTTAAACAAAGGTTGATTTTTTTTCCTTTTATAATTATGTTACTCATTGTCTCACTACTATTTTAATACGATAGAAAAATATCTTATACTCTTCGAGAGTATGGAGAATAAGACTGACCTCACCAAATGGCACTTTTGACCAGGTTTTCAAGGATTTAAAGAATCTTTCCTTTATTATTGCCACTTCTTAAAACATACATTTAAGTAGTGTCTTGAGGCTTAATTACAAAGTGGAAAATTTGTAAACTCCCATAAAGTAAGCATAAAGTGCCTTTGAAGAGAAAATACAAGAGTGCTACTTAGAAATGACATAAGGTCTAGTGATTCCATGTGAAAAAATATTACCTTCATCACACGGATTTAAAAGGAAGGTTCCAGAAACATAACAATTTCATGGGTAATCTACCTCACTTCAGTTAAACTTTAAAATGTTGGCATCAAACTTGTAACCATATGATACAGTTTTTCACTGACGACCAAAAATGTCATGGTATCTTTGCAGATAATAAGAAAGGGACCCATCAACCAACTTAAACTGTGGAATTTAGTCTTGTTCTTAAACAGTAAAAAAAGGCTTAAAAAATTTACAAGTATCTACAAAAACTGTATTTCATCTCTAAATTGATGTTAGCCCCACATACATTATAGTCTATCTCTAACAGCCCTACTCACATCTACCATTTTCCACAGGCATGCCAGAGAACGTGAGCATGTACAACCAGCACATATAACTAAGGTTTTGCCATTAAAATCGTGACCCAAAAAGGGAAAGAAAAGAGAGTAAATGTATTATGATTCATTTAACTGTTGCTTGATTCTCATTTGGCCTGTTTGATTTCTTTTAAGCTTTGCTCATGTAGATGGCAGGGCTGGTTTAAACTTCTAAATCTTAAAGATGTTCCTTTTGGAACTAAAATGTTTATAAACCAAATTTTCAAAAACTTTAAGAATTCTTCCTAATTCTTTAATAGTTGGACTAGAAATTAAACATATTTAAGAAGGCTTTGTGCAGCTCAATCATAAATGGGAAGTATTTTGAATGCATATAAAGTAAGCAAAGAAGCTCCTCCTTGCCCGCCCCCTCAGAATCTTTGAGTCAAAAAACAATAAACTAACGGTGCTACTTGTTGAAAAATTAAGTAGGGTCTGAGGATTCTACATGAAGAGGTCTTACCCTCATGACCTGGATTTAGAAGGATCTTGTATTCCAGAAATGTAACAATATTGAAAGGTAAATATATTTTAATTCAATGAATCTTTATAACAACAATGAAAGAGGACAGAATAAAATGTATGACCTAAATCTAATCATTTTTGTCCCAAAGAAGCAATGATTATGGTAGAGGTCCATTAATTAGTAGTAGTCATTGTTTCCTATTGCTATTAGCTCAGTTCTCCCAAGGGGTATTGTCAGGGTTCTTAATTTATGGGGAAAATAATTCTGTGATAAATCCATTTTGTGAAAGTCCAATTAAAGCAAAATTAAACACAAAGGATGAAATAGCATTTCTCAAACTTATTTGTCTTATTTTCCCCACAGTATCTCCCAGGACTAGTGTTATAATCATCACACATTAGCTCATGATTTCTATCTGCGTAAACATACCTATTTTTCTGTTCCTTAGACTCTTCACTGTTAATCAAATTAGAAAAGGGTTTCCTGCAGCAGAAATTCCCTTTACTTTTTCCTTCACTAAATTAATCTCTCTTTCCTTGCTCTTTCAAGATTCTCTTTGCTCCTCTCCTTCAAGTCACCTCTCCAGGAAACCTTATCTGGATACAATCAATCCAGGAATTCTCCTTCCTACTCTAAGTCAATATAGCCTTTATCTTTTTTTTTTTTAACCACTATGAAACTGTTTTGCTTCAAGAAATTTTGGACATACATGTTTACATACAGGCATCTATATTTCACTGGCCACCAATCATTGCTTTAAGACATCTGAAATAATTATTGTTGTTTTATTATAGGATGATCTGTATGATTCTTAGGAAATACAAATTTCTCCTAAATCCCAAGAATATTATAAAGAAAAAAATTGTTTCCATTTTAGAGCAAGCATTATTTAATTACCATCAACTAGCAATGAGTAAGTCCATGTAAATAATAACTAGATAGTTGAGGGTTCTTTCCCTCTTATAATTTTAATAAAAATTTTTCTAAAATACAATATAAAATTCTCTTTGTCCTATTATTTAGAGTATGTAGAACACAATTTAAATTTTCTTCATGACAAGGTTACAATGAAGATTACTCATTTCTGTGTTGCACACAGGGACTAATGTCTGCCCCCTATTAAAGGGCATTTCTCAACGGGTTCTATGATCAAATAGGTTTGGGAATCACTTCACACTAAATACTCTTTAAAGTGATTCACAATGGAAATTAGCACATTAAAGTCTCTAGTATTTACTTTTATAATAATGTAAAAAATTTTTAAATAATGTTTCTCAAACTTTTTTGACCAATGAATACCAGTTTACCAACATAACTTTTAACTTCTAGGATTTTCTCAAAAACAATTGCTTAGGGGACACTGCTCTGGATTACAATACTAATGAGTATATCTGCTTTGTAGTGTTTCTTCCCATTATCAGGCCTTTCACTGTGAATTCTTGTTGCTGGCTGTGTGACTGATTTTACCAGTACCCGCTTCCACTTGTAAACTATTGCTCCTAATTGCATCATGGTACTGTTACCACCAAAAGGGGGTCTTCTACTCGCTGCAAAGAAAAGCCAACAGTCAAGAGGCAAGGTGGTAGGAGAGAAAGGGTTTTATTACAGCTTGCTACCAAGGTGGAATATGGGGGGACTAAGGTCCAAAAGAACCATCTTATGGGGGGCACAGGATCTTGAAGCAGTTAAATAGGCCAGTGGGTTATAGGGGAGAGAGTCAGGAATGTTGACCCTCTGGTGTTACAGACTGGGAGTGTCCACACCAGATCTTTCAGTTGTCATGGATATCAGCATAGAATCTCTGTTCGGGGGTCATCAGTCATCACATTCCTAGGGAACTCAAAGAACAAAGTTATTGTCTTAGCTGGGAGGGGCCATAAAATCTACAGAGCATGTGTATCTCCTGGAGGATGCATATCCACCTGAGTTAATCAGAGTTATTCAAAGCTACAAAACAGTCTCTTTTCTACCGTATTGTAATGGCTTCCCTTATGTCAACCTTGTGTTGAGCCGGTATCAGTATTTTGCAGACTCCTTTGAGACACTAATGAAAGTCTCCTAAATCCTCATAGACCCTCTTGTTGAAAAAAAATCCATGTAGCCATAGTTTCAGGGCTAAATAGAACCCTCTGAAGTCCGTCCATGGCTCTCTTAGGGCAACGTGTTGCAGGACCTTCTGTATAATTAAAAATGCAAATTCCTGGGTCATCTCCAGATCCTGTTTAAGCAAACGCCCAGGTGAGTTTTCCACACACTAGAGTTTGAGACCACTGCCTGAGGGATCCATGAACTCTAGGTAAAAACTCTTGTGGTCGAAAATCACTGTCTAGGAATCATAAAACCTGGATTTTGGTTTTAGCCAGTCAACCAAAGAAGTGCTATTGTGTAAAACAATAATGACTTAAAGAAAAAAACTCTACTTTTTCCATGGTCAAGAAATTTATGATTTTTTTTATATCTGGAAGAAATATGGAATGTCTGTAGGAAATTTCTAAGATAAATAAATTATTATTTATTTACACATTAGCCGTGGGCAAAAGAAGAATTGCTCCTGGAAAAACACCTGAAGAATAGTTGGAGTTCTTCAGCCACATTCATCACAAATGTAAAATGATTTCCATGAGGCCAGAGACTTCATCCAGTTTATTCACCATAATATCACAAGAACCCAGCAAAAAGTAGGCACTCAGAAAAACTGGTTAAAAAAATAAATGTATGAAATCCCACGGGTCCTAGAAATAGCTAGGTTTGGCCTAGAACAAAGAAAGATTTTATACCTAATCCTAAAATGCATCCTTCAAAACAATAAATATTTATAGATGTGAGTGAAGAAATAAATAGATAGATAAATAAATAATTACAGTATTATATATACACTCTTTTTAGTATTTTATTTGACAAAATAGATTTGAAGATTATTTCTAAAATAGAAGATGTGTGCAAAAGGATATAAAAACAACAGTGAGCTGGGAACTTGATAAAGCATATTGATACAACTGACTCTGAAACACGATTTTTTTGCTTTTAAAAATAAAATTATACTTAGGAAAAAAAATTTCACCATGAAAAAATATGCACAGATACGCATAGAACTGTTGTCCTAAAATAAAAAAATAAAATAGAAAGTCTCTCTCTTCTCTTTCTCTATTTATGTATACCCATACATACACATATAGATAGATATATCACTCATAAAGAATATATATTATAGATTATACACTTAGAGACGTTTTTCACCTAGCGACTAATAGTTAAAATATTAGCTCCATTCTGTTGTACCAAAATTAAGGACACTGAAAACAAACCTAGAAGGACATGTTAGGGCTTCTCACATTTGATCCACAACAAGGCAGCATTTGGAATAAATATCAAAGTCTAGCTAAATCAGACAAAACATAAAAATACGGGTTGCGGCTGAAAGTACACATATTATTTTCCAAAACCATTAGCAACAGAATTCTTGTTAATAATAGCATTAAGATACAGCAGAAAATGAGAAGCTAGAAAACCAGATAATCTGAAGCTGTTGGATCAGTATAATAGGATAAAAGGTGCACATTTCAGTTTTCCCAAAAAAAACGAACACTAGCCACCCTATTATGACTGTAAATGGATCCATTTTCAGTGAGGAAGTATTCTCGATGCCACTAAACAAGTGATGTAAAAAAGAGGTGACACACAAAAGCTATTTAAAGTCTCATTATTCCAGATGAAATTTATGACATAATCCAAATGGAATATATTTGTTCCAGTAAAGAAAACTTTTTAACAATATTACAAGAAGTCAGCAGAGACCACATAGGAACAAATAATAAGCAGTACTTTTCCCAGTACTCACGTCACTTCCTGAGAGCAGGTGGGACTTTGGAGCACACTGTGGTGTTCCAGTGGCCTGAAGGATCATGGTGCCTCCTTGAGTGCCTGCATCCATGGAGCCACACAGCAGGAGAGGGAACAGGATGCAAACACCATGTCCCTTCTTTGTTTTGTAAACCTAATGGGTAGATGGAAAATCAAGGAGGACCTGCAGGCACTGTTTTTTGTTACATACCCTAGGAAGAAATTGAAGCTGCTTTTTCCCCTTTTCTTTGGCATGATTTTTGTAACTTGAGTTATTTTTCAAATTTATATGACCAGGAAAGCATTTGAGGCTAAACTAAGACAAAGAATATTTTCACCTTAGTTTTCAAAACTGAATTTATTATTTATCTCTTTTTGAGGCGGTTTTCATAGGTACCACCCGAACAGACAAGGTAAAACTTTAAAATAAATTGAGTAACTGAATAACTGATTAAAAGGATGAGAAATATCTTTAAAGTTGAGTGAAAATGCAACCTGATACAAGCTGAATATGTGGGAATTTAGACACCCCACAGATAAGTGTTAGGACCCCTCTTCTTAATGATGGGAGAATGGAGAAGGAACTATAGGGAAAGCTGAGTTTCATAAAAGGTTAATTAATCTGAATTTGAATTCAGAAAACATTTAACTCTTAGAAGCTGGAAGTTGGACTCTGTCCTCTCTGTTTTTTCCCACTTCCGCTTTTTCCCCCATGTTGTGTTATGTGGTGTACCGCTATTTATAAGTACCACTACCTGCAATGCACAAGAGGTAGTACGGTAGAGAGGATAACACATGGAATTATGAGCCAGATGGCCTGGGTTCAAACCCTAACAGGGCTCCCTACTAGCTGTGTGACTTTGGACAACTACTTAGTCTCTCCATGCCTCAATAGTATATGAGGTTTAACTGCATTAACACATTAGAGCAGTACCTGATGGGTAGTAAGTGCCGTATAAATGTTAGATATTATTACCATCTCCTCTGAGAAGACTGCCCTCAGATCCCAGGCCAGCTTAGTTTCCTATTCTCCATGCTCCTTCCTATTTTACCCCACACATACCTTCATTTTAGCACCTACAAAGTCACATTGTAATTGTTAGTGTGGGAGATATCTCCTAAAACTTTAATCTGAATGGCAGAGACGTTTTTTCCCATTATTGCGTTCCCACTATTCATCATAGTGAATGAATGACTTCAAAATGATACATATTGCTGAGTGTCGGAGACAAAACCAGCTGCTTTTAACTCATTTTATTTGGCTTTTTCTACTGCCATATACACGCTTCTTTAGTAAAATACTTATATTGAATGAGCTTAACATTAATTACTATGTGTCAATTTGAACACAAAATATTTTGGGGAGAAAGAACCGTAAATATCATATCAGAGACCTGTTTCACTACAAACTACTTTAAATAATAGTATTTAATGAATTCCATCTCTAAGAATAAACTTTCTTAAAGTTGAAGGGTAACCCCTCTCCAAGACTTTCCACTGCCTCTTTGCTATGTCAACCCTTCAAAATATTGGTTTTGTTTTTGTGTCTGTGTGTTCATCATCTTTTTTAGAATCTAATATAAGCTATGCAGCTAGAATAATCGAAACAATGCTTTGCACATAATTCTGGGAGTTTCCTGATCCTTTGAGGCCTTAGCGTTCTATTGATCATCTGAATAAGGCCCTCTGCCTTGGTCTGACTTTATGAGAAGAAGGCTCAATAGGTCTCCCTCTCACCAAAGAGACCTGTAGCTTCTAGAAATTTCTATTTCCCTTTGCAAGAAGAATAGGTCCAGTATAGCTTCTACCTCATAATCTTATCACTCTTCCCATGTGATAAAAATAAAATAAAAAGTCTCAAAACATTTATAGAGACAACTATCTCTCTTGCCCACTCTGACATGGGCCCCAGGTAAGGTGAGGGGATAAACTGAGGAATAACTAATACTATATCTGCATTTTCTATACCTTCTTCTTTTGATTGTTCTAGGCCAAGATATTTGTTACACTTAATTTTGTATCCATTGACAGGATCAGTAATGGTGATTTAAAGACAGGTAGAGGTATGGACAGAGAGACCTGCTGGGTTTGGAATAAATCCTCACAATGCACCAAAAGCCCCCACATGAAAGGGAGGTTTGCTGTTACCTTTGGAAGGGCCCACACAGCAAATATCTCCTTGCTTCACATACCAAGAGAAACCTAACTGGATGAAAAGAGTGGAGATAGAGTCACCTTGAAGCTATTCTTCTGGGTCAATGAGAAAAACTAAAAAGATACTGCTTCTATTCTTCCCTCTTTATGATTCCCAGGCCAATCTTGGCTCCACTAGATGTCACCTAAACGTACCACTAAATGATAACAAAATTCTCCCACACTCCATTCCATCTCCTCTGGCAAAAGCTGTCAGTATTACATTAACAAGGGATCGGACTTCTCATTCATTTGCCAAGGGTATGATACTCATGTCCCTCTCCTATTTTCTTTCTTATTTTGTTTTTCTGACTGAGAACATGAGAGAGACTATCTGACACCTGATGTGGTCACTGTTAGTTGAAGATGCTAAACAAAGATTGGCTTTACATTTGAATTCAGCCAAAATTGAGAAATATACCTGGGGCAAATTTCTGAATACTTTCTCAACTGACTTTTCTTTTGTTTTATGCTGGTTTAACTCTCCGTTATATATACATGGATATGTTTATTCTTTTAGGGAACATCTGAATAAAAAGACATCTCTAGTGTAATGAAATGGGCTTTATAATTTTATTTACTTATTTATTTTTTCCCCCAAAGCCCCAGTAGATAGTTGTATGTCATAGCTGCACATCCTTCTAGTTGCTGTATGTGGGACACGGCCTCAGCATGGCCGGAGAAGCTGTGCTTCGGTGCACGCCTGGGATCCGAACCCGGGCCGCCAGTAGCGGAGCGTGTGCACTTAACCGCTAAGTCACGGGGCTGGCCCTGAAATGGAGTTTAAATTCTAAGTACTGTATGCTAATGACACATTATTAATGAAATATTTTCCTAATATCACTTTCTTGGTCTCAAATTTTGCTAGAGTTCAGTTAATTATATCTCTTATGTGTTACTTTCCATTATCATGACCAAAAATTAACCTGTAGAAAAAACTTAAACTAAGTTCACAATTCATTTTTACTATAGTCTAAGGTTATAGTTGAGAATTGATATTTCATTTTTAAAAGGAATATGCCATGACAGAGATGTTACATTATCAGGTCTTAATATAACATGTTAAAAATTAATTTTAAAAATTTATCACTGGAATAAAAATAATGCCATCATCAAAAAGATGGATTTAAGTTAAGATACCAGCTGAGTGTGCTTCCTAATATATTTCCTAAATGAATCATAAGCTTTCAAAAGAGATTGAACTTTTTTTTTCTTTCATACTGAAAAATAAAGAAGATTCTCTTTACATTTTTTTATCAGGTAGGCAAGTTATAATGCCTATAAATGTATGTTAAAATTAATATGAAAAGAGATAGCCATGGTGATAATAGCAGTATCTCGTACCCACCTGGAAAGTTGTCCTCACAAGCTCATTATCTAACAGAGAGTAGGGTAGGCCTTAGATTTAGGGAAGCCATTTACTAGGTGTGATGACACCTCGTTGAGCAAATTTTATAGTTATTTTACCTTTTTAGCTACCTTCCTCATCTAAGAAACAGTTATTCAGCCATAAAGGCAAAGTCATATTTCCTTCAAACTTCAAATATGACTTTGGAGCACCTTGTATCATCTTTTACCCAGTCTCCCCTCAAAAGGCCTATGAGTTACAAAAAGCATCTTTAAGTGGGGTTCAATTGCTAATTCAACAAAGATTTGCCTTGTGCCTACAATGCACCAGGCACCATGTGACATACAGCACTTGTGACAGACAGGAGAGAGGTACAAAGTGAGATCTGAAAGCAGGATGGGGGTGACTAACTGGGCCATGCCTCATAGCAGTCACTGTCAGCTCCTGTGGCCATCCCTGTCTCTTCAGAGTAAATTGATATCACTTCAACTATTTAAGTTCAGACAAGAAGAAAGGCACTAAGTTAGATATATAAGAAAAACCCAGAGTTAAGAAAAGTCCATGGATAAAAACTAATTGAAGAAATTATCAGGAGTTGATTGCCATCCTGTTTTGATATAAATGGTCAATGCTGGGCTCTGTTGTTCTGTTATAGTTTATTTCATGGGATATTCTTTTAATTGAAAAAAAGTAAATAAAAAATACATGAAAAATTAAACTACTGGACTTTGTTTTTCTTGAGTATATAAACATCTTAGATGTACTTGATTTTTATATTATAATAAAAAACATAAAGTTGTTCAATAGGCACAAATATTTTAGAATTCAACTTGCATTGCATTTTGGGTCCAGTGTTGTTGGTGTCTGGGTTGTGATGAAGAAGAAAGAAAGACAAGAGTAGATGGAAAGAAAGTCCAGAGGGGAGGCAGTTTCCTCTAAATAGAGGTCGGTGCATTCTAGTTTATGGGACAAATGTGGCCCACAGCCTGGCTTGGTATGGTCTGTGAGCTAAGCTGGCTTTTCTCTTTGTAAATGGATGGGAAAAAAATCAAAAGAAGAAGAAGATTTCATAACATGTTAAAATTATATGAAATTCGAGTTTCAGTGTCCACAAATAAAGTTTCATTGGAACATAGCCACAATGATTCACTTACATATTGTCCATGGCTGCTTTGGCTACAATGGCAGAGTTGAGTAGTGGAGACAGAGACTGTATGGCCTGCAAAGCCCAAAATATTAACTATTTATTCTTTTACAGAAAGGGATAACCTCTGCCCTAGAAGAGTAAGGGGAGAAGGTGAAAGAGAGACACAGTCACAGACGTGTTGATATACAAAAGGAGAAACCATGATTAAAAAGAGGGGGAGGCAACATGATGAAATGGAGATAAGAGTAATTAATAGCTACTGTTTACTGAACATGTACTATATGATAAAAACTTTATATATGCTATTTCTAATCTTCACTGAAACCATAATGAGGAAGTGAGCTCAGAGAAGGTAAGTCACTTACAGTGAGGAACAATGTGAATGTACTCTGAGAAAATAGCAATGGCACCAGATTTCAACTGAAGAACAAAGTGTGGGGGTCAGGAGGTGATTTTTTCAAACAGGTTGCATCTGTATCCATATTGGAATCATGTGGACAATTTTGGGCCATCAAGAAGAGCCAACATACACTTCAGATAGAACTAGCAATCATCTTTTATTTGGATCTTCCCTTCAAACACCAAGTCCTCTCAATGATAATAATAGAAAAAAATTATATAATGCTTCCTCTGTGCCAGGTACTATTATAAGCATTTTCCATATATTTACCCTAATCCTCTAAACTCCGTGAGGAAAGCACTAATATTAGCATTTACCTCTAAGGCATGAAGAGCTTAAATAAATTGCTCAAGGTCACAAAGCTCATAAGGAGCCTTTAAAATGCACTATGTTAGTATCAAATTGTAGCAGGCATCAGAATCACCTGCAGAGCAGTTAACACACAGATTGCTGGGCTGCCCCCCAAAGGTTCTGATTCAGTGAGTCTGAGAATTGAGACGTCTAACATGTTCCAAGTGATACTGCTGTTGCTGATTTGGAAACCACACTCTACGAACCATTGCTCATTGGCCCCTCTATTATTTCCTTATT
The DNA here is from genome assembly GCF_057802395.1 of Ceratotherium simum simum. Classification (NCBI taxonomy): domain Eukaryota; kingdom Metazoa; phylum Chordata; class Mammalia; order Perissodactyla; family Rhinocerotidae; genus Ceratotherium; species Ceratotherium simum. The sequence goes on along the minus strand of NC_141903.1, from coordinate 74,406,846 downwards.
CTCCTACCTAGCCATCCTGTTCTCAATTTTTAAGGCTTCGTCTCAGTATAAACTCTTATCAAAATTCATACTTCGATCTGGGGGAAAATGATCCTCTAAGTGGTTTCCTTCTGTCCTCCCCATTCAGGTACTCTTACACATCATGGGACAAGTTTTATTTCTCAAACACTTGTTACTTTTCCACTCAAAAACCTTTAACAATGACCATATATCATCTAAACATCAAAGTTTGGTTTTCAAGACTTTTTGTAATCTGTCCTTATGCTAGGTATCACATCATTCATTCAGTCATCCCTAGGTATCACATCATTCATTCAGTCATCCCTAGGTATCACATCATTCATTCAGTCATCCATTTATTTGATACCTTAGTTTTTGTGTGCCCAGCACTCCTTTCCCCCTTCTGGTAACAAGCTGATCCCTTGGCCAATCAGACGCCTTCCCTGAGACTTTTTGAAAAGACGTACAAGGAAAGCTGTTAGGATGTAAGTAGGAAGCTGCCAGGGGCCACATACCCTACTGAGTGGAGAAACTGGTCTGAGAATGAAGTCGTCACACAGAGGGAAACCAAGACAACAGATCAGGAGATACAGCTAGAAAGCTAAGTTCCAGTTGCTCAGGTCTCTAGAAATCCTCCGATTTCTGTCCTTCTAGAGGTTTAATTGTTTAGCTCCTTCTTCTATTGTGGTAACTACCACATTCTTCTTTAATAATTGCCCCTCCTTTTTTGCTCATAAGCAGCAGAGGTTAGGAATGGAAGAACAAAGAATTCACTTGCAAGCTCCGAGTCCTGGCTATGCCTGTGTCAATTATATGTAGAATAGCTCCCATGTGCCAGTCACAGTTCTCTTCACTGTCTCCAACAAGCGACTGGAATCTCTTCTGCTGCTACTTTTTGAACTTCAAGGGAAGCTCTTTCCCTTTCCCTCAGCCTGTAAAAGGTCTACTCACCCTTCAAGGACAAACTCATGTCCAAATCCTTCATGAAGTTTTTCTAGCTTGTTCTTCCTTACACTAAAGATTTGCCTTTCCTGAATTCTTAATGTACTTAAAGTCTTACATAAATTACTTGGTAATTAATTCAATATGGTATTATATACTTTTTTCCCTCATATTGCTTTGTGAGTTAGTCTTTTTCAGGCCTAGATTTGAAGGCACTTGAAGACACCAAATAAAATTAGGATTTAATTGATTTCAAACTTCAGAAAAAACTGCTTGGAGAAAAGTAATTTTTCTCAAAAGAAATATTAGTTGCTCCAGAGTTGAGCTGGAGGTGGGGGTGGGTGGGAGAGAGTAGGACTGAGTTTCAGAATATGTCATCTTGTCGGAACTCTCAGGGTTGAGAGATGAGATGGGAGAAGCCAGAAGACCTAAGAAACAAGGCCCAGGTTTTCTTTCTGTTGTGCCTTCCAAATAAACCCTCCATTCAGTATACATCCCCTACTTTGCATTATAGGACCAGAAAGTGAAAACTAGTTCATCTCTTCCTGCTTTCTGCTTCTCCAGATCCTGCCCATAGTGCAACCAACACAGTTCCATTTCATCTTGATCACCCTGGAGAGAAGTCAGAAGGGACTCCTATCTGCTAGAATCACTTTCTCAGAACTCTGCAACTGCTTGTCTGCATAACTCCCAGCAGCTTTTCATATATTTATGTTTTATTTCTCAATCTAGATGGGAAGTAAGGGTCTTATACTTTTTGGAATTCCCACTAATCTTAGCGCAATATTTTTTCAATAGGAGGGGCTCAATTAATAAGTTGATTAGTTGGCTACTATATTATACTTCCAAATACTGATTTATTTCAAGAAAATGATTCAGTTAAAAAATATTCATTGAACTCCTGTCGTGTGTTAAGCAGTGGATTGGGTACTGAGGAAAATAAATAATACTTGCCCTTGAGGTGCTTAGAGTCCATATGGGGAGACAGACCCCTAATTAGATATTTTAATAGAATATGCTAAGAGCTTTGAGAAAGGCATATGGAGATGCTGTGGGAGCACTGATTAGGGGCTCTAGCTCAGTGAAAGCTTCCTGGAAGAAATGACACACGAACTGTCATAAAGGATCAATGGGAATTAGGCAAAGGAGGGGAGGAAGAGGATAAAGAGGTGGGAGACAGCATGGCATGAGCAGGAGTCTCTGTCAGTTCAGTGTTAGCAGAGAGTGAAAAATACGAGATGGGGAGAGGGATGAGGTGAAGACGAAGAAGGCAAGTGCTAGGTCAAGGAAGGCTTGGCTTCTAATACTGAGTAGCTGGGGCTTTATGCTGACAGTGATGAGGAGCCACTGAAGAGCTTTAAACAGGGAAGTGGCATGTGCTTGGCAGATGTTTTAGAGGAAAACAAGAATAAGGGTAAAGAATCCAATTAAAACACAAAACTAAATAGTCCAAATGAGAGATGATAAAGACCTAAATTGGGCCTTGATGGCAGGAATGGAGAGGAGGAGATGGACTTAAAAATATTTAGGTGGTGAGGCAAAATAAAGAATCTTGGTGATTCTTTTGATAGTCGGGAGAGGGGCAGAAGGGGAGAATGAGTCATAGTTTCTGCTTCAGTGATTATTAGTGGATTAACTTGGATTGGGGAAGAGGATCAGGGATCAGGGAAATGAGGAGGAGTTCAGTTTATCCATGCCCTATTTGGAGTGCGGTAGAACATCAGAGGGACCAGATGAGCAGGTACTTAGCTCTAGAAGTACGAAGCTTTGGGTGGGATCAGTGCTAGAGCTAGATTGGGCATCATTCACACATAGTGACATGAAGATAAACAAAGGACATATCCAGATACATCTATTATTTTAATTTAGTTCTATTTCATTATTATTGTTTATTTTTAAATTGAAAAAAGTTAATATAGCACTTCCAGAGAACATTATATGAAGCATTTTAAAGATAAAATGAAGTATTCAATGAGAAATTGATTTAAAAATAACAAATATGCAGCCCTTTGTCATATATTGGTGTTTAGGAATACCACATTAATATATGTCGGCAATTCATCTTGTCAGTTTAATGCTAAATACAGTATGTATATGTATGTATGTATATATGTATATGTTTGAAATAATAACACAGTGCGTAGTTTGTGCCAGACACTATGTATAATATCTATATTAACATTCAGACACTATGAGGTAGGTTTTATTATCATCACCTCCATGATATAAACATCTGACACTCATAGAAGATAAGCAACCTATCCAAGGCTACATAGCTGCCAAGTGGAAAAGTTAGAATGCAAAGTCAAGTCTGCCTGATTCCAAAGCTCCTAACAGCCACAAGACATTGAGCATTAAGTGCCCCTCCTTCCCGCCCATCCTTCTAGCCAGGCCTTTTTTTGCAGCAATGAGAGAATAGCTGTCAAGACAGCAATAGCCTTGATAATCCAGAGGGAGGCAGGCAAACACAGGAATTTTAACACACACAAAAAAATCATAATTAATGATGTCTAAATGAATACATGCATCAATCTGGATATTCATGCTTCTGAATATTTGTGGTTAAAACCCAGTGAGCATACTGGTTTTGGAGGATAATTTGAATTTACATATCAAAATTTAAATTAGCTTATTCTTTGGCCCAGGAATATTCTCTTCTAGGAATAAAACTTTCCAAGATACTCACATGAGCATACAAAGAAAAGAAACTGGGAAAATCCTAATAGCTATTAATAGGAGTTAGATAATTAAATAATTAACTGATATAATCATACAACAGCTTGCAGCCTGTAAAAAGAATAACGCAGATCATTTTGTACATATCGATACAAAAGAGGCCTATGACATGGTAAGCTAAAAAAAACTGCAGAATTTGTGGAATGTATATATATACAGTACATGCATATGCATAAATGTGGCAGGGTACATGCCAAACTGTTAACAGAGATTATTCTAGGGTGGTAGGATTAAGGGTAGAGAGGGGGAAAGAGACCTAACACTGTTTACTTTATACACTTGAAATATGTACATACGTACACAAACACGTATTAAATGTGTATATGTATATGTGTATTTATATAACAGTGGGCATGTATTGCTTTTGTGAAGAAAAAAACTAAGATTTTTCTAAATTCAGTGAGTCAACAATCTGATAAGATCAATTTAAGTTTAGCCATATGCAAATAAATTATGCTACATCTTTATTATGGAATATCACGGCGCCGTGGAATAGAAAGTCAGACCAGATTGCACTGACATGGGAGAAGGTCATGAAATATTAAATGAAAAAAGCACACAGCAGAACAATATGTCTAGTTTGATCTCATTTTAAAAAATACAAACATATATCAATTCTTATATACGCATGAGGAAAATTCTAGAATATTTAACAAAGTGTGAATAAGAGTGGTGATCCCGGGGATTTGGATGGAGGGAAGGAAATGTGGGGACTTTGACTCTCTCCTTAATATACATTTGATGTTTTAATTTTTATAATGAAAATTTATTACTCTGATAATTTTTTTAAGTAATAAAAACATTTCTAAGAAATGTAGTTTGAGCAGTGGAGCACTTTATTTTCACTTTAGTGCAGATTTTAAATATTTGATATCACAATCTACAAATGTGCCCTAGAAAAAATTTCAGATTCATAATGTTTATGAAATATACAATTTAGCATAGCTTTACATGTTTAATGGTGCACTAAAGACTGTACAGGAAGTCAAAATACTTTAAAATATTTTCAAAATCTCAGTATTTCTCTTTCTTCCCATTTCCACAATGTAAATCTAGGCCCTCTTCACATAATCTCCTAATTGATGAATAAGTTTCCCATAACATTTTCATGAACAATCTAAACAATCTCAATTTTATCATTTCTTTCCCCTTGCTAACATGAGGAAACATATTCAAGGCTTTCATAAAGCTTTTATTTTCACAAATGTGTATCATTTCTGAAACAAACAAAAACAAACCAGGGCTCCAGAAATGCTCCTGGCCTTCATTTTGGATGTGAAGCCGCCTCCTCCCTGGGCCCACCTTCTCTCTCATGTACATTTCTTCTTTAACTGGGAAGGCCCCACTGCCCTACAAAACCTGATGTATGTCCTTACCTTGATTTCAGGTTAACAAGAATGTCTCACCTCTGCTCAAACTCTTCCCATAGCATTCACACTACTTCCCCATTATCTGATCATCTCATTCCTGAATTCTTGTAAACTCTTGCTCGTGCCTTAAGTCCCTTCTTGGTTGACTTTAGAGAAGACCATTTCAAGAACCTCTCTGATTTCTCCTAAGGGTTCAGAAGGAAAATCCTGCCACTTGAGAAGCAAATATGCATATCTTCCTAATGAGGAAGAGTCCACTCTGCTTTTGCCAACCTTTGGCATCTTCCGGGGAGCTAGACTTCTCAGAGCCAGACTTCCTCACTGTTAGTCCAAAGCGGCAGGGCACTGGAAGGGCATGGTGTGGGAGATGCCCATGATTCCAGCCTGTGGATCAAGGATTATGATCTTAACACGTACCTAAAATTCAAAGTGACCTAAGGGAGAAAGAGCCTCAATTAGATCAGCTTATAAATCACTCAGCCTTTAACAAATGATATAGAGAGAATATTGTCAGAGCCTTATCTTAAATAAGGCATTTATTGATAAGATCTTATTTCTCCAAGGTTTTGGGTTACAAGTAACAGAAAAGAAGTAAACTAGAGCAATAAATGGGAATTTCAGATAAAGCTAAGGGTTGTCTGGCCCTTGTCTCAAAGGGGTAGAAGGACAATGGACAATCAGCTGAGTGAAAGTCATAAAGTTCCTCTCTTTAATCAAGTTTCTTCCTGGAATCATAGGCTGAATTTGCTTCCACTCACACCAAGGAAGAGGACCAGAAGGCAGCCATTTACAGTTGTTTGGAGAGCCAAGATTTCAAGTTTGCCAAAATGAGACTGATATGCGTGGAATTCGCTTTGGAGACTAGAAGGCTAGAAGTGATAAATTGCGGGAAGCAGCTGTGTCCCTTTGTTTCTATCACAAAGTGGCATGAGTGATTCCAAAGTGATATTAGATAATGGATCTTATTTTTGCGAGTTAACATGGAGACCAGATCTTATCTCAATATTTTATCTTATCTTCAGTTCTAACTACTGAAAAGAAAAGTACAAATCTGTTCTTTCTCTGAGAAATCACAAAACTATATTAACAGAGGCAGCCTTTTTTAGAATTCTCTTATATTTATTATAAATCAAAGTTAATATTTAAACTTATGGCTACATGATATTAAAAAGTTCATCTCAGTAATCAACCCTTTATTTCATGGAGATATCAACTTAAAATATCTGAAAAGCCAGTTTTCAAGATCAAATCTAAGTTATGGCATACTAAAAGCATAAAATATGTCAGCTCCAACACATCACCAATAAAGATTAGATGCTTCAAATTGTGAAAACATATGTAACTTAGCAATTCTCATTTAATGATTATTAAAGCTAATATCATTCAAATTATTTTAAAATTAGTATAAAGAAGGTCACATATATCTTTGAAAGGTTTATCTTAAATAAAAAACAAAGAAATAAAACTACAACTGATAAAAACTTTGATTTCTTAAAGGAAAAAGTCTAATGATAAACATACTACATGTAAATAATCATACACAGGACAAATTCTAAAATAATAATAATTTAGGAAAAATTCAAATTTTATTACAAGTTAATATTTCAATACAGAAACTTTGCTATATTGCTGACTAACCTCATGACATTTAATTTTACTTTGCAGGCTTTGAAAAATACAATTAGTTATCAGCAATCAATTTGTTGACTCTATTGTCCCCAGACAGCATTTGCTACCACTGGGAAAATACTGCTTATGCTCTAACTGCTATTGCATACTTCATAATCTGCTAATTAGCACTTAATTTTCCCTTTGCTTAGGGAATAATGATTATTGCCTTCATGTATTACAACAGAGGGCTACCTTTAACAATCACTTTTTTAAAATTAGCTAATAATGCATAGACAATACCCATCCCCCCATGAGTGCCTTACATATTCCATTCTGACATAATAACCAATACAATTTTTCAAATTCTGCTGGAGATAGTTAATTTTAATATTAACATAAATCCAGGACAGCCACTTTGATTATTTTCAAAACTTTGAATATTTTGACCTTTGGTATAAAAATTTCAATCATAACAGTTTTAAACTTGCATACTAAATTATGAGCATGTGATTTAAAATACTTAACATGAAATGGCAAAAGTGAGAAATTAATTCCTATAGAGTAGTTGTTAAAGAGGCAAAGCACAAACAATAGAGGCTAAAGTCTTTCACTTTTATATTCTTTAAATTTGAAGAGAGATATTTGGTAATGTGACCATTTTTCTCTTGGTAAAAGAAGTTATTACAAGTGAAAGTTGTACTTCTAAATGTTATCTATGGTTTTCAATGGCAGATTCTAATCTGGAGAGAAAACTTTCTATAAAATATATTTTTTTCTTTATATTTACAGATCAGAGCATGTAATAGTGTTAAATGTTATTTCATTTTTATTGAATCATATAAATGTCATAATGGAATGGATTAATAAAGTAGATTCTCTATCTTTGGATAGGCAACTCGTCTCTAGCTTCTAAGTCTGAAAACATGCTATACTTCATTCAAATAAACGAGTTTGAAGTGCAAATTTTTGAAATTTGGATTGTGATTCTGATGATGATGAAAGCACCAAAACCTGGATAATAGGTGATAACAATGAATTTACAATGTACATATAACTTGTAGTTGTATGTATATTACCATATACTAATTAATATCATATGCAGTGACAGAATGCCAAATAAATGAATAATGAATACTAGCAGTCAAAAAAAATGAAGCCAAAGTACTTCCTAGTCTCAATAGGAGTAAGAAAGATATTATTATCAAATTTCCAAATTCTTATTTCTAATCAAATCTATTTAATAAAAAATATGACAAACTATCAAAAAAATGTTGACTAAAATAACTTAGATAAGTGAAATAGCACAATGATTGTTAGATAAATTGAAAAATTCACACCCAACACTTAGACATATAAAATATAAAAAACAAGAGAATGTAAAGCTTGACTAAGTGACCTGATCAAATAATTCCAAAATTTTATTTGTGGTTTATGGTCATCCAATGAAAGATTCAAAGAAGTAGACGTCTGACAAAAATTCATGGAAAAGCCTAAGATTTAATGCTTATTATGTAAGTAAAAACAGAAGAAAACAAAATTAAGTTTGGGTTAAACCAGATATGAAGTAGTTTAATAAAGTAAAAACAAGACAACTTAGCAATAGTGTATGGGGAAATTTTAAGGAGTAAATTTTCAAAGTAGAGCATGGGGAGATGCATGCATAAATCCCATTAGCAATAATGTGTTCCTCTGATCTTGGTGATATTCACTTTTAAGTGATGCCATAACTATTGTAACAATCTTGCATTTATGATAGCATTCATTTACTCTCTGTCCCTGAAGACAGTGAACCTAAAAGTAGTGTTATTCTTTCTTTTGCATTTACTAATGATATATTTAGCTTTATACGCACTAGTCACAGATCGATCCTTTTTTATGCCTCACTGTGGTAATTTTTTTTTTAATAACTGTATGTTTAAAATAATTAGTACTGCTGGATATAATCACTAATTTCCTAAAACTGCAAAAGGCAACTTAATATTTCTGCATAGCAACTGTAATACACAATATTCCACGGAACTAAATTATTACAAACAGTGCCAGCAGTTTTCTATACACAGTACTTAAGATAATTATAAAAAATCATCTTCATTACTGCTTGCTAGCATTTTTTTAACAGTTTAATTTGGATAGGTTACAAAATACATTCAAATCCCACAGATATAATTACTGTAAACCCAAGAAGCTATAAAATGTTCCCAACCAAATCCCTTTGACCCTGTTAATGTCTATTCCTTGTTAATCTCAGGCAAACATTGTTTGTAGTGTGCATTTGTTATAGAATATAAAAAAAAAGGCGGGGTGGGGGGGATAAGGAACTCCCTTAACAGTTGTTATTGATTCCAGCATTTACTGACTGAGAGTTAAGTGCTGTTTACAAAACAGAACAGATGCAGATGCTGACAAAAAGGTAAACAATTGTTGTATGGCTTCCTGCCAGATTCCGAACCGATATATTAAACTCCAAGTGAAGCACATTTCCCCTATGGACTGCACTTATTGCCACTTCATTTCCTCTGTACTCTGTCTCTCTATTGCTGGGCCTGGCACTAAGCTATTTCCAGTTCTTTGCTGACCCCTGAGGCCTGGTGCTACCACACACAGCCATTAGAGAAGGGAATTGCATGTGTCTGACATGGCCTGAAACCAATTATTTGATATTTTCTTCAGAATGATGCCCAACTCTGTTGGGAATGAGCAATCATAAAATAATTTACCTCCTGATTTAATTTTTTCCTGCACAAATTAGTTGTCGACTGAGCTGGCTATACACAGATGCCCGTGACGTAGCTCTCTGTCCTATCAAGAGGACACTTGAAATGAAGCAGGGGGTCTGAATTGAATAGGTTGGGGAATCCTGCTTTAAAGAGGCACTGACAAGTTTATCAGATATACTGATCACAGGTACTCTTGGTTGATTGAAAATGACAGAACCTTAAAGAACCATCAGGATGGCAGAGAAAACCACAGAGATGCAAACCTTATCAGGGTATTTAATGTTTTTAAACATCTGTCTGATTTCTGGTTTCCTCTTTGTGTCCCAGAAATCTTGGCCCATGATCAAAATTTAATGAAAAATAAAGAAAAAACCTTACATTGGTTCACGACTGAGTGACTTTCATCAAATTTAGTATTTAGTAATTCTGGTTTTTATTTGGTTTTTTGTTTTTGTTTTTTTTGTTTGTGAGGAAGATCAGCCCTGAGCTAACAGCCATGCCAATCCTCCTATTTTTGCTAAGACCGGCTCTGAGCCAACATCTATTGCCAACCCTTCTCCTTTTTTTCCCCAAAGCCCCAGTAGATAGTTGTATGTCATAGTTGCACACGCTTCTAGTTGCTGTATGTGGGACCCTGCCCCAGCATGGCCGGACAAGCGGTGCGTCGATGCGCGCCCGGGATCCGAACCCGGGCCACCAGCAGCGGAGCGCGCGTACCCAACTGCCAAGCCACGGGGCCGGCCCCAGTAATTCTGTTTTTAGATACAGTCATAAATGTCAAGAAAGTATGTATTTTTCCATAACACAAATCCTTACAAGTGCCTTTCACAAAAATATAAAGAACTTGTGCTTTATATTTTGTGGTCTGTACGTCACAGAAACAAGGCAAAATATGAGATTATCATTTATCAATAAACATGGAAAACATAAATTTGCATAAGTTTCATCTGAATAATGAGATATGAAGGCCAGCTGCTCAATAAAGACAACATAAGTCTCTTTAGAGGGACTCACTGAACATACAGCTTCAACCGAATCTGTGCAGTATTTTCTTGTCTATAAAATCAAGCAAGGATTTGTCTCATTTTTACATACTTAGTCCACATTAGATCTTAGCTACTAAATCTTTTTTTTGGCTAAGAGTCACGCTGAGCTAATATCTGTTGCCAATCTTCCTCATTTTGCTTGAGGAAGATTTGCCCTGATCTAACATGTGTGCCAATCGTCCTCTATTTTGTATGTGGGTTGCCACCACAGCATGGCCGCCAACAAGTGGTGTAGGTGCGTGCCTGGGAAGTGAACCCCGGGCAACCGAAGCAGAACGCTCCGAACTTAACGACTAGGCCACAGGGTCGGTCCCCCTATTAAATTGTAAAGAGGTTGTGATTGCTGCATCTTCCTACTTCTCTTTAGAGTCCAGGCTCTGCTAACTATACCCATGTACCAATAATTGTGAACTTTATGGCTTTTGTAACCATGACTAAGAAAAATTATAAGAAAAATGTCCACTAAAAAGTATACCCTCTGCAAATAGATAAAGGATTACTGTTTTATTGCACTACAAAAAGAACATTAACAGTGATAATTATAATTGATTTCAGTACAGTTTGGAAAAAGATATAGGAAGGCACTATAAAACAATTTTACAATATAACTTTCTCCAACAATGATCACCATAAAATTTGGAGGCAATTTCTTTTCCTTTCAGAATATATTTCTCAAACCTGAGCATCCACTCCCAAAAGTATTACAATAATTAGTACTGTGTGCCTTTTACTAACGGAAATGCTAATACTGAGTTTTAAACTTAAAGTAATTTCTACCTTGGAGGACAAACAATACCATGCCAGTTATTCTAAAATTGGCTCAGTATGATTATGTTACAGAAATCTAAAATATCCAAACTTCAAATTATGTAGTCTTTTATATTTCACTGGCATCATAATTCCAAAGGCTGTATGAGATTCTCATCACTCACTAGCATTTACCTGCTAACTTGTTCTATTATCGAAGAGATTAAACTAGTAATAGGGTAAACTATGCTTTCTAAATAATAGACGGGGTTTTCTGTTTTCACTCAATGTTGAAAAGAAGTTGCAAAAACAAACACTCATAGGTTTTGCTTTTGATGGAGGCAACATACTGTACTTCATTTTAAATAACCTTTCATTTCCTTACATGTACAATTTTAGATTTCCATTCAGATAGCCCTACCATTAAAGTTCTTATGAACGTTTTGGTAAGACTAGAAGCAAATTAAAAATACATGTATAAACAAAGGAATACAAAATCAGTTTTAAGAATGACAGAAGCAAAAGGATTTCTGACTGGAAGTCCATTATGACTTTTAAACATTTTACCCAAAGCTAAGGATTATTTTCTCATTTCTACATGTGGGGGATTGATTGGTCTAACTTTAAAGCTATCAGCAGTTTCTCCTGTATAAATTCCTGTGCAGAGAGATCAATCCATAGGCAGAAAACACTACTTTAGACAAAGAATTTTAACAATCCCAGGTGTAAAAGACATAGATTTCCCCTGAGTTCAAAAATAATAGGTGGAGATGTTAAATGACATCTACTTTGAGGCAGAAGATATGTTTTATACCAAATATTTGACTTCATAGATGTGACAAAGATTTTCACATTTATATATAACGACAATAAAAATGTTATATCATAATGTACATTTTCCAAGTTGATTTTCATAATAAAGAATGTTGTGGTGCAGGAACAACCATTAAAAGTCTCAGTCTCCAGTTAAAAAGATTCCATTTTTAAAGTAATCTTATCAATGTTTGTTTGCTTATTAAACTTTCTTTTTGAATATTTACAAAATAAATATGTAGGGTACTAATAACTGATTAATAGTATATAACGAGAAGTCACATTACATTTTCTCAGAACCGGAGGAAAACCATGTTAATTAAACAATATTCGACATTATCATAGTCCACTGAAAAAATGACCATATGTTAAATAAGAATTTAGAGGGCCGGCCCCGTGGCTTGGTGGTTAAGTGAGCACGCTCCGCTGCTGGCGACCCGGGTTCGGATCCCGGGCTCGCACCGACGCGCTGCTTCTCCGGCCATGCTGAGGCCGCGTCCCACATACAGCAACTAGAAGGATGTGCAGCTGTGACACACAACTATCTACTGGGGCTTTGGGGGAAAAATAAATAAATAAAATCTTTAAAAAAAAAAAAAAGAATTTAGATATTCGTAACCTGTAAACGTAAAAACCTGTAAATGTTTTTACACTAAACAAAAGAACTAAGCATTCACATGTATTATTATGTTCATAATTCAAGATAGAGAATAACAAATAATTTTAGCAGGGGAAAGCAGAAGTCAGAAAAGTTTTAGGAAGGTTGCATAGTGACATAGCAACTCACTTTCTACAGAAAATGAATTTTTGGCTTACAACAACCTCACGTAAATTACTTGTCCACATTCTTTCTCAAGATAGAATAGAAGCAAAACAAATTTGTTCACTTTTAGAATAATTTTATTCTAAACTTTTTTTTTTTTTTTAAGATTTTATTTATTCATTTTTTTTTTCCCCCCAAAGCCCCAGTAGATAGCTGTATGTCATAGGTTCACATCCTTCTAGTTGCTGCACGTGGGACTCGGCCTTGCGCTGGACGGAGAAGCGGTGCCCTGGGGCGCGCCCGGGATCCGAACCCGGGCCGCCAGCATCAGAGCGTGCACACTTAACCACTAAGCCACAGAGCCGGCCCCTAAACTTCTTTTCAATGATTTTTTTGCAGTTATTTTCATTCTGCTCTTAATATGTTACTTATATTTTTAATTAGATAATTTCTTTTTCCAAGTAAAAAAATAAGAGTTTTAAAATCTCAGTATTTTAATCCTTATTTTAGTGTTTCAGTTTTTAAAAATGTTATTGCATGGTTAATAAGGTATATAAATCTCAAACCGACCTATGACCCCCTCATGAGAAACCAAATAGTGTGCCATTTTTATCTACCATCCTTAGTATCTGAATGTCATAATTAGAGGATGTAGCAAGTGAAATATTCTTTCTACCCTTAGGAAGAACACACAGGTGTTCTAAAGAGGGAGGAGTTGATAACTGAGTGCAATTTAGCATTTGCTAATCGTTGCTGCATGGAAGAAAAATATTACTAAATTCAAATTGCATCCACTTTCTCTCTTATGGAATATATTTTCCATCTTTGCTGCCCTACTGTCTTTAGAACAAAGATTCAGAGGCCTCAGAACATTTAATGGTCAACAACTGAGTCAGAAAAATAGAGTTCATGCAGCAGAAAACACGTTTTAGGTAAATAAAGATATGCATACATATACGCAGATCTACACATCTACCCCAGCACATAACATACATCCCCCTCTCATACATATACACATTCAGTCATTTTTCTCATAGTTTTTCACCAAATAAATAATTTTCAAAGATGATACAACCTTTAGTAGGAAGAACTTAAAAACACCATCAATTCCTTAGGGAGGAGACATTCTAGTGTCAGACTTCTCATTTATTTTTTTATGAGGCATTGAGGTACAGAGGTAAGATACTTCGAATCTTAGTTCTGTCTCAAACTTGATATGTTAACCAGCCAAAATTCTTTAGTTTTTTCACCAATAAAACAAGAACTAGAATTGCTGCACTACTTAATTTCAGAGTGGTAATGTAACAAAGATAAGTCAAATAAAAAAACCAAAAATGTGGAAGCATCTCGCAAACATAATGCTAACTAATGGTATTGTTATTAATTAATCATAAAGAGGATCTTATAGGGGAACAAAATTTGCCACCCCAAAATGTGTCTCTTTGGCATAAGGATTATTTTAGGCTGATTATTTTTAAGAAACAGAAAGACTCAGGAAGTTTTGCTTTTTACCTCTCCCTTAACTGCCTAAAAGAATTTAGATAGAGGGCCTGGTCCAGGAGGAGCACTATCTGCAGAGATAATCTGCAAAGAACATGGGTTGGGTGTGATGGGAAGAGCTCAGCAGGGCCTGGAAGATCAAAGTCCTCCTGTGTCCCATTGTCTTTGCAGGGCATGGCAAATATTTGTTTACTAAACATTTGTTTTCCCCTCTTCCTTTAAATTGTCTTCCTCACCTTTGAAGTCCCGGACCCCTACCCCTTTTCTCTTTAGCTCAGGATGGCATATAAACCTCAATTGCCTGACTGTCAGGGAACCTCCTATCTTTGGGGTTCCCCTACATACGTAATTAAATTTGACTTTCTCCTGTTCACCTGTCTTATGTCAATTCAATTCTTACACCATTCAGAAGAACCTAGAAAAGAGGGAGGAAAAATTTCTTCCTCCCCAATGATCTTGACTTGGCAATAATTGCTTCAACTATTTCAGTAACTTAGTTACTTTTAGCTTAACTGGCTAAAGCTTAAATGTAAGCAGCTTACTTGCATCTCTAGGAATAAAATGAGAGTCTCCATCAAGATACTTTGTTTGTATTAAGTCAAAAATTAATGTTATTATTTTCCTTTTCATGTGTTAATATGTAAAGTCTTGGATTTTTTTTTCTATCCAAATCTTTCCCAAACAGAAAATAGATGTTGCAGCTTTGCACTCTATTACTATCATAGTTCCTTACAAAATTCAAGTTTGTTTGATTTTATATATAGAGAAATAAACATATGTGTTACAATTCCAGAAAGTCCAACACAGAAATCAGGATCTAAAAAGTGGCTAAACTGGGAATTATTCTTCAAATTATAAAAGTATTCTTTATCTTACAAGTGAATTCATTTAGCAAGAGACAGTAGGTCACAGTAGTTAAGAGAGTAGGTTTGGTTGTAATTCAGAAACGGATTTGAATCCCAGCTGAGGTACTTCCTAGCAGTGGGACTTTGGACGAACTACTTAACTTGTCCAAACCTCAGTTTCTATATCTATAACATAGGGATAATATCCAACTTTTCAGAGAAGCTGTAAGAACCAAGTGGTATACCGGTGCATAAAGTGGTTAGCACAGTACAAGGCAAATTAAAAGCACCTAAAAACAGTATCTATTATATGACTGACTTTGTATATTTCTAAATAGATATTAAGTAAAAATGAAGATGATCAATGCAAAAACAGTAACAAAAATTTATGTTGAATTCATGTTCTGAGTAGCATCCTTTTCAAAGCGTACACTTTTTTCAAGTATTTCTTGCAAAATAGATCCTAAGCTATTTGATGCCTTATCAAAACTCAAGAAACAGAATGGTAGGAATGACTTTTAGCACAGAAAACACTGTCTTAAATGGCATGAAGAATTTGTCCTGTCCTGCTTCCTATATAAAGGATGAAATAAAAATGAATAGTTCTAATTTTTACTAACCCTGACTGATCACCTTGTGCACTTCTACCATGGAGAGACTGACAGTACAGAAAGGAATCAGATTGAATGGCAAATGCCCTCCTGACTCACAAAAAGGGAAGAAAAATCTTCTCTCTGCTGATGGCATGGTTGTCTTAGCATATTCTAGGAGAAGCCTCAAGAAGACACTGAACATGCCATGTGACATAAATGGCAGAAGGAAAGGCTTTAGGATCAATTATGTTAAAACCCAAATCACCACTTTTGACTTTCTTTACATGCTGAAAAAAATACTAAAATTATTTACAAAAGTTTAACATGTATAATGTTTCATTAAAATATGGCTTCTGAAATTTTTACCCACAGACTCTTAGGACAAGATCACTCTTCCATGCTTTATAGGACTAATTCTGAGGCTTCATTTTGTACTTATACAAGCATCTGTATGGATCCAGAGATACTTTCTGAGAAATAGTATTGTCAATGCCTACTGTCTACAGCCTTGCAGAAACGAGCCAGTTCTTCCCCAGGCCAAAACACAAGTCATTATTAAATCCCTGCCTTGCCTGCTTTAAATACATGCCAGAGGAAAGGGATATGGATTTCTTTCAATCAACAATACAGAAAAATAATTACATTTCCAGTACTTGCCTGTGATCTTAATTTTCAATTATCTGATTAAAGATGCTCCTACAAAAAAATAAAAATAAAAATAAAAAAAAGAAACTAAAAATAAAACAAAACAAAAACATTTGGTTGTGGGATCAAAGGGGAAACCCAGACAAGAATTACTAGGAATAGCTTCAGATGTAAGCTGGAAGGAGACTTCCTTTTTTGCTTAATCACCCACCCTTCCATCCTCATAAAAAATGTAACCACAAGAAGTGGGCAGTTTTCATATTGTTATTTTCAAGTTCCACTTGCAAAAGAAAAATCACACAGATACAGATCTAAAGGAGGCTTTTGCATCTGCTACCGTGGCATACAAAGCCACATGCTTAGCCAGTTAATACATCTGTACTGCCAGTAGAGAAAATAAATGTGGCAGTTTCCAACGACAAATTGTAGGATTAAACTCTGGTTGTGGAATGATTTCAACGTCACTTACAGAGTCAGAAAAAGTTTAGAGTTAAAAGGTCCTTAGATATTACCTAATATAACCCTTCCATCTTATTGATTAGAAAAATTGAAAGAGGTTAAATGACTTATCTAACGTCACGAAACAAGGAGGTGGGAGATTTAGGACTAGAACCCTTGACTCCCAATCAAGAGCACTTTTCACTTTCTGAGACTAAAGAAATTGTAAACAAGGAATACATCAGTATTTCATTAAAAAATAGCAATTATGATAAAGCAGTGGGGAGAAAAAAGATCATCATTTCAACAATGATACAGCAAAAAACACTGAAACTTTATTACTATTTTAAAGAAATTTGTGCTAATTCAATAAAGATATTACTTTCTCTTATGAATTTTTTTCCCATTTACTGTTTTGTATTACTTGAAATTCCAGCTTCAACTAATAACAAGCATAATTGTCATCAGCGATCAAATGGAGATCTTTACTTCTGTCTCAGGAGCACAACAGGGTGAACAGAGGCAGTATCCTAGGAGGCTTAGTCTCTTCTGTAACAGTACTCCTATGAATGCTTCTTTTTGTATGCATTTTGCATACTGGCCTCAGTATACTCCTTCGCCTTTCCCTGAGATCACCATTCAGCTAGTCAGAACTACTTGAGGAGTAGGAGAGACAGTAGGGTGACTTTAAGCTGTGACTCCCTAGCCAAGAATTCTACTTTTATTTTGGTTTGAGGGCCTTCTTCACCCTGAAGGATCTTTTCATCCCCTGAGGGATTCTGTTTCCCTTACCCCCAATCTTCCCTAAACAAAATAGCAAGAGACTGTGAAAGGCAAGTGGCTTTACAGGCCACTCAGGTTCAAACTCTCATCTGCTGCAGATTTTTAGACCTTCCAAATATTCAAAGCCACATATCATACTCTCTTAAGTCTTTCTCTTTCAAGCTAACAGTAACCTCTAGAAAAATTCAGGGTAAGATATACTGGGGACTATGAAATTTATTCTATGACTGAAATCTCTTAATTGCATCATTTCATATTAAATACAGAGGATTTATTTAACTGAAGTTTATTACATGTAAACAATCCTCTTTTTCAAGCATTGAGAAAAGTAGCAATAACTTTTCTTAAATCCAAAGAAAATACTATTTTAAAAGTAACTTGGTCACTTAATCACTCCAAATATAGACACAGAAGAATATTACAATATAAGAATGGTACTAGTCTCCTGAAATGTAGATGACACCTGTACATGTGTAAATATGGATCTGACTCCCCAGATAATGACAAACAAGGTTGTAATCAAAATGCTAAATGCAAATTTCTAGCTTTTTGAAAGTTGTTTATTTTGACTTTAAAGCCTTATAAACTAAATGAAAAAATAAAATAGTGTAGTATAAACCTTTATAAAGTAATTTATAATTTTCCTCAAAAATTATTAGAGAAACTCTAAGAATACAGATTAATAAAATCAGAGTTATTAAGAAAGTCTTGGTTCTTAAATCATTCTTGAAACTTTGTAAAAGAGTATCTGTAAAAATAATATTATTCTTTTCTAGGATAGATCACCAAATCACAAAGACACTGTAATATTTATATTAACATTATTTCATCATTTTCTTCAAATAACAAAACATACAAGCTATAGTGTATGTTGTACATCTTAAACTTACACAATGTTATATGTCAATTATATCTTAATGAAACTGGAGACAAAAAAACTGGTATACATACAAGGCCTGCTTAAGATATATCGATAGATCACAAAATTGGAATTATAAGCAAAAAAATTTCTAATTGGCATTATGCAGTCTTCAAATGAGAGACGTGTGAGACAGTTTAGAGACAAGTAGAACAATGACTATGCTAAAGTAGAGTCAGCATACAGAGGATTCAGAGCAGTGTTTTTAATGCAATGTGCTTTTTCCTTCCTGTTCTCTTAGGCAGTAGAGCACAGACATAGAGTAAAGGCTCTGGAGTCAGACAGACCTGAGTTTGAATCCGGGCTTCACTCTGTAACCTTGAGTAATTACTTAATATCTCTCTGCCTTAGCTTCCTCACTGTATAATAGAGATAATAAATAATTGTACCTATCTTCTAAGTTGGTTAGAAGGATTAAATAAGACAAGGCACATCAATGTCTGACCCAATAAATGTTAGCCATTGTTACTTAAGGAATATCTTTTCCATAGTTTCAGGATAAATATCGAAGACTTGGTGAACATAAAGATATAGACATATATAAAAATAATATACAACCTATTCAAGCCAATCTACATTTTATTCAAACAGGAATATAAATTGTTACAATTTTTATTGGTAAATATTAATAAATTATTATTATTATTTTCCTCATTTAAAACTGTATTTCCTTAATAAATAAAATTTAGTCATTAGGTCAAATATTAGTAGAAAGTATGGTTGATCCATTAAGAGTTAGTTTAGCAGTTCTCATACAGCATTAGCAGCAGTTACCCCTTTAGTTTTCTTCCCCTCACTGTGTCTGGCTCAGAACCTTAAACATGGTAGCTGCTAAACGCCTTGCTAATAATGGTAGGTGCTCAATAAAGCCGAACTGAATTGATTTTCAAGCAGCCCACTTGTACAGTGCTGTTTGAAATTTCGTTTGCAAGTGACAAAGCATTTAATTCTACACTTTGAGACAAGGTCAAATAGCATAATGGTTGAGAATACGGGTCTTGGAGACACAAAGACCTACATATGAATCCTGACTCTGCACAACATGATCCAGGGCAAGTTAATCTTTCTAAGCTTCCTTCCTTGTTAACGAAAATGGGATAATAAGGAATGGGATGTACTTAGCACAGTGCTGGGCATATGGAAAGTATTCATTTAACAAGTGATTTCAACTAAAGTTCAGATAAAGGAGCTTGAGATAGATCAGCGCACCCGGACTTGTAGAAAATGTTTTAAATTTTGGTGTTAAAGCCAAGGCACATAGTTTTCTTTCACGAGTGGGAAAACACCTCAATATCAGCCCTAAAGACTCCATAGCAACTTACACATATTTTCAACCATATGGATCTTTTCTTCTGTTATAAACTATATTTAGCACATATAAAACTTTCATATTGAAAATACTTCATAAATAAGCAGAAATTTTTTTAGAGAATATAAAAGTTTTAGAAAATAAGTACACTCATGAAATGCATTTAAAATTTGTGTTAACAATTAAAATGAAAATCTATATGCTTAGAGCAGAATTGTAATGTTCCTAAATTAACTGACTTTCTATTCTGCCATAACATAAACTTGGCTGATGCATCTCTGTCCTGTGATGTGATACAGCTTCCGAGAGAAAATAAAAATTTTAAGAGAAAACTTTAAAGTATTTGAAAATTCATATATCAGAGTAGTTTGGTATTCTGGCACTTTATTAAGGAGGGTGAGTAAAAATATAGTGAGCTACGGAAATTTTTATAAGGGGATCATAAATTCAAAGATAGCAATTCACGAAATGATAATTTTCAAATGCTTAAAAAATATAGTTTATTAACCTATTTAGATATATACCTCAGAGTATACCTCAGAGTTTTATGTAAAAGCATGACTAATATAATTTTCAAAATAATATTTTTTACCTTGATTTTTCTCCACTGGTGGGAAATTAAATGATGATAGGAAGAAGTTTATTACATCACAATAGTTTCTTTCCTTTTTCATTTATCTCTTGAGTAAAATTAGGAATTTTCAAATCATCTTTTATTTGTATATATTCTTATAGAAATAATACTAGAGGAACTTTTAAAATTAGCTATATTAAAATGCTATGCCTCTGTAACCAATTATAATATAGAATTTTATTATTAGTATTTCACAATAGCTTTTTATTGGAATTGGCTAAAATATTATAATTTTAAACTTCTAATTTTAGTTAATGCAAATTTCAACAGTTTTTTTAACCTAATAATGCTTCAGCTTTGGAAGACACAATGGGTTAAAAATTACATATATATATCTGAATATATATGTGCATATATGTATAAATGTGTATATATATATATACACACACACATATATCTATATACAGTTTCATCCAATAATTTATGCAATCAAAAAAACCAAAACTCTTATTGGCAATAGTTTTGACTTACACTTACAATATCTTTAATAAATTAAATAACAGGAAAGAAAACGCTTCTAGTACTATACTTACAGAAAAAGGAATGCATAAGAGAAATGTGTACTGCAAAATATCATAACATCTATTTTCTGATTTATTTTCAACTTTGCAATTAGGTTTAACCAAACAGAAAAATCTTAGAAAATTAAAGATATCAAAAGGCTTAAGATAAACCAAGCAGAAATTTTAAAAATCACTAACCCAAAGCATGCACTGCTCCTCTATGCCTGCTGGAGCTCTTGCTTGCTTTAATCACACGGACAGCACTTTCTTTGAACTGCAGCTCACAAAAATTTGCAAGAAATTTTGCCATTTCTTCTGTAATAGTATCCAGGTAAGTTTCTTTAATGAATTTCACTGTTGAGGATGGAGCTAAAATTTCACACAGTGTGTCAAAATCCTCTTTTATCATTGAGTATAACTTAAGCATTGTACTTTGGTATCCACGAAGCATTATGTCTAAATTTGATCCTCTGCCGTAAGAAGGAAAGCAGTTCTGTAGAAGTTTAGCCAACAGTTTATTCTGTATGTTTTGGTACTTGATTATAACTTCCAATTCTGGATAAAGAAACAAGAGTTGTTGTATGCACTGATTTTTCAACAAAACTTTTTGCTGTGAATTGTTTATTTCATTATGGCTTTGTAATTTGCTCACTAAGAAGCGTCGAAGATGTAGTCTTATATCATCCCATATATACTTTACATCCATAGAGGAATGATCTTCAACAGAATGAAGAGAAGTCCTAGAGAGGAAATGGAAAGATGTTCCACTTAGAGTAGATGGGAATGAAACGCTGCTCTGGCAGGAGAGGTCCCAAAGTAAATCCAGTATCATTTCTTCTTGATTTTGTTCATTCTTCAACAAATCTTGCTAATAAAAGTAAATTATAATGTTAGAAATACGATTAACTGTAAGAGTAACAGGAAAAAATGATTTCTACAGTTGTACACAATTTCATAATAATTCATTTCAATTTAAAATCAATACTCTGATGCTCCTCAAGATATTTTTTTTTTTTGCATTTGAAATTTAATCAATTCAGACATTTTAGAATGTAATGCCCAGGTGATGAACTATATTTTCAGTTAGATTTTCAGACATATAGTTTTTAGCCCTCATTGTTAGCCACCCCCAATCTAACCTGAGCTGTATGAAAGCTGTAGCTTAAAAATTCTAAGTAAAAATGTACAGTAAAACATCGATTGAAATGTATTCCTAAGACAAAATAAATTCAAGATCATGCCCCTAATTAATTCCTGGTAGATAATTTTCATGCCTGAATGAGTATACTTATTATTATAGAACCCCAAATGGACATACAAAATGGAGACGTTTAAATATAGTATGTGCCTAGGGGTTACTAATAGCTGCCATCCTGAGAAATAAAATTTAATACATCTAAAGACTTTAACTTTCATCTAAATTCCTTTTTGAGAACCATGTCATAAAAGATTTTACTTTGGAAATTAATCTGAAAATATTTCAGTTCTCTCCAAAGAAATAACTAACACAAAATGGGAAAAAAACACTCTCAGAATCATTCCCCAAAAGATGATATTTAATTATTCCTTTATATTTTCTGTTAACTGATAGAAAACAATGGTAGGTGTAATTATGAATAGTAAAGGGACCAAAAAATTACTTTCTTTTTGGACTTTGAATTATACATTCTCCTTACATGCTGACTTTCCTAATTATGTCTATTTCAGCTAATATTGAAATTAGTTTATATTCTTTAAGTAGCAACAAGCTGATTATAAGAAAAATGAAAGAAAGGTTCAAGTGGTATAAAATCAGGCTGGCTTTGAAATTTCTTGTTGACAAAGATATCACAGGTATTGTGATTCAGAATTATGAACAACTCCTAGACAAATTCCAGGAATTTGCTTTCAGTCATTCTAAGCATTACAATGTCTAATTTAGTGTTCTGTCTGTAATAAGTAACAATATCCAATATCTCTATAGTGTTTTATTATATAAAAGCACTTTTCTATACAGTCTCTGGCTTATTCGTAATGAAAAATTGGTTATAGATATTTAGAAATCCAATCTACAGATAAGCATACTAAAGTGCAGCGTGTTTTAAGTTATTTTCCAAATGTCACGAATAAAGTACAGAACTAAGAACGGATCCCTGGCTTCATTCTCCTTGTCCATGTTCTTTCTTCTACACTCTGGAGAGCCACAAGGTACATTGACCTTTCTGAAGTTTCTCTCTCTCTATTCTCCCTGTGTTTAGTTCTTTTGATACTTCTGGAATAGAAATGTCCTTAGATAGAGTCCAGGACATCAGCATTATAGTAAATTCTATAAAACAAATGAGTCATATTTGTGCCTTCACCTTGGGTTTCTTTAAATCAGTCAATAACTGTAAATATTAGATCAAGCAAAGAATAATAGATTACAGAGGTTTAAAACACATGTTTAGTATGATTGCTTAAATTTTGAAAAATAACTTCAGTATAACTGCCATAATGAGGCCCTCTGTTTCTTATTTAAATAGCTAGAGAATTAATAAAGAAAAAATTTTCTATGGAAAAAAATGGATGTATGAAAAATGCTGTCAAGATTGACACTTTTAGCATGGAAAAACTTGATAATAAAGTCGTTTTAATCTGGATCTGTTTTAATAATGTGGTTCTTCGCTCAAAATAACATGATCAATTATGTAAAAAAACCGAGGTCTGGAACAAGCCTATCAGTCTAATGAATTTGAGCAAAACTAAGGCAGCCTTTGCCCTGCAGTGAATAGAGAATGACTTATGTGTGACAGATTAAAAGATAATTAAAAGCTTTTGCTTTTAATTAAATGAGAAAGCATTATTACATTAATATTAATGAAATTCAATATACATGGCTCTTAATAGAAATTAAAGGAATAACTATATCCATATTTATTCTTCAAGGCTCCACCTTCAAGAGATAATGGGTGAGAGGATTTTCTTAAAAGAATAAGGCTTCAGGGCACATAGTCTTCCTTTCTCTTCCTTTTATTACTTTGTAAACATTAAAGAGACATCTGCAATAATAACAACAGCCAAAAACTATTTTCATCGGATTCTGTCATCCTAAGCCATCTACAACCTCAAGATATTTTCCACATCTGCGTTAGTCAATGTTTGATGTTTAGACAAAAACAGTGCCTTTTTTCCTCTAAATTAAATTAAAACCATAGCTATAGAAATACTGCTTTCTAACAATTGTGCTGTTTCTTTGGGAAACTGTTTTTGCAAGCTAGCCACGATTATAGATGTAGATGCAATAAAATAAAAATTTTAAAAAAGCCTTTGTACTGAAGGCTACAAAAACTTCTCTAACATGGAGTGTGGTCAGTATCAAGGAAGGACCAATGTGATGATTCACCATCAATTAACAGTGGTCTTGTATAAGTTGCCTCCTTGATTGAAAAGAACTGGATATGCCTGCAGGTTGGGGATGAAGGGAATTATAGACAAGGCTAACTTAATAGATAAATTGATGGCGATCTTATTATGTTTAATAATGAGCACAGAGAAAACGAGTAGTTATGAAAAGACACAAAATGTAATAAATATAAACCTCTTCTGGTAGATAATTGTGGTACATATCATACTTTGCGGTGCTGATATGGTATACATCACACCACAAATCACCCAGGAATTATAATGTTTAATCTTTATTTATATAAAATTTCATTTTATTGATAAAAATCATAATAAAAAATAAAAACAAATAGCTCACTGGATTCCACTGGGGATACAGAAACAAAACAAAACACAAGCCCCAACTCCAATATACGGCAGGCTAATATGGTCACTAAAATAAATATACACATAGTGAGGGACCGGCCTGGTGGCACAAGCCGTTAAGTGTGCGCGCTCTGCTGCGCTGGCCCAGGGTTAGGTGGTTCGTATCCCGGGCGTGCGCCGATGCACCACTTGTCAAGCTGTGCTGTGGCGGCCTCCCATATAAAGTGGAGGAAGATGGGCATGGATGTTAGCCCAGGGCCAGTGTTCCTCAGCAAAAAAAGGAAGAGGATTGGCAGATGTTAGCTCAGGGCCAATCTTTCTCACACACACACAAAAATAAATAAATAAATATACACATAGTGAAATTGAATGAATTGTATTTCTTGTTCACCCACCCCACTCCACTACAAAGCAAAGATTCTTTTTTTTACCAATGTTTTGAGGAATTTTATCAAATCTCCATGGGAAATGGAAGGTGACTTGAACGAATTATAATTATAGTCATTTAGCCACTCAAAACAGTCACTTGTTGTTTGCAGCTGCACATCTGGGCATTGTTTGTTAACTTCGGACTGTATTTCTTTAATGCAATGTTCTATGCTATAAAAAAGAAAAGAAAAAATTATTTTGGTAAGAAGTAGGTAATGGTTCCATCTCATAATATCACAGGCCCTGAAATGTTTGTATTTTGTACCTGGTTGCATACAATTTATAAAATTATAAAATATTCAAAAAGTTATAAACTATTTATATGATATGAAAATAATAACAGATTATATATTTTCATTCATAATTGAAAACTGAAAGTTCAAATTTTCTGGAAGTTTCATTTCAAATGCAATAGCAGAAATATAAGATATCTAGCTACTCAGAGATGAATTAGAAATTCTTTTGTGTTAAAACAAAAATCAAGCACAGATGCAATGAAGTAATGGTCCTCCTGATAGGCAGTGGATGGAAGGTAGAGATAAAATACTCTTGATTAATGAAGATCAGAAACGTACATTATCTAATAATAGGTAAATGACTATATAAAATTATGGTAAACTTCAATCAATAGAATATTAAGAAGTGACAAAGCAGATACAAAGAGTTTGTAATTTTAAAGGTTATAAAACATACATGCTGCATTTACACTGTTACTATAGCTAAGTACCTTTTCCTGCCATCGAAGTCCACTCTAAAAAACAAAAACATACTAAAAATTGCATGTAAAAAAAAAGACAAGAAGGAAATGAAACAAAAGGTTAATAGCAACTATCTTTGAGTGATGAAATTTGGTGCTTTTAATTTCACTTTTCTATATTTTCTAAATTTTTAGAAGGCATAAGATGAAACTCTTCATTTACCAAAAAAAATTAAATAAACTAAAAACAGAAAACATGCCCGATTGAATCTTCCAATATATATGTTTTAAAAACTCCATTCAAAGTATCCTTAGCTCTGAAACTAAAAAGATATACCCTGTTATTTTAATTTTCATATAAAAATCTGTGCATTCATGATTACAAATATTTGTGGGGCAAACTCGATGACCTTAAGCAGAATGTCATCTGTGGAGTCACATGGATATGACATATTACTACCACCTGATGGCAGCATATCTAAACTGCAAGAAAGCTTATAAACAAAATTATTTTGAAGCTGAATCCCTTCACCCATAACTGACAGCTATGCATTTGCTTCTTAATAGTATTAAGAAAGATCTGTTATTAAAAAGGTTAGTGCTATTTTGAAAATATCATTGCTATTAATTATATATTCCACATTGCTATTAATTATATATTCCAGATATAACCATGTAGGCTTTAGAAACCAAGCTCTGATTATTAAAATTGATGTTATATGAAAGACTTTTCCAAATTCATCAGGTGTGGTTGTCTGTAAAACATACACTGTAAAACTTTAACGAAGGCTTTTCAGGAGACTTCTCAGCATGATTGAATTCAAACTGAATTACCCTGAAACAAATACATTCTGAGAATCAAAGAGCCTTTTCATGAAAACAAAGAATTTACAAGAAAAACAATACCTCCTTAAGCCACAGGCCACTCAATTTCCTGATGGACAATCTTACTCGGGAATACCGAGTCAGTTCTAAGTATGACATGAAATTGGCATACATTTTCTTAACTTATGTAAGCACCTCTATGGACTGAGAAACATGATGCCATCAGCATACACCTTGACTCTAGGGACCCTTTATCAAAGGTTTTTATTATAGCATCCTCATGTGTCTCATTCAGTGAAATCTAATAGATTACAGCAATGTGAATTGGAAAGGCTCAGCGGCTAGTCTACCTAAATCTGTTTCAATCAGGACTCAGCTTTTAGGTTAATCTCTAACATCTGAATCTGGGTAGAGGCCAATAACTACAACTTATAAATAGGGTAAAGCCTTCAGAGGGCTAGATATTTTAGTAATTTGTCCAAACACTGATAAAGGGATTGAGCAGTTACGTTTCAGAGGACCTCCCTTGTTGATACAAACTAAGACAATTGAGCTGTTTTTAAAAACATTTTGTCACAAATTTTAGTGTCAGAACTTATCTGCACCTGATTTTGCTTGTAGTTGGCTAAATATCTTGTCATTCTGCAATTCATCACTGTCTATACATTTTGCTTTAAAAGTGCAATCATCTGAAGTCTGGAGATTTATTGCCTGATTATTACACAAAAGAAACTTTTCAAAATTGAAGATGAATGTCAGTTTGGTATGTAATTTGAACAATTTATCTTCCTTAATTAAGGTCAAAATTAATTTTTAACATCTAAAAGGTAATGTATTATTTTCATATATGTGTAGTAATATTGCTGATGGGAATAGTAATCTTGTGTGGGAGGAGGTCTATATATCCTTAGACTTAGATGATGTAAGATCTTAGTCTAGGTTTTCTGAAATAACATGGTACTTGTCTTTATTTTGGTTTAAGTGTTTTCTGTTTAACTATAAGTTGCTTCAAATTTTCTTCAGAAGCAAGGTCAATCATGAAAAAATAACCAAGGTAATTCAGCAAATAGAAATCCATGAAAACATCCTAAATGTCCATCAACAGGAAAATGATTACATAGTTATATTCATTCAGTGGAATAGAGCCATGAAAATAAATAAATTAGAAATACAGCTATCAACAAGGATGAATCTAACAAATATACTGTTGAGGGGAAAAGGGTACAAATGAATACACACAGTACGATACTATCCATATAATAGTTTGAAAACATGCCATACAATGCTGCATATTGTTCAGAATACAAGCATAAGTAGTAAAAGTGTAAGGAAATGTGCTGGAAAGATTAACATCACCAAATCCAGGCTGGGGATGGAAGTGGGATGAGACTGGGGAGAGGTATACGTGAGCTTTAGCAGTACTGCTAATGTTTTATTCCTTAAACCGGATGGTGGGCACATGAAGGTTTATCAGAGTACTCTTTATATCTTTTCGTACGTCTCAACATTTCTTAATAAATTTGAAACCCAAAGTGCTTTAATTATAATGACTCTGAATTATCCAAGTTAATGATGTGTGCAAGTGGATGCATTACTGACAGCCTGTGCGTAAATCAATTTACAAACCATTTTTAAAATGCAATATGCTTTTTTAAAGGATATCTGTGGTAATTTTCTCATTCAACACTCACTCCTAGATTCTTTGAGTGTAAAAATTACTTATTGAATGAAGGCATACTTGATATATGTTAACTGAATGCTGAATATGTGGTAGGCACTGTGATATATACTAGGGATCCAAACATGAATAAGACATGGTCCCCTCCCTAAAGGAATTCTGTCTAGTGAGAGAGACAGATCTGTAAATAAATAACTACAATACAGTAACACTTGATAAGAGGTGTGTACAACATACTAAGGGAGTACACAGGAGGGAGCCAATAAATGTGCCTTGTAGAAAAGGAGATTATATGCAAGGATATTGATGCTTTAAGAAAATTAACGGAATCATTGTACTTAGAATAACCCTGACACCTGACACCAGAGAATTCAGTGCTGATTATCTAATCTCACCGCCATGTCACTTTAAAACTATATTTATTTAGATAATAAAAAATAAGGATTTATTTTTATGGTCACAACTACATTTATACATGTAGGTATGTGTATATGTATATATGCACTATCTTACTTCTAAATGGATTGAGATGTCCTACAATTAAACAGACAGCATTGAATAACAACAACAACAAAAGAGCCTATTAGTATCGGGTTGGTGTAATTGAGGATAGGGAGAGGAACTGAGAAAAAAAGAAGCGAATAATTACATCATAAAATCTTGAAACTTAAGCTTATTGTAAAAGCTCTTTCAAGATTTAAAACAGGGCCGGCCCCGTGGCTTAGCGGTTAAGTGTGCGTGCTCCACTGCTGGCGGCCCGGGTTCGGATCCCGGGCGCGCACCGATGCACCGCTTCTCCGGCCATGCTGAGGCCGTGTCCCACATACAGCAACTAGAAGGATCTGCAGCTATGACATACAACTATCTACTGGGGCTTTGGGGGGAAAATAAATAAATAAAATCTTTAAAAAAAAAAAAAAAGATTTAAAACACATAGTCTTTATTATTAAGCCACAAAATAGTTCAAAGGAAAAGAAAAAGTAGTTTCCACTGGTAAAATTTATGAGATTTTTTTTTGATCAAGTTTGTAGAAAACATATATGTGTGCTTTCATAGAAGGTTAGGATTTTTACTTTTACTTTCTAAAATCAGGGTAGAGGTCTCATGGCAGAGATTAAAGGCTATTTTTACAGTATGAAAAATCTAAACATTAAAAAAATGTTTTGATGCTCTTGTTTATACTTCTTACCCACCATAAGTTCAGTATAACGAAAAGTTCTTTTCAATTCTATCATATGTGTTGAAAAACACAAATAGTTGTGAGGTAAATAGAGTTTTCTGGTTCTTAGATAAGCCCAGTTTATCTAGATTACTAAAACTCCTTGGAATTAACAGGTATTTAATAGGGAAGAGGGTGGATGTATAAAAACTAGTGTGGGTGTAATTAAACTATAAATCAGTCATGAGATAAAAACTTAATTTCCTGAGACAAAGATATTTCTGGATTACATATATATATGTGTGTGTGTGTATGTATATTTATTTATTTATTTATTTTTTGGTGAGGAATATTGTACCTGAGCTAATATCTGTGCCCATCCTCCTCTACTTTGTATATGTGACACTGCCACGGCATGGCTTGACGAGTGGTGTGTACGTCCGCACCCGGGATCCGAACCCGCGAACCCCGGGCTACCAAAGCGGAGAGCATGAACTTAACCATTACACCACTGGGCTGGTCCCTGGATAATATTTTTTTAAAGGTTGAGAAAAGGATTCATAAAACAACTACTTCAATGGCTAAAAAGTGCAGTAAGAAATTAAACATTTATGCTGAACTGTTTTCAATTTCAGAGAGGTTTTGGTTATTTCAAAATGTTTGAACTATACTTTCAAGGAAAAAACATCCTCAACACCAAATTATGTTAACACTATTTCTTTAAATCTTTCTCAAATGTATCCTCCCCTTTCCATTCCTATCATGAGTGAAAGACTGGGCTCAGGTTGTTATCAGCTCTCATTTGGACTATATTAATAGCCTCCTAAGATTCTCATCATTGTTAACCCACCTTTTGCTCAGTTATTCTATGAAAAACACAATATGCAAGAAACTTGAGCATTAGCACTCTCTGCTATTTGTTGCTTTATACCACCAATCCTCACCCCAAATTTAGAGAAGCTCTTGAATGGTCCAGATTGCTTCAAGAAAGTCCAGACCTAGTGTAGGGCTGTGCCAACCTAAAAAGTCTAAAGCACTTTCAAAAGAGTCAACCAATTGTGAAATACTCCCCAAACTTCCAGTCAATGGCAGAGTAGTCCTGGCAGTAGTAGAGTGAGCTGGAACTGACCAGAGTCAGCCTGGCATTATATCCCAAGACACAGTTAGATCACTTCTTCTCCCTCGTTAATTTATATCTGACTTGGGGTCACTTTTCACAGACTGTAGTGACGGGAGCGAGACAGAAGTGGCACAGGGCTATGTCAACAATATAAAAAGAATTTTCCAGATATGTTCTATAGGGATATGAGGATATGACAGTTTAATACCCATGACAAGCAAGAATAAGTTAATGTGTTTTCTTTTTATCTATGGAGGCTTGTCCAGTAATTTCAGCACAATTACTAAAGTCAGAATGTGGTCTATCCAATAAAACCATGCAAACCGAAATCAAGAGGAGAAAAGCAGGGAAACTGTACTGGCATTTACTCTGGGCCGATTCCCTTGATTCTCTTCCTGAAAAAGAGAGAGGGAGAACATGTGTAACAATGAGAATCAGAAGAGATCTGGGAATCATCGAGTCTACATCGTTATCTCCATTGCCCGGATAAATTCAATCACTAAGCCAGACATTTGACTACAAGTTACAAACTGAGGACTTTAATAATACCTCGGGCCACCTTGTGAGGAGGCAGGACAAACAGCATGCATTCTCATATACTGCCTATGGGAAAGGAGACAGTTGCAGCACTGCCGAAGAACAATTTTGTGACAGCTAACTGTACAACTTCTAAGAGATTACTGCATAGATAAACTCTCATAAGAAAGGAAGGACACACACACGCATGCATGCGTGCAGTAACGGCAGAAAGACTGCAGTTCATGTGAATGCTCAACAAAAAGGAACTGGCTTAATAAATTGTTGTACACCCACATAGGTAAAATTTAAAAAAATAAAGTAGAATCATATGGAGAGCTTTTCAAAATACATTAAGTGAAAAAAATCTAATTGCAGCACACACATATAATTCCCATTTGTGTAAAAAAGGAAATGTATTTTTGGGTGCATGCAAACATATGTAGAGAATATTTCTGGATAGTTATACAATAATTTATCAATATAGGTTCCCTCTGAAGAACAAGACTAGCAGGATCAGAGGAGTAGGGAAATTTTTCCTCATTTCTGCCCTTCTGTACTCAACTTGTCCTTATAACTGCTTTTCTCTACTGTCTGAAATTTTCCATGAGTATGTGTTACTTTTATAACAGAAAAATACTTAATCAAAAAGAAAACTAGCATTTGATGACAACTTCCTCTATCACATTCTACTCATCTAACTTTGCACTACTTTAAAATAAAGCAAACACAATAGATGCCTAACAAATATGTCTAACACACATTTATCTTCTAGCCTACTTTATCCAGGACTGTTTTCGGCAGTGGGAATATAGTGATGAACAGTTACAGTCTTTAGAGTAGAAATGAAGGGAGTAATATTACCAGCTTCCAGCCCCTCAACTCGGCTACCAGGTCCCATAGAAGGGTATTCTTAGTCTAGAATTAGGATTGTGATTAGCAACGGCCGTGGTGTTAGTGACCCTGTTTGGACAAGGTGTTGACTCTGCTGAATCCCTGACAAGGCTCTTTTCCAGGGAAAGCTGGTGAGGTTGGGTTAGATCTCAGGGCATCAATCATCTACCAGGAAAGATGAGCCACCACAGCAGTCACATCTTGTGACCAGGGCTCAGTCCCCTTTTAGTATTCCCTCCTCTGTTCTTACTCTCACAGCTGGGCCAGGTCTTCACCAGACACCTCAGGTTGTTACCTCCGGAGCGACGGATTACTTCTCATCGGCCCGTTAACTAAGATCCTCAGTGGGAAATGGCCTCACTATTGTTGGCTCAATCTCCTTATCAGGTATGGATTTTTAGTACAATATTATTCATACTTTGGTATCATAAAAGTTTATAAACAGGCAGACACTTGCTTCCCTTTTCTTATTCACCACAGAAAGATAATTATAATAATATTCTTTAGGAATATCCTCAAACAATAATTCTTTATTGTCTTACGTGTATTTGGCCAAGAGCAGGTGAAGGTAACACACATTAAAATAAAAGTTATACTTTAAAAAAATGTCTAATACTTAAAATGTATGTATTACTTGAAAGAATCTCTTAACAAACATCTAATGAAGCCCTAGATCTCATACTTACCCCTACTCAACTCAGCCTCCTAAAGCAGAGGTCTAAGGGAAGCATTGAAGGCACAGAATGTAGGATGATGGAAAAAAGAGTAAGGAAGACCATAGATGTTCCAATAATGGAGCTAATAGTGACAGAAAATGATGAGGATAAAGTGGTTCAATAGGCCACCATGAGACAGAGTGGCTCACTCACCCCCACTTCTAGCTGCGTGCATCACTGGACTTCAGGTTGAGAGCTTCAGTGGGAGGATGCGAGAAGTTTAAAAAATAGGAAATATGAAGGGGTCAGGGAAAGTTTAGGCTACTGAGCTGATGAGGCCCAGGATGCTGCCCGCCTGGGAGGCATTTTTAATTCTGGAGGACGTGTGTACTGAAAGGAGCCCAGACGGAAAAAATTGGAAAGTGGCTCTTTGGGTCTTACTCTGGGTTCAAGGATAGGTAGGGAAGTCTTTCAGGTTTCTCTCCATGTGCCCTGGTCTTGTTCAGTAAAATAGCAGAAGAGGTAGGGATTCTGACAGATAGGGAGTACAGAAGAATAGAGAAATGCAAAAGAGAAGTACAAACACAGGACGTTAAAGAACGAGTAAATATTCATTTCCATCCTCTTGTTATTATTAAATAAGTGCCAAAATACCACCAGAAATAATAATACACAGTACAGTCTTTGAAATGACTAATTTTCATTTTATATAATTTGCTAAGGCCAAAAAATATATTAATGTGTGTCCACTAGGCAGATTTGTGGTTCTGCCATGAGAAGTCCAAAGTTGATAGCCTGAAGATTTGAAGATTTGTTTTGGCTACTTCTCCCAGACCTTTAGGTCATCATGTGGAAAACTCTAAAGAAAATTTTCATATACAAATTCAAAAAATTTAAGCATTATGTGAAAAATAAGTGTAATCTATGGAATATGTATCCTCTATGAATAAGCATGGTTACATTTATAGAAACCATGCATCCAGAATTCTGTCACAATATAAGGTTAATACTCCCCCTCCCATCCCCCGCATCTCCTGGATTAAGACAAATAATATTATCCATGGTAGTACTTATTATTATTTCTTTAAGACAAAAAAAAATGAGTAATCCTGCACCAGTACCAGCAAAACTTACATCCTGAGGTACACAGAAAGATTGTCTATAATTAGAAAACAGAAAGGTAAAATAAATGCTTAATGATATAATTATATCTATCCAACTGAACATTAAGAAGAGAAAAATCATTCTATGTCATATTGTGAGCCCAAGAGAACTTCTAATACCTCAATATCTTATTAAACTAATAACAAGTTCCATTCAGCTCAAAAAATATTTCAGTGCTACGTGTAGTTTTCTGTTACTGAACTAACTGAGTCTGTGGATACAACATTCATAGTCTTCCTCTTTGGCAGGTTATTTATCCTCCTGTTACAAACTTTGATATGTGTTAAAAGTAAATGATTCATTGTCACTGATTTCCACTGTCAAACCTACGAGTCACCTAGCTCTGACTCGAATGGAAATGAGGATGCAAAAGTGAAAATGGTCTGAGAGAAGGACAGCCTCTCTTGAAGGGCAGTTGGAGCTTCAGTGACCTCTGGGCACTCTGGTCCATTCTGGTGAATCACTGCTTTGGGGAAGCAAAAGACCTTGTGGCTCATAAAACCTGATGATATTAAGAAGAGAGAAGGAATTCACACTTAGATGTCAGGGTCACTGCTAGAAATACAACTTTAAAAATTCAAAGGTAAGGAAAAATACCATCTTTAAAAATGAATTACTAATGTTTTTTCCTTTGAAAGTATTGGGAAAACCCATATCATACAGACGTTCATTACTAATTCAATGTACACTATTGAGAGATAAATAGAACTGTTAGAATACAAAAATGCCAAGGGTAATTCAACTACTGCAGTGTAAGTGTGGCATAACTGATTTGTCATGACATACAATTTTCTAAAAGCTATTCTGTTAGAAGGCAATAAATGAGTGCATAAATGATTTATACTCTTCTGAACCATGGTTATTATTCAATACTTTATTTTCAAAAATATATACACCCTATACTATTATGTTTATTCTCTAGAGTATAATAAAAACATAATTGAATTTGATGAAAAATAGACTTGATTCTAAATGTAGCACACAGCACACACAGCTACTCCCTTATTTTATCCCTTGTGAAGATCAATGGTCACTTCAGGTGGTTCTGCTCTATGTTCATTTTAATATATGGGCAATAAAATATTTTTAATTTAAAAATTATATCCTTATATTCCATATCATATTTTTTAATACTAACATCTGAGTTTTGACCTAAATAACAATTTATGAATGCAAAATACAATATTTTGTGTGTGTGTGTGTGAGATTAGCCCTGTGCTAACATCTGCCAATCCTCCTTTTTTTTTTGCTGAGGAAGACTGGCCCTGGGCTAACATCCGTGCCTATCTTCCTCCACTTTATATGGGATGCCGCCACAGCATGGCTTGCCAAGCAGTGCATCGGTGCGCACCCAGGATCCGAACCCGCGAACCCTGGGCCGCCGCAGAGGAGTGCGCGCACTTAACTGCTTGCACAACCGGGCCAGCACCAAAAATACAATATTTTAATCACTGTTTTACTTCTAAATGTTTCTTATTGACCAGGTAGGGCAGGAAATTAACCACAGATGGTTTAGCAAATAAAAATGAAGCCATCTGTAGCAAAAGTATCAGAGTTCAGTGACTTGTTTTGTTTTGATAGAGCCTAAATGCCATGAGTGAAGGTTACCTTTTTAAAAATATTTAAAATTTGTTTTAATCTAACCATCTCTGAAATTTACATAAATGACTTGTTAATCTATTTAAGCTAATACTATTTTCATTTATAAGTTTCTTTAGGTTAGAAATTGTGTCATGCAACATGTAAATATATAATATATAAATCGCATAAATACATAATTACACTAAAGTTTAATACAGTTATTTTACATTTACATAATATCAGTTATAATATACACTCTCTACAGTATGGTTGTCATATATATATGCTATCTTTCAAAACACATATATATAGTAAGGGCAAATACAAATTAAAATAAGAGGTTTAATTCTCCCTGTTGAAAATAAGAGAAAAGGTTTCCCTCTCTTCCTTTCTCCTAAAACATTTACCTTAGAAACTTGTAATTAAAAGTACTTTTTTGTATCTTTGAAATGTATCCCTTGGAAGACAAGACAGGCCTTTTGTCAGCTTTCTCAGCCAGGACTATCTTTTTCAAGAACCTGGGAGCCATCGTTTCGAAATGCAAACAAGGGAGATAGCTCTCCTATTCCCAAGTTCCTGTGGGAGAGTAGGAGCTTAACTTGAGTGGGTGACTTGTTCCAATTTTCAAAACCACCTCTTGTCATAAAGATATGAGAAGTTTGTTTCTCCTCAGGATAAAGCCAACACAGGTGTTCTTTAACCACAGTGAGTTAGGATGAACTATATGTGACAAAATGTGCTGTCAAATCTTCTACTTGAGGCTAGTTACTGTTTATCTTGAAAACATGTATGTAATGGCTTGTACCTACTAAGCTATATAAAGGGAAGTGATTCCTTTCTGTCTTTGTAATCTGAGCAATTTGCCTGTGGTGTGCCTTGCATTCTGCTTTAATGCCTGTTGAATAATAAAAATGTTTTCTTTCTCTTCTACCTTTGTAGCGAGGATTTCTGGGGTGGGATATTTTTAATTATAATTCCCCAACAATATGCTATCTTTTGAATTTAAGTTATTTATGCCTATTGTTATAATGATGAAAAATTAACTATATTCTCAAATAAAACTTGAGGAAAAAAAATCATAGGAATATTTCATTTGCTTGGTTCAGTTTCTTTGACAATTCAACATAACTGTACCTTGAACTTTAAAAAAGGAAATACTACGTATCATTCTAAAACAGAAATTTTTACTGTGGTTTGCACATTTGTAACCCACATGAGGTGAATTATTAAAACTTCTGATCAAAAGAATTCAAGTAAGTGATCTGACTCAAGGTCACACAAATACATACAAAAACACAGTCCTTTCTACCATAGGACATGTCTTAGTGGGAAACTACTGAGCTGTCCTTGCTTTCCCCCATGATTGGTAACACTAACTTTTGGAGTAGATGATGAAGACTAATCTGGCAGAGCAACTCTATAGAGTCCCCAGCCTCCCAAGAAAATGAGAAGGAGACTTAAAATGACAAACATTACATTAAAATAACTTATTTTTAATGTTCTGTTTTCAGCAACTCAAGCAATCCATGGCCTTATACTACCATTTCAATATCTTAATTTCAAATTTTTAATTTCTGTGCTTACCTATCACACGAGAATGCTTAACTCTAATTAATGAAAAACCAGGCCATTAATATTGGCAAGCTCTAAGAAATCATTTTATAGCAATTCTGTGAAATTTAATTTATCTATTTGAAGGCAGTGCCTATATTTTCCAGGTTTATTAAAAGTACTAATCTGATAAGGGCAATCGTGTTAAATTTGAGGGTGGAGGGTCTAATCAATTTTTTTTTCAGGAAAGTTAATGATAATTAAAACCTAAAATTATCTAATAGTAAGAAACACTAAAACTAGACTAAGTAAAGCTGGAGTAAATAAAACATGAAATCAACTTGTTTTAAATAATTAGCAATATTTACCTTGCAGCATTTTGTTCTATCTTTTCATCAATGTCACTGAAGATCTGTTTAAACTCCAAGTCTCCAGGAAATGAATTTAACAAACAATGTAGGTCAAATGAATTATGAGAATATTCATCTCCCCAATCCATTCTGAAGAATAAGAATAAAAAACATGTGAGTTCCCCCAAAATGAAGAAACAAATTATGAGAATATTCATCTCCCCAATCCATTCTGAAGAACAAGAATAAAAAACATGTGAGTTCCCCCAAAATGAAAAAACGAATTATGAGAATATTCATCTCCCCAATCCATTCTGAAGAACAAGAATAAAAAATATGTGAGTTCCCCCAAAATGAAGAAAAACACCTCAAAGTTTGTGATACTAAACCAAAAATAATAATTCACATTTATAGGCAAAATGAAATATAGCAGTAGGAGAACCAGGGTATTATTAACGTAGGTATTTTGTTATTTAAATTTCATGATTGGGGCTGGCCCGGTGGCTTAGCGGTTGAGTGCGTGAGCTCCGCTGCTGGCGGCCCAGGTTCGGATCCCGGGCGCCCACAGACGCACCGCTTCTCCGGCCATGCTGAGGCCGCATCCCACATACAGCAACTAGAAGGATGTGCAGCTATGACATAGAGCTATGTACTGGGGCTTTGGGGGGAAAAAATAAATAAATAAAATCTTAAAAAAAAAAAAAACTGCTAAATTTCATGATGCATGATCTAATTTTCACACTTCTCTGTGGTTTAAAAGCTGAACAAAACAGCACCCATCAGAGAGTGCTTAAGCATCCTGCTGCTTCTCACTGTAACCAAGAGCTGCAAAGGAAACCTCAAAGTCTCAAAGAGCACTGTGAACAGGATGGTTGTAGCAAGAATTCACACCTTCCCTCCACTCTTGTCAGCATACTGACCCGGAAATTGTAGGCTCAGCCTTTTTAAAGTCTCATCCTCTGGCCCTATGCATATGTCAAGAAGGCAAAATTTTTCTTGAGTTTCTCTAGCACCGCTGACAACCCACGTATTGATAACTGACTAAAACTTAAATATGCTACTCTTTTCTAGAGATATATGCATTTCCCCACTATCAAAGCTTCAATCATTCATTCTATATAATTTACTGAATGCTTGATATGTACAGGCATTGCTGTAGCAGTATAAACAAATAAATCCAAAATACTTGAAAAATTGTCTAAAATGTTTTGTAGAGGCTACAACATTAATAGACTTCTTCATCTTCAATTATTCAGATGTGCTAATTTATTATCCTATATTGAAACAGCCAAAGAT
The DNA here is from genome assembly GCF_057802395.1 of Ceratotherium simum simum. Taxonomy (NCBI): domain Eukaryota; kingdom Metazoa; phylum Chordata; class Mammalia; order Perissodactyla; family Rhinocerotidae; genus Ceratotherium; species Ceratotherium simum. Next base: position 74,368,290 of record NC_141903.1, on the reverse strand, counting down.
TTCTCATAGGTCCTATCTGAAACTTCAAAGACATAGTCTTGGGATAAAGCTTTTATTTTTCTTCAGACATTTTATTTTAAAAAGAAAACACCCGACTAAAACATTTTAATATAAAACTGTATAGCATCACAAGATTTGTCATTTGTAAACTCAATTCCAAATACAGAATAAACATGGATATGCCACTTTAAAATACCAAAATCTTCATAGACTTGGATTCTCCTCTTTCAAAATATTTTGCAATAAAAGGTATAATTTCTTATTTGAAAACTAAAATTTACCTATAATTTGCCATAATAAATATTAATTTGAAATCAGGCTAGAGAAAACAAAAACTACAAGCTAAACGGTAGAAAACCCTATGTCCATTAGAAGTAATACTTCTTTAGGGCACCAAAACTTCAATATTTCTATATAATCTATGAGTGTGATATCTTCATATTTCTCTAGCAGCTCAACTAGTTCAGCTATCACCAGAATAGTCATTTCTAAATCCAATGGCCAACATTACTACTAATGAATTCCATTTATGTATTTTCATATTTTTGAATCATTTTGGGTAGTTCAACTCTTCAAATAATGAGTCATTCAAAAATTGTTGCAAGAAAATAAAATTTCACTTTTGTAATGAAAAGATTTGATTGGCTAAGCATTCTTTCAGACAACCCAAACTTAGTAACTATTTTGTTTGCAGCCAGCCTCTCTGTAATAAAACAAGTTATATACCAACACTATGTTCAGAGTTGTCCCAATTTGTCAATACTATAAAGCCTCATTAATTCAGACTCCACAAATTCAAAACTTAAAAGGTATGTATAGAAATCAGCTAAAATATAATGGCAAAATAACAATAATAGATTTGTTGCATATCTTTCGTTGTGTATCTACTATGTACAAGGTTCTTTACATACATCATCTTCCTTAATTCTCATAATAACTCTACAGAATAGTTATTATCCTCATTTATAGAGGAGAAAACTTGGGCCCAAAGAGATTAACTAACATGTCTCAGTTACATAGCTAACCAGTGTTAGAGGTAGGGTTTGAACCCAGATCTATTTGGCTTTAAAATCTGAGGGTTATGGTCTCTTGAGAAATGACTCACTTACTGCATACAAAATACCGTTTTGTAGAAACAATATTAACCAAAATGTTAAAATGATTATCCCTGGGTATTTAGACTATAGTTGAATTTTACTTTCTTCTTTATACTTAGCGTTTTCCTATGTTTTTGCAATAAGTACTTATTTTATATATAATTAGAAAAGGATACTTAAAACAGAAATTACCCCCGCTCTCAGGGGGCTTATGATCTTTTATTTTACATTTTCTATCTTCATTTGAAACATCGTCTAACCTTAACACTTCTCTCTTGCCAATTCATGTTTATAATTTCTTTCAAAATCTAATTCAAAACTTACATAATTCCTAAATATCTTTGACTATGACCCTTTCACCAAACTTTTTGCATTATTTCTTGGTATTTGTGCTTGCAAATGCTATTAAAAGAAAATCTGTTGTTTTCTATTATTTTGATATTGAATGTGTGTGTTGTGTCTGTCCTTCACTGAAATCAGTTCTGGAGTAAAACAATAATGGACTGAAACATGTTGAGCATTCAGATGTAGTTGGTGACCATGATTTTGAAGGATTCCCAATCTACATTGTTATGTGATATTCTCTAACCTCAGTATAGAAGTTAATCAATAAACAGCAAGAATGCATTAAAAGAATGTCATTTGATAACAATGAAAGGGTACCAGAATGATGATGGTTCAGAGTTTTCATGTGACCTGCATAGATCTGTGATGTTTCCATATCTATGATGATAAAGTGATGAAGGACAAGAGAAGTAAAGGTCACCTTTATAGGTAAAGACACAGCAAGTTTAAGATGCTGTGTGACAGGATAAGAGAAAACTTGATGGGCAAAATAAAACTAATAGGTGAAAAAATTAACCTGAGTGAATAGGGATGCACTGGACCAACACGAGGAATAAATAAAGGAGGGAGAGTAGACTGCAGTAGGTGATGTTGAAGTTTGGATTTAGAAGTTTTCTCATTAGAAGGACAGTGATCCCTGCAGAACCGTGGTGAGAAAGAAGCATGCACTGACTGAGCATGAGCACAGGCACCAATCCTCCCATTTCCTTACGTGCACTCCTCAGGCCCAGAGTGTGTCAGACACTATGTTGGGCATCATGAAGGAGCAGAGACAGTAAAAAGAATAAGACCATAAGGAAGGGAGCCAGTAGAAAGATCACTGCTATTCTCTAAGTAAAAGACAACTATGACCTCAACAGAAAAGTCAATTATTGAGGGACTAATGTACTTTGGCAATTACTTCAGTGGTATTTCAGAAAGGTAGAACTACCTTTGAAAAATTTAGGGGGAACAAGGAAGAGGCCGTGAAGCTGTGGGTCAAGATACAGCTTTACATTCTGTTTATGTTCCCATACTTCCACCTATTAAGTTGTCATCAAGGAGACAATAATAATTTGACATATTGAATAAAGTCTCTTATCCTAATTCATGATCAATCAAAATGGGAGCTATAACTTTTTTTAAGGTATAATAACTTTGTTTTTGAAATTGCTATTCCATAATACTGTTTTTAAATGTTCATTCTCCTATATTTCTTATCATTTTTTGTGTAAGATCCTGGTATGCTAATGTTTATATGACTTTGAGTAAGTCACTCAATCTCTCAAGAGGGGTGGAGCTCACATTCCTCATTTATAAAATGAGGTGAATGGATTTTCAGGCTCTGACGTTTCTTCTAGCTATAAATTTGCTGTATTCTATAAGGAATGGTAGGAGAAGGACATGTTTCGGAACTCCACAAATTAACTCTTCCAATGGACTATTTCATTCATAAACACCATCATTTTTCTTGTATCTTGGACTCTCAGAGCCATTTTTAATTCTGCCCTTTTCTCTTCCCCAGGACTGCTACATGAAAAGCCGAAGCAGAATCTATAGCTTAGCGAGAAATAACATGTAAAAAGAGGAAATATGCAGCAGCAAGATATTCTTTCATGGTAATAGGTAGATGCTCTGTACTGATGTTCCACCCCCAAGCCCCTAACTCCCTAAAATATTCTAAGAAGCAGCTAGCCCATGTTTCTGGGCTCCTCTGACTTGGCACACTCTTCACTCAACAAAAGATGTCTGAGACCAACTGACTTTGGGCATTATACCTCCACAAGGAAAAGGGTGACATTACGGAATCATACCTTCAAAGCCATCATGTATCCTTGATCTATTATTCTTTATATTATTTGTATTATTCTTTGTATTGCTGGTTTGGTTTGAGTCGCTGATTTGATTAAAAAACAAAGTGAAAACAAACTTTGACCAGGTAGACATTCCTAAACCTGTACCAGCCTTTTCTTCTGGCCTGGCTCATTTTCACTTTTCTATCCATATCTAGTCACAAAGTAGTCTTCCTATATCATTCACAAAGTCCTGTCAACATTATATAATTCAAAATTTAACCGTTACTAAGTCTTGAAAATTTTATGGAGTTCAGTGAACTCATTCATTGAAACATGGGTTAAAGATATGATGGCTAAATAATAATACTATTAATGATAACAGCTAACTTTTATGTAGCATTTACACAGGCCATGAACTGTTCTTCACTTTATATATATGAAATCATTTAATTCTTACCATAATCTTATGGGATAGGTACTATTATAACCTCCATGTTAAAGATGTAGAAACCGAGACAGAGAGGTTCATGACTTGCCCAAGGTCATTTACATAGGAAGTTGCAAAGCTGGGATTGAGACTGCTTCAAAGGCTGTCCTCAGTCACAATGCTATAAATTGCCTCTCTGTAGAGACTCATACTTATAAAATAATTATTTTACTTCTTATATGTGTTGACTTCTTTATTGCCATATTTAACAGTTTCCCTAGAACCATTATAAATTTCCTTCATTATGAAACCTATATAATTTCCCCCAAAAAATCTTTGTTTTTTTAAGGGTAGCTCCTCCCCTGTGATATTTCAGAGTTGCCAGAAATTTATTTCTTTTCATCAACTACTAGGAGTTGAAATTTTAATGTTTTAGCCTCCCTCAAAGACTGAGAAACCACCAAATGGATCCCAATTTGGTGATAGTTATTTAAAATACCTTATACACTAAAGTCTTATATTAGGAAATAAAGAACTTGTTATTTTATTCAATTTATTATCTCAACTCTCAGTTATATATTAAGTTTTCCCCCACAGACTGCTATGCTTTCTACTAATAATTGTGTTTCTGATTATTATAATTATATAGGCTAGAATATCAATATACATCCAGTAAGTACTCATATCAACATACTACAGCTATTAAAATCCCCTTTGATAAAATATAAAATATTTCATTGTAACTCCTCTATTAGTAATTTATATATGTGTATGTATGAAGTAGACATTGACAAGATCAGTCAGAATACACTATTGTAGCTTGACAAGCAAACAGAATTAATTGTCATATGCTTTACTCATGAAATCTGACATTGCTTTCTTTCTTTTTCAGTGCACTTCTCTTTCTACACAATATTTTCATTTTAATAACTCTTTATAATCTTCAATATGCAATCCTAGCCATCCCTTGCTTTAATACAACAGTGAAACCAAGATAATTGAAAATGAATTTTAATTTCAGCATTCTTTTATAACTTGGCACTCATACATTTCACATGATTTAAAAATCATAAAATAATTATATATTTTGAGATTAGAACTAAATAATGTCACAACTCTTGGCCTTATGATTAACTAATGAATTTTCAAGTACAGCAAAATCCCATTAATTTGGAAAATAGAACAACTGCATTAGTAGACAGCTATGGAGCACTCTTTAAAAGGCAGTTGTATTATGTAGCAACTGGGAATAATAACAAACAAAGCTTATGAGATGTCAGTTACATTTTTAAGGAACTCTTAATAATTAGATAAGAATGATTTGAACTTAGCAAGCATTTTGTATCTAAATGGGTGTTTCTAAAAGATTAGGGTTCTTAAAGTATGTTCCAAGGGTTTAAGAATTCCTCCTAAAATATTGTTAATAGTATTAATTAGCTAGTCATGTTAATGTGATACTGTTCTCCTAAATTTTTGTAATATTATTAATTAACATTAATTTGATGACTAAATATATCCATTGAAATACCCTTTTATGACTTTCAAGGCTTTGCTCCTTCAATCATCACTAACTAGTCCTATATCACTGATATTCCTTTCTTTTTTTTTTTAATTTTTATTTTTTGCCCCCAAAGCCCCAGTAGATAGTTGTATGTCATAGCTGCACACCCTTCCAGTTGCTGTATGTGGGACTCGGCCCCAGGATGGACAGAGAAGTGGTGCCTCAATGAGCACCCGGGATCCGAACCCGGGCCGCCAGCATCGCAGCGCGCGCACTTAACCACCAAGCCACAGGGCCGGCCCTTGATATTCCTTTCAACTGACTATAAACATGTTCAAGTTTCTTGCTTTTTAGAAACCAATAAAACCCCTCACTAGGAACCCCTTCCTTTGATAACCTAGCATCTCAGAATAGTCATCCGTATTTCCTAATATTATGTTCTCATCTCTCATTCCCTTCTCAACCCAGAGCAATCTGGTTTCTGCCTCTAGCCTTATATTGAAACTGACAAAATATTTTTCAGTTCCTATCATACTCAATCTCTGCACTATTTGGTAGTGATAGCTGCTCCTTCTTCCTTAAATTGTCTCCTCTCTAGTCAATCTTCCTAAGTATTATGCTTTCCTAGTTCTCTTATCTCTCACACCATTTGTTCACACTCTCCTGGTAGAAGCCCCCACTGTGGGTAGCTGGCCAGCTACAACATTTCATTTTTATCTGACATATGGTATATGGATATACAATGGTGGTCCATTTCTATGCTAGAGGACCCAGCTTTCCTGGTCATAACTAACTGATCCAGGGTTAGACATTTGACCCAACCTGAACCATGAGAGGAATACTAAACTAATTCTGAAATTTGGAATGAAAGCAGGGACAGGGAATCACAGGTTGTAATCCAATCAAGTTAATTCCAGCCTCTCAAGAGAAAGTGCAGGGATTTTTTTGGCTGAGGCCCCTATAACTGCCCAGTTCCTGTCCTTCTATGACTGACTGACTGCTCATACAGTTTTATTTTGGTTCTGTGACATAGACACAATAAATCCTCTCCCTGGTCCACTGCCCAACAGCAACTTTTTGTTTTTTTGCTTAAATTAACCAGAATAGTTTTTATTAAACCCTAAACATCTTTATTGGCTCCTCTCTCATCTCTGCGATTAAACACTGATATTCACCACAGGGTTCTCTCCAGGCCTGCTTCTCATTTTAGATACATTCCCTGAGCATTCTTCATTCAAAGCTACTGCTTCTTTCTGTGTAATTTTATCATAGTAGATTTACTTTGCTTTTTTCTCTTAAAGTGTTTTAATTTTTTAAATTTTTTACTTTTATTCATTGGATTTTCTCCTCCTCAGACCTCAAAAAATCTCCTCCTAAGAGTTCTCATTTGTAGTCTTCCCAAATGTCCTTATTCTCCTTGCCTAACTTGGGAAAGGGAATAAGGAAATTTATCTTACCCTTCTATTCCTATCCACTTCATGTTGGAGTTCTTGCTCCTCTTATTCTACATGCTTTTCTTGAGTAACCTCATTCACCTATAAAAGTCTATATCTCTAACCCTAGTTCCTCCTCCAAAACCCCCTTACATATTTCCAAGCATTTACTAGACAATTCCACTTTGCTGATTCAAAGGTCCCTTAACTCAAAATGTCCAAAATTTAATTCAAAATTTTTTCCTTAAACTGGCTTCTGTTCCTATGTTATAGGGTCACCACCTATCTTATCTCCCTCTCCCTTGCCCTAGTATCTTAAATCAGGTGTCAGCAAACTATGGCATAGTCTGTTTTTTCTATAGCCTGAGAGCTAAGAATGGTTTTCACATTTCTGACAAGTTGTAAAAATAAAAAGCAAACAAAAAAGAATATGCTACAGTGGCCATATGTGGTCCACAAATCCTAAAATATTTACTATCTGGCCCTTAACAGAAAAAGTTTGCTGACCCCTATCTTAAACAGTCACCAAATTCTTTGTCCCTTTCTCTCCCTAATCTTAAATGGTCACCAAATGCTCTCAAATTTGACTTCTTTCTGCTACCAGTGTCCCAAATCTGATGTTACTTCCTGCTGGAAAAAAAAAAAAAAAAGGAAAAACCTCCTATCTGGCTTCAAAGACTCACATGCTGTGGTAAAAGAAGAAACGTGTATTTGGGTTTTGCTCCCTGTGTCCCCTACCCGCTTCTTTACTTTGTCCTGTACATCTCTTCCATTTGGTCATTTCTGAGTTTTATCTTTCCTAATAAAACTGTAATCAGAAGTATTGCACTTTCCTGAGTTCTGTGAGTCATTCTAATGAACTATTGAACTTGAGGGGGGGTAGAGGGTACCCCCGAATTTGTAATAAACCAGGCAGAAGTGGGTTTCACCTGGAGACCCCATCTGCGGCTCACGTCTGAAGTGGCGGTAGTCTTATGGGACTGAGCCTTTAACTTGTAGGGCCTGTGCTAACCCCAGGTAGTTAGTGTTAGAACTGATGTGAATGGAATTGTAGGACACTCAGTTGGTGTCTAGTTTGCACAGTGGCATTAGACTTCTCATTTTACAAACCAAATCAGATCATTTCACTTCCCTGCTTAAAAACCACTGACGCTTTCCCACAAGGCATAGGACAACTCCAGGCTCTTTATCTTGTTTTATACATACAGTTTTTCATATTTAATTAAATTTTTATAATATAAATGCCCTTGACTGACATCTTAAAATAGCCTTCTAGCTATAACTCTCCCTACTAAGGATGTTTTCAGTAGAAAATCACATTTATGGAAGGCATTTACTTCATCAATGTAGATAATACTATTTAGAGGCAACATACAACTATAATAACATAATTTGTATATTATCTTCAAACAGAAAAAACTTATCTACAATTGTGGATTAAATCATTTTTAAATGCCTTTCAACAACTTAAAATCATTTTTTAAAATACTGTGCAAAGGTAAGAAAATATACTTGTGGAGAAAAATCAGGATTTAACAATTAAGCTATCACGTAAAATTTAAAAGTGATACCTTAAAACTCTTTCTAGTTTTCATCTACAAAAAAAGGAAATTAGATAAAAATGATCTTTAAGGATCCTTCTAGTTTTAAAATTCTATTATTTTAATCATGTGATCTATTTCTTTAATATTTAATCTTCTGTTATAGTGCCTTTGCAGTATACTTTTTAATTCTATAGTTCAATAGAAGGATAATTTGTTGTTGGTTATGAACAAATTCATATGAAATGACCTGAAAATCTATTTAAAAAGCAATCAGTGAAAGTAAATATTGGATTTCTTCATGTTAAATCTGAAAATCCATCACTATACTTGCTTTTTACTTTATTTGCTGCTTAACATATCTCAACAGTGAGTCTATCATATCAACATAGTCATCATGATCCAAGCTGCAAATAATAGAGAGTGTCAGTGTCAATTTTGCTCTCTCACACTTGCTTCCCTTCACTTCATCTGATTTTAATAATCCCTGTCAAACCACAAACAGTCCAAATTACCTTCATGACACAGAAGCTTTCAAGGAGCAGACAGAATCTCAACTTTCATTTAGCAACTACAAAAGAAAGCTGTCCAGCTGGACAAATATTATTTCCACACTTGACAATCTCTACTGTTGAACATGCATTTTAATTTTAACTAAACCTGCCAGGAGTTTGATATGAGCTTCTTGTTTAGTGTAGATTGACTCACAGGATTATCAGACCAATGACTGTAATTGTGATGAAAGAACCCAGCATTTTTCTACTAAAAGATGATCACACACCAAAGCTGAGGCATCAAAATGAACACATAAGAGGTAATGTGGAGGCATAGATTGTAGGAGGAAAACTACTTAAAATCGGTGCTTTAATTACTAAATAAAATTTAAAGATACAGATTATATTCTATGAAAAGTAACAGCTAATAAGTAAAAATAAAATGTAAAAAAGCTAAAATTTTACCCATAGATAGCATTAAGAAACAGGTTCTAAGAACGAAATCTAAAGAGATTTTTTAAATTGTTTTGGATTGACTTGACTTCAAAGTCAAATTTCTAGAACAGTTCTATGTGTCAAATTATAAAACTGATGTTCTTGACAAGATATTAAAAAGTCCACTCTAATACTAATACATGTGCCCTTGTACACACAATGTAAAACTTCAAAAAAGTCAGAGTAGAAATGAATAACGACAGTAAGTTTGTAGAGGAGTATTAGAATAAAAGTTAGTTGTAAAACTATAGTAAGGACTACTATATCTTTGAAGTTTAACTTATTAAACTTAAATCTAAAAGTTTCAAATGGTAAAATATTTCTGGGAACATTTCCTGTATAAGCTAGGCCTGAATTTCTCCTACAGTTACAGAACCTCGAAATTGCCAAACGTCAAATCTTCCCTCCAAGCTGCTACACGCGACACTTGTGCTGGGCTCTTCCTTTCCCAAAGGCCAATCCACTGTCTATTAGAACACTGTTTCTCCCCCAGTCCTATCCTGGACACCAAAGCTCAGTTTCCTTTATCAGCAACTTTTCTTTCTCTTTCCCTTGGTCCTCTGACTGGACAGTGTCACTCACATCCATGTCTTCCACTACAACCTGTGTGTTGGAGCTCCTGTTCTAACTATCCAACTCCATACCAAATAGCTCCCTTGGATGTCCTACAGACACCTGAAACTCAACATGCCGCCAAACAATTTTATTATCTTCCCTCTGAAATTTCTTCCTTCTCTTGAGGTCCCTATGATAGTTAACAGCACCACTATCAACCTAGGTGCTCATGTTAGAAATGTGGGAGTCATCCCTCACATTCCAACATTCTCTCACCAATCCCATAGCCAAATGATTAGTCTTCCCTCTTGTCACTCATATCCATCCATCTTCTCATATTGCTCCTGTGTAGGTTCAAACTCCATCATCTGGATTAGTGCAGCGGTTTCCTAAAGAGTCTCCCTATTTTTTGCATCATCTCCCTGTGACTCGTTCTCTATCCTATCACCAGAATGATCTTTGTAACACAGAGAGAGGAATCAGTGTTTACAGCAAGATTTTAACTCTAGGTGACTGGGAGAAGAGTCATACTCTTAAGAGAAAGAGAGGAAAATAAGAGGAAAGAGTTAAACTTTTAAATGTATATTTACTAACCAGTTAAGTGGTTTTATTTTATTTGTTGACCTATATAATAATTATATTCAAAAAGTTTTCAAAAATAACATTCTTTCAAAAAAATTCTTATATCTGTGCTCAGTAAAGTAAAAAATATTTATATTATTTGAACATTAAAAATATATAAACAGATGATTCTTAACACATGTTCACATATTTTAATTAATTTCTTAGTTGTACCTGTCTCTCACAGATATTTTTCTGAAGAATGTTTTTTTGTGTTTTTTTTGCTGAGGAAGATTCACCCTGAGCTAACATTCATTGCCAATCTTTCTCCTTTTTTTTTTGATGTGAGCCGCAGCCACAGCATGGCCACTAACAGAGGAGTGGTGTGATTCCACACCTAGGAATGAAACCTGGGCTGCCAAAGCGGAGCGCGCCAAACTTGAACCACTAGGCCATCGAGGCTGGCCCTGAAGAATGTATTTTTTAAATATGAATGTGTTGTTTTTATATTTTTCCAAGTTACATTTTATGGTTAGTAAATTTTAAATGTTGACACCTTCAACTAACTCTCTATATACTCTTTCTCAGGTGCTAAGCTACCTGGTAAATTTATTAGTTAAGAACAAATTTTCCTAGTGGAAATATTGTCTACTTCAATTTTTAATAATGAAATACATAAATATTTTAGCTAAACATTTTCACAGCTGCTATTTTTTTGGCCTCCATGGAAAGTGCCTTTTTTTGACCAATAATTTAAAGAGACAAAACTCATCAAATAAATATTTATGATTATTTTGAATGTTTTGCTTAATTTAGATACTGCAAACATTAGGCTTTCCCAGTTTAACTTCATTCTTGAACAGAATATAAATTTATTCAATTAAAAATATGAACTCCAGGGCCAGCCCAGTGGCATAGCGGTTAGGTTCAGGCGCTCCACTTCGGTGACCTGGGGTTTGCCGTTTCCCATCCCGGGCAAGGACCTACACACCCGCTCATCAAGCCATGCTGAGGTGGTGTCCCACACAGAGCAACTAGAAGGATGTACAATTATGACATACAACTATCTACTGGGGCTTTGGGGAGAAAAAAGGAAAAACGGAGGAAGACTGGCAACAGATGTTAGCTCAATCTTCCTCAAACAAAAAATTATATAAAAAAAATATGAACGTCATCAAAATAGGCTCCCCACAAGTTTAGATATTTCAAAACGCAATTATGAAATTTCACAATTAAATCTTGTACATCATTTGTGCTCTCATCATTTAATTTGTTGGGTTCCTTCTTTGACTTCATGGGGATATATTTCAAGGTTTTCCTATTTGCAAGTTTTTTTTTCAATAATTGCAATTCCCTAAAAGCTTCAATAAACTGAAATTTTTTTGCCTTCTATTTGTTGAACACTTTAATTAAAGATTTCTAATAGATTTCGAAGAAACTGCAACCAAAATTTAGAGGACGTTTTTACAAAAGTATTTAATACTATGGTAGGACACTTGAGCTGATTTACAAACTAATTCTTCCAAGTCTCAAACAGTTCTAAAATTCAAAAAGAGAAAGTGTATACTGCCATGCTTAAGTTATTTTTGTTTTGTTTAACATCAGTCTAAACATAAAAATTTATAGGCTGGTTATTTTGTGTACGTATAAACATATTTGTACTTTTTGACAACTATATCTTCTATTTAAATGCAGATTTTGCATATTTATTGATGTAATTATGAATTAGCATGTGAAATATGAATACATATTTCAAGTATTATTCTCTCCATAGGTTCTAAATTTATTAAAAAAATTTTATGATGTTATATTCCACCATAACATATTTTTAATATCACCAAGAGCAAATAATTTTATCATTTATATTGCACTTTACAATTCAACTTACAATAGTATTCACAATAATGTCAAGTGTTTCACCTTTGACAGAATGAACTTCTAAATGCTTTACTTTGATTCCATAAATTAGATGAGAAACTTGAACCATTACTGGAATTAATTTTTTTTTATTAGAAATATCCAATGATACTGTTGTAAAACTGGCATCATTTAATGGAGACAATACAACTATCGTTTCACCTTTCATACATGCGCAAGAAAACTTGAAACTGAAAATGAGAGAAATTAATTTAGAACAGTCACTTGATCTAAAGTAAAAGTCTTGTTTCACAGAGTGGTACACGAATTCTGCAGCTAAGTATTAAAACGTAGTCTTTTCAGGCAGTCTTAAAATAAGACTGTGCAGTAGATGTCGACACGTCTTTAGTAGATTCATTTCTTCTTGTTTTCAGGTAGTCAGTGATGTCATCACACGCCCCATAGTATGAGTGTACATTAATTCTTTTCGGCAAGTCAAAGGAAATTCAGTACCAATTGTTAAATGTGCACTGCTGTTTTTTTTTTTTTTTCTAACACTGTCGCCAAAAAGGTTACTACAAAATAAAAATGTGTTACCCAACAAGAAAATAAATAAGAAGTTATAGGTTTATACCATATGATACATGATAAAACCCTTGTAGCAATAGAGTTCAATCTGTATTCACTCTATGGCAAGACTGAACAAAAGCTGGGAAATGTTAGACCAAGGCACGGGCCCAGCACAACTGGCTGGCACATCAAGTGTACAGCAGGGGTAGCAGCATCAAATACTTCCGCCACCACCATCACCCAAGATCTGAAGTTAGCTGTACCAAACTGCTCATGCCAGAGTGCATTCACTTTATCAGCAAGCACCCTTCATGCCGTCCTGGAAAAAGATGTGTTAGCTCATATTACTTCTGAAAAAGATCTGAAAAGAGAAACGGTTATCGCCAATTTAGCCATATGTTAAAGTGAGAATCCGTTCACTACAATGGCATCTCACATGAGATCATGTCAGAATGTAGAAGTACAAAATGTAGGTCTACCTAAACCTATCGTGGTTTCTTTATATGCAACTATTAAACAATACTTCATTCAAAAATGAAATATCTGAGCCAAAGCTAAACCAGATGAAATATTGAGATAAAAGGATAAAATGGAACTATCCTGGGCAAAGCAAATATATGATGTGATGTCAGTATATGTAATTTAAGTAACAATATAACATATACAAAATAGAACTTATGCACCTATAAAAAATGATAATATAGCTCTGTATGGCATGACATGGAAAGATTTCCAGAATACTGTATTATTTCATTTTAAAAAGTAAGTTACAGAACTACGTATACAGCATGACACAGTATAATACTTCCAAAGAAACAAACCAACCATCCCAAAGATTCAGGAAAGATACTTAACAAACTATTAGCTGTGCTAATCTGTGGGTGATGGAACTAAAAAGGGACAGGGAAAAGGGAATTTTTACTCTTTATAATATTCTATTTTTGTTTGAATTCATTATGATGAGCATGTCTTACTTTTGACACATGAGAAGCAAAGAGAAATAAACAAACAAAAAAATACAAAAAATAAGACAAAGCATTAGCTAATTTAGTATCAACCAAGTGGTACAAGTAACAAATGATCTAGAAGTCCTGCAGTGGGAAGTTCCCTACGGGCAGATGGAGATATGGAAGCCAGGGTACTAAGAAAAAGGAAGATAAAGGCATTTCTAAAAGTGGGAAGCCAGTGATCTTCAAAACTCATAGCCTCACACAACTCACACTTGGAGACATTTAATCTCTCACTGTAAATAGGTTCAAGTGCTCTCTGATTCTGGGAATGACCCAACGATTAGTGAAGGGAGAACATAAGAAGTCTCAGCCAGACAGTAACTTGAGAAGTAAATAATGTCTCTTGCTTATTTCCCTCCTCTTCCACAACCTAAGCTCTTACTAACTTCTCATTGCCAAAGTGTAATTAAACTTGAGGTTTCTTTGTATGTACTGGGATCCCACTCCTAAACCCCAGCCACAACTACCTGCTCCAGATTCATGAACCACCACCAATAAGGGACCCTGGTAATTAAAATGATAAGAACATCCCTAGAGCATAAACAGGACAGTTTTGGGGAACCAGAGCAGAAAATTCATGGTTAAAAATAGTGAAGATAAATTGAAGAGGTATGTTATGGCCAGAAAGGTAGGCTAAGGTCTTTTTTCCTCTAGGAGGAAAATATTTGGACTTCATCCTGTACATAACAGGGAGTCATAAAATGTTCTACTAAGGCAGTACATGACTAGTGTTTTACAAATATTGATCAAACAGGGTGTTAAGATGGTTTAGTGTGGGGTGAGAGAATAGAAGTAGGAAGATCAATTAGAAGGATAGTGAATTAATCCAGATGAAGGTGATGATGAGAAGGTGGCCAGGAGAAAAGGAAAGATAGCTTTTGAAATGACTTTCCAGGGTATGAATAGCTAGCTTGGGGCTGCTGAGTGAGGCAGGCAATTATAGCTGAGAGAAAACCTGGCAGGTGTTACATGTCCCAGGCATCAACAAGCTTAGACTTTAGACCCAAGTCATCAGAGAAACCAAACAGGACAATGTGAAAATTATAAAGTAGTGTTAAGAGAAAGGCAACTTGTGGATATGTCGTTAGAAACTACCAAAGGGTAAAAGCAAGGGTGTGGCTCTTCCTGGGCAATAAAAATCAGTGGAAGAAAAGCCCAATTATGACAGTAATGGCTATGATAAAGAGGTGAGTATCACACAGAGCGCGCATGCTTGTTGTCAAAGGTTCTTTGGTCTAGCTGAAGGCAGCCATAGATACTAGTGTGTGTCCGTGCTAGCCTTCAAGAAGTTAGCAGAGGAGTGGATGACTCCTATGGCTGCCCATAAGATTTTCTGCTGGTTAGGGCCCAATGATAGGAAAGGGTAGTGAGATGAGGTTGTAGGGAAGTTTACATAGTAAGGGCTATATTATTACAAAGAAAATTCTGAAATTTTAAACTGGATGACAGAATGGTAGTTTAAAAATAGATTTCAAAAACTCAGAAGGAAAATGCTGATAAGAAGGCATGGCCAATTCAATTTTACACATGATGATTTTGAGTGGATTATACAAACAGAAATGTCCAGAACAGAGATGGAGGAGATATATGAGGGGAATGCATGAGAAAGCAGAGTGCTCATAATATCACAATGAAGTTGTGGAGACCAAGCCTCACAGTATTTTCAAATTTTTTGGACTATGACACACAGGTTAAAAAAATGCATTGCAGGCGGGGCAAACTGAAGATGGCGGCGTGAGCAGACTCGGAACTCACCTCCTCCCGTGGACACAGCCAATTTACAACTACTCGTGGAAAAATTACCCCTGAGACAGGGCCGGCCCCGTGGCTTGGCGGTTAAGTGCGCGCACTCCGCTGCTGGCGGTCCAGGTTCGGATCCCGGGCGCGCACAGAGGCACTGCTTCTCCAGCTATGCTGGGGCCGAGTCCCACATACAGCAACTAGAAGGATGTGCAGCTATGACATACAACTATCTACTGGGGCTTTGGGGGGAAAAAAATAAAATAAATAAAATCTTTAAAAAAAAAAAAAAGAAAGAAAAATTACCCCTGAGAAGGAACTGAAAACTGGATAAGAGGAACTCCTGCAACAACGGACAATCCTAATTGAGGTGGAAGAGGCAGAGACTTCCCTTCTGGAGAGGAAAAACGCCGCCTTCACAAGCCGCCAGCTTCACAGCCACCGGGAGCAGCTCACAGGTACAGAGCCTCCCTGGAGTGGCGGGGCCCTGAGCCAGGGAGCGCCCCCGCTGTGGGCATTTTGTGGACACAGCACAATCGAGACGAGTGGCAGAATATCTGACTTTGCCTGCTACTAAAACATTGGGGAGTACCCCCAGAAAAGCTGGTTCACAAAGAAACTAAAACCGGCTCTTAAAGGGCCCGCGCGCAAACTCACCCGTTTCAGAAAGCAACCTAAAATCACCAGAAAGAAACGTGCACAGTGCTGTGGTGAAAAGAGACTCACCTAATAGGCCCTGGGTGCATCTTGGTGAGGGGTGAGACCTCTCCAGGGACTGGGACGTTGGCGGCGGCCATTGTTGTGGCCTGGTGTGGGCGTGCTGACACAGACGCCATTGGAGTTCTCCCTGAGCCTGCTAGCCCAGGGTCTGCCCCACCCGCTAGAGCACGGATTTAATCCAGCTCAGCCAGGGCAGGCAGCCCACCCTAGAAACTGGCCCCACCCAACAACAAGCCCTCAGGCAACTTGTGGGCCTGCATAGATTGGTGACTGGATTCTCTGCAGCCTGACAACTGAGCTGACTTCAGTGGGGCAGGGTGTGCACAAGGAGCGGGTGGAGAGTGTGGGGCAGTGGTGGAGTGTGTGGGGCTCCCGCCGTGGAGAGACTGGGTCCGCTTCGGGAGGTCGGGGCACGCACACTGGGCAGGACTGTGTTGACTGTGTGTGTGGACCTGTGGGCAGCAGGGCTTGTCAGCTGCAGAAGACTTGTGTTTCTCAAAGACCCACATAGGGGGTTTGGCCCACCTTCCAAAGCCTGAAACAATTGGGTGCTCCTGTGCCTGAGGCCAGCCCCACCCAGCTGCAATTCTCAGAGAGCGGACAAGAGACCTAATAGGCTAGAGGCTTACAGCAATGTAAGGCCCTGAGCCTAACAACCTGCCACCCTGGGGGCCTACTCACTTAAAAGAAATACTGCAACACAAATGTGGTATTAGAACTTGTAGCCAAAAGAAATACTGCAACACAAATGTGGTATTAGAACTTGTAGCCAACTGTGCTGGGGCTCCCCACACCTGATAAAGAGACTGAAGGGCCCACAACAACTACAAGCAGCTGAGCATTACAACAGCTGGCCAGGAGCATAAGTTGGCCTCCATGGGGGCCTACAGGGAGAGCAAACAGGCCACAACAGAAGGACACACGTAGCCCACATAGGGGTCACGCCTGGAACATTGAGAACTGAGGGAAGCACACTGGAAGCCTCCTAAGGCATCACTTACATAAGGTCACCTATCCAAGAGCAGGAGACGTAGCTGACCTACCTAATACATAGACACAAGCACAGGGAAAGAGGCAAAATGAGGAGGCAAAAGAATACATTCCAAGTAAGGGAACAGGACAAAACCCCAGAAAAGGAACTAATTGAAACAGAAATGAGCAACCTACCAGAGAGTTCAAACAAAGAGTGTTAAGGATGCTCCCTGATCTGGGGAGAAGAATAGATGAACTCAGTGAGAATGTCAACAAAGAAATGGAAGATATAAAAAAGAACCAATCAGAAATGAAGAATACAATACTGGAAATGAAAAATTCATTAGAGGGACTCAAAACCAGAGTAGAGGACACAGAAGAACGGATCTGTGAGCTGGACGAAAGACTAGAAGAAATTACCCAAGGTGAACAGGTAAAAGAGAAAAGAATTAAAAAGAGTGAGGACAGTCTAAGGGACCTCTGGGACAACATCAAGTGCACTAACATCCATGTTATAGGCGTCCCAGAAGGAGTAGAGTGAGACAAGGGGGCAGAGAATCTATTTCAAGAAATAATAGATGAAAACTTCCCTAACCTAAGGAAGGAAACAGACATCCAGGTATAGGATGCACAGAGAGCCCCAAACAAGATAAACCCAAAGAGGCCCACACCAAGACACATCATAATCAAAATGTCCAGAATTAAAGAGAGAATCCTAAAAGCCGCAAGAGAATGTCAAGTTACATACAAAGGACACCTCATAAGGCTATCAGCTGACTTCTCAGCAGAAACCTTACAGGCTAGAAGAGAAAGGCACGATATATTTAAAGTGCTAAAAGGAAAAAACTTACAGCCAAGAATACTCTACCCAGCAAGGTTATCATTCAAAATGGAAGGAGAGATCAAAATGTTCCCAGACAAGCAAAAATTAAAGGAGTTTGTCACCAAGAAACCAGTGCTACAAGAAATGTTAAAGGGACTGATTTAAGGGGAAAAGAGAAGACCACAAATAGGAAAAATTATTTATTTCCATGATAAGAACGTAATGGATATAAATGCACAAAAAAGAGGTTAGATATGATATCAAAAACATGAGGGAGGAGGGGAGTTAAAGAGTACAGCTTTCAGACAGAGGTCAAACTAAAGTGACCATCAATTCTGTATAGAAGAAGAAAGGAACAGAGAAGGACTACTAAAACACTGAGAAAAAAAAAAAAGTTAAAAAATGGCAGTAAGTACATACTTATCAATAGCTACTTTAAACGTCAATGGACTAAATGCTCCAATTAAAAGGCATAGGGTGGCTGATTGGATAAAAACAAGACCCATATATATGCTGCATACAAGAGACACACTTCAGACCTAAAGACACTCACAAACTGAAAGTGAAGGGATGGAAAAAGATACTCCACGCAAATGGCAATGAAAAGAAAGCTGGGGGAGCAGTACTCATATCAGACAAAATAGACTTTAAAACAAAAACTGTAAAAAGAGACAAAGAAGGGCATTACATAATGATCAAGGGAACAATCCAACAAGAGGATATAACACTTGTAAGTATCTATGCATCCAATGTAGGTGCACCTAAATATATAAAGCAATTATTAACAGACATAAAAACAGAAATAGACAGTAACACAATAATAATAGGGGACTTTAACACTCCACTTACACCAACGGCTAGATCATCCAAACAGAAGATCAATAAGGAAAGACTGGCCTTAAATGACACACTACAACAGACGGACCTAGTAGATATATACAGAGCATTCCATTCAAAAACCGAAGAATACACGTTCTTTTCAAAGGCACATGGAACATTCTCCAGGATTGATCACATATTAGGCCACAAAACAAGTCTCCATAAATTTAAGAAGATTGAAATAATACCAAGCATCTTTTCTGACCACAACTGTATATAAAACTAGAAATCAACTATAGGAAGAAAATCAGAAAAGCCACAAATACGTGGAGATTAAATAAAATGCTACTAAACAATGACTGGGTCAATGAAGAAATCAAAGAAGAAATCAAAAAATACCTGGAGACAAATAAAAATGAAAATACGACATGCCAGAACTTATGGGATACAGCAAAAGCGGTTCTAAGAGGGAAGTTTATAGCAATACAGGCCTATCTCGACCAACAAGAAAAATCTCAAATAAACAATCTAAAAATGCACCTAAAGGAACTGGAAAAAGAAGAACAAACCAAGCCCAAAATAAGTAGAAGAAGGGAAATAATAAAAATGAGAGCAGAAATAAATGAAATAGAGACCAAAAGAACAACAGAAAAAATTAATAAAACCAAGAGCTGGTTCTTTGAAAAGATCAACAAAATTGACAAACCTTTAGCTAGACTCACCAAGAAAAAAAGAGAGAAGGCACAAATAAGTAAAATCAGAAATGAAAGAGGAGAGATTACAACAGACACCTCAGAAATACAAAAGATTATAAGAGAATACTATGAAAAGCTATATGGCAACCAATTCGACAATCTGGAAGAAATGGATAAATTCTTAGAATCATACAACTTTCCAAAACTGGATCAAGAAGAAGTAGAGAATTTGAATAGACCAATCACCAGTAAGGAGATCGAAACAGTAATCACAAACCTCCCCAAAAATAAAAGTCCAGGACCAGACGGCTTCCCTGGTGAATTCTACCAAACATTCAAAGAAGACTTAATACCTAACCTTCTCAAACTCTTCCAAAAAATTGAGGAGTGGGGGAAGCTCCCTAACTCATTCTATGAAGCTGACATTACCCTGATACCAAAACCAGACAAGGACAACACAAAAAAAGAAAATTACAGGACAATATCACTGATGAACATCGATGCGAAAATCCTCAACAAAATACCCACAAATCACATACAACAATACGTTAAAAAGATTATACACCATGATCAAGTGGGATTTATTCCAGGTATGCAGGGATGGTTTAACATTCGCAAATCAATCAACGTGATACACCACATTAATAAAATGAAGAATAAAAATCACATGATCATCTCAATAGATGCAGAGAAAGCATTTGACAAGATACAGCATCCATTTATGATAAAAACTCTGAATAAAATGGGGATAGAAGGAAAGTACCTCAACATAATAAAGACCATATATGAGAAACCCACAGCTAATATCATCCTCAATGGTAAAAAACTGAAAGCCATCCCTCTAAGAACAGGAACCAGACAAGGATGCCCACTGTCACCACTCCTATTTAACATAGTACTGGAAGTCCTAGCCAGAGCAATCAGGCAAGAGAAAGAAAGAAAAGGGATCCAAATTGGAAAGGAAGAAGTGAAACTGTCACTATTTGCAGATGACATGATTTTATATATAGAAAACCCTAAAGAATCCACCAGAAAACTTTTAGAAGTAATAAACGAATATGGTAAAGTTGCAGGATACAAAAATCAGTTGCATTTCTGTACACTAACAACGAAGCAGAAAGAGAAATTAAGAATACAATCCCATTTACAACTGCAACAAAAAGAATAAAATACCTAGGAATAAACTTAACCAAAGAGGTGAAAGATCTGTACACAGAAAACTATAAAACATTTCTGAAAGAAATTGAAGAAGACACAAAGAAATGGAAAGATATTCCGTGCTCTTGGATTGGAAGAATTAACATAGTTAAGATGTCCATACTTCCTAAAGCAATCTATAGATTCAATGCAATCCCTATCAAAGTTCCAGAAACATTTTTCACAGAAATAGAACAAAGAATCCTAAAATTTATATGGAACAATAAAAGACCCCGAATAGCTAAAGGAATTCTGAGAAAAAAGAACAAGGCTGGAGGTATCACACTCCCTGATTTCAAAATATACTACAAACCTATAGTAACCAAAACAGCATGGTATTGGCACAAAAACAGACACACAGATCACTGGAGTAGACTCGAAAGCCCAGAAATAATCCCACACATCTATGGACAGCTAATCTTTGACAAAGGAGCCAAGAACATACAATGGAGAAAAGAAAGTCTCTTCAACAAATGGTGTTGGGAAAACTGGATAGCCACATGCAAAAAAAATGAAAGTAGACCCTTACCTTACACCATACACAAAAATTAACTCCAAATGGATTAAAGACTTGAATGTAAGACCTGAAACTGTGAAACTTCTAGAAGAAAACATAGGCAGTACGCTCTTCGACATCAGTCTTAGCAACATCTTTTCAAGCACCATGTCTGACCGGGCAAGAGAAACAATAGAAAACATAAACAAATGGGACTACCTCAAACTAAAAAGCTTCTGCGCAGCAAAGGAAACCATCAACAAAACGAAAAGACAGCCTAACAATTGGGAGAAGATATTTGCAAACCATACATCTGATAAGGGCTTAATCTCCAAAATATATAAAGAACTCATGCATCTCAACAACAAAAAAACTACCAACCCAATTAAAAAATGGGCAAAACATCCCACTACTGGGAATCTATCCAACGCACCTGAAATCAACAATCCAAAGAGGCTTATGCACCCCTATGTTCATTGCAGCATTATTCACCATAGCCAAGAAGTGGAAGCAACCTAAGTGTCCCTCGACTGACGATTGGATTAAGAAAATGTGGTATATATATACAATGGAATACTACTCAGCCATAAAAATAGACAAAATCGTCCCATTTGCAACAACATGGATGGGCCTGGAGAGTATTATGTTAAGTGAAATAAGCCAGAAAGAGAAAGACAAACACTGCATGATCTCACTCATATGTGGAATATAAACCAACACATGGACAGAGAAACCTGGACTGTGGTTCCCGGGGGCGGGGGGGGGGGGGGGGGGGGAACAAGGGGTGAAGGGAGTCATATATGTGGTGATGGACAAACAAAAATGTACAACCCAAAATTTCACAATGTTAGAATCCATTAAAACATCAATAAAAAAAAAAAAAAAAAAAAGGGCAAAAGACCTGAACAGACATTTCTCCAAAGAAGATATACAGATGGCCAACAGACACATGAAAAGATGTTCAAAATCACTAACTATCAGGGAAATGCAAATCAAAACTACAATGAGATATCACCTCACGCCCGTCAGAATGGCTATAATTAACAAGACAGGAAACAACATGTGTTGGAGAGGATGTGGAGAGAAGGGAACTCTCATACACTGCTGGTGGGAGTGCAAACTGGTGCAGCCACTATGGAAAACAGTATGGAGATTCCTCAAAAAATCAACGATAGAACTACCATATGATCCAGCTATTCCACTGTTGGGTATTTATCCAAAGAACTTGAAAACACCAATTTGTAAAGGTACATGCACCCCCGTGTTCATTGCAGCGTTATTCACAATAGCCAAGACTCGGAAGCAACCTAAGTGCCCATCAAGGGACGAATGGATAAAGAAGATGTGGTATATATACACAATGGACTACTACTCAGCCATAAGAAATGATGAAATCCAGGCATTTGTGACAACATGGATGGACATTGAGGGTATCATGCAAAGTGAAATAAGTCAGAGGGAGAAGGTC
The DNA here is from genome assembly GCF_057802395.1 of Ceratotherium simum simum. Lineage (NCBI taxonomy): Eukaryota > Metazoa > Chordata > Mammalia > Perissodactyla > Rhinocerotidae > Ceratotherium > Ceratotherium simum. The sequence goes on along the minus strand of NC_141903.1, from coordinate 74,345,699 downwards.
AAATACCGTATGATTTCCTTCATTAAGTAGTAGATGATAACAACAATAAACAAACACATAGAGACAGAGATTGGATTGGTGGTTACCAGAGGGGAAGGGGGGAGGGAGGAGGGTGAAAGGGATAATTCGGTACTTGTGTGTGGTGATGGGTTGTAATTAGTATTTTGGTGGTGAACATGATGTAATCTATGCAGAAATAGAAGTATAATGATGTACATCTGAAATTTTTACAATGTTATAAACCAATGTTACTGCAATAAACAAAAAATTAAAAAAAAAATGCATTGCAATCTAATGTGTATCTGTGCATACACATATCTTAAACAAAATCTTCTTTACTTACCCCTAATACTTGCTTTGATATTTTCTATTCTACTCTATTCTATTTGTTTTCCTTTCTTCTTCTTTTTTTTAATGCTGCCCACAGCCTCTAAGATGATTTCAGTACCTGCATTTTGGCTTAGAGATTTTTGATTAAAGAGAACTTTGCCATCATTTTGTAGAACCATCTGCAAAGATATGACTGATAAATCCAGAAGAGATGTTCTTTGAGAAAGGGTAAAAAAAAGAAAAGCAAAAAATCAAGGATTGGCATGAGGACTACTAACAGTATGTAGGAGAAAGGCCAAAGAAGATAAAGAAGGTGGGATCAGAGATAGAGAAAAACAGTATCAAAGAGGATGATGTTGCAAAAAGGAATGGGTAGTCAACAAAAGGTTTTTTTCAATTCATGTCTTTGCCTCTACTGCAGTACTTCTCAAAGTGTAGTCCAAGACTAATTTAAACAGAATTACCCAAGCCATCTGTTAAAAATTCAAATACCTGGGCTTCATCCCAGGCTTAGTGAACTAAACTCTCTGGATGTGGGTCCTGGAATGGGCAATTTATAAGTTTCTCAAGGCATTCTTTTCACCAAGTATTTTTATCCCAGTGCCTTTCACAAACCAGCTTTCAAAATGGTACTTTCCGGGAACATACAATCTCACTTCACACACTAGATGTATTCCTGAAAAGCTGCTAAGTGAATACTTGCACATGAGTACTTGTATACCAAATCATTATTCCCCTAAAGACTACCATGATTAATTTCAGAATTATGTTCACCCAGAAGGAAATAAACACGTTTCTGGAGCACTCAGCCTTTAAACAAACATTCTTTATCCATCTAATTTTTCTGTAGTATTTATGCAAATGGTTGGCCAAATGGGCTTATAATCCTCATTATCTTTATTCAGTTTTAAAGTACATGTATTTAAAAATTCAATATAATGTTAACACATTTCATTTTGATTTTGAACTGATTTCATTGGTCCTAACTGGTTAGGTACCACAATCAAGTGGCATTTAGCAGAACTCAGGCAGGAAGTGCCACAGGGAGATGGTTTTCAGAAAATACAAAAACTGAAGTTTGTGATTTGGACTCTAACAGCAAAGATATCCCTTTATGTAGTAAGCTCTGCTAACAAAAATATTTGTCAATTTATTACCAATTGTATGAGAGGTGAATCGATTCTATTTTAAGATCGGAATCATAGCTAACAACAATAACAAAAACTACAACTACAAATAGCTAACATTTATTCACTTACTTCTTATCAGGCCCTGTTCTAAATCCTTTAAATGGATTAACTCATTTCATCTTCACAACAAGCCTGTGAAGTAAGTACCATTTTAGACCTCATTTTCCGGATAATGTAGCTAAGGTACAGAGAGTTGTGTAACTTTCCTGAGGTCTCACAGCTAGAAATAGGAGCTAAGAGTCAAACCAGGTAGCCGGTCTCTAGAGTCTGTACTCAAAGGTAGTGTGCTACACTGTGATTGTAAGAAAGTCTCAGATGTTGAAGTAGTTAGCTGTCACTGTAGAGACAAAGTCTTGCTGTTTATATTCGGGGATTTTTTTTTTCTTCTGTTCTTTATACAATTGATTTCAAGATAACTTGGCTCTATCTTGGATCCCTGCTCAGTTTAGTTTAGTTATTAGATCTCATTATAATGCACTTTATATATGATAGGAATACCCAAAATAGCATAAAGATGGGAATTCAGTATTACATTATACATAAAAATAGAAATCTATTTTTAAAAAATACTTAATTCTGTATATAAGGGCAGGATAGCATAACAGTTTAGAGCTGTGCTTCTCAAATTTTAATGTACCAATAACCTGGGAATCTTGTTTAAAAATGCAGATTTTCAGCAGGTCTGGGGTGGGGCCTGAGATTCTGTATTTCTAACAAGTTCCCAGGTCAAGGTGATACTGCTGGACTACACTTTGAGAGCAAGGGCATAGAGTGTGACCTCTGGAGTCACACCTATTGTGTTTGAATCCCAGCTCTATTACTTCTGTAACCTTCTCTTGTGTGCCTCCACCACATCTGTAAAATAGTGAGATCATTCAAGGGTTGCTATGAAGGTTATGTGAGATAATCCATGGATAGTACTTAGAATAGTCGCTGGCATATAGAAAGCACTCAATAAATATTATCTCTTAATATATAGAAACTATTAAAAGCATATATTGTATCCCATTAGAAAGCCATTTACAGAATTGACTGACATAGCAGAAACACTAAATAAAATTTCATCATTCTTTTCCAGGCAGTCACTAGAACATCACTGTACACTGAAGGACATTAAATACATAAGTTAGATCCACTACCCAGCTTTATTAAATACATAAATCTAAGACTGTTCTAAATGAGTTTGCATGAAGTTGGCTTGGCATATAATATTTAAAGAGAATATTTTTTTTCTCTGCCAGAAAACTTTTTTATACTGCAAATATACAGTGAGTTCCAATTCATTTATTTGAATAGCTTCCTCTGAATTTAGAAACAGCCATTTTTGTTTAAAAAATTTCACTTTTATCAAATAGAAATCAGAACTACTATTAGTATGAACAATAATACTGATTTAAAAAATTTCTTCAAACAAAGGCACTAATATAGTTTAAAGATTTTATTTATTTATTTTTCCCCCAAAGCCCCAGTACATAGTTGTCTGTCATAGCTGCACATCCTTCGCTAGTTGCTGTATGTGGGACACGGCCTCAGCATGGCTGGAGGAGTGGTGCCTCGGTGCGCACCCGGGATCCGAACCCGGGCCGCCGGCAGCGGAGAGCACGCACTTAACCGCTAAGCCACGGGGCCGGCCCCGCTAATATAGTTTAAATAAGCTTGGAGGATTTAGCAAAAACCTTCACAGACAAGTGTACACATTTTCAAACCATGATACAATGCAGCATAATTAGCTCTTGCTATTGAGGACTAGGGCTTAGAAAAAATATTATTTGTCAGAATTGTGATGATTTAATAATGATGTGATATGGGAGGGTCCAGTGGACAGGAAAGGTAAAGTTAGGACCAGAAATGAAGATAAAATTTCACAGCATCATCCCAAATGTAAACTATTAGAATTTTTTCAAATTCAACACTACTTGAAAAATAAAGAAATAGAAGGAATGGAATGGAGTACATCAGAAAAGAAAGATTAATGTTTGGCCAGTCATTGATAAAAACCAGGAAGGGTAAAACCTGGTAGTTCAGTCAAGGAGGAGATGAAAGCTATGAAGTATTTTGAGTTGGTCAGTATCTTTACGAGTCAGCAAGAAAAGATCAATACATAATTTGCTTCTCTTTTCATCTTCTATTTCTGTAACACAGGTGATGAAAACAACAACTATGAGAAAGATTCTAATACATTTATTTTTCTAAATTAAAATGAGATCCAGCATAGGCAGTGCAGACTTGCCCTGTAAGATCATGACAGGTAAGAATCAAGGAAAAAGGAGGAATCTGGGGGAGTAGATTATTTGCTCCCTCCTCTCCTCCCTTTCTCTCTTGCCCTGCAGAATGCTCCTGGCTGCTTCTTTAATGTCCAGTGTGGTACTGGAAATTTTTTTTAACACACATCACAACATATAGGATTTTACTTTACATGTTACTTTCTATAACAAGTGTTATTTTAAAAAACAAGACTTTAGGGGCTGGCCAGGTGGCGTAGTGGTTGAGTTTGCTCCGCTTCGGCAGCTCGAGGTTCACGGGTTCAGATCCCGGGCGCGACCTATGCACTGCTCATCAAGCCATGCTGTGTTGGCATCCCATATACAAAACAGAGGAAGATGGGCAGAGATTTTAGCTCAGGCCCAATCTTCCTTAGCAAAAAGAGGATTGGCAACGGATGTTAGCTCAGGGCTAATCTTGCTCACAAAAAAAACCAAAAACAAAAAAACCAAGATTTTACCCTAAAAATACCTGCAAAGAAGTGCTTAAAGGAGTGCCATATGGAAGTTTTTAAGGGAGGATTTATCTATACTCAACTATATTGAATAAGGATTCTTAAAATGAAATAATTATCAGGTTTAACTTGTACTTTTAGTTAAAAAAAAATCAATTGTGGGAATTGTGATTCTTAATATCTATAGAGGTGATAACCAACAAGATCAAATGGTTAGGATTAGAGGTACAAGAAGAATAGAGCGTGAACAGAATTACATCAACATCATGTCTTGTTTGGGTTTATATTGGTCTGAATCAAATTTTTGAAAAACAGAAATTTACTGAAATGCCTGAGCTAACTTTTTCCACTTATAAGGCAGGTATTAGCTGTCTCTCAACACCAGAGAAGCAAGGAATGCCACTTCAGTGTGACCTATTTATGCCTCTCAGATTTATCATATGCATTTTTTAATGACCCCAAACCAAAGGAAATGTAGAAACCTATTTGAAAATCTGACATTAAGGTTGTGACACCAACCAAAACAATAAGAGAATTTAAAGTTAAACTGACACACAATCCCCAAATCAGTCTGTTACACTCCTAATTTAAAAACCAGTTACTATGTGAAATAGTGATGGCATGTCAGCCTCTGCTTTGAAACTCCTGAATTTTGTCATTTGGTGTTTGTGTCACAACCTCAATATTATTTAAATATACTTTTTAATATCTATTATTTAAAAAATATCTTTGAATTGAAGATACTCCTAAAGCTTTGAAGAAGCCAACCTCAAAGCACTCTATTCCTAGCATGCCACTTTTATTAGAAGTGGTGCATAAAACATTTGCTGTTGACAAATCTAATTCATTAAAAGGTGAGATGGATGCATTTTAAAATAACTGGCTGGCATCATTATCTGCAGTGCCTTTTATAAATTATTCTTCTTTTCCCTTTTGACTGAACTTGTCACAGTTCCCTTTCAGAGTCTGAGTGTTATGCCTTATAGTCAATACTTTCAACATGTTTAGACAAGTCATAAGTTAAACAAGCAGTGGTACTTTATTTTCTAGAAATGAGAAAGGGTAGCAGAAATATCTACAGATTATTTCATTCAATTCATTGATTTTTAACTAAAGACAAGTAAAGTTAGTAGTGGTTTCATCCCACACAAAGGATTTAAAAATAAAACTATACTATTTGGGTAGAAGGGAGAATTTCAAAGAAAGGAACATAAAGAGAGATTCTGGCAGCCCTGCTGCACTGTTGTGCAGAAGACTTAGTTTAAAATTGAATTGTGCTTCCCCTGACATCGGAGATCAGGGACATCATAAGGTTGACAGCTGGCTGGCACACTAACTTCCTAAAGGAAAATGCTAACTGTATTTCTCTTAGAGGCCAAAGGAATAGAAGTACAGAAGTCTTCAAAGAAACTGAGTAGGCAGAGTACAAATTATTCAAAATAAGAAGAAAAACATTTCTTACCTAATTTTGTTTCAGAAGACTCTAAGAATGAGCTGGTCTTCTAATTCTAAGTAGGTGGAAAATTATTTCCTTCTGAGTTGTCAGTAGGGAGCTGCCTTTTCTTTAGTATCTTCAGCAGAGTTATTTCCAAAATATACAAAATGCACCTATAAAATAATTAGATAAAATTTTATCACTGCCACAATGGAGGGGGCATAGTCACATTAGTTGTCTACATTGGTAGTGACAGTACTATCATTAAGTTATGACATGCAGGCTTACACCAAGAGATGCTGGAAATATGGAAATACATAAAGAAATGCTGAAGTTGGGGTACCTAAGAAAAGCTTATTAACTAGATGATCCACAGATTATAGGCACATAAATAACAGAGGCACCCAGGAAAATGCATATTCAAAACATTCCTTTTATTTTCATTGATTTTTCAAATGTTCCTAAAGAAATGTAGATCATAGAGAGTAAAAGATGGTGGCACCACATAAAATGAGCAATGCTTTTCAATCCAATTACTTTTCTCCTGTTTAGTTACCAGTTGCCCCAGAATAGTTTATTAAAACCATCTTTTCCCCACTCTTCTGGGTTATCTTGTAAGACTCTGATTCAGTTGATCTGGGGTTGGGCCTGAGATTCTGTATTTCTGACAAGCTCCCAGGTAATGCCCCAATGTTGTCGGTCTATGGACTACACTTTCACTAGTAAGCTTCCACCAGTCTATTTGTCTTTCCCTGAACCCAAGTACACTGTTGTTATTCTTGGCTGTTGGCCCTTGTCTTTCCATAAATTTTAGGATCTTTTGTCAAGTATCTCCCTCCTCACCAAAACAGACAGGAATTTGATTGAGAGTGCATTGATCAAATTTGGCATCTGTAAAACGTCGAGTTTTCTAAGCCATGTGAATTGTATATCATTCCCCTTACTGAGGTCTTATTGTCACACAATAATGCTTTACTATTTTCCCCACGGGAGTTTTGCACATCTCGTTAGATGTACTCCCAGGCACTTCATATTTTGAATGTTAGTGTAAATAATATCTCTCTGCAAAAACTTTTTCATTTTTTGTTTATATATGTATTATTTGTATAATTTTTGTATATTGATATTTTTATCCAGGACATTTGCTAAAGTCTTATTTTTTTTTGTAGTTTTATATCATGTACAAATAATGAGTTTTACTTAATTCCAAAATCTACATTTTTTATTTCTTTATCGTGCCTTACTAAAAGAAAAGAAAAAAAAGTTAAATAATAAATGTATTATTTAATAGAAAGACTATTTTCTTATCTATAGTCAGCCAAACTGATCTCTTGGTTAGGCCTATGTCAACTAAAAAGTGATATGAAGAAGAATCCAAATGTTTCTTTTGATATTTATTTATTGTCCTCACACTTCTTAACTTTCCCTGGTGTCTGATAAACAAGTAGTTCAATGTTACTAACATCCATTATCCCAAGCTGACTTCTAGTAAGAAACAGAAAAAAACCCTCATGGACAACTTCGCCACTCTGGGAACTGAATCTGAACAAAAGGGGAAACAGGAATTATAATGAGGGAAATGGTTCAGTTCCATCTAAGAACTAAGGTGGAGATGCCAATGCTAGGAAGCCACAACAGAGATATAACACATCACCTATACTCCATAGCTGAATCACAAGATTTCTTGGAAAACCCATGAACAACTGAAATTGCTTTCTTGATGACAGTGTCAGCCTGCTCTAGGGCGAATTGCCTTTCTTGATAGCTTTCAGCCAATCTGTTAGACCAAAAGAAAAAAATTGAGACTTAACTGTTTCACAAAACTGTCCATGTTGTTAATATTGGTTACCCGAGGAAAGGTAAATGCGCACGATAGTGGAATGGAGGAAAGGGTAAAGAAAGAGAAGGAGGCAGTAAATAAAATAATAATAACCATTATAACAATGATAAAAACACAACAAATTGCGTCTTTAAAAATGTGTTCATAATCCACTACAAACAATAATTATGAAGAAATACAACAATGTAGAAAATGCTGAAATGGAGAAGTGAAAACAAAACCCAAGAGAGCACGTACACATTACATTGCAACCATTTTAAAAATATGTGCACAAAATTTTTGGTTAGGAAGATCAATCAGCGTATGTTTTCCCCCCTCTCCCTCCAGAGATTCCCTTAAAAAGATAATAAAAAAAAAGATGTGTGTTTGGGGTAGGGGAGAGGATGTAAACCTGTTGATGCAAATAATCCATAATCAATCTAAAAATCAAAATTGGGGTGAGTTTATTATAAGCCCGGGAGGACTACCCTAGGAGAACTTTTCCACCAAGGAAGGAAGCTCTCTGAAGAAGTGGGGTATACAGACTGGTTATATACCATCTTGGGACAAAGAGCATACATCACATATGACAGGAATATGTCTTACTACTGTCACGAGCAGGTCAGTGGTCACAAGGTGAGCACAGAAGTCGGTGATCATCAGTCAGTGGTTGCGAGATGAGTTAAAGCAGGTTAGTAATTAATCCTCAGTCTCTGGGAAGAAATGCTTATCCTTAAAGAAATGCTGATATGGGGGAGGTAACATCTCTATCTTTAAGGGCATCATTCTTGGCTTTGGAACATTGTAAATGTTTAAAGCACATGGACAATGCATGCTCAACAGGCCATGTCATGACTTTCTGGAAAAACAAGATCAGGCTGAATTAGCTTTAAGCCAAATGGCTTCCTTATATACTCCAATATATCCTACGACTTTTCATTTATTCATCCAACCCATACCAATGAAGAGATTGAGAGAGCATCACTACAAATCTGTACAAGGTAAGACAGATGAAAGAGCATTCACCGAAGAAACAAAGTAGGAAAAGCCAAACTCCAGAATGTGTGCAGAGAGCACTGCAATTAAAGGAATGACCTGATACCTCTGGCAAAAGTGTGGAGTAAGAAGGGAAGCTAAAATATGCAATCAGTTGAAGGTCTGTCCAAGAAACATTGAATCTCCCTCCCCTACCTTTTTATACAAGCAAGTACTTTGTTTTTTTCTTGTCCATAGTTAAATATCTGACTGTGAGTAAGAAAAAAAAAATGTAAATGGGAGAAGCATTGTGTTTAAAGAAATTAATTAACTGTCTAGAGAACTAGGAAAGGTAGCATGAGTATGGGTACCCCAAAGAAGTCTGCCTCATTCTGGTCTTTAGCTGACTTCCAGCATACTCATGGTTCCCCAGCTATTTACTCTAAAGCAAACTGTACCAGTCAAATCAGTGCCATCCAAATATAGTTTGCAGGCAGCTTTTTGATGTTTCTCTTTTCGAATAAGAATGCACAGCCAAGGACCACTGGGCATATGAAGAAAATCTTTTCTTCCACATTTGAGACCAGTGTAAAACAAAAATTTACCCCAAAGAAAACAGAGATAAATCAATTAATACAACATGTAAATTTTCCATCATCCTAAGAGAGTAAAGAAAAAATTATACATAATACAAGACCAGAAGCAGGATTCCTAGCTATGGCTGAGTGCGATCAGCAAATATTCTTCCAAAAAATAAATTATAGAGCTAGACAAAACCAACAAATCAGCCATATCAGCGCTCTAGAAATTGACCAAAGGAATATAATAATTTGAGAAGCATTTATATTTGAAAAACTGCTAATCTTTAGGTAAGAATACTAGGACCCTGTGGCCTTCTGGCCTGGAGCTACTCTTACCACCATCAACCACAACTCAGTCAGTATAGAGGTTCTTCCAGGGTGGAGAAGAGCATTAGGACTAGAAACATCTTTGCTGTGGTCAAAGGCAGCTCACTTGAGCTTGAGTGGTAGGTGATGTCCACGCCCAGCAGTGTTTCAGTGGAAGTGATGATCTTAGAAGTGGCCAAGCAGGGAGAGCCAACAGCTCTATTAGTCCAAGGTCATCATCATAACTGGGGCAAACGTATTCTTGGCTAAGGCTGAGTATATGGAATGGAGACCAGAGAGGAACATAGCTAGCCACACATTCCTGAGGCTGAATGATCACATATAGAGAGGAAATATGCAAGAGCCCAGCAGAAAGCAAAAGCACTGCACACTTGGAAACATTGTTAAAAATTCCTCACTAAACGCTTTCCTCTATCAATACAGAGATCCAGGAGCAGATGACAGACAACTTACCAGCTTGAAGTGTTTAAGCACACAGTGTCTAACCATCGGCTTATCATTTAAGCTACACAGACAAAGGGGCAAGTCCTAGGAAGGCAAATGTAAAACTCAAAACAAGAATCTTAAAAAAAAACAAAAAACAGATACATAGTGGCCACACATCACAGGGGAGATAGATGTTACTCATTTAGCATAGGCAAATTACTAAAAAAAGAAACAAGCAAATAAACAAAGCAACAACAACCACCTTTGGGGAGGAAAAAAATCAGAATCCAGAGTTGCTACAACATATGATTAAAATATCCAGCTTCAACAAGAAATTATGAGACATGCAAGGAAATAGGAAAAAGCAGTCAATAGAAATCATCTGAGTGTCCCTAGATGTTGGATTTAAACAGACAAAGACTTCAAAGCAACTATTATAAATACATTTAAAGAACCAAAGGTGACCATATTTAAAGAATAAAAGGAAAGTAAGACAACAATGAATAAAAAATAGAAATTCTCAATAAGGAGACAGAAATGTTTAAAAAGACCCAAAAGAAAATTTTGGAGCTGAAAAGTACAATAAATGAAAAGAAAATTCACTAAAGGGACTTGACAACAGATTCAAGATGACCTGAAGAAAGAATCAGTGAATTTAAGATAGATTAATATAAATTACCCATTCTGAAGAACAGAGAGAAAAAAGAATTTTTTAAAAATGAAGGATAAAGGGATACAAAAAAAAATGAAGAAATAAGGAACAAAAACATACCAAATTTGATGAAAAACATTACGCATCAAAGAAGTTCAACGAACCCCAAGTAGGACAAACATAAAGAGACTGATACCTAGACATAACATAATCAAACTACTGAAGGGCAAAGGTAAAGAGAAAAATCTTAAAAGCAGGAAGAGAAAACTAACTCATCACATACAGGTGAGCATCAATGAAACAAAGGAGGTCAGAAATCAGTGGAATGAGAAATTCATAGTGCTGAAAGAAAAAATTGTCTACTAAATAGTCTATATCAAGAATAACTACCTTTTAAATTGTAGGCAAAATAAAACCATCACTTTTAAAACTGAAGATGAAATGAAGACTGAGAATTTGTTGCTAGCAGACTTGTCAAAGAAATACTAAAGGAAACCCTTCAAAGTGAAAGAAAATGACCCTGGATGGTAACTTAAGTCCAGCAGAAGAAATAAAGAGCTCCACAAATGGTAAATATGTGTGTTAATATAAAAGACTATAAAATATTATCTCATTTCTTTGCATTGAATTCTTTAAAAGACAGATTGCATGTAACAATGTATTCTTTAGTTTATAACATGTAGAGATTTAATACATATGACAATAATAGCAGAAAGGGGAGGAAGATATAGAACTATATTGAAACAAAGTTCCTATATTTTATCAAAATTAAGTTGCCATTAACTGGTTGGTATTAAGCTGGTTGTGGTAGATTAAGATGTAGATTGTATTCTCCAGAGCAAACACTATGAAAATAACTTTTAAAAAGGTAAAGTTACACCAGAAATTAAAATGTGCATACACTAAAAATATTTATTTAATACAAAGAAGGCAACCAAGGTAGAAGAAAGGAATAAAAAAGACAAGAGTCATGGGGCTGGCCCGGTGGCGCAAGCAGTTAAGTGTGTGCGCTCCGCTGCGGCGGCCCGGGGTTCACAGGTTCAGATCCTGGGCGTGCACCGACGCACTGCTTGGCAAGCCATGCTGTGGTGGCGTCCCATATAAAGTGGAGGAAGATGGGCATGGATGTTATCCCAGGGTCAGTCTTCCTCAACAAAAAGAGGAGGATTGGCAGATGTTAGCTCAGGGCTGATCCTCCACACACACAAAAAAAGACAAGAGTCATATGAAAAAAACAAAAAAGGAAAATGTAAACCCAACCATATCAATAAGTACATCAAATGTGAATGGTCTAAACACCTCAATCAAAAGGCAGAAATGGTAAGACTAGATGAAAAAGCAAGATCCAACCACATGTCTCATCTATAAGAGACGTATCTTATATTCAAAAACAAAAAGTAGATTAAAAGTAAAAGGATGGAAAAAGATATGCTATAAACAGTAACCCTAATAGAGCTGGAGTTACTGCACTAATAGTAGACAAAATAAGCTTTAAGAAATAGTATTTGAGAAAAACAAGATATTTCAAAATGATAGATGGGTTAATACATCAGAAAGATATAATACTTATAAATGTATATGCACCTAAAACAAAGCACAAAAATCAATGGAGCAAAAAATGACAGAACTGAAAGAAGAAATAGACCATCTGACAATTATAGCTGGATATTTCAATACTCTGCTCTCAGTAATTGATAGAATTAGACAGAAAATCAGCAAGAGTAAAGAAGATTTGAATACTGTCAACCTACTCAACCTAACTCTTATATAGACTACTCCACTCAATGATGCCAGAATACACATTTTTTTCAAACGCCAAAACACATTTTCCAAAATATACCATATGCTGGGTCATAAAACAATTCTCAATAAATTTAAAAGGAATGAGATAAAAAGTATATTCTACAAGTACAACAGAATTGAATTAGAAATCAACAGCAGAAAGAAAACTTGGAAAGTCTCCAAAATTTGGAAGTTAAAGAACATAGTTCTAAATAACAATAAGCCAAAAAACAAATCACAAAGGATATTAGAAAATATTTTTCACTGAATGACCGTGAAAATACAATGTGTCACATTTTATGGGATACATAAAAAGCAGTGTTTAGACGGAAATCTATAGCTTTAAACACCTAGTTCAAAAAAGAAGAAAGGTCTCAAATAGATACTTTAAGATTCAATTTTTGGACACTAGAAAAAGAAGAGCAAACCATATCCAAAGCAAGAAGAAACGCAACACAAAAGATGACAGCAGAAATAAATAAAAGAGAAAAGAGAAAAGCAATAGCAAAAATAAAGTCAAAAGTTAGTTCTTTGAAAAGATCAACAAGATTGCAAACCCTTAGCTAGACTCATCAAAAGAAAAAGAAAAAAGACACAAATTTCCAAAATAATGAATGAAAAAGATGTCACTACTGACCACACAAAAATCGAAAGGATTATAAGACAACACAGTGAACAACTTTATGCCAACAAACTAGACACACAGATGAAATGGACACATTCTTAGAAAGACATAATTGAGCAAGACTGACTTAAGAAGAGACGTGAAACTGAAAAGACTTAAAATAGGTAAAGAAATTGAATTAGTAATTCAAAATCTTCCCACAAGGATAAGCAAAGTCCCAACTTCACTGGCAAATTCTCTAAAATAAAAAAAATAATACCAACATTTCACAACTCCTTTCAAAAAACAGAGGAAAGAAACCTTCCTAACTCATTCTATGATGACAGTACGACCCTTATAAACCAAGCCAAACACACATACGACAAAAAAATAAAAATGCAGACCAAAGGCCTATATTAAAAAAGAAAGATCTAAAATCAATACCCTAACCTTCAACCTTAAGAAACTAGAAAAAGCAGAGCAAGCTAAACCCAAAGTTGATTCTTTGAAAAGAGGAACAAAATTGGCAAACCTTTAGCTAGACTGACAAAAAAAAAAAACCAGAGAGCGAGAGAAGACTCATACTACTAAAATTAGGAATGAAAGAGGGGATATTACTGACCTTACCAAAATAAAGAGATTATAAGGGGGATACTATAAACAATTGTATATCATCAACTCATATAACCTAGATGAAACAGACAAATTCCTAGAAAGACATAAAGTCTGAACTCAAAAAAGGTAAAAAAAAATATGAATAGACCTATAACAAGTAAGCAGATTGAATTAATAATCAAAAACTTTCCCACAAAGAGCTCAGGCCAAATGGCTTCATTGGTGAATTCTACTATAGATTTAAAGAAGAATTAACACCAATCCTTCACAAATTCTTCCATAAAACAGAAGAGAGAACAACTCCCAACTTATTCTCTGAGGCCAGTATTACCCTGACACCAAAACTAGCAAAAACATTACAAGAAAAGAAAACTATAGACCAATATCCCTTAAGAATATAGAGGCAAAAATACTCAACAAAATATTAGCAAATTGAATCTAGCAACTTATAAAAAGAATTCTAGGGGCTGGCCCGGTGACATAGTGGTTAAGTTCATGCACTCTGCTTCAGCAGCCCAGGGTTCGCCGGTTTGGATGCTGGGTGCAGACCTATGCACTGTTTATCAAGCCATGCTGTTGCAGGCATCCTACATATAAAGCAGAGGAAGATGGGCATGGGGTGTTAGCCCAGGGCCAACCTTCCTCAGCAAAAAGAGGAGGACTGGCAATGGATGTTAGCTCAGGGCTAATCTTCGCACACACACAAAAAAGAATTCTACATCATGATTAAGTAGGGTTTATCCCAGGAATGTAAAGTTGAATCAATACAGAAAAATGAGTCAAAGTAATATACCTTATTAATAGAATAAATGACAAAAACTACATGACAATCTAAATAGATGCAGAGAAGAACGTGTCAAAATCCAAAACGCTTTCCTGATAAAAACACTCAACAAAGTAGGAATGGAAGCGGATTTCATCAACCTGATAAAGGACATCTACCCAAAACCCACACCTGACATCATACTTAATGGTGAGATACTGAAAGTTTTGCCCTTAAGATCAGGTACAAGATAATAATGTCTATTTTTACCACATCTATTTAACATCGTACTGGAGGTTCTAGCCAGGACAATGAGGCAAGAAAAGTAAATAAAAAGCATCCATATTGGAAAGGAAGAAGTAAAACTACCTCTACTTATAGATGACATGATCTTGTATGTAGAAAATCATAAGGAATTCTAAAACAAACAAAACCCCCAAAGTTTTGGAGCTAGTAAATACATTCAACAAAGTTTGCAGGATACAAGATTAATAAACAAAAGTCAACTGTATTTCTATATACTAGCAATTAACAATTTGAAAATGAAATTAAGAAAACAATTCCATTTACAATAGCATCAAATAGAATAAAATATTTAGGAAAAAATCTAACAAGTGTAAGACCTGTCAACTGAAAACTACAAAACATCGCTGAAAGAAACTGAATTAGGCCTAAATAAATGAAAAGTCTATGTTTATGCATTGAAAGATTTAATATTGTTAAAGTGGCAATACTTCCCAAATTAATCTACAGATTCAATGCAATCTCTATCAAAATCCCAGGTATCTATTTTGCAGAAATTAACAAACTGACCTTAAAATTCATACAGAAATGCAAGGGACCCAGAATAGTCAAAACAGTCTTGAAAAAGAACAAAGTTAGAGAACTTACATTTCCCATTTTTCAAAACTTACCACAGAGCTACACTAATCAAGATCATGTGATAAGATAGGCATAAGGATAGACATGTAATCTATGGGATAAAACTGAGAGTCCAGAAATAAACTCATACAATGTTCAATTGATTTTGATGAGAGTTTCAAGAACATTCAATAGGGAAAGATTAGTCTTTTCAAGAAATGTTGCTGAGACAACTGGATACCAACAAGCTAAAGAATAAAGTCAGACTCTTTCATCAAAAGATATACAAATATTAACTTGAAATTGATCAAAGATCTAAACAAAGGCACTAAAATATCTAAAATTCTTAGAAGAAATCACAGGTATAAATCTTCTTGACCTTAGATGAGGCAATGGTCTCTTAGCTAAAACATCACAAGCAAAATCAACAAAAGAAAAAAATAGACTTCATCAAAATTAAAAACATTTGTGCTTCAAAGGACACCATCAATAAAATGACAAAACAACCCATGGAATGGGAGAAAATCTCCAAATCAAATACCTGAGAAGAGGATAGTATCCCAGAATCTATAAAAAACTATGATAGCTCAACAATAAAATGACAAATAAATCAATTTAAAAATGGCAAAGGATTTGAATAGACATTTCTCCAAAGAAAATATACAAATGGCCAATAAGAACATGAAATGATACTAAGCATCATTAGTTACTAGATAAATGCAAATTAAGACTACATGAGATACTACTTCACAACTCACTAGAATGGCTATAATCAAAACACAGACAATAACAAGTATTGGGGAGGATGTGGAGAAATTGAAACCCTCATACACTGCTAGTAGGAATGAAAAGGTCCCCACCTCCCCCCCCCAGCCCCCATCAGTGGGGATATTGCCTTAATAGCACTTTGCATTTTGTAATTATTGTTGTGATCTCTCCCATGAGACTGAAAGCACATGAAGATAGGGATTAGGTCTATTTCCCTCACCCAAGTATATCAGGGCACTTCTCATTCTGTGCTATCTGCAATCATTGATTTGCTCACCTGTCTCAACCACTAGACTATCATCATCTTAAGACAAGGACTGTGCCTTCTTTATTTTTGCATCCCAGTCCCTAGCATAGTGATTGACACAGAGGAAATACAAAGAAAAAGTTAAATAAGAGATCCCAAAGTGTGGTACACAGATCCCAGGGGAAGCCCCAATATTCTTTCGGGGGTTCGCAAGGTCAAAACTATTTTCATAATAATAAGACATTATATATCATTTCACTAGGTTGACATTTGCACTAACTTTCTCTGTTATGAGTCTGAAATGGGTCTCACTAGGCTAAAACCAAATGGTCCTCAGAGCTGCATTCCTTCCTGAAGGCTCTGAGGACAATCCATTGTTTCCTTGCATTTTCCGTCTTTTAAAGGCTGCTCTCATTCCTCGGCTTCTGGCCCACTTCCCCCATATTCTTGCTAGTTATGTGGGTTGAGTCCTTTTCATATTGCATCACTCTGAATTCCTCTTCTGCCTCTTTCTTCCACTTTTGAGAGCCACTGTGATGACACTGAACCCCCTTGGATAATATGGGATAATCTCACTATTTTAAGGTAAACTAAGTAGCAACTCCAATTCCCCTTTGCTATATAACATAACATATTCACAGGTTCCAGGGATTAGGATATAGGCATCTTTGAGGCACCTGCCTACCACAGTAGTCATATTTTTTCACCACTGCACAGTTGGAATAAAAAATAGTGCCAGGTTCATTTAATAACGTCCTTGATGAGGAGTAAAAATTAGTAATTTTATTAACTCAACCTTTGAGTATTCCACAGATTTTTTCAAAATCAACTAAATTGGGCTGTCATTTCAAGGAAAACATTAGACTGTATTTGTTGCCAATGATAAAATTAGAGCTTTCAAAGCAAAAATAAGAATTTTGGAAAATTTGTATACTGTCAGATGGACAGTTTCTCAATATTTTAACATTTTCCTGATGAAATTGCTGGTGATATTAATAAAGGAGATGTTTTGATATTGTATAATGAAATGTATTAAGATTTGAAAGATCAGCATACTTCAATGAGTCCATATTTTCCATATGACCAATGTATTGTGTAACAAAAAAATCATGTATTTATAAAAGACTCACTCAAAGTGCAAGATAGCTCAAGAGATGTTCAATTAACAGAGTATGAAAAGTTCATCGGTGTGGTTTCAGATGCTACATTGCAATTAAACTTTAAGAAACTGTCACTTGTTAAGTTCTGTATAGGATCAAAGAAAAACATTCACAATTATCTGAAAAGGCCACTAAAATACTCCTTTCTTTTCCAACTACATCTATATGAGGTTGGATTTTGTTCACTTACTTTAACCAAAACAGCATGTCACAACAGACTGAATGAAGAAGCAGATCTGAGAACTCAGCCCTCTTCTATTAAAGAGACATTAAAGAGATTGCAAAAATATAAAATAATGCCACTCTTCCACTACAATTTGTGTTTTGGAAAATAGTTATTTTTTTTAAATGCTATTAATGTCTACACATAATGGCTTTATTATTGAATTACATATTTCTCATAATACTCAATTTTAATTTATAATATAATAAATACAAGTAGATGTAATTACATACATAAAAACTCTGTGAGGTCATCAGTAATTTTTAAGAGTGTAAAGGACTCCTGAAACCGAAAGTTGGAGAACTGCTGAGTTAGAGAAATTAGAAAGCCCCAGAAAGTGATGACCAGGTCAAGTCAATCAAAAGAATAAGCATAAGCGGCCTCAATGATACCAGGGTACAGAAGGCAACATAAAAACAGAGCCTAGGGCCGGCCCCGTGGCTTAGCGGTTAAGTGCGCGTGCTCCGCTGCTGGCGGCCCGGGGTTCGGATCCTGGGCGCGCATCGACACACCGCTTCTCCGGCCATGCTGAGGCCGCGTCCCACATACAGCAACTAGAAGGATGTGCAACTATAACATACAACTATTTACTGGGGCTTTGGGGAAAAAAAGGAGGAGGATTGGCAATAGATGTTAGCTCAGAGCCAGTCTTCCTCAGCAAAAAGAGGAGGATTAGCATGGATGTTAGCTCAGGGCTGATCTTCCTTACAAAAAAAAAAAAACAGAGCCTAGAAGGAGGGCCCCATTTGCAAACAGTCCCACTCCCAAACTGTCCCAGTCAAATTCCTGAATAGCAGAGGACAGAGCTCACCATTGAGGAGCTAAACTGCCCATAGGCATTTTTGAGGGCAGATATGAATATATGCTTGAAAAGGAAAGAATGATATATTTTAAAAAATCATAAAGAATATCATGTGATTATACACAAAACATGCATTTTAAAAATGAAAAATATTTGGTGAGCTGAAGTCTAAAAAAGCAAGAAAAATGAGTAAAGAATGTCATGACAATGAAGCACTGAACAATATCCACTGGAATTAGTAAAAATTAAGACTTCTTCAGGATAACGCTCCTCAAAAAGAGCTCTCATCACTCCTCAGTTTAAGTTAGGTAAACTCGAGACTTAAACTGTTGAACTAGCTGTGTGTCCCAAGGGAAAATGGACAGTCAATTCAGGTGCTGTGGCATAGCTGCTGACTGCTAGAAACAACTACAGTTGTACAACCTCCCTGACACTCAGTGGTCAGAATCAGGGAAGAGCTCTTTTCAGCAAATCTTAGTAAACAAAAAACGAAAGTGACAGAAAGGGCTATCATATTAACCAACTGGAAAACAGAGTAATTATGTGCCCCAAGCAGAGGAAACAAGAAGCCTTTCTCAAGAAGCATGATATAAAAGAAAGAGCCCTAAATTTAGACTCGTAAGATGGAGCTTCTGGTTCAAGTCACATGTTTCCAGAGTTATCTGGGCAAGTTAGATCACCTCTTTAGTCCTCATTTCCTCATGTAAGATAAGGAAGTTAGTCTAAATCTCTTGCTTTAAAATTCACCAGTGAGGGGCTGGCCCAGTGGTGTAGCGTTCCACTTCCACGCCTGGGGTTCGCTGGTTCAGATCCTGGGCGTGGACATACTCACTGCTCATCAAGCCACGCTGAGGCAGCCTCCTACATAGAAGAGCTACAACTCCACAGCTATGATACACACACCTACGCACTGGGGCTTTGGGGAGAAAAAAGAAAAAAAAAGAGGAAGATTGGCAACAGATGTTAGCGTAGGGCCAATCTCACCCCCCCCCCAAAAAAAAATTCAACAGTGATTCACAGTAACATTTTATATCCAAATCCTGAAGCCACATCTGAAACAAAAATGCAGGCTAGTACTCACCAAATTGATGGATCATGACCTGCCATTTGGAAAGCACTGAACTGATTGATCTCTACAATTGTTTATCAAAAACAACAAAAGGTAGGGGGAGACCTACACAACTATAATATCTTGATCTTTTTAACCACAGAGGTATCTTTGGTAAGAAGAGAAATGGACATTCAAGATTAGGCTAATATTCAAACTGGATACTAGCATTACTCAGCTATCTAAGATTGTGACATTAAATGGCTACCTGGATTTAGAAATTTAGACAGCAGTTTGTGTTTAACCACCTAATGTCAAAAAATCAGTTGATTAGCTAATGTTTGCATTTTTCAACTGTTATTTGGAACAGATCTCTTGATTCCTTAACCGTTCTCTGGCCAACAAAACTGTATTATAAAATATTAAGAACATGTGCCTCAAATGTTAATGTCAACGTCTGGCAGCAAGGAAGGCACTTTTCTTAGGGGAGGTGGGGACAGGCAATAAAATTCAAGAGTTGAAATTAAAACACACTTGTAAATTATACCGTGTGACTACTGTCAATTATTTTTACTAATAACTAATATTATATTGAGTACTGTGGCAACATGGGATTCCTCTAACAGATGACTTTGGCTCATGGATTCCCCATCAGCCTGGTTGAAGCTTTCTTAGAACAGTGCAGCAGTTTGACATTCTTCTTGCCCTCCTCTCCTTCCTTCCTCCCTACTCTCCTTCACAGGTTGTCTGACCTGCATTGAGGCCGGAAGGCACTTCTCTCCTCCTCTTGCTCGCTCTCCTTTATCATTCACAGGCAGTTTCCCCAGTAAACCTCCTGCACATCTGATCCTCTCTTGGCATCTGCTTCTCTGGGAATTTGCGTGAACAAAGTGCTCAAAAGTCCAGCCACCATTTTAAACTCAATACATCATTATTCCATTTAATCTTCACAAAATCCCTATGAAGAGATTATTAGTATTCCCATTTTATAAATGAGAAAACAGACATTCAAACCAGAAAAGTAACTTTCCAAGCATCACACAACCAGTGATAGAGCTAGGATCTGAACTCAAGTCTGTTTGATTTCACAGTTGGAGTGGCAGACCTTATTGTAAAGCAATTAGACTTTATTAAACAATAACAACAACAAAAACTAGACAGATCCCTAATAAAATTTTTATGATGCCTCTGTTTGCTTTCACACATTATTACATTTAATCCTAACAAATCCATGAAATTGATATTACCATTTTACAGATGAAGAAATTGAGGCTCAAAGAATTCAAGTAACTTCTTCAAAATCATATTATGTAAGTTCATGAGCTCATACTGAGGTCTTCTCTGAATTCAGCTATTTTACATTATACTGCTTTGCCTAATTAGTCAAAATGACAATTGTCTTTTTTTGTTTTAGATAATTTTCTCGAGAACTCATTCAGCAAAGAATCCCCCAAATGATTTAAACAGCTATATATGTTCATTCTATCTCTCTATGGGTATGTGTGTATACACGTATATTATAGATACTATACTAGCAATTTAGAATATTTCCTAAATTCCTAAATATTTCCTACAGAGCCACCTCTCTCCTTGTCTATTTGTATTTTAACCAAAGTTTACAGGGAACTAGCGGAGCCGTTTCAAAATCCTGTCTCTAAAAACTTTTCAGCAGTTGAGGCTGCAGGGCAGTATTCTCTTCCCACTTCCTGAGGCTTTTGAACATAATTACCCTGACTTTTACCTCTGCCTCCTGACTCAACCGCAGTCTTTGAGTTCACCACTCAAAAACTTCCCTTAACCAGTCACCTCATGAGGTGAGTCAGAAGCCTGCAGAATCACCACTTCTAATAACCAAACCCTGGTTGTTTCCGAGCCTTAAAAGGACACAGCCTAGCAGCAGTGTGCATTA
The DNA here is from genome assembly GCF_057802395.1 of Ceratotherium simum simum. Taxonomy (NCBI): domain Eukaryota; kingdom Metazoa; phylum Chordata; class Mammalia; order Perissodactyla; family Rhinocerotidae; genus Ceratotherium; species Ceratotherium simum. The sequence goes on along the minus strand of NC_141903.1, from coordinate 74,324,466 downwards.
TGACTGGCAGAGCCAGATGTTGAGCAGCCTGGAAGTAACTCAGCAGTATTCAAATACTGGAAGGGGATGGATTTTCATTGTTGTTCTTTTGTTTTTCTATAGAGAAGGCCTTGTGGAAGGTCATGGAGTAGAAAGTGGTGATCCTGGGGGACCCGGGCCAGGCAGGGCAGGTAGAGGAGGCAGATCCAGGTCTGATCCCACCATGGGGAGGGGAGGGTCTTGGAGCCACTCCTGGGAGGGGAGAGCCCAAGGATCCCCTACACAGTCCATTCATTCTGTGACTACAGATGCGGAAACTGAGGGTGAGAGAGAGGAAGGTGGTTGTTCAGGGTCACAGACATCAGGAAGGGGTAGGAGCCACGGAGAAGACAGCAAGAAGAGGCAGGAAGACCTCCTAGCTGGAGGGAGCCCCAAGAACCCCTCTGCCATCACAGCTTGGTGCCAGCGCCCAGCCCTTGGGGGCTGGGCATCAAACAGTGTACTTGTGGACCAGTCACCATGTGAGTCCATGTCCCCTCAGGGTGGAGGCCCAGAAACAGGAGGCTCAGAGTCCCCTCCCACCTCTGGGCCAGCCTGAGCTCCGAGTCACAGCTATAGGTTCACTAGGAGGAGAGGGGTGCTCCCAGCCAGGAGAGGACCCAGCTAGGAGTGGCAGTGGGCAAGTGCTCAACTGGGCTTGGAGTGGAATTATGGGCAATTTTTCATTTCTTTTTCTTTTTGGCTTATGCGTATATTCTTACATTTCGGTAACAAATGGGTATTATTTCCATAACAAAGAAATCAAATGCCAACTCTACCCTCCACCCCTTCCTGATTATACACACAAATCACTGCTTATTGTGTAAAGCCTAACATCTTTAACATGACCACACTGTTATCCACAGTTTGCCCTGAACTCAGCTTTACCCTTTTTACTTTTATTATTAGCCTTCACCATCCTACATATCCAAAGTGAAGTAGTCACTATTCTCTTCTCCGTCACCTTTGCATCCTCCAATGGAACAATCTTTCCTCTTGTCCCTCTGCCCAAATCCTCACCATCCTTTAAGGCCCAAACACAGCATTACCTTGTTCACGAAGTCTTGCCTCATCTGTCCTCCTGGAAGCAAAATTTATGTTCTCTGTGTTCCCATCATGATTTATCTTCAATGATCGTATGTAAATTGTCCTTTAGATAATAACTACTTGTGTATATAACTTTATCTTTCCTAAAAAACTACAAGTGAAAAGATTTTTTACCTTTGGCTAATTCATAAAGCATTTTTATATCCACCAATCATCCTTTATTCTCACAAGATTGGAGGGAAAAACAGTATTTATTTAATGGCAACTGTGTGTCAGGCAGTATGTTTGAGGCTTTACATTTATCATCTCACTTAACCCTCACAGCAGTCTGGTGGATCCATTTTACATATGAAAACATAAGCTCACAACGGTTCAGTGACTCATTAGGGTCATAAGTTGGCAAAAAGCAGGACTGAGATTTTTTTTTAACTCTGGTCTTGTTCTTTCCACTACAAAAACATGATTGTACATTTGCCAATGTAGAAGACACCAATACATGTAAAACTCTAATCATGAAGGAAGACACCAATACATGTAAAACTCAAAAGTAGAACCGCTATATTCAGATAATACTTGGGAGTCAACTAAAGTCAGAGGATTTTAGAGCTAGAAGGGACCTTATAGGTCATCTAATCCAACCCCTATATGTTATAGATGAGAAATATGAACCTCAGAAATAAATTTCCCGTGTACACAGCTAGTTAGTAGATGAGACAGCATTAAAATCCAACTGGAGGCAGTATGGCAAAGTAGTTAAGATTATGGCCTCTGAAGTCAGCATTGGTTCAAATCACAGCTCTGATATTTAACAACTGCGTGTAACCAAGGACAATTTACAAAGCTTATCTTTGCTTCAGTTTTCTCATTTGTAAAAGGAGGATAATACTTACCCTATGGGGCTGTGAGGACTAAAACATAACACTGCATAGGAGAGAGTAAACAACAATATATATTAGACATTCTCTTATCTCCTGTCTCACTGTCCAGTCTTCTTTGGAGGATACCACACTGCCTTTTATGGATGAGTGTGGAGTGGACATTACATTTCAGGGTCAAAGTGAGTAACGATAAATAAGTATGCATCTATTTATGCGGTTAGTCCCTTTTTAAAACACACATGTACAGATATTTCTCTGTGGATAAATAACATTTTAAAAATGAATTGTTCATTCAATAAGTGTTTGTCGAGCCCCTTACTACATGCCAGGCACAGTGCTAGATGCTGGGTATGAGACAGTGAACAAAACAGATATCATCTCAACCCTCACAAGCACTGAAATTTGACTGAAAACAAAATATCCCTGAGATCTACCTATGGGATGTGCAAAGATCTTTCACATAGTTAAGTCAATACAATGTAATGAAATGCACACTAGTATTTGAGACTAGCTATACATATATACTTGTGTCTTTTTGTAAAACAGGATATTCTTTAGAAGTACGTTCTATGTCATTTCTAATATTGATCTAGTATTGGTCATTTCAACTAGAGTTTAGTAAATTCCCTGACAATCAGGCTATTTCTATTTCTCTACATAAAACAGAATATTGGAGTGGGTAGGTTTATTTAAGCATACTCCTTTAAAATGTGTGATAATCACCATCTGTCTGAGGGTTACATGAGCGGAATAGAACAGTTTTGCTAATAACCAGTAAGTAATAACAATTCCTTACAAGGCATTACAATGTTCAATTTTATGAATTTGTGCTCATTCACTCACTTCCTCTCTTTCTCCACACACACGAATATATATGCATATAAATGTGTGTGTGTGAAAAGCTGCCTAAAGAGATAGCTGACACTCTGGACTTAGAGTCACCACTATACTGATGATCTCTAGATTGCTTGTATTAGTTTGAGTTATAATGATAAAACTGGCCAAGGATCAACACAGAAAAGAAACTGGATTATTGATATGTCAAAATTACCTTATGGTGATTCCTTAAATCTCTAACACATTTCTTAATCCTTAAAACATTAACCTAAGGAATTAATTCCTTAACACATTCCTTAAATCTCTTTATACTCAAGTTTTGCTATCCGTTTGGTTTCTGAATGTGACATACTATCTATCCAATTTTACCTGAGAGTAAAAAGAATGATTCTGTTGTGGTTATTTATGAGAGGAAGTATAAAGCACCGTAAAAAGAGCCAAAGTTTGGAGTCAGGTAGACTGGGTTCAAACCTCAATTGTGCCATTTAATTGTATAATCTGTGGGAACATCTTTGAGTCTCAGACTAAAATGTTTGCATAATAAGGATAATATGACTTTTCTTGTAGAACTGTGGTAAGTTTTAAAAAAGTAATGAATGTAAAGTGCCTGGCAGACAGTAGCTATTTGTGGTTAGTGTTAGGGGCTGGCTATGTTCATTTGAAAGGAGATACCGCAAATCAAGAGCAATGATACAAAAAATCACTGCCTGTCTAAAAACTAGTTCCTATATAGAAACATGTAACCTCCCTTAAATTATTTACAAACCTTTCAATTGGAGAAATAAAGAAAAAACATAAGATTCAAAAAACTGGCAAAATTGGGACCAAATGAGGAGATTATAAATGTTTGTTGAATTATTAACAAAGAGATTAGAAGATCAATGTGCTGTCCTAAACATGTTTGCGTTACTCTCCAAAGGTAACATCAGGGGCCTTGAAGGAACATACTGCATTTTTCTTTATGGTAGAGTAATCCCTATAACTCTTTTTGGAACTGGTTGTTTTGAAAAAAATCAATCAGCTACCTTTTACGTGGAAAAAAGATGATTCTTTAAATACAAGGTGGTGAATGAAAAACTACTTACCTGAAGAAACTGCATTACAGAAGGAAGAGAAGTAGCCCTGGTTCACTACATCACATCTTTCAAATCTTTGGCTGAATGAGCAACTTTCCTCATTCTATCCCTTCATCGTCAGCAATGTCGCGTTAAGACTATTCTGGTTACCTAAGACCTCCATCCAAAATGCTCCTGAATCTTTCATTACTGAGGAAGCCTGGGGCAGAACAGGGGCACTCCTTTATGAAAGCACACCTACATCCTGATTACTGGTTTCCAAAAGGTGAAACGTGCATCTAAAGTCCATGCATGAAATTTTAAGCTTGTTCTCACAAGCTCACTTAGCTCATAGCAGCCAGGATAACAAAGACCATCCTCACCCAATTCAAACTGCGGCGGGAATGTTGATGAAGTCTAAATCGGGAACGACCCCCTCATCCCACTTCCAAAATTTTTGGAAAAGGTGTTCACTTCAGCCGACTGCCTGCCTCCCATGCACTGCACCCCAGGGCAATGGAAACAGCACTCAGGAGAAGAACGGTCAAGAAGCTCTCGAGAATCGAGGGTGGCCAAACCCCGCCAATGGGAGAGGACAGACACTCCTGGATCATTGGTTGGGAGACTCGGTACTAAACCGAGTCGCGGTACTCGGTGTCTTCGGCCTCGCTCAGGGACATGTGGGGACCCGAGGGCGAGTTCCAAGTTGGAGATGGATATTGCGAGCGGAGGAGACGGTCAGCCGGGATCCCAAGGCCTTCTCCAGCAGCACAGAGGGTCAGGCGCCACAGGGATGGATGGGGACTCCTCCTGGTTCCACCCTCTCCCGCTCACTTCTTGGTCCGGCCAAGAGGCTGCACGGCGCCCCGGCCGGTCGGAAATATCAGGCCCAGGAGGCAATCCAGAAAAATCACTTACCAGTCTCCCACCCTCGGCGCTGATCTAGCAGGCGCAGGCCCGCCGGCTACAATCCAGCGGGCCACCCTCTCAGACTACCCTGACGACGGCTCCAGAGCGTCACTGACAACCACCCGGAAATGGCACAATAGCTTCCGGGGCCGCCGAGCGCGCGGCGGGAAATTATTTCCCATAGCCCGGATTAGTGAAGCAGCGAGTGCTGCAGCGGCAGTCGTCTCCCCTGGCATCACCGCCACCCGAAGGAGGCAGCCCAGACACTCCGGCCGGGAAGGTAAAGGACCTCAGCTCAGAAGACACAGTGTCCCCTGACTCTGTGGGGCTGTTTCGTCCGTGTCCCCGAAGTTTCTGCGGCTCTCGGCTGTGAGGCTAGGAAGGGGCTGGGGGGAAAGCGGCGGTGCCTGCCTCTCGCGCTTTCCGCAGCCGCCGTTCGTCCCCACTCGCCCCGACTCGCTGCGCTGCGCTCGGCGCCCGCGTTGGTGGGCTGCGGCCGCAGACCCCGCCCCGCTCCGCCCGTGCCGCCGCGGGGCCGGCCTCCGAGCGCCGCTCTGCAGTGCGGGGCTGAGCCGCGGCCCCCGCCTCCTGCTTGCGCAGCTCCGCCGCTCGGTCCCTGCAGGAAGGCGCTAGGCCACCCGTGTCTCGTTTCCATAGAACCGACTGGGACGCCTCTCCCTGAGTCCCAGATTCTTGGCTGCTTTCCATAACTTAGCGTCAGTGCAGGTGGCTGGGATCCCCCAGCCCACCTTCTAGTGACGGGGGAAGTGGTGTCATCCTTTTCTCCCTAGTAGAATTTTTTTTAACATATCGAAATGGTAATGAGCACATCTCTTCGGCTACGTAGGCCTTTAAACATACACAAACACACACACGTTTTCCTAAAGGGAAGGTCTGTGTCCCTGGGGATTATCATATCTCAGCTGCCTGAAGCCTGGGGACAAGACTAAGTGGTTATCCTTAGATTTCTTCCATTCCCAAAGCTTGTGATTAAATATTGACAAAATGATCTGCCCCTCGCACTCCATATCAGGATTTGACCCAGAAATTAGATGGAGCTAGGAAGCGCCAAGCTCTTTTTTGGCGAATGAGTATCCTATACCAAAAAAACGAAAAAAAATTTGCCATTGAGACATTAGGAATGAAAATTTGAACTGAATTTACAGTATACGTGTGACAGACACTGTGCTTTGTGTGACACTGCGCCTTTTTGGCTTATGTTATTACGTTATGCCTCAATTCGTGGAAGTATCGATTGATGTGCAAGATGTTTCCATTTTAGAAAAGTTTGTCTAGCCTGTATTGCAGGTGTTTAGTACATAAGTTGATAGTTTGGAGTGGATTTTTACGAGGGAGTTAATTTGTTTATGTCCAAGTTAAAGAGGAGTATTCTTAATTTAAGTGAACTAGGATGTTTAAATACTTGAATGTATGCACTTTTATTGTAAAGACAATTAGCCTTCAATTAGACTTAATGCAAATAAGCCCCTATTAGATCTGTTTTCTGAATTCAGATTTTATTTTGCCTTATTCACTTAGGTGAAGTTCAGTTATATGATTTAGTATTTTCTTACTTCCCCAGAGCAGAAAGCAGAAATCATGTGAAACAGTCTGTGAAAAGGTGATCAAATATGGTTACTTTTCACAATCAAAATTCAAAACTCTTAAGATTTCGTAATAGGTATTCACAATTTCCACTAATGTCCAAAAACATTGGTTTTTAGAAAACTAGTAGTATAGCTTTATTTAGACAGTATTTTCCTGATTAATTAAAATTGTTGAGTCTTTATTTAAACAAAACATTTTTTTAAACAAGATCAATAATTCCAAATAGGCTCTGAATAATAAAACTTAAAGAAAGTGAAGAACCCTCTTTCTTAAAAATATAACTAAAATGGCATATTTTCTGTTGTTCTTGTAATTGACTCTCCTTAAATATGCTAATGGAAAATATATGCTCTAAAATGTACTATGTACTGTTTCTCATCTTCTAAGGACGTCTTACTGCTTAAAAGTAACATATCCCTGAAACTTTTAAATCCACTTGGTTTTTACTTTCTTTATATCAAAATTATTTTGAAATAAAAAATATAGTTTTGTTATTTTTTTTTTTTTTTTTTAAAGATTTTATTTATTCCCCCCAAAGCCCCAGTAGATAGTTGTATGTCACAGCTGAACATCCTTCCAGCTGCTGCACGTGGGACTCGGCCCCAGGATGGACGGAGAAGCGGTGCCCCGATGCGCACCCGGGATCCGAACCTGGGCCACCAGCATTGCGGCGCGCGCACTCAACCACCAAGCCACAGGGCCGGCCCAGTTTTGTTATTTTTGATGAAGAAAAGCCCGTATGAATTAGTCTAGGGATTAATACCAAATCCATGAGGAAAATAAAACTTTTTCATAAGAAAAAAAAGTCACTCTTTAGATTGTTCCTAGAAATACTTTGAAATTTTAGACATTAGTGTTATTATTCTGAAATTAATATATATAATTGTGTTTATTTTCAGGGATATTACTGATCTAAATGTATCCCCACCTTTATAGTAGATTCCTTTTCATGCAAGGTATTTTTCTCTTGCCCCAGCTGAAAATAGATTGCTTTGTAAAATTATAATGTGGTTAAAAGTGTTAGACTAAATTCTGAAATTTAAGTCAGCGTGGTATTGTAGAAAGGCATCTAGTTTTGGCAGAAACAGTTTTAGATCTTTGAATCTTGGTTTCACCGTTTACTAGCTGTGTACCCTTGAGTTGGTTTCTTAATCTCTCAGATTCCTCAGGATCCTTATCTGTATTAGAAGGGTAAATTGCACTTACATTGTCAAGAAGGAAGTGAACTAACATATATGAAGTGTACAGACCACAGTTGATCCTCAATAAAAATAAAATCCTGCCTGTTCAACCTTAGACCTTATGCTCCTACTGAGTAATACAAAGTTCCTGGGATACTAAAGCAAGTTTGACTTGCATCCCCCATAGCTAACCAATGTCTACTGTCCATCCATTCTTTTTTACCTGAACATCGTCCCTCCTGTCTGTCATCATCCTTCCTGTCTGTCTTGCTTCCTTAAGGGCCCTTTTATCCCTAAAACTAGCATCTCTAGTCCATCCTGTGCCTTGTATGGTACTGGATAGATTGGACATCTTCGTAAGTCCTCTTAGACTCTCTTTTCTTCTTCACCACAGTCACTTTGCTGCTACTTCTCCACTTCCTCTACTGCTAAATTTGCCATCAAAGAGACTGATTATGACTGCTCCTTTCACGAATAATGCCGTTGAAGTAAGAACATCCCTCAAGTCTCACTTCTGGAAAACTCAGTCAGATAATTAATTTACATACACACATACACACACATCCCGTATCTTTAAGGATGGGGCAGGAAATGGACACTACATCTTTAAAAAAAAAAAAAATTCCAAAAGGCCAGCTGAGTGAAATTAAGCCAAAGGCCTAATTTGGCTCCTAGGCCAACAGGGTACAGAATTCCTAAATTCCTCTTCATGTCACAGCCTTCAGAGCCACACAGTATTTTACTCACACAGTGTAAGTATTGTGATTTGTGTGTATGTTTTGCAGTATTGGTGAAAACAAGAGATCCAGTACTTTCACTGACCCTTTTTCAGTTTTAGGACTTATTTTCTTTGCCAGTTAAATGCTTTAGATAAGAGAAATCATGAAAATCTTTCAAACTCTTGCATTCAAAGCTGCAATATTGGTTGTATTCAAGGCTTGGTATATCCTTTCCAGAAGAGGGAAGTTTTAAAGGTGATTTTCCTTAGTAGGTTTAAAATCAAAATAGAAGTAAGTTTAAAAATGAAAATAGTTCAGTAGGATAACACACATTAAGAAACCACCAGTTTTCAACCTGTTGGCCTTAAAACCATGAAGAATATTCAGTGGCATGAAAAAATGATCATGATATAATTTTACATAAAAATTAAGATACAGAACTATGTAGTATCTAATTTCGTTTTATATGTGTAGATATTTTTCACACACATACATAAAACCTTCAGGTCAAACCCCTCCGCTGGACCCCAGATGTTAAGTGGTATTACAGGGTGAAGGAATTAGAGATGATTTTAATCTTTCTATATACTTTGTAGTATTTTTCAAATTCTCTGTAATCATGTGTTAATTAAAATTAAAAGACAAATCAGTAAAAGTTATTCTGGGGGAAATTTTGAGTTCTTAAATGCAAATATATAAATTAAACTTTTTAATAAATCCTTTAACTTAGTTAATAGCATACAGCCTATAAAGTGCATTATATTCTCAAAATTCTATGTTACGCTATGGCTGGTCATAAAAGAAATAGTAATGCAAAGTAGGAAAGGCTTATCCTTATTTTCCTACTGCAGACCTCTTTAAGCATCCCTGCTCTTCTCTTTTGCAGCACTTTCCTCTTTCACCCAACTGTTTCATCCTCGCTCCTGAACCAGACCTTTGTATTCATATCGGTATTCCTGCCCCTACTTTTCTCTTTTCAACATTTTCTAGCTATGTGTCATATTGTAAAGATTCATAGGACCTAAAATGCTAGTGCATAATAAAATCTTAATTATGATGATGAGTGCTATAGGTTTATTTGCATTTCTAACTGGCACCAACTGCAAAGGAATTTCAAGCATCAGGGATAGGCCCATGTGGGAGATATTTTGGGAAAGTCCACACTACAGAGACAGTTGCTTGCTCTGCATAAATGCCAGCTCGTTCACAATCATTATCTCCTTAGTTGTGTGTCTTATGTGGTTCAAGGTAAGTAACTAGATTTTTTTTAATTACTAAACATTTTTTAAAAATTACTACAAAAGTATCTTTTTGTAATCAAGAATCTAGTGTGTAATTTTTAATTTTTTGTCAGTAAAGATAAAACATTTAACTGTTAAAAATAAATGCTGTCTTTTTTGTTTTCCTTTTGTAGTGTTAGGATAGTATCTTATGTGTGAATGCTTGAAGGACCACCCCCTATAAGTTCTAGAAAAATCTATAATTTCCCTAGAAATACCACTGGTACAATTACATTGCAGTATATTTGCTTTCCTTCTTGTGCTGGAAGACTCCTAGAACTTAGCCCTTGATCTTCCATACCTCAGAACATATCACCTACACAAAACTTGGCCCTACTTTTAAGGACTTGGAATTGTCTGGGTCTTTGGCAGGTGTTACACCAATTTTGTATAGTGCTCTCTTTGGGTTCATTGGCATATCAGGCTATTGTTTATTTGTTAATCCTGCAGAGTCACAGGAAGAACCATTAAACCACTAATGTTATAAATATAAATAATCTATTCATGTATCTATATATTTCTATGTCTTTTCCTATATAGATATCAATTTTCCCGTGTAACTATATGAATTAGGTCTGTGATCTGGGCTATTAGTTGGTCATATAACGTGGTATTAAAAAGCATTGCTAAATGTAAACTCTGTTTCTTCAAGTAGATTATTTTATCATGCGAAGTTATTTTAGATTAGGTTAATGGAATTTCTTCTTTAAAAAACTGTGCTAGTTATTGTGTACCATCACTGGGATTCACAGTTCTGTGAAAGTTTAGCTAATAGCTTACTTTTTCTCATAAATGTGTGAGTAAATGTCTTGTATTCTGATTTGTTTCTTAGCATTTATATTTGCATAATGTATGAATCAGGACGTCCTGTTTTTTTCAACTGTATTTCTGGCTTCCTTTTCCTCTTTGCTTGTTTAATTTCAGTATCGTAGTTAATTGTTTTTCAAAGAAAAGAAACAGCTTTAAAAAGACTTTTCTGATTTCTACTATTAAGCATGGTTGGTGCTGTTTTCATTTTACTGTGGACTGTTGGCTTTGGCAGAAAATACTTGTTAAATATGGAAAGTGGATATATTTATTCCATTATAAAGACACTATGATTTATGATGAAAACTTTGCATTATACACAGACTCTAGTAAGTCCAAATCATTTAATAGTTTATACATCAAGCCAAAATATGTTAAATGTCACTTCGTTGATAATAAACATTCAAATTATAAAATAGCTATTAACTTGATCTAAAAGAGGAACATAGTATGATAGATTTTTTTTTCCTTATAGTTCTATATAACATATATTTAATTCTCAGGAAGCAGAAGAATAAATTTTTAAGGAAACCTTTAAGTAAAACTTTTTGCGTAGTAGCATTACAGTGATTTTTCTCATTGTTTCTGTATATTCCAGTTATTTAACAGTAATTTCTGTATATCAGTATTTTAGAATAGCCAGATAGGCAAGATTTTAGGGTTTTAAAGCTACTCAAAGTTCCCTTCTTTGGCAACATTTCTTGAAATACCCTACTAAATAGCTTTTGAAACGCTTAAATACATAAATAAAATGCAAGTAGTAGGTAAAATATATACAGTTAAAATACTTGTGTTCCTCTGATAAAAGTGGTTTTCAAGAACTATAAAAACAGTTAGATTGCCTTTGCCATTGGAATACCAAGATGATATTCACAGATATGCTGAATTTCACTTGTCTAGTATTTCTGAAAGGAGTTATTTTCTTAAGGAAATTTGCCTAAAGGATTTATTTAAATAATTCCCTAGAATTAACAAAAGCAGCATTTCTCCCTAGTTATGGTCATATATACATTATAATCCACATGTGGCTTTATTGTATGTGTGTTAATATGTGTTCTGCATCAGGCTAAATCATTATTTCTAGCCACAGAGCATATTGTTTGTAAAGTTTTTATATATTACCAGTCTATATTAATGATTACTCTCTTTCAAGAGCTATATTATTTCACCCATGTAAATGCTTAAAAAAATTGGATGAGTAATACAGTAAAGAGTTCCTTATGCAGGAAGCTACTTACATCTTATTTGATAGTATTTTACATGTATGATTATTTCAGAAGACAGCAAGCCCTCCTGTGTATACTTTATAATTTTATTCTAACCAGATCATTGTAACTTTAAAAAAATTATTTGTTTCATCGAAGAGCCTTATCCTTAAAGACACTTTCTTTATGTTCTTTGTCTTGAATTTTAAGATTTTAGAGGGTTAATACATTATATCCCTTTCCCTCTTTTGGAGCCAGTGGAGAAATATGAAAGTCAGATATATTGAGATCAAAATATCAGCTTTTTTACTGAATGAAATTGGTTTGGAGGAGGTGGCTTTATGTGCCCCAGTGCATAGTTGTATATCCCATTTGTAGGTCCTTCTAGCTCTTCTATATGGGACGCTGCCTCAGCATGGCTTGATGAGCGGTGAGTAGGTCCGTGCCCAGGATCCGAACTGCCCAGGATCCAAACTGGCAAACCCCGGCTCGCTGAAGCAGAACGCGTGAACTTAACCGCTACACCACTGGCCCGGCCCCATCCAGTGTGCTTCTTAATACATAACCTATGAATTGATTTACCCACCTTGGCAGTGCAGGACTACTACTGGCAGCTCCTTAGGTCACATCAGAAAGCATTAATATGATCATCTTTGCAAATATGCAGACTTCTGAGCAAAGTGATATATCCAGTTAGTTCTCTCAAGTAGCTTCTCCTCCCAAAGAAGGGATGAAGGGTAGAGAGAAAAACCAGGAGTGCTATTGCCCTAGCCCAAGTTCCTCCTCTTAGAAACAAGGGAAATGAAGGTTCACTCTCTTAAGCTAGAGTAATGCTTTAAAATTATGTATAGTGAGCTTTCTTTCAAATTGTACTGTAAATGAATCTCAACCTTTAAATAAATACATATATGTATGTGGTTCGTATATATTTAATATGAATATAAGTATATATTTAGTCTTTGAAAATAGAATTTCTATAAAGAACAGTTTTCACTTCACCAGTTGTCTGATACTAGTCCTGGGTTCAAAAGTTATAATTTTTTACTTATTTATTTTATTTTACTGATTTTTTTTCTTTCATCCCCAAAGCCCCAGTACTTAGTTCTGTGTTCTAGTTGTAAGTCCTTCTAGTTCTTCTGTGTGAGCCTCCACCACAGCATGGCTACTGACAGATGAGTGGTATGGTTCCACACCTGGGAACTGAACCCAGGCCACCAAAGTGGAGCACACCGAACTTTAACTGCTAGGCCATCAGGGGTGGCTCAAAGCCATTATAATTTTTGTGTGTGTGTGTGTGTGTGTGTGAGAGAGAAAGATTGGCCCTGAGCTAACATCTGTTGCCAGTCTTCCTCTATTTTGTTTTTTGTTTAATTTTATTTATTTATTTTTTCCCCCAAAGCTCCAGTAGATAGTTGTATGTCATAGCTGCACATCCCTCCAGTTACTGTACGCGGGACACGGCCCCGGCATGGCCGGAGAAGCAGTGCGTCAGTGCGCGCCCGGGATCCGAACCCAGGCCGCCAGCAGCGGAGCACGCGCACCCAACCGCCAAGCCACAGGGCTGGCCCTCTTCCTCTATTTTGTATGTGGGATACCACCACAGCATGGCTTGATGAGTGGTGTGTAGGTCCACGCCCAGGATCCAAACCTGTGCACCCCAGGCCACCAAAGCAGAGTTTTTTTTGAAGTGTACTTTTTGAAGTTTACTCTTAATTGTCTTGAAAGAAGCCAACTGCTATTGCTCTGCCTATGGCTTTAATTAAATATTAATCTAGAGCTGTGGTGATAAAATTGTTGGAGAAATGAAAAATTACCCTGATTTCTCTAGTCCCTACTTTCCTTATCGATAATGAGAAACTCCATTTTCTCTAAGATGCTATGTGGTTCAAAGTTCTAAACCTCATGTAAACAAATAAACAAAAAGTTGTATTCTAATTAGACATGCTGTGAGTTTTCCCTTTCTTGCTTAGTAAATATGCCACCTCAGATACAAAGTGCTTTGTGAACTATATTTAAATATGGATTAAGGTCCCTATCAAAATAAATTTGAAAATCGTGATTTTTTTCAGTCTACTCTGTAGGTGATGAAATTAACATATATATAGGAGAGTTAGGAAATGTAGATTGGGAATAGGATTCAGGTTCATTATATGTACCTACTATACTAAATTATTTGGTGTGAATGCTGTGGGACCACGAGTTCTGTCAGCTTCTCCAGTGACTTATACATGTTCTTCAGTATCCACAAGCACTTTAACAAGTGGTATTAAATCTGATTAAGTTTCATTGTCTGCAGGTGTACTTGTTTCAAAAGCTCTTCGCAAAAGCAGTACTTTTAAAATGAAGCAGATATTATTTTGCTAATATTTATGGAAATATCTGTCCTTTGAAGAATTATGTTCATTCATCAGTATATTTTAGTGGTAATGTAATAATGCAAACTTTCAATGTTGAAGCCAGAAAAAAATCTTGCTTTATTTAAGGTCACAGTTTGAGAAGATAACTTTGAAACTAATTTCTATTGCACATAAGCAATTTTAACATTGGTATTTACAATTAAGCGTTATGTGTTTAATTCATTATATGTTGAATCTAATAGTTTTAGTTTTTATTTTTAGCACTCATAGTTAAGAAAAAATAATAATGTCCACCCTGTGAATAATACCTCTTACATATGTTATCTTTTTTATGTGTATATATGTTAGATGGAAGATGGTGCCCCAAAGCATATCATCCAGATGACAGGATTTAAGATGGAAGAAAAGGAAGCTCTAGGCAAATTGCTTTTAAAACTAGATTGCACTTTTATTAAGAGTGAGGTGAGTACAGAAACTTACTTATCAAAACGTTCAAACTAGATTGCACTTTTATTAAGAGTGAGGTGAGTACAAAAACTTACTTATCAAAATGTTCAAGATGTAGAAAAATAACTAGAATTAAAATACTGGCCTAAAAATGATAAAATGCCCCCCTGATATTGTAAAAATAAAAAGAATGTGTTATAAAGGAAATCTTACCTTAGTAATATTTTTTCATGTGGGTTTTTTTCTTCCAGAAATACAAAAATTGTACACACCTTATAGCTGAACGCCTATGTAAGAGTGAGAAATTTTTAGCAGCTTGTGCAGCAGGTAAGTTAACTTGCCTTCTGCCAACTTTTGGGAAAAAAACCTTCATGTTAAAGAAAAAGTGCCTATTCTCTGCAACGATAGTATATTTATTATATCAAACATAGATGTGTTTTTTCTGATATTTTTCTAAAAATATGTTTAATATAATACTTTTTGCTTTATTTTTCTGAGTAAAACTTTGTAACACATGTGAAATGATTTAAATTGGCAGAAATATTTACTTCACCAAAGATTTAGTGTAAGTGCTTTATGTAAGAGAAAATCTTTTAATAAAAAGATTTGGCACAAAGTGCCAAAAAAAAGCTTTTGTTGAAGACTCAGCTGTTCTCAGTCAATTTTCTTTTTTTTGATCTATTGTTAGAAATAGTCAATGTTTTTGTTCTCCTGTTGCTGCCTCCCCTCCCATCCATGTTATGAAGCAATAATCATCCTATTTTATTTTTTCTACAATTTTAAATTACATAAACACAAATTAGGACTTAGTCTGCTCCTCTCGCTCTTTGTTACCATTGATGTTCCTTTTATAGTTTTCCCTGTGTTTGATCTGATATATCCTTAGTCCACTGATTGCAAAAATAATAATAATAATTGTATTTAACAGTTTTTAGAGTAACCCACCAGGAAAACACTTGGATTCATTATTACCCCCACAAATGAAAACATACATTGTCCTTGCTGTTTAAAAAGATCCTTGATACCCAGATAAAGAAACTACAAAGTTATAAATTACCCTGAAAAATTCGCTAACTCAATAAATTTGTTTTACAGAGTGTAACAATGCTGAAAACACTA
The DNA here is from genome assembly GCF_057802395.1 of Ceratotherium simum simum. NCBI lineage: Eukaryota > Metazoa > Chordata > Mammalia > Perissodactyla > Rhinocerotidae > Ceratotherium > Ceratotherium simum. Next base: position 74,308,999 of record NC_141903.1, on the reverse strand, counting down.
TTGGAAAAGTTTTTAGCATAGGAGAAATAATAATCTAACCCAAAATAGTGAATAATAATAGTAATCATAATTTAAGTAATACCACATTTGATTTTATTAAGCCTTAGATTTATATTTTATTTAATAACATCTAGACTTGTAATGATTTATTATGGGAAAGATTACATACAATGTTCAGTGATGTCGTAGGCTTCTCACTATCAAAAAATTTAGGAAAACAAACATAGGTAAAAGATAATATTGGCAATGTAATTTAAGAGTCTCTTGTTGAAAGAAGTGAAACTTTATTTACTATTTGGTCTTTATTGTTTACCATTTATGAGAATAAAAATTCTTTTGTGACTGACAGTTTATTTGCTTTCTAGGAAAGTGGGTACTAACTAAGGACTACATAATTCATAGTGCCAAAAGTGGCAGATGGCTTGATGAAACAACTTACGAATGGGGATATAAAATTGAAAAAGATTCCCATTATTCACCTCAAATGCAATCTGCACCCAAAAGATGGCGTGAAGAACTGAAACGCACTGGTGCTCCAGGAGCATTCCACAGATGGAAAGTTGTCCTTCTTGTTAGAGCTGATAAACGAAGTGATTCTCTTGTAAGGTAAGAGATCTCATAAAAGCTAAAGCAATGAATGAAGATACTTTTGGTTTGCTTGAATACCTTTTTGTATTTCTTTGCAATTATTAATTTAGTCCAAATAAGCCATGGTAATTTACTCTTTGATCTCCTAGGTAAGCTGTTCTGCCATTTAAGTGTATGTGTCTAATGGAACACAATCTCTTTTATAGTATTGCTTTAGGTTATTCTTGTAGTCTCTATTTTACTTTCCATGTTATTTCTTTTGCCCAAATCAAGCAAAATAAAAAAAAAAATTGTAAGATTTTTGTTTTTAGTTTTGAAATACTTTTAGATTTTTGCAAGTAAAATATTACATTATTACAAAGGCTTTTTTCTGGATTTATGTAGTACAGTCTTCATGGTTCATACTGTTTCCATCATAGTTTCATTTCTTTTTATCTTTTACATCATATTTTAAAAGGCTTCTTATTGGATAAACTATATTCTAAGACTGCCATGACTTTTTTTTTTTTTTGTGAGGAGATCAGCCCTGAGCTAACATCTGCCAATCCTCCTCTTTTTTTGCCGAGGAAGACTGGGCCTGGGCTAACATCCGTGCCCATCTTCTTCCACTTTTTATATGGGACGCCACCACAGCATGGCTTGCCAAGCAGTGCATCAGTGTACGCCCGGGATCCGAACCTGTGAACCCCGGGCCGCTGCAGCAGAGCACGCGCACTTAACCACTTGCGCCACCGGGCCGGCCCCTGCCATGACTTTTTTGAAGGGGGGAGTGCAAGGGCTTTGTGTCACCTTTACTGAAGTGTAATTTGTAGACAGTAAAATTGACACATTTGAAGGGTACACTTTGATGAGTTTGGACAAATTTATACACCCATGTTATCCCCACTGCAATCAAGATCTGTAACATTTACATCATCCTGCAATGTTCCCTTGTGTCCTTGCACTTTTGATTCTGCACCACCAATACTAGACAACAACTGATTTCTTTTTTGTCCCTATAGATTAGATTTGTATTTTTGCAGTTCATATAAATGGGATCATACTGTATATACTCCTTTGAGGTAGCTTCATTTGCCTAACTCAGTATTTTTGAGATTCATCCATGTTATTGCGTATATCAACATTTCATTCTGTTTTGTTGCTGAGTAGTATTCCACTCTATGAATATATCACAGTTTATTTATTCACCCGTTGATTGACATTTGGGTTTTTTTTTCCTTTTTGCTAATGTGAATAAAGATTCTGTGAACGTTTGAGTACAAGTCTTCATGTAGACATGTTTTTATTTCTCTTGGGTAAATATCTAGGGATGAAATTGCTGACTCAGATGGCAGTTGTGTGTTTAACGTTATAAGAAAATGCCCAAGTGTTTTCCAAAGTAGTTGTACTATTTTACATTCCCACTAGCAGTGTATGAGAGTTCCAGTTGCTCTGCAGTTACTTTGACACTATTGTCGAAAATCAGTTGACCATATTTGTGTGGTCTATTTCTGGACTTCTTATTCTGTTCCATTGATATCTATGTCTATACGTATAACACACTATTTTGATTACTGTAGCTTTATAGTGAGTCTTGAAATCAGATAGTATGAGTCCTCCAACTTTGTCTTTTTCAAAATTGTTTTGGTGATTCTGGATCCTTTATATTTCCATATACATTTTAGAATCAGCTTGTCAATTTCTACAAAAAAGCAAGCTGGAATTTTGGTTGACGTTGTATTGAATCTGTGGGTCAGATTGGGGAGAACTGAGATTTTAACAATATTGAGTTGTCCTATCAACAGATTCTATATTTCTCCAGGCCTTCTTTAATTTCTGTCATTAATGTTTTATAGTTTTCATTGTATAAATCTTGCACATACTTTGTTAAATTTAATCCCAGGTACTTCATGTTTTGAGATGCTGCTATAAATGGATTGCTCTGAAAGGTTTTTTTTTTGTATCTGTTACGATAATTGACTTTTCTCCTTATTTTGTTAATATGGTAAATTATTTTGATTAATTCTTACATGTTAAGCCAAACTTGTATTCTGAGGTAAACTCTATGTCATCATAGTGCATTATCCATTTTTAAGAATTGCTGATTCTATTTGCAAATATTTTGTTAAGAATTTTTGTATTCTCAATGCGGTAAATGACACCTATGAAAAAATCTAAACTTAATATCATGAATTTCTTTCCTCCATTATTGGGAACAAGACAAGGATGCTCACTCTGACCTTTTCTATTCAGCATTTTACTAGAGGTACTAGCCAGTGCAATAAGGCAAAGAAAATAAATAAGAGGTATAGAGTTGGAAAGAAAGAAATAAAAATAATTCTCTTTATTTCCCAAAGACATGGTCATATACTAAATAATTTACAAAAAAGAAAAAACCGGGGGCCAGCCCAGTGGTGCAGCAGTTAATGTGCTCGCGCTCCACTGCGGGCGCCCAGGGGTCAGATCCCAGGTGCGCACCGACGCACTGCTTGTTAAGCTATGCTGTGGCAGCATCCCATATAAAGTGGAGGAAGGTGGGCACAGATGTTAGCCCAGGGCCAGTCTTCCTCAGGAAAAAGAGGAGGCTTGGCGACAGGTGTTAGCTCAGGACTGATCTTCCTCACACACACACACACAAAAATTGTGTTTTTATATGCTAGTGATGAACAATTGGAAATTAAAATTTAAAAAGCAGTGTGACCTTTGGTTTTTAGCAGTTTGATTATGTGTCCAGTTGTGTGTATGTGTATTTTGCTTATTTATTTTTTATTATTTGTGTTTATATTATTTGCTTAGGGTTCTCTGAACTTCTTGAACATGTGGAGTTTTTTTGTCTTTTATTAATTATGGAAAATTCTCAGCCATTATCTTTTAAACATTTCTTCTATTGTGTTCTCCTTCTGGAGCTTTATTACCTGTATTTTAGACTATTTGATTCTGTTCCACAGTTTATACATGCTCTTTCCTGTTTTGTTTTGGTTTTTTTCCCTTCTCTTTTTTTCATTTTTGTGTTTCAGTTGGATAATTTCTATTCACCTATCATCAAGTTCAGTGATTCCTTCCTCAGTTGTATGTAGTCTGTTGATAAGCCTGTCAAAGAAATTCTTCTTTGATGTGGTATCTTTTATTTCTGCCATTTTCCATTGTGCCGAATTCCCTGTCTCTTCAAAATTGTCTACCTTTTCTATTATGTCCTTTAACATGTTAGTCACAGTTATTTTAAAGTCACTTTCTGATAATTTCAATATCTGAATCATCTCTCTGTACTATTTATTCCTTTATCTCTTAACAGTGGTTTGTTTTTTTCCTTTCTTTTTGTGTATGTCTTGTATTTTTTATTGGATGCATAGACATCACATATAGAAGAACAATAGAGGCTGCAGTGAATAATATTTATATCCAAAAATGGGCCTACGTCTTCTGTAAGGCAGTTAATATGGGTGGTTGAGTTAATCTTGTCAGTTGTTGAGCTCGATTTGGGTTTTGTTAATGCTATTGTCGCCTTCAATGCATCATTTCAGTTTACTCCAGCAGTGGGCTACAGTTTCTTTTGCTCAGTGTGGGATCTGGGGTGTTGGAGGATTTTTAATCAGTGTTCTTGCTTCACTCTCAGCTTTTGGCAGTCCCTGCACTACTAGGTCACAGAAAGACTCTCTCTTCATACTCTTTCCCTCTTGCTTGGTACTCATTTCTAGGCTGGAGGTAAGGATGGGTATGTTCTCAGTTCTGCTGGATAGACTTCAGCCTTAAGCATTCTTTGTGTTCTTGGTCTCTGGGGTTGGGACTTTCTTAATGTTTGTGTCTCAGTCCGCCACCCCATGGCAGCCAAAGTCTGCCTTGTATCTGGGGGCAGAGTCTTGGGCAAGAGAGAATTTCCAGCCACTCCCTCAGTGTTAGATCTGTGCTTTGTGTTGGTGCAGAATCCTAGGCACAAATGGCATTCCTGCTACTCCTCTAGGGACAGATGCATTTGCTTCTGTCCCTCAACCAGAAACAGTGGATCTGTTTTTGGGCTATGCAGCAGGTTTCCTACCCCTTCCCCAGAACAGATGAGTTTTATTTCCACTCTTCCAGCAGAAGCAGTGCATCTTTTCCTGGGTTCTGAAGGTAGAAGACTTTCTTAACTTTCTGAAATGACTTAAGGCTTTTAAAATTTCATATGACAGAAGAATCCAGGGAATTGGGCCTGGTTTTACATCTCTTTCTTGGTGGCAGCCAATCCCCACTGGTCTACCTGTGCTACGAATGGGGGCTCACTCTGTTACCTGCTTCTAATCTTTTTCATGAATGCTTAATAGAGGGCTATGGCAAAGAGCTTGCAAGTGAGAACAGGCTTTCCTCGTGTCAGGGACTCGCAGTTGTTCTAAACTGTCATGCTACCTACACTTGGCCCTTAAATGTGTTGTAATTTTACCTGATTCTCACCTGCTTTTATGGCAGCCACTTCTCTCCTGTGCTTTCGCAAAAGTGAAATAGTTTGAGTGTCCAATCTCTTCATAAAATCTTTTATCACTCTTTGGAAATTCAGTTTCTTGGTTGGCTTGTTACCTCAGTTCTCTGATGAGTTCATGAAAAATTATGATTTTGTAGATTATTTGGCTTTTTCTTATTGTTAGGTGGTAGCAGTGTTCTCTTGTGGCTTTTTTCAATCCTAAGCAGAAGCAGAACTTATATGAAACTTTTGGGGTGTGTATGTCTGTGTGTGTGTGTGTGTGTGTCTTCTGAGTTGAAATGTAAAATGTATTTCTTAATGTAGATCAAAGTTAAACTTCTTCAAAAGCTAGTTTTTTAAAGGAAAGTTGACAACTAATTCCATTTTTTGTGGTCCGGAATGACTTCTTTGGAGGTATGTTGCCTTCTAAGGTAGCTACTGCTTTAGACTTCTTTCATTGTGCTTTTGGCATATTGAGGTGACTTTTCCTTAGGGAATAAATTTAATATTTTTGATTCTTAAAAGCCTTTCCTATATCAGGAAATGGATAAGTAGAAAAAATAGCATGATTTCTTAAACATGTGCTTTGAACAACTTATAATTTAAGAAATCACTGTAATAGTTATTCTCCATGGCACTCAGATAGCCCAAGGGAATTAACTCCTTTCAGAAAGTTCTAGTCCTATTCCTAGGAAGTAACTGATTTAGGTAATTTGCCTGAATATGCTTATTTTTTAATACTTTTTATACTATTTACATTTTTATTTAGAGTTTTGGAGGCTGGAAAAGCAAATGTTATTTTACCAAAAAATTCACCAAGTGGAATAACTCATGTGATTGCCAGTAATGCAAGAATCAAGGCTGAGCAAGAAAAAGATAACTTTAAGGCTCCATTTTATCCAATTCAGTATCTAGGGGATTTTCTTTTAGAGGTAAGTAACATCAATAGTAAATGTTTAAAAATGTTTATTTTATAAAATATCAATATAGTGAAATATATATTAAAATTATGTTCTAAATTTTGAAAATATAATGATTGGAAGTAACTAAAATGACATATTTTCAAGACAATTCCTCTCAATTATTTAAATATTCAAGAGTACTTCTGTTAAATCTGAAAGAAGCTTGCTTGTTAAATTTAAAGTTTGTCTTATTTTGAGTCTCTGCTTTTGTTTTCCATGCCTTACTGATGCTTACTACAAAATAATTTTAAGTATCTTAACTTAAGAGTATAAATAAAATAGCAGTGGGACTATAGTATGATATAGTATTATATGAGAATTTTGGGGTTACTTTGCCTTTGGAAAAGAGAAAGCGATTTCTAAGAGTTTAGAAATATTTTCCTCTTCTATTCCTCTCCCTCCCTCTTCTAATTTCGTGCAAATACCACTCCTTAAGTTGTTTAAATAGGAGCAACCCTAGAAGAAACCCTCTGGAAATAAGCAAAGAAGAATTTTTAGGAAGGGTCACTCAAGGTAGAAGAGAAACCTCAGTATGTCTAAAAACTGAACCTTGATCCTCTAGGAAAAACTGACTCCTCTTCAGTGTTTCCCATCTCAATAGATACCATCAGCTTTTATGTAATAATTTGTGTTAGAGACTTGGGAATCACCCCTGAAACCTTCCTTTCCTTATTCACCACATCTTGTCAGGTTCAAAGTCCTATTGATTTTATCTCAAATACCTCCTGAATCAAACCACTTCTCTCCCTCTATGCTAACATCATGTTGAGTTCATCCTCTTTCCCCTGCACTCCTGGAGTGGACTCCCGATTACTCTTCCTGTTACTCTACCTTTTTACTTTTGCTAATTTCTTCATTACTCTTCCCTTTTCCTTCTCTAATCTGTTCTACTTCCTTCAGACAGAGCGGCCAAAATACTCTTTCTAAAACAATTCTGATCCCATCACTCTCCTACTTAAAACCTCCCCATGGCTTCCCATTGCCCTTAGGATGAAGTTCTAAACCTTTGACATGGTTGATAAGTTCCCATAGGATTCCTGTCACTCCTACCTTTTCAACTGTATCCTGCTCCATTTTTTTCTGTGCTCACGATACTATGACAAAACTGCCTTCTCCGTTTCTTAAATAGGCTAAGCTACTTCCTACCTCAGAGTCTTCTCAAAAGCTATTTTCTCTGCCTGAAAAGCTCCTCCCCACTGCTCTGTCACTTCTGTGCCTACCTGCCTTCTGCTTATCATTCAGGTCCCGGTGATGATATTGCCTCTCCAAGGAAGCTTCCCTGATCTCCTTATTAAGTTAGGTTGACCTATAATGTGTTCTCATAGCATTATTTTGCTTTGTGGTACTCACCATAATTGTAATTAATTAATTGGCTGATTACTTGGTTAATGTCTGTTTCCCCATCTAAACCAAAAGCACCTTGTCATCAAGGATGATGTCTGTCTTTTCCATAGTTATATCTGAATCGTCTTGTATAAAGCCTTGCACATGAGTTCTCATATTTGTTAGATTAATAGAGAAATTATGAAAGACGTTTGAGTCTTCCAAGAGTAGATGTAATATGTCATTCTATAATTACCTTTCCCTACCACAAGTAGCAGCAATGTAGATTGGAAATTTGACCTTAGTTCAAGGAATGGATCTGCTTGGACTATGGATAATCTCATTACCCTTGACAGTGATTAGTCTAGGAATAGGCATGTGAACCAGTTCTGATTCATGGGACATGGAGAGAGGTATGTAAGAGCTTCTGAGAAGTTTCTTCCTCATGCTGAAAAGAGAGCCACTGATATCCTGGCTGCTGCTAGATGTTAACATGGAATAATGTAACCTAAATTAGCAGCCATTCTTTGACCATGAGGAGAAGTAGCCTTAGGATGAAACCAACCCTATAGAGAGCAAAGTGTAGACAGAATCTGGACCCTTGTTGAGATGCTTGAGTTGCTAGATTAACCAACCCTGAAACCTGTCTTAGCGTTGGACCACATTGCCATTCTGTGAGGTAATACATTTCCATATGTTGTTCCATGTTCCATGCTGAGTTGGTTTTCTGTTCTTTGTAGCCAAAAGCACCCTGATTTGCGTATCTGAACAGTTTAAAGGTAGTATTAACTGTCAAAGGAATAAAAGCCATTCTTTTAACTAGTTTAGTAAAAGTACCTGATTTTCCTTTTTCCGTGGAAAGAAATGATTAAAGTGTAATATACACTATACCTTACCATAATCTTTTTTGTAGTATTCTGACAAAATTAGGATTCAGCTGCTGAAGTAGTATGTCAACTAAAAATAGCAAATAATCTCTAACTTAACGTTTGTTTTTAGAGTATGTTTTGTAAGTTCTGGATTAGATAGCTGGGAGTTCATAATCATTCATTCCAAATAAGGGAGGCATTTTGTGATCACTTCTGAGGAGAAAATAGACAGTTAACTTTATTTCGATGTCTTGCTTTTCTTTTACCACTTTGGCATAAAACATATTTACATTCTTTATTAGATGGATTCTGGAGTGTCCTCTAGGAAGAGTTGCCATGTAAAATGGCTGAGTTAAAAGTAACAATTAAGCAAGTGTTAAAAAAATGTTTTGTTTAAACTACTTATACTTTTTGGAAAGCTGCTAAGTAGTAGAATCAGGAATCTCTTTGGCTCAGGTTTATAGATATTTATTGAAGACTTTTGCTATACCAGGCAGTATGCTAGGCACCAGGGAAAATAAATAAGATCACATGTCAGACTTCAAGGTGCTTACTGTTTAGTGGTGAAAACAGAAAATGGAAACTATCAATTATAGTTCAGTCTGTATTGTACATTGGTAAAATTATGTGCAAGGTACAGGAATGCAGAGGAACAAATGACTAACATATCTCATTTGTTTGGCCCAAGGAAGGCTTCACAGAAAAGAGAAGGATACTTAGGAATACTTAAAACTTCTTTTGAGTATCTGCTTAAGAAGGAAAAGAAAATGAACCACAGAAAAGTCTTACGGAAGTGTAGTGGGAATAACTTTAAAAATATACACTTTTTGAGCCAGATCAACTAATTTGTGACCCAGATTTATAATTTTCTAGTTCTATGACCATAGGAAAACCATTTATCCTGTGACTGAATTTCTTTGTGTGTAGAAGCTGATACTTATCTTACTTTTTTGTTGTGAGAATTATTACAACTGTTACTCTGGGCTAATATTTATTGAGTGATTACTGTGTGCCAGGTGCTGTGCTAAGCATTTTACACACTTAATCTTATTTTAAACCTCATGTTCCTGTGTGGTATGTATTATGGCCTCATTTTACAGTTAGTGAAGTGAGGTACAATCAGGTTAAATGATCTGCCCATGATCCCACAGCTGTCATGTGTCAGACCAAGAGTTTAAGGCCAAGAACTCAGTAAATTTGAAGGTTTCTCTCCTCGGATCTCCCTTTTCTTTTCTCATTTTGGGTATTATTAGATTTCCTTGATATTCACCTGGTCTCTTTCTGGATAGTTAAAAATACTTAATGCTGTAAACAGTACCATAAACTAGTAGTCAATCATAGGATTATGAGGTACCATTTAAGAATCAGGGTGTACATACTAGTTAAGAACCATGTAGAGTACTCAAAAGACTCTTATTCTTTACTTGACTTCTCTGAATCTCCATCCTGTCTCATGAATTCATTCTAGTTGTGTGGCTGATGCTGTGGCTGAATCAAGGAATACGACCTGGAGACCAGAGCATTTCTATACCTAGTCCAAGATAGGAAACCAAGTCAGACATGTCAATCAAAAGCCAGGCCAGCTGTCATTGCCACACTGTGCTGCCCTACTCCTGGATAATAGGATACTTTACTGAAGAAGTAGGCTTTTGTCATCTGTTTGGAACATAGCATTATACTATGTTAAAGAGACCAGATATGGCACTCCTTTCCTAGATCATGTATGAGAAAAAGCCTAATAATCCCTAGTACATAGTTGGCACTAAAGGAATAAGAAATATTTCAAATAAATAATTGCTATATATTTCATAAGAGTAATTGGAGAGAGTATTGGTAGCTTGGAGAAAATTATGTTGCTCATTTGTTTAGCTCTATATAAAATAGATTATTTTATTTTAAAAATCTTCCAAATGTCCTAGTTGATTTGTCAGGTTATGATTTTTAAGTGGTTAAACTTATAGAAGGTACTTGCATCATACATCCTAGTTCACAGATTAACATACAGTATCTGAAATGGACGCATACGTAAATATATTCAGGATTAGAAAACTATGTTTTTGCCTAGTTGCTAATAATAATACCATGTTCTTTTTCATGTTCTGTCTAACTGGAATCATATGGGATTAATTCATCCTGTATTTTAGACATTTCTTAATGATCTGGGCATGAGGATTTATCCTTCCATTGTCAACCATGTGAAATTCAAAGCCAGAAACTCAACTTTATTCCCCTTCGAGTTGTCCCTAACAGAAATTGTTGTTTGTACAAATTCTTTCTTTGATACCAGGTATAGGAAGGAAGAAAAGTTTTCGTTTTTCTTAGTTTTCAGTTTCACTTTTCTAAGTAACTGAAGAAGTTCCGTCAGCTGCTCTCAGGGATTGTTCTCTGGTTGCAGGATTGCAGCCTGCTAAAGGGCCCTCGTATCCACGTAGGAAGCCCAGTACAAGTGGATGGAACCACAGATCACACCGTAGGCCTTACCACATTTTGGCTTATATCATAATTGTTCCCTAGGAGCATAGTGATTTTCCAGTCTCTGTGTAAAGGTAGTGAATCTCTGAATATTCTTTCACAAGTACGTTTTGGGAACTGTCGTGAATTCATCTTTACTCCCAACTCTTTATCTTACTAAACGTCCAGAATTATATGTGTAGGTACATATGCAAATATTTTTAAAATTATTATTGGTAGGTGGTTTAGGAATTCAGTTTGGATTTTTTGGCGAGAGAAATTTAAGTGTTTGAGATAGAGTTAGGTGAAGATAATTGTTTATTGCTATTTAAGTAAAATAAGAGCTGTTAATTCAGCCTCTTTTCCTCTCTGTGTTTAGTGGACTTGCAAATGAAAAGTCTTGTCAGTAAAAAACTGAAAAATAATCTGAGAAGTAATCTATCTATAATCTGAAAATTTTTTATCTAGATTGTAATTTTAATTTGGGCAAGGACTAGATAAAATATTTTTTGTTCATGATGATTCATAAGAAGGATTGACTGTTACTAGACCAACAAAGCATTAGCTTTTCTTGAGACACTAAGACACAGAAATCACTTTGTTATTAAGGACCATTGTTGGGATGATTTTTTCCTTCAAAGAATATACTAGTGTTTAATAACCTTGGATTTAGAAGAGTGCATTTTACATACTTGTTTGAGTACCAAAATATTTTGCAATTATAGATAAAACTAAATACCATAAAAAGTACATAATGTTGAAATTATACTTAATTGATTGCCTAAACCATTTTCACATACATACAGAAAGAAATTCAGAATGATGAAGATTTCCAGACCAATTCTGTTTGGAATAAACATAGCAATCAAGAAAAAAACAAAGATTTCAGGAAAGATATGAGATTTCTTGAAATGAAAGGTGCCTTAAAAGATAGGCTAAAAAATGTACATTTATGGTTCTTATAAAATTGTTTGAGAGGCAATATAGGGTGGAAATAACGTGGATTTTGGAATCACAGAGCTGTTATTTGAACCCATTTCTGTGTTTTATAGTTCGTGATTTGAGCATAGTAGGGTATTGCCCTTTGTTTCTGTTTTGAGACTCTTATTGAAATAATGTTTATATGCATGTAGAAACACACAGTTCCTAATACACAGTGTGTTCTCAATACATGGTAATTACTTAAAACTTCTCTGAGTGTTTAATGTAACATGTGTGTCTTACAAAGGATTTTTATCTGTCAGCAATATGTATATTCATAATTCATGGTCTAAATTCAAGAACTTTACTGCATAGAGAACAAATTTTTTTAAATAACACAAATGAATTCTATTTGTATTAAATATGGAAAACAACAAAACAGGAAGGACTTTGAACTTGGAGCAATGAAAAGTACCTTAAGAAAGCATATATGTAGCTCTCAAATAAAATCTTTCAAATAGCAGCAGCAACCAAAAAAGGCATTATTAGTTCTACCCTAGAAGAGCTAATGTTCAATTATGTTCAATTTCATATTGTGTTTTATAAAACAGTCTCTTTAGTTGACTTGCCAAATCATTAACCTAGTAATTATTATTACTTAGTCTAAACTAAACTACTTTTAAATGTGAGTAGAAAGAAATTAAAAATAAATTCTGTTTGTACTGCACCTTTCAAAAATTTTACAAAGAGAATTTTAGGAACAACTTGGAACTTCTTGAACTAGATAGTACCTTAAGAAATCAAGGGCTGGCCCCGTGACTTAGTGGTTAAGTGCGTGCACTCTGATGCTGGCGGCCCGGGTTCGGATCCTGGGCGCGCCGACGCACCACTTCTCTGGCCATGCTGAGGCCGCGTCCCACATGCAGCAACTAGAAGGATGTGCAACTATGACATGCAACTATCTACTGGGGTTTTGGGGGAAAATAAATAAATAAAATTATAAAAAAAAAAAAAAGAAATCATGTATGGAGTGGGGCCGGTCCCATGGTGTAGTGGTTAAGTGTGTGCACTCTGCTGCTGGCGTCCCGGGTTCGGATCCCAGGCGCGCATCGAGGCACGGCTTGTCAGGCCATGCTGTGGCGGCGTCCTATGTAAAAATGGAGGAAGATAGGCACAGATGTTAGCCCAGGGCCAGTCTTCCTCAGCAAAAGGAGGAGGATTGGCATGGATGTTAGCTCAGGGCTGATCTTCCTCACAAAAAAAAAAAAAAAAAGAAATCATATATGGAGAGATTAGATAAAACTTTTCAAGAGATTGAAATATTTTTGCAATTTTTCTGGCTTTTCCAAAGTACAATTGATATTTATGTGACTTATAAGACTGCTTTCTATGATTAACTATATGTACATGGTCTTAATAAGAGGCTTTTTGAGTTGATGTGGCTGTTGAAATATGCATTATAAACCACAGTGTAAAAGTTTTTACATACAGCAAGGAATGTAAAATAATAATGGAGCTTTTAAAATAAATTTAGTTTTTAATTAACTTGGAAAAAAGAATCAAACAGATTTCATGAAAGATAAGGAAATTATTAAAATACATCTATATATATCTTGAGTTCCTTTTAGAACTCAAGAGGATAATATATAAAAAATTCACGTAGAAATTTTTATTTTTAAAAATAAATTTCGTACTATAATGAATAAACAATATGGTTTATGATACTCCTTACTCTGTTTAATGTTATTACACCTCTATCCTATAAAAATATTTTCTTGAGGGGCCGGCCCCGTGGCTTAGCGGTCAAATGCGCATGCTCTGCTACTGGTGGCCCTGGTTCAGATCCCAGGCGTGCACCCACGCACTGCTTCTCCGGCCATGCTGAGGCGGCATCCCACATACAGCAACTAGAAGCATGTACGACTATGACATACAACTATCTACTGGGGCTTTGGGGAGAAAAAGAGAAAAAAAGGAGGAGGATTGGCAATAGATGTTAGCTCAGAGCCAGTCTTCCTCAGCAAAAAGGATGATTGGCATGGATGTTAGCTCAAGGCTGGTTTTCCTCGCAAAAAAAAATAAATAAATATCTTCTTGAGATGTTTCGTTTGATATGTCTAATAATGGCAAGACTCTATTTGATCTACAGCCTAAATTATTTTTACAAACATTTGGAAAAATAAAATAAAATAATGAAGATAACCAGATTCCATTTGACTAGTCATATGACAAACAAGTAAAGGCAGATTCCAAGAAAGATTAAGTTTATAAAGTACTGAAATTAAATATATATCTAAATACAATATAAACCTTTGTGAATTAAAAATCTGTTTTTCTGCTTCATCCTAGTATAATTAAGATTAATATAATTCACAAAGCTTTTTACTATATTTACTCTCATATGCACATTTTACAAAACCTACTTTCTTGCGTGGGTTTTTTGATTGTGACTTGCATTTGTTATGTTGAGGCTATGGTTAATCCACGGTTTAACTAAAGTATTTTTACAAACATGCAGAAAGAAATGCAAAATCATGATGAAGATGTTAATGTTAGTTCTATTTGGACTGAACATCACCAAAAAGAAGAATTCAGAGATTCCAGTAAAGATTTCAAATTTATTAAAATGAGAAATGCCCTAGGAAGGCACACATATGGAAATCAGGTAAGACCTTCCAAATTAAAAGTAATTTATTCATATTTTACAGCTCTTTGTAAATTTACAAATATAATGTCATTCATGAATCATTTCTTCTCGATTATATGTAAAAAAAGTGTTTATAATGCATTTGTGTACAATTTTTAAAAGAATACAAAAATGAGTGCTATGTACCACCAGTTAGGTTAAGAAATAGAGCAATCCCAGTTTTTTAAGACCCTGCTGTGTCATTTCCAAACTGTATCCCCTTTTCCTCTGACACAGAGGTAACCTCTATCTTGGAATTTCTTTTAATTATTTTCTTGTTTTTATTATTGCTTTACCAGCTGTGTTTGTATCCCTAACAATGTATTTAGTTTTGCCTGTTAATGAACTTTTTGTAGTTTATGGTCTTTATAGTTTTCTGTGACTTGCTTTTTTACTGGTATATATAATATTTCATTGTTTCACAATTATTATTCATTTTACTATTGATAAGTATTTGGGTTTCTTTTTGTTTTGTGTTTGATTGGTTGGTTTTTGCAATTATGAGCAATTCTGCCATGAACAGTGTGAACATTTTCTTACATGACTGTTGGTACACATGTTCGAGATTTTTTCTAGCTTAGGATATATTCCGAGGAGTTAAACTGCTGGGTCATAAGGACTGTGCATGTTCAACTGCAATGGATAATGTCCAACTGTTTTCTGGAAGCTTTTACTAATGTATACCTGCTCCAAAAGTGGATGAAATTTCTTGTTGTGTGTGACTCCATTATCTTTTTAATGTGTTATACTTGTGTTGTAAGTCAGACTCTTCTTGAGTTTATTTGGATTTTGTAACATGTATCATACATGTTGAGATTTGTATAATTGTGGTCTATATACTTGTAGAAGGACATTAAGAAAAAGGATGAAGATATTCTAAGGAGTTATACTTTGAGGAAGAAATGCAAAAAAGAAAAAGAAAGAGTTTCCAGGAAGGATGTCAAACATGACAAAATTAAAAGTTCCTTAAGAAAGCAAATATATAGAGATCAGGTAAAACTTTGTAAGCTGAGCTAAACAGTTTTCATTTTTTTCTAGCTCTTCCCTAATAGAGTCTAGACATATAATCTAATCGTTATGATTGCTTGCTATGTTAAATATAACCTGCACATCTTATGGGAAAAAATCTTCTTGAGTTGATCTGGTGTGAAATTCGTAATTAATCTTATAATTAACTTTAGTTGACAATGAAAGTGTTTATGCCTGCATACAAAGAAATTTGAGTTAATAATCAGGATATTTAAATATACTTTGTTTTGCCTGAATGTAACAAAAAAGAAAAAGAAACAAAAGTTCTAAAAAAAGAGACTAAAATTTTTAAATGAAAAATACCTTAAGACTATGTGTGCATGTAGTTTGTGTAGTATATTCTAATCTAAATTTTAGTTTTTATCTTGCTCTTCCCTGGTATGATACAGACCATGTGTTAATAAGATAGCTTGTCTTTTAAATGGAATCCTTCTTGAGTTAATTTTTCTAGAGTATAACTTTATTTTGCAGTCTAAACCACAGCATGTTTATATACATATATATTCAGAAGGATCTTTAGAAAAATAATAAAAGTAAATAAATAATGGATCAGTTTTCTGTGAATATGGCAACAAAGGAAAAAAAAAATATTCCAGGAAAGATTTGGAACAGGTTAAAATGAAAAGTACCTTAAGAAGGTACATATGTAAATAGCAGGTAAAACTTTCCAAATTAAAATGTTTGCTTTTTTTAACTTCCTATTTCATCGTGTAATTTTTATATAATATGATTGTAAGGATCTTCGCTGTGATTAACACTGCATAAATGTGCTCTTCTTGTATTATATTGTCCATTGTGAGACTTATCATTTAGGTTGATACTGTCTTTAGTACACTGTCTAAAGTACTTCTATGTGTATACAGAAAGAAGTGAAGAATTCTGTTTTTGCTGATCATGCCAAAGAATCAAAAACCAAGGATATCGGAACAGATGTGGATATTATTGAAATAAAAAATGCCTTAAGGAAGCACATATATAGAGCTCAGGTAGAACTTGGCATACTAAAAATTTTGTACAGTTTCCTATCCTCCTCTAGTATAAACAAAAAATAATAATAATGATAATAATATGTGACTCGTGTTTAATGTGTCTTAAAATAGTTTTCTTCATTAATTTGTTATGAACAGTAATGTATTTGGACATTTAGTAAATATGCTAAATTCTCTGCTTTTTATACTTCAGTGATGTCACAGATAAATTTTGTGTTTACACACTGCTATAACTTGTTGCTGGATGCTGGCTGGCCTGATACTGGAAGATGAGGGCTGGAAGATCCGCTTCTGTTGTGCTGGTTCAGGCTCAGTCTTGGGCAGGCCTTGAGGTCCTGGGTTTGGAGGAAGGGCTTTCTTAGTGATCTTGCCCCGCCTCCAGTGGTAGGGGCTCTCTTATGATCTGGAGCCGTGATCTTTTCCTGCCCGTCTTCAGGGGTAAAGAGTTTTTTTTTTCCTCTTCCCTTACCCAGAGGGTTATGGATTTTCACTTGTGTCGTGAGGGTAACAGAGTTTGCTGCCTTTCCCACAGCAGCTGCTGTTCATCTCCCCCAGGCCTTTACCATGAGGGAGGCTTTCTTTAGCTTCCCACCTTGTCTCCTTTTTTTCCACTTGAGCACCCAATGAGGTCCATGGAGGAGGTCCATGGAGAAGGTCCTGCCATTGAGTGCAAACTCCCCTTATGTCTTTGATTCCCAGGGGTTCTGTTCTCTTGTGCTAGTCCACACTTGGCCTTTAGCAAGTGGTGTAAAATTTAAGCTGAAATTTTCTTACCCTCTTTAATGAAAGCCCTCCTCTTCCTACCATGCTCTGTTTCAAATAAATCCGTGCTCATGTCCCATGTCCTCAGAGTCACCTGTTTTTCTTCATATTGCAGTTTAGTTGGTTGCCCTGAGACCTCTGCTGTCTGATGGGTTCAAGTAAAATTACGATTTAGTAGATTTTTCAGCCTTTTCTTGTTTGTAATGTGGAAGCGCCTCTCTTTTCCAGCTTTCTACATCCTAAGTGGAAGCCAAAGCTATATCATTGTTTTAATTTGTATTTCTTCTATTAGTAGCAAGTTTAAGCATATTTTATACCTTCAGTTGCCAGTTTTGTATGTCTTCCCCTGCCAATTGCTTATTCATATTCTTTTTCTTTTTTTCCGTTAGGTTGTTTTATATCATTGTTTCTAGAACTCTTCATATAGGATATTCTCTCTCCTTTTATGTTTGTTGCAAACATTTTTTCAGTATAATCTTTTAAACAAATATACAATTATAGCTATTTTAAAATAATAGAGAAAGATTTTACATGTGATTATATAGGAAACATGACTACATTTTTTCACCTATGGACTCTTATATAAAATGTTCTCCCCATTTATATTTCTAATTATTAAAATGCTGAGGACAATGGACCTCTTCAGGTCTTCAAAGTGAATATGACTTTACCTTTTAATTTATTTTAATTTAATTTAGAAAATAGAGAATGTTCACACTCATGAGAATGCCATTACCCTAAAATAATGGAAGTCACTAGTCTGAGCAAACATGACACTCAGATCAAATTATAGCTATTAACGTCTTCCTGAATCTATTTTGTAAGTTTGGCCAAGGTTTTAATGCTTTGTAAGCTGGAATGTATTTTTCAACCTAAAAATGTTTAGTTTTAATTATATGGTTGCTGTTTTGTAGGCTATCAGATACAGCTGCATTAGAATAGAAAAACAATCAGTATACAATGCCGAGGTAAGGGGCTTCAAGTAGGGTGGTGACGGGGGCGAAAGGAGCTTTGTGTTTTGTTATTTTTAGTTATTTTGATATAAAGGAATGTGTCCTCTGTACAACAAAGCTTCCTATCAAATTTGAAATGTTAGTTTCTCTAATCAGAAATGAAAAAGAAAAATACTGTTCTGTTAAAGCTCCAAAAAAAAATTCTATACAGTAGTAAAAACTTATAACAAGAGTTAAAAACTTACCTTGTGCTCATCATAGGTGAGATATGTATCCCTGCTCTCATATTTCATAACTTTCATAATTACTACTTCTAGATTAAATTTTCAATGTAATATTTACAAAGGTATATTATTTCCTTTATGTCATTTATATATCATCATATATGTTCATTCCTTGAAAATTGTTTTACTCCATGTAGTCTTTCAGAGTATTTTTGATTCTCAACTAGTTCAAAGAGTTACAGTCATGTGTCATGAGATACATTGTGAGAAATGTGTCATTAAACGATTTCCTTGTTGTGCAAACATCATAGAGGATACTTACACAAACCCAGATGGTATAGCCTACTACACACTTAGACTATATGACACTAATCTTATGGGACCACTATCGTGTATGTGGTCTGTCGTCATCATTATGCAATGCATGACTGTACTTTCATTTTATTGTTAAAAATGTTTTGACCAGGGGGAATATATTTTGTGGAACTCCTAGAGTTATATTAATATGCATCCTCAGAGTGATTTTTATAATACTGTAGCACTTGTCACTTTTTGCAAATATTGATTGTGTTTGACGGCATCTTAATATATTTAGTATGTCTTAATAGATATAGTTTCCTTATAAGTTTAAAAGAAAACCCCAAAATAATTTTGCACCTAGAAAATTATGTGTAGTTGTAGCTCTGACTGAGATCTCGTAATTATCAGCCAGACTTTGCAAATGCCTTTTAAAGTTTTCTTTTAGAGGTAGTATTTTCCCTCGCTATTTAAGGCAACAGAGAATAATAAATAAGACAATAATGTATATTTTTGCAGTGCTTCGTAGTTGTAAAACATTAATATAAATCATCCTTTTTGAACCATGTAACAACCCTGTGAAGTAGTGAGGGCAGGAATTATCTTTATTTTACAGATAAGGAAATTAAGTCTCCTTACTAATTCAAGATTTAATCCCAGAATTTTACCCTTCTCTTCTTTGACTCATAGAATCTTATTTTCCTTAGGTTAAAAATGCTGGATTTCCCAGAGGTGTATTAAATTTAATTGAAAGCCTCATAGAAGGACAGTTTTTTAAAGAAGCAATTGAGGAACTTTCCTCTTTGCAAGCACATTATATCCCTCCTGTATGCCTTCTTCATGCTCTTCTAGAGAACGTTCTACAGGTAAGAGCAGTCTTAAGGGTTTATAACCTTTCAAAGAATGTTAAAATATGAACATTTTCTCATTTTTTGTATGTTTACTGTTTGTTTTTTCTCTTTTTAGTATTTTTTCCATCATTTTAATGGGAAATGCAGTACCAATATTGTACCATTTCTTTTCTATTTTTAAACTATATACTAGGTCCTATTCTGAGTGCTTTAACTTATTATTTTCCCAGAATTTCCAAGATAATTTCCTCTTGGGAAAAATTTATCTGATATTTTTCTGTGGCAATAAAGTAGCTAACATAAAAATCAAGAGTACAACGATCTAGAATGCCGTTTGGTAAATTACCCCCTTAGTACATTGATAATCATTTTTATTCATAGTATACATAGACAATAAACATACTCCTTAAACTGTGAAGACTAGTAGAACAGCTTTTCAAGGTAGCTTTCTAATCATATTCTTCATCAGGGTGCCAATTTGAAGAAATAACAGATGTAAGCTATGTCGGACTAATGTTGGTGATAAGTAAGAATGTTGCATGAAATGTTTCTTACCTTTAGTTCCTTTCAGGTCACATTTTGGAACTCTTAATCTCACTATAATCATGTAAAGTGGACATTTCATGTAAGTTAGTCCCAATAGCTAGGATTATCTAAATCTAGATACATATATAGAGTGTGCTCTACGGGTGCAGTATTTAATTAGCTAAACATGATAATTCCCTCTGCTCTCCTTTGTCCAAAAACCTATATTTGGCAAGAAAATTAGGCCAGGGTTGTCATAGTTTTACGCTGAATTAGCTGGTGAAGCTGTACTTTCAGCTATAGTGTTTTATTTGTTTGTTTATTTTTAAATAATAGGATAACATAGATACGTTTCCTGGTCGATACTTTCATATATTATCAGCTCTTCTTCACCTACATCCTCCTTGGAAGTCCCCAGCCATGTCAAGATATTACTTAGAGTTGTTTCAGTGTCCAACTTGTATGAAAGGAGCATGGTCTCTAATAGAAGTGCTTATCAGGTAAGGAACTTTACATGTGAGGATGCGAAATTTCAGCTGGTAGTTGTTATGCTATTTATTTTTTAGATACTGATGAAGAAAGTACATTTTATTTAGAAAAAATTTCTGTGTGTGTATATTTCAGTGTTGTATTTATTGCAAAATTCTTATAAAAAAGCCATGTCTAAATTGGTCATGTTTCTTGATCAGTTTATTAGGAAAATAAATGTTTAATAAATACATGAAATGGACTCCCAGGAAAGCCAAAGCATTATTTTTTTAAAACAAAATAAGTTTGCATATTGTTTTAAAAATGAAGAAAATTAATTTATTGAATATGGACATCATCAAATTTTGATCATGATAAGTGTAAACATTTGTAACTGTATACAGTATCTGTTTTAGTGTTTCTGTTGTATTTTTTCAGCTAGAAATTTGAATTTTGAAACTGAACTTAATGTTTCCTAAATATGTCATTTCTTTCATGCCTCTGCACATGCTGTCATCTGCCTAGATCCTCCCTTTGTCTTACAAATGTTACGCTCTCCGGAAATACTTCCTATTTCTCCTTTTTTCTCCCAAACAGAGCTAATCATTTTTCCCTTTCTTCTCAGATAGCTCTCTCTATCTGATAGCCCACCGTTGTCTGGGAAGTACTTTCTTTCTATGCTAATGTTCAGTTTTAGGAGGACCATAGTAGTGAGAGCAAGGATACTTGACCAGCTAGGCAAAGGTTGGACCTTTGGTTAGCTCTTTGAGATCAGAAAGATTCATTTACCATCTTGGTTGTGATATATTTGAAGTGAACTAATCAGCTAGCTAGCATGCATTTATTCTTTCTTTGAAAAAAATGTTTGTTGAGTACTTACTGGAAGCCATTTCAGTGCTACATTTCAGGGATAAAAAGATGAATAAAATAACAGTTCCTACACTATTGAAGGAGACTGAGATGTAAACACAGTTCTAACACAACAGTACCAGCCCAGCATAGGTATTGGATGTGGATATATGGTTTATGTAGTTGACCTCCTTCCTAGTTTCCAAATCTTTTGTCATTGCCTTTATTTAAAAGCCCTCATTCCTTCCTATGTAAACTATTTCAATACCTTCTTTATTGATCTTGATTCTATTTTTTTCCCTTTATCTTCCAAAGTACCCCAGTCTGTTCTTTCCAAAGTGATCTTGTCATTTCCCAGATAAAAGTCCTTCATTAACTCACACATCACCTATAGGAGACAGCTTAAATTCCTTAGCAAAACATGTAAGGCTCTTCTTGAGTTAGCCCCTAGATATGTCTCCCTTCTCATCTTCATCATTTTCCCAAGTATGCCCAATGACTGAACTGTTTTTCGTTTCCTATGTCTTTGCTCTTCTGTTTTCTCTGCCTACATATACCTCCATTCCTGCCACCCCAGAAATATCTGGCCAACTCCTCATTATCCTTTAAAATGCCAGGTCAGATGCCACTTCCTAACTCTTGCCCTTTACTTTGCGTTTGTCGCTCAGAGCAGGCTCTGACTTCCTTAAGAGTAGATGCTCAGTCTTAAACATCTTCATCTTCAGTAGTTAATATAATGCCTAGAACATAATAAGTGCTTAATAAATGTTTGGCTGAATTAATTGATGCTACAGGAGATGGAATTTGGACAGCTTAAAAGTAGACTTTTTAATAAACAGAAATGCCTAGATTTCCTTTCAAAATAATTGGGTTCATTGGGGGTCAGGAGGAAGGTGCCTAGAGAAGTGGTAGGAGTATACATGAGCTGGGTGATTATAGTCTACTTTTATATATATTTGAAATATTCCATAATATTTGTTTTTTTAAAAAAGAAGAAAAGAAAAGATACTGTGGTATCCATCTCCAGTGGTTTTCAGATAGGCTGAATAATTAAATGGGCATGGAGGGTCTTCTAGAACAGATTCGAGTATTAAGTGAATTAGTAGCTATTAAGGACCTTCCTAACCTGAGAATGTGGTATTCAAAAAGAAGATGAGGAAGGTGAAGACAGAGGTAGAATGTTACAAGTACATTCTTGATATAATTGAAAATAAAGTTGGAAGAAGATTGTAATAAATATTGTTGCCTAGATTCTATCTCTCTTAGTCCTAGAGTTCTGAGTAATCTTATGTTCTCTTTAAGAAAATACGATAGAACTGTGCTGTCCAACCCAGTAGCCGCTAGCCACATATGGCTATATAAATGTAATTAAGGTTAAATAATTAAAAATTCAAGTCTTCAGTTGCACAAACCACATTTCAAATATCCAATAGAACATATCCATCATAACAGAAAATTCTGTTGAACAGGACTGCTATAGAAGATGGGAAGAAAATAAATACTGAAGTTTTAAAACTCTAAAAAAAATAGCCCTAAATGACCCTTATTTTACTAAATAATGTAAAAGAAAACAATCTTGAGTAAGAGGAGGATTATGGAGAGTATTATAAATTGAGAATATCACTGGTCATCTAAATCAAAAGGGCTTAATGAAATTCATAATTTTTTTCTTTATCAGTGAAATAAAGAGTTCAAAGGGAGGGTACCATATGGTTGATAAACATTACAATCGCTGAAAAATAGAGAAATTAGATCTGTATTATTAAAAAAGTGTTTCGAGATGTTTGACATGGTTTAATTTTTAAAGGAAAAAATATTAATAAAATTTTGCTCAATTTATATTTTGTTGAAGCAAATTTCCTTAAAATTCCAATAATAATCTAAAAAAAGGAATGCTTTGTCCACAAATCACGCAATGAATTGCTTGTATGTTATAGATTGTTGGGTTCATGTCTTTCAGGTCTTGCCTTTTCAATGAAGGTTTTTGTCATCAAATTTCAGAAAATATTATTGGCTCTAAGGTGCTCCACCTGGCTCTGCTCAGATTTTTCTTTAATTTAGTTGAAAGTGAAGTGCGACATCTGAGTCAAAAGTAAGTTTTAATCACAAAAAAACCATTTTTCTATATTTTTATTGTTTAAAGTACCATTTTTCTAATCATTTACGTATATATTTCTTAAAAACACCTTGTTTTTGAGTTTAAAGTAGATTTATTTTAAAAGCATATTTCCAGAGACAGTCCTTCAGTGGCACTAAAGGTTTATATACTTCTTTTATGTTTCCTTAGTTCACATTTTTATTTTTCACTGATTTATAACATTTGGATGGGTAAGAGTGTTTTTATTTTTCAGAATTTGTATATTTTTTAATTCTTTAGTAGTTGAATACTTAAACAAAAAGCTATACTAGGTTTTAACACTGAATCTAATATCCATGGTAAGTTTTGTGTGTGCCCTAAAACTTGCAGTTAGATTACTTTGTGTACTTGTTGGTGATTATACTGAACTGAGGCCATTTTTTTATATTTTGTCCTTTATTATAGTTATATATTGTAATCTTCATATATTATGACCTTTTTATATTCAGAAATTGCTAGAATTTTTTTTGTTTTATGACGGAAGGTAAGATTTTATGCCTAACTGTAGTGATAAAATTGGTGTAAAGTTATACCTTTCATTTATATTTTCATTAGGTTGTATGACTGGTCAGATTCTCAGAGTCTGAAAGTAACAGGAAAGGCAGTTGTTTTTGAAATCTTTTGGTCAGGAAATGAGACCTCTGGGCTTTTGACCAAACCATTAAATATGCTTTTGGAGTGGACTATATATTCTCACAAGGAAAAATGCAAGTCTAATGATGTAAGTAGGATTAATTTATAAATGAGTAATGCTTTGAAAAAAGTATATCTCTGAATTATGCATCTTTTTTTCTTCCTTTTATTCTTTGAATTACTTGCAAAAAATTAAAATGTACGCAAATATGTCATTGTTTTCTAGTTAGTTTATCTAGTTGTAAGGTAAAAGGTCCTTGGAGGCTGGTTTATTCGTCATCTCACATTTGGATGTAGTAGCCAGGGACAGGTATTTGATTATTACTGCTAAGAAATCTATAGTTACTTATCATTCTAGATTTTTTTACTTTTGTACATTTTAATTCTTAAGGAACCTAATTCTTAAGGTTTAAAAAATTAAGTTCATAAATTTTTTTGTATACTACTAATAAAAAGTTCTACTTGTTTTTAAAACTACTTTTCTGGATGTTAAGAGTTATTTCCTGAACTCTTTCTTCATAAGTAGGTTTTGCTTGTCATTAGAAATTTAACACACAGTAATGTCAGTGTATTTTCTGTCTGAAGGGTAGTTGGGAAAGTTAAATGCAGTAAAATATATGAAGTGCATAAGCAGCATACTGTGCCGCATTTGGGGTGCATAATAGATAGTAGTCACCTTTCTCCTTTTCAAAATGATCTGCCTTTGGGACTTTATTGTCTACTTTTTTTGTGTTGCATCGTTAATTTCTGCTTATATTTTTTTAATTCTTTCCTTTTACTTTCTCTTCTATCTTTTTGAGTGTTTGGATCTTTTTTCTTTTTAGTCTTTATTTCTACTACGTACACTTAATATAAATTGCCTTTTGAGTACAACTTGAGATTCATTTCATAGGTTTCAATACTTTGGTCTAGGCTGCTCTTATTGGTTATTTCAAAGTATTTTTTGTTGTCAATTATGAATTCCCCTTTGATCCAAGAAGTGTTTTAAAAGAGTGTTTTAGGGCCAGCCCTGGTGGCCTAGTGGTTAAGTTCAGCGCGCTCCATTTTAGCATCGCGAGTTCAGTTCCCAGGCGCAGACCTACACCACTCTGTTAGCAGCCATGCTGTGCTGGTGGACCACATACTAAAAAATAGAGGAAGATTGGCATGGATGTCAGCTCAGGATGAATCTTCCTCAGCAAAAAAAAAAAAAAGAATATTTTAAAACTTCTAAATGAATGAGTTTTTATTATTGTTGATGGATTTTGTCTCTGTTTTTGTTGTTAACTTCTAATAGTGAATTATAGTTAAAAAAACAAGCCGTATATGATTTCTGCTTTCTGAAATTAACTGAACCTTTCTTTTTGACCCCATGTGAGATTAAGGGCCAAAATGTGTTCTCTGTTGTTTTACATTTTTCTCTATCATGTATTAGGCCAAGCTTAATTGTTTAACTCTTCTGAATCTACTTTGTGAATTTTTTTTTTTGTAACAGTTTCTGCTTTATATATAGTGATGTCATCTTGTGATTCATGACTGATATATCATCATAACTGCTAGCAGGGTAACATTTTCTTCAGGGATAGTAAACGTAGTAGTTAGGGTAGAGAGCTCTGGTGTCAAATGGCCATAAATTCTATTCTGTCTTAAGGAAAATTCTTATGTAGTTTCTTTTCTAATGTTTTCTCCATCCATTTTCTCTCCTCTACTTTTTAATTTCCAGTTAAACTTACGTTACACCTTCTTTTTGTATCCTCTTTGTTTTTTACCCTCTCATTTATATTTTCAGTTATTTTCCTACACTTGGAACATTCTGGATCGTGTCTTTTCATCCAATTTTTAGTTCACTAGTCTCTTTTTAGCTGTGTCTAATATGTTAAATCTGACCATTGCATTTTTAATTTTTGTATTTTTTCCAGTTTTAGACTTTTTCACTTCTAAATTACTATACGTTTTTATGGTTTCTAGTTCCCTACAAAGTTTTCAAGGTTTTCTTTTGTCTTTGAACATTGCAGTAAGAGTTATTTTGTAGTCTATATCTGATTCTTTGATATTTGAAGTCTTTGTGGATCTGTTTCTGTTTGTTGTTTCTGCTGTTTCCTTCTCTTGTACCTTATATAATCTCTTGCAAGCTAGTTATTGTTTACTATGTGCCATAAACTGCATTTGAAAAATTAGAGAAACAATTTGTGGCCAAGACACAGAATATCTTCCTCCAGAGAGAATTTCTGTTGCCAGGTTCGAGGGTTCTTGGATAGTCTAAGTGAAGTACAGGGCTACAAATACATGTAGTTTTGCTTCTGATTCGCTTCCTCTTGAGAGTGAAGGCCTGCAGGGTCTCAGTGTATTGGGTGTTAGGCCTTAGGATATGACTTTTATGCTCCTTTTCCCCTAGGCTTCAAAAACCACACTTCTGTATATCAGCTCTTTCTCTAGGGTCAACAAATGTCCTTAGGGCAAAGTCAGCTATTGGTGAGTGCCTCACTTGGCTTTTGCCTTCTCCTAGATCTTAGTTTAGCAATTTCTCATAACTTTCCAGAAAATGTTTTACATATTTTATTCAACATTTTTAGTTTTCTTCTGTAAGAGGAAATTTATTCTATAAGAGGAAGTTTATCTGAATTACCTAGGCCTCTATTATCAGAAACAGAAGCCCTTACTGGTTTTTAAAAATTCTATTTAGGGATTGTCTGAGGCATGCTTAAAAAAGAAAATTCTTTTGAGGGCCCTATTTTTTTTTTAATTTGCTTTAAAAAAGGAAGATTGTTTCTGGGTATAGCTTGACTTCTTTGTGATCATGTAATCCTATTATGTGGCAATAACCAGGTGAGAAGCCACTTTCTTGTACGTGTGTCTGTTTTAAAAAGACATATTATTGTATAAATTTATGTAAATTGAAAATATTCAACCAAAATAGAACTATCTACACTTCATTGCTCTAATTTCCCATTCAAGTAAAGTGATGCCCAAGGTGCTGCAACAAAGGCTTTTACCTTATATGGAGCAAGAAATGCCTGATGTCCAAGCTGGATTTTGAAAAGGGAGAGGCACGTGAGATCTAATTGCGATTATTTGTTGGCTACTGGAGTGCTCCAAAGAATTTCAGGTTAGTCTATGTTTTATAGACTACAGTAAGACCTTTGGGCTACTGGAGTGCTCCAAAGAATTTCAGGTTAGTCTGTGTTTTATGGACTACAGTAAGACCTTTGCCTGTGTGGATCATGAAAAGCTATGGGCAGCTCTGAAAGAAATGGGCGTGCCTCAGCACTTGATTGTCCTGATACATAACCTGTAGTGTGGACAAGAAGCCACTGTCAGCACAGAATATGGAGAGACAGAATGGTTTCCTACAGGCAACAGTGTCAGACAAGGATGCATTTTATCTGCCTATCTGTTTAATCTGTACACAGAACATATCAGACGAAAAACTGGGCTAGACTCAGATGAAGCAGAAGTGAAAATTGGTGGAAGGAAATACCAACAATCTAAGATATGCAGATGACACCCATCTTGCTGGCAGGAAGCAGCAATGACTTGAAACAACTTCTGATGAAAGTGAAAGAAGAAAGTGCCAAAGCAGGACCGAATTTGAACATCAAGAAGACAAAACTCATGACTACAGAAGAACTACATAACTTTAACATAGACAATGAAGACATTGAAATTGTCTTCATTACATAAAGACAATTCATTACATACATTGTCTTCAAAAACATAAAGATTTTATTTACCTTGGTTTAGTCATCAATTTAAATGGAGACTGCAGCCAAGAACTCAAGAGAAGATTGAGACTCTGAAGAGTAGCAATGAAAGAATTAGTAAAGATCATCAGGTCTAAATAGTCTAAATAAGTGTCGTGTGAGACTAAGGCCAAGATTATCCACACCCTCGTATTCCCAGTTACTATGTACAGATGCCAAAGCTGGACAGTGAAGAAGACTGACAGGAAAAAGATTGATTCATTTGAAATATGGGGTTGAAGGAGATCTCTGCAGATACCGTGGACTGCCAGAAAGACGAACACGGGGGTCCTAGAGCAAATTAAGCCTGAACTATTGCTGGAGGCAAAAACGATAAAACTGAGGCTGCCCTATTTTGGGCACATCATGACAAGGCAGGATTCTTTGGAAAAAACAGTAATGCTGGGAAAGGTAGAAGACAGCAGGAAAAGAGGAAGACTTAATATGAGATGGATTGATTCCATACTGGATTGATGGCCAGTTGAGGATAATACTTCTAAGCTAAAATTGATAACATCCTTATTAAATACTATTTGCCTTTTTATGTACTTTTTAGACAATAGAATCATTAAGGATAATTTCCTCATGATGGAGCATTTCTTTTTTATCCATTTGATTATATAAATGAAATTGCTCCTTTATAACTGAAAACAATAATAAAACTGACGTTTTCACCATTTTACTAAATCACCAAAGGACTAGCACAGATAAGAATTTACTCAGGAAATACTGATGTAAATAGTAACAGATTTGTACATATTTAACTTGAAGATTTTTTGTTCAAATTTATAAATAAATTCAAGATATTTGTGAAGCAATCTAGAATAAATTGTAGCATCAGTTGTAATATGAGAACTGGTTTTAAACTTTGCAAACTAATTTTTATTTAACATTTGAATTGCTTAAATTCATATAAACTGTTTTTTTATTGTGTTACCTTATCTGTTAGAATTCATTCTTGTACTTAATTAAATCTTTTTGGCAGTTTCCAATTTCAAGAATTCCATGCATGTTCACAGACATCATTTTCTGTACTGTAAAACGTTTGTTTCTTGATTTGCTGAGTTGAAGCATTCAATTTAAGTCATTAGCTAAACAGAAGTCCTCAGTTTATGCTAATATTGTTTTGTCATAATGTCAATCAGCAAGTATTGCACAGTGACACAATGGCAGTGAATTTCATTGTCATTAATCTGAGAAAGCTTTGGGCTTTCCTTGGCAAAGAGCAGAGGTGGGCTGTGTCAAGGTTATGGAGGAGGTATAAATTTTACTAAGCTTGGTGGTGAGTCCTACTTTTCTTTGTGATGTCCTTAAGTGCTATTTAACGATAACCCTAGAATTATAGGTAGAATGGAAGCTGGTTTGTATTTAAAGATAAGGAAATTGAGGCTAAAGAGTTTAAGTAACTTATTCAAGGTGTCACAACTTGTTAGGGCAAAGGCTTGACTAGAGGCCAAGTCTCTACTGCAACTTACTTTCTATTTCAAATGCCAGTGTTTAAAATAGGAAGAGGCACAATATGTGCATTATGTTTGCATCTTTTTGAAAGGAGGTACTAGAGGAGCAGTTTGTCATCTATTGCTGTGGGATACTGTGGAAAGCCCTAACCTGGGAGTTAGAAGGCCAAGATTCTGGTTTGTTCTATGTCATAATACTAGTCAATTTTTGGAAGATTGCCAAGTTTATAAATGAGATTACTTTTACTGGCAGATAATAAAGAACTGTATTGACCGAATGTCTGATGATAGACTTTAACAAATTAGAAAGAAATTCTAAGGTAAATATATGAATTATGTGCAAATCATGTCTATCTTTCATTTCTTTATTAATTCTTAGGGTATTCATGTTCTGTTCTTTTAGCTTTAGCAAACATTTCAGTATTCCAAAAAAGCTTTTCTCCTTTGATGGTTTATTTGCCATTTTCTCACTAATCCACTTCTAATGCATATATATCCACTATGCTAGAAATGCAGTCATGCATCGCTTACTGACAGGAATATATTCTGAGAAATGTGTCATTAGGCAATTTTGTCGTTGTGCAAACATCATAGAGTGTACTTACACAATCCTAGATGGTATAGCCTACTATCCACCTAGGCTGTGTGGTACTAATCTTATGGAACCACTGTTGTATATGCAGTCCATCGTTGACTGAAATGTCATTACATGGCGCATGATTGTAGTAGCATTGTTTATATACAGAGTTGCAATGAGTGCAATCCATTGCACAGTGTCTTGGCCCTATTGTTATAGTGAGTGTCATAGGTAAGAATATAGTATAAAAGGATCCAAGGACGTGATTTGAAAGTGTCTTTTATATAAAAATTTTCTATGATGGATATGTTGCCACATATGTGGTATGTATGTTTAGCTAATGACATACAGATAAGAATAACTTTGGCAGGATCTTTCTTGTCAGGGTAAAGGAGCTACAGTCGTTCCTTGCAAGTCCTGCAGGGCCAACCTATCTCTAACTTTTAAATAACAGTAATATCAAAGTAAATTGAATATTAAGCAATATTGATATTTGTGGTGTCAGGTACATGTGTACATATATTTGTGAAAGGAAAGAGGGAGGGTCCCAACTGGTTGGTTTTATGTTATTTTTCATTGACGGAGTGCTGGATTGTAGTTTTATGTGAGGCTTAACTCTGTAGGCTGACCTCTTTCTCTATCCAGAGTCTTAGAACCAGGGATCTGAAGTGATTCTGATTTACTATACCCTTGAGATGGGGGAATACTTTGAGAAATCAAACTTTACTGTTCTCTTGCTTCCTTCCTGAGCAGTGTCATTGCTGATATTCAGGTATACATTATTTTGGAAGAAATATTCTGTGGCATGGATCTCGACATGATCAGTTTGCTAGTTAAATAGAGATTTTCACTGTCCTGTTTTATGTTCTCTTGATAACTTGAACCATGAGAAGTAAAACTTGCTTAGAGTGATCATCTATGTGTTGTCTTTATAAAGAATGGAGTTGGCTTCCTGCAAAATTCTTTGAAGAGTGGCTAAGACCCAGAGCTTAAGGGAGTCAATTCTGGTCAGCTGCAAGGCTTGGACCCTACCAGGCTCCAAGGGAAGTGTTGGTACTTTCCCAGCCTGCTGATATGGCCAGTCCTGCTGCTCGCTTCCCATGTCCCAACAGTTACAACTGTGCTTAAACCCAGCCTTCTCTCAAGGCAGGAGAGGGGGTGGTGCTGACGCCCACTAATGAATCCTGACCTGGCAGTCAGGTTCTGTGTCATGGCCCCTGATCATATCAGAGGAAGTGCAGTGCTTCCCTAATCATGCAGCTTAAAATCCGTTCAGCCCCATTCTTCAGAGTTTCTCTCCCATACTCTAATGTCCAGCCCTGCCAGAATACAGTGTGCTGCCCCAAGTGGGGTAGGGTGACAGGGGACCTGAACGCTTGCTAAGGATGCTGACTAATGGCTTTTCCCTCAATAAACACTGTTTCAGCAGGCCCGAGGTATATGCTGCTTGACCGCTTGCCCTTGTTTGCACGAGAAACCAGAAGTAGAACTTCAGTTTGGAAATCATTTAGCTAATAGCTTCTTCTGACAGCAGTGATGCCCTAATGAAATACTGTATATACTGATAAGAATCTTGTCTGCTGAGGGTGGGAGAGATAAATCCAGTAGTCACTGAGTGTTCAAAGTACTAGAGATTTCTCTGTCACTAACCCCATATTAGGCATAGCATGGTGACAGAACGTAGCAGTTATAATCTATTTGGATACCATAACATTTATTAAACCTTTTCACATGCCTTCTACCCAACTGTTAATTTAGTGATTTTTTTCACGCATCCAACATGCCTAGACAAATACCAAAAATATAGGAATTTCAACTAGTTTTAATGTCATTGTGAAAAAGTATTTACATTTAAATCAAAGGTATTTAAAAACGTTATTTTCACACCTCTTCATCTTCATAATTTATGGATTAGAAAGACATTTTAAACACTAGGGTAAAACACACTTATTGTAAGGTTCATATACCTTGCTATATTTTTTATAGGAATTTAATAATGTTTATTATAGGAGTGATAATATAAAACAATATTTATACTTTTAAAACTGATCTCTATATATCTCTAAGTTAGGTAATGGTATTTGATATAATTTGATAATTAAAATGTGAATCAATATATTTCTTTACAACAAAGGACAATCTTTACTAAAGCTTTTATTCATTGTTTTTCAAGTCTTTTTCTGGAAAATGCCATTTAGAGAAATGTAAAGGTTAACTTTATATATAAACAATAGGTAGGAGTGGCTAAATCTATATTTTTTTGTAGTCGTAATGTTCCTGTTAGAAATCCACAGAATCCAAGTACTTCCTCATTGTTTTAATGGAATTATTGCCTGACTAAAGAACTTGACACCATTGGAAAAAGTTATTTTAAAATTTTGTTATAGGCTATCCATATATAAGTCCTGGAAATTTGTTTTATTAACTGTTCTGTCATATAGATGTGGGGCAGGAAGGAGGAGGGAAGGAAGGAAAGGGAGACAATGGAGAGAAGGATTTAGTTTGCTAGGGTTCTTTTTTAGCATTAGCATACCCTATATTTTTAAATAGCTAAGTTTTGCCTCAACAAAAGTTATTCAAAATGAACACTGATAGAAATCATATATTTTAATACATTTTAGTAACATTTTTCCCATCTCAACGTTAGGTCTTCAAACATGAACTAGCTTACTTATTGACTGGAATTCTTGGAGCAGCAATAGATTATTGGATCTTCCTTGGTCTTAAGATGGGTAGAAATGTGATGCGACACATGTCTGATGACTTAGGAAGTTATGTTTCCCTCTCGTGTGATGGTAAGTGTGTCTATGTTATATTTTTCTTAGACCTATTGTGGGAATTAGTTTTGAGCTTCCTTTAGGCAGTCTGTAATCTTTAACATATGCTCATATGAACCTTTCCTTAAAAAGGTTATTTTTATATATACAGATTTTTTATATATGTATAAGCAAACACACATATAGACAATATAAAGAGGAAGGTAAAAATTACGCATAAGGAATGCTTCCATACAGATAACCACTGTTAAGTTTTTAATATATTTCTTTCTAGTATTTCTAAGCATTTGTATATAGTTGAGCTCATATTATATATGTAATTTTGTATTTTTATTTTCCTCTAAATATTAGATGAGCCTTCCCACATACACATCATTTATTTATTATTTTGATGGTTTCATAAAAATTGAATATTATAGTATAGAAAATAGTACCTAGAAATAAATTATTATATATTTATATATAATATTATTAATGTTTTTCTTAATCTTACAACTTAAAATGAAAATTAAAATCCTATGCAAGTAAACATTTAACTAGACAAAAATTAGTTATTCTCTTTTCATTGGAGAGATAGGTTTGCTTTTTTATGTATGATGTTTTAGAATTTCACGTGGTAAGAACTATTTTTAGTACCTTTAATACTTCTAATCATTTCACGTTGAGTAGAAAGCATTATGTGTTTCTCTTATCTGTGCCATATGAACAGTTCCCAGGTCTCTGCCTGCATGAATACTTAACAGTATTAAAAAATGAAATTCATTGAATCAGAATACTTACTATGTTATAAAGCCACTTGCATTAACTTGGGTTATATCATTGGTGAAAACATTTTCCCCACGTTCCTGTTGCTGTATAATTTTTCTTATTATAACATGAAAAGCTGCTACTATTTTCCACTGAGTCTGTGGTCTAACAAATGAGCATGGATGAAGCAAATAGAAGTAATTTATATGTATAATTTCCTCACTCTTCCTCCTCTCCCCATTATCTAATTTAATTTAAAAGTCCCTCTAGAATAAGTGGGGAGAGTAATATTATTTAAGCAACATGATGACAGAACTCATTTTTATGTGCTCACCTTGTGAAAGGTTCTACCTAACTCTTTTGGGTCTCCAAAGTGAGGGAGGCTTCCATAAGACCTTATATATATTCCTAAACTTCAAAGCCAGTTTAGGGAACCATGAACCTTTTTCTTTCTTTTTTTCTTAATTTCTGTAATCCTAA
Organism: Ceratotherium simum simum; assembly: GCF_057802395.1. Taxonomy (NCBI): domain Eukaryota; kingdom Metazoa; phylum Chordata; class Mammalia; order Perissodactyla; family Rhinocerotidae; genus Ceratotherium; species Ceratotherium simum. The sequence continues at coordinate 74,275,314 of NC_141903.1, read as the reverse complement.
ATTCCTAAAATAAACATATTTTGAACCAAGTGAGCTTTTTGTGGCCCTCAAACATAAAAGATGATTTTTAAATAATTAAAAATATTTTAGACTGCCAAATAAGTATTCTATTTTGTAACATGTGTTTCAGTGTGTCTTGGTTTTATTTAAAAGAAAAAGTTCTTGATTATGCTGTCAATCACTTTAATACTTTGAAGAGAGAGTCTAGAATAGGCATCCAGTTTATAACTGGGTTCAGGATTTATTCAATGATACCCTCTGCAAAGAGAGGTCTCTTTTTATACTACTGAAGTTAAAAGATTTTTATCTAAAGCATTTTATCTCCTTTCTTTTTTCCTCTTTCTTTTTCATTGAGCTGAGGGGTGATTACTGTTCCTTTTGTGGAGTAGCTGTCCTTTGTTGTATGACTTTTTAACATTTCTTAGCTCAAATTCAATCTTCCTTCAGAACCCTTTCTTATCATTTCTTTCCCACCATTCCTACTAGGTAGGTTTTTCTTTTTTTTCTCATTTTAGAAACAGCAGAATTCTGGCATTTTTGCCAGCATGAGAACTAAACATTCAGCTAAAAGGATTCCGTTTTCGTTCCATAAAGAAACCTCTTTGAGTTTGGGGACCCAAGACAGGATTAGCGGTGGCTATCAGTATAGTTATATGTGTTGTTTCCAGTATGTATTGGTTACCTTTAGGGAAATATAACATCTTATAGTTTAGCCAAATGCATGAAATAATAACCTTGTATTAACAGAGTTCTACTATGTGTTATACATCAGCTTTAATGCTTTGCTTATATTCTGAATTTCTGTTCACTTGAAAGCAAAGTGTGGTATCCACTGTTGTTCCCAATTTTCACATTACAAGTTTAAACCCAAGTCTGAGCCTGTGACTGACTTAAGCTAAAACTAGCCTTTAACCTTGCCATTATAATCTTGTCGACAGGCTGAGTGATTACTTTGCTCCCCAGAATTTACGTTTGATTTCTAATATTTAAAACTCTAGGTGAGATTTAAACTGTATCCCTGTTTGAAAAGTGTGTTTAAGCCTTTCCTTACCCTTCTCAAAACTCATGCATATTGGTTCCTTAGGCTTCCAATTAGGCTATAGGTAGGCAGTGTTTAAAAATTTAACATATATTTCTAAAAATGGTTCAAATTAATATCTTCCTAAATTTTTATTATGAGTACATCTTGGTTTTTAACCTTTGTTGAGAGACAGAAATCAAGTGAACAGTTTACTCTTAAGAGAGCAGTCACTTTTCTACTGCTAATATGCAAAATTAAAGTGTTTTATGGAGTGTGTAGAATTATACACTTATCGATACAAGTGAACCAGTTGTTCTAATAATGTCCTTTTTGTCAGTATTTTGATATTTTGGTGAAGAACCATTTCTTTTTCTCTGTGGATACTCCCTCTTTTTTTTTTTTTTTTTGCATTTTTGCATTTTCTTTGCATTATTCTTCAGCTCAGTTAAACTATTTTTTCTTTTCCTAAGTCATTAGTAAAGATGTTGTAATTTGGCTGTTATATAACTTCCAATTGAAGCTATTTTTCTGTCTTTCTCATTTATGGCAAACTGGATATCTTGGTTTTTCCTAGTCAAAAAGTATAAAATTCATATTGTGATGCTACTTAGATTCAGATCTACTGAATTAATTTTAGTTTAGTAAAATTGTTGTTAATTGTTTTGTAGAAAATTAAGACAGAAGCTATTTCAGTAGAGAAGTAAAAATCCTTTCTTTTTCCTATCAGATCTCGTGTCCATCAATCCCACATAGATGCCATTCTCTTTTATTTCTAAACACTTTGAACAGAAAGAGTTTCCTTATATCCCTTTCTATATTTTAAGATCAAGTGTTCTGAAATTTGTTTTTTATGCCTAATTGAAATTCCTGATGTATTGGCTTAAACTAGGAGTTGGCAAACTTTTTTGTGTAAAGTACCAGACAGTAAATATTTTTGGCTTTACAGGCTCTACAGTCCCAGCTACTCAGCTCTGCAGTTGTAGTAAGGAGGCAGCAAAACCCAATACATAAGTGAACATGGCTGTGTTCCAGCAAAAGTTTATTCATAAAAATAGGCGGCAAAACATAGTTTGGCAATCCCTAACTTAAACTTATTTCTTCTCCTGTTTTCAGTTGGAAGAAAACATGTCATCAAAATCTACTATAATCCCTTTCACATCTTTAGAGAATTTTAATAAAGCTTCCTTTGCCCTTCTCAGGCTACATGGTTATCTTTTCGTGATAAATACTTTTTCCAAACCTTTATTCACTTTTATTTTTTTTATGTCCATTCTAATCCCTCTCCATGCTTCAGACCTCTTCTATAAATATAAATTTTTATAATTTTACTAATTGAGTCCAAATGTTTCTATTCTCTTCACTTGTTCTATTTACTTCATTTATTCTATTATAGTCCCTTCATTTATGCCAAATTTTTATGGCACTCTACCAGGCATTGAGCTAAACACTTCATATACAGGAAGGAAGGAAACAAAACATGGTCCTTGCTTTTTTGGAGCTTTCAGTGGGAGAGGCAGACTGTAATTAAGTTAACGTAAATACATCATTTAAAAATGCTAAGTGCTCCAAACAAGAAAAACTAGGTGTTGAGATGGGTGAACTTAACTTTATATTAGGTGGTCATGGAAAGCAGAACCTGGAGGATAAGTAGGAGTTTGGCAGGGTTAGGGAAGCATGCTCCAGTCAGAAGATACAACATTTGGCAAAACTCTGAGATAGGAAAGAGCTGGGCCTGTTTGAAATCCTCTGGTGCCTGGCTGTTGGCAAGCAGCAAGAAGAGTGGCCAGAATAAAGCGAAAGAAGGGGTAGAGGAGTTTGCATAGGAACTTCTAAGCCATGTTGAGGAGTTAGAAGACGTTTAACAAGGGAGTAGGTTGATCTGATTAGCTTTTTTAAAAAGATCATCCTGGCTTGGCTCTCTAGCCAGTCATTCATTCATTTATCAAATACTAAGTGTATTCTGTACAAGTTAGTGACCTACAGCCTGTGAGGGCTACAAAAATGATCCTGCCCTAAAAGGTCTTACAGTCCAGGGGCTAAATTTCTCATGTTCTCTTATTCATCTGTTATTTATCATTCCCTTTGAATGTGTGACCTGGTGATATGTGGATTCATTATACTTTGTATTTCCTATTTCTTTAAACCTATCAAATGCTCTTTCTAGATGAATAACTCCATTTGGAAGTTCCAAGGCAAGAGTGTCTCTTTTGAACTGTACAGTGCAAGTTATTTCTGCTTTGCTTTTGCCTGTGTTTAGAGGTGATATATTAAGAGATCAATTGGTTGTAGTAAACTCTGTGATGATAGATATGCTTGCTTTAATGTATATAACTAGAGATTTAATGTTCAAAAGAACTTTTGATGATCATCCTTCAGTTTACTGCTTGCCAAGTTTCAGATAATTCTAACAGCCTAGTAGTAGGTTCTGAGTAGCAGGCTATAAAAAAAAAAGATTGTAAATAACCCATTACTCATTTCCAGTTGTTGCAATTTGTATCTCTGTTGAGGCTGTTTTGGAAAGGATTATTTGAATTCAGCAATCATATGTCTGTGTGGAGCTAGCTGGATCTCCTTAACATCTGACTGGAGCGGTTTGTCCATATGGCATTCTGCCACAAGGCAAGAACCTCAGGTCTCTTTAGTCAAGGAGAGTTTCTTCCTTACCCTGGGCACCGTTTATGTTCTGGGCCAGATAATTCTTTGTTGTTGGGGGTTGTCCTGTGAACTGTGAATTGTAGTATGTTCAGGAGCATCTCTGCCTTTCACCCACTGGATGCCAATAGTACCTCCGCTCCCCAGCAAAAATTGCTAAATGTTCCCTGGGGCAAAACCCCCCCCTTAGTCCATCACCGCCCCACCCCCTCCGCCCCCACCTTGCTATAGTAGAGTGCATACAAACTTCTAAGGAAATCTTTAGACATTTTCTCTCTTCTTTACCTTTGCTCCTTCTCTGCAGTGATGGGATTCATGGGTGCTGTCAAGGGAAAGGGTTTAATTTCTTTCTTCCTATCAGCTCAGGACTAATCACTGCAAATTAATTACATGTGTACCCATTTAAAAACCAAGTACCCGTTTTCCAAAGACACAACTCCATTGAGGGAAGAAATCTTTAACATTAATTGGAAAGCATAGTGATAAAATTCCATGCCTGTCTATCTAGTCATATATCATCTGTCTATTCATATGTGTATATATAATTTGAAGACTTTTATTTAAAATAATAAAAAGTAATGATTGTTTCAAATGTGAGAACATGTGCCATAAAAAAAAATTTTCTCTTGAAAGGCAAGGAATAGGAATATTATGTTTTTTGTGGTTTAACATTATGTGGGTGAATCTTACTGGTGTAGGAATCATCATTTCAATGAATAAAATCCACAGAGGAAATAGTCTATAGAAAGAAATTTTATAGGCTGTAGCAATAACTGTATTTACTTCTCTTGTTTTCTACAGACTTTTCTTCACAGGAATTAGAGATTTTCATTTGTTCCTTTTCCTCCTCCTGGCTTCAAATGTTTGTTGCAGAGGCAGTGTTTAAAAAGTTGTGTTTACAGAGTTCCATCAGTATTTCTTCTGAGCCACTCTCTCTTCAGAAAATGGTAAGCACCACTCTTTTCTAGTTCTTTTAATTTCCAAGTGAGTTCATAAATTCAATTTAAAAATATTCTTAGTTATTTCTAATAATTGGACAGAGGATATTAATCATAAATCTTTCAAATCTATATAAGAGCAGGTATTTTTCCACCTGAAAAATAGATTAATTAGTGAATAGAAATTTTAATTGCTTGAGAGTAACTAAGGATTGATAACGGAAAAATAATACAAGAATCTTTGTTTCCTAGTCACTTGCCACAGTACATAAGATTGTTATTTTGGAAAGACCTAGATGCAAAAAAATTCTACATAGTATTTAGTGGTATTTAAAAAGCAATTTGCAAATGATGCCAATAGTTTTTCCTTTTTATCCTGTATATGCACACACACATAAGCTGCATTTGATCCAAGATCTTCCAGTTATATCTTGGCTATCTTTAGCTATTATTAATATCTGATGTCTCCAGAAGTTTCTTCAACAATGAGAAATATGCTTATTAATTGGTCAGATTGGACAAATATTGTTTTGCAACAATCCTTGTCTTTAACAACTTTTGCACTTTTTTTTTTTTTAATTTTTATTTATTTATTTTTCTCCCAAAGCCCCAGTAGATAGTTGTATGTCATAGCTGCACATCCTTCTAGTTGCTGTATGTGGGACGCAGCCTCAGCATGGCCGGAGAAGCAGTGCGTTGGTGCGCGCCCGGGATCCGAATCCGGGCCGCCAGTAGTGGAGCCCGCGCACTTAACCGCTAAGCCGCGGGGCCGGCCCTGCACTTCTTATTCCATTTATTCCAGACTTGTTTTCTGTTGAAGGAAGTCATTATCAAAATGGAAATGACAAAATATGTGTTGTACATAAACCATAAGTATTAAAAATATGCAAGTGAATTATAACAAGTTGGGCATAAGACTAATCAAAAGAACTTTCCTAAATGAGTGTTAAAATTGAATTCAAGGGGCCAACGCTGTGGCATAGTGGTTAAGTTTGGCACACTCCACTTCTGCAGCCTGGTTTCACAGGTTTAGATCCCAGGTACAGACCTACACCACTCTCTGCCATGCTGTGGCGGCAACCCAGATACAAAATAGAGGAAGGTTGGCACAGATGTTAGCTCATGGCTGGTCTTCCTCCAGCAAAAATAAAAAAAAAAATTGAATTCAAAAAAATAATTATTTTCAAGAAAGTATTTTTCTTCTTGTGTGTGTCATATTGACTTAATGACATGGAACTGCAGCTTTCTTAATATTTTAGCATGTTCAGAGGAGATGGGGTGGTAACCATAGGGATAAAACCAAGAAAACGTAACTAAATTTATTGGTGAAATGAATCAAGTAATTTCTCCTTACTGCTTTCTAGGTCTTTGTAGTTGAGAAAGCAATATAATATTATTTTGCAACAGGTATATTCCTATTTGCCAGCTTTGGGGAAAACTGGTGTGCATGGGACTGGAAAGATATCAAAGAAAATAGGACAGCGACCTTGCCTGGAATCTCAGAGGGCCTTACTAGTGCTGAATGGTGCTAAACAGAAACAAGTCGAAGGGCTGCCAGAGTTACCGTAAGTGATGCTTGTGTACCAATTATGCTTTGTTTTCAAGTGCAGCTTTTTCTCTGACACACTTCTTGAACTTTATGGTTATCTGTGATATTGTCTAAATTATACTGATTAGGATAAAACTCAGTTTTACACCTATAAATACACATGATCAACATTTTCGCTTTCCTTAGTTCAAGGTATATGCTTTCTTTATATTAAGATTAAGTGCTTTCCAAAAGAAATAAAACTATTTATCAAATTATTGTTCCACACAATTTTTGCCCTGTAATTTAAATTACTACTTGTATATAATAAAGATGGGATTTCGGAATGCGTGGTCATGTGAGATGCTCTGAATTGTTATAATAGCTTCCCCCAAATGCGAAAAAGTATGCTATACATTTTCCTCTAAAAGTATGCTGTGTAAAACTCAGAAAACCTGAAGTGTTTTTAGGAAGACAAGAAGAGAATGGGGAGCAGGGGCCTGCATTTTGATCTTATTAGCACTTTGCTTTATTCTCTCTGCCAAATATAGTTTACTTGGTCTCTTAATCTACCTGACATTCCATATTCATAAACTTTTCAGTGGGCAGTGGGGGTGCGAGATTAATAAAATGAAAATTAATGTGTTAATATTTGTTTCTATACAGTTGAAATAAATATAAAAATAGAAGGCAGTAACAATTTGAATGAATAAAGGGGTTTAAATTAAAAGAAGGCTATATTTAAAAACTACCATCTAATGTATGCTGCCATGCCATGGTGAAAAACAAGCTTTCCTTATTTCTTACTTTGTTTTCAGAGAGCTGAACCTTGCTAAATGTTCCTCATCATTAAAAAGATTGAAAAAGAAGTCAGAAGGAGAATTGTCATGTTCCAAGGAGAATTGCCCCTCTTTAGTTACAAAGATGAATTTTCATAAGACTAATTTAAAAGGTAAAACCAATTATCTAAATTAATTTATGCTAGGAACTTTTCATGGTTGTGGTCAGTGTTTGCAGGTTTTACGCACTGGCCCTGATGAATACTTGAACTTAAATACTGGACTAGGTCCAGGAAATACCTTCCTGGATAGCATATTATTTTTTGAACTGTCATTTATACAAAAAAAGTGATTGTTGCATACCCAGTATAAAAGAGTATTCCTCCCCTTCTTTTCTCCCCCTGCCTCTCCAGATATTAACCACAGTGTGTGGCTCACATTTAGCTCATTTCAGACTTGCCCACCTTACTTTTCTATTCTACCTCAACCTATGCTACTTAGGATCAGTGTCTTCTGATTTGAAAGTATAATTCAGTCTTCATCTCTTTCAATCCTAGACATTTTGTGAACAAAGAGTGAGGAGGAGGCTATGTTACATAGCTGTGTTAAGCATATGGACTCTTTTCTTCCAGGCATGGAGCCCAGACTATGAAATGTGTTTGGCTTTTGGTTCTAACTATACTGGAACCTAAGTACCTAAAGGATGGGGTAACAAGAATAGCATTGTAATAATTCACTCCAGGACCTCTTTTACTTAGGCACCTCTTAACTTGCAAATATAAGTTACCTTCCGTGAGTCCACACCTGGCCAAAGTAAATTGCTGAGTCTCTTGTTTATGAGCTATATCATGTTGTTAATACAAATATTATCATTATGACACCAATGGAAACAGTAACCGTGAAGCTCTTATAATCTTTCAACATGATATAAGTTCATAATTGCATATCACAAATTCAAAATAACTGCCCATTTGGCTGAAAATGTGAAAAACATTTTAAATGAGAACTCAGGTATTAATGTCACAAAACAATGTCCTTTTTCTTTGTTTATTGTGCCAGAAAGTAAAATGAATATGAATGACTTGAGGCTGAACAGCAGAAGGAACTGGGAAGGAGGAAGAGAATTGAGAAATAGTAGAGAAAAACTTCAAAAGCTTTTCAATGCATATAAATGTTTTGATGAAAGTTATAGAGATAATCTGTAAAACTGAACACTGTAAAATGTGCTACTTAGTATTTTATAGCTTAAGAAAGAGTTTGATCCAGTATTTCATTTGTTTTCTAAGCAATCACTTATGGTTTTTATTAATTCCACTACATCAAATTATCACTTATATTTTATTAATCTTGGTTATAACAGAGATGGATATAGACAGTTTTAGCCAGCACACACTAATTGCATCTCTCCTAGAAAAAAACTTTGCCATTCTATTTGTCACTCTCGTTCAGCTTTAAATGGTACTAGAGATTTTTTTCGTGTGCGTGTGTGTGTGTGTGTGTGTGTGTGTTTATGTTAAGATTCCCCCATTTCTCCTTCTCTATGCTGCTGTAGCCAAGCCAGACAGCCTATTGAGAAGCAGCAAACCATCTGCTAATGGATTTGAAGTTCTGAATTATACTTGAGTGTGTAGAGGCACTCGTGCTTAGCCAGAAACATTCATTTGAATTAAGCTATAAATGCTGTATAAAAAAGAGCCATACATTTAACGTAGGTTCATGAATAAATTTAAGAGAGGGCAATTGCACTCTAAACTTTTATTGCTGCAAAACCCAGTATTTTTGGTGTTCTCTGATCATTTGGGGGTTTTATAGCGGGGTTGAAGCTTTAAACCTTGAACTAGGGGGAGACAATACCTGTGTTAAACCTTTTGCAGTAGAATTTCATTGCTGAATTGCTGATAGAACAGAAGCTCTATGGATTCGTGGGGTTCCCTCCCCACCTCTTTTTTTTTATGTGAGAGATGTTTAAACCAGTCAAAAGGAAAACTCAATAAATAATTTTCTGGCGTGGGGCCAGATCTTCTAGTTCATGCCCTTTGATTATTTTCTTTAGTTGATATCTTGTGTTCTCTGGAATAATCTATTAATTTTTGATGGCAGGAGAAACAGCGCTCCATAGAGCTTGCATAAATAACCAAGTGGAGAAATTGATTTGTCTTCTCTCTTTGCCAGGAATAGACATCAATGTTAAAGGTAAGTTCTAAATCTTTGTGGTCTAATCCGATGTGTTAATATTTGTGGTATTAAATAGTTTTATGTCAACATTAAGAAAAATCAGTTAATTATATTTACCTAACATATCTTTAAAATATTGCCAATAGCAAAACCAAGAAATTCATCATATGTTGATTTATTAATAGTTCAGAAACATTTTTTGGTGTTCACATTTTTATCAGATCCCAACATCAATATTTTTTAAATGTTTTAGTTTATTTTAATTCGTTTTTCTTACAATTAGAAATATGATTGCACCCTTGGCATTTTCATCAAAACATTCTGTTTATGTATGAGGTACCTAAGAAAGTCACACTGGTAAGGGAAGCAGAATATCAATACCTCACTACCAAAAGTAGGACTTTTGCTGTTTTAAAACTTGCCTTGATTTCTAATTTAGACAATGCTGGCTGGACGCCTTTGCATGAAGCCTGTAACTATGGCAACACAGTGTGTGTCCAGGAAATTTTGCAGCGCTGTCCAGAGGTAGATCTGCTCACTCAAGTGGACGGGGTGACTCCTTTGCATGATGCACTGTCAAACGGACATGTAGAAATTGGCAAGCTGCTACTCCAGCATGGGGGTGAGTGCATTTATGCTAAACGGGTTTTGATAAATTATCCAGTTTTTTGATGAATCCCTCAGAGGTAGATAGCATTTTATATTTCAGATCTGTAAGGCAAGATGCCTGTATTTCATGTTAATGAAAAAATAAAGATAAAAGTCTCCTGGAATGTAAGCACCTTTTATTTAGTAGGGATAAAAGCCTTTTCATAGTATGTATGTATTTATTTATTGTATTATTAAGCCTATTTAGATTTGTGTATAAGAGTATGTTTGAATTAGGTGTGTTGGTTTTTAATATTAATCCTTTTACTTAAAGGGTGTAATGTCTTTGTGAACCAGCCATTTCTGAAAGCTTATTAATAAATGAATGTAAATGTTCAATTGTGATTACTTGGATTTTTCATTCTTGTTTCATTTCCTGTGTATAAATGTTAACTCAATCTTGTTTTAATGAGTCATTTCTTTACAGACTATAAAAAAAGATATCCTAGAATATCTTTTCTTCATTCACATTTTGCAGTCAATTAAGTTAAAGTAGGAGGATTTTCTTAAAGGTGGTAATTGTTGTGCAGGGGTTTTGTGATAGAGGTAATTTGAGCTTAATATTCATCTACTGCTTTTTCTGCTGATTTTTGATCTCTGCTTTCAGAAACCACCTCCCTTTGGTGACATTCTTATATCTGAACCGAATAAAAAAATTTTACATCAAAATGTTCAAAATTGATTTGTGTTTTAAGAGAAAAACAAAAGAAAACTGGTGACTAGCTTATAATGCAGACATAAGGATTTGTATAAATTTTTATTACTTCTATTTGTACTAATTTTAACTTGAAATTTAAAATAACTTTCTCCTATAATTAAAGCTATTTGATTCTGCATGAAAATAAAAACCATAATTTCTTTAGTTATCTTTTTACTATATGTATATCTAGGAAAGTCTGTATAGCATGGTAGCTTAAGACGTTTGGTTATTTATAGTCTTCTCCTGCCCCCTAAAGGCCTTGGTGTGTCTGTTTTACTGACATCATTTCATAATGAATATATTTTTCAGTTCTTCTAGTTTTTTTAGTGTTATATATTTACTAAACCATAATGAAGTGTTTCATTTTTCTACTCAACCATGTATCTAACATTCCAAGCCAATACTTGGCCTTGTTTCAAATGGTTTAAGTGATGTAAGAGTCATTATTATGTTAAGTCCAGTTCTTCAGAAGAGAATGGCATTATACTAACCAATGTGAATTTTTCTAGGGCTTTTGGTAAAGAATAATAAATGGATGAGTTCCTTGTCCTAAGAGAGGAAATCTACTTGTACTTGCATTTATCAAGGTCCTTTGGCAATCATACAGACTTTCCTCTGCCTTAGTCATATTCTGAGTTTGGACCTGTCAAATGGTTTGACACCATCATTGTAGTAACTACATTATCTCTTCATTGTGAGTCACTCAGTCTTGAGAGCAATAATTTAAAGAATTTATTTACGTCTCTAAAGACTTTGTTTAATTTGGTATCTTGTGTCCATAATTTTGTTGTATTTTTTTTTAACAGGAGTAACTTGCAACATTTTTTTTTGAAATATCAACATAATGAAAAGAATCCTAATTTTGATTTAGAATTATTTTTTCCATAAATTATACATTAATCATATATCATCAGTGGTTCATCTTTTATATTTAAATACATTTTATATCTAGGCCACTACACATCTGATCAGATTCATAAGAGTTTTAGCAGCTATAATCTATTCTCTCTCTCTGACAATATGATCTATGTTGTATGGTAGGATCTTCTGATTATGTCTGCTAGTACTAAAACCTTTATATCCTTTATAACATTTTTATGGCAAAGTACATAAATAATTGTAGGACTTGACTGACGGAGGTACAAAGTACTCCTGTACTTTGCTATGTGACCAAATACTGAGTCATTATTGTTTTGTCCCTCCTACATCATCCTTTACTACCTAGAGGATAAACTCTGTCTTCAGTACTTTCTAAGTAGGTGGTTAGATGGGTTTAGCTAGGATAGATGGATGAAATCTGAGTTTGACGCAAAACACTTAACATTTAATTTTTTGTGAATCAGTTACCTGTACTAAAAATTGAACATAAGCGAGGGTAAATGAAAAATGCATTCTGTGTCTGGGCAAAGTTTTGCAGTCCTTGCATTGCTACACTTGCCTATCAGCAACAGAAGGGGCAGTACTTTATCCTCTTGGTGACATAAGGAGATACGTTTCAGACTCTTCTACAAAATTTAAGATGAATACATTTTCTTAATTTCTTCCGGGAACAAAAAAATTCTTATTTCAAGATGACAGTTTATAAAGTTTTATAAAAGTTTTTTTTCATTTATAATCGTATACATTATTTATTGAACTAATGCATGTACTTTTAGGCAAACTTCATTAGGCAACTGACTAGAATTTTGTTTTTTTAATGTACCTCTATTAGGCAGTCAATATGTATAACCAGTTAATTATGTCAACATGAATTAGTACAAAATATGATTGTAAACAGAGACCTGGATGCTTTGGGGAAAAAGAGAGAGAAAACAGCTGTTAAGCTGCCAAAATAAAAACGTTTTGCTCTTAACGTTTTGCATTTTCTTTTTCACAGGCCCAGTGCTTTTACAGCAGAGGAACTCTAAAGGGGAATTGCCCTTGGATTATGTGGTATCATCTCAAATAAAGGAAGAACTATTTGCCATTACAAAAATAGAAGATACAGTGGAGAACTTTCATGCACAAGCAGAGAAACATTTTTACCACCAGCAACTTGAATTTGGCTCATTTTTACTTAGCAGGATGTTGCTAAATTTTTGTTCAATTTTCGATTTATCTTCAGAGTTTCTCTTAGCTTTCAAAGGGTTAACTCATCTAAATGAGCTGCTTATGGCTTGTAAGAATTATAAGGAAACCACCAGTGCTCATACTGACTGGTTATTGGATCTTTATGCTAGAAATATAAAGACATTGCAGAAGCTCCCAAATATCCTTAAGGAACTGCCTGAGAATTTAAAAGTCTGTCCTGGAGTACATACTGAGGCCTTATTGGTGACTCTGGAAATGATGTGTCGGTCAGTCACAGAGTTTTCATGATGATGCCAAAAAATATGAGTCAACTTTCTAAACCTGCCCAGCTTGCTTTGACATTTATTATGGACGTCGTAGCTTATTAACAAAAATTAATTTGATTTATTTATTGACAGAATATGCAGCCTTGCTAAATTTTAAAGACACTTAAAGAACTTCTGCAAAACTATAGTATAGACTTCTGTCTTTTTCCAGTGTATAGAATTTGACTCAAAAGTAAAAAATAGTTTTGTGTGGTGTACATTGCTTTCACTAATATTCAGTATTATTTTTGCTCTGAAAGTGATATTATTTATCTATTTATATTGTACATGTAAAAAGTTTTAATTTAAATATTTTTTCAAATCAAAATGTAATGTTCTCTATCCCAGATGTTCCAGGTCTTAGAATCATGGCAAGGATATTCATGCAAATGTGTGTCTACAAACATGTAGCTCCTTGTTTTTTCTCTGTAGGCTGTTGGACTAAAATACTCATTTTATTTTTGTTTAGTGTTTCTAAAATAAACATTTCTAAAATTTACAATAATAATATTCTTTTGGTTTTTAAATGTAGTGAATGTGCAAAATTTGACAGTTTGATCCCTTGATTTATTTTAGCAGTTCATGTACAAAGTGTATTTCTGCTCCATGTAACCACTATTCTGTAAGTGAAAACATTCTGCTGCATAATAAGTTTAATTAAATATTAAGATTATAAGTGGCAACTAAGTAATAGATTTGAGATTTTCTAAAATCTTAATGTACAGCGTGAATTTACAGAGTAGTAACCTTTCAATTTGCAGTTTTTTCCTAATATCAACTTATAGTAAAGCTATAAGAAAAGGTGTAGATAATAACCACTTTTGAAATTGGAGTTGCTTCACTAGTGGGAATAAGTTACATTGTGATACAGCTGGAAAAGAAACACTACAACTTCCATTTAGCTTTTAGATAACTAAAGTGATGATCTCACAGCAATTAATCTGCTAAAGAAGCACATTTTAGTTTTACCTTGAAAATAAATCTTTTAACAAGTATACAAACACAAAGTGTTTTATTGCTGGGTTTATAATCTAAACTGAAAACTGCTCCCTTAGATATCAGCTCTGAATAAAAATCTAGTTTTTTCCTATATTTTTAAATCAGTAATATTTTACACATTCTGTAATAAATATTAGTTGTTTCTAGTTAGCCTTCAGATGTGACATCATACAAATCTCTCAATATTAATCTGCAAAAATATCAGAGAAAACATGATGTTGCAGAGACTATCTAAGGAACATTGAAATACTCAGAGAGAGAGTCAAGTGCTTCCCCAGATGATGAATAAGAACATTTTCATTCCAAAGAGTAGGCACTTTACCTCAGTTATGAAGGCACCTGGAATAATGTTTGCTTGGTAAACTAATATAACTTTAAACACATAGACTTTGACATTAAACACATAGTTTCAAGTCCTTGTCTAATTTCTTATCAACTAAATTACAAGGCAAATTCCTTTTGAGCTTTGGTTTTCTTACCTGTCAAATGGAAGTAACATAAGGTATCTTTTTCATGATAGAATTAAGTTAGCATATCTCCTTTATGGCACTTAATAAATGTTGCTCCCTTTCTAGTTCTTACCTCCTCTTTTTAGTTATAATGAATCATTTAAGTAAAGTAGGATAGTAATTGCTTAAGGTGGTAATAATTCTAAGTTAATGAAATATCAACGTCATGAGTTGGGGTGTTAAACTGCTAAGAAAAAGTAGTTTTCTAAATTAAATGTTCATAAGAAATATTCATTTAGTTGCAATTAGTATTAATATTTCATAACTATTGTGTTTGCCAACTTCTACAAGCCATGATGACATGAAGTATTAAACACTCAAATGTCACTGAGGTCTTTGCCTTTAAGAAGGTTTCCTTGCAGTTTTATACTTCTTCAGAAGTGCAACTTGGCAAACATAGGTTACTATGTTCTGTGGCCTACTTAACAATACCAGTAAATGTATATGAATTTAAACCTGCAATGAGAAACTTATTTCCAATATTATTTCTTGTATTTTATTTTAGAAAACATAATAATTGCCTTAAATCTATCTTGGAATTAGAGGAAGTAGAAATTTTAATAAATAAAATAAAATTCATAGTCTTTCCGAGTCCTAGGTTTTTAGTTGTAGACATCTCCAAGTTGCAGCAGCTGAAGACAGGGCTGAGTAATGCTGTTCTTCATTATACTTTGCTAGATTTCATATCCTAGTTCAATGGAAAAGTGAAAAAAAAGCCTATGAAAGCCCTTATTACAATATAAATAAAACCTGGAAGGAGATTTCTGAGCTAACATTCAGCTTTTCTCGTGCGTAATCCCCACAAATATTTGGAGTATAGAAGATTTAGAATGTTTACTAGCAGCTCCTTAGGAAGGATCTGTATGAAGTTTGAGTTTTCTAGCTTGTTAGTTCTTCATTTCCCTATACAGAATAAAGTGGTCCAATATACATTTTCTGTCATTTCATTAATTCCAAGGTGACCAGAAAAACATTTATCCTCATATAAACCAAATGCAAAATGAATCAGCATTTTGAATTCATCATTTCTTGAACACCTACTATGTACCAGGTGATGTGCTTGACTTGACGGGGCTGACTACAATAAAAGAGGAAAAGCTTACAGCCTAGGAAGGTAAACTAGGCTTAAATATTGTTAGTTTATTGTCCTCTGTATAGGCTGTTGAAAAAAATTAATTTCAGTCTTTTGAGTTTCTAAAATGTACAGTAATGGTGTTCTGTTTTAGTTTTTAAATGTGAATATTACAAGAGTCTGATAGTTTAATCCTTTGATCAGTGTGATTTTAGCAATTTTATTTTGGAGTGAGTAGAATGTGGGATGTGCTTTTGCAGTCTTAGTGAACCAGTACTCATTCCTAGGTAAACACAAATGCATTAATGGTAGGATACTTTATGTTAAGTGCAAGGAAATGTTTGCCATTTTTGTTTATGCTGTTATAGAAAGTTAAATTAAATGAATACCTTCACATGAAAAAGTTCTCGGTGGAATGTGCAATCCATATGCCTTTATACCCCTTTCCAGTTAAGTGATGAACTCGATGAGAGCCTGTCACTGTTCCTCCTTAATCAGTAGGAAGGGGTCATCTTTGAGTGACATGAGGCACTCTTTCCCTCAGGCATTTATCACATAGCTTCCACGCCAATCGCACCTCCTGCTGACGTGGAGCTTGCAAAATTCAGAATGATAATTGTTTTATAACAAATGTGGATTGAGTTAGAAAGGTCAATGATGGCACTATTGGAATTAGGCAGTGCTTGGTGATGTCAAAACTAGAGACATGGAATAGTTAACTGTTTTAAATCCAATTATGTTATCAAAAAATTCACCTTGTTGGTTAAAGTGAATTGTGGTGGGAAGGATATCCTTTGGTGATTATTTGCTCTGATATAGAATTAGAGACTATTAGTCTATAAATTCATTAGTAAAGGTTGTGGTATTGTTTTATTTGGTTCCAAGCATACATCTTTCAAGGTACTACAAATCCTAAAAGAAGGCCTTTTCAGGGGAAACAAACATAAGATGTTTTAACATCACTGATTGTTAGATATTTTAAAAAGTTTTCCCTCTTAAGTAAATGCTAATCTTCAAGAACATCCAAAATATATTTAATTCATGCTTCCCAGTTTATAAAAGCACCAAGCAACAAAGACCATAAACATCTTTGTTTCTTGACACACATGAATTTATGTGAATTGTTAGAGGGGGGCGAAAGCATTCTATTAAATTATTTGAAAAAGAGGCTTGTTAATAACATTTACCAATCACAAATCCAAATGATTAGCTTTTTATCACAGAGGGATCTGCTATTTGGGAGTACTTTTGTGTTATAAGCAAAATTATGTTTTGTATATTTGATGTATAAGTAATTTCCCATATTTTGTATATTCGAATTCATTACTATAGGCCTTTTTTTTGTTAGTTTAGGTATATAGTTTTGGTTATAAATACACTTACACTATGTTTTTTAAAAAAAAACAAAAACCTTGAAATATAACCCTTAGCACTAGATACAAGTGATTGATTTTTTTAATAATGTTGTCTTTGTACTTTTGAATGTATATATATTTTTAAAGCGGAAATATAGTAAACTGTTTGGATTTTTAAACTGCTTGCTGAATTAAGATCCAGCAGTATTAAGTCAGCAAAGTAACAAGTGATCAGTTATTATAAAAGCAATATTTCTAATAAAATAAGTATATTATTTATATATCTGTAATTTGTAACATGTAATATTACCCTTGACATAGATCAAAAAAATAAATAAAAGCATCTATACGTAGCTGTTTCCAATTAGAACTGAAACATTTCCTCCAAATTTTTTTTTTTTAATCATGGCCCCCAAATCTTTTTAGAATGTTGAAC
The DNA here is from genome assembly GCF_057802395.1 of Ceratotherium simum simum. Lineage (NCBI taxonomy): Eukaryota > Metazoa > Chordata > Mammalia > Perissodactyla > Rhinocerotidae > Ceratotherium > Ceratotherium simum. The sequence goes on along the minus strand of NC_141903.1, from coordinate 74,258,127 downwards.
CCAGATTTGGTAAATGTAATCCTCTTTCCTGTCAAAGTATCTAAATTGGATCAAGTGAACATTAATGCATAATGAGTGTTAAATGTTAGTAGAGAATGGCTAACTACTTAGGAACATATGATTTAGTTCTACCAAAGAAGGGAAGTTTTTAAAAAACTGTTCGGAGCACTTCCAGCAGGTAAATTGCACTGAACTGAAAATCTGGAACCCAGCTTTGAATTTACACCTATTATACTATCATTTATCTTAATAGTAGATAAACTAAAATTTCCAATGATCTCCATTCTTCTGTCCTCCAATGAAATAAATAGTCATGTTGAAAAAATCATTAATCTTACAGTGGTGACAGATAAAAAGAATTTAGTTTGTTGTCAGTACTTCTCAACTTAAAGGTTAGGTCAGCAATGGTTTATGTCATGACACTGATGAATTTTTTTAATGACCCGAATGGTTTGATTTATAATAGTTTTTTGTTTTTGTTTTAAGGAATATATATCTTGGGTATCTGACTTCATCTTAAAGATGCATTTTTCTACTTTGCATTGTTTCTCTCTTATAACACAGAAACAGAATTACAGAGCAATAACTAAAATTTGGTAAAATTAAAACATGCATTTTAAAGAGCTTTCCATGAAAACTTAAAAGCAGAATTTGTAAAGATGAAAACTGGGCGAAGTGATGAGGGGAAAATGGTTAGGAATCATTCTGGTTTAAAGGAGTCAAGAGGATAAAGATTTCTAGATGCTCTTTAATATATCAAAAAGTTAGTGAAGGTGTAAAATCAGACAAAAGGCACATAGATCTCCTAATCTCAGGAATAAACTGTGTGTTTGAAAATTTTGAATAATGTTCAGTAAACCAGGGGTCAAGGTAATTGTTTTATGGAAGGTTCTTTCAGTTGAAACGCTATCAAAAATGAAGAATAAAAATACCAGCTTTAATGGTATCATCAGGAATAGGCTATTTTGACAAGTAATGTTCAGTCCTTTCTTCAAGATTAGACAAATGTAGATTGCTCATTTCTTATTTTCCCATGATTTCAGTTCTTTAACTCTCCTTTTCAAAGTACTTTTAAATTCATAGTCATGTTATTGGAGGAGATGGACTTAAGGAGAGGTTGAAAGCCATTTATAAACAGTGGTCGAACTGATACCCTCAATGCCATTTTTCTTGACTAATTTTAGTTCTTTTTTAAAAGTAGAAACTATTTCAATGTAATTAAAAATTGTTTTCATGGGCCGGCCCCGTGGCTTAGCGGTTAAGTGCGTGCTCTCTGCTGCCGGCGGCCCAGGTTCGGATCCCGGGTGCGCACGGAGGCACCACTCCTCCAGCCATGCTGAGGCCGCATCCCACATACAGCAACTAGAAGGATGTGCAGCTATGACAGACAACTATGTACTGGGGCTTTGGGGGAAAAATAAATAAATAAAATCTTTAAAAAAAAAAAAAAAATTGTTTTCTTGGGGCCGGCCCAGCGGGGCAAGCAGCTAAGTGCGTGTGCTCTGCTGCAGCGGCCTGGGGTTCCCCAGTTCGGATCCCGGGTGCACACTACTTGGCAAGCCATGCTGTGGCGGCGTCCCATATAAAGTGGAGGAAGATGGGCATGGATGTTAGCCCAGGGCCAGTCTTCCTCAGCAAAAAGAGGAGGATTGGCAGATGTTAGCTGAGGGCCGATCTTCCTCATAAAAAGAAAAATTGTTTTCTCTAAGTAAACTTACACAGGAGAAAAGATTGTAAGCAAATACATTGTTCATAGTGGTTATATTTGTGATAGAATTTCGTATATTTCTTTTTCATTTCTCCAAGTTTCTTTCTGACTTATATTTGTTTATAATACCAGTAACCAATTTATTTTTAAAAGTAGTGCTCCTGATATAAGTAAGAATCAGTCCTGAAATTTTTCTAAAGTTGTCTTATTTAAACTGGCATCTACTAGATTTTTAAAATATAAAGTATATTTTGGGGGCTGGCCTGGCAGCGTAGTGGTTAAGTTCATGTGCTCTGCTTCAGCGGCCCAGGGTTCGTGGGTTCAGATCCTGGGTGCAGACCTACACACGGCTCATCAAGCCATGCTGTGGCAGCATTCTACATACAAAATAGAGGGAGATTGATACAGATGTTAGCTCAGGAACAATCTTCCTCAAGCAGAAAGAAGAAGGTTGGCAACATGTTAGCTCAGGGCCAATCTTCCCCATATACACAGACACACAAACAAAAAAAAATGAAGTACATTTTTAAAATGCTACTTTTCTTGGGGGCCGGCCCAGTGGCATAGTGGTTAAGTTCATGCACGTCACTTCGGCAGCCCGGGGTTTGTGGGTTCAGATCCCAGGTGCGGACCTAGGCACTGCTCATCAAGCCATGCTGTGGTGGCATCCCATATACAAAAAGAGAGAAAGGCACAGATGTTAGCTCAGGGCCAATCTTCCTCACCAAAAAAAAAAAAAAGTAAGATATAATTAAAAATAGTATCATCTAATGCAGATGTCAAATAATACACTTGCACTATATGCCCCTCCTTTGAGAGTGAATCTGGCTTACCATTTAATTGATATGCTTCTTCTGTCTTCATTTTAAGCCCCTTCAAAGTAGTGCCTCACCATGTTGGGTGGGGTCACTACTCTTTAGCAGGAATTTTAAATTGCTGAAGATCAAATTTCTTCATGTAGATACCAGGTGCAGTCATGATAACATATCTTCATGATAACATATCTTCACTATCAGCCTTTTCTGATTATGGAAGTATTCATGGAAATAAGAATTACTTTTCCTCTGATTTTTTTTTTTTCAGAGTCAACACCAAAAAGCAGGGAGAAACTGTAAGATTAAATGATGACTGACTACATTTATCAAAGGCTGTACCTTAAATGCCTTTGAAGAGAGTTCACGACTATATTATTGAGAATTTTTTCTTCTAACATCACAGATTTGGAGAAACATTTCCTTTTGATATAGGTTTTATTATATACAACATTAATGCAGATACAAGCAGCCAGCCATCTAGCGAGAGAATTCTGAGTGACAGTGTCCTGCTACCGTTGTCCAGAGCTTATTATTTTGCACTTCTTCTATGAAGGCCAGGAAAATGGCTTCTTGTAAGGTACTGTTTTAACTAATATACTTCAAAATACAATATTTTAACAATTGTTTTATATAAATACATTGGCTGTCTACATCATAACTACAGTACACTGCAGAGTGTCACATCAATGTGTTTTTTAGGGGAGATTTCTCACCTGCTTGTCAGGGTTGTTGTCACAGTTATGGGAGGAGATCAAGTACATGTGCATTCTTTGTATTAGCATCATAGCCACAAGAATGGATGGTGTGTACCTGGTACCGCACCCTGTAAGAGTTAGTGTGCCTGACTCTTGGCTAAATAAGTGACTGCCGGATGTGTCGTGATACCCCCAAAAAGTTTTTCTCGCATATCTGAGAAAGCATTTTTTTCATCCAACAGGGAAATTTAAAAATATTCAGCAACTTCAAACAAATATAATGGAACACCACATTGATCTATTTTAAAACTAGTTACTCAAACATTCATGGTATTTAACTTTACCAGGTGGGTTCCCATGTGCTTCAAAGACCCTCCTGTGGTTTGCTAGGTCTCTGTGTTAATGGCATCTGAAGTTTATAAGAGTTCCAGGACCAAAGGTAAGGGGTAGGTATACCATTCTACAAGGTAGGGTCAGAACTTGGGTTAGCTACTTTCCCTGTTGTACAACAAAGACAGCAAAATCATAAACATTATCCCTCTCTGTGTAATAGAAAATAGACACTTAATCTTAAATTTTTTTGAAGAGTTTATTAGTTCTTGACACCAATAAATTGTTTTCCATGGTTTGAGTATTACAAGTTACATGCAGATTTTGACTTGTAACTGTCATAATCACTACTGTATAAAGGAAGAATGTTTTGTGGGAATGATGTAGAGTTTACTTATAAGGTTTCCAGTTTTCTGAATGGCTTTAGTAAAAGAAGATCTCTGAACATGGGACAAACATTGGCATTTCCTTCCCCTCACCTGTCTTCTATGGTCCAGCTGTCCGAGTTATTACGCTGGACTATTGTCTCAGGTGTGTCTCCAGTAATCAAGAGACAATTAAGAGTAGTTGCAGCCAGGTGTACACGTTTCTCTATGCAGCTAGCATTTCGCCTAAACTTGCTACCATTGGACTCTAGCAAAATAAAATGCCTCAAGTTGACTCGTGCCATTTTGAAGCTTGTCTGACCAGAAAGTGACACTGAGTCTGTTACCATCTTGCCGCACTGGTAGCAGCAACAGCCCTGCTCAGCCAGGTCTCAGCATCTCAGATGTATTCCTCCTGAGAAAATCAGAGGTGGTTTGCAGGTTCACTCATTGACTCGCAGGTTGGTCACTCCTTGTCTCTTTTGAAGGAACACTGCAGAACTCTATAGCAGGGGAGAATTATGTTGCAATTTTATATTTGCTACAAACTGAAAATGCTTCGGCTAGCTTCTTCCTAACTATTCCTGTTTCCTTAATACAGTAACACTTACTTGACTAGAGCGGAACAGTGCATTTGCTTACCTTTTTTTTAAATGGAGTCATAATTTTTCAGTGACATTTGGAGACACAACCATCATCTAAATTAAAAACCTGTCTACAAAAATACTGCTTGTGCGTGTGATAGAACAGTTTTTTGTTGTTAGTTTAGAATGTACAGGAAGGAAGAGCCCAATAAACTGAAACTCATTTGAGACCAATTACATATTCGATTGTTTCACTTTTTTTGGTTCTTAACCCAGATCTCCTTGGAAAAGCACAGATATAATCATGAAATTCCAGCAAACTTTTCACAGTGTTGTTAGTTTCTACAGCATGTGACCACTTTGGATTTTTAATGGTTTTTATTTGCATAGTATTCTTTCTTAAATAATGCAAGATTTTCCTCATTATTTCTTAAATCTGAGATTCAGCTGGACTAAGTCTTATGACACGACTGCCACTGTACAAATGTAGAAACTGAGCCTTGAGAGGTAACAGTTTCACCAAAAAAAAGGATGTTTTATGTTGGTGACATAATTGGTGTTACACCAGTCATCCTGGGAAAGAATTATAATTGAAAGGAATGATACTATTCTAAATATTCATTACATTATTTTTTATGTGGTTTTAATTCATACTTGACTGAGTAATTAGAAAAGGCTGATTCTAGATACTCTCATCAAACAAATGAATAAGCATATGTACACACACACATCACTGACATTTAAATAAGCATTAATTTAATAATATCTGAGGCTTTTGCAAGAAATGGTGGTGCTCTTGACTTGTATTTCTGGAGTATCAACTGCCTTATATATTTTTTTGGTTTGTTTTTAATATTGAGTATAAAACTCAAAAATAAATATTTAGGTACATTTAACAAGTGTATAAACTGAAATTAAAGCCTCGAATAAGACTTGTTAATACAAAACTAGACTACTTGCAGCATTAGAGACATTTGGTTATTGAGATCAAAATGGAAAAAAAGTTCCTATGGTCCCTGAATGAGACAGCTTAACTACTGAATTTTTCTTCACTTTTAAATACGGAATAAAATTCTATAAAAGATACTTTCAGAAACATATCAATTAAATTTTACTAGCACTAATCTTTAGCTCCAGATTTGATTGAATATACTATCATTGGTTTGACCATTGCCTACGACAGGGCAAGTCATGTAGGAGGCACTCAATAAATATATCACAAAGCAAAGTCATGTAAAGAATCACTCAATTCAGATTATCCTAGTGCATAGAATGGTTCAAAAATAATTTGGAATCCATATAGCATCTATCAATTTGAGTCTGTAGAACAGTACCAAAATGAACAACAAGTACTATATTCTTTTTATAAATGAAAAACAGATTTAAAATATGCATTTCTTATGAATTAGCACAATTAATGGCAATAATAGTAGTTTGGAATATGAATGACCTTCAAAAGATACTGAGGAGTATATTTAATAGTTTACACGACTACTGTATTTAGCAATCCAAATAGGTGTTAGAGTGACAGCCAATCTCTTAATGTGTCTTGAAAAATTTACATTGCAGATTTCTCAAAACTAAATCAAGTTAAGCAGCTTTCAAAAGGCAAAATTGTATCTATATGAGAAGGAGAAAGAAATAGTTATAATTCTATGAGAGACAACCTCTTGTTTTCAGCCTGTGCATGTAGTAGTTTCTAAAAGCAATGAAGATTCCTCTGAATATCACTTTCATGCCCCAAGATAGTTCTTACTCCTCTATCAGCTTCACTGGATGCTCACCCCTCTGAAGGTATTGAGTTTTATATAACAACAGTCAAGGTTTCAGGGAGAGTTTGATTTGTTTGTCCAAATCAAACCTAGGTTTCTTTAAGTGAAGTGTCATTTATAAGAATATGCACACAATCCTCTGTCAACCACCCCCCCCCCAAAAAAAAGAGTACTGATTATACTTAGAAAAGATTATTATTATTTTTGTATTTAATGCAATGAATGTATAGTCAACATTACCATTGAACTGAACGTCTGAAATTTGAAAGAATGCAACAAACAGAAATTAGTCATCTATTAATGGTTACTATCCACTAGATACATCTGAGGTTGTAGAATATCAGGCTTGTAGACATTTGAGTAGACACTATCAGCATGGAACATAAATCTCACAAAGGTATAATCAAAAGTTATTTCAAACTAATTATCCCATCAATAAACTTTGTGTAGTAACATCAACTTCATGGAGTATTATGTCTTAGCAACAAACAGTGATGGTATGCGGATGTAAGCATGTCATTATAAACATGATGCACTAACCAGAACATATTGAGGTCAAACCTTTCTGTAGAAAGGGAATTTAATTGACATTCTTTCAAGCATAGTATATAAACAGATCAAAATAGTTCTATCATAAGAAATAGTATTTAACAACATAGCTTTAAAATAAAAATACTTTAAAAACCAGCTCTGACGAGATTAAATTTATTTTTAAAGAGTATTCCTTTAGAGTGAAATATATATTTATTTCTTCTGGCTTTTCTACATTTTCCCAGCATAAACCCTATCTATCTCCACTCTATCCCAGTCTATTATTATTAAAGTAGTGCAAAACATTGTCTGCAGCAATTTCAACCAAGCTTAATCCCCTACCAAGTCAGGGACGTAAGGCATTCTCACCAAATTATTTCTCTCTCCAGAGGTATACTCCCTTGATATACCAGGGAGTTAGATACAAAAACTACCATAAGTCTTGGGAATGCAATTTTTAAGTATAGAGTCTATGGTAAGTAGTGAAACATTTTTAAAGGCAAACCCCCCCTCCCCATAAGCAGTTTATTTTACAAAATAGGTTTTCATGCATTCATATTATCAAGAATGATTATTTTTTCTATAAATGAATGTAATGAAACACCGGCATATCACTTAGCACACTGCATTCTCCTCTACATTAAAATTCACACTAATAACAAAAATCGTACTATGCATTAAAGCATTTCAGTAACCTAATGAGAAAGCAGATACTTTTTTTTCTGTGAGAACACTTGAGTATTCAATATTTTTAGATGCATGGAGGCAGAATCTGACACCGAAAGCAATTCCAATTTAGTTTGCTAGTATTTTTGACAACTGAACTGCATTGCTAATTTCCTAACTCAGTACAAATTAAAGTAGTGGTAGGTATAAAAATTCAGATGATGATAGGCAATCATTTATAAACCTGGCAGTATTTATGTGTAGTCCTGTAGTTTTTTAAGGTTTTAGATGGAATGATTGAAGGTTTGGAAGTTTTCATTGTAGGATTTCAGAGTGTGGAAGATTCTCTTGAGGGGGTGAATGTATCTTCATTCATTAGCTTAAAATCAGCCTAGTCATATCTGAATAATTTGCACAGGGAAGAACGTCAGGATCTGAAGTCAGAATCTACGTTAAATTGAAATGCATCTGTTCCGTAACTCAGGTTTGGGGATACCCCCCTCCCTTTTGAAATGTATAAAACATAGAAAACTGTAATGGATTACTTTTCAGATAAAAAATAGTCATATTAAAAAAAAAATTTTTAAATCAAATTGACATTTACATTTTATGTAGATTCAATCAGAGCACAGCTGAGCATTTAATCTAATATTCTGGTTCTTCCACTTGGAATTAGAGAAGTGTATATATCTCCCAATGTTACCATTCTTTCATTTGTTGTTCCAGTGTGGTGTGTTATTATCCACAGCTAACAAGGCGTTCACACAGCAGTAGCTAAACCTTTATCAAATTGATTCTGTACAATGGAAGTATAATTTCAAAGACATATGCCTTTGTACACTATTTACTAATTCTCTCGATCATGATAAAAAGGCAAAATAAATGAAAAGCAGAAAGAAAGGAAAAGCTGCTGAGGCTGAAGGCTTTTTCTTTTATCTTCCCAAAAAGATGCTGGTCTCCTCAGTGCTGGGAGCTGGCTAGCCAAGATTGTTTTTCTTCCTTTTACATGGGCTATGAGAAGGATCTGGTTTCAGTTCTTGGTATTGCACCTGTTTAAACAGAGTTCAGAGAAAGACTGGTCAGATGGCCACTTTCTGGCAAAGGAAGGAAAAGCAAAGGAATGAGAGACTGTGCTTGGGGGTAAAAAATGTGCTCACTCTGGAAGCTGTATGAGATCTGCAGCTGGGATGCAGAAAATAATAGAATGATAGAGCAAGAGTCAGAAGGGAAGTCCTGCCAGAAACTACATGAGAGCCCTGATGTGAACCTTGGTAACAGGCTGGGGTCTTCACTGTCCATAACACATTACATCAAAAGCAAAACCATCTCCATCTATTCTGAAGGGCTGGATAATGGTTCTTTGCAATTTATTGTTTGTTTAATATAGGCTTAATCTCCATCCAGCCCACTCTCGTGTCTGATACCAAATCAAAAACTCAACTGAAACAAAGGAAAAAGGCATTGCCACACCTAGCCTTCAATTTTGATAATAACATTTCTCGTTTTACTCTGAAAATAGTTGATGATTAATAAGCGTTAACCTCAAAGGATTTCAAAGGATTGAGATGGGTCCCTGTCTTCAAAAAGTAGTCATTTCCCCCCTACCCCCATGGATCTCCAAAATGTGCATCTTTAAAACTTACTTAATTTGTGCAAATTATGTGAAGAAGTGTTTATCTCTCAGCTGTCCATTGGTATACTTTCTTTCATCATCTAATATTCCTGTTTCCTCCTTTCAGGTAATGGTGACTTCCCTTCACAAACTCCAGCTGAAGCTATCCCTGACAGCCCTGGTAGGTTCTTTATGCAACCATCTCTCGTTCTTTCTCCATTCCCCATTCCTCTCTGTAAATTCTTCTTCGATAACCTAACGGGGCTAAATTCCTGAATGGCAAAATCTGCTACAAGCTTTATTAACTTTACCTGGCTCTTCTAAATCCTTTGAAATTAAAAAGATATAAAAGTTCAAACCCAATGCCACACTAGAGTAAAGTAATAATAATAATGAAACCTACGTACCACTTGTACGTCTGAAGGGACTCTGGAAAGGAAGTCAAGTAGTTCATTGTTATCAATTGCATACGGACTCCGAAGCTTTTTTGTAAATTTATTGATGCCTGAAAGAGTGATAGATCAAACATTATTGAAATCGCCAAAGTCTGGAGTTACATAAAACACTTTTCTGGAATAAGTGTTGCAGTGATTTGAAGATCTAGATTAAGCTGTCCTTCAGCCTTGACTGAATGAACCGATACACCCAGTTTTCTCCCTCCCTCCCTCTCTTCTTCCTTCCTTCTTCCCTTGTTCCTTTGTCCCCTTCCTCCCTCCTTCCCAACTCAATGGCTGCTCTGTTTTTCTCTTTGTACTTCAGTGGCTTCTTCCCAGCAGGAAAGGCTTTCTATTTGGGAAACAAAAGCACCTGGCAAAAATGAGCATTGATGTATCTTGCTTTTCCTCTCAGGGTTACAGTACTTAGAAGCTTTGCTTCAGTGTTCCATCTATGATTAAACTTGTCTTCCCACATTTTGTATTGCGATTGTTTTTAAGCCAAGAAGTCTGATTTATTGGTTTCCCCTTTTTCAAAAGATATATCTTTTGTGGGGGTTGGGGGGGGACTGTTGCTGTTATGCAAGCTAAGTGTTTAGAAGACATGTGACCTTGATTTTTTCTCAAAATGACCTGAAATGAGAAGGAGTTTATCACCAGCTTTTAAAAAAATAAACAGCTTTGAAGATGGCAACATAAGAGGATCCTGAACTCACCTCCTCCCACAAGCACACTGAATCTACAGCCACATATGGAACAACTTCCTCTGAAAAAAAGAAACTAAAAACTGGCTGAGCAACGACTACATGTTAGGTGAACAAGAGAAGGCCCACACTGGAGTGAGCAGGAGAGGCTGGGACACAATCTGCCCTTAAACCCTACCCCCAGCACAGCGAGCCACAGTCGGGAGGGAACTCAAAACCCAAAGCTTCTCCCTGAGGAGTGAAGGGTTTGAACCCTAGATCAGGTATCCCCAGCTTTTAAGACCTGTGCCTGAGAGATGAGCTTCCAAAACATTTAGCTTTGAAAACCAATGAGGCTCACAACCACGAGACCCACAAGGCTCTAGTGATCTTAGAAACAGCTCTTCAAGGGCTTGCACGCACAGACTCACCCACCCCAGGGCCCAGTGTGGAAGCAGCTGATCAAGGGATGCTCGAACTTTGTGTGGGAAAGGTTCATTTGCTTGTGTTGGAGCACTGGCCTGAGGGGCAGGTATCTGGTTGACACACATTCGGCAGCCTGCTGGGGTGAGCTTCCTGGGCACAGAGACTGGAAGGTGCCATCTTTGGGCTCGTTCTTGACTTGCTCCAGGCAGTGGGTGCCATTTTTTTTTCTCTAGGCTTTTTTTTTTCTTTTTTCTTTCACAGCAGGTGCCATCTCTATGCTGTCCCTCTGCCTCGTTCTAGCTGGTTGGCGCCATCTTCACACTGTCCCTCTACCACGCTCCAGAGCGCCAGTGTCCCCGAGGGGAGCTTTTACATGTGACTGGTGCCCTGGTTTTACATCTGGTTTTACCTCTAGGAGGCAGTTCAACATGGTGACATAGAAAGATCCTGAACTCACTTCCTCCCGTGGACACACCAAATCTACAGCTACATATGGAACAATTTCCTCTGAAAAAGACCTGAAAACTAGCTGAGGAACTCCTTCAAACTGGGCAAATGAGAAAAAGGCCACATTGAAGCAGTGGGAGAGGCTGAGACATAATCTCACCATAAACTCCACACCTAGCGTGGTGACCCACAATCAGGAGGGAATTCAGAAACCTGGAGCAAAGTGTTTGTACCCAACTTGGGTACCCCAACTTTTGAGACCTGCACCTGATAGATGAGCCCCCAAACCACTGGCTTTGAAAACCAACAGGGCTTGCATCCCTGAGACCCAAAGGGCTGTAGCGAACAGAGAAATGGCTTCTAAAGGGAGCCGATTCACTTGCCCCAGTGCCCAGTGCAAAAGAAGCCATTTGAAAAGCACCCAGACATTATGTGAAAGAGATTCATTTGCTAATGTTAAAGCATCGCTGGAGGGGCAGGCACCTGCTGGGATACTCTCCAGGGACGGAGGCTGGCAGGTGCCATTTTCACACTCTCCCTCTGCCTTGCTAAATTTAGCCCGAGTCACCATCTTTTTTTTTTTCTCCTGGGCAAATGCCATCTTTACCTTGCAACATCGGCTTCATGCTGTCCCTCAGCTGCACTTCAGAGTACCAGTATCTCCCCGAGTGGAGCTTTTATACATGTCTAGTGCCCTGGTTTTTGTGGCTGCTGCCAAGGGTATGCCCCCAGATTGCCTGACTCTGGTGGCCAGGGGCTTGTATTCCTGGGTCCCACAGGACTGTGACAATCAGAGAGATAGTTCTTGGCAGGCTACCACCCCCAGGGCACTACAGAGATGACAGACTGAAACACACCCCCAGTCTTTCTGTGAAAGAGGCTGATTTGCTTGTCCTGTAGCTTCAGCCTGAGGGGGAGGCTTCAGGTTTGGCACACATCGAGAGGCCTACAGAGATGTTCTCAAGGAACATAGGCCAAGGGACACCATCTTTGTGCTCTCCCTCTGCCTTGCTATAGCTCACTGGTATCTCCCAGAAAGGAGCTTATACACTCATCTGGAGCTCTGATTTTTGCAATCATCTCCCAGGGGACACCTCTAGATCGACTGGCACTGGTGGCCAGCAGGGCTTATACTTGTGGTCCCACAGGACTGTATATATTTGTATACTTTAAAAGCTGCTGCTTGAGGGTCTGGCTTCCAATCAGCCTGAATCTAGGTGCTGACTGAGATCCTCCCCTTTGGGACACCGACTGGTCTTTGCACACCCTCAACTACTGGCAGCTATTAAAAATAAAACAGGCTGCTTGGACAATCACAAAGATTTGAGAAACAACCAAGAACTAGGGCAGGGTTGAACCATAAATTTCATCTTCTACTTGAGGCTACTCCTTCAAGACTGAGAGAAGTGACTGTTTTACCTAATGCATAGAAACCAACACAGAGAATCAAGCAAAATGAGTAAACAGAGCAATACGTTTCGAATGAAAGAACAAGATAAAACCTCAGAAGAAAACCTTAATAAAACAGAGACAAGTAATATACCTGATAAAGAGTTCAAAGTATGGTCATAAAGATGTTCACCAAACTCAGGAGAAACATGGATGAACACAGTGAAAACTTCAACAAAGAGATAGAAAGTATCAAATAGAAGTCATAGAGGTAAAGAATACAATAACTGAACTGAAAAATACACTAGAGGGGTTCAATGGAAGACTAGCTAAATCAAAGAAAGAGTCAGTGAACTTGAAGACAGGGCAGTGGAACTCACCCAATCAGAGCAGTAAAAAGAAAAAGAATTTAAAAAATGAAGATAGCTTAAGGGATTTATAGGACAATGTCAAGTGCACTAATATTCACATTATAGGGGTCCTAGAAGGAGAAGAGAGAAAGGGGCAGAAAATTAATTTGAAGAAATAATGACTGAAAACTTCCCTAACCTGGGAAAGGAAACACATCCAGTTCCAGGAATCCCAAAGAGTTCCAAATAAGAACTCAAAGAGACCCACACCAAGACACATTATAATTAAACTATCAAAAGTTAAAGACAAAGTGAGAATCTTAAAAGCAGCAAGAGAAAAACAACTTATTACATACAAGGGGATCCCCATGAGATTATCAGTAGATTTTTCAGCAGAAAATTTGCAGGCCAGAAGAAAGTGGCAGGATAAACTCAAAGTGCTGAAAGAAAAAACTTCCAACCAAGAATACTATACCTGGCAAAGTTATCATTCATAATTGAAGATGAGATTAAGAGTTTTCTAGAAAAGCAAAATCTAAAGGATTTCATCACCACTAAACCAGCCTTACAAGAAATGTGAAAGGGACTTCTTTAAGCTGAAAAGAAAATGTGCTAATTAGTAATAAGAAACCATATTAACATATCAATCTCACTGGTAAATATATAATAAAGGTAGTGGATTAATCACTTATAAAGCTAGTGTGAAGGTTTAAAGACATTTAGTAAAAACAACTAACTACAATAATTAGTTAAGTGACAGACAAGATAAAAAGATGTAAAATGTGACATCAAAAATATAAAATATCGGGGGAGAGTAAAAATGTGGAGTTTTAGAATGTATTCAAACTTAAGTTATAAATATAATGTGTTATATGTAAGCCTCATGGTAACAACAAAGCAAAACCTATAGTAGATACACAAAAGATAATGAGAAAGGAATCTAAGCATACCACTAAAGAAAGTCATCAAACCACACAGGAAGAGAACAAGAGAAGAAGAAAGGAACAGAAAGGAACTCTAAAACAGCCAGAAAACAAACAAAATGGCAATAAGTACATACCTATTAATAATTACTTTAAATGTAAATGGACTAAATTTTCCAATCAAAAGACATAGAATGCCTGAATGGATAAAAGAACAAGACCAGGGGGCCAGCCCCGTGGCCTAGCAGTTAAGTGCACGTGCTCTGCTGTTGGCAGCCTGGGTTCGGTTCCCGGGTGCGTGCCGATGCACCGCTTGTCAGGCCATGCTGTGGCGGTGTCCCACATAAAGTGGAGGAAGATCGACATGGATGTTAGCTCAGGGCCAGCCTTCCTCAGCAAAAAAAGAGGAGGATTGGCATAGATGTTAGCTCAGGGCTGATCTTCCTCACAAAAAAAATAATTAAATAAAAAATAACAACAACAACAAAAAAGAAGAAGACCATTTATTATATGCTGCCTACAAGAGACTCACTTCAGATGTAAGGACACAGATGGAAAGTGCAAGTATGGAAAAAGATACTTCATGCAAATGGAAACCAAAAGAAAGCTGGGGTAGCTATACTTATATCAGACAAGATAGACTTTAAAACAAAGACTGTAATAAGAGACAAAGAAGAGCATTAGATAATGATAAAGGGTTCAATTCAACATGATATAACATATAACAATAAGATGATATAACATATTAACCTACACATATAAAGCAAATATTAACAGACATAAAGGGAAAAATAGATAGCAATACAATAATAGTAGGGGACTTTAATACCCTACATTCAACAACAGATAGATTATCCAGAGAGAAAATCAGTAAGAAACATTGGCCTTAAATGACACGTTAGACCAGATGGACTTAGCAGATATATACACCAGATTCCATCCAAAAGCAGCAGAATACACATTCTTCTCAAGGGCACATGGAAAATTCTCCAGGATAGATCATATGTTAGGCCACAAAACATATCTTAATAAATTTAAGAAGATTGAAATCATATCAAGCATCTTTTCCAACTACAATGGTAGGAAACTAGAAATCAATTACAAGAAGAAAACTGGAAAATTCACAAATATGTGGAGATTAAACAACAGCTACTGAACAACCAATGGGTCAAAAAAGAAACCAAAAGAGAAATAAAAAAAAATACTTTGAGACAAATGAAAATGGAAACACAATATGCCAAAATTTATGTGATGCAGCAAAAGCAGTTCTAAAAGGGAAGTTCATAGTGATAAATGCCTACCTCAATAAACAAGAAAAATTTCAAACAACCTAACTTTACACCTCAAGGAACTAGAAAAAGAACAAAGGCCAAAGTTAGTACAAGGAATGGAATTACAAAGAGTGGAAATATATGAAATAGACTAAAAAGACAATAGAAAAGATTAATGAAACTAAGAGCTGGTTCTTTGAAAAGATAAACAAAATGACAAATCTTTAGCTAGATTCGCCAAGAGAAAGAGAGAGGGCTCAAATAAATAAAATCCGAAATGAAAGAGAAGTTATGAAACCATGGAAATACAAAGGATCATAAGCAACTACTGTGAACAATTATACACCAACAAATTGGGCAAGCTAGAAGAAATAGATAAATTCCTATTCCTTCCAAGACTGAGTCATGAACAAATAGAAAATCTGAACAGACCAATTACTAGTAAGGAGATTGAATTGGTAATCAAAAACCTCCCAACAAACAAAAGCCCAGGACCAGACAGCTCCACTGGTGAATTCTACTAAACATGCAAAGAAGAATTAATACCAGTCTTTCTCAAACTCTTCCAAGAAATAGAAGGGAATACCTACAAATTTATTTTACAAGACCAGCATTACCCTGATACCAAACCAGACAAGGATGCCACAAAAAAAAAAATTATAGACCAATATCCCTGATGAACATAGATGCAAAAACCCTCTACAAAATATTAGCAAACTGAATTCAACAATACATTAAAAGGATCATTCACTATGATCAATTGGGGTTTATTCAAGGGATGCAAGGATGGTCCAGCATCTGTAAATCAATGTGATACACCATGTTAACAAAATGGAGGATAAAAATCATATGATCATCTCAATAAATGCAGAAAAAGCATGACAAAATTCAACATCCATTTATGATAAAAATTCTCAACAAAATGTGTATAGAGGGAACATTCCTCAACATAATAAAGGCTATATATGAGAAGCCCACAGCTAACATTGTATGCAATGGTGAAAAGCTGAAAACCTTTCCTCTAAGATCAGGAACAAGACAAGGATGCCTACTCTTTCCACTCTTAATCAACGTAGTATTGGAAGTCCTAGCCAGAGCAATCAGGCAAGAAAAAGAAATAAAAAGCATCTAAATTGGAAAGGAAGAAATAAAACTGTCACTATTTGCAGATGACATCATCTTATACATAAACCCTAAAGACTCCACCAAAAAACTGTTAGAATAAACTGAATTCAGTATTGTTGTAGGATTGTTGGAGGAGGAAATCACAAGGATGTGACTGCCGGATGACCTGTGAGCTGGACCTGGGAAATTGGAAGCTCCTCACCCCCTACCCTATACTTGGATTGTATGTTCTGCCCCCCATTCCCATGGTGGGAGCTGTTCCAAGGACATAGCCTTGAAAGAGTAAGGTGTTGTTGAGACCATCTGGATGGTATACATGACTAAACCCAGTTAATGCTTCTATATAAACCTTTAAGATTTTGGCAGGAGGGTGTGGAGATCTGCTGGTCTTGCGGTCACCCAAGGCAAGCCTCATAAGTAAATTTCCTTGTTTATTAAACCTGCCACCTAGCAATCTGGAGTGGTCTGCCTCTTTCTTTGGTCTCTCTTTGCCCTTCATCTATAGGGGCCAATTTGCGAACCAACAAGGATACAAAATCAATACACAAAAACCTGTCGCATTTCCATACACTAATAATGAACTATCAGAAAGAGAAATTAAGATAATTATAATTAAGATAATTATTATTATCATTTTCAATTGCATCAAAAAGAATAAAATACTTAGGAATAAATTTAACCAAGGAGGTAAAAGGACTGTACAATGAAAACTCTAAGACATTAATGAAAGAAATTGAAGATGACACAAATAAATGGAAATACATTCCATGCTCATGGATTGGAAGAATTCATATCGTTAAAAAGTCCAGACTACCCAAGGCAATCTACAGATTCAATGCAATCCCTATCAAAATTCCAATGGCATTTTTCATAGAAATAGTGTAGGCAATCCTAAAATATGTATGGAACCATAAAAGGCCCTGAATAGCCAAAGCAATCTTGAGAAAGAAGAACAAAGCTGGAGGCATACTGTTCCCTGATTTCAAACTATATTACAAAGCTATAGTAATCAAAACAGTATGGTATTGGCATAAAAACAGACACATAGATCAATGGAACAAAATAGCCCAGAAATAAACCCACGCATATATAGTCAATTAATTTACAACACAGGAGCCAAGAATATACAATGGGGAAAGGACAGTCTCTTCAATAAGGGGTGTTTGAAAAATGCACAGCCACACGCAAAAGAATGAAAATAGACTACTATCTTATACCATACACAAAAATTAACTAAAAATTGATTAAGGACTCAAATGTAAGACCCGAAACCATAGAACTCTTAGAAGAAAATATAGGCCGTAAGCTCTTTGGTATCAGTCTTGGCTATGATTTTTTGTATTTGACACCAAAAGCAAAGGCAACAAAAGTAAAAATAAACAAGTGGGACTACATCAAACTAAAAAGCTTCTGCACAGCAAAGGAAACCATTAACAAAATGAAAAAGCAGCCTACTGAATGGGAGAAAAGATTTGCAAATCATATATCTGATAAGGGGCTAATATTCAAAATACAGAAAGAACTCATACAACTCAATATCAAAAAAACAGTCTGATTAAAAAATGGGCAAATCAGAATAAACATTTTTCCAAAGAAGATATACAGATGGCCAAAGGGTATATGAAAAAATGCTCAACATCATTAATCATCAGGGAAATGCAAATCAAAACTACAATGAGATATCACCTCACACCCGTTAGAATGGCTATTATCAAAAAGACAATAAATAATAAGAGTTGGCGAGGATGTTGAGAAAGGGGAACCCTTGTATACTGCTGATGGGAATGTAAATTGGTGCATTCACTATGGAAAACAGTATGGAGTTTCCACAAAAGATTTAAAATAGAACTACCATATGATCCATTTCTGAATATTTATCCAAAGAAAACAAAAACACTAACTTGAATTGATATATGCATCCCCATGTCCATTGCAGCATTTTTTATAATAGCCAAGACATGGAAACAACCTGAGTGTTCACTGATGGATGAATGGATAAAGAAAATGTGGGGTGTGTGTGTATACATATGTATACATACACAATGGAATATTAGTCAGCCATAAAAAAGAGTCAAAAAGTACAAATTTCCAGTTATAAAATAAGTCACAGGGATGTAATGTACACCATGGTGACTATAGTTAATAATACTGGATTGCATATTTGAAAGTTGCTAAGAGAGATCTTCAAAGTTCTTATGACAAGAAAAAAGAGTTTCCATTTCTACATTTCTGGCTTTGAGATTTTCAGAAACCAATTTTACTTTTAAATTACAAGAAATTTAAATTTAATGCTCGCAAAAGTTGCTGCTGTGATTGACTTACTTGGATAACTTCTTGGATTAGAACGACCAAGGACAATTAAAGATGAGCCATATCTACCTATACTAAATTATTCAACAGTTAATCCTCCGCACTACCTGAAGAACAAATGTGGAGGAGAGGCAAATTCAAGTGAAACTGGAGCTATTACACAAACGAACAAAAAATTTAATGAGATAGAAACGTCAAAATAATATATAAAACTGGAAGAATCTATTCTACATATTCTATGGTATAATGTAGAATTTCAATGAGCTAAGTCAACTCTTTTAAATTTATATTGCACTTAATAAATTACGAAGCATATTCACTTTATAAAAAAATAAACAGCTTTATATGAAATCAACAGACCGGTAAAAAACTAGGCCATAAACTAGAGCATCTTGGCTCTTCTTCAGGGAGTTCAGCAGAATAAACTTCTGCAAACATGATTTTGGTCCCTGTCTCCCCATGTGAGACCTCTGTCTTAAATTTCTGGTTAATGTTTCAGCAATCACCTACCACTAAAGGATGACTGTTCTTGTTTTATTTCATTTGATGAAACAAGAGGCCCAAACACATTCTCTAAAAATTACGTTTAAGACAGCTAGCCAGTGAGGCCACCCCAGGTTACATAGCCAGATGTCTGCCATGGGCTCCAGTTTCTGAGAACCCGGGGAAGCGAAACCAGAGGTTCACCACCTATCACAACTGAGATGGCAGGTCTGACCCTGGGTAGGTTAGAGGTAATAAGCTGCCACACCTAATGCCCTACCCTAATTCCTTCAATAAAACAGCATCTGTTTTAAATATCAGAGAAGGAATGAAAGATGAGGGCTTCAACATACAATAGGGAAGCAAGAACATGGTGGAAATGCCTCTTCCCTTGTATCGTAAGAGGACTGCCTTAGTTGAAACTGTTTCTTTAAATTATAGAAATTAAGGAAAAAATAATCACCATTCCCCCCACCTTCCACTCCCTACCCCAAATGTAAATAAAGGTAATGATAGTGATAAGGGGTAAGAGAGCTTACTGGAGATATGACAAGATAGGCCAAAAAGAATAGGGAGATAGGAATCTTAAAAGTGGAGGGCTTAGAGACATCAGACCCCTTCTCCCTTTATTCTAGCATATTTCTTTAAAAGCCTTAAAAAGAAAGGAACAAAACATTCCCTTTGATCTTTTTGCTTTCAGTGTAAGCACGTGTTTTCTGGAGTTAAGACCCACTTTGGTTCTTTGCGTTTTGTATAGGTTTAGCAATCTTAGATGTATGCAGGCCAGGGGCAAGTAGAGAATTCTACTTCTACCCAGTCTTATTTATATATATATATCATTAATATCATAGTCTTATATGTTAATCGATCTTGGAGACTGAAAATTGAGTTTTTCAAACCAAGAATTTTGACAGATAAGGAAAAAAAATCCCCAAACTGTGAAGAATGCTGAAACTACCACCTAAATGGCACCTAGGTGTGTTGGAACTGTTGACATGCAGCATAATTGCATTAAAAATTAGGACCAAAAATATCACCTTTAAGGTGGGTTTTTGCAGAAGCATTCTTATTTCATACATATAAAGGTTTCTTATTCCTAAGCAGCCTGTCAATGCCAAGGATCCTTTTCCTGCATGCTAAAGGTGACCTCTTAAACAGGTGGCCATATATAGTACCATGTTTACAGATGCTTCCACAAGATAAAGTACCACAGCACAAAAGCATATTGTCTTAAATGCACCATATGGATCGAAATGCCTCTGTTTACATATAAGTGGTGAAAATAAATCAGAGTGATATCTAGACAAAGCTACACTTTGATATATGAAGAATCTGCACAACTACATGTTTATAGTATGACAGAGCCTATGGTGCCAGAGAAGAAAAATGCATTTTGCAGGTAGACCTAAATCTTTATACTGTTGTGATTTTTTAACTGGCCTGTCTCCTTTCATCATGGAGAAGCTTCATGACCATAAATATAGGCAACTACCAACAGTATAACTCATTCCTTAAAACTAGTTTGTTCTTAGCAGCTACGACAGTTTAAAAAAATAAATAAAAAAGGCTTTACTTACCCCAGACAAGGACAATGTATCTCAGTGGAATGAAGTACAGGATGACTGTGAACACACAGAGGGCTACAATGGCCAGCCAGCTTAAGAAGGGGACAGTCCAGTTGAAAGTACTGAAGGAGAAATGAACACATCAGCAATCTGAGCACTTCGTACTTTTATCAAACAAAGATTAAAATAAATGTGATTCTGACTCAAAATCTGGTTTAGGGATCTAGTAAGACTGCATTTCTCCTTGGAATAGAAACCAGTGGTAGTAGGCTATCAGAGGACACAGGTTAGTCATAATCGGCTCAATTCCATGAACACAGGGCCCAGGTAAAAGTCTTGCCACCAACCCCTCCAGATTGTCTCAAGTGACTTCAGAATCTAAGCCATTACACTACCTGGGTGACTCAACACGTGGTAAAAAAAATAAAAAATAAAAAAATAACCCACTTTGTTTTTTTACTTCTAAAACTAGTACTCAATCTTGTTTTCTCCAAATTTTCTCAGAGGAGAATGCCACAGGGCCTACCATTCTTTCTTCTATCAACTCTCACACTGGATTCCCCACACTAGAAATAAAATGTTGCCAGCAATTGTCTGTAGAACTAAATCTTACGCTATGGTGTAAATCTTCTGAACTTTAGAATTCTTTAGAGGAATACTCGCTTCCCACTTCGGCTGTTTCAATTGGAACTAGAAGTCAGCAAGGGGGGATAGAATAGTTAGCCTTGTAAACATTCATCTGCCATCATTGCCCATGTGACCAGAAACACAAAGATAATTAAGAAATAAAGTCAGTATTGCCCACTGTTCTCCCTACATTATTTCTGGCACAGGAGAGTGAGGCGTGTGGTAGATTTATTGGAAAGACTGAAAAGGGAGTGTAAATTGGAGAAGTGTGGGCGATAGCAGGGCCTGGCTGATGGGTCTGCAGTGTTCTCATCCTGCTGGTGACTGATAATGGAGAGGCTCAGGGAAGGCGGCAAGGCTGAGTATTGATAGAGAGACAACATCAGAACAAAGAACAGAGACGGGATCAATGAACAGAAGTAGAGGAAGTTACAAAAAAGACAGGATTAAGAAGATGGGAAGGAATTTAGTGGGACAAAAAGGGAAAAGAAGTGAAAAATGAAGACAGAGAAGGCAAAAAAGATGATGTAGAAAATCAGGAACATGGAACATGGAAAGATCGTAATAGTTTCAGGCTTTTTGTGTAGAAATTCTGTAGTGAATCTCTGGTGGTTTTTCAGAGAGAGTGACAATGTTCTCAAGAAAACAGAGAACCATTGCATGGAGGCTTCAGGGTTAGGTGTATAACTATATCCCCACTTACAGGCACACCATGGCCTCAGCATTCAGCCTTCAAAGAGGAACTAACACATCCTGAAGGGAGCAGATTTGCGTTCAAAGCCTAGGTTCCTTGTGACTTCAGATGAGTCGACCTCACAAAGCCTCAGCTTTCCCCTTCATAAAATGAGGAAGCTTTTATTGTATCAAGGAAGACTGATAGTGATGGTAACATGTGTATGTGAATTAAGTGATATTATTAGAGCTAATCAACTCCAGGAGTCTAAAGTATGGCATTTCTCATAAGGCAGTGAAAAGGTCCCTAAAGACACTTCAGGAAAATATGAAATTGTACAAGATGTGGATAAATGTTAGCGTTTTTTATTTCTTCTAATTTCCTGGTAAGGTATGTTATGTTTACTTGGGGTAGGGTTTGTCCAGGGCAGTTGCTGATCCAATAAAGGATGATTAAGAGATTTTCTTCCTATACTGCACCTCAACATAACACTTAGGAGTTATTCCATAGCTTTGTGGCATATGGCTTGCTTTTTGTGTCTCTCTAGGTCAAATGTCTTCCCTCCTTTACTGACACTCGTGCTTCCCTTGCTTCTGCCTCTTGTGGAGAGAACAGAAGGCTGAGTGTCTGCTTGCTTTTCTGCGGCTCAGCTCAGAGCCATCCATCACACTACTCCATGTGCAAGGGCACTGGCTCTTCACTCAGAAGACCCTCCCTCTGGGCAGCCTCACTGAAGGGCTCCCTGTGTTCTCCTTACTCCTCTTGGAAGGATAAATGGCAAAGAGTCCTTACCAGTGTAGCTACTGTCAGGGGAAAAAAGACTGCCCTTTTCTATTTCCACAGTGCACTATGGAATCTAAATCTAAAATATGATCTCCCCCCCACCCCAAAAGAGATGCAATTCAAGAAAGTTCTGGAAGGATTACTTAGTAACAAGATGTGGTAATTATAGAGTCTGTTCACTTTGAACTTAAAGATTGCTTCTGAATCTGCTTTCTGGATAGATGCCTTTTATCTCATGTGACCCAGGGAAGTTTCTCTTTTTTAGTATTCAAAAGATTGTTGTGCAGAAAAAACGGCTCCTTCAAGACTCACTGGATCCTATGCCATGTTCCTATACCTCAGTCTATACCTATGGAAAATTCTATAAAACCCGTTTTCCCCGAGGCTGGTCCACAGCCAGGATCTCACATCCTTCAACAGGCCATGACGTTTTCCAACCAAACACCTATCTGAGGTCTCTTACCACCCAGAGTTATAAACAAGCCTCTTCCTCTCAGGCATTTTACTCGTCTGACCTCAGAGCTGACCCAGGTTCTTCTGATATAAATGAGATGCGTCTGTCAGGTTTCAACACACGGTGTACCTCAGAGAAAAGACAACACTCAACAGCGAAATGCCCCATTTAGGACTTCACACTATGCTTCAGTGGATAGGATGTGGAGAACAAGGGAATATTCTTGGAGATGGAAATTACATGGAGAGGAAGAAGGAAAGAGAAAAGATGTGGGAATCAGTCTTCAGATGTCTGAGACTGAATGTTGCTTACAGGCACATTTGGGAGTGAGAGGGAGGCTATTCTGCCTAATATGATATAAGAAAGTGGAAACTCAGCACTTACGCATATGTGGAAATATATTAAACAAAAACTTATACAAAATAAAATGCATTATCCCTTGAAACATGAAAGGCACTGGATGAATGATTCACACCTTTAGTTTAAATAATTTACTCCTTTCAAATTCTGTGTATGCCCAAGGATCTAAATCTGCAGAACACTTTCGGTTACGAATAATAAACAATGAATAGATATGTGAAACTAGGAAAATGCAGACTTATCCAGATATACAGCACCTCTTCTTGAAGAGACCACTTAGCAATCATTATGTAGGCCAATTTTCCCATAGTTTAGTAGTATGGGGCCTTAGCATATTTTTCACTGATAATCAATTGTTGTAAATTCACCTTATTGTTTTTATAATTAAATAGTTATTTTCAAAAGTATATTAGTAAATAAAATTATTTGAAGTAAAACACAAGTACAGTTGGCCCTCTACATCTGTGGGTTACATCTGCAGATTCAACCAACCACAGACCGAAAGGCCTACGATGGTTGCGTCAGTACTGAACGCGTACAGACATCTTCTCTTGTCATTATTTCCTAAACAATACAGTATAACAACTATTTCCACAGCATTTACGTTGTATTAGGTATTATAAGTAATCTGGAGATGATTTAAAATATACAGGAGGATATGCGTAGTTTATATGCAAATACTACGCCATTTTAGATAGAAGACTTGAGCATCTACGGATTTTGGTATCCCTGGAGTCCTGGAACCAATCCCCCGAGGACACCAAGGGATGTACTGTAATGTAAAATTAAGAATGTAAGTTTCTTAATTTTACATTAGATCTCAATGAAGCTGTTTTTCCTTATTTAAAAAAAATAAGGAAAGGGGATTCTTTCTTTTAAATTATAAAATTTCTGTGCATTTTCTAAATGACAAAGCACTAGTTTATTTCATCTATAATTTTCTCAGCTATTGAAATACACAAATTTGAAATAATATGTCTGCAGGGTGTTATACATACCATTTTTTAAAATTTTAGAGTAATGATGAAAATATAACTTGACCAATAATAAAACGCAGGTGTTTCTGGATTACCTGAAGTCCTAATTTAGCTTGGTTCATTTTTTTTCTATCACGATTTCATATGCCGTTTATGAACAAAGTCTTTCACTGTGAAAATGTGCTAAAATTTAGGACGGTGTTATTTCTTCAAAGCTACAAGTATGACTTCTTTCCAACCAATATGTTCTAAATTTCAGGAAGGAAATTGACAGAACTTTCATAAAACCAAAGACTGGCAGAAACAAAGTAAATAATGATGAAATACTGGACAATAGATCACCCAGAAGGAGTGTCCCCTGCCAAAAAGAATGTGGCATTTCACCCTCCAAGAAATAAATGGACACTGTCCCACAGAAGGCCAGGGCTCCCGTCAGCATCACTCACTTCTTTATCCTTTCGCCAAAGGAAGCCACTTCATCTAGGATGTTCTGGACACTGATGCATACCTCCTGGATGGCATAGATTTTATTTATAAATCCCTTTTTTTCACTGTCCTAAAATACAATTTAAAAAAAAGAGAGATTCTGTATGAATAAAGGTATTCTTCAGTGCTTGAATTCTTTGAATTGTTCTTCTCTTGCATTTTTAAATTTAAAATATTTTCATCTCCAAATATATATAAACAGATACTTGGAGCCCCTGAAAATTTCAGGATATAAAGGGAGATGGAGGAGGGAGGATACCCAGCATTATGGACCTATGCTAGTATCTAAGCACGAGACTCGGATTCTGTTGCTCTTGCCCTGATGAACAGAAATATTTCAGCCGGTGGGAGGGTATAAATGTGTAAGAGAGAGGTCAGGTCTCAGAATGATCAAATCCGGAATCTGCGCTGACCCTAGACCCACGCTGACTCGCTAGCAAACTCAGTTTCTTGACCCCACCACCCATAGACCTAAGTTTGGTCTTGGCTCCAGAACTTTCAACAGCAGAGAATGCTGGATGCAAAGCAGAAGACCTATGAGCAATGAAAACTGCAAAAAAATGACAAGGTCAACTGAAACTCATTAGGTGGACACTTCCTAGGAAGTACCTTAGGTAGATCAGCTACACGGTAAGCCTGGCCCCCCTTTTAAGAGTCACATACTTGATACAGTAACATATGCTGTATTAGGCTTCTAACTAAACATTTTCCCCCTCTTTGTACTTAGTTCTTCATTTTAAAACTTGTGCTGGATTTAAGCAAAGCCGGTGTGCTCCAGGGAATGGGTGGGTGGGGACTGAGCATAAAGCAACCAGAGAGTTGTGTGAGGCTGGGAGAAATGTGCACATTTTGTAATTTTAGACCCAGAGGAAGAAACAGTGGTGGCCTTTCACGACTGAAAATTCTGCTTAGTAGCCTGGCATCATAGGCACTTGCCTAGGCTGTTTGGTGGAGACCATCCAACCCTGATTCCATGACTCCATTTCTCCATGCCAGCTTGAATATCTATGGAAATGTAGATCCAATTTCATTACTTTAACTTCTTTTGAACACTTGCACACTGTGCCAGAACACTTGAGACCTCATGTGGCAGTCAGTGCTTGCTGAAAGCAGCCAGGAAGCTAGAATAATAATGTCGTCATGTTGCACATTTACATACTGACTTTCATTTCAGAGGAGTCTAAAGCACTTTGCACTGTGAACACTTGGCTGGCACTGGCATCCTGCCACCTTAGAAACTGAGGGCAAGTGAATGACAGGTGTGTGTGCAGCCTCCAAGGACAACAGAGGACAGTGGGACCGAGGACATGGAGGCCAGTTTTATAACGTGATCTTTAGATATCAGTTACTTAGAGCCTTCATTTTAAATTTAATTCCCATGGGAGACATTGTCTACATTATTCATCTTGCTTATGCCAAAACGGACCGTCAACAATG
Source organism: Ceratotherium simum simum (assembly GCF_057802395.1). Lineage (NCBI taxonomy): Eukaryota > Metazoa > Chordata > Mammalia > Perissodactyla > Rhinocerotidae > Ceratotherium > Ceratotherium simum. The sequence continues at coordinate 74,231,846 of NC_141903.1, read as the reverse complement.
AGGTAGATGAGATGCATAAGGCTCAAAGTATAGGGAACAATTAAATACTCTTGGGTCCCCCACTATCTTCAAAAATCACTCTTCACTTGTCATTACAGACATGGGTGCATCAATTTCTTGTCTTTTTCCCTCCCCAGTAATAAAAAAAAATGCATTACTTTCACTTATGCAGTTGTACACTATAGAATAAAATGGATAACCAGTGGCTCCTTCTAGCTCCTTTCATAACTACAAAGTTGGTCTTCTTTAATAATCTGCATGGCCTTCAGTGTTCTCTCTCAAGCACCGGCTAAGGTCATTTATGTCTATGCAGTAAAGTACTCTTACAAATATTTTTCTACATACAGAATAAATCAAGCTGGAGTCGAAGCATTCTCAGTGAAAGTTCACTGAGAATAATGTCTTACCAGTTTAAAATTATGATGTGAAAAATATTTCTTTCACAAAAGCAATAAAATATATAAAATACTTAGGCATAACCATAACAAGAAATGTACAGACTCTATATTAAGAAAATAGAAAATAGAAAATACTACAATTAAGAAAATTGGAACACTGAATATCAAAAGAATGCATTTTTTTCAGTTGAATGTATAGGTTTAATGCAATGTCAAGCAGATCCTAATGAGTTTGGAGTGAAGTGAAATGGGGAGAATTTGATAAAGTGTTTTTAAAATTTGTTTGGAAGAATAAATGAGTATCCATAGCCACGAAATTTTTGCAAAAGAGAAATAATGAGAAGGCATTTATTGTACCAGATATTTAAGTAATTAAAATATGAAAGATGAGCCCCAAAAAAGAAATTGGTGTATGATAGAGCACCACCATAAATCCATCATCACAAAGGAACTAATATGTTACTGGGTAGTTGTGCTATTTGGGGAAAATTTTGTTAAATTCTACCGTAATAGACTCTCAAATCTATTTGAAATAGCCCAAATCTACCTCAGAATCTACCTTAAATAGATAGCCCCAAATACATTCTATATTAATTAAAAAGCTAAAAGTGAATCATAAAAAACAGAAGAAAATATAGGTAAGTTATTTACTGACCTTGGACTGAACTTTCTAAACAAACACGCAGTAAAGGAAATCACAAAGGAAAATAATTGATAGCAAAAGTTACATAAAGTTAAAAACATTATGTCAAAAGTCATCATAAATTTAAAAGGCTGAATGGGAAAAAAATTGTAACAAATATGACAAATCAAGGGATGGGATTTCCAACATATTCAATAAACATCTGAAAAAATTTTCATTGCAATTTTGTTTATAATAACAAAAAGAAAAATCACTAACATGTTGAGTGGAAATAATTATAGTACATACAATTGATAGACTATTATGAAATCACAAAATAATTGTTTAAAGAGAATATTTAATGACAACAAGAATGTTTATGATGTAATAGAAATTGAAGAAAACAGGAAGTAACTGTGATATAGAGTATAATCCTAACTGTTTTTTGAAATGAGTAGGAAAAAGATGAAGAGAATGTGTCAAAATATTAAAGGTAATGGAAGTTTACCTTCTTCATACCTTCCAGTAATATTTTTCTTTGCAATTAATATATTTTACTTTTATAATCAGAATATTTCCCTGATGTTTTCTCCAATATCATTATTAAAGGAACATGAGTAGAAGAAATAAATGAATTGGTACTCACTGAGTATGATTTCATGTGGTTTATTTATCTATTTTTTCTTAATGTATTTTTTGTAATTTTATACCTGTCAAATTATTTTTAAAAAGAAGTAGAATATACATAGACTCTCAGTAAGCACTGTAGAGTGCTTTTCACATAGCTCATTCAATCCTCACAACCATCCTACAATGTAGATATTTTCCTCCACTCTACAGACGAGGAAACTGAGCCTCAGGGAAAAGTGACAGAGCTTGGACCGGAACTAGGACTGGCCAACTCCAGAGTCTGTTCTCTCCATAATACATCATGTGACCTTCCCATTTTACCCAGAAAGCTTTCAGTTCCTACCCAGAATCCCTGTAAGATAAAGAAGAAGGCTTGGAAACATTTAGAAACTTATGTTGTAGACACCATGGTCTAGCCTTGAGCTCCTCATGCAGCTAAAATCCTCATCGAGAAAATGAAATCCGGAAACTTGATTCAAAGGTGAGAAGTGAAAGACGTGTTAGAAACCACCAGATTTAATGTCAATAATGCAATGTGCAAATATTAAATATAGGACCTTCATTATTAGATGTGTCATTAAGGCATCTACAAAGAATATTTTTAGCAGATACTTGAAAATCCAAGTGCTGATATACGATTATTGGCTAAAGAGTTTTAAAAATCTCTTCACTCTTAATTTTGTTTTTCCTGCACTCCCACCCTACTCCCATCCCCTCTCCCCCAGCCACCCAAAAACAAAACAGGATGGTCTATGATGTTGGCAAAGTTTGGAAAAGCAAATGCTTTGGGATAAAATTTTTATTTTAAAATCTCTTTCATCAAATTCTATAGTCCTCCACTGTGGTCTCCAACCAATGAAGTAATTACTCTTTATATACAGTATATGACCCAAAACTGCAATAGGTAATGGAATTGCTCTGGGTTGCATTCCAATATTTCATACCTTTTTCACTAATGTTCAATACTTTATTAGTAGAGAATAAATTGGTACATTTCTTTTATTGTCGTTTTTGCTTTCCTTTATAAACCAGCTTGGATGAAAGAAATATCATAGGGTAGTTAATCATCCAAAGGCTTGGTAGTGACACTGTTTTTTTTTTTAAAAAAAAAATGCATTATTAAGGTTTCCTTTGAAGATGTAAAAAAAAAAATTACCCATAAAAAAGAGCTATAACTATAAATCTGAGAACATGTGCGACTTATATTATACAACTTTTTCTAATGATTCTATATAATTTTTAAAAATCATTATATTTTAAATAGTCCACAAAACATCAATAAGTGCAAACTTGAAATACAGTAATTCTTTCATATTTAGCTATTTTACTATCACATATCACAACGGAAAGTTAAGTAGATTCTTCCAAAGAACTATCTACTTCCTAGTTTTGAGATATTTAGGAAAATCTAAAGACCTAAAGAATCAATAGGAGTAGCTTACATATTTTGGAGAATCCTGTTCATTGACTTTCAAACCAAAATGACAAGTGCCCCCATTCACTGATTCCTTTCTGAATGGGAACAAGCAGCCAAAGTGATAGGTGTCAAGGGATGTGTATTCTGGGGCTGGGTTCCTCATGCATCCAACTGCATCCAGCTGCATCCTGCCATGGTCATTAATGCCAGTTAGGGGCCCTGCCAAAGTGGTCATTGTCAGCCCTGTTGACATCACAGAAAATGAATCTGTTGAACACCTGTGCTGTATCAATCATAGCAGGTATGTAGAATATGTTTGCTCCAAATATCAATGTTATAAAATTAAAGTTATCTCACTTTCTTTTCAGGGTAAGAGAATGTCTTAAGAGTACAGGGAGGTGGGGGAGCTATTAAATCTTATGCCAGGATGAGCATAAAATGGAACTGTCCCAGAAAACCAGGGCATATGTTCACCTTACTTATTATTTCCTGGAGGAAGCATTCAGATTTGCCACCCCAAAGAGCTAATCTTGATCATAATTTTGCTTTTCCTTTAAAGTCTTGCTGTGTAACCTCTGACAAAAGGTGAGCGATAGGATTGACATTTGCTCTGAGACATAATCATTATAGTTTGCTATTTTCTGTGGCTCTTCTGTGAGCAAATATAGCCTCACATAGCACAAAGTGTACAATTGTATTTGGAATATGTTTATGTTTCATCTGGTTTATTTTTTACGCTAAAGATGATTTTGGTACACAACTTGCTTAGTTCATTCAGTAAAATGCCCTGCAAAACAGACTTTCTCTCAGATCTATACTTCTAACCTCTGGAAAATATATTAGATATGAGGTATAGATTGAATAAAGGCACACAAAGTGATGAAATATTTTCTCTGTGCCAATAGTCCTTCTTTTTCAGATATAGAAAACTACGTTTCAGCCCAAAATCTAGAATACTGAAATTCTCACAGAGAGCAGCCTGGCCACTCACGGAGACCTTTGGCTACTGAATCTTATCTCAGTGTCTTACTCAGTTCTTATTGTATCAAATCTCGCACAGGTTACTCGATGCCTTGGCTCTTTTCCTGATATAACCTTAAAAATAGGAACCCTCCATTGAGACATTAAAGGATTCTGAGATATATCTAAGGTTAAGAGGGCAGATGGACACCATTTAAAGACAGTCTATTTTTCTCTTAAAAATAAAATAGTTCTCATAAATATCTACACTTCAGGGTTATAAAGAGGACTAAAGTAAATAAGACAGGTGGAGCTCTTAGTACGTGCCTGGTGCAAATAAACTGTCTACAATTATTAGTAGCAGTAGTAAGAAAATTACGGATACAATTCCTATTAAAAGAATTCAAATTATTTGTATCTATTTTTGCTTACATTAAAAACAACATTTTGAAATACTAGAGAGAATCCCCAAATATATGAAACATTTTATGCATGTTTAGTTTTGCCCCAGATGATTTACTGTTAACTTGTCAGATTTCATTTTAGAAAATGATGGTAGAATCTTTATAAAGTTACATTGAGATGATCTTTTTTCCCCCCTTCTGCGGACTCTGCACATGTTTTTTTGCAGAATGAGCATTTACCTGGTCTTAATTTTTTGCTTCCTCTGTTGCAAGGTAGCTCTGTGCTTTTCAGTGCTCATTTTCTACAATGCAATTTTTAATCACATTTAGTTGTGCCTTGCTTTGTTAGTTTAATGGTGCACATTTTGCGTGTAACTTTAAAGATGATTGTAAAGTAACAAAAATTTGCAGAGAAATGTCCCCTGGGCTGGGTAATGTAAACAATAGGCATTTTAAAAATGGCAGCTGGCACTCCTAAGAGTTACGGTGAAAGCCAGGAAGGAAAGGAAGATAAAGGGAGGAAAAAAAGAAAGAGAGACGATAGAAAAAACAAGGAAAGAAAGAGAAAATAGAGAGGAGGAGGGGGAGGTGAGAGGAAGAGGAAAACTCGGAAGAAGAGACTCTCCAAGGGACCAAAGGAGGATGAGGAGGAGACCAAGAGCTTGGGGGGGAACATGAGGAAAGGAAGGAAGACATTTTGGATTAGAAACTAAAATGACATAAAGCCCAGGCAAAAACAAAACTTGTTAGCTAACCATGTTAACTTCTAATTAAGCAAAATAATTATTTGTAAAAGGTGGTATATAAAATGTTTAATTTCTATTAAATGTAAACGTAAATAAACCTTACAGAAAGCCCCCAGGGATGCAGATACACCTGTTGTCAGGAGGGAGCATTCCCTGGAGCCAAATTTCTTGCTACTCAAACCCCTCATCATATAGGCTCTGAGGGACTTGCAAATCTCCCTCTTCCTAATGACTTAAGAAAACTCTTTATAACTGTCCTGCTAGTACTTGAAAGCTCTTAAAAGATTAGGACTATTTATCAATATCAAAACCTCTGACTTAATCTCCTTGCCAGCAGGCAGGAAGTGCACTTTCCGGGGAGTGGCTTTCTAGATGATCCCATCTCAGACTTTTGTTGCATGAGAAGTTCTGCTTTCAGATGGACTCCCAAGTGAAAGGGCCACTAGGCCTGGCTCCAGGCTAACATTGATGGAAGCCACAACGGAAGCTGTGAGGTTGCTGTCCCCGAGTAACCAGAGAGGAATATAAGTGACAAAGGATACTTTCACCCAGGCTAGTACAATACAAGTGTTGAGATAAGAATTTGTATGCCTCACAGAAAACACAAAATTAACAGATTGTGGAAAGGTTTTGAAAACGTGAAAGCAGACTCAGGAGTACTGTGGCGGACAAGTCACTGCCTGTCCTTATTACTCCTCTCAAAAAATAAATATATAAAAGGTTATATAAGGTGTGTCCTAAAATCTCCTCTTGTTACAAATTAGCCATTTTACAGAGAAGATAACAAAGGCTGTAGAACGGCCTCTGCCCCTCAGAGCCATTTGAAAGCTTATTTGAGTTCATTGCTGGTGGGTGGAATTTCTCCCACCCTTCCTATGGGTTCAGTAGTTGAAGCCTGAGTGACAACGGAGAACAGAGGCACCCAGCTTGTTTCTGAATCCAGATAGCAAATGTTGGCTAGTTTTTCTTTATCCCAACTTCTAATGAAAAAGTTGTGTGAACATGCATGTATTTTAAAAAACCTCTTTTGAAATCGTTTCTTTCATTTTCAAATGTGTGTTTCAATATGGTTGGAGTTCAAATGCAGAGCCAAGAGGGAAACTGAGAGTTTAGAGAAGGCTGGGAGCACTGTTGTTCTAGACAACCACAGTCTTATTTAGAAGGTGACTAGATTTCTGACTAACTGGCTCTGTTGCTGATCATGGTTCAAATCCTGCCTGCAAATCTTTCCTTAAGCTGTGTGATTTTTGAGCAATTTCCTTACCTTCATCTGTAAAATGGGGGTAAAAATGGAACCTACCTTCGTGATGGTTACAAATTAAATGAGTTTAATCTATTTAAAATATTAACCAGAAATGTCTGGATATAGGAAGTACTCAATACATTTTAGTCATTAATATTAACAATTTGAAGAGACTGAAAAAGGAAATACTATAAAACTTTTAAATGCTAAAGTTTATTAAATCTTAATAAAGATAACAGAATTTTCTCCCTTCTTATTTATGATATATCTTAAGAATCTTATATTTGTGTAACTTCTTTGTCATCTAATATGATCACAGATGATCTTATATGTATCTTCTTACACCATCCTTTCAACAGCCACACAGGGTGGTAGGTATTATTATTCTCATTCCCTACATGAGGAAACTGAAGATCAGTTGTCTAATATCCCACCTCAAACTGCTACCCCAATTTGTGCTCACTCTCTTTTGGTGCCTTTAGCCATATGTGTTTTCATCTGAGATATGGGATTTGAAAAATAAGCAGAAAGTTCAACTGTTTACAGTACTCCCAGCCCACAGGAAGTTGTACATTCTCCATAGGCCAAAGCTAGTCATACTCATGCAAAACACACACCTTTTTATCATGTGATTTTTATCTATCAGTGCTTGTGCAGGTAAAACTTCCCATTAGAATCAGTGAGTTGTTCTTCAACAAGCCTCATGGCTGAATCAGGGCCAGAATTTATAATTTAATCTTGAACAGCACAAGTTTTGTTGCTAATCTACTTACTAGCGCAATTTTTAATCAAAAAAAGGTTTCTTTTATTATATATACAAAAGGGCATATACACGAAGGTGTGGAACTGTCAAAGATTTTTTTCTTCAATAGATTTGTTACGAAAATAATCAGTTACCTTTGTGCATGACTTTATGGTTTATAAAGCATTTTTTGTGTGTGTGTGAGAGGAAGATCAGCCCTGAGCTAACATCTGATGCCAATCCTCCTCTTTTTGCTGAGGAAGATTGGCCCTGGGCTAACATCTGTGCCCATCTTCCTCTACTTTATATGGAACACTACCACAGCATGTCTTGACAAACGGTGCGTTGGTGCGCGTCCAGAGTCCAAACCTGCGAAGCCTGGTTGTCGAAGCAGAGCAGGAGCACTTAACCGCTATGCCACTGGACCAGCCCCCTATAAAGCATTTTTAATTTATCTTCCCACTTGGACGGCAGGGGCAGGTGGTTCCCCCATTTTACAGATTAAAAAACTGAGGCTTGGAGAAGTTAAGATCTCATTACCAGTTAAAAAGAGTTCCTGGGACTTTACCCCATGTCTCCTGACTGTACTTGGGCTCCTTTAAGGTCACTGTCAAAAAGGCATCAAGTCACATATGGTATTTCTTCACTACATTGTTTTATTATATTTAAACTTGGCTCTTCCCCCCAAAATTAATCTTGTGTTATAATCAAATTGTGTGAGAAAAGAATCATATTAGTGTTATAAAAACAATGCTCTTTGTGACATCTCCAAAACCAAGGAAGGATTACTTTGTGAAATCCGGAGGCTATTTTTCTTTACAAATATTTTACAAGACAAACTTGTACCTTTCTAAAAAAGCACATCTGTTGTAAATTACTCCCTTACAGAAAGAGAGAGAATCGCCATCCTTTCTTCCCATCTGAGCTTAAAAGAGATTTGTTGACATATTCTAAGGCCAGCATAGACAAAACAGCACAGGAAAGAGGAGGGGGTCAGCGGGACCAGGGCTCGGCTTTACTTAAACTAATTCCACATGCCCCATGAACCATTAGCTGTTTTTTATTTCCTGCTCTGAAGATCTGTAGTGAAAATAATCTGGGGTAGGGAAAAGCTGCACTTATTATTTTTTTACCCCCAACGAGATGCTGTGTTAGCAAATAGAACAGATGAGCCACCTTCAGCAAACCAAGGTCTTTAATAATCCATTTTTCAAACACTACTGGTATTTCCTTTCCAAACAAAGATGGACTGTGACTGGAATCAATTTCATCATTTGTATGGTTACAATTGCCAAGTTTCTGGAAATAATAGCCATTTAAATACTGGATAATATTTTTTATATGAAGCCAACAACAGTTTTATTGCTATTTAATTTCCGTGATTTGTTTGTTTGCTGTAAGTTTTCGGTGTTCTGAGAGCATGATGTTTGGGATAGGGAAAAGTCTTAAGAACAAATCAGGGGAAAAGCAATATCAAAGTCGTGTTAATGGCCTGACTTGAATCAACCAAACAAGGGAAATTAGCGTTAGGAAAAAACGATTTGCTCTACCATTTTGGGCTTTTCTCCCTCAGTTTCCCTATAAACCGCATAATATGACATCACTCACCATTTTCAGACGTTGGCATAATGTAGAAAATCAAGGACAAGATTGAGAGCTCACTTCTCCCCTTAAGAAGATAATAGGGCTTTTCAATGAAATTCAACAAAACAGAGGTGATGATACAAATAAAGGCGAATTTGAAGGGAACAAGGCCATCTTTCTCTATTGATGCCATATGTAGCACATACCTGAACAACAACTTCATGCTCTATAGGATGCTGCTGATATATGGGGTGGCACTATCCCCTAAACCCCTTCCTCACTGCAGACTAAATCACTAAAACAGGCTCATTCTGAGGTCAACCTGGAAGAAAACGCCAAAGGCCCACTATTGAGCTGATGGCAATATTGTTATTTACTTAGTTGTGTGGATCAAGGTCTGTCTTTCGATTTATTTGGGGAGGAAGGGAAGAGGGTGGGAAAGAGCAAGAAAAACTTGGGAATCGATTTGAAAAAATATCTCAAATTCTTTCACTGGGGATGACCAGTGGTTTAATAGGATAAAATAATCTTCAGAAGTAGTAGTTTATATATCTGTATTTAAAATTTCTGTTTTTAAATAAAAGTAGGAGGGGCATAGGGGCCGGCCCCGTGGCTTGGCGGTTAAGTGTGCACGCTCCGCTACTGGTGGCCCGGGTTCTGATCCCGGGCGTGCACCGATGCACCGCTTCTCCGGCCATGCTGAGGCCACATCACATACAGCAACTAGAAGGATGTGCAACTATGACGTACAACTGTCTGCTGGGGCTTTGGGGAACAAAAGGAGGAGGATTGGCAATAGATGTTAGCTCAGAGCTGGTCTTCCTCAACAAAAAGAGGAGGATTAGCATGGATATTAGCTCAGGGCTGATATTCCTCACACACACACACACAAAAAGTAGGATGGACATAGATTGAGCCTATGATGTACTTTCCTCGGTTGGTACTAATCAGGTAGATGGATATTGTCGGCTTGAACCCTGTTGTACATTTTACAGCCATGTGACCTTGTATAGGTTATTTATCTTCTCAGATGCTCAGTCTCCCCATCAGTAAGATGGAGATAATGTCTACCTGATAGTGTTTATGTGGAAACAGAGTGAAATCATGTATATAAAGCAACTGGCACATTAGTAGATATTAAATAAATGTTTCCTTTTCTCCACCAATTGTCTTTCTTCCCAAAGGGTAACATTTTCCTTTTTTGCCGAATTTCTCTCTCTCTTTCTCTTATTTTCCTTTCTTTTTCCTGGGTTTGTATTCAGAAGCCTGATTATCGTTCACTTCATTCACATCACCTCTCCCATCTGAGCAGTGTTCGGTTTAGCCAAAACTCAGTCCATTCTTTTTATTCATTTATTTAATAAATATTTACTGAATGACAACTACATGTCAGACACTATTCTAGGCTCTGGGGATACAGGGATAAACAAGACAGCACCAAACAAAAATATAAATAAACGAAGAAGAAGAATAGCAGAAAGTAAAAAGTGCAGTGAAGAGACTTGAAAGAGGCGCATGTGCTGGAGAGCGACCCAGTGGTCAGGGAGGGCTGCTCTGTGGACGAACCGTGTAGTTGAAAGCTATTTTGGTCAGGAAAGTAGAAACTCCTGTAGATATTCCAAACAAACAAATTTAACACAGTGAAACGGCTACACTCGTGATGAAAGAACGGAGTATCAAATAGAGCGACAGGCATTAGCAATACAGGAAGCCACTGCCAGAGGGAGGGGATGTTACTGGGGCCCAGAGGCTAGACCACATGGACCCACCATGGCAGGAGCTGAAGCCGTGGACAGGACTGCTTGGCAGTATTTGCGATTATGGAGGAGAGTCTGTCTCCGTCTGATGGGGAGCTAAACTTTGGAGGAGACCCAGCACCCAGTCACTGCTGGAGCAGGAGTTGTGGCGGCGAGGAGGGAGTGGAAGGAAGAAGAAAGGGGAGGAGAAAGAGGAGAGAGAGACAGAGAGAGAAAGAAATTGTCCTGGTTTTTTTTTTCCTTCTTCTATCATTCCAATCTTCCATTGGCCAAATTCCCCAAAAGCCATTGTCAAGGGAGCTAGGAAATGTGGTTTGCATGAGAAAGGTGAGTGGAGATCAACCTGGAAGCAAACAGGCAATAACCAGAACAAGATCTGTGTGACCAGAAGGAGCTAACCAGGTGAAGGTCAGAGAAACCAGCACAGGTAATGCAAATGCTCTAAGAGGGAAACAAACTTAACTTGCTTGAGGGAACAAAGGATGCCTAGAACATGGCAGCAGGTGAAGGGGAGAGTGGCAGAGGAAGACATCAGAGAAGTGGTGCCACGGAGGGCCTTGCAAACCAGAATAAAGAGTGGGATTTTATTATAAGTGTGATGGGAAGCCACTGGAGTGTTTCAACCAGGGGACTAACTTGATCTAATTTATATTTTTAAAAGACCATCTAGGCAAAATGTATTGTAGAGAAAAAACAAGATAGGAAGTTATTGTTGTAGTCCACAAGGGGATGACAGCTTAGACCAGGGTGGATGTTTTCAGAATGTTTTGGAAGTAAAGTCATCATAGACATGTTAATAGATTGTATCTGGGAGGTGAGGAAAAAGAGAAATCAAGGAACTGCCTACATTTTTGGCTTGAGCAAGTGAGTAAATGAGGCTGGTTTTATTGAGCTAGAGAAGTGGAGGAAGAGCCAACTTAGGAAAAGAGTAGACGAAGAGCTGCATTTGGGCCATGAAAAAGTATGGTGACATCAATAGGTGGATGGATATATGAGTCAAGGCTGAAGATACAGATTTGAAAGTCTGTGGCATTTAGAAGGCCCTTAAAATCAAGCGAATGGAAGGAGTCACCCAGGGAAAGACTATGGAAAGAGGAGGCCCTGATCAGAGCCTCAAGGCACAACAAAGTTAGCTGTTGAGCAGATGAGGTGGAGACTGGAAAAGACTGAGGTACAAGAAAATTAGGAAGAAGCTTCACAGAAGGCAAAAGAAAATGTTTGAAGGAGGAGGGAGGGGTAACCTGTCTGAAACTCTGCTGTAAGATCAAGAAGTGATTTGGCCAACGGAGTTTATCAACGAGAGCAATTTCAGTTCAGTGGTGGGGGTAGAAGCTTTGGATAGACAGAGCAGAGAATGTGAGTGAAAAGCGGACACACTGACTGTAGATACTTGTCTTAGAAAATTTTGCTGTAAAGGGTGGCTAGAAAATGGGGAGGGTGCTGGAGAATTTATACATGGGGTCAAAAGAAGGGATTGTTTTTTTTAAAGATGGGAAATGCAGCCTCCCTGCCCAAATTATGATCTGCATTTTAACAAGATCCCCAGGTGATTCACATGCGTGTTCAAGTTTGAGAAGGGCTATACTACAGCGTATTTACTTGCTCTTGGAATGATCTAGTGTAGAGGAGAAAGGGATGGTGCAGAAAAGGGACCTAACTGCAGGAGCCGGTTAGTTTGGGAAGGGATGGGACAGAGCCTAAGTGGAAGGGAGAGGCCGGGATAGACCAGAGGGGAGGGAAGAGAGTGCTGCAGATGAGGCAGGTCTTAGATTTGGCAGAAGAAAGATGTGAAGCGGTGGAAGTTCCTAATTGCTTCTGTTTTCTCAATGATGCAGGAGGCAAAATCATCAGCTGCAAGCGAGCAGGAGCAGCGGCTGGTGGAGGAGGCTGGTGGAACAGCAGCAGGTGTGAAACTGTCTTTCACTGGCAAATACACTGTCCTTCTCAGGCCTGTTCACAGGCCCGGTGGGGTGATTTATACACGCTCTGCACTGTCCAACTTGCTATTGATTTTGCATTTCAGACTCTTTCACTGCCTTAATAAAATTAAGAATTTTATCCATCTTGCCTAGCCAGTCTTTTATTTAACCCACTTTTATAAAGCTTAAAAGGATGTCACATATCTTACTGTTAAAATGTCTAAGCCAGTGTTGTGTTCAATAGCCATGATTTGCTCCTATAAGGAGAAAAAAGACCCTTCTTTTGGATAAAGACTACGTCTCTGGGCCCTGCCCCAGCAGAACTGAGGTGATCCAGGCTGTACCCCACCAAAACCCGGCACCTAAGAACAAGAAGACATGGCTCTAGTATTTTTTTCTTTCTCACTAATTCCTGCTTTTTATACTTGGCTCTTTTGGTTTGTAAGAAGACCAAAGACAGTTCTTGGCTAACTGGATAAACAGTCTAGAACTTGGCCCGGTCACAGGTCATTTACGTTTGTTTCATTATGTTGGCATGGTGGCAGAAATTCAGTCTCTAAAGTACGTGACCAGTCCACCAGATTCATATTCTCTATCAGGGAATTATTTGTTATTGCCGCAAAGGAGCTTTGTTGACTTCTGGATCCATTTGCATCCAACTGGTCGTATTAAAGGAAAAAAAAAAAGGTTACTATTGTTCTGTCACAAGCTGCTCTAGTTTTAGTAAAGTATGTTATCCTAGTCTTGGCTCTTTAAATAAACATCCTTCAAGTCTATATTCTGAGTGGACCTTTTACCCTAGTCCTGTTTGTGCTGGAGATTCCAGCATCAAATAAGAATGAGGAATTGTTTTCGATGTAAGCTAGAAAGAACTGTTGACAGAGAAAGCTCTGCACACAGGTGGTGACCCAGGAGCAAGTTTCAAAGCCATTCCTTGTAGAAGGAGGTGATCATTGGGCATCTCACAGAAGTGCCCCTGCCAGCTGTCTGTAAGTTACACTCCTCTCATCCTGTGACACCCATTCTTCCCTGCTAACCCCCATTCCCAAATGTCTCAGAAGGGAATTAGAGATAGATACTTGTCACCATTTGGGAACCTCTGTAATAAAATCAAACACTTTGAGTTCTGGATCGCTGTTAATGTTAGCTAGCAACTTTAGCCAAACACACACACACGGACGCACACACACACGCACACATACACACTAATTGCAGGAGAACTTGACCAATATAAAATCAAATACCTGTTTTAAAAATGTAAAGAAAACCTCCAATAAGAAGGAATTGGGAAATTGTGCCACTTCAAGAGGGAGAGATCTCATTTCAAGTTCTTTTCTTTGAGTACACATTCCAGGAGGACAAAGAAAATTATTTTTGGTATATGCTCTTGTAGAGCTTAATAAATCACTACATAGAGGAATTTAAGATTGTTCTAAGTCTAATCTGGTAAATTCATCCTGACTTTGTAAAGTGTTTCACCCACTGCTTGCCATATAGTAAGTTCTCAAAAATGTTACTATTGCCATTTTAATATTATTACTATTATTTTTGTTACTATCATCGAGTGCCGGAAGATGGATTACAATAAATATTGACTTTTCCTACCTGATTTTTGATGTTTCTATGATATCTGGTATACACAAATGTTTAAATGCTTCTGTTTACGAATGTGCCCTGATTGTAAGCATGAAAGTTATAACAATCTGCTCTTCCTCAAACACACTGTGCAGAGTTGATAAAAATTATTTTTAACCTTCTGGTTTGTGTGACTTTTTGGCACGTCTACCAATATTATGAATTAGATATTTTATCTGAGCCAAACCGCTGCTATGCAGAAATACAAATAAAAGTATCATTCTCCAGACAGACAGATAGCTGTCTTTGGTAGGGAAAAAAAAAGATTATAAACTGACATTTACAAAAAAAATTTTTTATTATTTACTTTATTAGTCCAAATGCCAAAATTTCCCTTCTAATTTCTGCATTCCTGTTTTTATTTCTATTTCTGAGAATCATTTAAATAATCTTCTTTAGTAAACGGGCACTTATTTATGCCTTTTAACTCAGTAGAGATAATGGGCAATTATCAATTAAAAATGTAAAATCAGTGACACCAGGTAGCAGCGAAAGGTCATTTTGTGGATGAGCCATCTCACGGCAAACATCCTGTGAGTTTCATCAATATGGGGGAAGAAAATTGTCTGCATTTAGGAAACATGGTTTAATAAATATTTAAAGGCAGAATTATCACATTACAGAAAGGATTCATTGACAGGCAATTTTTTTAACATCGCTGATTGTTACAACTTTTTCTGCCAGTATAAAATGTTCATCCACCTAAAGGTTTGTATATTTTTCCTTAGTACTCTATTAATTAAGAAATTTAATCAACATTTTAATCGCTTAAAAAATTAGCCAAATCATCCAGGTATGGTTTATAAAATTGTTTCTATATACTAATGTTTTACACCTATAATGTTTAAATTCAAAGTTGAATTTTGTGTAATTACTTATAATTTTATCTATTCCAAATATGACAAATTTGATCATTCTCATCTACTTTATTATTTAAGTCAGCTCACTGTGTTAGAGAGTGTTAAAAATTACTTGGAACACATATTGGAAAATCGTTTTGTGAAATTAGTATTTCAAAAAAATTTAATGCAATTGAAATCAGAGAGCAAGGAGAAGCAGAGAATTTTCCATTAAAAGTCATGCTTTATCTTATTTGCAGGAATTATATGAGTGATGAGGAATTTCTCAGGCTAGAAGGTGGACATCAAAAGGTTTGTGGCTTTAGGCAAACATCCAAAACCCATACTAATGTAATAAGTTCTCCAGTGTCCTCAGGCACAGCAATATGATCGATAGATTTCCATCTGCTTTCCTTAGAACAAAATTCTAGAGGTCACGGAGAGGCTCTGGATATATTTTGTATCAGCACGTCGGAGGTGCTAATCATTGGGGCCTTAGGATGGTCACAGCTCCCCAGGCAATACTCCCTCCCCATATCATTAAAATGGGATGATCCGTATCTTGAAGGAGCATTAGTAGGATTAACTAAAATGTTTGATTGAAAAATTAGTTCCTTCCCCATTTCTAAGCCAACTTTTAGTTCTTCATTCAAGCCAGGACACAGTGATAGATGTGGGAGGAGCAGAAAGGGGAGGGAGGCAGCCTGAGAGTCTGCTCTATGCCTGGTACTGAGCGAAACTCTTCTCTTGTGTTCCACACGCACTTGGCGAGCAACCCTGCAAAGCCCATACTATTAGCCTCATTTTGCTGATGGAGAAATATAATCTTAGAAAGATCACAGAGTACGTAAGTCGCTGAGTGGGGACGAGAACCTAGATCTGTCTGTAGTCAAAACCAGGGAGAAAACAAAAATCAGGTCTAATGTTACAGAGAAGATCTCAATGTATACATAATGCTGTTCAGTCAAATAACTCCCATTCTAGCTCTATGATCCCTCCTAAGTGCAGAGTGATACTGTAATTAGCATTCAAATTATCCCCTCATGTACCTCCAATACTCACTAAATGTACCAGCTGCCACTTACACACCACCACCATCCTTTCCAGAATTTCTGTAAGCACTGCTGATCAAATGCAAACACTCACCAGTACTCATGAAAATAGCTTTCATTCCTCTCTAGACATGGCATGAAAAATATGAATTTTTTTAGGAGCAGTCTTATACACTTATTGTACTTCTTTCCAAACATAAAAGTAATACATGTTCATTGTGGAAAACAAAAACAATCTTAGAAGAAAGTAAAAATCTCTGGTTAACATTTTAGAGTATACCCTTCCAGCCTCTTTTCTATTTATTAATCTTTCTATAATTATTAATCATGTGATTATGTGTCAGGCATGCTGTCAGATGCTATAGATTCAGTGAACAAGACAGACTTGATCCGAATCCCTGATATTGAACATATAAATTTGTTGCATTTTACAGAGGAGATGTGTAGTGTACACTTATGCACACACTTCTTGCTTTTAATTTCCAAATGCTGAACATTTTATTGATTCCTCTATTTTATTATTATAAATAATGATGCAAAGAACATCTTTGAACATAAGTCTTCAGTACATCTTTTATAATATCCTCAAGTGAAAGTACTAGAACTTTAAATGCAGGATTGAAGAATATACATGTTTTTAAAAGTTTTTAAAATTAAAAAATAAGGTTTTTAAAAACAGATGATACATATTCAAATTGATATAGAAAAGCCTCCTCTTTACTGCTTGGCTCTCAGCCAATTTGCTCCCCTCCCTGGAAGCAACCAATGTTACCAATTTCTTGTATATTCTTCCAGAGATCATTCTGTGCCTAGTCAAGCAAATCTATACGGTCATGAGGGTCATGAGTGCGTGTGTATTAGCTTCTTTCCTTGTTTCTTTTCTTAAGGCACAAATAGTAGTATATTATTAACATTTCCATGCCCTTTTTTCCTACCACCTCTGTATATATATCAGAGATTGTTCAGTGCTAAAAACCGTACCAGTGCTAAAAAGCTCCCTCATTCTTACAGCTGCATAATAGTCCATTGTATTGATGTGCTAGAATTTATTTCATCAGTTTTCCCTTAATGGATGCTTAGGTTCTTGACCAATGTTTTGCTACTACAAAAAAGTAGAAGCAAAGAATACCTTGTGTATATGACAATTTCATGCATGAATAAGTACATCTGTAGGATAAACCTATGGAAGTGGAATTGTTTGGCTACAGGATTTGTGTTTTTGTAATTTTGATACCTACGGCCAAATTGCCTTCCAAAAGAGATTGTACAGTTTCCACTCCCACCAGGAGGATACGGAGGTGCCCAATTCCTTGCCAGGCTGCATCAGAGATGTACCTCTTCTCTCCCATGAGTTTTCAGGAATATTTGGAGACCCAGGCAAGTTGCTGTGGGGGCTCCATAGTATCATTTTTTACACTTTTAACCAAGTATTTATCTGCATTATGTTTTGAATTAAGTGATAATCATTTTGATTTACAGGATTATTGAGTACATAATATATATTAGACAAGAGGATAGTTTTCCTCTGGCTATAGGAATGGCCATACGAGTTAAGTATTTTATGGTATGGGAGGGTCATGAATAATTTCCAAACTATTAATAGATTAAGTAGAATTTTTCTCATTAAATGGCAATTTCCACCAAAATTTTATACTGAAAAAGATTTTAATGTTATTTATTCACTGTGTCCAAGGTATCTAACCCCATAAGTATGTTTGAATAAATGGCTCTATTTTACTGCTTTGGATGGGTTTTCAAGCAGGAAAATTCAACACAGTAGTAGAGACAGGCAGTGTAGCATTCCGGTGAAGTACACAGTCTATACACCAAATAGTCCTGGGTTGGAACCTTGGATTGCTATGCGTGCTTGTGTACCTAATCTATACCATCTGAGCTTCAGGTTTGTTATCTATAAAAGGTGATTGATAATACTTGGTATTGGAAATATTAAATGACAAATACTAAGTACTCAATAAACGGCTACCGTGACCACTTGTAATATTGCTGTCGAAGCACAGTCCCAAATCCAAATATTCTACTTCTCTGTAAGATGTGTTCCCATGTTTATATAGACAAATAAGCAATATAAATATAGGTTAACTCTGAGAATTTAGCACAACCAAAATCATAGTTGAGTTAATCTAGAAAGATTAATACCAAAGTGCCAGACTTCTTCAATTCCCACCACACAAATGTATGTGCGCAAATATTTTAAATCAAAGATTGCAACAAACAAAGAATACATGACTATCTTTGTGTGAACTTCTTTTGAGTCCTTCTCAGAGGTAAGCTCTGACTGGCAAATATACTTTGCAGTTGTATCTGATTCACTGAGATCAGGTGGAAAGGACACTGCATTATTTTTTTGACTAGCGGAAAAAGTCCATTAACTCATTGCGAGTCTGCTCTAGGCTCAGCACTAGACCAGGCACTGGATAAAGAGTGCTAACCCAACAGACACGGACCCTGCCTTCCTGGTGCATACAGGCAGGTGAAATATCATGAGAGAGACAGTGCAAGTCAGGTACACCTTCCCTGACTTTCTAGTAGTGGCAGAAGCACTGTTTGATGAGGGTATCTAACACATTAGTGCAATTGGCCAAGTAGGAGGAACAGGCTCTAACGCAGAGCAGTCAGCTCAGATATGAGAATGTAGCGCGATTTCCAAATCTGTAAGCACCTAAATAGTTTGATGTCATTTATTACCAAAGATACTTGTTGCTGTCTAAGGAAGTTTCCTGAGTGAACACCAAATAGGAAAAAGTAAAAGAAAATGGGGAATCCTGTAGTTTTACTCAGGCAGCTCCAATTTCGTACACAGGTTCTTATGCATTTGAAATAACTACCACTGAGTAATATTTCAGTTTCCTCTACATGTTAATAACTAGTTACATAAGTTATAAAGTTATATTTCACTCGTAGAAAATCTAATTAGATTTAATTAGAACTTGAATTCTCAAAATTAGCTAAATCCCTTTCACCAGAAGAGAAGCAAACGGCTAATCTAAAACCATGAATAATGCACGTTCCCCACCTAGCGGCACCTTTAGCAAACTGCAGGTACGTTACACTTAAAACAGTATATTCTGCTAATTTAAACTCGTGGATAACATCAGAAACTTTACAGATAACTCTCATTTTCTAGATAATTTATGATCTTTTAGCCACTAGAAAGTTAACAGAACAGCTTCTCTTTTTCTTCCCTCTCAATTCCCACTGCATTGTCTAGACCAGACCACCCTCACCTTATCCTGGCATTATATCATTATATTCTTCCTCTGCTTAAGAAATAACGAAACAAATTCCTTTGCAACACATCCAATAGAAGCACCTGGGCCTGATGCGAAGTGCCCGATTCTGAACTTGCTCATCAAGTTGAATTCTAGCAAGAGGTTCAAGTGTGACCACTCAGTGAACATATATCATGCTTCCCAGACTGTCCCCATCCTGAACTCCCCACCTGAAGCTTCCTTCCTCCCTCCCCTCCACCTGGGGAATTCATACCCATTCTTCAAGACTCAGCTCAAAGCCCATTGCCTTCAAGAAGCCTTCCTTGATGACTACAGTCCATGCATCTCTCCCCATAATGAATTTTAAGAATGATTGTAGTCCGAGATTTCCCCTTGATTAGTTTTTGCTGCCCTTTTATTAGTGTCCATTATGACTGCGGACTAGTAGATGGTTTTGCTGATGCAGGAAACACCTTGTGGGAAGTGATTGTTCTCGTATATTTAAAAATACCCCTCTCCACTGCAATGATGAACAATGATGAACACAAAGCCCAGTAAATACAGGACAGTTGCGCCCACCAACCCTTAATAGCATTTCGTTATTCTGATCTTTTAGTGTACAGATGGCTTCCAGGTGTGGCTTCTAATCACTGTCATCTTTTGCTAGTTAAAACACATGGGATCTTTTCAACAGCAGCCATAGCTTCGTGTCAATATATCTGCATATTCAGTGAGGAGGAGAACTGGCATGATGTTTCCTAGTAATTGAAGCCAAGAGAACAGTTCTTTTTTGACTACCTGGGTATTTAAGGTGAAAGTTAGGGTTAATATTGGCAAGGATTTGTCTCATTTATTCTTTTCACTTTGTATTTGCAGGTCAGTTGTAAGTGATTTATGAATACCTTTCAAAGGTCACTATCCATCTTTAAAATACATCAATCTTAAGTAGCCACCTTCCACTTTGAAGAAAGAAACTTAGTGTTGCACAAACACGTTGGACAAGAATGTGGTCTGATCAACAGGGCATGGGATTCATGAAATCAACATCTATTCACGTGACATCACCTGAGGCAGCTGGCACACTTCTGGTTCTGATTAAAACTACTGCAACCACGACTGCTGGATCTAGGGGAAGACTTTGTTCTTAAATTAATTTAAATAGATCCTGGAATAACAAAAGGCGTTGAACTTCACCACATGTGCCCTCAGTGGCATGGCATTCTAATGGGAAGACGTGTTGGTCTTAATAAAATGGATAATCTGGGACGTGCCCACCCAGCCCACTGGCATCTCTAACCTCCATTTCACCCTGTAGTTATAAGCATACCACAGGATCTTAATATTCTTTAATTTGGAATAAGGTTTAAGACAGTTTTAAATACATTTTTATAAGGCTCAAATCTCTTCATCACATGAAGTGCTACAGTAATTACTTGCCAGACACAATATTTTCTTGAATCATACACATATTGAAAATATATGTACATATACATTACAAAAATAAAATTCATGTTGACTTATCATCTTAAAATAACTTTCTCTACTCATATCCATTTATCTCTAGACAAACAGTCATTGAAAATGTGATTTGCCAAGGATTTGAATTTGTGTTTCTACAGGCTGCATACTCTTACAATAAAAAGGTAGAAATATCTACGTACGTGCCTTCAGTTATCATGGTTGAATTTGAATTTTTAGATATAAATAACCCAACTCTCTCAACGTAAGCCTGACACTGATAATGAATATGTTTCAGATGGCAACAGGAAAACGTACTACTGCTGCAATTAAATGCAAATGTTTTGAGTGCATGCAGTATGAAAGTCGAGTTTAAGCCACTGAATGAGGAAATTCAGAAGTTAAGTGGCTGAAAAGGAATAATTTAAACCTGCTGAGTCAGGTTTTCCCAGTGAACAAGCTGCCCCGTGGGAGTAAATCCAGTGTGGTTGTAAGTGGTAGAAACTCTGTGTGTTGGATTGCATAATTTTGATATGAATGGAGACATTATTCCTGATACGTTAGCAATTTTTATGCAAAGTACATAGGGCTTCACTCTGAGAGATGCCCTGCCTCTGTTTATTTAGTCACTCAGTCCGCATTTCCTAAGTGCCCACTGTGTGCAGAGGGTCGTAAGCCCAGCATTTAAAGAGATACTGGACTTTTGTGTCCTTGAGGAGCTACATGAAAATGCTTTAAAATCCTTGAGAATCCTGAGTCCATTAATTCTAGGGGGAGTGATTAATCAGGTAGGTGGGATTAATCAAAGAAAACTTCTTGGAGAAGGTGAGGACATAGCATGCAGAAACACACAAGTGACTGTGTGAGGAGGAGAAATCAATGTGCTGAATAAAGGCAAGAATCCATCAAGGAGAACTGAGGTTAGAGGAAGCTGGTGGGGAAGCTGCCAAGAGCCTTAATGACCAAGGGCACCTGGTCAGCCATCTCGGTCCCATCTTCTTCCTCCCGAAGTGAGAAATGTTCCCTGTTCATTTTCAGTCATGCATAATATGAGAGGACCCTGATAAACAAATTAATGAGAGTCCTATTTACAATTCTGTTGCCAAAACTTGTAATTTCATGTATTTCACCGAAAATACTTGGCTTCTGGAGATACTCTCACATAGTGACCTTTGTCAATCAAACTCTTAAATTAAAAAAAAGAACTAATGATCCCTCACAACAGAAGTATACAAATGGAACCATGGTTTATGCATTGCTAATTGTACTTCCCTTCCTAAACCCAAGTATAAGAGAAATATGTTGAGACACTCTTGTTTCCAACATTCATGTATCTGTATCTGCTTTTAGTAAATACAGTGACTTGACTTCTCGTATTAATAATCATGGTATTAAATTCAAGATGGAGTCTGATATAAAAGCAATGCTGGATGATAAAAGGAAGTAATGCAAGCTTAGGACTCAGTCTTGTCAGCTTCTTTGGGAGCTCTGCTAATGCTGCTATGTGCATTATTTAAAAATGAATTTAACTTGTATCTAGCTTCCTCTCAGATGCTTCAGTAATAGTTGAATCATAGCAGCCCATGCCGCCAAGTTAGGAACCTCCTCTAGCGAGAGTCACTGGCACCTTCTGGATGGCAATTTCTACAAGCGGCCGACGAGAGCAGAACGGTGGGATAGCGGAGGGGAAATGCTTGCGTGACTTAAATTGGAAGTCCCCTCTGTGATTTACCAGCTGTGAGTTTGCATGAGTTTCTTTACCTCTCTAAACCTCAGTTTCCTCATATGGAAGATCTGGGCTAATAGTAATATCCATTTCTTACGGTTGTTATAAGGATCAAACGTAATAATCCAATTAAAATGCTTACCCTAGTGCTTGGCTCACAGCAATATTTCATAAATATTAGCCCTCATTTTATTTCTAGAATGTTTAAATGACATCACATAAGCTGCGTAGCTTAAGGCAAAATCTTGCATGTCATTAAGGCAATAAAACATTAGGGTGAAACTCCTGGAAAGTGGAAGACTATAAGAAGAAATTACTTTGTAACACATCTACTGTAGCACAACAGCAGAAAATAAAAGAGAGGGCACGTCTTTTTCAATAGTTTTAAGTAGTTCTACTGGTTTTTAATTTCTTGGGCCTGGTGATACTAAGAAAATGGAGTGCCATGGCTGTCATTTGTTTTGGTCAATGAAGTCAGAGTTGAACCAGGAACTGTGGCTGCTGACAGTCAGATCAAACACACAAGTCCTGCATGGGGTCTTACGGTTTGCCTCCGAAGGCAGTGGTGAAGAGACGCACAGGCTAATGAACCTAATTACTGCCTGTTAAAACCGCTTCAAAAGAAGAAAGAACAAGGAACATCTGAAGCCTCTTGGTTTTGCCAAGAACTCGACAACAAAATATCCCTTTGGTGTTTAAGAATTTAATGTTAAATTTTTAACTGGAAGGAAACATAAAGAAAAATATTATATTAACTATCAATACCACTGATTAACTTGAGGAAGTAGTGTCTATGTCCCTTCATGTCAGACTAAAGAGACTTCAATTTAGATCATTTTTCTATCTATTGTGCATGTACTTCAGGCAATAATTCAGTCATTGAAACTGTATTGAACACCTGTTAACTGCCAGGCTGTGTGCTGAGTGCGAGCGATACAGAGACGAATAATGTCAGTCTTGCCCATAAGAGAATAGGCTAGTGAACAAATCCTTAGGATCCTGTCTAATCAATTCTATCCTAGAGGCATAGAAGGGTGGTGATCTGGCTAACTGGTGGAAGCAGGGAGGACTTCACTGGGAAAGCGAAACGATTTTATCATCTACCAATGAGAACAACGAGGAACAAATATCTAACGAAAAGCTAATGAAATCACCAAGGTAATCCAATGTAAAAAAAAAAAAAAATCTGAGGGCTTATTCACTGGTATGTCACTCCTATTATTTTTCTACAAATGGGACTAAGTCAGAATTGGCTATTCTAAAATTGACCCAAAACCTGTATTTGAGAAGTATTAAATGTTGGGCTTAATAGCAAACCTGCAAACTTACTTACATTCAATTCAATAAAAGACAATTGAGGGTCCCCGATATACCAAGCAATGAATTCATGCTAGGGAGAGGGCAAATACAGCAGAGAAGACAGAAATAAAGGAGAAGGCTTGCAGTCTCAGGAAGGTGAACTGAGATAAGGGAGAAGTTGAAAAATGCTTTATGACAGGTGCCAACAAGTTGCTATCGGGGACACAAACTCAAATGCCTACAAAGGCTAGGCGGGGTGAGAGAACAAGCCCCATGGCGAGGGCGCATCCACCACCCAGCTCCCAGATCACGGCCATGTGGGAACCCAGACCCAGTGTTGCCAGAACTTCCTATTTTTCAAGAGAAGCTCAAAATCCAAATTTTTTCTGTGAGATCTCCTGATTTTTGAAGATTGTTTTAAAATCCATCCACAGCAGAATTCAACTCCTTGGCTGCCAGTTTGCAGCCTCTGTGTTTTCAAACCTCACAAGGAGCAATGACAGTAGATGATAGGATAATAGAGGGCAGGGTAAAGGGCAGGGGTTTTAGCACTGGATTCAAATCTTATTCTGTCTGTACTGTGCAAACTTGGCCAAATCCTTAAAATGGCTTTGAGTTTCCGTTTCACTATCTTTAAACTGGAGATAAACAGATCTGTCTCGTAGGGTTTTTGTGAGAAGAAAATGTGAGCTAGCATATAAGTAAGCTCCCCCAAAATGACATGTGTAATATTATCTTCAGAAAGTCTTCACAAGGGAAGGGGATGATTGCTGGTTCTCAAGGAGTAGGTAGGATTTGGACTGGCAGAGATGGCCCGGCTTTTCAGGCATTCTAGGGAGAGGGAGCAGAGGCTCAGACACTGCAAAGAGGCAAAAGATCCTGTCTTGGGAAAGTAATGTTGCCTGGTTTGGCTGGAACAGAAAGTACCTGGTGGAGTGTAGAGGGACGAATACCAGAATGTAGACTATGACCCAAGCTTTGGAGCTCCTTGAATGCCACCCTAGGGAGGGCTGGACCTTATGTCATGGGAAAAGAGAAGACAATAAGGTTTTTGAGCAAGGGATCAAAATCAGATCAGGGCTGTCCTTTACGATGCATTCACCCAACCAATATTTACTGAGGGCTTACTATGTGCCAGGCACTCTATTTGGTTCTGGGGATGCAATGGTGAACAAGGCAAACAGGCAAGGTCCCTGCTCTACAGCACTTACATGCTGGAGGCCATGGGAAGCAGACATGGGTCGGATTGCAGAAGCCTGGGGTAGAGAAGACTAATTGCTTGGCCAT
Organism: Ceratotherium simum simum; assembly: GCF_057802395.1. Classification (NCBI taxonomy): domain Eukaryota; kingdom Metazoa; phylum Chordata; class Mammalia; order Perissodactyla; family Rhinocerotidae; genus Ceratotherium; species Ceratotherium simum. The sequence goes on along the minus strand of NC_141903.1, from coordinate 74,206,898 downwards.
TGCTAGTTCCAGCAAGAGGTAATGAGGGTCTGATTTAAGGCAGTGGCAGTGAGAGGACCAAGGAGGAGATGAATCAAGAGATGGTAGAGAGAGAGAAACAACAGAAGCTGTTGGCAGGACTCAGGTTTTTGAGTTGGGGTGAGTGGGCAGTTAGCAGAAACAAGGCAGGCAAGAGTAGACACCAGTTTGTTGGCAAGAATGATGAGTTGAATTTATCCTAGCAGAGTTTTGATAAACGGCACACTAGTCTGTAAATGACTCCATCACTGTAGCATCTTAGCGAAATGATCATTTTTGAAGCAGCTTGGTTTTCTTACCAAAAGGTAATTCTTTATTGGATTACATCCAGACATTTGAGACCAAGACTAAACCTATGTTTAGCTCATTTCCCAAAATATAGTATCAAAGGCAGATCCTGAACACAAAGCATTTTCTCTCAGACAGCCATTTGCTTTTAAGATGGTGAAAAACAAGTAGAGAAGAAAGATTCCAGAGCATTCCTATGATATCCTCCCATGAATAAAATAATGCACATAGAATAAAAATGTTCTCCAGCCACGTCTCATGCTCATGGATTTCTTTCCACATAAGCCCAATTACAGCAAGGTCTGAGAGGAAGTTTAGGGGCTCGGGTTTGAGGACTTGCTTAATGACCACTTTTTCAGGTGGAGGCAGTATACCCACAAATGAACTAAACTTTTCCCCAAATGGGTCTATTATAATGTTCTAGATGGGGAGTCCATAACTATGCCAGAGCTCAAAGAGTGCTCTTTGGTGCAAGATACAAGGTGGGATGAAGAAGTTGCACTGGCTTTCTTGATCTTTGCTTACAGAATGGCCATTTCTTTTCATTACTTCTGAAGGAATGGGGAGAAGGCATGTGTAATATATATTAAAATATACCGGATCCTCCCGGCCTCACTTCATTTGGTCTCTTTTTGTTTTTTTTCAGGAAGTAGTGATAGAGGGCAGTTAGTGTGTTATGAAAGATAGAGGTGGAGAGAAAAGAGGCATTCTACTGTCCTCCATCTGAGTATCTTCAGCAAAATCATCAAGTATTCTTGCAGAGTGAAATTAAGGGCAAAATCACTATATTTATATTTCTGGCATCTAGCACAGCGCCTGACACATAGTTGGTGCTTAAAAATACTTGAAGAAATAAATGTGTTGAAGGAATAAATATTTGTAGAAGAAATAAATATTTATTTATAGAAGTGAATAAACACAAAATCAACTTTATTTAATGAATCTTCCAGTGCTCAGCTGCACATAACAAAGTATTCAACTAATAGTAGTTTAGGTAATAGAGTTAATTTCCTCGTATAATAGGAAGTGCAAAAGCTGATGGTCACTGATGTTATTTTATTTTATTTTATTTTATTTTTTTATTTTATTTTATTTTTTTAAAGATTTTATTTATTTTATTTTTTCCCCCCAAAGCCCCAGTAGATAGTTGTATGTCATAGCTGCACATCCTTCTAGTTGCTGTATGTGGGACTCGGCCTCAGGATGGACGGAGAAGTGGTGCCTCGATGCACACCCGGGATCCGAACCCGGGCCACCAGCATCGCAGCGCGCGCACTTAACCACCAAGCCACAGGGCCGGCCCAGTGATGTTATTTTAGATGTTCAAAGATATCAGTGGGACACCAAGAACTTTCTACCTTTCCAATCCATCATCCTCTTGTTTATTGCCTCATGGTGGTAGGATGTGCCCTAGCCACATCTACATTCAAGACTAGATGAAAAGAGGAAGATCTGTCTTCTATTATCAAGAAAGTAAAAAGCTTTTCTAGATACTTTCAGAAAACATCCTCTTCCAGCTCTTTGGCCAGAACTATATTAAATAGCCATTCATAGCTGTAATGAAACCTTAGAAAATGAGTATTTGGTCAGATTCTTTGCCATTATGTACAAAAATTAGTCTTCTATTAGCAAGGGGAAAGGGAAACATGGACATTGGGTAGACAATTAAACGTGTCTGCTACCCTTTTGGAGCCCTTTCTGCACCCCACTCCCTCTGAATACTCAAGTTACTTATGGCCCTGTATTAATTTATTTATGTCACTTATTTCTTCCTTTAGATTGAAGGCAGAACCCATATTTTACTCATTCCCCCCGTCTTTTAGACAGTAGGCCCTAAATAAGTGTTGTTTAATAAACTGAAAATATTATAAAAATTTTTTGAAGTACATGTAAAATGATGCTTTTTAAGTAGTTATAAAAAGGAAAAAAAAACATGAATTCATTTTTACATTTGTGTATTAGCTTCTACTCCATTTTAAGAACACTAGCTAAAGTAGGCTTAAGTGAAGTTTCAGAAAGGGTACGAGAACAAATATAAGAACAAATATAAAACATTCTTATAATTGTAAAAACAATGCAGACAAAACTGAAATTCATCTCTACAAAATGAAGTTAATTTCCTGTTCTTTGTCCTCTAATGCATTCTGTACCATAAAGATAAATTATTTTAGAAATACTAATTCTTTCAGGTTCAGAAACCTTCAGTGAATCTCAGTGCACACAAACTTTTCACATTCATTGCTCCTGTGCTCAAAACTCTAAAACCTGGCCCCAACCAGCCTTCTTAACTCTGTCACTCACAACTCATGTATCAGAATATTTTGTTTTGGCCAAATTCTTCTACTTACTGCCCCTCAATGCCTCCTGGCCATTCTACTTCCCTTGACATTGAATACTTTTGACTCCTCTCTTGGCTGGTCTGAATCTGACAGCATTCAAAGGTTGGCTCAAGTATCAAGTTGATAATTAGACAATGTGAGTTTCCAGCATTCTTTAGGCTGGAAATACAGTTTGCCTAAGGAATCTCTCCTGCCTCTGTTGGGTTTTGTTACTCCGGGTGTCCAAGAGTCACATGTGTAAACTGTCATCCTTTCCTTTCCATGCAATGTCTTCCTCAGCAGAGCACTGCTGGGAAAGTGATGGCTAGAATTCTGATAGTGATTATGCTCACCATTTAATTAATTTTATAATCACATATTAGCTACTATTTACTAAATAGGAACCGTATTAAGAACTATCATTTGATCCTTATAATCTTATGAAGTACTATTTTTACTCCCACTTTGCAGATGAGGAAACAGGAAATAGCTTCTAATCCAAGAGTTGGTCAATTTTTTTTCTGTAAAAGGCTAGATAAGTAAATATTTTTGGCTTTATAGGCCACACAGTGTCTGTTGCAAATACTCAACTCTGCCATTGTAGCATGAAAGCAGTCATAGGCACTAAGTAAACAAATAGATGTAGTTGTGTTCCAATAAAACTTTATTCATAAAAACAGGCAGTGGACAGGATTTAGCCCATGAACTATAGTTTGTTGACCTTTGCTCTATTCCAAATAACCCATTTTATATATTAGGCCATGAGACGAAAAGCCACTTGCTCCAGACTGCACCAGAGGGAGATCTGGAATCCAAGTCTTCTGATTGGTTGTTTAGTGGTCTTTAACACTAACTGAATTGGCATAATTATTCTGTTATAAGCTTTGGAAGCTCTGGGGAAGATCTATTCACAAATCAGAAAATTTTGATCCAGATGATTAGATTCATGTAATTTGATGTGGATTTTATTCAATCTTCTGGATCTTCCAAAGGTAAATGGAATTTTGAACTCAGTTTCCTTGTTTATATTGCAGAAGACAGCATTTCCCAGACCAGACGAAAACATGCCACAATTGCATGTATAGTTAGAACTTAGTGCTTGTTGAAAAGCAGGGTTTAGTGGTTTTTGGAATTACTGTAACATTATCAGGATGGTAGGCCCTTGACAAGATTCCTCAGAGTGGTTCTGAATACACATGGCTCCCCGCCAGCTTTCTAACTTAGCCTCCTATTTTACCAGGGGACATTCTGACCTGGTTAGAAGGGGTGGGTATATCTTTTGTGGCTACAGGACAAAACCCATGATTGCTTGACCTCCTTAGTCCCATGCTCTAAAAAATTTAGTTCACATTGTTGATTCAAATCTCTGACAGGAAATAAAATTTCTGTGGGGCAAGCTGTTATTCTGTGACCTTTGTTCCCTCTATTAGTAGCCTTGGAATGTCATGGAAAATACAGTTAATATTCCCTTGCACATCTACTTCTTGAGCTCTGTTATCAGCACTCTGTTTCTCGATCATTGTCTCAGGACTCTGTGATGATACTAATAGCTTTCTTTTTTTTTTTTTTTTTAAAGATTTTATTTATTTATTTTTTCCCCCCAAAGCCCCAGTAGATAGTTGTATGTCATAGCTGCACATTCTTCTAGTCGCTGTATGTGGGATGCGGCCTCAGCATGGCCAGAGAAGCGGTGCGTAGGTGCGCGCCCGGGATCCGAACCCGGGCCACCAGCAGCGGAGCGCGCGCACTTAACCAGTAAGCCACGGGGCCGGCCCACTAATAGCTTTCAAGAAGAATTTCTTGGAGCCAGAAATACTGTAAAACTATATTTCAAGCTTTCTGTTGGGTGCACAAACTAAGCAGAAAACAAGAGAAGTAAATCTAATATACTTCACTGTCCTGGGTAAAAGCAAGATGCTATTACCTTGCTGTTCACAGTGGACTAATTATTACTAGACAGGCCTGCCTATCCAGGAGAACTCAACACAGTCAGAAGGCCGGGAGATGAGTTGACTCTAGTAGGTCAAGAAATACAGTTATCTTCCATGCTTCTGCTGTAATTGTGGCACCACAGTGTTCTTGTCCTTGACTTATGTCATGACCTGGGGTTATGTTTTGATTCTGAGCATCCATGTATTATTAGGTTATGTGTATCATATTTAAATACTTAGATCAACCTTGAAAGAAGTTCAGAATCATCACTGGCCTATGTAATTTTTGCTGGTCTAATCGATCATCAAGGAGATTAAAGAAAAAAGAATTTTCATGGAGTAGACAGAAGTATTTGCCACGGATGACTGGGAAAAAGACACCTGCAATGGTGTCTTAACAGTTGACACCTCCTAGCACTTAAGCTATATGCAGCCCTGTGCCCCAAAACCTGCATTTTAATAATGAACAAATGTTTAAAATATTTTAACAAAGCAGTGGAAAAGGAGCTAGTTTCCCCAGATTTCAGAATCTATAAGTATCGTATTAAAGTAAATAAGAAAATTGTAGGTGATTTCCTGTTAGGGATAACATTTATGGAGCCTTGGGCCAAGAGCTATTAATATATTTCATCAATGCTATAAATACTATTACTATATCCATTATGCAGATGAGGAAACTGAGACAATAGAGAGGTTAAGCAATTTATCTAAGATCTTTTAGCTAGTAAATGATGGATCTGGGATCTAAATTGAGGAAGTCTAACTCCAGAGCCTGAATGAACTATACTCTAATCTGTACAATCACCAGGTAAAATCTATTTCCTTCAGTGGAGACTTGCTGAATGAGAGAGAGACAGAGAAAGCAAATAGCATATTCCAGATCCCTTGTTCCCTAGATCACAGCTGACGTCCTAGAGACTACATCCCACCTTGTACTATTGTCCATGCTTAGGCAGTCACAAAGAGAGGTACCAGCCACAGGAACCCATGATCAGATGACAACAGAGCTATTTCCCAATAGTTACCAAAGTCTGCACCTTGCTTTTGTAATGTTATTGAAGTGCAGGGGGAAGAATTAAGTTCTTAATGGTTCAAATTACATATTTTGGGGTTGACAAAATTTGGTTTTTATAATCATCCTCTCCCCTCATGATTTTAGACTCACGAACCTACTAGACCCTTATATTATCATTAAGGCCATGCACAAATATTCTGGCTCTCTCTTTTTGGGACTGTGGTGGGATTAGACTTTCCCAGCCCCTAGAAGTGACTTTCTTTGACCAATAACGAAAGGCGAGCAGAAGTGGTCTTTCTTGCTTCCAGGAGAAAGCTATAAGAGTCAGTGCATGCTTTACCAGGTGTCTCCTTCAGACATGGTAACTGGCAATAGTCCAAATAGCAGCTGCTCTGTCAGCCTAGGGCCCAAGGTGAGGATGACAGCCAAGGTGTGGAGCAAAGCCCCCTGCCCACCCCTGGTGGACACACATTATAAGCAAGAAATAAAGCATCATGGTTCTAAGCCACTAAGATTTAGAGTCCTTACTGTAGCAAAACCTAACCTATCCTGACTGGTCCACTCTTATAAAAAACATTGATGCCTAATTCAAAGCAGCAACATAGAGACTATGGCAGAAGAAGAGGATTGGGCTTCTGGCTGTTGTGAGGGCCATCCATGCTGCCAGCTAACAGGAAACATCCAGAAGTTTCCAAAAGGCCTAGAGACAGCAGTACAGAAAAAAAAGGTCCTCATGATCCAGGAGTGAAACTTTGTCAGGATTTCTCTGGAAGTAGAAACATGGAATTTCCAGCTCCTGCAACTGACCCAAACTGTCAGGAGCCCAATCTCTTTCCCATATGTCCGTAGACACAAACAAGCACACCTTGAGAGCAATGCGGAGTTTTTAACCAACAACTGGCTAGGCTGAAGTAACCACTCGGAAGCAGCCTATTTTTTTTTTTATAATTATTTATTTATTTGTTTATTTTTTCCCCCAGAGCCCCAGTAGATAGTTGTATGTCATAGCTGCACATCCTTCTAGTTGCTGTATGTGGGACGTGGCGTCAGCGTGGCCGGAGAAGCGGTGCGTCGGTGTGCGCCCGGGATCCGAACCTGGGCCGCCAGCAGCGGAGCACGCGCACTTAACCGTTAAGCCAGGGGGCCGGCCCCGAAGCAGCCTATTTTAACTTTCCTGACAGATACGATCCATCAGTAGAGCAAGGAAGGGCTTTTCTCTCTCCTTTTCTCCTTTCAGTTATAATTGAAAGGAGCGATGCTGTGAGTTAGGAGTTTAAACAGAAGGAAATGGAAATCCATGACAGTGATGACTTAATAATATTGCAAATTATAGTTTTTAGTTCAGGTAATTTAGCATACCAAATCACAGTTGAATTTCCTTCTACAGAGCCCTGGCATGCGAGATAGTGTATGGGAAAAGGGGCAAGGTAGGGTGGAGGGAGGAGTGAAGATGAGAGTGAGGAAAAAATTTTTAAGACTCCTCAAATGCAGGTGCCCTTTAAAGACTAATAAAAGTGCCCTGGAGAATGTAAACGACAGTTCGTTAATATGTGTGAGGCCGATAGCCCTGATCTTGGGAGGCCAAGAGTCCTTGCTTCCTTTTGTTCAGGTGTCTGCTTCTCCTGCCTGGTGGAATGCAAGGACCAAGTGCCCAGAAGGAATGCATCAAGTGTGCAGAGCCTTGACAGCTGTGAAAGGAAAGAATGACTTTGAGAGTGTCAGCAAAGCAGAGCCGCCGGTGAGTGGCACGTGTCCTTGATTACGCACAGCACAAGGCCGCGTGAAGGAACGGAGGGGGCTGAATCACTTGATGATTTGTCTTTTGTTCTAGGAGCAACCTTCCAGAAATAAACTACTATTCAATCCATAGGTACTCACCACTCACCTTGCAAAATATTCAAAATAGCTTCCTCAGGCAGTCACTGAATTCACCTGGCTAAGGCAGTGTCTGTGTGTTCGGCTGGAGAATCGGAGAATTCTTCTGATTGAATTTCATTTAAAATGATCACCTGAGTTCCAGCCATGACAAGGTAGTGAGGATGAGCCCTCTGAGCTAGCTCGGGAAATATTGGTTGTTCAAGCCTGTCAGTATCACCCAGCCAGACTGCAGCAGATCAGCTTGACCGAATGTTCACCAGAGAACCTTGGGATAGTTACGTCCCTTTGCATGCACCTGAGTTCAGAGCTTAGGGGTCACATAGCTAGACTGAGTTTGCAGGTGCTTGAAACTAAAGCTCGAACTCTAGGGTGCCTAAGGATCACCTAGTTAAAAAAATTCCTGGGTCCCACCCCATCCTTACTGAATCAGAATCACTTGCGGTGGAGTTCAAGAATCTGTTTTAACACAGTTCTTAGCCTATTTTGATGAGAACTATGGTCTCTTTTTTTTAATCTCCTTAAATTTACCTGAGTAGAAAAAAAGAAAATGTAACCTCTCATAAACATAAAAATCACAAACACAAAAACACCCAAGAAAACAAAACTCAATCCAAAGAACTCATATAAGAGAGAGATCATATCCTTTATCATCCAAATCAAGGCCCTTCTGAAAGTGAAATTGGGTGCTATTAATAATTACAGTAGGATAACAGGCATAAACTGGGACTCTGCTAGGCAAACTAGGACTCCCAGCCACCTGAGTTCTAAAACTAATCTGGACAGGAAAGTTGATGAGGATTTAGGCCACCAACCCAAGAGAAAGCCCTCATCTAAGTCTTGAAGCTTAGCGATCAATGCAAATACTTTAATATGGAAGGTTTTATGAGCCCTCAACCCAGAGGATCCAGTTCAAAGGCTCACACTGGTTGAACAGAGCAAGATGAACTCTCAGGTCTCAAATATCCTGACTAGGAAGAGACCAGTAGAAACCTTGACCTCACAGTGGAAGTGCACACACAGCAGTGACATTTATCCACAGCAACTTCAGAAGTCAGCCTCATGAAATGTAAAGGCTTGGTCTTCAGAGGCAGAGAAGAGGAGAAACAAACCACGCATTATTCTATTTCTTACACTCATCTTACAGTATCTAGGAAACACCTTTTCCCCAAGCTTTTAGTTTTATTCTTACGCACTTTGCACAATCCACCTAACAATTACTGTCACATGGATTTCCCACTGCTTTCTTCCTGGGGGAACCATTGCAATATTCTTGTAGGATAAAGGAAGAATGGGCTGTGTGTTCTCATTATTCAATGTATGCAAAGAAATCAGTGTATCAAGGATGTCTTAGAAGTGCAAAATAGCTAAATGAGAAAGCATGTATTTCTAGGAAATTCATTTATTTCTTCGGTTTTAATAATGATTGTGGCATACTGTTGCTTTTGCAAATAATTACAATGATGTTATTGCATATTTACTTGGAGATATTACTTCCATTTTTAAAATAAGTTCAAAATATAGTATTCATTCAATTATGCATCTCTTAGCAAACAAAACTCTACTCTTAGCTCTGTGGGTCAACTCCCCAATATGGGAAACATCTTCCTAAAATGTGAAGACCAAAGAAAATGTGTATGCAGAAGAATCTGGATTTTCACAAAGTAACTTCTCTTCTACAAATTATATGTAGGGTAGACTATGCTTCTTCCGTGCATAGTCACCAGTGCCTGGAATGGAAGGAAAGCATAAATTGGTGTGCTGGCCCCCAAGAGAAAAGCAGTATCTAAGGAAACATTGAAATAATTACTAAATATGTGTATGAAAGAGGCATGGCGATAGTTACAGGAGAAGGGAAAGAGAAGGAAAGGAAGAGAGAAATCGTTCTGAGATGATTATAAAATATATCTTATTTACCTGGGAGAGTTAAAGTGCATTGGCTATGCTTTTTAAAAACTGGTCTTAATTACCCTTGAGACCAGAATTCCATATGAGGTAAATACATTTTTAGATAGTTTTCTAAAATATGTACAATTTACTCAAGGAAAAAAGGACCGTGTCCTCTGGAGCCAATCTCGCCTCACAGGTAAATACAAATTTAAGTAGATTCCTAAGAAGTATATTACATACAGTGGCTGATGGAGTGGAATGTCTAAGAAGAAGCTGGGAAGGTCCGTCAGTTAAGTACATAATAAAAATGTATTGGAAAAATACATCATTTTCTCAGTGGACTATAATTGGCTATGCATAGTAAAAAGTCTTATTTTCAAAAATGTATTCTGCATCCACAGAGTTTTAAATCTCATTAACTGTGTTATTTTAAAACTCAGAATGCTAAGCAATATTAGTGAGAGTGACAGAAGAACTGCATGGTAGATGTCATTCTATAATTTACAACTCTCTTTGACATCTTTTTTTTCTTCCTCTTTTAAAGCAGACTTCATCTAAAGCCATAGGTGAAAAGTTAAAGAAGATGAAGAATAAAATTCAACTTTCCTTACTAAACAGTTTGATTGATGCTTTCAGAAGTGTCAAAGTACATTTAACTTTAAAATAAATCCTTTTTTATTATCCAGGAAGAGTTTTCTATTATAAACAAAATACGAAGGAAGGAAGGAAAGAAGGGGGAGAGGGAGAGAGAGGTGGGGGACAGAGGGAGGAGGGGATGAAGAGAGAAAGAGAGGGAGACAGAGAGAGAGAGAGAAAGAAACAGAGAGAGACAGAAAGAGAGAGAGAAAGAGAAAGAAAGAAAGAGAGAAAGAAAGAGAGAAAGAAAGAGAGAAGGAAAGAGAAAGAGAGAAAAGCGTCTAGAGTACACAATTACCTAGTTCTGCCATTTGCACCTTTGTTTCGTGGGCAAGTCTTTCGTATTCCACGGATTACGAGGCTTCCTACTTCTCCTCACCATTCTCTCAGCCCATTCACTTAGTTTTAGTTTCACTTGCCTCCTTCCCTTGCAATCTATGTGGACTTTATTGTACCTGTCCTTATGTCGTTTCTGTATTATCCTGTTTCTGGATCAATTCATTCTGGGCTGTTGAACTGTGAACTGTCCTGCTTTGGCTACTATATATTCTTGTTATATCACGTAGCCCCAGCAGGGCCTTCATAGTTACTTGATGATCTCTTCATTCATCTCATGTTGACTGGCTATCACATTCCTCCCTTTTTCAATCTTTTTCATTTCTCCAGAGCCTTCCATCCCAACTTTCAGCTCACAACAGGTGACCATTTCTCCCACTTTCTTGAGAGAATTGAGGCCACATGTGCTTCCTCAACACCCACCCTTTCACCCAGAATCTCCCCATGGAACTTCATCCCTTCTCTTGTCATCTTCTTTCCACCCACCCCTACTTCTTCTGAGACCTTGATTCTCCAACTCTTCTAGCTCTGCAGTCTTCCCCACTGGTTCCTTTTAAAATAGTCAGAGTGCTCCATTACTAAAACAAACCCCGAGTTCTTGCCAATTCCCTACGTTCCTGTCCTTCCTCTTACCCTTGCAGAGTCAAACAATTCTGAAGGGCATTTCCTACCAACTGCCTCCAATTTGCCCTCTGCTTTCCACTGTCTGCTCTCACCACTCTAGGGAAACTATGAGCACCTGGGTCATGACTAATCTAATCACCAATGTTCATGACTTTTTTTTCAGTTCTTATCTTCCATGAGCATTTATGATATTTAACTCTAGTGATATATTTCTCAAAACTCTTGGTTTCCATGACAAGAACCCTTCTGAGTCCCCTCCTACCACTCTGATGATTCCTTCTTGGCCATATGCTCTGTTCTTCATGCTCCCTGGCCCCTTATTCGGAGGCGTTCTCCACAGAACTGTCCTTGGCCCTCTTCCCCTCATGGGCAACAGCCTCTGTTTCAGTAATTACTTTTATCTCTAATGAGTGCTTCTCAAATTTAAGTCTCTGGCCATAACCTCTTCTTTGAATTCCATATTTCTAGTTCTAGTATCTGCCGGAATACCTCATTTGTTGGCCTTGTAACATTTCAAACTCAACATGATAAAAACAATTTTTTTGAAGTAATTTTCTTCCCCTCTAAAATCTACCCTTACTCAGACCTCAGTTTCATTTAATAACATGACAATCTTCTGGGGCACCCAGGACTGATAATGCTGCCACTGCTGATAACAATAATGATAATACTACTAATCACATTATACTTAGGAAATTCTTACTATATCACAGACATTATTCTAAGCTTTACACATATTTATTCATTTAATCCTCATAACAACTCTATAAGGCAGAAACTATTAACCCCATTTTACACATGAGGAAACTGAGGGATAGAGGTGAAGTACCTTGCCCAGCATCACACAGCAACCTGGTTCCAGAGCCAACACTCTTAACCACTATGCTATCCTGCCTTGAGAAATCTTCAGTGATTGTTGGCAGCATTCTTAAGATGTGATATAGCTGAGAGTGGCCAGCAGGTGGCTCATTCGAGGTATGGGGCACTTGAAATCAGGTGGTGGTTATGAGAATGGAAAGGAGAGTACTGAAGAAGACACATTGGAGCTCTGTGATGACAGGAACTGCACTCAACTCTGCATCATCTATAGAACCATGGGTCGTTGCTGGGCCTCAGAGATCAGTGAAAGGAGATAGGAATATACACAGGGAGCAGAAAGTTCCTTTTTCTATCATACTGGCAAAGATAGATTCAATTCTGATTCCTTATGGGAGGTGCAGATGTTAAGAGAGGATATCAGAAAGATATTGGCAAAATGATGATGATTGACAGTCACTTTTCTTTTGCCAAACAATATCCAGTATACAAGACTGCTAGTTGGAGTGGTTATGGGAGTCTGATGTCTGAATTGCTGTTTTCCATTCATACATATATTTCTATTCATTGAGTATTTGACCAAAGCTTACTATTTGTATACCATTGTGCATAATATGTATTATAATACTCAGTTCTGGTGACTAGAATTTATAATGTTTTTTGTGGAGATGAAACACATTAAAATTAAATAAGATCATGAGTTAATAAATAATATGTAAATGTCCTAAGGCAACGTGGCATAGTGGTTTAAATCACAGGCTTTGGCGTCTACATAGAACTGGGTTCTAATTTCAACCTTTCTTTGTAACCTTGGATAAGTCACTTAGCCTAGTGGAGTCTCATTTTCCTCATCTATAAAATGTGGATGATAGACCCTACTTAATAGAGTTGTCATGAAGAAATGAGATAATGTATGTGAAGTGCTTAGCACATTGCCTTGCACATAATTCCACACCAAAAAAAAAAAAAAAAAGGAAGAGAAAAAAAGATGAATGTCAACTAAAGAAAACAAATGCATTATTAGATGTTCTGAAGTGGAGCTCACTATTGGCTAAAGAGTTAATTGGCCAGAGTATGGGGCAGATCCCACCTGAGTTTTAAAGAATTGATGAGTCTTGGGTAAGTAGAAAGGGCATTTCATGTAGATAGCAAGGCAGAGCATATCAAGAGAATTTAAGAGAAGGGTACAAAGTAAGGAATGTTACAACATCAAAATCTATAGAAATTTTATTACGGATTAAGCAGAAAGAGAACCACCAAAGATGATTTGAATTTTTGAGTCTCCATGAGTGAGTAAAGACATTTGAGTTTTTGAGTCTTCATGAATGAGTAAAATAATTGTGCTACTGGTAGAAATCCATTAGCCATGAAATGAAGGTATTTTTAGAGGAAGAAAACAAGTTCAGATTGAAATATACTGAGTTTGGGGTTATGATGGGACAACTTTCAATGTCTGAGAGGGTGGAAAGAGACAACAGACTTGGGGCAAAAGGCATAACTGGAGATTTTTAGCTCCTTGAGAAGAAAAGTTGGGTTTCATTTCTCTTTGTATCCCTCAGTTAACCTACAATAGTGCTTTGAACATTCCAAGTACAAAATACTTTTTGCATGGGTGAGCGAATAAATGAATGAAAATAAAGATTTTAGAGTTATCTTCACTGAGGTGATAGTTAAAATTGTGGGCATAAATCAGTTCTCTAAGGAAGAACAAAGTTGGGAGGTACCCAAACATTGGAGGAAAAAAAAGAAAACCGAAGTGTTTGAGTAAAAAAAAATATGAGTGCACAGGGAGACAGAAGGGGATATTAAACGGTGGTCAAGAGGGCATTGGGATAAATGCACTAAAAAGGTGGGAGACCAAGTGAGGTTATTGATGTCTTCAGGGAACAAGTTTAACAAAATGTATAGATGGAAGCCACAAAGGAAAGAATTACAATTGAACAAAAGAAGGGAGTAAATGGAGGCAACAGATGTAGAGCAAGTCTGAGATCGATGGGGAATAAAGGAAAAGAAAACTCACTATACTCTTTTCTTAAAATGTGTCAGTATACGATGCACAAAATAGACATTTGTCACAGGTACACAAATATTTATTAAGCACATGCATGAAGAGGTGAAGGAATGAATGAATTGAATGAATCATTCATATTGAATGAGAAAAATACCATATCTTGATTTCTCTTAATCAGAAAATTTCCACCTTCATTTCTGTGCTGTGGGTATGCAGACGCAAAAGTACTTGTAAATGACAAGGTTGGTCAACTGATCTCTTTCTAACATATTACTCTTTCACCAGTTGTTATGGGAAAAGAACCACACAGGAAGTTATATCACTGTGATTTAGACTGTAGGAAAGGTAATATTTATGAATAAATATAATATTTATGAACAAATAAGGAATTTTAACTTTCATATCAAATTACATATTATTTTAGTATAAGCTATAACCCCTCCAAGTGGCTCCCATCTGGATAGTTCCTTTTATTAAAACTAATTGTTTTGTATGTTTGGAAAATGCATAGTTTTATCATCATGGAGAAAAGTCTGCACAATATCATTATAGTATAAAAAGCAAACATGACTTATGGAAAAGGAAAAAAAACACCTGAAATCAATGAGCATCTGTTTACTTTTCCTCATACAAATTAGAAACAGATATCAAGAAAATATTTTAGCTATGGGTTTGCCTTTTTTTAATGCTATGAAATTCATGCTGAGTGGAGAAAACTCATGCTTGATACATTCAACTTATAGTACATTTTCAAGGTGAATTACTAAATCCTCAAAACCCGACCTTCTAATGAAGGCACTGATGCAAACACAGAGTTGGTGAAGAAAACCACAAAGATATAAAAATGCATAGATATATGATCAACTAGGGACAAATTTTGATGGAATTATCACCAGATCTCTACAGACAAAGCATATCTATCAAACATGCCTACCCTAAGCTTTGATTCCATTAATTCCCTGAGAAAAGACATCAGGTAGAGTTCTGGATACCAGGTGTGTAAACACTAAGAGATTCTGATATTACGACATTTTTCACGTAGAAACCCAAACACAAACCAACCAGATGCAGAAGCCAGTTTCCACCAGGAATAGTACCTACCCTTTACTACTGGTATCATTATTTAAACGTTTAATGTAGGAGAAACCGAAGGCCAAAAAAGAACATGCCTGCACTTAATTTCAAGTGACAGCTAATACAGTGCATTAAAGGTGTAATACTATACACATGGTAGTTATATATAAATAGTAACATTAAAAGGGGTTACAACATCCCTAAGACATCCTAAGTCTAAAACACTTAAAAAGCACATTTGCAGTACAATTTATCTTAAATTATTTTAATTGGTTTCAAGAAGACTTCAGATTAGTGATTGGCTTTGACTTTTTCTGATTATAAAAGAGAAACACAGAAGAATGCTTTTTAGGCAGCCTAATATCATTCCCAGGTAGACGACCACATAACCTGTGTTACTTAAATGCCATTAACTATCAACGCACGTTATTTTCACGTATTTTATGTAAATTTTATTTTCCTAAAGTTGTTAGTTCTCTTAATAAATATAGCTAATGCAAAATGTCTTCTTTTTTTTGGTTCTTTCTTGGCATTTATTATCTGGAAACTTTTTCAAAGAGAAAGAGGGGGGAAAAGGGCAGAGTGACGGAACTTGAATACTTAGCAACCATTTTACTGTTGAGGGTTTTTTTTAATAGTTTGAAAAATAATCCAGTTATATTCTTTAGCTTGATTACTTACAAATAACTTATCTGAAAAAAAATCAAGTAAATCTGTCAGTTGTGGAAGTTTATTTTTCCATGTGTTATCTACAGATAAGCCAGCCTGTACTATTAGATTTCCACTGACATAATTGTGCATGAATTCTGATCTGATTTGATATTACATGGTGCAAAAGGTGACACATTTTCTCTAATATACTCCATTAGAAAGGAAAGAAATTGCCGAAGTATGAAATCTGAGGACTTTGATTCAGAAACTATGCGACTTTGAGGTCAGCTCAATGGAAAAAAAGAACTTGTTCAACTACCCCAGACACTGAAGGTTGTGACAAGCAAACCTAATACCCAGGGTAGTTACTCTGTTGGATAATCAATAAAATCTTACATTATCAGACTGCAACAGCTGTATATTCGTTTATCATATTACCTTGTATGTCTCTAAAATATTCAAGTGTGGAATCACAGAGAATACAGATGCTGTTCCCATTCTCAAATCATTGCTGATCAGAATACTCGGCTAAGATACCAGAACCAAGAAATAGCATTTATGTGCATAACATGCTGAATGTTGATTTTAACATCCACGTAATGCTACCTCACTACAGCAGAAAAACATTAGCTCCAAGGATCCCGGCAGAGTCTTGACCGAGCTACTGATAGTTCCTACAACAAAATTTTTAGAGACATTAGTGATCTTGTAAATCCTAAGAGAAATATCCTTGAACAAATTAGTAAAATACCAGATGTGAACTGTTGGCAATTTCAAATTACATTTTCTAGAAAGCAGAAAGTCTTATGTTTTAGGAAGGAAATGTTCTGCAACCTCTTTTCCTCACTTGACTTTTTATTTTGGCAGCCAGTCAGAGTAAGTCAAGCCTGACTTCCAGAACACAGGACAGTGGCATTTTGCCCTCCTTCATTGGTGGAGGACAACGGATGTCCACTACAATTTAAATAGGAATTTAAAAAGGATTCTTTACAACTCCCTCCTATCTACCAACTAGTTCTAAGGGAGAACTTAGGTAGAAGGTGAAATTTTTGTACTGAATCCTTACCCATGGGCAAAGCAAAAGGAGAGATTTAGGTAGCCCTTCGGTTATTCAGCAGAGATGCAGAGAAAGACAATTAGCCCTTCGGTTATTCAGCAGAGATGCAGAGAAAGACAATTCAGTCAGTCCTTTGTTGTTTCTCATCTTATAAGTCAAAAACAAAAAATGAAATAAAAATATATAGGATGATAAAACTTGGATATACCAGGCAATTTGAAGGTACACGCTTGTTTAATTTTTGAGGTAACCTAATCCAGCACTATACGTTGACAAATCTTAGATAAAGAGAGAGTCTTCTCGTATGCAATAGGCTCCACATTCCTTAATGCTGTTGGACATCTGTTAGAAGCTTTCGCTCTTTGGAAATTGTGGCTGATTATATTTTCCAAAGTTGGCCACACAATATCTCCCATCCCTTAGATTCTTATGCAATATGACATTGACATTCCCGATTAAGGGGTAGAATCTATTTCATCCTCTCCTTGAATCTGGGCTGGCCTTAGTGTCTTGCTTGACTAATAGAATATGGCAGAAGCGACATTCTGCGACGTCCAAGGCTAGGTCATAAGAAATCTTGCAGCTTCCACCTGGGTCTCTTGAAAACACTCGCTTTTGGATTCTCCCTCTCAGAACCAAGCTGCCGTGTTATGAGAAGTCAGCAACAACTCCAGTCATCTGACTGAACCATCTTGAATGTCCAGCCTAGTTGAGCATTTAGATGACTGCAGCCCCAGACATCTGACTAGAACCACACGAGAGATTTGGGCAAGAACTGCCCAGGTGAGCCCACACAACCCACTGAATAGTAAAAGAATGGTAAATTATTGCTTTAGGTTACTAAGGTTTTTTTTAGGAAGGGGAGGGGGTTGTTATACAAAAAATGGTGGGCTTTGGAGGCAGACAAACCAGAGTCTAAAGTTTGGTTGTTTTACTTCTTTTGTGACTTTTAGCAAGTTACTTTCTGTCTCAGAGATTTCAGTCTTTTCATCTATAAAATAGTGGCAATAGTAGCTGCTTTTTAACTGACCCATGTTCCTCCAGCATCATATTGTCCTAATGACTCTCAGACCAAAGCCAGAATAAGCATGGTTACTATATACCTTTCGCCATGAACCAACTTTTGAGGCATTAAAAATATTTTGCCTCCTTTTACATTGATACTTCTTGTTTCCACACTGGACTGTGCTTACTTATTGAAAGCATGCTGAACGGATAAAAGGCACTGTGTATGAACCTGTTGCCATCATTTTTCTAAATGCTCTCAAGACCTAGTGCCCAGGGAAAAGAGGGCCAGGCAAGCATATAGGACACTTTCTGTCTATCCTGAACAGAACGGGCTACGGCTATGCAAGATTGCATTCCAAGTGGCCTAGTTGTCATTTCTAGGTGGGTCAACAGGCTTTGCTACAACATGTCTGGGAAGAAAAATTAAATTAGAGGACTTGTTTTCTGATCTCAGTTTTTTCACCATCAGACAAGTTACCTAGTTCCTAGTCTTAGCTGTCTCTATTAGATAAGTTAACTTGTTTTTAGGCTCAACTACATCTCTATTTTAGCCACATTATCTGGTTTCTAATCTTAGCTACTTCCCCACTAGCCAAGTTAATCTTCCTGATACTGAAGCATGGGAATGATACTTGATAAGCCAATACACAGGGTTAATGTGAACATAAATAAGGTAGGGAAGGGAAAGTACTTTGAAACATGTGAACTGCTACACAAATACAAGGATAGGTCAGCTAGGCGTCTCACAGTCATCCATGACCCTAAATTTTCCCTTACTCTATTCAACGGAAATTATTTTCAATAATCTTGTTACATTTACTATTAAAAATATCTCTCAAATTTGTTTCTTTCTATTCTATTCTCATTGTTGGTGTTTAAGTGCATGATGCCTTTCTTTCTTGCCAGGGCTACTCTGGCACCTCCTAGCATACTTCCCTACTTCAAGTCTCATTTCCTTCTCCTTCCATCCTCTGCTCTGTTGCCAAAGTTCTCTTCTTAAAACACAAATTTCATCATGACAATTTCCTACTTTAGAACTGCCTTTGATTCCTCATTGCTTGGAGAATATAATTCAAATTCCTGGATGATGGCTAAAACATTCACAACCTTAAATTTACCTTTCCACTGTCATTTTCCTCCTCTTCCACTCCTGCACTTTATGCTCCCGCTACACCACACATTCCTTGATGTTACGTACCACACTTCCTCGTGCGTTCTGATTCATCCTGCAAGACCCAAACTAAATGCCACTTCCTCTGTGCAACATTTGCTGACCATTCTGTTTTTCCCACCCAAACTCTTTTCATAACTTTATTATAACATTTTTCTCACTGCATTATTATTATTAGTTTACATAACCAAGGGTCCCATCAGATAGCGACTCCTGAAGGGCCATATTGTGTCATATTTTTCTTTGTCTACCCAGTGACTTGTTTCTCAATATATGTTTATGGGAAAAAAGTATTATTTTTCAATGAGAGAGACACAATAGCAAAATAGTTCAACCTATATCTGAGATTGGGCTTCAAGGGGTGGAGGTAGTTCTGTGAACTTAGGAAGAAAAAACATATTTTAAAACTTCCCTTCTGAAACTTGGATTACTTTTATAAAAAATTCATGTTTTATGTCAAATTATAATATTAAGACATTGATTCACACAGAGTGGGATGGGAGGGGATGCTGCATCTATCAGCCTAGACTAAATTATTTTGCAGTAACAAAGACCTCAAAATCATAGAGGCCTATAAAAACAAAGGTTTATTTTTTGTTCACACCACATGTCCATATGCGTTGGCTCCATGTCATCTTTATTCCAGAACTCAGGCCAAAGGAGAACCTCCTAGTAGACAGTTCTAGCTGTGTTGCAGAAGGAAAAGAGAGATGGCAGAGCCAAGGATGGTTCTTGAACCTTCTGCTGGGAAGTAGCATGGGTCAGCCAAAGTGAGTGACATGGCTAAGCCTAAGATCAGTAGGCAGGAAAGTATATCTTGAAGAGAAGGCAATCTTCCATAGATGCTACTGAAGGTAAATAGACAGGTGACATCATCACTACCATGTTAAGGCCTCTAGAATAGTTTCCTAATGATAGCAATCTAAGAAAACACACCCCATTAACATGAATATGGCCATACATCTTTGTTTACTTTGAGTCTAGCTTAAGTTGGAAAATTTCAAAAAAAAAGTAGTATCATGAAGTTTTTATATCTAGCGATTTTATATTAGTTGTGGAGTGTGATGGAACCCCAAAAGTGCAGTATTTCTTGTGTAGCAAGATTCTGGCCAATGGAAGCACGGAACCAATAAAATTGGGAGTACCTCAGGCAGCCTACTCTGAAAATCTATTAGACTTTGTGAAACTTTTTCTTTATATAAAAACATCTTGATTTTTAAAGACTAGGACTTTACTTAGCTTTGGATTTGCCCCAAGAAAAAAAGACTTGTATTAAAACATTTTTTGAGTTCATCATATCACCAAGAAAAATAACCCACATGCCACTGAAAATATTTTGGTGAAGCCACACATTTCTTGAAGTTGTGTTCTCATCAAATGATGTCAACACTATGAGAATTTCTGACATTTCCTTAATATTTCTCTTTTGCATGTAACTTAATGAAAATAGATACCTCTGTTTGCATAGCCAACTCCTGTTGGCAAGTTCTTACAATCAAGTAAGAATTCCTACTTCGTGAACTCCTCTTGGAATCTGCAGAGTCAATGTCTTTAACATGGTGAAGAATTTCTTTGCCAAACAAACTTTCATGCGGAATAAAAATCTTGGCACCTTGGGCTCAGATGGAGCATCTGTGATGCTTGGCAACACATCTGGTTCTGCTGCTTTGGTGAAGAAACGTGCTCCTCATCTCAACATGCAGTGGTGTCAATGACTCTGCCAGCGATCTTGAAAAAATCGTGTCTATTTCTACAACTGTTGTCAACTTTCTGAAAGCCAGGGCTGACACGCTGCTATGTCAAGAAGTTTTGTAAAGAAATGAGAGTAGAATAGGAAGTTCACTGCTGCAATACAGAAGTTAACTAGCTTTTCAGAGGACCTGTCTGGAAACATCTTGTTGACCTTCAAACAATAGTTCTGCTTTTCTGAGACAAAGGAAATCCAATTAGAATAAGCCAACAGGAAAGAGTCCATTCATAGTTTGCTTTACTTGATGGCTATTCTTGCCCAATTATCTAGGTAAATCTTTCCATTTAAATTCTTTTAGCTCAACTGCCTCTCTGGAAGGGCATGTCAGAGGCAGACATCTATCTAAACGTTCCAAGCCTGGAGAAGTGCTTCTGCAAACTGGAACAGGAGTGACCAAGCTTGCCAATTTGTTTAAGGTAGAAACCCATAGACTGCTGGAATCATCAGATAACTCTTTGAAAGCTAATTCTACCTCCAATGACCTTAACATGGAACCATGTATATTTAATAATTTTTTTTAAAGTGATGAAGCATTAATGATGCAGACTTTTCAAAAGATAATCTCATCGACACAATATGAATTTAAGAAGTTTTTTGGAGAACTCTAGGAGTCCCACTATGCCTAACCTTCATCTAATGAAGCCACACCAGCTCCCATTTTGTTTGCTATTGTTTTCTTTTGCCACGTCAGTGTTTCAAGCACTTATTGCCACGAAACTGAAAAGTCATAGTCAAACAGATGTCAAAAATAACAAGCCTATTGCTGTGACAAAAACCACTCCATAATTTCAATATCAAAGCCAAATATCAGCCTTCTTGTAGAAGCTTACTTTTGAGCTGAAGTAAACTTTATTTTTACCTGAAAAATTTGCATTTATCTCAGGTGTTTGAGGAAAATAGGCATTAATGTCAAGAGAAAGGTGGTGAGAGCAATAGAGATATGACTTTATAGTCTCTGTAAAATACTTCAATTTCCACTGCAAAAAAAAAGACATGAAAAGTTTTTTGTATATTTTTAATGTGTTTTCTTCTGGAGAGAAAGTCTGTATCTTTCTTCAGATTCTCAAAGAGTCTGTGACCTAAATAAAGCTAATACCCTCTGCCCTGGCACTTTGTAAAGTGAAACATTTTAAGAAATGGAACGAATGTTGTGAGGAAGTGAAATTCTTCTGTTGAAAAATGAAGTTAACCATGCTTTGGTTCTTTCACCAATCATTCACCAATGAATAATACAGACTCCTAAACAGGAAAGTAACCATCTTCGCTAGAGATGGGCACTAACTCACTCTCATTTTCGGACAAGCTTTTCTGAAATAAAAACTAGGGCAATTTGATTAAAATCTTGCTTTGTTAGATAGTGTTTTTAGTTTCCATATTGAATGAAGAACCATGTAGCCATATTTATGTAGAAGAGTAGGACTGAGTTAATAACAAAAAATTAGGAGCTCAGATCTAGTGCTTTAAAATGTAGTATTTTTTTTAAGAAGTATAGAAAGTGCTTCTGTAATGAATTATCAGAAACCTAGCGGCTTAAACAACACAAATTTGTTCTCACAGTTCTGTAGTTCAGAAGTTGGAAACGGTTCTCACTGGACTAAAATCAAAATGTGGGCAGGGCTGCATTTCTTTCTGGGGCCCTAGGGAAGAATCCATTTCCTTGCCTTTTCCAGTTTCTAGAGGCTGCCCACATTTCTTGGCTTGTGGCTCCCTCCCTCCATCTTTCAAGACAGTATAGCAGCTCCTCCCCGCTCCCCAGTCAGTTTGTGTTTTATTAATGTGGATGCTCTGGCCTTGACCGTGTACTCCTGCCTCAGGTATGGTATCGCTGCTCCTTCCGCTGCTGTTTCTTGGTCTTCAGGTTCACTTCCTGTTTGCTGAGACTGAGGGCACATGCTTTCTTGGGCCACAGATCCTGGGCTTGCAGAACTTGCTGAGGTTTCCTTTCTGAGTCTAGTTGATGATGGTGAGAACATGGGTGATGACTTGCGGACAGCTCACATTTTGGAGCATTTGGACCCCATGCTACCTGCCACTTTGACAAGGCACAGCTGGGAGACCTCCACCTTCAGGCTGTCCAGATGTTTCAGCAGCTCTTCCTTCTTGCCAGGAAGGTCCTGAGTGTTGGTTTTGGCCATAGCTGTGCAAGTGGCCGCCAGCTGCCGTGCACTCTGATGGCCTCTTCCACTTCTAAGGATGCTTGTTATATTGGGCCCATTCAGATAATCCAGTATAATCTCCCTATTGTAAGGTCAGCTGATTAGCAACCTTCATCCTCTCTGCTACCTCAATGCCTCTTTGCCATATTCACAGGTCCCAGGGATTAGGACAGGGGCATCTTTGAGGGGCTATTATTCTGCCTACCACATACCTCCTTGGCTGCTATGGTGGAGAGGGCTGAAAGTGCAGGAGAACAGTGAGAAAAAGTGGAAACCTAGAAGTAAACAGCCGTTACCTGGGATGGATGGTGTGTTCCCTGACTGGGCTACCAAAATACTTAAAGATCATACCTGAGGTAATTTGCATCTGTATATTGATTTTTTTTTTTTTCCTGGAAAACCTAGCCTTAAGGAAGGATAAAGATGCCAAACTTGGAAAACCTGAGCATTAGCTCTGGCTCTGCCACTTATTGTCTATATCCCCTTTGGCAATTCACTTAAGTTTAGCTGAACCACACTTTCCTCATTTTAAAACGAGGAGAGGCCGGGAGAGGATGGGCTGGGATGCACTGAGTGTCAGCGGAAGAAGATCTCACGGGATCTCGGGAGTTCTACTGGTGCACGAGTCCTAGGATGAGAAACACCTGGTGCCCCTGGGGCCAGAGGCCCCTAATCCCAGACTCCTGCATAAGGAGTCTGGCTCAGGCTACTTATCAAGCAAACCCTAATCCTCATGGACACCTCCCCAGTCAGAGTCACAGTGCTGCCGAGCCACACCCCAGGGGCCAGTCAGGTATAGCAGATGGGCACTGGCCCAAGGGCTGTGCAGGGGCTACATCACCAGAGACCAGAACTGGGAAGTGGACTGCACATGTGCAGGTAAAAGGCCTATCGCCTTCCAGGAGTTGGAAGGCCACGGGGCGGTGATGCGAGCTTCTGATGCCTGTCTTGGGTACCCTCCAGTTTTAATGTTGCTATGATTTTAGATTAAGTAGAAAGTGATTAGATTAGGTAGAAAGTGGTTATATTAAGCAGAAGGCTTACTTCAGTGGGCTATCAGCTCAGTGGGTCTAAGCACCAACAGGTCCCCCCAAAGAGGAATGGGCGCTTCTCCATTTTTTGCTATTTTTATTCTTATTTGCTCTTCTCTCCAGAAGGAAACAACAAGGGGAAAGAGCCCATCGGGCCCTCTTCATGCCAACCACTCTTCATCCCAGAGCAGAATTAGATAATAAGCAAGTGGAACATATTGTACTATGACTGTAAAATATACCTCTAGAATGAGATGTTTCATATAATCTTTGAAAGGACATGTCTGGGCAGGCAGCCTTTCCTAATTTGTTTATTGTAGGATAGTTGCATCACAGCCTAGCAAGAGATACATTCAAGGAACACAAAGACTGTTCCATTTCTGTTCTAGAGCACTGGTGGGTCTAGATGGTTGTAATGGGAAGAATTCTAAGATGGCTGACAAGATTCCCATCTCCTGGTGTATATGTCCTGTATATTTCCCTCCCTTTGTGGGTGTGGGGGATTTAGGAATATGATGGGATAGTTATTTCCATGATTAGGTTATGTTACATAAGAGTTGAGGGCCGGCCCCGTGGCTTAGTGGTTAAGCGCGTGTGCTCCGCTGTTGGTGGCCGGGGTTCGGATCCCGGGCGCGCACCGACACACTGCCTCTCCGGCCATGCTGAGGCCGTGTCCCACATACAGCAACTAGAAGGATGTGCAGCTATGACATACAACTATCCACTGGGGCTTTGGGGGAAACAAATAAATAAATAAAATTATAAACAAAACAAAACAAAAAAGAGAGCTGACTTTAAGAAAGGGAGATTATCTTTAGTGAGCCTCACTTAATCAGGTGGGCCCTTAAAAGGGACTGGGCTCTTCCTGAAGAAAGAGATTTGAAGTATGAGAGAGATCTGATACAAGGGAGATTCAACATTGATGGATATAAAGATGGAGGGGGCTATGGAAAGTGGCCACTAGGTGCAGAAAGCCAACAAGAAAACAAGAGCTTCAGTCCTCCAGCTACAAGGAACTGAATTCTGCCAACAAACTGAAAAAGCTTGGAAGTGGATTCTTCTGCAGAGCCTCTAGATGAACCGAGCCTTGAGTGTGAGACTCTGAGCAGGGAACTCAGCTGAGCCATGCCTGGACTTCTGACCTACTGAACTGAGAGCTAATACATGTGTAATTGTCTTAAGCCTCTAAGTTTGTGCAAATTTGTTATGCAGAAATAGAAATCTAATAAATTGATACAATGCTATTCCAGTTAAAGACGAGTTAGGATTTTTTTAAAGAATTTTTTTCTTGTCCCTGACTTTTTCTGAAGCTTTTTTTTATTATTTCCCCACCATGCACTTATTTTGTTGACTATAACAGGAAAATGCCATTTTGTCAGATTAAAATTTTCTCTTATATCACGTATCAGAGTTATCTTTTTTCCTCCCTCACAGTTGATTTAAGACGCAGAGATGTATGCGTCTTGGGTATATTATATACATGTTTAGGGCTGGAGATTCAAACCGGAAAACATAGATTTCGAGAATTCAAGCCAACAATCTGTGTATTTTGAAGTAACTCAGATATGTTTCATTGATTGCATCTAGTTATCTTGAAACACAGTAACCTTGACATAACGGTTGAAGAAAAAGGAGAAGCAATGTAAGCATAAATGCCTGAACATTTTAATATCTTCTATCAATAAACATTACTAGAATGCCATGCATTTAAATCCATGCTTTTCCTGAGGAAAACCTGCATTCTATCTTCACTTCCTGATATTGCAGCTGGATTCTATTACAAGGGTAGGACACACCATAGGAAGCATGCCTAAACTGTTTAAGCTACAAAATGAAAGCTGATCTTCATTAATTAGGGGTCTAGGGTGTGCAGATTGACCACTGTACTATTATATATAACATGGTGAAAAACACTATTATATGGCTTGGTGATAGCTCCACCTAGGTAATTTAACTACACCTTATTATTTACTAAGATATTCTATTAACCACAAAGGCAAGATTTGGTGTCAGGTCAAAAAATCAGATCAAATTGTGACTTTGCGGTTGATGGCCGAGGGGATGCTCTACAACACAGGGAATTGAGAATGCAGTCTGATGTCTTTCTAACATTTAATTCAGGAAAAATTGCATCTCCAGTGCAGCTTAACATAGTGCTACTACATAATGCAGATAAGTGGAAATATTAACAAGGCAATGATTCATAACTAAGACACCATTTAAAACCAATATTCTCTGCCTTGGTGAGAACCATGGAATTGGATTAAGAGAGAAGCCATCTAATTTCAGATTTAAACAAATGTGGACAATGGATTCTAGAATGAAGGATAAGTCTGAGGATCACAAACCCTTACCTGAATAATGATTAGCTGTTTTAATAAAAAGGAAGAACTCACACCAAAAAATACTCGAAAGGCAATAATGTGGAAAAAGTTCAAGATCTGGGGATCCAGGTAAATCATGACTTAGCTTTTACCGACTTTAAGCAAAGTCCTCCCAGGTGCTAAATTTAGCACTAAAGCTATTACAAAACTATTATGTTAAGTAATTATAATCTTTGCTTCAACTTCATATACCTTTGTCTTTGTCATCTATATAACTATGCTGAGAGAAAACACTCTAAGCTCAAATGAAATAAACGACTTCAGTTTATGCCCACACGGACCTTGTCGAGTAGCCAATGACTTGCCCTTTCATTGTGAGTGACTAATATCAATGCTGGCTCTAAAGAAAGACACTTTTCATAATCGCCCAACAATCTGCTAAGTGAAAACATATGGATAGACTTAGGCAAAGCCTGCCAGGGGTCTTTGCTGAATGGAAAACAGGTGCTCTCATTCTGTGCCACGTAATACCCCATTTACCCCCAAGTCCAAAGGTTATAGGACTAATAGCTGCCTTGTGGTAATCATGGAAAGCCAAGACACTAGCCCTGGTGGAACATCTGGGACATATTTTACATACTTGCAACATATGCTTCAGGTTCAATTAAAGTGAGGCTTTGGCACATTTATTAATCTTTTTTACTTTTATCCTATAAGAGGACCCACTGACCTGACCCAACTATTATACCATATGAGAAAACAGAGAAATAATGAGAGCTAGAGGTCAGTACCTGCTCGTATGGCAAAAAACACATTTGTTTTCCCATGAAATTCCATTACGCGTGACTCTATACACAAACTTTAAATAGAGGAACCAATGAATTTTTTAAAGTAGGAAATTACCCTTCTCTCGCTCAGACACACCGATAGCCAAGACTTACAACATATATCGCTGCAAGAGCCAGTCAAGAGACAGAAGCTGGTAAATGGAAACTTGAAGGATCCTTTCATATTTCCATTTCTCATAGTAAAAACTTTATATTTCAAGACGTCCACTCTAAGAGTCTTCCCTCTATTATGCAAGCCCCCAGAAGTCTATTGTAAATTACTACATTTGAGATTTTCTTTTTATTCAGATATTATTTTTATGCTATCAATTGCATTACGAATAAAAAAAGAAAAACCTCCTTATATATCACTCAAATAAAGGGTTGGATTTATGAAAATCAGCTCACAATCCTTTCATACGGAAAACACACTGTTTGTCGGCATCCTGTACAGAAGAATACAGTTGAATTCACACAGTAATTTAAGCACTCACTTTCAATCAACGTTGGTAACTAGATCTGAAAATGTGTTAGAACCTAAGTGTCAATTTCAGACAACCAAACACTAGATTACAACAGATGCCACTCCAGAAATTTGGTGGCGTTTCCACCCTGGCATGTTCTACTTGACATCTATGTTTTGGTGAGCTGATGAACCAGGTGTGCTATTGGTCTCCCACTCCTAACATCCTCTCTATTAAAAAAATGACCTCTATTAAAAAAAAGGGGAGATTGGTGGTATAGAATATCAACAAACTGGCTAAAAAAATACAGGCCGACTTCAAGCAGGGACATTGAAGTACCAGACTTCTCTAAGGGTTTCCATTTATTAACATTTCTGGGGAAACGCCTGCTGCCGGGATGGATCTTTATGGTGGCTTTAATAATAAAGCAGCAACAAGCCAGGGGAAAATGGCCATAAATGGATGGCAGCTCAGTGTTTATCAGCAGAGAAATGATGATTCAGAGCTGGCATATTGAGTTAAAATACAAGCTCTCTACAGCTCCACGACTGACCTTAAAAATAAATCATATCATTTATTGCCAGAAGTGTATGCTCATGTTATTTAACATTAAAAACAAGCACATATGTGTTTTTGCAGGATGGAAATTTTGTTGGTTTATGTTTGATGATGTCACTAATGACTGAATGATGTACAGAAGAATAATTTCACATAAAAGATCTATCAATTTAAAAGTGTTTGAAATAGCATTAGAAGGGAGAAAGAGCGTGTGCATGTCTTTCTACTTTCCTTCTAGCATTGAATATTAGGAAAAAAATCATTTGGGAGGTTAACTAATCACTGTGAGTTTTTTGTGACATTTCCAATGCTTGCTTCAGCACACACATTCTTACACTGGGATATAACTGTACATCTCTTCTGGAAGCAAAGGTCAAGGGCATAAATTGATACACTGTTTGTCTCCTTCAAAAAATTTCACTGCTTTACTATAACAGAAGTTAGATAGATCCCAGTGAAGGTCAAAATCTGGTTTTTATGCCCAACAATGTGGAAATAACGAATGATATTCTCTCCCCCCACTCTCAATCTCACCCTAGGACTTTTTAGATTTTTGATGTGGAAATGCCCAGGGGTGATGATAAACCAGCATCACTATCCTCCTTGCCACAAAAAGCAGTTCTTCCGACCCCAGCCACTGCTGCAGTGGCGCAAGGTCATTCTAATTCCTCCCTTCAGTTGTCCCCTCTCCCCAGGGGACAACCAATCCAAGGAGTCCCAGAAACTAGCTGTTATTTACCGTGGTCACCTTCCCGAAGCCAACCAGCAATCGAAATATGAGCCTCTCTGAACGGGCTTTCCTGATCAAGGAGCCAGGGGGCCATTCCGAGTCTAGGCAAGGGCAGTGAGCATCGGGATTATTTAAACACTCTCTGGAGCCCTCTGCACACGTGTTCTCTTGCTGAGCAATTCTTCGAAAATTACAGATGACAATATCCACGTTCAACTCATGCAGGCTGCTATTTTTTCACTTCTCTCTTCCCCCAAAGTGTAGCCTGATTTGTAATTCTCAAAATAGGACAAATTTTTGCCCTTCAAAAACAGTTGTCACTGCCGTTATCTTCACGAGAGCTATCAAGTTCCGGACAAGCTGAATTATTTTTTTTTTGTTCCCGGCAAAAAAATATTTGACCCAGCTCTGGACAAAAGCGAAGAGGATTTATAGCCCTCGCTCCCTCTTTGCAACATGCAGTGGCATTGTTAGGATGATAAACAGCACTGTCCAATTTTCTGGACTCAAACACTTCAACTCCTTTTTTAACTGTCTGTGGAAACAGTGTTATGTCTACATTTCCCCATCCCCAGGTACCCTAGTGCTGGGAAAGATAATTACCTTGTCATCTTTGTCATCTTCTTCTTCCTCGTCCTCTAGCATGTCCTCCACTACCTGCAGACAGAAACGGAAGTCATTTTCGTGCTCTTAAAGGAGAGAATTTTGTTCTGTCATTTTGAACCTTTTGGAAACGAAAACTTTATTAACATTTGAAACGGATGCACTGAGAGGGAATATTTGATCTCGAGATAGGGATTAGGAAAATGCTATGCCTTCAATTGATTAAAACCGGGGAACTGAATCCCAGTCAGGGGAACTCTATTTGTGTGAAATGTTCTGTGACAACTTAAAGAATCTGAAATATGCATGAGGTCCACTAACATTAATTTGAGGGATGCTTTAAATCAGGATTTTTCTTTTCTACCTATTCTGCTATCTATATTAATTAGGCATTTTAAATTTGGAGCTAGATAACTAAGCAGAAAACAGCTCTGCTATTTCTGATTTACTTTTCACCAAACTCTAAGATAGAAAACTATGTCTGTTCATTGATTCATGCTGGTGGTCTGTGGCATAAAACTACAATAACCTTCATGGCTCAAATTTCAATTCTTATGAATAAATGTCAACTCTTGACTATCTCTGTATAACTTGTTGATTTTGTGGATTACCTGAAACTCTAATTTTAATTCTGTAATTTTACACAAGGAGTAAATTACGAGAATGCACATTAATACTAAAATAAAACTAGGGTCGGCCCCATGGCTTAGCGGTTAAGTGCACGCGCTCCGCTACTGGCGGCCCGGGTTCGGATCCGGGCGCGCACCAATGCACCGCTTTTCCGGCCATGCTAAGGCCGCGTCCCACATAGCAACTAGAAGAATGTGCAACTATGACATACAACTATCTACTGGGGCTTTGGGGAAAAAAAAAAAGGAGGAAGATTGGCAATAGATGTTGGCTCAGAGCCGGTCTTCCTCAGCAAAAAAAAAAAAAGAGGAGGATTAGCATGGATGTTAGCTCAGGGCTGATCTTCCTCACAAAATAAATAAATAAATAAATAAAATAAAACTAGAAATGTATTCTATAATCTAATGTGTATAATATGTATATAACGCATGCAGGTGGATATGCATGCATGTATTTATTTAATGGTTTCTAGTTTACCTGCTTCATCAGAATGGAATCGTCATTTTGGATTTGCTAAATAATTTCCCCTTGCCTCGATCAACATATAACTGCAAGCATTACAAATGGGACTTCACTTGTTTCAGGGGTTTATTATGGGTTTACACACCTACACCCCGCCCCCCCAACACACCATGAAAACCAAACATTTAAGAAGCTTTGGAGGGAGTTGTTACTCAGGTGAGTGCCAACTTATTATATTTACACCATCTGATATGATTTCTAAATTCTTGTTGTGCTTTTATTTTTTATCCATTCTGAATCTCTATCTCTGAGTAAATTAGATAGAATCACAGCTATTAAATATTTTTAAACTTTTCTCCCAAAACTCATAACTTTAGAAGATAAAAAGTTAGCCCTTCATGTGGCATTATGATACAGACAGGAATATGCTATGAATGAAAACTTCCATAACTAAGATTGTATTATGCAAAGAGTTACATAAACTGAGATAACACGTCAGGACTCTCGATTATTCTAATAATTTTTCTCAAATATTCTAAAACATTAACTGGTTTAAAAGAATAGCCCAAACACAAACTTCCAGTTCTCATGAACCGATATATAACCGAAAGCATCTGACAACCTGTGAGACTGTTCCTAACTTAATGTCATACTTTAAATCTTCTATTAAATGGTAGAATTTTGTGATCTTTCGTTTGGACATTCAGCATTTCAAAAGGACCATCGGAGCACAATGAGCTGCTTCCAATATCTGATGAGTGTTTATACTTATTTTGGGGACACGTAAAGCAATTCAGCCTCAGCAAGAAAGGACTCGACATTCTCTCTAACTATATTCGGCCACTCTATAAGCATTTATTATAATCCCCCTTGTCCAAGGCACACAGTGCTAGGTATTGTGGGGGTACAAAGAGGAATAACACACAGATACTTCACCTATATTCATGCCAGCCCTCAAGAGGCTTATAATCCAGTAGAATTTAAATGAGGACTATCAGATAACCTTTCATGTTGACTTTTAATTTCCTGAAATTTTGAAGTATTTATGCCATAAATATACAGACAACAATAGTGACAATGTATAATTGAGGTGGTAGAGGCCAGGCTAATCCAAAATGGGCTATTTGTAATGGAGGTTTAAACAGGAAAAGCAGCCACAATATTTCAGTATGTTGTATTGCATCAAAAGAATTCACCTAATATAGCAACTAGGTGACCTAGAACTCAAACCCAGGCTGTGGGATAGAAGAGGGCCAGCTCTCAACCTCTGCCTAGTTCCAGGAAAAAAAAAGTTAAAAAGAAAAAAAGGAATTCACCTAACCCTCACAAGATTTTTTTTCTTTTCTTTTCTTTTTCTCACTGATGATTTGCCCTGAGCTAACATCCGCTGCCAATCTTCCCTTTTTTTGTACGTGAGCTGCCGCCACAGCATGGCCACTGACAGACGAGTGGTGTAGATCCACGCCTGGGCTGCCAAAGCGGAGCGTGCTGAACTTAACCACTAGGCCATGGGGCTGGCCTGCAAGATTTTTTAAAATGATTATAATTTTGTATCTCTAATAAAATGACGTTTTAAATTTAGATCTAGATTAAGTAATTTTTTAAGGTTGGTCATTATTATCTATTTTATTTTTTAAAAATAAAAATTGTATATATTTGAAGGGTACAACATGATGACTTGATATATATTTAAGTAATTTTTTGCTAAAATTACCCATGCAGAGTCATATATCAAAAATGGAAAATGAAATGAATACCCTACTTTTACTCTTGTGCATAAACTCAAACAATATTTTAGCTAGTTATTATTAAGAATGTATTATATGCCTCCTCTCTTCAGTACTTACCATCATACTGCAGGTGCTAGGAAGGCAGAATGGTGTTGGATTGTGCCTAGCAAATTGCAAGGGACATAATGGGTGTTCAAGAAATATTTGTTGATAAAGTGAATAGATGAATGCATCATCTATTCTTCATATCTTTGAAAAAACTTTTTGGTAAAGTGCCTATCAGTTATCTCACAGAACTGAAAGACTTATACCTGATCAATGATGCAGATTAATAAAAGCAAATATTCAAAATGCTTTCAACTATTTGCCTGGCAAGAAAAACCATGAATCTTTAACCTTTAAGATTTGGAGATCTCCACTATCTTCAAGTTAATTTTCAAAAATTCAAAATATTATTGAACCATAAAACAAACTAATAGCTTAATTCACACATTTTACAAATCAGCTACGGATCTGATGTTCAAGAATGACTCAAAGAGGTCTATAGAATCAGGATCTTCATTTGCAAAACCCAAACTATTCACACCCTGCACAAATGGGTAATTGGCTACACACAATTGCTCCACAAATGTGCAGCCAGAACCACCCAATACAACCATTTGCTTTTACACTTGGCAGAAAAGTGTTGTGTTAGCAAGAGGCCTTTGTGTTGTGTTTTAACGCTCTAGCGAGGGGTTTGCCCCTCCTCCAGTGCCTTTTTAATGTTACATCATAAACATCCTCAAGTGAGGATTTATAATACAGATGGGTTCCTACTGATGCCTTTAAGCTGCTTCAGAATGGATCCTACTATTATATTTTGCTCAGGTGAAGCTTAAGGTGCCTTGGCAAATGGAGATGATAATAGCACTTATCCCACAGTGTTGATTAAGGATCCAATGAGATAATGTATTTAAAGTGCTCAGCACAGTTCTTCTATCAAAGTAAGCACTCAAAAATGTTAGCTATGAATAAAAATAAAAATAACATCAATTTAATAATATTTTAAACATTAATTTTTAGAAATTAAATTATATATATTTTTTTCCTGGGCAAAATATTCAGCAGTCCTAATGATGTACACAATTCTGATTCATGTTTCATTGACACTAAGAAACACACAGAGGGGCACAGGTAGAGGTGTGGGTAAAGATTCCCAATTAAAATGGTAATGCTTTCACAACTAATTTTCAGGCTTTAATGGCCCAAGGAAATGGATGGCTTTGAAGGCAAGAGTGTCTCAGAAGCTGGGCTGTGCTTTAAGACATGAGCCCTAGCCAAACGCAGTGAATATAGAAACTGCAAACTGAGCTTTTAAAAACAAACTGTATATATCACTGAAGTGCATTTAATGACTGCACAAAATTGCAACCTTTCCCAGAGAACTCAAATAACACCTACTATTTAGAAAAAGGGTGCTGGAGTTTAACACTTAATGAAGGAAAACAAATAAAATAAAGGAGTCCTAGTCTCAAATTCCATCTCTTTCCTCTTTAAATAAAACCAAATAAGAACTACACAGATTTTTTTTCAAGTACACAAAGTTCAGTTGCCCAAACATTTGTCAGCAATAATTTAATAGCAACACATACATAGGATTTCCTTCAGGAAAAAAAAGAAAGAGTGATGAGAAAATGCGTGTGCTAAAAAAGATACGTTTTTACAAAGTTGTCTTTTTTCTTGATGGGGACTATCTCAGATCGCCTCTAGAATTCTCTTTCCAAATTATGCTTTCTGATACCTTGCTTGAAAGCAAGTAGTATTAATCAAACAAAGGAAGGGCACTAGGGAAATCAGAAAGATGTAATGCAAGCAGTTAAAAGTGACATGACCTTCTGTAATGTCGCTCGTCACAGACTTATATGCCACACACTGGAGGAAGGTCTTGCAAGAAACTGATTCTTGGTACTATTCCTTGAATGTAATACTAATAAAGATGACATTTTAAAAAACACACGTAGACAGCCCCAAATGCAGCTTGCCAGCTACATTACAGCCAAAGAATAAGCAGATAACATTATTTTAAAAAGCATAATATTTCTTCTTTCATAGTCCATATTTGCTGAACATTCGTCATTAACATCTGAAATATAATATGTGGCTATACATTTTAAAAATCTACTTTCAAAGTGGAGCAAAATTGCATCTGTAGAATCTCTATATTTTATATAGTTGTCTAGGAGCTCTTTTAATATTACTTTTAATTATAATTCGACACTACTAAGCGCTTTATGATTTGCAAGGAAATAAAATTTTATTTGGCTGAAAATGTTAATAATGATGTTGGAAATCTCAATAAAAATATAACATGTTTAGAATTATTCCACTGGACAAAGACGTGTAAGGGAGGGGACCAGAAGGATATAGAAAAGGAAGATCAAGACAGTGAAAGGATGAGAAAAAGTGGATTCAGGTAAACTTCATTATTAAAATCATTATAAGACAGTGGATACTAATTATTGATTTTTAATACCAATTTAGGGTGCATGTTTTAAAATTAAAGTGACCAAAGGGGGTTAAAAGTTCTATGAATAATTCTTAAAGCACTTCGTATCACAATTTTCCCAGGGATAAAGTCTTCCACTTATTTATGTCCCTTTAACAAAAAGGAACCAAAAGAATCTTGGTCACATTAGCCTTGTAAGATAAGTATCGAGTACGACAAAGCTAAAAACGCTCAAAAGCCAAAGCTGACACGACCCAGTTTCTTTTGTATGTTTACTTTTTCCCTAGGAAATAATCTTTGAATTAAATAGATGTTTTGCTATGTTCAGAATGAACAGTTGCACAATTCAGATTGCTTTACTCAAACATGGTCTATAAAAAAGCTACACATTTAAATTAAAGAAGAAATCACTGCTGTCCAGATGTGCAAGTGTGATGTTAAAAAATTAAAGAAAGAAAATTGTCACAAAAGAAAGAAGTTTCATATTTAATTTCATATTCATAGAACATCCAAATGTGTACAGATGCTTATATTTGAATACATTACAAACTAAATGCCACCCTAGAGATATGGAGGAATTTGGGGAAAGCAGTATTCTTCAACACGGTCTGGAGTTCATTTATACCATTTTGTGTGTGCATAAACCAAGCAGAGTATGCATTTGTGTGCCAATGGATTTATTACATGTGTAAGTATCATGTGAAATTACTGAAAGTCTGTGGATTGAGAAGATGCATATAACCACTCAGATTATTTCAGATCACTTGAAAGAATCGAAGGTCGGGCTGAAGACTTTTGTGGTCAATAAGATCATTATAGGTGTGCTTGTGCTGTCATTTTCACAGTAAGACACCTGCTTCTCACAAGATTTTTGAGAAGGAACTTTTGCAAAACAAATGGCGCAATTAAACTGTACACATAATTTACTCTACGTCTGAAAGAACAATAAGACTCATAAATAGGCCTGGGATATACTGTTTCATCTAGTATATCTCAAAAGCAGATGCATGTATGATGGCTGCTTAGTTTGATTCACGCTATTAAGGATTTGACCTTGGAGTATTTCAGCTATAGTAGTCATCAAGATAACTGAACCACTAGATGTAATAATAATTAGTGTGATAGGCTTGCCAGTGAGGCTGAATATATTGCAATACAAAAGAAGGCAGACTAAAAAGAAAAGCATTATTACTTACTGCTAAAAGACTTCCTGGTTTTTACAGAGACACTCAAATACAATTATTTCTTCTTGCAGAATGCATTTCCTCAGCTCATTCTGGGAAGTGCCATGTTGTAATTTAGTCTGATTCTTAATAGGAAATGTGGCTCTAATGTGGCTATCAGATGACTTTTGATGCACGCCACTGATTACATACAGCCTGTATTCTACGTTATCAACAAGAGCATTCTTATTTGCCGTATAATATGCTTTGCTGTAAGGTGCAATGACAGTAAATTTACTTTACTGGCCAAGAGTATGTAACCTTCTATTTTTTTAAGTGTCAGCTTAATATGTAGAAAAACTCTTCCATTAAGAAAGGCTAAATATAATATAAATTCTATAATCAGTATAAGCATCTTAAATGAATTTCTTTTCATATTTCCTTCTCGGTATTCTTAAATGTTCATTCTTATACTTAGACAAAGCACTACGAACAGAATTCTAGTGTTTATTTGAACTATGTCTCCATCTAAAGGCTTCACAATGTATTGTATTTTTGCTTGCAGGGAAAATTCTAATCTTAGTGTCTTTAGGATACTGCATATTAATTCGATTGAGTAGGAAAAAATAGGTCAACTATTAACCTACAATGTGCTTTTTAAAATAATAATGCTTTCTTGAATCTATATTATTTGTCAGGTTAAAAAAAAGTACACAAAAAGCCAAAAAATTGAATTGTTTAATGTGCTTTGCAAATGAAATTAAAAGATAACTAGGATTTACCACTAACCTATTTTATAAAATTTAATATTTTCAAAGGAAAACATTTTTGCCCATTAATAACACACAGATTTCAAATAAAGAAGATGATGTACTCAAGCCTCTCAGCATAAAACCAAATTTCCATTCCAGAACCACACACTTCTAACAAAAAAGGCACAACTTTAAATGTTGTAAATTTTAAAAACCTTAGGAATTTTTATTTTTTAGGTGTGTCTAATGACGAGTCCACATTATCTATTTAAAACATTTTCTGCTAAGCAAGAAGAGGGAGCTGCTATGACCTCTGTGAGAGTGTCACGTCCTCCAGTCTTCTCAGAAATGTTCTTAGCTCCAACCCCATTAGATATGTTTGGGAGCATTGAAGCTGCAATAGGCAGACGTTCTTTTGCAGGTAAATCTATAGCTTGGCACATGTAATACAGGCAAACGCTGTGCTTTTGGAACATTAGGGACCTTTAAAGAATAGAATTTGAAAACAAAAAATCATTTATCTTGGGGATTAATGTTAGCCAACTTTTATATCATACTGCTCTGTTAGGTCTGATTCACTTTCTACAAAAATTCACAGCTACTCCCTATTTTAAACAATATGTTGGGGGTAACGGAGGGGTGAGGGGAACAGGTGAACAATTGTAGAGAAAAATATTCTGACACTAATTTGATTTTTCTTTTCCTTTCTTTTTCTTGTGCCTAGAATATTTTGAGGCTTGAGAACACTATGTCAGAAAATCGAACATTAAAAATGTATCATGTTTTGAATGTCAAAAAATCATATAGTCAGAAAACTTCAGTTTTTTTCCTTATATGGCTTTTCTATAAATAATAATGATAAAAATATTTTTACCTTTTTTTGTAAAGAATAATCGCCTCACAAAAGGCAGCCCATGTGGGTTTAGACCTACATTTGAACTGGAAAGAATGTCTGTGGCGGATAGTGAATTGTAGCATAAAAACCTGACCGAAAAGAATGTTCATGAAACCTCACACAAAACCCCTGTAACTGTTTTATCATGAGCTTCCCAGAATATAACACAAGAGCTCAGTATTCTAGGAGAAGCTTGCCTGGTCCAGTTATCTCGGCTTTATGTAGTGTACTGTGTGATTGCTAAATTAGTGTATAATGCATTTATAATATTTATAGTACCAACCTTTAGTTAAATAACCTTTATGTAAGATTTATGTTGATTTTTTTTATTTCTCATTTAATGGCAAATTATGAAGAGCATGTTTCATAAAGATAATTCTCCATTTAAATTCATCAGTCCATTAAATATTAAAATTATGTTTCTGATGCAATCGAGAACAAATTTGTCCAGCTTCAGTGATTATTTGCACTCATAAAAATTAGGCTTGATTAATAAAATTTAAATGCTTGATTAAGTTGACATTTTCATGTTCTATTCTGATTTATTAAAATTAGTCCCTGTGCCCAGGCCTATATGCTAGTGTAGGTTTACCGTTCTCCTTCTCTTAGTTGACATCGAGAGTGAGGCTGTTAGGAAGCAGTATTTTCCTTTTGGACTCAAGGATGGTTTCAGCGAAATGCCCTGTTCTTTGCTCACAGTACTGCTGGCCTTTGTCGTTATACACTGTGTGTGGTGGAGATTTGTATTACAATCATCAAGAAAAATGTTTCTTTCAAATATCTATGGATATGATCAGCATGCATTTACAATATTTCTGTAAAATTTAGTTACCAAGAAGC
Source organism: Ceratotherium simum simum (assembly GCF_057802395.1). Classification (NCBI taxonomy): domain Eukaryota; kingdom Metazoa; phylum Chordata; class Mammalia; order Perissodactyla; family Rhinocerotidae; genus Ceratotherium; species Ceratotherium simum. Next base: position 74,168,779 of record NC_141903.1, on the reverse strand, counting down.
TTTAATCTATAGAGGATTGCTCAAATTTCTTCATCTGCTTTTTCTGTTGAGTAAAATATAGTGTTTATTTTTGTAGGACTTCCATACGTAACAGCAGAGGGATTACAGACACAAGAAATCTTTCTGTGGCAATGCTATTGTCTTTGTCTACAACCTCAAAACCAAGAGGGACTAATGGCCATGGAAAACCATCCTCTGCACCAGGACTTACAAGAGGACTCTTCAAGAGAGGTAGTGACTTCTATTATGTTTAAACTCCCGTTATACCCACACTGGCTTGTCCTGTTTTACACACAGTCAGGTGCCTGATTGTCATTTATTGAGCACTCATTCCACGCTTAACACAGTGTGTTAATTGTCTCTTTAATCCTCACAAGACCCCAACAAGGTAGGTATCATCCCCATTTTATTGGTGAGAAACTGAGGCTTAGGGAAATAAATAAATTCATATAGCTAATACACCGAAGGTCTGGAATTTAATCTCAGGTCTTCCTAATTTCAAAATTTAGACTCTTAACCTTTCACAGTAACACTTGTTTATAAACAAGATGTTTTTGCTGTTGCCCATGGGAGTGTAATGCATTTGGAAACTTTGTTTAGGTGAACTGACTTTCCCTCATTTAAGCATGCTATCAGAATATTCAGTTATTTTTTTAAATAAGTAATATGGTATGATAGTTATTTTCTTTTTCTTGTATAACGAAACAAATTCAATAACAAATGCCCTTGAAGGCATATTTTAGCTTGGTTATCAACACATACTATTCCGGTTCTAGGTACAGGAAGGTAGAAAGGCTTCAAAGTTGCATGCTCTTGGTAAATGTATCTCATGCAACACTAAAAGAAGTAATGAATACAAAACTCCCAGGGTTATTGAATTCTTAATAATAGCTGTGATTTATAAACATTTCCCACAAGCAGATAAAGATAAATCATTTGGTTTCCACTTTTACTTTGTTAATTGAGATCTTGCAATTTCTTGTCACCTTTCTGAACCAGGGACAATAAGTCTCCAAAAATATTGTATGAAACTTTCTGGCAACACCACCCACCACACAGGGCGTGATGATCAAGACTAGTCATGCAAACTAGTCATGCAAACTAGTCACGGGGTCGTGAGTCAGCCAAAGGTGCATCTGCTGGCCCTACATCCTAGCTCCCTCACCATAGTATATCAAAGAGTTTTGGCTAACTACAAGAGGAGAGTGCAAAATCATTTAGAAAGAACAAACAGGACATCACTAAAAATGGGTGGGACAACATAACCACCCTGAGAACTGAGACCAGAACTGAAGATATCCCTTTTTCTCCTCTCCTAAGTCTCACTCTTCAATTACAGAACTGAAAATTGTGGGGGAAGACTTTTTGAAGGAGAGCAGAGATAATAAAACCATTTGGTTGACATACGGGTAAATTCTTGGGTTGGACACTTTGTAGAACCATCTAGATGGTGAATTTTTTGGATCCATGGGAGGCTTTGAGGGGAGTTTAGGAAGTTGGTTTTTCAATGAGTTTTGAGGGGCTCCAGGGGCCAACTAGGGCTCAAATAAGAGAAAATCAGCCATTTATGGGGAGAGATCTTCAGGTTTCCTTCAAGCTTGCCAAGACAATTCATTTGGTGGAAAAGGAGCTGCGTTTCAGGGCAGAAACCCTCTATAAGGATGAAGAGTATCTCTTGACCTCATTACATTCCCATATGCATCTTTAGGGAATCTGAGCAAGGTGGGAGGGATTTAGGAAGATGGTGGGGGGCTAAAATATGAGAGTAACTGTAAGCGTCCTCTATGGCAACTACCACTAACTTTAAATTCTAAGTCTCTCTCCTGAGTCCTAATAAAGCAAGACGTTTGCCTTCCAGTGAAGAGGATCTTTAGTAAATTGACTTTTAAAAACAGAAGTGTTTTCCTTTACATCTTTCTCTATATGAACTGACATGTCACGTACAGGTAACACTCATCTTCTACCACCGAACAATTTTATCCCTCCAATTTGAAGTTTAGCTGCAGTCTGAGAATCCAGTAAAAGGATAGCCAACAAACTGAAGTATTAAAGACAAACAAGGAGTTACTGAGTGAAAGGGACAGACTGAAGGGTGGAAAAAGAGCTGTGGCCACAGACAGACCTCTTTTCTTTATATATGCAGCACAGGCACACACAGCGGAGATGTTCTAAATGACTCGTGGCTGCACACTCTGAATATCATATACAGACCCCTATCACTGCACTTATCTATGTACATACTATCATGTATTCGATTTAGTTGTTTGTTTCCCTCACCAGAGCACAAACTGTCCTGAGCAAGGACCACGCCTTAATCATCTTTGAACAACAGCTAGCACAGTGCCTGTAAATGTTCAATAAATTTTGGTTGAATGGAAATAATTATACATAAAAATTAGAAAATTTTTGATTTGGAAAGAAAGATTGGACTAAAATATTTTTTCGTTCATCAAACATTTTTTGAGCAACTATTATGCTGTTACGTCTGCAACATCTTGCTCTGCGCTGGGATTAGGTACACAAATGGAAGATACAATTAGAACAATCTTGGTCTGGTGAGGAAGACCCACAATGAGCTGATTATTACAATACAGTGAGGGGGATATGGGAACCCAGAGGGGTGGGCTCACTTAACCTCTTAGAGTGTGTGTTGGTAGGGGTGGGCTGGTGGCAGGGGGCAAGAGTGGGAGGGAAGTCAGGGATGGCTCTCCAGAAGACATGATAAAGATAACTGGTGGTTACTCAGGCACATATGTACAAAATGTTAAAACCTTCATGGGTGGCAAATTGGTATAAGTACCAAAAATATTCAAAATGCATATACTCTGACCCAGAAATTCTCCTTCAAGGACTTTGCCAAAGGACATTACCAGAGACCTGGTCACAGATTTGTTTAGGATTTTCTTTACAGCACTATCTGAGATGGGAAAAACATTTGAAACAAACATTTCTAAAACGAGTGTTTAATTAAGAAAAATTAAGTATTCATATGGGGAAAACTATGCAGTCATTAAAAATCACACGGTTTTCTAGTAATTTGAGAGATATTTCTAGATACGTTGCTGACTATAAAAAATAGGTGCGCTAACGTGCGTTTAGTGAGATCCAATTTTCGTAAAAAAACAAAATATGTATGATAAGCAAGAAATATACATTTACATTCGTAAATATATTTTTTAGGAAAAGAGAAGGCATAGAGAGAATGTATCGACTATTTGGGAAACTACAAATATACTCCACCCTAGATCGTGCTGCCGCTGCCGCCGCCGCCACCACCCCAGCCACCCTCGGTCCTGCTCTCCAGGACCCACTATCCCTCAAAGCTCCCTTTTTTCCCCAAGACGGAAGGCCCTCCTTCGCCACCCCCTCGGCGGGGCCTTGAGCCCCACGGCTGGGCAACCACCTACTCACTGACGCCAACGGGCAGGGTCTCCTACAAGTTCACATTGCAGCTCGAGGAGGAGCTCCGGAGCCGCCCAGGGCCAGGTGCCCCGGGAGAGCCGCCCTCCCAAGAAAATGCACCGTGTCTTCACTGGCCCTGGGCGGCTGCAGAGCCTCCGGGCATCGCACTGGGACCTCAACTCCCTCAATATGCGGCTCCTGCGGCATCGGCCAATGCGTGGCTGGCCCGGTGCCCACGCGCTTCCGGGACGCAGCGGAGCTCGCGCAGCACGTGCGCCTCCACGAAGTTCGAGACCTGGCCTGTACTGCCCTTCCCTGCGCCACCATGTCTGTCCCACACGGAGCCGCTCCTACACGAACTCACCGCCTCTGCAGAGATTACCGCCTTGTCCTAGGCCTCAGTTACCCTATCTATACAAAGAGAGAAGCATCATTCGTTTCTTCCCTGCTTCCTACCTTCTTATGTACACCAAGTGATTGCCCTCCCCGGGCCTGCGGAATGGGTGTGTTGGCGGAGAAGCACAGAACACCAGCCTGGGAGCCAGTCAGAACTGGGTTCTGGTCCCACTGTGCTGTGTGAGCGTTTGCCAGTGGCATAACCTCTCTGAGCCTTGCTTTCCTGCTCTCCCAAGTGGTGAACAGTTGTTTTCTAGGTGAAAGAGATGACAAAAGAGCATGGGCCCATCCTGGTTCATTTCTGTACCTTCCCGCTTCTGGCCACTACCCCCACCTTTTGCTCATTTAAACATTTGTACTCCAAAACAAACAATAACAACAAAAACACACAAACAAAAAACAAACAAACAATCCTGCTGGAACACAGAGGAGATAAAACTGAAGCTCTGGTTTGGGCGGGGTGTGCTCATGAGGAATCGTCTAAGGCATGCCTGAAGATGTTGTGGAAAGACCATAGTAGCAGAGGAGGACAATGGGAACGTTATTTCAGAACTATGACTGTCCTACAGGTCTTGAGGTAAGAATACCAGGTGCGATTTGGGGTAAAGTTGCCAGAAAAATACAGGACATCCAGTTAAATTGGAATTTCAGATAAATAATGAAGATTATTTTAGTATAAATATCTCCTGTTGTTTATCTGAAATTCCAATTTAATTGGGCATCAGTATTTTTATTCGCTATATCTGGCAACCCTAAATTGGGGACAAATTCAGAAGGCTTCAGGGGTTGGAGTTGGAGGGAAATCTGGTAGAAGGCCTGGGCATCTACTGGAGGGGGGTGGGGATGGAATGGTAGAATGTGGGGGTGGGAGGGGGCAGCATTTGAGAAGAGTGGAAGAAATGTGGAAATCATGTTGGTGCATGTCCAGAGCCTGATGAGGTGACAGCCGTCGATGTGTGGGGATACCAATCTGTACAGTGAGTGATTATCTGTACAGCTTTGAGGGAAGTCACAGGGGATGAACTTTTCTACTGACATGTGATTGGCTGTGGGTTTCTACTTCTCTATGCTAGTGATTGTGTTGGAAAACTAAAAGGTCTGGTTCTTTTCATGGTCCTCTTCACATTTTTGCAAGCTGGTGACCTTCTGAAAAAATTGAGAAAATTGCTGTTGAAATAAGCAGGAAAAAGAAAAGAGTGATCATCCATTTTTAGATGTGTTTACAGGCTGTATGACTCAGTGCTGCTTCTGCTAAGAGCAAGTATGTGGTCTTTTTTGGTACTGAGATGCAAACACAGGAGGCTGTGGTCTATGCTACTTTCCGTGAATGATAAAGCCCTTATGAAAGTACAGAGGGTCTGACTGTACATCTAAAGTGCTTTGCATATGGAGTCCTCCCCTCTCAGCTCAGCTGTGGCCAGTCTCTTTAGCTCCTGTTAGGAATATTTCACTTGTTCAGTAGTCCACTTATTTAAATATTCCACCATGGACTTCTTTGGAACTGAGAGCACTGGCTGAGAAAATAATACATGTGATTGATTTATTCAGGTCAATCAGATATTTCTTTGGTGGCTTGTATTTGGTGTACCATCCCAAATTTTTCAATCAAGAGCATTTATGGCAGCAAAGAAAAATCTCTGTTTACAGGTTTTATTTCTAGATATAAGTGCTCTGGGCCTAACTGGAACAGACCCAACAAGAAACAATATTCAGTACTGTTTTAAAGGGGAAAAGAAGCATTGAGGGCTTTGCCATTTGAGGGAGCTAACAAACATTTCAGTATTTACTAAAGTATTTTAGCAAGCTGACTTGGGCTCAGTGTGTGTCACAGTCACATCATGAGTCAGAGAATGATTTCATTGATCCCTACTCTTCAGTCTTTTAATGCCTCCGTTGATTAGGCAACTGAGATTGTTGTGTGGGAGGAATATCATGACAGTAAAAATAAGTGTTCTTTTAAAGCGTAATTAAAAAACACTGCTTGAATTTTTGCACGTCAAAGATATTGAAAGACTTTCCTCACTAATGTGAAGGATTCTCAGCTTTGATTTACTCCTCCCATGCTCACCTGGGTGGATGGAAGGTAGTCCTGCAGGTCATGAATGGTTTTAAAGTTAATGGGGTCACCTGGGATCAGACCAGTGACCAGCACCAGTTCTTGAGAGGTCACCAGGTACCTAGTAAGAAGGAATTTGGAGATACCTGGGATTCCATGCAAGGCCCTGAACACTCAGAAAGCAATCCCTTGGAAAGGCAAGCCCAAGTGTGTACCATGGAAATAGCCTGCGGCTTCAGAACAAGGCAGAGCTGGGTTCACATCCCACTTACTCTATGGAGTTCATTATTTATCCTCTTTGATTTTGAATTTCTTTATTTGTAAAATGAGAATAAAACCATTTAGAATAATTTACTTGATATAGTTATTGTAAAGAATTAAAAGAGATGATGTCTCTAAAAGCCTTGCAGGATATCTGATACATAGAAGTTGCTTAATAAATATCTGCTCCATTTCCTTGAATGAGAGGTAAGGAGGATGTGGGAGGTGGAGTGGGGAAAGTGAGGCTTTTCCATCAATTGGTTCACTGAAAGGTAGAGTTAGTGCTACTGGCTTTTCTGAAATTCGAGGGAGAAACTTGCTCTAAAGGTGCCCAGGGAAACCTGGGATGTACCAAAATACTTCCCTAAGAGGCAATGTGACTGACTGGGGATAAGGCGTACAAACTTCAGACAGATTGACAGGGTCTAATACTCGCTCTGCCATTTTCTAACTGTGTGCCTCTGGGTAAGCTATTTAACCTCTCTGCCCTGTTTCTGGTATGTAAAGTAGTAGTAATAATGATACCGGTCTCATAGGGAGCACAACAGCCCCATGGTTTGCTTGGCCAACCCATTGCTTTCATTCTCTGAGACTTGATTCCCTTCTCTCAAGGAAGGGCTCTTGTAGCCATGCTTGTTCCACATGAGTATGTTCTTTGCTTACCACAGAGGAAGAGACCAGGGGGGTCGCCTGACTTAGGAGGACCCAACCCATTGGCTGGGCTGACACGATCAGCTGCTCTCTCCTGGAGGAGGACTAAACGACATGATGAAAGAGAGAGCTTAATACAGTGTCCAGGGTGTGATGAAGATTCAGTAGTTTTTAAACTCAAAGGAAAGGCCACTTCCTGGCATCAACTCTTCAACTCACAAAATTTCAGTCCACAGTAACCGTAATGTGGATAGTTGGTACAAGCCTAACAGGCAGTGCAGGGAAGAACTTTCCCCAGGTTTTGGAGTGACAGCTCAAATCAAGAGGAGTATGACATTCCTATCTTTATATCACCTTCATGCCAGAGACATTTCTGAATGAAGTATGTATTAAACAGTTTTCTCTGGAAAAGCCTAGCAATTCTCATGCTAGAAATTTTCATGTCATGGTCTGAGTATCGGTAGATTCAGATCTAGTAGTGCTTATTTTTAACAAGTCCAACTGAGAAACGGCAGAGGTGAAATACCATTTCTAACCACGCCTCTTTCTCTTGTGTACCTCTGAGTCTAGAGCATTAGCCTCAGGAATGGCTGTTTCCTTATCCTGTCCTCAATGGGTTCAGCTCATTATATGCAGCAAAATTTACTGGGCATGGATTACATCTCATTTCTCTCATTAAACTAGAACAGGCACCATGGTGGGGAAAAGATAGAGGATTTCAGCTCCTGTGGTCTTAAGTCTCCAAGAAAGGAAATGGTCTCCTTAATAAACAATAAACATACAAAGACATTCTTTCCTGTTTTAGTATTACTCTCACTATCAACCAACTTGTTGAAGACAGAATTTTTACCCATCTAGCACTTTTCATATTTCACAGTGTTTATTTTCTTTTCTCTTCCAACTTTTTATGTCATGGAAATATTATTTTCTTTTCTCTCTTTGCTATACAAACCTGAAGGTCATTTATATTTGTTTTTCTTTGATAATTTTCATCCTAATTGAATTTTCTCAGCTGAATGTACAGATGATTTTTTGTGTGTGTGACAGAAAATTCTCTCTCTCTCTCTTTCCTAAAGTAGAAAGTTTCCTGGTTTGGAATCAGCCAATGGTGTGATTAATGCACTTCAGAGATTCCCTAAAGTTGTCACACATGCTAAAAGATTCTGCATTGTTTTTGGGGATACCACTAAGGACTTTGGGCAAAATACCATTCTTCCAGTGCTATGCACTATACAGTGGAGTCACTTAGATGGAGCATGGAAACCCCTGCAAACACTTGCCCTTAACTTACATGTGTGTGTGTATGTGTGAATATATATGTATACATATATATGTGTGTGTATATATATAATCTGTAACCAGCAAAGTATAATCCAAGTTTCTTTTCAAAAGGAGCAACCAGTTCAAATGCACAGCTGGATATGGCAGAAAACACATAATTAGACAAATTGGATTTAAGAGTTACGTAAGGTCTCAACTGAGCCAGTGAATAAGAAGCTGAATGAAACGCTGTGATTGCTGCTCTGGTGACTAGAAAGAACAGAATATGTGGATATGTGTGTTTTGGGCAAATAAAAGGCAATTACTGGGAGTTATGGAGTGTAGTTGGCATTCCATGAAAGTTAGACTATAGAATGCTTCACAGTGGGCTGTGCTGGGGAATAAAATGTAGTCCATGGCTAAAAGGGGGAGTCTGTTAGAGATGTGCCTAAAAGGAAAGATTTGATAAATACTACTTTGGAGTTATATTTTGGGGGGAAAAGGGGCAGTAGAAAAATCTACATAATATGTAACTTTTCAGTAGGCTTATAAAAATTCTTAGAGAATTTTAAGTACCAGGGGATACATTATATATTAATATTTCCCCTTGAAAAGTGGACTGTTCCAGCCAATGCAAGTATATTCTGGAGAAGATAACAAGCAAAGTCTATAGTTTCAGAATTTTTCACTAAGAATACTCAAACTAATGACTAAATATTGAAGATAAGCCCCCTCATAGGATTAAGAAGCTGAAACTAAATTACCACTTTTTCCTATTTGCAAAGAATCTTATTTGCAAATTTGTCTCAAGGCAACTGAATGAAAAGGAGATATTCTCCTCTCTCGACAATCTCCCTGAAATAAATGGGACAAAAGGGCAGTTGTCTGAGAGAGTCCTATTTTCTTAAAGAAAACATCCTGGATTAATTGACAAAAGTACCTATTAGTCCCCATGACATCAATGCTTATGGCATTTGGGGCTTGTCTCTCAGTGTGCAATTCAAATATACATCCATAAAATCCTTGCCAATAATAATAATCACTTCTTGTCTGTTGATGCTGCCTAACCATTAAAATCGCTATTAGCTATCTCATGTTTGGTTTGATAAACTTTACAAAAAATGTTTCAAACACCTCTAATTTGCAAAACACATGCTAGAGACAGTGGCAAATACAAAGATGAACAGAGTCCCCTCCCGCAAATTTATAATCTAGTGAGAGAGACAACTCTGTACAAATAATATAGGAAAATACACATGGTGTCTTGTTGGCAACTTTGCCACGTACTTGGTGGTGGTTCATCAGGATTTTTGTTTTATTTTGATAATAAGGAAAATTGTTTTGAAGAAGTATATTTTGCTTGTGTTACCATTTGAAGTGTATTTTGCTTGAGTTATTTAAAAGGGAAATTCTTTTATGTCACAAGTATGTCTGTGCAACCATTATGATAACTATTATAATACAGTACTATATAATGTTATTAAACTGATGATCAAATAACTCTGTTTCCTGTATCATTATGGTCATAATAGTTGGCAAAAAGTCCTGACTAGAAGTCAAATGGAGACTCTTAACGGCAAATTTTTCAAAATCTATGTAATCTGATGAAGACATACAGCTACCAAATAGATTCTCATGTTTGACAAACCTTTAAATTCTTCCCAACAGCTGTCTATAGAGTTAACAAATTGCAAATGTCCTATTTGAAGAAGACACCCCTCTCCCGTTTATTTATATATGAGAAAGCTTTTTGAAGTTGTGTGTTTGCTAGGGTGTAGTGACAGATAATCTAAGGAAAATGAAGGTTGGCAGGAGAACGACAAACAAATGTGATTAGAATGTGGCTAGCTTCTGCTTTTCAGTCTAAAACTCTTCGAGAGAGAGAAGGTTGTCTCACACATTCTAAAAACTTTCAAAAATGCCGGAGAGGACAAGCGTGTTTAGTATAACTTTCGCTAGGTTAAATGAAAGCTCTTCATCCTGGAGCCGGTATCCTAATACACCCCGGACACAGAAGAGGATATTTGCTGTTGTTCGCTGAGTATTCATCGAATTAAGGTACTTGATGCACCTTTCCAGGCCAACAACCATCAATCCTTCCTTCCAATGACAGACCACAGAGAAGTGTCTTAAATAAAATACATTTGTTTGGTCTGATCGTGAATAATTTTGTGATATTATGTCTTAATTCAGAATTCATAAAGACATAAAAACAAATAAGGAGGATAAAAAATAATCATTTGGAACAACTCATCTATAATTAAAAATCATAGCTCATTCTTTGGTGTGCTCCTGACGTTAGTTCCTACCAGGAGGAGTAACATTAGAAATAGGTGAATACTTTTCTATTGTATGAGAACCAAAGAGTTGTTAGTTTTGAAGTGATAAAACTTTCCTCCAAACTTGAGTATTTATAGACAGAATTTCTGGTTTGTAAAACCAGATTCAATGTTGTGTCAGGCGGACTCAGAATAAGAACAAAAACACATACAAAAAAGAGAGTACAAACTTACTGTATCATGTTGCCTGTTATCTTTCCCCGATATCATCAAGAAGTAGTTCCATGTCAACAGTAACAACAAAGCCAGCGGTACCATGTAGAGCTCGAAGTTCCAGACAACAAAGAGAAAGAGCTGGAGAGAGAGGAGAGAAACAAAGATGAGTCACCTCTGAATTTTGTTAAACGGACTCTCTTATTCATACTTCTCTTCACAAAACGCAAAACTAAGTGTTTCAGAACGGAAAGATTTCTCCAGAAAACCAAGCTTTGAGAACTTATTAGGCATTGTTCTAAAAGCACAACTGACCCCTGGAAAGTCACTGTTAAGATTTTTTCTTTGTTTAATTTCTATGAAGGAAAAACTGATACCATTACATTGTCAATGAGGCAATTTTAATTTTTCTCCTCCAGTGAAATTATTGTTAGGTTGGACAAAATAAAGTAAAAAAAAAAAAAAGAAGGCAGCAAAATGAGCTTCACTACATTGTCAGAAATAGCCAGTCTATCTGCCTTAATGATAAAGAATGAGTCACTATTTAATATCAGGGACTTTTTTTTTCAAATCTCACTTGGATAACACAATATAACAAGCATAATAGGCAGATGAAAATACCACGTCTACACCAGAGAGCCCCAAAGATTTCACATTATGAATAAAGGCACTGCTACCAACAAGTATAAAAAAAGGTTGGCTTAACACTCAGCATTACCATAGAAATCAAACAGCTATTAAAAAAATAGAATAACTTTGTCAAAGGAAATTTTAAACTGTCTATTTCTATTATCTTTTAAAACTACCTACTTCTCTAAGTATGTAAATGATTTTTTTATTATAAGACGAATGTTAGATTAAGAACTCACCTAAGCTGGCAGAAGGAGCCATTCTAAGAACATCTGCATTGTAAAATAATCAGCATTGGATGTAAAGTGTGACTAGCCCTCGCCCCACACCAGATTTATAATCTTGGACAGATCATCTAAATTCTCTGGGTCTGTGGCTCCTGATGCCAAATTAAGGGGATAAGTCAGATGGTAGTTAAGAGCCGGGTTCCACTTCTGATGCTAACTATAGCCCTATCACCTTTTGACACACCCTACGTATCTTCCCTTCAGTTTGTTGCTCTGTAAAATGGGGATGATAAGAGTATCCACCTGAGAGGTTGTGAGAATTAAGCAGTTGAAACGTATTAAAGATTTAACACACTGCTTGGTACCCAGTAAGTGCTCAAAAAAAAAAATTATGGTGTAAATGTTATCAATATCTTACAAAACTCAGAAAGTTAACTAATTACTGACTAAGGTCCGCAGGCAATACATATTCTAACACTGAAAACTAGAAAGTCCTCTGCTTGCTAACATTTAGCTAAACCATGGTATAATTGGGAATTTGAGCCAGCTGGTAACAGACATCTTGCATTTGATAGATCAGAAGAGTCAGGCACAGCAGCACAGGCCGTTTGCAGCCTCCTTAATAAACCTCACCCAACCCTACAACCTCTTCAAATGGCAGAGAAACGAAACTGTGTCGAGTGGTGGAGAGACCCCTGGCCTGAGTCCAGAAGACAGGTTCCGGGCCTTAGAAAGTCACTCTGCCTCAGTGTTTTCATTTCTAAACACGGGTCTATAGACCTCATCACCTCTAACATCCCTTCCCTAATATTTAAAATGACTTCATGACATTACTGTATCATCAGGTTTTTTCTTTTAAGGTGACATGAAATTTTAAAAATTGTATATTTTACTGGCTTCTTTGATATTCATAACCCAGATGGACACCAAAAAGTGTAAATAACAGTTCAGTGACCCAAGAAATGAATTTTGGACAGAATTACATGGTACCTCTAGATTCAAGTTCCTGAATAAGAAAAATCTCAAATATGTCAATGCATCATACAGGAGCCATACCATTTCTTTCACCAGAAAAGCAGAAAGATTTCCAGAAAAGGAACATATTTCCATTTAATTTTTGAAATTTATACAATACATATAAAATGATACAAATTATAATTGATGGTTACGATTATTCTATGAAAATGTATTTTAAAAAGATAGCTTTCTATTCAGGAAGCAAATTAAGGCAAATTTGACAGCATCAATACATGTAAAAGGGAAAATTATTTTTAGCTTTTATGTCAATTATTTTTGGCTACATTGTCTATATTATTTTTACTAATTATTTGAATAATTTAATAATTAAAATGATCACTATAATATTTAAATTAATATTTATTAAATTAATAATTAATTTTATTATTTACACGTTTATTTATAAAATTTTTGCAGTCAGTAGAATGTAAGCTCTTTAAGGGTAGAAACTTTTCCTTTTTTTTTTTTTTGTGAGGAAGATCAGCTCTGAGCTAACATCCATACCAATCCTCCTCTCTTTTTGCTGAGGAAGACTGGCCCTGGGCTAATATCCTGCCCTTCTTCGTCCACTTTATATGGGACACCGCCACAGCATGGTGTGACAAGCAGTGCGTCGGTGTGCACCCAGGATCCGAACCCAGGGCCGCCACAGCAGAGCGCGTGCACGTAAGCACTACGCCACAGGGCCAGCCGCTAGCAACTTTTTCTTTTTGTTCACTGCTCTATCCTCAGGGCCTAGAAGAGTGCTTGGGGCATAGTAGGTGCTCAATAAATATATATTTGCTGAGTTAATGAATAAATGGATACTGGTTTCCCAAGTCATTTAACATAAGTCTAATTAACTGTCTGTATTAGTAAAAGTACTATAGAACCACTATATAAGACCAATTGACTTCAGGAAAATATATTCAGAATTACAACCCAGGATACCACTAACAAATTTCTCCCTGAGTCACATAAGGCAGAAGTACCTTAGTACTTCTAGAAACACTCTCTTTCCATCCTGGCTGTGCAGTCATGAACTGTCTTGTGTATTATGGTCTGACCAATCTTTCCTCTTAGGCCTTCCTATATGGTTACCATTTCCGAAGACATTCACTTGACTCAGTGTTTTCTGGCCTCAGCATTATTCCATTGCCAAATATCACCAGTTGTAATAATTTTTAACCTATTTAGCAAATATATTCTTCCTTGCAATATCCATTCACTCATAGGTAGGGTCCTGGTGTTCCCAGAATAAACTTCCTTGTAATGTCCATTTATTGGTGTTGGTTGTAGGCCAGGTGTTGCCTAGAATAATCTTTCTAGATGATAATCCTGCAAGTAATCAAGGGACATCTATCATGCCTTTTTCTTCTCTAGGTTCAACATCATTAGTTTACATTATTAGCTTACTTAAAGGACCAGTGACAAGGTCTCGTCTAACTGAAGACTTCAAAAGGTCAAAAAAGAAAGAGCATTGTATATGCTTGCCTCCTTTGTTGTAAATTAATTAACTATATTAATGAGTGGGTTTATTTCTGGGATCTCTATTCTGTTCCATTGATCTATGTGTCTCATTTTATGCCAATACCATACTGTTTTGATTACTATAGCTTTGTAGTATAGTTTGAAATCAGGGAGCATGATGCGTACATCTTTGCTTTTCTTTCTCAAGAATGTTTTGGCTGCTTGGGATCTTTTGTGGTTCTATACAAATTTTAGGATTGTTTTTTCTACTTCTGTGAAAAATGCCGTCAGAATTTTGTTAGGAATTGCATTGAATCTGTAGATTACTTTAGGTAGTGTGGACATTTTAACAATATTAATTCTTCCAATCCATTAGCATGAAATATCTTTCCATTTCTTTGTGTCTTCTTCAATTTCTTTCATCAATGTCCTATAGTTTTGTGTATAGGTCTTTCACCTCCTTGGTTAAGTTTATTCCTAATTATTTTATTCTTTTTGATGCAATTGTAAATGGGATTTTCTTAATTTCTGATAGTACATTGTTAGTGTATAGACACGCAATAGATTTTTGTATACTGCAACTTTACTGAATTTGTTTATTAGTTCTCACAGTTTTTTGGTGGAGTCTTTAGGGTTTTCCATATTTAAAATCTTGTCATCCACAAATAGTGACAGTTTTACGTCTTCTTTTCCAATTTGAATGCCTTTTTTTTTTTCTTGACTAATTGCTCTGGCTAGGACTTCCAATACTATGTTGAACAAAAGTGGTGAGAGTGGGCATCCTTGTCCTGTTCCTGATCTTAGAGGAAAAGCTTTCAGCTTTTCACCTTTGAGTATGTTGTTAGCTGTAGTCTTGTCATATATGGCCTCTATTAGGTTGAGGTATGTTCCCTCTATACCCACTTTGTTGAGAGTTTTTATCATAAATGGATGTTGAATTTTGTCAAATGATTTTTCTGCATATATTGAGATGATCATATGATTTTTATTCTTCATTTTGTTAGTGTGGTGTATCATATTGATTGATTTGCAGATGTTGAACCATCCTTGAATCCCTGGAAGAAATCTCACTTGACCATGGTGTATGATAACTTTTAATGTATTGTTGAGTTGAGTTTGCTAATATTTTGTGGAGGATTTTTGCATCTATGCTCATCAGGGATATTGGCCTGTAATTTTCTTTCCTTGTGGGAAAGGCCAGTTTCTTCAATAAATGGTGCTGGGAAAACTGGACAGTCAGTTGCAAAAGAATGAAACTAGACTACTATCTTATATCATACACAAAACTTAATTCAAAATGGATTAAAGACTTGAATATAAGACCTGAAACCATAAAATTCCTAGAAGAAAACATAGGCGGTAAGCTCCTTGACATCAGTCTTGGCTATGAGTTTTTGGATCTGACTCCAAAAGCAAAGGCAATAAGCAAAAATAAACAAGAGGGACTACATCAAACTAAAAATCTTCTGCACAGCAAAGGAAATCATCAACAGAATGAAAAGGCTACCTACTGAATGGGAGAAAATATTTGCAAATCATATATCTGATAAGAGGTTAACATCCAAAATAAATAAAGAACTGATACAACTCAATAGCCAAAAAATAAAGAATCTGATTAAAAAATGGGCAGAGTATCTGAATAAATGTTTTCCCAACAGGCACAAGGAAAGATGCTCAACATCACTAATCATCAGGGAAATGCAAATCAAAACCGTAATGAGACATTACCTCACACCTGTTAGAATGACTATTATCAAAAAGACAAGAAATAACAAGTATTGGTAAGGACGTGGAGAAAAGGGAACTCTTGTGCACTGTTGGCAGGACTGTAAATTGCTGCAGTCACTACGGAAAACAGCATGAAGGTTCCTCAAAAAATTGAAACTAGAATGACCATATCATCCAGCAATTCCGCTTCTGGGTATTTATCCAAAGAAAATGAAAACACTAATTTGAAAAGATATATGCACCCCTATGTTCACTGCAGAATTATTTACAATAGTCAAGATATGGAAACAACCTAAGCGTCCATCTACAGAAGAATGGATAAAGAAGATCTGGTATATATATAATGGAATACTATTCAGCCAAAAATAAGAATGGAATCTTGACATTTGCAACAACATGGATGGACCTTGGGGGCGTTATGCTAAGTGAAATCAGTCAAACACAGAAAGACAAACAGTCTGTAGTCACTAGCTGTGTGACCTTAGGCAAGTTACTGGATTATTGTTAGTTTTATCACCTAAAAAGTGGAAATTATACGATTTACTTTGCAAATTTGCAATGGAATTAGCCTAGTGCCTGGCACCTGTAAGATGCTCAATAAGTATTAGGTATTATTAGACGCAGGAATATATTGGCTCATACTACATATAATTTTTTTGGCCCTTCTTGCAGCTTATCACTTTTCCTATACCACTCTAGAATTCATAGGTAATGATTGTTTCAAGCATAACAGGTATGTTATAGAAGCCATGTCAAACTACAGTAGGAAGAGATGATGCGATGAGTGCCATTTTCAGTATTTTTATATTTAGATTGTGGTGATTGCACACAGTAATGACCCCAATTTGTTCATGTCTCCATGTATCCATGCCTTTTGTAATACCCTCCCACAATGACACTGAGATTGGGCATATGACTTGCTTTGGCCAAGGGAAGAGTAGCAAATATGATGAACACAGAGGCTTAAAAAGCACTTGCTCCTTGGGGCTTGCACTCTGCACTCTTAGAACCCTGAGCTACCATGTCAGCAAGCCCAGGCTAGTCTGCTGGATGATAAGAGACATGTGGCACTGTTGCCTCTACCACTCCTGCTGAAAGCCAGACAGCATCCAGAAACAAAGCTGCCTAACTGACTAGAGATGCTAAGTGCGCCCAGCTGAGAACAGAAGAAATACCCAGCTGAGCCTGGTCCAAATTGCTGACCCACTGAATCATCACTAAATAAATGGTAGCTGCTTTAAGCTACAAATGAGTGGTTTGTTATACAGCAAAAGCTAACTGATACATATATATTCTCTCTCCAAGGAGTCAATGTGGGATGGTAAAATATGGTCTGGACCAGAAGCCCCTAGAAGTAGTTTTAATTCCATTTTTCCTATTTGATCATCATAGGACCTTCAACAAGTCAGGTATTCTCTTTTATTTTAGTCTATTACCTATAAAATGGGGATGGTAATATCTGCCTATTTCACAAGTTGGCTGTGGGAAACAAGTGATGTAATATATGTGAAAATGCTTCATCACAAAGTACTATATAAATGCAAGTACTATCAATTTAAGGGTTTTCATATTTGAAATTGTGTCTGAAGAATAACAGAGACTTTATAAACTAATACTCCAAGATAAATCAATATGATAATTGCTCTTTGAGCAGTTGTTGAAGATGGGTGGTGTTTCTTAGAGGGATCTGTGTATGATAGGGAAAGAAGGGGCTTATTGGAAGGAAGTTAGAAGTGTTAAACAGAGGAGTTGTGGTTAAAATTTTTACTAATAATTGAAACAAAAAAAATCCAGATCTTTACAGAAACTCATTATTGCTAGTTAATGGCACT
Organism: Ceratotherium simum simum; assembly: GCF_057802395.1. NCBI lineage: Eukaryota > Metazoa > Chordata > Mammalia > Perissodactyla > Rhinocerotidae > Ceratotherium > Ceratotherium simum. The sequence goes on along the minus strand of NC_141903.1, from coordinate 74,151,378 downwards.
AGCATACATTGTAGATTTTGTGAACTCTGGAGTTGAAACAATTAGGTTTTTAAATGTTAATTTTTAACAACTTCGTTCCCCTAGATATAAAAGAATCTTGTTCTGAACTAGCAGTTTTATGAATGTCAATTCCTGTCGATAATTTTTCACTTTTAAATCCAAATACTTGTTATCTAAATCAATGTTATCTTGCTTATGATATTAGCATCAACATCATAAAATGAAATCCTTCAGTATCTATTTGGGCCAGGCTTTAAAAGCAATATAAATTTTAATCATAAGTGTCCAGAATGGCTCTTTTGAAAATCTATAATTCACTGAAAGGTAAATACAATTTGTCCTAACAAGTATCTTATATCACATTGCATAGAAGGAACTTTAGGAAAAAAATCCTGAGAGGCAGGCTGGGAAGGCAGAGACTGTAATCTTCATTTTACAAACCAGGAAACCGAGGCTCAGGAGTTGGAGACGTGACTAAGGACACCCTCTACTGAGTGGCAGAGCCAGCTCTTCTGATTCCTAGTCCAGTGTGCTTTTCTCACAATGCCCCACTGCCTCTAAGGTGAAGGATTTTATAGTGAATGTCGATGCTCTGAAGGTATCAATTATATAGGGACTGATTAATCAGTGTGTAGATTTCTATATCTCTATTTTGTCTCCTTTCCCTTGCTCTGGGATAACTACTTTTGCATCAGGGAAAAGAAATGGAATACCACTTCTTAGGTGTTCTGGTAAACGTTTGGTATGGCAGAGGTCAAAAACTAATGGTCGAAATGAGGTTTGTGGAGCCAATTTCATTCTTCCTTTTTCTCAGTATCTTGCATGGCTCTGAATAATCAAAGTTGGCTATTCACAAGGTTGCTATTAAATGGGGTTTTCTTCTGTCCAAAATGTTTAGAAGAGGTTAGGAAGGTGGCTGTAAAGGCAAAGACTGGAAAATGAATGAGCCAATTACATTTTTACAGACAAAAAAAGACTTACTTTTTCACATGAAGATTAAACAAACAGAAACACCTTTTCTACTCAGAAGCTAACTGAAGGTGGGCTAAAGCTTTTCACTCATTTAAACAGGCAAATTACATAAAATAGAGCGAATGTTTCAAAATATTAAGGTTTTATAGCAACACCATTTCTAGGAGGTGCAAGATGTGCATGGTTTTCATTTCTTTGAGCCTGGGATTTTAAGAGTCCCAGGCAGGACAGGGCCATTCACATCATCCCATCAATTGATGCTCTCATTGAAGTGCAGTGGAAGATGCCTGCATTCAATGATCATTCAGTGCGACACATGACAGTATCCCTGGGGGAGCATACTTCAAAAAAATCATTTAAGTTGGAATATTGAATATCCTATTCTTTTGCAAACTACAGTATATTTTAAAAAGAAATCTCATCCAAAATGATTAACACTTCCTACTGTTCAGGAAAAAAGCCTGCCCTTTCAGACTAACAGCTGTGGATCATTAGCTCTCCAGTGATGAGATGTGTTTGATGAGTATTTTTCTTTCTAATTAAGAGATGAGATTCTCTATTTGAATGTCTCTTCAGAAAGAAGTGAAGAAAAAATTCTCTGCCTACATGGAAAGGCCATCTCTTACAAAACAATTAATTATTTCATGGTCCTTTTAGAAAATCCTTTTCCTCCCTAATTTCAATTCATTTTTTTTTCTTAAACTTAGCACATTTATACCCAGGCCTCATAGTATTAACCCATTTTTCACCCAATCTTCACCCTCTGATGTTTTCTTGTTTGTTTCATCATTCAATGATATCTATTTCAGATAAAATAGAATGAGAAAATGTATCAAAAGTACATATATGCTTACCCTAACAGAGAGCTTTTGGTATGGGAATAATCTCTGATGTGAGAGAGGCCTCCAATTAGAAAGATAATAAGTACATAGTATTTGCCTTTTGAGGAACTAGGCAAGGCTTTTAAAAAATGAAAACTTCAAGGTGCCTAGCAATATGTAAAAACTGGTTATGGAAATTAATCCTTAAAGGAAACTAATTCAGCTCTACCAATATGACTGGCCTTAAAGAAGAAAGCTAGGAAATGTAAAGTACAACCTAAAATATATGGCTTTTATTTTGAAAAATCCATCATTAAGGTTATAAAATTCCTGAATTAAAAACATGATTGAAGAATATAGTAAGAAGCAAATGAAAACATTGCTTGCAAATTAATCCCATCAACTGCCTCCTTAAGTCCTTTTTGGCACAAGAAAAGAAAGGAGGGAAGGTAGGGAAGAGAGTCAACTTTCAACTTTTGGGTGCTGTGCTGCCACTTCCCTCCCCAAGGTGCATTTGGAAATATGTGGGGATGTTTTTAGTTGTCACAATGGCTGGAGAGGGTGAGGGAAGCTGCTGGTATTTAATAGGTGGGGCCAGGGGTATAAAACACCCTGAAATATGTGGAACAGTTCCGCCCAACGAAAAATTTTCTGTCCCAAATGCTAACAGCACTCCTCTTTGGGAAACATTGCCAGTTTCTCCCATAGACAATAGAATATCCTACAATTAATTTAGAAAAGAAGAAATGGAATGTATATATACAAATGTATACAGAAGAAGGCTAGGTATATTTCCTAGATGATGGCATGAACTATGACTTAAAGATTTAGGGTAAAGCAGTAGTAGAAAAAAAATTGCACTTATAAGCATTTGCACTAGATTCTTTCTCTCCATCTATTAATGTTTATGATTTCTTAAAAATATGCCTAAAGAAGAACTGGAGGTGAGCCCTCTCTGCCAATTTACTCTTCCTTGAATTAAGTCAGGCTTCACACATCATCAAAGTCTTCAGAACTTCATATTCTGGGAAGGGGGTGGTTTTGCCTTGACTTAAATAGCCAGATGGTGTCACCACCTGTTCTAAGGTCTTTATTTCTGGTTGGTTCCACTAAAGCTTTTTGTACCACCTCCATTCAGTAGGGGAGAGAAGACAGGCAAAGTGAAATTGATCAGTTCCTAGCATAACGATAGCCTTTTCAAGGTGATTTAAAGTATGACATGTTGCTCTCTTGAAGACAGACTTTGCTTTGTTTGGACAATTTTCTGAAATAAACAGTTGCAGAGAATTGGTGACAACCTTAGACCCACTGGAGCACTCCAACTTGTTTTGCTCTTTCCTGTGGTCATGCCACAATGATACAGGGAGCCTTACCATGCGTGTACACATGCTCATATCCAGTGACTTCTCCCCCATCCCAATTAGAATGAGAACTGAGATGGTTCCCTCCACTGCTTTCTTTTTGAGTAGTTTCACTATATACCAAACTGATAAGACTTTTGTTTTGTTGTGTTTTGGGGGTGTGTGTGTGTATGTGTGTGGTTTATATGTTTAGAGAATAAAAATCAAACTGCACTGTCTACCAAATGATCCCTTAAATTGATTAGGCAAAATATGTCAAGAGAATCATCTATCTCTGTTCCGGTGACAGGATGAGGTATATGGTTAGGAGCAGGAACAAACAAGAAATTGGTTGATTTATTGGCAAAGCTTTGAATCAAATGCATCCACCAAAACAGTTCATTTATTTACTGATGGTGTCGAAAAATCATTGTTCCTTCACATTTACTTAGACTACTTATAAATACACATCAGAGAGTTCTGATTCTTTACTTTGTGAAATTGTACACTGGGTTTTTGAAGCTGTTCTCTGAAACTTAAAGTCTACAATCTTAGTACATCCATGCCTTTTCAGAAAGCATAGCTTGACTCCGTCTATTAAAGGAGAAACTGTGACAACCAGATAAGACTCATTTGAAGATGTCTTCCATACGACCCATGGAAACACGTACTGAAGAGTCTCAACAACAAAATGGACCAAAACAACCTCAAAGATGGTGCTATCAACTAATCATAGCATAATGTACACTACTTTCCTTGATGGAGATATTATATCAATAGAACCTGCCAGCCAGAAGGCTGGGGAAGTTATCTATTTAGATGTTTTTTTTCTTTTTCAGCTTACAAGTTATACTGATATTTCGTGTCATTTTTATCAAAGTCAGAGATGAAAGGCTCTGGCTTTGCTTTGAGAACACTGACAACTCCAAAAATGTAAAGCCCAGAGTATGTCCAACTTGAGCGTCACATCGAGCACACATGAATAACTGATAAGAAATCCCTGCAATGTTGTGAGTTTAATGTTAGCAAAAGTTTGGATGTAAAATGAAAGTAACAAATGCTGATAGATGCCTGGAGAATGTTGATTCTCTGAGGTCCCTTTCATTAGAAATTAGTACTTTACTTAGTAGTTTTTAATGCCTACCATGGTACTGAACACAGTTAGGTTTTTAATTTTAATAGCTTTATCATTCACAGAAGTTCCACTCGTTCAAAACCAGGCTGCAAGCAAAGTCATTCTTGCAGATTACAGATCAACACATATTTATTGTTTTAAATGACCAAATATGGACAATTAAGAGGACTTGATATTATTTGGTCCACGAGGAGGTTGCTGGTATCAAGTAACAGTGGCTCTAAGAAATACTTAAGGACTACATCAAAGAAACAGGTAAAAATGAGGTAAGGCTATTAAGCTCATTGAAGCTTGTCTTTCTCTATTATCCCATTTGTCCAGGATCCAACTGGTTCTGGAAGGGCCTATGACTATCTCACTAGTGTAGGTAAAGAACATTCCATTCTTTAATTATTTTCTAAGTAAAAAAAAAAAGGTATTTAATGGTGGTTCTTAATTTGTTTTTGTTTTTCTTTTACTTATGCCTCCAGTGCCAATGAAAAAGGCATCTTTTTTCATGGTATTCAAGTCATTACATAATGTTCTCATATCCCTTCCTTGTCTTCTAAGATCTTAAACTATTATTTAACAAAATTGCTGGATTAAATGTGATATTTTATTTAGGGATATTGTCATACAAATGTACCACTTCTATATATTTTCTAGGGCTTTAGAAGTGCTGTAAATATTTGTTAAAGCATATTAAAGATAGTTATCTTTTAAAGTTTTAAAGAAATGAATCCATTACCATTACTATTTTTGAAGTAGGCTCTTGATCAACTGCCCTCTTTGTGTATATAAATCCCGTATCTAGACACACAAATCTGATACCAATGTTTGCTGAAGTACAAAATGTAAAATTTTCCCTAAGCTTGAAATCTGGCTTTAAAGCTCTCTCCACCATGAACAGGTACAATATTTAGGGCAACAGCTGGCACTTCCGTCGCTCATGGGGGGAAACTCCCTCTGTTCTATATACTGCGCCAGAAAATAGGATACCCAGCTATCTAACAAGCCAAACACATGTTAGTGAAGTCTGTGATACAAGTTACTTTAAAAATTAGTTCTGTAGTCTTTATACTCACTGTTCTATCTCACTGGACAGGGACGCCTTTAAAAAAGCAGATGATCAATTTTGTGACTGCTTTTTGCTACAGTAGCTAATGTGCACAGGGTAGTACTCTGCCAAGTTTGGGGATGTTTGGTACCATTCTGATTCATTTCCACTCAAATTATCTTAATCAGATTTATCATGATATCAGATTTATCTTACTCCAACTTATCATGAATATCTTCCCTGGGCTATTGATTTCTGATCTTTTTTTTTAATCCTTCATGATATAACCTAGCAGTTACTGTTGATTATTCTTTGCCCAGATTTAAAATCTTCATTTCAATCCTAAAATCACAGAGCCAAAGTCAGAAAGCGTGTTTTTAAATTTTCACCCTCTTAAATAGATTTAAGACCTAATAATATCATATATTCCAGCTATCTTACCAGCTTCTGAAACTTCATCTCCCATTCTGTCTTGTAATTTTCTAATTTTCTCCTTCACTGGTCTCATTCCCCCCAATCCCTCTGTTCTGGAAAAACTTCAAGAGTTATGTTTAGCAGCTCTTGCTATGTCTGAACATTTCTCTTTGCAATTCAAATAATCATCTTAGGCTGATTTTAACAGCCTTCTTTACTCCATTCCATCTTTTACCCTTGCTGTGTAATGTTTACTGATGAGTGTCTTTCTCTCATTTCTTAACAGATCTAAGTGGTCTAGTTACTGCGCGGGAAGCCTAGCGGTTTGAACACTAAGTATACATTTCTCTTGGCTATTTTCCACACCTCTAAACGTTCTCTTAAAAGCAACAGGGCTTGTGTTTCAATGGTAACAGAAGTTATCAGAGAACACTAGTTTAGACAGCAAGCAAGCCGAACTCCAACTGTTCAAACAGCCTGACTTTTACAGTAAAAGGAAAGGCCCTGGGCCAAGACCACTGAGATGAGCAGGTATTTTTAGTTCACTTGTAGGCCAGCTCTAATGTAATTCTGAAATGTTTTCTTCAAACCAAACCCAACTTTTTCAGGGCTGTCCAAATCTGTTTTCTTTTATAGCAAGTACAAATTCTTGGAGCGAGGGAAGCATGCGTATCATTTGCAATGCTGCTGCATGTCTATGGTGTTGATGCCCGATGGCTCAAATTAGTCCACAAAACAGATGAGCGCATTGTAATTAGCTCTTGTCAAACTGTTAGAAATACAAAAACCATTTCCACTGTAATAAAAATTATGGAAAAGAAAAATCTTTCATATCATTTTCAGCCAAAATAGTTCCTGAAATGTCTGGTAGTTTAGGATTCCAGAGTTCTAAAAGAAGGCCGTTTCATTTTCAGAAAAGCTTCACTTCATTGACATGGAGATGCGGAGATGCATTATCTTTTTTGTTGTTGTATCTGATTGCCTATAAAACCTCATTTCTAAAAATGACCTGTTGGGAGTGGACACACTTTGTTGAGCCACACGGTACTGATGTATGATTTTTAACAAACACTTAGACTTCGAGTATTTTTTTTAATCAAGATTTTCTGGACTTTTTCTATCAGTGTTATTATTATCAGTTTTCCTGAATAACTAAATATCGCATTCTGTTTAAACAAAAGAGGACATTAAGGAGGCATAATCATAGGTTCAGATGGGCTAACTTTGTTGTTAAACTCTGACCCGACGATCATCAGTTTCTTGTTGACAGTTTACTTGGATATTCATTGTTGGGACAGTCACTTAAAAGACTACTTGTTTAACATTTAAATTATTCACAATCTTCAGAAGGGTTCTAGAGCTCTCTGGAATTTAATGTCCTCTCAAAGAAAAATATGGACTATTAATAGGTAGCTATTTCAAAAAGTAAATTTTAAAAAAGTAAATTTAAATCATAGATAACAAAAGATAATGCAGTTTGAGATTAGGTCAGATATACCAAAAAACTACTCCATTCTACTTGACTTCAGAACTTGCCCAGAGATATCTTCAGGTGTACTTGTGGGAATGAGCAGGATGGCATAAATGAATCTATCTTTAAAAGTAATAAAATTACCATATACAAAAGTTGATACAAAATTGATCACAGAGCTAAAATTCTAAAACTTCTAGAGGAAAACATAGGGTAAAATATCTGTGGCCGTGGGCTAGGCAAAGAATTCAAAGATACAATACTAAAAGCACGATCTAAATATGTATTTAAAAATTAGACTTCATTAAAGCTAAAAACTTTTGAGCTTCCAAAGACACCATTAAGAAAATTAAAAGACAGGCCACGTACTTGGAGAAAATAATTGCAAATCATATACCTGATAAAAGACTTATATCCAAGAGTATATAAAGAACACTTAAAACTTAATAATACAAAGACAAAAAACTCAATTAATAATGGGCAAAAGATTTGAATAGACATTTCACCAAAGAAAACATATGAATGGCTAATAAGCACATGAAAAGATGCTCATCATCATTAGTCACTAGAGAAATATAAATTAAACCACAATGAGATACTGCTCCACACCCACTAGAATGGCTATAATCAAGGCAGAAAGTACTAAATGGTGAAGATACAGAGACACTGGAACTCTCATGTATTGCTGGTGAGGATGTAAAATGGTGCCATCACTTTGGAAAACAGTTTGGTCGTTTCTTAAAAAAGTAAACAAACATAAACTTAACATATGAACCAACAGTTCCACTCCTACTTATCTACCCAAGAGAAATGAAAACATACGCCTACATAAAGACTTGTACACGAATGCTAGAGCAGCATTATTCATGATACCCTCAAAATGGAAACAACCCAATTGTTTATCAGTTGGTGAATGGATAATCAAAATGTGCTATGTCCATACAATGGAATACTCCAACAATAAAAAGAAGACACTACTGACACATTCTACATCACAGACTCAGAGTCATTATGCTAAATGAAAGAAGTCAGATGTCAAGGACTACATTTGTATGATTCCATTTATGTGAAATTTCCAGAAAAGGCAAATCACTAGAGATAGAAAACAGACTAGTGGTTGCGAAGGGCTGGAGGTGGGAACAGGGAGTGCCTGTAATTGGCATGAGGGATCTTTTTTGAGGTGATGATTGTACAACCCTGTAAATTTACTAGAAATCAGTGAATTATACACTTAAAATGGGTGAATTTTATGGTATATAAATTATACTTCTGTAGAGTTGTTTAAAATAAAAAGTGATAATTTCTGTGGAGGTAAATTCCAATCCAAATAATCGAGAGAAACTAGGCCAAGGAAATAAATGATCATAGAGGTTGGATGTATCTTGACAAGTTCTCAAAATATTTAAAATGCTGGTGGATGACACCATCCTCATGATGATTCTTCAGACATTTGCAGCTCCTTTGAGTTCAGGGAAGTTCCACAAAAACTATTAAGAAATAGCTAAAGTGAACATCAACATCAATCATTGCTAATCGTAATTGGAAAAGCAGAGTCCTAGAAGCGGGTGATGAGAAATTGTACTAAAATGCTACCACCCTAAGGTGAGACTATTATGCAATTCATTCTAAATTCCCATGAAAATTATGATCAGTTTTGAAAAAAGAAAATGTTGAATTCCTTATCCTCTGAATAAGAAATGGCTAAAAGGATGAAAAAAAAAATGCTAAGGAAAATTTAGAGAAGCTATGGAAAAAAATAGAAAAGGAAGGAAGGATAGCTTAGAGCAACAGACTGAAAGAAAAAAAGTCAAATAAAGCGAAACAGAAACAAATCTTAGCACAGGAGAATGAGGATAGAGCATACAAGGTCATCATCCCTGCCCAGAAGAAAGCACCACTGGATATAGATGACAATGCTTTCCTACTTTGCAGTCGTGCTGGGGAGCTCTTTTAATTTGGGCCTGGAGTCTTACATTTTCATTTGAATTCCTCAGTGATCTCTATTACCAAATTACCTACAGTACCACCTATCAGGAAATAAAACTTACCTCCACGTCCATCCACAACGATAGCAGAAAAACGTTAGGAGGGATTTGTTTTATTTTTCTGGTCAGCAACAGTCAGCAACTCCCTTTGGTTGGTTGGGTTTGTTTTTCTCAGTATATTACATCAAGAAAATAGAAATGAAAACTGCTGAACACAGCAGGAAGAGTAAAATAAATCTGAAAACCGCTTCCAACTGTTTTTATTCAAGCATTTCTAAAACTCTAGGATAATCTTGTATCTTCCTGTACTGCTGCATACATTTCTTAATTTTTTTTTCACGATAAAGCTTAATACAAGTGTTTGTGAGTTAAGTAAATTATATCAAGCATGGAAGAACAGGTGAGCCCTGGCAGATTTCCCATTGTTTTTACAGCCATTTTCCCTGTCTATCAATTGCTGCAATCTACACTGGCTCCCTGCTCTGCTGTCAGTGCCACAGAGCTATTCTGTCTCCTAGGGTGACAGGTGTGGCTTTGTCCTCTAAGTGCATGACACTGGGCAGCATCCAGCTCACTTCTCAGGAGTTCACTGTTGTGGCAACATTCCCCTTCTTTCATTGACGTCGTTGCCTTGCAGACATGTTTGACCACACTTCTGTCCAGAAGTGTTCATCATGGTTCTCACTCTAATAAAGACATCAACTCAGTGGCAGCTCTGGATTCAGTGCTTAGTAATGTAATAAAGAGGGGGTGACATGTTCCCTCTGTCCCAGCTCGATCTTGAGGAAGCGGGGAGAGGTGTGTGGCTTCTAAATATCAACTAGAAAAGAGCACCTCATTGCGAATTAAAGCAATAATTATTTAAAATAATTTTAATTAAATAAATTATTACCATGGAGGAATAATTATATCTAAGCACTTCTATGCCCCAAGGGACCATTTAACTTTTTTAACCTTTATAATTCTTAATTAGTTTTATTCCCATACTGCAGATAGGAAAATTGAGTTTAGAGCGAAACAAGTATTTTCTAGCCATAATTTTTAATCTCTACTTCATTATCTTATTTCCATAAATAAGGTGGTAAAAGTTGACAAGATTTTAAACAATTTTTGTAGCCTCTCTTCAATATCGTATGAAAAGATCCTAAATATATATTTTTAAAGCTTGTTAAATATAAAAGAGTATTCCTACATTATGTGATTTAAAGCCATCATTTTATTAATCTGCTTTAAGAATTCTCCCTTCCCATTTTAAGATCCATTTAAAAGACTGTGTTAAAGATAAAAGGTGTCAAAGATAAGAAATGTTCTTGACAACTGGTACTGAAAACCTATAACAGAGAAATCCTGTACCTTGCTGAAAACCTCTTATCTTCCCACATCTTCAAGACTCACCCAGTACGCTTGGCACAGCTAAACTGTGTCTGACCTACCATACAGAAGTACTTGAAATTTGCTACATCATGACCTTTCAATTCCACCACCTTTTTGACAATTACAAGAGTCTTAGTCCCCTGATGCACTGGTTACCTAAAAAAGCACAGTGTTGGATCTTTTTCTTTGGTTGTTGCTTTCATTGTTTTTTTCTTTTGTTATACTTCAACCTCATTTCTAGGTAAGTTCTAGCTGTATGAGTCTGACTTGATCTGCAACATAAGAGAGTTAGTGTGAGGAGGGAGGGTGGGAGGGTACCATGCCCTACCCAAAATCAGTTAATTGGTTATATGTAGTAGTTCCTATTCTCATACCTGTTGCTTCAAATATATGATAATTGCTGCCTTTATTAGAAACAGTTGTTTCTATAGCTGACATCTCTGGTTGTCAACTATACCTGACATCTCTTGTTTCTTTATTCAGCACCCTGAATTTCCTTGTGGAAAGCCTCTACCACTCTCAGTTGGTGGTTTCTAATGGAGCTGATTCCACGTCTGGCTACAGAGGGATGGACATTTGGCCCAGACCTGGTCAATGAGAGTGGCACCTGCTCCTGGTCATAATTAGTTCGAGATAGACCAATCAAAACAAATGAGACTCAGCTCTGGGTTGTTGGGCCTATTGAAAAGGAGAGTCTCTTTTTTTCCTGACCAAAAGTTAGAAGAATGTAAGCCTAGGGGTGTTGATTGCCACTTGGGGGAAATCCTGCCTAAGATCCATGCTAACACAGTGAAAACCAAGCCAAGGAATGGCAAGAAACTGAGTTCTGATGGAATCATTTGAGCCCCTAGATCCAGAGTTGTCTGAGTATAATTTGGCCTTCCACACATACACACACAAAAGAAGGTAAAAAAAGACAATTCAAACATTTCAATGTAATTCTTCCAGCTTTTAAAAAATTTAGAATTCATCCACCACTCCTGGCCCCCATCAGACTCACTGAATTAGAACCTCTGACCCTAGAGATTCTAGGGGCCCTAGAATCTGCGTTTTTAATCATTCCCTCAGTGTTTCTGGTAATCAGCTAATTTAGGGAACAATTATGGATATTCATCAAAGGTTCTCACTCCTTTTCCAACACCAGCAACAGGCCAGGTGAAGTTCACATAATGCCCTAGAGGCTGTCCAGAGAACAGACTATAAAATAGACAAAGCAGGCTGAGGGCTACAGTTTTTCTCTTTCTGGTAGCTGTACTGCCACCACCCCTTTTCTCCTCCAGTCAAGAAAGAGACTAGACTACAGTTATGTGGGAAAGACTTTAACGAAGGAAGATCTCCTTTCTTCCTTTTTCTCAATAGCCTCCTGGTAAATTAAAACAGTCTCTAATCCCTCTGTGTTCTGGAAAATGTGGGGCTTACTTTCCTGGTACCTGTTTGACTAGGACTGGTCAGAAAAGTAGGATGACCAGAAAAAATATCATTTGAAAGTGAACATCCAAATTCAATTTTTCTCATTGTCTTAGAAAATTCAGGTAACCTCTATGGAAGGAACTGAGTTTGTCTGTTAAATCTTAGAACTCAGGACAAGGGATTCTTTTTGGGATCTAGTTTCCTGAGGTGTAAATGGAACGATATCTCAATTGACTGGCTGGGTTTCTTTCCCCCCATTTTATAAAGCAAGAATAATTACTCCAAATTTACCCTCCTACGTTTCTGACTGGCTTCCAGTAACATTCTTCATATAGTGCAGTTGTTTAGAAAGGTTGAGATAAACAAAATCTTCAGAGAAGATTTTCTGCCTTCAGATCTGCTTAAGGGTGGTTTTCAACCCCTGCAGATTCGTTCATCTATGACAACAATAGGCTTAGTGTGGTCAACCCACTAAAAAGAGGTGATTGTTTATTCTCCAAAATTATCAACCTTTTTATATCATTAGACATTCTGGGCTAGTTTTCCCCATAATAATTTGCAAGTCAGTCTTCTGAGGCCAAGATTTTATCTAAGTAGATTTTAGGCATAGCATTCTACCACTGACAACCATACCTTTTAGGGAATTGGCCATAAACAATATGCTTTCAGATAGTTCATTCTGGGACTTTTCGAAATGGACAGGAATTCACTATGGACAAGCTGCATGAGGTCCTTTGGGTCTCCAACAATCATTGATCCTATAGAACCTGTCCCTTTGTGTCATCTTGAGTTGGGTTTTATGGGCACGTTGTCTCGATAGATAGGAATTTCCACTGAGATGAAGTAGGATGCATTCTACCCTCCTTCACACCAGCTCACGCTTTCTTCTTTTAAATTGTACCTTAATGACTTGTTATCTCTTTTGACTGAGCTGGATGCAGAGTGAGAAGAGAAAAAAGAAAAAGCGTTTCCTAAATTATTGATGCCATGGCTTTATTGTCACAAAATAGGTGGGAGCTTAAAAACCAAATAGCCTGCTATTTAATTAGTATTGAAAAAAATGGCATTAAGATTAATCATCCTAAAACCCAAATAATTATTTTTGGCAGATGCTCTGTGACACTTAACCCGCTTATAGCTAAGCACTCTGAACAGGATTTTATCACCTCAGGGTAACAAGTTTTGGTGGAGGAGTCACAGGAAGTTATAAGGTTAGCCCCTCTATGGGTGTTCTAATGGGACCTTTCTTATGTCTATGGCAGTGGGAGTTTCATAACACTCTAACATTTTTGCAGGCTAAAATAATCACAGTCATGCTCTTTGGCATAGAATTTTGAGGTTTGTGAGAAAAATCTTGTCCCATTCTCAGCCCATGTCCATGTGGAGGCGAGGTGGCATTTTACAGACGTATGTTTTGGTTAGGCTTCTCAACTTTTAAAAGAGTTGTCAGCTACATTCCCATCTCAGCTGAGGCTTAAAGCATGGTCTGTCCCTAATTGGCAACAGAATATTTGCACTCCAAGTTCTTGTCAAAAGAGGATAACGCTGAACGCTTGCTGCCCAGTGCCTATCAAAAATCAGTCATGAGAAATCGTATTTATGGAAGGTTGCCTGAAGGACATATATTCCCTTTTAGATCTTCTAAATTTTATTTTTGGATTTAGCCAAACCATTTGAGAGTAGCATACTTAAACCCAATGCTATACCACCTCAAAATAATAGTTATCATTTGTGGTCAAGTGCCTAGCACTGAATTCAGTGCTTTTCATGCTTTAGTAATAACTTTTAAAATAATTGTGCAAATGAGGGTTAACACCTCTGTTTTCCAGATGAGGAAACCAACCAAAGCACCACCACATCGCTTGCTCCGGACCACCCAGCAAGTAAATGGCAGAGTCACAATTCGAACCAAAGTCTGTCTGGCTCCAAATTTCATGCCCTATGTACAGAGCTAGAGTTGCTTTTACTGAATTGCATTTTGGTGTTGCAGCAGCCTCTATGGAGGGAAATTAGGAGAAAGAATTCTATGAAGCACAGCATCGTATTCAACTCTGGAGATTTTGTTCACATTATACGGTGTCAACCTTATGGAGGCTCTTGAATAAGAATTTTTGGGCTCTCACTACCAAAAATAGTTGGGCTTACACAGAGCTTACACTGAGCAACTAGGCTTAATATAAAGATATTAAGAAGACTGTGAATCATGTAACCGATACTGTTTCCCTTTATCTACTTTCTGGGAAGCTCAGATCCTAAATTTTAGATTTCCTCTGTCTAGTACTTGAACTATTAATTTAATGTGCCACCTTTAACACTAGCATGATCTGATTTATCCTCCTGCTCTCTGGCCATCGGTGTGATTCCTTTACTTACACATTAACTTATTATACTGCATGCATTTTTGTAATCCATGTCCATTATTTTTCTGGAATGAGATAGGATATAGTAAAACCCAAATAAGAAGTCTGCACTATTAGGCATTTAGCTTCAGGAACTGTGCTAACTGGCATTATATAATATTTTGTTTTTAAATCTTTACAGTAACTGTGAATTAGGTTAAATTATTAGCCCCATTTTACAGATGAGGAAAATGAGGCTCAGAGAGGTTAAGTAAAATGCCCAAGGTCACACAACAGAGCCAAATTTTGGGCTGACTCCGGAATCTGAACTCCTCCCCACTATGCATGTGCCTCTTCAGCCCCATATTCTTGTCAGTTAACAAGAACAGATGGGCACAATAGAATGGGAATAAAAGGAGACATGAAGGAAAGAAAAAAGAGGAGATGGGAAAAAGATGCCCTAAAGGGAAGAAAAGGAGCAAGAAAAAATGATGAGAGAAAAGGAAAGTAGAGAAAAGGAAAGGTAATGAGAAAAGGAAGAGCACGGGACAGACAGAATGTGTTCACAACTCTGCCTCAGAAGTGTCTAATTGTCTGGACTCTCAGAATGCTTTTTCCAAACACACAATGCCCACGCTTCACTATACACTCTGTATCTCTTCTTGTCTGAACTACTCCTTTGCACAAGTAGATGCTACTCTCTATTGCTATTTATCCTGTTTTTGGTTTATGTTCTCAAGCCAAGTAGATTCCACCACTTGGTGGAAAATGGGGTCACACTCTCTGTAGCACTGACCTAGTAGAGGCAGCATTCATGATGTTTCATATTGTTAATTTCCAGGAAAGATCCTCGTATTTTTTTTTCACTCCAAATAAATTCTTCTCTGTTACCATCCATAGAGGTAAATGAGAAGAAGATTCAAACACACCAACAAACACAACCAAAACCAAACTCCTTTGTTTTCCTACCCCAGGCCAAGAAAACATCACTTTTTAGTGTCTTTCTGTAGCCAGGGGATATAAAAGGTGAATGTGGGGGAAAAAAGTCACTCTTGAGAAGTACAGGTATTTAACATGGGATTGTACACATCAGAATAAGTTGGAATATGAATATGATGTGAATATGGAATATGAATTTATAATTAACTCTCAAAAACACTTTTAAAGTAGCCCCTGCTGTATTAGACAACGGCTTCCCTGCTTTTTCTTTCAAGTTTAAGATTTATTTTTTAAATGAAAGTTTCTTTTCCCATGAAATTCTAAAGGATCTGCAATAGATCAAGGAATGATATGGGTTTTAAAAGTCCACATTGGAACCACCTAGGTGTCTTTGAATTTACCAGCTGGAAATACCTTCAAGATTTAATATCTGTCATACTGATAGTCTTTGAGAGAATTAAGCTATGTCATTGCTGATTTCTGTAGCTCCTATTTGGATCCAACATTCCAAATATGACAATATCTATGAGTTTTTAATTTTTTGGATCAAATCTAGTTTTGATTGAGTTGGTTCCTCGTGGAGAAAATATATATCTGAGAGGGAGTGAATATTCCTTGTGTTTCCACATGGAAGCACTACCTCATGGTCATACTCTTGGCATGTCTCCTTAGTCTTTCCTCCTTTCCAAGGGAGACATTTCTGAACACAGACAAGTTGGTCATTTCTTAAATTGCATTGACTCTATTAACAAACTGAGAGGAACTATAGAATGGCAAGCAAGCAATGGTTTTGGTTCCAGGTTTAGCCCCAAACCCACCACCCATGAAGTGGGCCAATCTGGGTAAACTATGGCCCAACCAATCATGCAAGATTGTTTTGAAGATAACGTATGTGAACACGCTTTGTAGATGGTAAAACATTAACAAATTGAAAGATAATTAGATCCAGATCCAGGTCCATATCTAGATATAAATAGTGACTCTGGATTTTCATTCTGCTGCTGCCAATTAGCTAACATTTATTGAGTGCTGTTAGCTTATGCCAGAACACGTGGTGCCATAGACTTCTCCTTTAAAGTGTAGGCTACTGAAATGCAGGGTCACATTAAGAACTCAGCACCAATATTAGTAAAACATCAGCATTGCCAGTAGACTGGAGACTGAGAATTAAGTTGACAAATGTGAATGCCAAGAAAAATTCTGGACTACTATATGATTATAGGCTAAGGTTGTTCCGAGTCAATGACATTAACTCAAGGATATTCCTCAATAGGGAAAAATGGGCCTAAATATTATGCTCCAGTTCATTTGATTTTCCATCATTAGGTGTCCAATAAGAGCCTCCAAACCACTGTTATATGTTTCCAACTTGCAACAAATTATAAAGCATTTATTTTGTCTTTGCAACCATATAAAGATAAAAATATGTTTATAAAGAATTTTTATAAGACCTTTGTTTTGTTTTTAAACTCCCAAATTTAATGCCAGAAATAATCTTTGAATGTCCTTTAAGGATACACTGAAAATTTCCTTCTCACAACTGACAGACACCTGACATCTTAGCCATTGAGCATGGTGTTCCGTCTCGTCTACAGGATCCATTTTTGGGACTCAAAGGTGCTTAAATAAGAATCCTTTGTGTTATGTAATTAACCTAAGCTTTAATGAGTTTTCTTTAAAATGCTCTTTACAAATTAAACTCAAGTTAAGATGTTTAAGAGTGTAAATGTCCACAATGATTTCATGGGCTGGATATATACATTTTCTGGTGGCAAATATTTAGGTATTCAGTTCTTTCAAATAACAATAAAAAAGATGAGAAGAAATTTGTTAATGCCAATAGTATTCAGGCTAGAGAGAAGGGAAAAAGGAAAGTTCTAAGGAAGAAATACTTCTATGGAATCTTTTACTGATCAATTAGCGACCTAGGACAGTTTCTTTAATGAACCTGCTGATGTTTGATTAGGGTATTAAAAGATTTCTAAAAACTGGGGCAATCTCAAGGGTTCTGCAGTTTCTGTGATATCCTTAATTAATTCCACTTTGAGTTCATTATTCAGCAACTGCTTTAGGAAAATAAAAGGTCTGCATCTCTTAAGACAAATGCTTGGGAGTTATTTTATGATGCAGTCCCTCCTGGCATAAGCTATTTGTTCTAAAGTAGATTAAGAGAAGATACAATGAGAAGCTGCTGACATTGCCAGAGGAGGGGGAAGAGCTGTCCAGTTCTACCTCTACTCTCTTCAGGGTAGGAAAGAAAGTTGACAAGTAATCACACACCCTTGCCAAGAAGATAGAGTCATTTCTTCGTCAGCTTTCAAAGCTTCATTTCTACCTAAGGTTATTTTCACTGGGGAAACACGCCAGTGATTTCTTTGATCGACAACTTAAACATTTAGATCTCCTTCTATAAATTGCTTTGAAAAAGTACATTTGGCTTCTTTGACTCATAGTCCATGATTTATCCTTTGCCTACTTCCCTTAGTCATTTTGACACAGGTTCTCTTCTCTGGCTTTGGGCTGTCTGAACTCACACACACACACACACACACACACACACACATACACACACTCTCCCCTTCAGAATGACTTCATGACAAGTAGTCTGATTCTGAACACTACCTTAAATTTCAGCTGCCCTGTTGGCTCCTGTACTTACAAAGTCTGAATTTACTGTGGGCCCTTGTAGTGCAATTTTTGACACCTCATTAAGCTCCCTTTTCATTGGGAGCCTAAGGGCATATTCAGGCTCAGTGCGAAGAGCGAGCCTAAATAACAGTTAAAACACATGTCATGAGCTGCGAGGGGCTTGTTTGCCAGCAGGGCAAACAGTTCGTTGCAGCTCAAGCAATACCCTGCAACAGGGTGGGTAGAGATAATGAGATAACCACACACCACAAGCGAGTTGTTCATCTTTGTCTTCAAGCATCCTAAGAACACAGTTATCTCAGTAGGATGGTGCACCCTGGAGAGATATAAATATCTTTCAGAAGGTAAAGAAAAATAGTCAAAGAAAACACACCCGAAAAACATAACCAAAAGAAGAGTTGCGAACAGTTCTTTAAAGCAAAATTTCAGCTCTACCAGAACTTACTGAATCAGGCCAATAAGTTCTGTGTGTCTTTTTCTGCAATATATTTATTTTAATTGTATGCAGATTTATTCTAATGTTATGATGCTAATCAACCTGTGTAGCTATAATAAAATAAAGGCAATGTCAACACCTCATCAACTAATCACACTGCTTTTTTCATCCTAGATACTGTATCCTCCCCACACAACACCAAAGTACTATAAAAATTATTTATACAAATAAACTATTATCTGAAGACTGAAAAGGCATCATAAATTATGCGTAATATGGCCCAATTATGTGGTAATTTCTTTGTTTTAATTATTTGTATAGTTTTAATGAAGGGGTTGCTAGAAGGTGGAACCATTTTTATATTTAATGGAAAAAACAAATTTGTTTTTAAGAATGAAAACAAAGATAATTAGCTCTTAAATTAGAGGCTTACTAATATATGCATGTTCCTAAATTATTACCAGTGTTATTACTTTGTTTGTGCTATCAAAACTTTTCTCTCTTGAGCTCTGATGTTGGCTATTCAAGTTATTTTTCCCATTTCTGTTAAATGTATTAATATCTTGCTGTTCATCAAGTGTCAAAATAAAGGTTAAAAAAGTTCCCTAGATTATCTACAGAAGAGAAATTGGGGTGGGTGATGACAACCATGATCTTTCAAGATGCAGTTTACGAATGCATAATAACTTAAGAAAGTGAGAAAAAAAATAGATTTATCAAGAAAAGAGAGAACTATCCTAAATTCAACACAGCAAATCAGCAAATTTCTTCAGGGAAAGACATCAAATTTGAAAGGCATCAATACTTTTCTGCTGTCACCAAACTGTTATTTATGCTCATGTGCCAGCTGGATTTGTGTATGTGCGTGCATAATCTTTTTCTCACCACTGATGTCATCATTAAAGCTGTGCAAGAGTTTTGATTTTCGCTTTGCACAATCTTCAGGGGAGACTTGGACATTATGGTGAAAGTTTGTGACAAGTTTGTAAAAGTAAGAAATGCAGGCTTTAAGGCAGTGAAATTTCACCACTGCAGACTAGAGGAAGCTTTCCTAACTGTGTATTATTTTGCCTGCCCAGTCCACATTGAAGAAACCACACAGAACACTTGCAGAGAAGTAAGTAGTTAACCATTTTTTGGAGGAAAGAAAAGAATTTAGTATTACCCATGTAACACTCTTCAGAACTAGCTGTCATTTTTGAATTTAAGCATATTCTAGAATTCTTTCAAGACATTTTTTTTTTCAAGGCGCAGGAAGATACTGACCACTAGACATCTGTTTCTCAAGGCAGAAACTAGTGCTGCTTCTTATTGCTGTAAGCCTTATTTATGAGGTTTATAAAGGCTTCAAGATACTAAGACTTTTAGGAATTTTCATTTATGAATCTCCAAGCTGCAATGAATTAGTTTTCAGACTAGGAGGCAATAACCAGGAACAATAAGCAGTAGAGCGCCATTATGAGGAAGACATCATATGGCAATCCACAGGCAGCTGATTCTTGATTTGGAGATCTCAGGTTGCACAGATGGCAACTATACAAAGTGCAGAGGGTGGAGCCTATGAAAGGGGTCCCTTCCCATACCATTAACATGGCTTCACTCAAGATGCTATTTCTGCCTGGCATGACAGTTCCTTAAATCAGGAAACACGTTGTTCTGTCTAACTCTTTCAGGGATTTTTCAGTTTTTCCAGAAACAGTCTAACCCAAAATAACCTATCCCAAAGCAAAACTTCATTGGGAGACCTAGTAACGGATTAGGTGGTAGTATACAGTTATTGCACATTATCTCTCTTAGTTTAGTTAGCAGTTAGGAATGCATAGGTTTGAGGGTTTGGGTGCTGGGGTGTGGATTTTGAAGTGGAAGGTAAATTGATTTTTGAGTGTCTCCTATGGGAGTGGCTCAGTGAACAGACCCTTTTCTTACATTCTTACTTCTCACAGAATCCTACAAGGTAGGTCTGAGTTTCTGCATTCTGACAAAAGAGGTAACTGAAGGTCAGAGCGGTTAGAAAACTTGTCTGAAGTGAGAAATATGACAGAACAGAGTGAGTTACAATGGCCTGGGTGTGAACCCTGGCTCTGTCCTACTAGCTCTGTGGCAATGGGCAAGAGATTTCACATCTCTGGGCTTCGTCGTCCTCATCTATAGGGCTTGTTGTTTGTTAAGAGCAGAGATGCTATGTACAGCAACTCCATGGGTGCCTGACTCAGCATATGTGCCCACTAAAAAGGTTGCTTCTGCCCGTGCTGTGATCCTCAGGACTTCTCATAACCACAGCATCATCAATATCATTCTTCACAGAGTCTAATTTGCATCCAGGCTGTATTACTTCAAAGTGCTTGCCCTTTCCTCAATACAGTTCTTCAAGCTGGATTGTGGGAAGAAATGAATGAAAGAACAACCCCATCTATATGTCTGCATTGTGTCATTGAGAAGTGCCAAAGGTATACAAAGTGCTAACTGGTCCTCAAGGACTTCCTATTCAGCTGAGGAGAGAAAACACCCACAGAAGACTGCTCTAATGCACAAAACATGATATTATGTTGTTGAGCAGCAGAATGAAGACAGAAAGCACTTTAGGGGTTGAGGGGTTCTCATTACTATCTTTCTTCACCTTCTCCTGTCTCCTGTCCTCTTCTGGTTACCATAGTGGCTGGAATCAACTCAGATTCTTTTTTATAAAGACACTAGGGGTTGAGACTTAATGCTGGAAGGCTTATACTGTGAAATTCCCTTTCCCTAGTGATTTTATGATTTCACAGTCTGAGCCTTTGTCTTCGGAAAAGATTGAAAAGAACCATCTGATTGCTCATGATTTTGTCCTATAAGTGGGAACCTTAGTTTCTATACAAACTGGAGCTGATAAAATTTGCAATGTCCTATTTATAACATCTTCACTTCTCTTAGACAAAAGGACAAGATAAGCAAGGTAATTATTGGATCCTACCCCGTGGTTTAAAAACCGTGGACTTAAAAATTATGGGGCCCTTTGCATCCCAGGAAGCAAAGAGGTTTTGATCAGGAATATGCGCTGCTGTATATAGGACCATTAGTAATGCCAATCTGAGAGTGCTTTTTTCCCTAAAAGCAAATCTTCTGGTTGAAAATCTGACTTTTAATCTCTTTCCCTGAAGATTCTATGGTTTTGACAGAAGCAAAATGAGTCACACTGTCCCTGGAGAGGCAGCAGAGCACAGTGGTTAAGAACAGAGCAGAGAGCTAGGCTGTTGGGTATGAGATCCGCTACTTAGAAAGTATGGGTCCCTGCTCTGCTCCTCAGTCTCTTCATCTGTATGTAAAGTAAGGATAATAGGAGTAACTACCTTATGAGATTCTTATGAGGGTTAAATGAGTTACTATTTATCAAGTCCTTAGAACAAAGCCTGGCACATAGTAAGCACAACTTAAGTGTAGATTAAATGAGTCAAAAGAGTTGAGTGTTCTAATACATTTCTGGAGCTAATTTTCTTAAGCATCTCCTTGGTTAGAGGGATAAGAAAGTAAATATCTGAAATCTGAAGCTCTTAGATTTGAGGGTGGAGATTAGGGCACTGGTTAATTGATCAGTTATCTCAAAGTAGAATGAGTCTTAACAAAGGCCCCCAAATCAGATTACCCTTCATGCTCACGTAAGGGTAAAGTATTAATCTGTATATTTAACATTACTGCACACTTGCAAGGAATCAGAAAGGCAGACACCCTGAGGCACAGCTCTTGGACAAGACTTTTGGCAATGATATTTAAACGTTCCTTTCCATACCACTATTTGATTTAAGGCAGTGATTTGTTAACTGGGTCATCTGTAACATATATCCCTTCCTTTTTTTGGAAATACACCTGTTTCTGGGATTTGATTTGGCTCCTAATTCAAACAGACCTCCAAGTGCTCTGAAACAAAATCAACCTAAAATTATACACTTATCTAGAGTTACATTTAGGCCATATGGTTTAAGTTGTCCAAATGTCACAGAAGCAACAGCAGCAGCCATCATCATACTTTGCACTTACCCAGCATCTTTCCTGCCAGAATATTATGTAAGTTATAAAAGTTTCATTAAGACAAGGTGTTAACCCTAATTCCAAAAGGATAGTCACTTAACTGCTGTGTTTGGGGTTAGCTCTGTTTCATAGTGAATTGCTACATAAGAGGTTCTCAAAAGTTATATTCTTATAACTGATAATGTCTAAACTGTGAACTCCTATGATACGGAAGACAGATGGGAGGCATGTAGAACCAAGACCTTTTTTTTGGGTCTCTGAGAATACTGTTAACTAAATGATTAGACTCATTGCATTAGAGTAAGAGAACAATGCCTGGGATGTCATTTCTAGAAACTCCAATAAAATGCATTGGAAAAGTCTGGGCAGTGAGGACATCTCAGTGCATCACCTTAAGTCTTTACCCATCTGAACTTGAATCACCTTAAGTCTTTACCCATCTGAACTTGAAATTCTCTATCAGATTACCAGACCTGCTTCTTAGCATCCAGCACCATGCCAGATATATAGGAGGTGCTGGATAAATAAATGTTGAGTGGACAAATAAGTGCAGTAAGTGCATAATTAGCCTGTTGCAACTGTAACATCAGAGAGTTTTACAGTATATATTTGGAGTAGATGTGAGGGATTTAGGCAGAGAAAAGGCAATAAGATGATGCTGGACAAGGAAGATGATGATAGAGTGAGCAGAGGCAGGCATGGACTGGTTGGACTGAAGGGATCCTGAGAGTTGTTAGTGTTAAATTGTCTAAGTAGTACATATAGTGTAACTCAAGACAAAATTCCATCATTATTTTGCCTAGAATTAGTACTACGGCATTGAATGTTTCTGGAATTACCTAGGCTGGAATACAATGAAGATCTATGCTTGCCTGCTCATTAACCAACTAACCAATCAACGAACTGACCAACCAAGCCATGAACTAGGACACAGAGATGAATACTCCTCTCAGATGCCATCCTGGCAGTCAGTAAGCACCCAGTGAAATGTGAGAACTCAAAATTCAATCTTCTGAAACATGTCCCAGCTTTTGCCCAGTACTAGTACTTGGCTATCACCCCCAAGTTGAAGTCATCACACCTGAATATCCAGCAAGTTTTATAATCAACTATAATCATGCCTTTGGGTAAATATCCCATTACCACCAGATTCTGATTTACCTGCTAAGTCAGAATAGGAGGATATTAAGCCAATATATAGTATTTTCTCTGCAGTCAAGTTTTCATGCTGGAAGACTAAAAAACTCCAGGGTTGGGGCTGGCTGGGTGGCGTAGTGGTTAAGTTCACGCACTCTGCTTCTGGCGGCCCAGGGTTCACAGGTTCGGATCCTGGGAGCGCACCGACGCACCGCTTATCAAGCCATGATGTAGTGGTGTCCCATATAAAGTAAAGGAAGATGGGCACGGATGTTAGCCCAGGGCCAATCTTCCTCAGCCAAAAAGAGGAGGATTTGCAGCAGGTGTTAACTCAGGGCTGATCTTCCTCACACACACACACACACACACACAAAACCTCCAGGGTTTACTCAGCAGTTTGCTGAGGGTAGGCAGAGATAAAGCTAAACAAGATAGGAAACATTTTGTTATTGTTGTTCACAGTAATCTTAAAAAGATGTAAAATAAGCATGAAAATGTTTCAGAATAGAATGGCTAAGTCATTCATTTAAAAATAATATAAGAGACTTCAAAAAAAATTTCCTGCCCACCATGGTCCCTCTCACGGTTGGCAAGGCCAGGCCTCCTTGGGATGGGTGTTTGCTCTGCTCTACTGATTATGGGGTATCTGAGAAGCATTGAGAGGCAAACCCAAACAGTGGATTTGAAGCCTGGCTCTGGCACTTACTAACTCTATGATCTCAGACAAATTTCTCATCAGAGCTTTGGTTTCCTCTTCTATGAAATGCTAAAACAACAGTACCTTTCTCAAAAGATGATTATAAAGATCACATGATGACATTTGCACATTGCCAGGCATATAATATATGCTCAATAAATATTCATTCTCTTTAACTGAAAGAAACTAATTCAACATCAAATCCTAGGACTTTCTACACCCTCAATTCAGTATTTAATTATGTCCTTTGGTAATAATTAGAGATCTAGAGTAATGACCTCAGGCTAAGCACTAGAAATATGTCTGCATCTAACCACCCCAGGGGACACAAAGCCAAGTCCTTTCAATCAACCTTGAATGACCATGAATGAATCTCATATGCTGAAACTGGGCTGGGTTCAAAGTTACACCCATCTTACACTCAAATAACGTAGCTGGGGAAAATCTTGCTTTCCTCAACTGTCAGGGGGATCCTCGGAGCCATCCAGTAAGTCTAATAGTGGAAGGAACAACAAAGAAAGGACTTCTTTAAGAATGCAAACTGTATTAATAGGAAGACAGATATATATAACAAGAGGAACAGAGAGATGAGACACAGCATACATTTCTTCTCTCCTTTCTCATTCCTTTAGTTGCAACACTAGGGGGCTGGGAAGGTGCATGAGAGAAAAGCTTTGCTTGGATCTTCCAAGAGAAGAGCTTATCATGTGAAAAGAAATTTTGACCTGACTAGGGCCACTTGATTGGGGCTTTTGGTCTCCTGGGATGCTCTAGATTTCTTAAGGCTCTCATTCTTTCCCTGTAGTCCCTTTGTTTCCTCTTTATTTCTTATTTTGGGTGGGGAGAGGGAAACGTCTGGATTGGTCAGGGCTTACTAGCCATGTAGTATTGAGCAAATGATTTTTTTGGTGAGGAAGACCAGCTCTGAGCTAACATTTGATGCCAATCATCCTCTTTTTTGCTGAGGAAGATTGGCCCTGGGCTAATATCTGTGCCCATCTCCCTCTACTTTTTATATGGGATGCTGCCACAGCATAGCTTGACAAGCGGTGTGTCAGCGTGCGCCCAGGATCCGAACCCGCGAACCCCGGACCGCCGAAGCGGAGCGTGCACACTTAACCACTGCGCCACTGGGGCAGCCCCTGAGCAAATAATTTAAACTCACTGGACTCAGTTTCCATTTCTGAAATAGGAGTACTATCACAAGACTCAAGTACTCTTATAAGAACAAAATAGTCTAATATTTGCAATATAATCTAGACAGCAATACCTCCTAATTTCTAGAAAGGTGGTATTGCTATCTGAAAGGTAGCTAGATTTGTTTTGAAGTTGCATCTGAATATTAAACAAACTGTTTTTACTGAGCATCTATGTTCATTTGAGGTGGACTTGTGTGTGTGTGGGAGGTTGTTAAGGGAGAGTACCACCCTTAGGTTTGGCCATTTCAGATAAAGCATCTAAGTACTTGGCACAGGGTAGGTGCTCAACATGGGAAGCATCTTTGACACTGGAGTGCCCTAGGAGGCAGAAAAGCACACAGCTGTTGTCTGGCATGCATCCTAGGCTTAAAGGAGAGAAGTAGATGGGTTCTTCCCTTGTCCCTCTAGGGTTGCCAGCCCAGTTCACCAAGGAATGGAGACAGGGATTCAAGGACACATCCTCGAGACACAGCCCTGGGGTGGAAAGGTGCCTCTGAAAATAAAATAATGGCATTGCAAAGAAAGTACTTACTAGGTTGGTAGCCTCAGATGCCATGGTGGCAAAAGGTAACTTAAGTCACAAATCTATGGTCAATCACAAAGATTGGCACTTAGATCTGAAAAGCTCCTAGAATGTAACTTTTTTCCATGAAAAATAGCTGAAACACAAAGCTGATTTTCTATGCTGTTGCTACCATTTCGTAGTGGCACAACTCCCACCCCAAATGTTGTGGAATTACATTCAGTATAGATTTGTTTATCTGTTCTTCCACTCTATCCATTTTTCAGCAACTGATTAGTCTCCCTGGGATGTAGACACATCTCTGATCAAGAGCTGCTTGACTCTTCCCCATCCTCACACATGCATCCCAATATCCACATTACTTATAATAAATGTGCTTATATGTACATATATAAACACATTTGTATGCATATATGTTCCCAGTACTGTATTCAAAGACACATTCCGAATGGATGTATATATGCGCTCATATACATATAGGAATCCAACTGGATTCCCAGAGGGAAATGTGGAACACATTGTTAAAATGTCTGTCATCCATGTAAGAGAAACAGAAATGAGCTGGGCATTAAATTTGCATACAACCCCCGAGCACAGAGGTTCCTGTATGTGCACCGTTCTCCTGTTCTTGATGATGGGCATATCTGACAGAAAGATTCTGTCAGGATTAGCTCAGGAAAAACACCCCCAAGGAGATAATTTGAAGACATACTGAGAATTTGCCTCAATACATGAAAATAAACATGAAATCCTCAGCACTCTCTGCACATTGAGAAGTTCCCACCAACACCCCGCTGCACACCAGGGGATAATCTACTGGAGTTAATTAACACACAGTCATACACAACGCTGTTAGAAGTGGTTGCCACTTAGGATTGATTTAGTTGCTGCAGTGCTTAAAAGAGACTCGAGAAGGTTTTTGTGTAAATGTGGGAGGAAAGAGAAGGAAATAAAAGTGTAAAAACAGCTGCAGAATTAAAAGGTGCTAAGGTCTTTTTTTCCCCCTGAAGACATTAGGGAAACTTATTGAGAAACTATTAGTATTCCAGTAAAGAAAGCTTTTCACTTGCTTTTATGTTTCTTCCACATCAAAATTACACACACACACTCAATGCAGAGTCTATAGATTGTGGCTATGAAAAGAGTATATTTTACTTCATAAGCAAACAAGCTCTTCATTAAATGCTAACATATGGATTGTGTCATCTAAAAAAAACAACATTTTCTCTCCATGTCTATTTTTCACTTTCTGATTTATGTATATTTTCAGCAAAGTTATTAATTAGTCATATGTCTTGGGAAGAATCATCAAGGAATGAAAGGCCACAAACAATTCCTTTATTTAACAATCTTTGTGATACATGGATAGAACAAATCTAACTACTTTAAAATGTTCTTCCTCAAAGTGAATGTTACGAATGCTATCTTATGAATAAACAATATCTCTAATAATCATGATAGTGAAATATCACAACTGAGTAAATAAAGAGGTTTTAGCAACCTGCTTTTTATTACTGAAACATGATGGAAATAATATAGAAAAGACCATTAGTGTAAACCCCATTAAGTCAGGCTTTGTGAAAATTTAGAGAGTTGCAATTGATTTTTTGCCCTGATAAAAGGGTTTGCTAAAGAAAATTATAACAACATAAAAAGGATTTCAGGGGAGAGAGTGTTTACTTTGGATTTGAGAATCTACTTTTTATTTCAGCTGTACTGTTTGTATCCAAAATAGCTAGAAATCATTCTCGATTCAGGGTAATTCTACTTGCCTCTATTTTGCTTTCCATTAGTTGAAATACTGTTTATTAAGCATAATAAAACCTACATGAAAAAATTCTATAAGTATATATTTTCCATCAGGACAGAATGGCCTACAAAATAAAATTCAACAAAAATGCATTGACATTGAGTATGTGCTATGTACAAAGCCCTCTAGCACATCCTGAGTAGAATAGAGAATCATATGCAACCTCTCCATCCTTTAGAGGCTCAAACCCTAATTCACAAAGAATTAGGCAAATAGGTTCATTTTGAGAATCAACTCTGAATAACTGGCAGTGGCTACTTGGAGTGTTTTGTTGAGATATGAGATATCAAGCACACGTGCTGTGATCAATTTATAATGTCTGCCACATGTGCAAGCACACATGCTGTGATCAATTTATAATGTCTGCCACGAGAAAGGGCATTGGAGGTGGTGGAAAGTAGGCAATGTCTCTGCCACCTCTGGCCTAGAAGATGGAATGTAAGGGTGGGATGGGAAAGGACTATGTGTAAGAAATAAGGTTAGATTGGTTACTGAGGTTTTATTTTCTATATCTTTCAAAAAACAGCAAATTGTCAACAATGGTTTTGGGGTCGTTAATCATGCCTCCTTATGTGAATTTGAGAGTGGTTTATGTAGAAAATAAAAGCATGAACAAAATAGTCAGTACTAAAGCTGAAGATACAAAAGTTTAGAAGCGTCATGTAAATGCAAGAGAGGGATTGCTTTGACCTGGGCACAATACTAGAGAAGAATTCACAGGTTCTGGGAATGTTGCCCTGCAGGACCAGCATATCTGAATGAGGTAAAGAGGCTGATCATTCGATAGAGAGAAAGGTTGCGTCCTTGCAAAAATACAGATTTTTTTTTTTTGCTATGTCTCCAAATGTTAACCAGAAAAGATTAGCTGGAAGCAGCTGCTCAGTCTACTGTAAAAAGAACAGATACCAAGAACCCAAAAGGACCATGAAAGATCAACCTTCTCCCATATTTCATCTCATTCTGCTTCTTAGACATTCCCCCATTACCAATGTCACCAAGTGACGCTGGCAACTGACAGGGCTTCAGGTTTTCATTCTTTAAAAGAAGGAGTTGGAGAGAGAAAGACATTTTTTAAATATTTCAACAAATGTGTGGACATTTCATTTTTATTCATTTCATTAATTTACTTCTACAGCTGCACTCGTCTACTCCGAGAGCACTAAAACCCTATGGATGCCACTTCAAGAGCCTGCTTTTCCTTCCGGGTCGAAGGTGGCAGAGAGGCACACAGGAGGCACAGAAAGAGAAGGAGGGTTTGAAGAGTGTCAGGATGTCAGTCTCAAGGCAATCCTGGCAGCTTCCCAACTGCCAGTTGCAGGAACATTTTTCTGAACCTCCTTCACTCACAAGTTTGACTTTATATTGATGATAAAAAAATGGGTACATACCATTACTTTCCTGGTCCCTGGACCAGCATCATCAGCATCACCTATAAACTTAAAAATGCAAATACTTGAGTGTCACCTCCACCCTACCACATCAGAAATTTGGGAGGGCCAGATTTCTGTGTTTTTAAGAGCCTTCCAGGTGATTCTGAAACCTGCTAAAATTTGATAACCTATGTGCTAGGTCACGGACATTTTTATTGTCTAAGTTAAGACCTTCAGTAAGTTCTTATTTAAAGTGTGGTCCCTGAGCAGCATCATCAAGACTACCTAAGACCTCTGCCTTTGGCCTCCTGAGGTTTTTAACAAGATCCCAAGGTGATGTGTATGTTCATCAAAGGCTGAGAAGCACTGTTCTAAGAACTTATTCAAAGTACCATGCACTCTGCCAAGTAGTTGGCTGTTATGATCTTATTAGTAAATGTAATAATTATTCATTTCTCAAAAATGGAACCCATTTATTCTTTAGCTATTAAAAGAGAAACAAAGTTTTTTTTCCTATGAGGTGCCAGATCTTAGTCTTTTTCTACACTTCTGTTTCTGTTCTAAGTGTATTTTCACATCTCCTGAGAAAATAAAGAAATAAAAGCTCAAAATTCCTGATGTCTTCCTTAGTTCTGAGATGTATCCATTTTATTCCCCTGGAAATGGGATCTCTGAGGTTTGACAAAGAACAAAGATGGATTCTTTGCTGTGTGTCCTCTCCCACACACAGAAAAGGATCTCTGGGGGTAAAAAAAAAAATCTTTATTGACCATATTGAGTCAGCAATGTGTGTATTTGTATATATATCGGGGTGGGTAAATTAGAGACAGAGGGAAATGTCATCTCCACCAAGTCAAGTTCATCACCCCTTAGGGTCAAGCCCGAGTGTGAGGATGCCCCAGATTTCTCTATAACAGAGGGAGCTCTGTTGCTTCTTGTGATTATTCTAAAACTATGAGAACCAGTGTAATGGCAAAAGATCACAAGCCCACCTGCTCAAGCACCTGTTTTTCCACTCTTCTATTTTCATCTGCAACTCCAGCATTGTTTAGCTCAGATAAGAACTGATCCCTGGAAACTGCAGGTCCTTCACCTGTTTGGTATCCTAGCCTAAGCCTTGACTGGGGGGGGGGGGGTTGGTGAGCAGGTGGAGAGAAGGGCTGTCGGACCATCTACATTTGTAGCTAAAATTTGAAAGAACATTTTCAGAGTTGAAAAGAGCATACTAAAAAACAATGTTTTAAAACTATGCCTGAATCTGATTAAAACCAACATGTAAATCAACTACACTTAATAAATGAATGTCATTGAGTCTTATAATCAATAAGTCTTGCAAAAGTGAAGAAGGATTCAAATCAAATGTGTAACATTACGAAACGAAGACATTTCCCTACCAAATTAGAGTTAGTTTTCTTGTCCTAGTTTCACCAGTCTGTTCAAAACTTCTTAGTCACTCAAGTTGCTCCTTCCTGAGCTTTCCCCCCCCCCCCACCAGCCCTGGGGTTACCCTGTGAGAAAATGACTTCTCTATCTAACCACTTAAGATGTGAATATTTGTTGTGAACCAGCTGCAGCTCTAATAACCAGTGATCCATGGAATCAAAGGCTACTCCTCACACACAATAAGCTCTTCTTGTTCCCGAAACTGCACTCTGTAACCTTTGCAAGTATTAGAAAAAGTAGGCAGGACGGGTCCAAAATGCAATCAAAGCCATAAGTTTCTTATGATTGGATTAATTTCAAACTTCAGAAAAGTAAGCAGTTGAAGTTTTATTAACAAAGGTGGTAACCGAAGACATACAATTTCTAGGACTAGGGTGCAATTTTTGCAAAATAAGATGCATTGTATTGCCAATTTGGTCAACAGCTGAAACTTAAAATGCTGACAGTTTGAAATATGTTCACATGGTGACAATCAAAGGTTCGTTTCTCTCCCACCTAAATATAATTTTCCATATTAAGAAAATTTAGAAACAATTTGTTCAAAGGATCTCTGAAATAAACCAAGCTCCAGTCTCTAAAATCCAATGAGTTCCTTGGTAGCAAAGAAATATACACAGGAACTAGGGAACAATTTTTTTTGAACTCCCCCAAAACATTATGGAATTAGACATTCACAGGTGTGACATATTACCTAAAGTAAAATATATTGATGAGATTTTAGTGTAATTAAAATCCATTCCCCTCATCAGTAAGATATGACTTTAATAAAATATAAATATTTTCACAGTCAGGTCCTAATCAGTTTGGAATCCCAATCTAGAATAGAGTCTGGGCACTTAGTGGGCATTTAGCCAATGCGACGAAGGAAGGAATGAAGGAAAGAAAGTGGATCAAGATGGGACAAATAGCCCTGTTAACAAAAGAGAATTATCTTTCTGAAATAAATCAAAAGTTATACTTCTAACAACATCATGTTCTATTTTCAGCCCACAAATTAGAAATAAAGGTACATTTTGGTATGGAACACATGCTCTGCGACTCTGAATTAATACACTGCTGTCAATTATTCCAAAAAACAGCTGAGACGGAAAGAAGGAAATGATCTCCTTTGCCATTTAAAAAATATATACGCAATGGCACTTTGTAATATTTGTTTAAAAATAACAAGTCACAATAATCATGCGAGTCCTTCTGGCTCTTAACTGTTCTTAATAGGAATAAGATTAAACAGGTCTAAACTGGCAAAGGTTCCCAGACGCTAACAGCAATTGCTTCAATTCACATGAGGGTGCCTGACTTCAGAAGCACTTTTTTGTAATCTTTGCTGCATAAGTACTAAAATATTATTCTATATTTTAGAAGACTTGTGGATTTCTCTTTTATCTGAAGGGCTGAATAAGAAACAAAGCATTATGTTTCAGACAAGAGGCCTTATGATTTTCAAGATTCTGGGTTATGCACTTAGCCATTCTGCTGTCTCCCACCTACATGGGGTCACAATGCAAAATAAAGTCACCTCTGAGCAAAATCATGAACTTCAAGGCCAAACATTTGCATAAATAATCTGTAGGCCACAGACCATCATCAAAGTCTGGAATTTATGCAAATAATACTGCTTCCACTGAACAGATCTGTAATGGTGTAAGCTTTTCCAGCCTAAATAAATGAGTAAATGGAGAGCGTTTATGGTGCAAGATTGCTACCTACAGGCCAAACTGCAGAATGACATACAAGACAATTGGGGTGGTGGGGAAAAAAGAGGTAAACAATTTTTTATAAGGGTATGTGAATCATTTACTGACAAGTAGATAAGCCCGGGAGCATGTAAAGACCTCATAATACACACAGGGATATGTATTGACAGTTTTTGTTTTAAAACTACAATCCAGTTTAAGAGTTTTCCATTATTTCTCACTTTTTTCTTTGGGAGGTTTCCTTATCTTCTGCAAAATGCAAATTGCTTTTCTGATAGGGAAAAGGTTCTATTTCAGTAATGTATTATAATACCTCTGAATGTACATTGATTCTGTATATAGGTTCTATGTAGAATCTATATTGATAATTTTAATTGTTTTTGATAGAGCGATCCATCACAAAATTTGGAATTAGTTTCCATGGTTCAAACAAATCTCGTGAGGAGGTGGGGGGGGGGATATTACATATTTTATACCACATATTCCCTGACTCTAGATAGCTTTTAAAATTCGTTTGTTCAAAACTATCTACTTTCAATATTTAGAGGAATTTAAAGATTATGTATATTTTAAACTGTATTTCTTCTTTAAGAAAATATCAGCTACTTCGGTTATAAAGCTCAGATGGTAGTCCATCTTATAATAAAGGAATCTGATTTTCACTGGCAAAACAATATCAAATTAGAACTGAATTCTCCATAATTTATATAGCAGCCCACATTTTCTGAAATAGAGAGTGAGTTTAAAAATGCAGGTCTTTAAAACTATAAGACAAGTTATTAGAAATGCATTTTCCTTTCAACTACAGAGAAATTCCCACTCTAAAGAGACTAGGTTTCAAAACTGAATAATATATTATGGTTAAAACACATCAACAATCTGTCACACCATATGTACAAATAAACAAATCCCACTATCACTGCACATGCCACAAACGAGGCCAACAAAACATCTGAAAAGGTAGAGCAAATTCTTCCTCAGACTGTTAGAGACTCTAAATAACATCGTCAACGTTTTCTAAGATATGCATAAAGGAAAGTTATCATTCTTTAATACTGCTGTTTACATAGTTCAAACATTCTGCTTGCCCATCTGATGAAGATGTTCCACACATCCTTAATTTTCAACACAATTTAGAAGAGATTCAGGTTGAGTAAGGAAAGAATACTATTCTTTATAATTAGATGTTGTTTTGAATAATAAAATTTTAACCCTTTGAAATATTTTGAAGTAATAATCAGGTGAAATTCAATTAATTAAAGAGTTCAAATATAATAAAATTATCGAAGAAAAGGCATTGTACTAGTAATAAATATGCTAGTTTATTCTGACTTGTAGTCAACTATATATTGTTCAGCATTTTCCCCCAACTAACGTACGAATTTTAAGCAATTAGGTGATGCTATAAATGTGTGTAATAGAATCTATAACTTTAAAAGTGGAAGTGGTGGAGGCATTAACCTATAGGTGTTTCTTTTTCCTATGATTAGAGTCTTCTGAAAAGCAAATGTTTTATATATGGTGTTTAATTGTATATAACCATAATATAATTATGTAATGATTAAATGATCTCAATTTTATTTTAATTAAGTAGATAATCTTTTTATTAGAAATAGTTTTCTATAATTAAATTGTTCAGGAGAAATTTTAATCAAGATTGAGGATGAACCATATAATTTTTAAAAGCAGATTCATAACAAATTTTCTGTGAAATTAATATTTAATTCATCTAACAATATTTTCCCTCATATAGTTCTCAGTAAATTGGGTTGTGACTTTTCCAACTGATTTATACTTTATCAGTCAGTATAATGGTGAACAGAATTATTGAAAATGTTCAGGACGTGTGAGAGTTATTAATTAAGGGTAAGAAAAAGTTTTTAATATTGCTCTCTTAGGCAAATAGATTTTAAAGGCCTTATTATTATTTACCTGAGGCAAGTAAATTCATATGGAGACCGCTAATTCTACCATAACATAATTATAAACCATAATAAAGGGTAAGAACTTTCCTATTGCATTTAAGAAGGCTTTAGGAACAAAATATAAAACTGAATAATGAAACATATTATTGGTTGATGGATACTTATCCTAAGGCTATCTATCAAAATCAACTGAAATTATTGGTCATAATAAATAGTGTCATTATTCTGTTGGGATAATTGTAATGCTCATAACAAAGTAACCTACTATGTTTGTGCTTGTCTTAACATGGATTGCGTATCAGGGCAATTGCCCATATATGCAACAAAACTATTTTTTCTTATCTCATAGAGCTGTATTTGACATTTTTTTCATATTTATGTATTTTCATTTTCTCATACCAAACATGAATGAATTCTAAAACTAAATTCACAACATCAGTATAAATTCTAGACCCATCAAGGCTTTTTCTAGCAAAGAATCTTACTTTTATCTTTGTTACATTCTGTGCAAAACTTATTGGTAACATACTCTCAGAAAATGCCAGCCAATAAACTACACTAAAATAATTTTCTTTATAAAAGCACAGTGATCTTTGGCATCATTCATTATTTTCAAAGCCATAAAAGAACAGATAACAAATATATGACTCACAAATTATCAATTATGAAAAATAATCTGGTTCAGAAAGCTGTACTAATGTAAAAAGATGGATCACTTGTCACAAACCAATAAAGGCTATTGTTTGTGAGTCCAATATTTGATTTTATCATTTATGTTGGGCAACTTAAAATGATTTTTAAACCACATTACTTTTTGGAAAAAAAAAAAACTGTTATAAAGGTGAAGACGGGGGTTGGAGTGCGAAGAAACCAGATGTGTAATCTGTCATCCTTGAAACAATTTATATTCTTGCACTGAATCCAGCCTACAAATCTAAATCACAAAGACCTGGTCAGCAAGGATGAATGCATTAGAAAGAACCCTACCGTGTTCCAGAGAATGGACAGTAGCAGGAATGTTAGCATGACTTTGATTCTACCCTTCCTTTTCACATGCCATTCCGATGGCTGAAAATTTGCAGCTATGATGATTCATCATGCAGGGAAGTTTAAACCCTGTGTTTTTAAAGCTACATATGGTTTGTTACACTTGTTATGAAGGTACCTGCTTTTACTTATTTTGTATTACACAGAGAAAAGCACAATGAGGCTACCAAGCCAGAAAACCTTTGTGACAAACTCTCGTTCAGATTGTTTCATATTTATAATTTTATATAATTTTAAATTCATATTTATAAGAGGTACAATTCTCACCAACCAAGAAGAAGAGCATCTGTGTGAGTGGCTGGTGTCAGAAATTTCCTCCATGGTTTTTATCTGAGGGCCACTTTGATGCTCTACCTGCTCTCTGCTATCCCAATTACAGCCTTTTACACCTGCTTGTAAATAAAGGCTTGGATGGCTAAGAAAATCAGAAATATTTTGTTCACAAGGCCAGTGATAAAATGTGCATATGTTATGTAGGTGTAGCCCTATTTCCACCCCTAGATAACAAATTTGATCATCAGATGATATAAGGCAAAGGTGAGTTTCAGTGATATAAAATACAGTGGACACAGGCAGAGGGTAGCAGAAATCATAATGCAGATAATGGGAGTGATCCCAGGATAATGATGTGCCCAGATGGGGATTTGGTGGGGAGACTGGAGAATGGTGAAATAAAGGATGGGTTTAAGGGTAGAAAGGTCATCACATCCTAAAGACATTATTGCACAATGGGCCTTTACCATAGGAGACTTTCTTCCCCTCCTTACTAGTGAAGAAACACTAGAAATTCTGAAAGAAACAGAAAAAGGGAGAGCCCAAGGGCCTAGTTATATATGCCAAAACTTAGTAGGAAAAATTAAGTATTAAACTCTGGATCAACCTCTAACAGCTTGTTTGAGGTGGGGGTCATGAATTTTGCTTGAAGTGGGGCTCTTGAAAGTTCTTGGAAATATTCCTATTTGGAATCTGAAAAGAAGTGAAAATTGGGGGATGGACATAATTGAGTAACTATTCAATTATGGCAAGTGCTAGCTAATGAAAACCTATTACAATTAAGTTTTTAATAGAAAATGTGCTAATTGACTAGGTTGGAGCTCAGAACAAGCATATGGCTAAGATGTTTGATTACCTACTCTGGTTCCATGTCAGAGATCAACTATAACGCTGTAAAAATGGGTGTTTCTATGACAACTACTGAGCTTGCTGACTAAAGAGTGGGTGACCAACTTGAGGGATGAGTTTCTCCAAATAATATGTGATCCATTAGTCCCCACACTGTGTGACCTGGAGGCTCATCAGCTGAAGTATGCTTTTTCTTGTCCCTTACTCAAGACATTCATTTTGCTCTCAGCCTTGGCAAAGCTTGAATCAGACTCTTATGCAAAGAATATTGCATAGGATTTATTTTTTAATTGGAAAGGGTACATAAAGCTATGAATCTAATTTTCTTATAAAAGTGAAACAAGTGAACACATTCCGACCAGGTCCGAGTCTAGCATTCAACCTCATAGGAGTAATTATAGTAATTTCTGAAGTTTCTGGATGGGGCCAGTCTCTATGTGGAAGACAGCTTGGATAGCAACCTTGAGGACATGGGTATTCCATCATCCACGATTTTACACAAAAATTTTCTTTTCCAATGTCATTCTAAACTAAAATTCAAAACAGGTGTTTGATGCTCAGGCTGTAACCAAAACATTCCCCCTTATAACCTGCAACTCTGATAAGACTTCCCTCGGAAATATAATGGTTACATAGCCCTTGTACGGCTTTAACAAACCCCTATTTTCTTCTTTCCGCCCCATACAATGTGCAGTCTATTTGCACCCATTCAGGACTAAATTACAGATAAAGTTACAGCAAATTTGTTTTCTCAAAAAAGCAGTCAGCCCTAATATCCCTTGAGTAATAAAAGCCTTGTCTTTCATTCAGAACCAGAACTGGCATGATTTTCTCCAAGAAACAAACTCTACTTCTTGCGACAATGGACCTGTTCTTAAAATTCTGAATGAGATACAGCTCAATTTGCAGGTGTTCAGGTATAAAGGTAAAAGGGCATTTGACCCCCCAAATGGCAATTGTTGCTGTGGTAGGTAACTTCAGTCTCCTCGTTACATCATTCTATTAGATAAGCTGCCAGAGTTTTCAGCTCTGAATTACAGAGGTAGGCTCAGGTGGATCAATAATTTATACAGATATATCTCATTCATTCTGATGGTCTAAAGATACATACTAACAACCTGCTGCAGCCACAGAACAAAGCCAGAGAGACATTATTTAAAAAGAAAGAGAGAAAAAGAAACCCATTTATCTCTGTGAGCAAAAACATTACGTAATAATGACCTAATGGCTTATTAATTTTATTTTTCAATTGTTTTAACAAATACTGTGATGAGATAAATAAGCTCTTTATGAATCTCAATAAGGTTGCTCTGGCGAATGTTACGCTAACATTTAAAACTTTCAGACTGATTTTAAAATAGAATGATATATTACATAGCAATATAATACGAAGCATTTGAAAAGATTCATGCATCTAAGAAGTTTACATTAACTAGCTTAACTAAACCCCTCAAATATTTTATTACTGAATTTCTGTATAAAATTACTTTTTAAAAGATGAGAATCAAAGACATTTAGGGACTGTACACTAAGAGTATTGTTAATATAGCCTTATGCTGTTAAGCATTACCTGGGGAAAATTATATAGTGTTTTATTCACTAATACTATGACATTTTTATTAACTCATAATCCCTGTGCTAACAGTGGTGCATTAAACAAGTTATAATTAAGAGGGCAGCAAATATTAAAAATGCCTACTTTCAAATTCTTCAATCACGTTAAAGGGAATCCTCTAACACACGAGTGCCTCTAAAGGAAAGCAGTACAAAAACCGTGTGTTTACAATGTAAATTAATAACCAATAGCTTAGATGGCTTAAATAAGATTTCCATAAGTTCCTATTGTCTTGTCCTTAAGAATGAAGGGAATTTGTGATCTAAAAACATGATAAAAATCCCTCTTACCAACTTGAATTATAACAGTGACTGTTTCTTGACAGACCTGAAAATTTATTTGAGGATAAGATGCATTAGAAGTTGGTCCCTTGCCCACTTTCAGCTCAAGGCCGGACATGCATCTGGCTTGGACACATGAACCGATTGCATTCAGATTTGGTTTAGGAAGACTGTGTGCAAAATTAATTAGGGCAATAGATCCAATGAGAAGGAGGATAGCAATTAGAGGTAATACTCAGGTACCTTATTTTCGCCCACGTGGAGAAATTATCTTTTCCTTCTTTTCTAAGGAAACCCCTTGGGAAATAGGGCAGAGGATAAAAGTATGAAAGAAAATAAAAGTGCACGCATGACAAAAAAAGAGAGTGAGAGCAAGAGAGATGCTAATGCTGTGGTCTCTACCTAAAGTCCTTAAGCCTTTTTATGCGATACTCTGGGGCTGCCTGCTGTAACCAGTTAACATTGCTGGCCTTCCAAGAAAATATAACTAGTCCCTTAAAAGTAGAGAGAGGAAGGAGAAATAATGGAGTGCCCCATTTCTGACAGTCAAGAGGGAGAGGAGAGAAATGTTCCCACACTGATCTCATTAAGATGACGAGAATAATGAGTGTGAATCTTATGTATGAATCTCATAGTAGATAGAGGAGGGCATAAATGGATCCCATATTCACCCTTTTATGATGCCTGATATACTACATTTATTCTCAGCTCCATCTGATACTACTGTTGGGGGCTTCTGTTACAATATTACAGCTTTAACTTCAAGTTTGTCCGCTGAAGTCATCTGAGTCAGTCATTCAACACAGCTTTATTGAGTGTGCATGAAAACGGGGAAGATCTGTTAATGGCAGCTGAAATGCATCTCAAGCAGAACAGCCTGAATTTATTTCCTGTCACTGGTTCTAGTAATGGATTAAAAATACTGACAAATGGCCTTTTTCAGTTTACAATCTATTTTATTTCCTAGTTCCTTAAACTTAGGTTAAGCATTCTAGTCAATTAGAAATAGAACCCAGCTATTATTAAATATGTCTCCAGTATATTTTTGGAGGAAGAGTGATGCATTTTCAGCAAACACTGATGGGACATTTTTCTTTGTGATTTATCTCTCTTTTTAAGGTCCGACATAGAATATTTTCAAATAACAATTTTAAGTTAAATCATTTTTCAAGATTGAT
Source organism: Ceratotherium simum simum (assembly GCF_057802395.1). Classification (NCBI taxonomy): domain Eukaryota; kingdom Metazoa; phylum Chordata; class Mammalia; order Perissodactyla; family Rhinocerotidae; genus Ceratotherium; species Ceratotherium simum. Next base: position 74,112,014 of record NC_141903.1, on the reverse strand, counting down.
GCAAATTTTGAAAGGCTACATAGCTCTCAGAAACAAAAACCTGTGTTATTGTGGTCATGTACGTTATTCAAGCCTAAAGGATCCACAGGCCCTTCCACTCAGGGACTTCAAAGCATTTCATATAGATGATTTAATTTAGCTCTCTTCACTCCAGTAACTCCAATAGCAATAAATTGGTGCACCAAGTTTATAGCAAACTATACCTCACATAATTTATATGGTGAAGTGGGCAACACCCTAAAAATTCTAATAGTATCTCAAAATATGCCCAAATTATTATTATTTCAGTACTTCCATCACTTTGTAAAGGAATATACTATTCTACTGCTTAATAATATGCTAGAAAAATTTTAATCTATATAATTTTAAAGGAAATTTAGGATGAGAGCAATACAGTGAAGCTGGATCACCAGTTTTTCTAAATAATTCAGTACATATACACTTTTTTCCTGGCATTTATTTAGTCTAATGGAAATTTAGGCCATGGACAGGTTCATCTTAGCTACCATTAAATCAATATGGATCAATATAGATGGTTTAAGCAACTCAGTGAAAATATAGTTTGAAACCTGGGAAATATATTCTTAATGAGTCTACATTTACTTTTGGGAGTAAGTAAATTACACTACTTAGAGGCCAAATGACATTTCTTTACTTGTCTAAAATGTACCTCACTTAAACACACGGTGAGCTCTCCAAGAGTTCTTTACTCCTATATACACATCTCTGCACAGTGCTTTTGGGAGCTATAGTGTGATATGATCTCAACTGATAGAAAAGTTCATCAAAACATAAAGTATGCACTTATTACTTAAACTGCAGGAATAATACTAAGCAAAGTGAGCACAGATTTACTATTTTGAGTTGGCAATTCCAGTCCTCCCAGAGCAACACATTTCTTAGCAGGAAATACCAAGGATTAGGAGTCCGATTTTACACTCTTAGAACTCAACAGGACAGTGTCAGATGCTTGGTTTTCCTTAATTAAGGACAATTTGACATAAACTTCAGGATATAGAAATAGATGTCTCTCTTTGTCTTTCTGTCTCTGTCTCTCCATTTTTCTGTCTCTCTCTCCTTCTCTCTTTTTCCTTATCTTCTCTATGCTGCTGTCTTTGAAGCATCCATTATTGGCAATTGGGGGAGAAGGCGAGTTAGCGTTTCAATAAGTCCTTTTACCTTTTAGCACTTTAATTTCCACTACTGTAAAATGATCTTTAAGCTGTCTTCCAATTGTGACGTTCTATGACTTCATCTGCACCCTTAAAGCCCATACAATCTCCAGCTTCGTAGGCCTCTTGCCTTTGCGGTTAGGAAGAGGCCCTATCCTGAAGCTGAGGTTGGGATAGATGTGTTCCTGACATCCTGAGCACCAAGCCATGATTGCACTGAATCTACTTCCTACATGTGATGATTCCATTCCACAGCTAGTACTCTATGAAGGGATCGATACGCTCTGCGAGTGGTTCTATGGCTTTGACGCTATGGGGAGATCTGTTCCAAGGTCTAAGCAACTGTCTTACAGAACAGACTTTTACAACTCGTTTGGAAGTTGGTAGCCTATATGAAAAATATGTAGTTTTAACTATACGTCAACCGAGATTTAGGACTTAGAAATAAAACTGTGGTAGGAGGCTCATATTCTGAGAATTTAAAAAATTAAGGAAGCAGTGCACTTGCACAGACAAGCTAGTAGAACCTAGGTTAAAGGTCTCTCTCATAAAACCCAGCCTCCTGGTTGAGGGATGCAATAGGCTTTACACTGGAAGAACCAAACTCTATTTAAAATAATTTAAACAAAACCGGATAAGTTTTGAATTTTGCTGCCTAACTAGAAAAAGTGAACTCAGCATCTGAACTTCTACATTTATGAATTAATTTTCTGAGTAGCAGCCATCATTTTATTAACATTGCTTTAAAATATAACACCTCTTTTATACAACCTCAGTGTACTAATTTGTGGATAATTAGCAGACTACTTTTAACCTTTGTAATCTATTATTTTAAATTAAATCCAAAAGATTTCTCTAATTGACTAAGGGAAATAATATTTAATTCACCAACATTTTATGACAAAACTGGATGATATATTCTTGTTTTGAACATGTAAACATTGCCTACAATCTGCTTGGCTGGAACTGTTTGGAATGCTAACTATGGAAAATGCACTAGAATTATTTGTATATAGCTAAGCGGGATATAAAACATCATATATTTATATATTATTGATAAATTGCAATAGTAAAAGTTTTTTAATTCCTATGGGGAACTGGGGAACTTGCCATGCAGAATCGCCAGTAGAACAGGTATCTTTACTGTTTTACATGACTTTCCTATTCCACAACCTTTTTTCCTGCCCGTCCAATGAAGATCTAATAGGTAATCTAGCCTTATGAAGTATGCTTTTATATCTCTGACATAATGATATTCATTTAATAATATAAAGATTATCTATTAGTCATAAATACAGTGCAATGGATGGGCAAACCCATCAAACCCTCATAATGAGAGAGGTTATATTACTTAGGCCAGAATTAACATTCACCCCACTTCTCCATTTCAATGAACCACAACAATGCACCCTTGGAACTGGTGTAGAGAAGAAAACTCTCATACAGGTTGTCATAAAGGGAAGATTCAATTTTTCAACCTCTACGAAGCCAAGCAAAAATATTTCCTTTAACTGGACTGCCATATAGTCAATAATTTTGTATAGAGATCACAAATTCTCTTTCTTCAGACTGGTTATCTATGGGAATAACTTGCATTGTATGCAAACTACAGAAAATCCAAACTAGACTTTACCACCAAGAGCATGAAAGTAAACATAGTTAAACTCACATTAAACCTCATTTAGAGCATGCATTCTCAACAGGGGCGATATGGCATCCAAGGGGGCAAAAATTGGTTCTTGGGGGAGAAGAAAACAATCTTAGATATTACAATGATTTGTGGCCCTCTGAAGCTCAATACTCCCTGACAAAATTTTATTCCTTCAAATTTAATTTCTCTCATTAAATTAAATGAAATTTTTCTCCTTAGAGGGGTGATTATGAAAACAACATTGAGAAACACTGATTTAAGATAAAATAAAAGCCAAGTTTTGTCTCTAAAAATCTTTTATTCCACCTTTAAAATCGGGGTTGACTTTCATTTTTATCCAAATATCTGTTTACACTTTGATATAATTTCCATCTTTCCTTGCTTCTTAGCTTTTCTCTGGCTTCCTCTTCATTACTTCCCTTTAAGCCAGTAGCTGATGACTGGTGTGAACACGAGAAATGGTCGGTCTTTCATCTTCACTGTTACTGATCTCTAATGCTACCACTTGCTGAGTGTTGGACCTCTGTCATCACAGCAAAGTAGAAGACGCAGCGCAGAGTCATAACTCACAGACCTACTGTGGCAAGACTGACTACTGTGTCCATATTCAATTCTGACTATAATGTTAAAATGGGGTAAGATGCCAAGAGAAGGGGCAATGAAAAACAGGGACAACTTCTTAACAACATTTCAGATTAGCTTCTCACTTGGTAAATTAACTCTAATACATTCATAATTCTAAGGTATATCTTCATAACTGGTCAAAATAGAAAAATGGGACAACAGAAAGCATTCTACTCCTGTTTATTAATATTTACCTGATACAAAGGGGCATGAAAACATTTGAAGGGTGAACTTACTGACCAAAGTATATTAATGACTGCATTTCTGTTGTAATTTACAATCTTTCAGAAGTTATTACTCTTACTTTATAAAATTTTACTAAAATAAATTATATAATTATCTCATTCACTTAAACTTTTTCCTTTGGAAAACACTTTACATAATCATAGTTTGAAATGGACTATGGCTTGCTATTTATATTGAAGCTGCCCCTAACATGTGCCTAACAATTTTTATTGAAGGTGGAAAGTAGAAAATTCTTCAGAGCACAAGAACATTGGAATCTGAAGACAGACAGTGAGACATCTCTGATTTCATTATTCTATAATTTTTGATCCTTAGTCAACTCAATGGTAAAATCTGGACCATGCAACGTATTTTTTAAGAGTCTTATAAAGGTTTTGAGGCTGAAACTACCTGGTAAGCAATGCAACGAGGCAGCCGGAGGTGAAGTGGGACAGCAGCCTTACAGCCAAAAGGAGATCATACTGAGGCATTGGTGTCCCCCAGCACCCCATCTGTTATTGCACATACCATTAAAGTTCATGAGAAGGCTAATTCCTAGATTCAGTATGGTATCATAGCTATGTTGGTGATATTTGTGATTTATGTTTGTTTATAACATAGCACAATAGCACTATACCTGAGAAAAAGTGAAATAATTTTATTTTCCCCAAATCACCCACAGAAGAAAATGTCCCCAGATTACAGCACCCTACTACTTCCCACTTTGGAGGACAAAGGAGAGAGAGTAGAGATAATAGAAAATATGTGTGGTGTGCTATAAGGACTAGATTCTTCCTATTGTAAATATAAAATAAAATTTAAGAGGAATAAGCTTTTCAGGGAGTAGTCGACTCTGTGGCTCCCTCCAAAGAACAGGAGGCCCTTTTGCCAACATCTATTAAAATAAACAAAAAAGAGCATGGGCACCATTTGAAGAAAACTAGTGCTGATTTCAGGAAGTGTTGCTTTTGTGTGTATATAACAGCTACAAAAGCAAAACAAAAATTACTGTACACTTAAATAGGCCTACCAGCTGAACTAGAGCACCACCCTTCAGGAAGGATTAGAGACATCTAGTCAAAATGCTTTGTTCCATTAATATCTGATTTGCCACATTTCTTAAGATTCAGGGTTGATTTTAGCTAATCATGGTCAATTCTAAAACTCTATTTACTTCTGAATTCTGGTCGTTGGGGTCTTCTATGCAAATGCAAGAATTTATATGCAATGCTTTGTGAAAGGCATCACTTAAGAAAACCTAATTTTTCATAGGTCAATGTTTGAAAAATTTTTTTCTTCCTTGGAATTCAGATAAATTGGCAGAAAAAAATGTATATTTTGAGTATCAGCTTGAAGTGCCAGCATGTCCATATGAATTGGGCACACAACCTATTTACTGAAAAGAAAATTGTAGCACTAGAATCTTCTAAGTGTCAATATTCTTTGACTTTATGAAAGGAATTTTAGGCAACTTTGGAGGTATACAATCTCTAAATCAATGAAATTTTATTTAGGCTTTCTCCTTTGCTCACATATTTGTGAAGGAAATGTTTAATGTATTTAAAATTTGTATAAATTAAATTGGAAGTATTGTTTAGTAAACTTAGTAAGTGTTTATGTCAGAGGAAAGCATAAATAAAGAGGAGTGGGGCAAAAGGGCTTGGAAGTTTAGATTTACATAATTTTAGGAAAATTCAAGAATACAAGGATAGGACCATTAGTTATAGATCATTTTGCTTTAGTACTTGTTTCTTTGATTTTTGAGAGATTTCTGTTTTACTGTTGTGGGGAAAGTAACAAAAATTACATCTGGAACATTTCCAACTTTTCTGGTAGCACTAAAAAAATAACTGTAGCAAGAACAACAAAAAAAGCTTCTATAAAAACCATTTGAAAATTGCCATAGACTTGAAGCATAATTTTGTTGGTGTGATATTACTCATGTCTCTTAAAGTTTTAAAATAGAAATTTCTGTTGGAAATTTTAAGTTACCTTCCACACGTCCAGAACAATCACCCTATATTGTTCAGTGAGATGAATGCTAAGACTTGAATTACAGGTGACATAGACATGCCTTTGTTTTCACATTGATATTTCATCTTAAGCAATGCTCCCTTTTTAGTCCTTGAACATGAAGGCCACTTAAAATGTCCTTATTGTTTGTAATAACTTCTAGAAAAATCCACATGTTGTTTAACAGCAGCAGGCTTTCCCCACAGGAAGTCCTTGATAAGGTATCCTATTGTCTTCAGACGGGTGTACTGTGCCCCCTGCCTCTGCAAGTTCAGCTCCTCCTACTTCGCTTGTGCTGCCTCCATTTTTTTTTTTTTTTTTTTATCATTTGGCTACACAGAGCTGCCTCGTGTCATTCTCTGCATACATCATCTCTGTTTTTTCTCTTTTCCTGCATAATGGCCCAGCTTTTCTGAGAGTAGCTGCTGTCCCGAGTGGGATCCTTTACTAAAATGGGGATTGAATGAAGGTGGAGCACAATTTATCTGGAAGCAAAGGAAAACCAGGCATTGGAAAAGGACCCAGAAAGGAATGAGTAATGAACCCGAGTGGACTCGATGAATTGCTGTAGAGGGAATTCTCAGTTTTGACACAAAAGGAACGCGTGGATACCAAGCAAAACCAAGGGGGAGACTCTCAGTAGGAAGCCTGCCTCCTCGGAGGCTGGTCACTACAGAGGGCTGAAGCCAGTAGCCCTCCAGATGTGAACAGAAACAAATGTATTTTATGAGTAACAGTTAAGCATTCGAACATGCCGTTTTGGAACACAAGGTACTTTGAGGAGTTGACATCCCTTCATAATGCATGTTCATTGTTCCTTTAAGTAAAATATGTGTCTCCCTGTAGTTATTCTGTTAGGATTTGTACTTTAAAGGCAAGAGGACATTTTTGATAATGCACATTTTAAACTTTTCATTAAACTACCAAATTTAAATTCTACCTTTTTGTGCACTCTGACATTTTTATCTGGCATTTTCATTAATTTTGCGACATACATAAATGTAGCTGAAATGTTAACTGATCAATACTTTGTCTCTCTCATGTAGCACTAGCGCTCCGTTCCCTAAGGACCACACGGCAGAACAGAAATTAAATGTGTAAAATATCAAATGTTAATGTTAAACACAGCGGCACTTACTGTACAACGACAGAAAAGGCTAAAACAATTCCAAATGGACAGATGGTACCACAAATTATCTACAATCACATTTAAAGATTAAAGTTTGTCCTGTAAAATAATTCTTTGACGCACACTGAAGTGTGTCCTTTTACTGATAGCTCAGTTGTCCAATTATTTTTGTGCTCATTACAGTGAGAAATGACAGTACTGAAAAGAAAGAGAGAATGCGCATTCTTTTTTTGTCTGTGTTGCGCCCACTGACATCCACAGGAACACAAATGTCTGGTCAAGAGCCTGATGAAAATTAGGCCCAATTTATGAGACATTTCCACATCTACAATAGATGATTCCAAAAGACAAGCAGTGCCTTCTGCACCACGTACGTCTGTGTTCGCTCCCAGGCATACAATATTCATAGTAAAATTTAAAAACCTAATTCACAGCACACAAAAACAAGGACATTCCCAGGAACGTGTTTGCTTATATTTTACCCATCACCTTCCAGGCCAACTTCAGCTTCTAATTTCATTAGCTGCCTTTGAATCTTCCCCACAGCATACCAGCATAGTGCCAGAGAGGCCAGAACGGGCCTAACCCTGCATTTCTCATGCTTCCCGCTTTAGTGGCCATTGGGACAAAAAATTATTGTTTTTCCATTTTGATTTCATTTTTCTACACTTAATTTTTGGGTAGTAAATGAGAAAAGAAAAATAAAAAGGAATAGAAAAAACCACTTAAACGTCGTAAAGTTTACCGATGGGGGCCTAAAACCAGGCCGCGTGATGCTACAAATGCACGTGCGCCATGAGGCAGCTGCATTTATGAAGAAGTGGGCCAAGTGCAGCCAATATTATAGTAGCAGACCCGCGATCCATCAACAGCGAATGATGGGAACAATATGTTTGCAGCAAAGGGGTGCTGCTCATACCCTTCTCCTAATGGAAAGCAGTTCTTTTCAATAAACTGGCCTAAAAAGGCTCTGGTTATGCAATGAGGTCTTTGAAACATTTCGTTTTTAAATACTCACATCATTTACCATCTACAAGATGAATAAAAATCCCACAACAGTTTTGTTTCTGAATTGTTATGATATTAAGATTATAGGCATATATTTTAAAAGGTCTTTTAGAAAGGAAATAATATCTGCTGTGTGGCTTTGGCTAAGCCACTTAACTCTTCTGTGTCTCGGTTTCTTCCTCCGTATATTGGGAAAATAATAGTACCTACCTCATAATAAGGTTGCTGGGAATATTAAATTCATTAATGCATGAAAAGCACTTTCATACATTAATGCCTGAAAAGCGGTTCCCTGGCACATAAATGCTTAATAAATATTAGTTGTTGTTATTATTCTATAAGGATCTTTTTGTATCAGAATTTAATCTGAGGTTAAAATAGATGATTGATAGAGGATTATGAAATAGTTTAGAATTTAAATAGAAGGTCTAGGCAAAATTGCTACAACAGCATTAAGCTATGTTCATCATCACTTAATAACTAGCTTTGTTAGAGCAAACCCTTATTTATCTGGCATCATTGAATAAAGACTTTCTTCACATGAGAAAAATTTTCAGATTGATCGACTGGTTCAGTGGTTGGTCGAGTGATATAGACAGCCATTTTTATTGGGAGCCTACTGAGGACTACACACACTATAGGTGATGCTGGGGTACCAGGGTGAAAAAGGCAGGGTTCCCACTCTCGTGGAACTCCCAATTCAAGTCTGGGTAAGTGAAGTTTGGTTTTACTGTTTGTTGTTTCCATCACATTCTGTAGAATGTAATTCAGTGCATTTTTTGGTCAATGAAACAGTTAATGTTATTGTTTCTTTTCAAAAGTATTCTGAGTATGTGTTCACATTGTAGTTTGTGGCCTCTTTTTTCACCAGCAGTGTCAGCAGTCCCTTTTCCTACCCTTATTGTGCCCTGCCCCACTTTTCCTCAAGCATCTTGCATTCAGCTTGTGTTTCATAGAAAAAGAAACACAGAGTGTCATAGAAACTGACTACCAGCTAAGAGAGATATTACAGTTCTTCCCCAGTGAACTTAGCCTCCCTTGCAGTGAAATCACTCAAGTATTATGTACTGTACCTAAGTTTCTCAGAATTTCAGTGCCTGATTTTTTTTAATCAGAAGGAAATTGTGAAAAAATCTGCCATCTTGAATTCATTTTATATGAGCGACCTCTGGAAGCCAAGTTTATGATGGCTTACACAACACATTGTAATGCTAAAGCATCCAAAATGAAGGTTCCTGAACAAACAATATAATTATATAGATTTCTCTGTTTTCAAATTTCACAAACAGCTGTGGGGAATGACTTTGGAAGGAGTGAATCAAAGATGGCAGCATGATTTTTTCAGCAGACTACTATTGTGTCTGTTGTAAGGACCCATGGAACGTGGAAGTAATGGCATAAAATAAACGTAAGAAACTCAATATCATTTTTTTCCTCATTAACGTCAAAGTGCCTCTATGATAATGAAAAATCATAATAAAATTTGCTGAACAGTACCCTGATGTATTTATTATGTGAAACAGCGAAATAAAAGAATATTGAAAGAGGCAGATTTTCTTTTCTAAAACTTGATGATGACAATCGCTTTCTTTAAGGAGACAACAACATGTCTTTGGGAAGCAGGCCGCCTAACTTTCTGGTAACTTAGAACACAAAGGGACATACACACTCTTTGTTCCATGTGCTCAGACATTAATGAAAGTCTCATACAAGGCCTGAGAGGAGGACAGAGCTCAAAGTACTAAACAGATGTGCATATCCTCATTTGAATGGTAATACTAAAATGTTGATTTGTTACTATAATTAAGGCTTTTCTTGTAAGCCCCCATAATAAAGTCATATTCTGCTAAACTGGTAACTATGAGGAAGCATAAGGTAGTCATATTCTAACAAATAGGACAATAAAATAAAGGATTTCAAAAAAAGGACTCCACTTAAACTTCAAACTGAAATCCTGAATAAGCAAAAATAATGTGAGAGCAGAAAATCCCAGTTAAAACTCAGAGGAAAGTATTCTTTCGGATTTTCTAGCTTTGCAACTTGGTCTCATCAGCAGTTTTTAAATAACTAAAGTAAAAGGCTACAAGATGAACATTGTTAGAAGACTATTTGGATCTATCAAATTCTCTCTTGTGCCTTTTTAAAAACTTGAAATCTCAGAAATAATAAAACGATTCTTCAATAGATCGCATCCACTTCCAATTGATTCAATATTAAAGTAGTACCAACTAGCATTCTACTGCCAATGATTTTCATAGTTTGAAAAAATATCTACAGAACAAATACAATTAAAATGAGGATGGTCAAGATTATTGATTTTTCTTAACACTAAGGACTTTTCTTGGCTCTGCTATTGGGATTTGGAATTATGCAATATGTAAAATTTACTTTTTAACTGTCACAGAGAAAATTATACATTGGCGGAGATGTCTTGCATTCCGGAAATCTGAGGGGGGGAAGTATTCTTGGACTCAGACCTTGAACAATCCATCAGCTTCCTGCCCACGGCAAATCTGTCCAGTCAAGTCTTAAAATAGGAGTTTTTAAATGGCCACATCAACATAACTGTTACTATAGCCACAGAAACATGTAGCTGTGATTACCGAATTTAATGAATAACAATGTAAATAATACAGTATGATCATACCACAAAAGCAGCCAGGCTCCTTGGGGGTGAATCCCAGTCAAAGCAACTATTAACGTAGTATGCAGCATTTACGAGCACCATGACACAACGCTTCATTCTGATAAAGTTTCTCAGTAGCAGCTGTAAGGAAGATGAAAATATTATTAGACTTTGCAAGACTAAAACCCATCAGATTTGCTACAAAATTCTTCAAGCTTAGTGTGATTTAAAAAGGATTCAGAAAGTTAATAAAGTTGTAAGAATATACCAAACAATTTGGCTCACAAATTAAAGAAAAAGAAGTATTGCTGGAGAAAGTGGAAAGAATGGAATTATAAGAGCAGTTTCTTAGCTAAATATATTTTCTTAAATAATATTATCATGTAGATTGGGCTACCTTTGTTCAAAAGAAAAAAAATCTCCAATAGATTAAAAACATTTTTTGCTACTTACATACTGTGAACGTTAAATATATTTTTTAACTCTTAAATCTTATTGTTGTTTTAAGATTCTTCAAGTGTGTTAATTTCAAGATATTTCAAACTGCAATGGACAACTTGGAATGTTTTTATTTAGGATTTTAGAGAAAAACCGGTTAAGTGTTGCTTTATTATAGAAAACAAATTTTTTTCACCATTTTAGTAGGAGTCTCCCTTTCTTACTATCATATTCTCATTCTCTCCTTTTCTCTCTTTCCCTCGCCCTCTCCCTCTTCCTCTCTCTTTCTTTCCCACCATAAATTTAACCTATATTTTCTCATTACTTTTTCATAATTTTGGAGTTAGGAAAAAATTTATGGTAACCAAGTTCTTTACAAAATCTTTTACTCGAAAAGATATATGAGAATTGATATAATTTAAATTTAAAATAGAAAACTAAGGCATGACTACAACTGTAAAAAGAATAGCCCATACACTAGCTGATGGCTCAAAAAATTACCTACAGCTATGTTAATAATTAGAATAACATATCTGCAGGTTAATATTTTGCTACTTCCAAATATACATCAATGCTGATCTGGTATTTTAAAGAAGTAGCTATGTAAAGTTTTACTGAGGTCCTATGGAAAAAATACATATGTATGTATAAATATAGATGTATGTACATGCATATCAGTTTTAACAAATTGTTAAAATTGAAATTCCTTTCAGACAAAGTTAAGAGTCTCCTTATTTGTTTTCCTTCTTGGCCCCTGATCACCTTCCTTTAAGAGCTACTTTTATTACTTTTATCTATAATTGTAGAAAAATGTGATCTGTATTTCTATTTAGATAGATATTGCATTTGTAACTCATGCACTGTCTTTAAACAACCAAAGATCCCACTGTTTATGGTGAATTGTTTGGATTAAAAACAAAAATATTTTTAGTCTTCTAATAGCACAGAAAATTGTTAAATATTTTAACACACACAAATGAGTTCGGTAAACTTTATAGCCATAACAAATACATTTTATTTCAGTTGTGTTAATCGGAAGTAAACATTTTTTTAAGGGGAAATTTAGTACTCTTTCTTAACTTGATATCAAACCTAATTTAAAACTACAAGTCTAACTACAAGATAGCAAGCCTAATTTAAAATTCCTTCATGATAGAAAAATCAGATTTGCTGATTTTCTATTTTCTTAGCTAAAAATGCCAATAAAAGTTCACTTCTAAAAGATCATAGTCAAAATCTAATTAACAGGAAGGTTTCTCTTAAAAGATGGAGCCCCTCTCTTGTGGATTAGAGGGAAGGGCTTTCTGCTGGGCTCGCTTTCCACACACCTGCATCATACCTGTGGGTGGTCTGGACATATATTTGAACCTCAGCCTTTGGTGTTCTCATTTACACATTCCATGGCAATCAAATCGTATTTTATGTTCAAAATGAGCTTTCTTTTGCTCACTCATGAATACATATCCATTCTATGCAGTGCCTACAATATCCCCTTTCCTTTCTGACCACCCCCATCCAACTTATTAGTTTGGTATTGTCCTTGTTTGATCTTTTAAGGAAAGAAAGGGAAGAGAGAAAAAGAAGGAAAAAAAGAAGGAGCCATTTCACATAAGTAGATGATCAAAAATTCCATAATCTTCCCCCCTCCGTACCTCCAAAGTTTATTTGAATTTACTTAGATGTTTTACAGGTATAATGAGGCCTTCCCAGAGGGATTCATCTGTCCTTACTCTTTACCTGTTTAGAGAGTCTGTGTTCCTCTTCAATGTACTTCTGTTCTTTGGGTATTAATGTTCGTAAGCTGGCTTTCACCTGTACATCAACATATGTGTCTGTTATGGATTAATATATTACAAACGTTTACGAGTTTTTCACGCAGTTCAATTTGCAATCATTGCGAAAGTTTCAAAGTCCTGGCTGCTGTGCTCATAAAATATAAATGTATACAGTTGCACATGCCTGTGCTCCCGTTCCTCACGCCGGCAGGCAGCGGCCGCAGCACAGCCGCACGGCAGCCGCCAACTGTCACAGAAAGTGTGGGTGTGCCAGGCGGTGGCAGAAGCGTATTCTCCAGGATACATCAAGGTTTAGAGAAAATGAGGAATGACAGAAACTCTCTACAAATCAGGAACAAAAGCTTTCATGAAACTGAACTCTTTAGCAGTACAAAAAAGCCAAAGTTAAGACTTACAGCATTAAAAATCACATCTATTTCAAGATAGATGACCCCCTTTGTTGGCCCTGTCAGCTGCTTGTTTTTCAAGACGTAGGCTTTCTGTTCACCATTTTGAATCTGCGGGAAAAGGACATGACAGCCGTCTGTCTCGCGGTCTCCACTGAATACACTCCCTCGGTGACCTTTGACCCCCAGCTGCTGAAACTGACAGAGAACCCAAAACAACTGTGGCAATTCTGACAAGTACCTGTTCATTACCAGGATCAAGTCTGTCAGGAAAAATTAACTATCATGGGATTCAACATGGCCGTGAATTGAGTATGTTAAAATTTTTAGTGTTCTTATTACAGACCTTGGTTGAGAAATGACAGATATAGAGCTGAGGGTTTTTTTTTTTTTCCTTGAGCAAAAGCAACACAGAGCGGTGTGTCAGGTGAATAAAACTTACAGACAGCAACGGTATAGCAACTTTGCCCAGAAAGTCAGCACTTCGATCCCGATCTTCATCATAAACTGTCACTTCAAGAACTGAATGGATATCTTTAATGTTGCTGCATAATAAATATATGTAAGGAAAAAAAGACTTCATCAGTGGGGAACAAGAACAAAAATGCTTTTGAAAATTTAGATAGCTCCAGCTGATTTGGTGTGTGTTTTTATGTATACTATTTGCGTACACATATATATAAGGTCGCTTGGTATCTGACAGAATTTCCCACAATGCACCTTAGTAGACTACAATGATGGTTCTATTATCTGGGACTTTGAACACCATAGTAATTTCAAGTTATAATTTTTTAATGAAATATAATTTGCCATCTGAATGGGCATAAAGTAAGTTATTGTAAAAAGAATAAACCATCAATAAGTGGCACGGATGTTTTTTAGACTTTTCCTTCTCATTATCACAATAATTCCTATCTTCCTATTACCTGCACATAAAAGACCACCAGGTTGGACAGCAGCAAGAGTCACAGCATATTTTGTATGATTTTTCTTTTTATAATAGGATATCTCCTTTTTGTTTACAGCTCTTACCAAAACATTGATTTATTTCTGTTAGATTTATAGTACAAATTAACCAATACAGAAAATAGAATGGAGAAAATGTAACATTGATAGCTATTGTACCTCCCGAGGATTTAGAAATTAAGTCGTGTTCCATTATGCTCCAAAGACAACATATGCTAATAAACAACTGTGCAAGCTCTTCATATTTTTGTTTCTAGAAAAATAAGCCCCAATTGTTGACAGCATTTATTCTTTGATCAAACTGTTTACCAAGAAAACATGAATTAAGAGAAAACAAAAAATGAATATATTCATTACTGAAAGACTGCAACCATGTGTGAGAAAAGGCTTTATCAGGGCACAATCAATTAATGGCTTTGATAATAATCAAACCTATTCATTCAATTATGCATTCCAGAGAAAAACACCCTCCACAACCTTAGGACTGTGAGTCTCCTGACCAGGCTTTCATCTCTTATAAAAATGTGGAATTCCTTAAAGATAAATTGGTCAGATAATTAAATCTGATTAGTTACTGGCTCTTAAGCAGAGACATTATAAGAAATTAATGAGGAATTTAGCAGTTTTAAATATACAAAAAAATAAATCTGTGTTAGAAAACTTTAAAGAAGTACTTCTGTTTGGAGAGTTTTCCTTTGTTCAGAGTTCATTTCTAAAGCCCAGTTTAAAAATAAAAACATACCAAAAAAACGAACTTAGGAGATACTATAGTGTAGCATTCGCAGCTTTATAGTACGTGATCGAAAAGATTTACAAACTCTTTAAAACAAAAGAGAAATTAACTCAAAAGGTGTTTTGGTAACTAGGACAATACTTAATGTCCTTATTGTGCTAAAATGCAACAAACCAAAACTAAAGCATCTGCCGATTTCGAGACCGGACTGTTTGCTGATTTGAGCAATGGAACAAATAGAGCTTTGTCCTCCTTGGTGTCAATGCAATTGGGGAGAATTTCAATAGAAAGTATAAAAGGAAGAAGCAGTATGGAAATTCAGTTAATGGGAGAAAAATCTTTAGTCAAATCATGTAAAATGCACAGTTTAAAAAAATATCTGTGCAAACAAAGAAAAACGGCATACCCTTTCCCCAGATTTCACTATCAGGAAGGTAACGCAGTTATGAAATTCATCATTGCTAGCAAAGGCAGGCCAGATGCATTGAGTTGTTAATCAGTGAAGAAGAAACACACACACAAAATCTCAAAAATAAATATCAGTTAGCACCATTTTTGAAATGAGCTCAAAGTAATGACTACTTACAAGGTGAAGACTTTGTTCCACTCAGGATTGAGATTTTTGTAGACAGTGTGTGTTAACAGCCTATCATTGTTCAGTTCAACCACACAAAATGGGTCACTTTTACCTATAAGAGATTTGAGGGGAAAATTTTTAGTGTAAATAGCACCCATAGCTCACAGTGTCAGATCATGGCCACATTTCTAAAGAGTTGTATAGAAAACAGTAAGCAAAGTACAATTTTAAAAATTAAAAAATAAAACATCAAAATAGAATTAGATGTAACTGGATGATGTTAACAATTGTGATTCATAGCAATTTAGAACCTGGAAAAAAGTAAAAGAGAGCAAATTATACAGCTGTTATTTCAATTTGCAATTATTTTCTTACAAAAATAATGATATAACTGCTGCCAATTCTGTGGGAAAATGTGATGCATGTATGTCCCTACCTCAGTTTGTATTTAATTCTTTAATGACCATTTGAAAGGTTCAGCCCCTTTACTTTTATGCGCGTATTTTCCAACTCATCTGACTCACCAGTAACTTGTAATAGAAATTTCTAAACAAGATTATTTTGGGAAAACTGCTATATTGCAGAATTACAACATTTTATTCTGACTTTAGATTCTCTTCTGAAATATCTATGGCACCACAAGAAGGCAAATTAGACCCTCTGGGGCAGAAAAAATTCTGCCATTTGAAACTTAACTTCAACAACCAATCTGCATGTAAAAGAGCAGTATTTTTTCTGTCCACTGAGAGTAAAGGATTTGGAAGTTATCATGTGTTTACAGCCACTCTGCTCTGCCATCGTCAAATCTCGTCCATTCGGCAATTATATTGTGTGATGTCCTCAATATTTTTGTAATGTCATGTCCTGTATTATAAGAACCCATAAAGTCAGAGGCTCTATGGGGGAAGCATTAATGATATTAGTGCAGCATGTAATTTGTTTGATACCTTATACAAATGACAATGAAATCAATATTTAGACAAAGCTGTCCAGAGGTCATATCTTTTAAACTACAATATTGATTTAGACTACATAAGAGGTTAATGTGCATATTATTAACTTTAATGATAAAGAATAATTGTTTTAAATGCATTGTGAATTGTAGTCACAGTAGTTTACACTTCTGTGAAAGCTTAAATATCATTGAAGATTTTCAATTAAATTTTAATAGGAAGGAATTCATTAGCTATCAGTGACAGATAAGCTATGTATTCTCACACAGCAGTGTATTTACTTTCCATATTGTAATTCTTAAAATGAGCTGTACAAACTTTGACCCACCTTTAATTTAATTTATTAATTTTATATTGAAAAAGAGATTTAATATGTGTGTGTTAGTTCAGTGGCCTCCTATACCCCAGGATAATTGCATAATTTAACATTATAGTAGTCTTTTCAATTTTTGGTCTTGGGAATAATTTTTAATGAAGAATAGAGAACTGAAAGTCTTTGAGGTCTGGTGAAAATTTTACCTCTGGCTTAGGATCTGTATTATTTTTTTCTCTACTTCTTCATTCCTCTTGCCCTACTTGCTACCACACTCATTTAAAGCTCACACATACCATGGAAGATAGTATTCAAAAAAGAATATTTTGTTCATTAAAACACATTGTAATAGGTTTTATTTGCCACATCAACAACTTAATTTTGTCGCATAGAATTCAGGTACAAGCATAAAAAGTAGATTCAAGTTTTAAAACCTTACTTATTCTTAAGCCTCATTTTAAGTATCTTCTTTCTACTTAGATTTGTACTGGGTACTACGGTATGAACAAAAGAATAGAGGACATAAATTACAACCTCAAATAGTTTATAAAAGGGTTGGAGAGAGAAAATATATCTACCTATAACAAGCAGAGAGAATATTAAAGCCATATTTATGTAGTCAAAAGAGTATCTACATCACTTGCATTTTAGACAGAACTTTAGATAAAATGATTAGCTCTAAACACTTACTTAAAAGACAAGTGTAAGTTTAACACTCTTCCTTGGATCTCCTTTTGATTTTTCTCATATACATGTACATTCATGTTAATTTAATAAAACAAAGACTACATATAGATAGCACTTTTTGGCATTTTTGTTCCCTCATTTTCACTTGCTTTACTTCAGTTACTATTCTATTTCCACTGATTTGGTTTTACTTGCCCTCAACTGGTCAACCGTCTGCAACAGATTCAGTCAAAATTGCACCACTTCTCTAACAGCAAAACATAAGAACAAATTCCAGAAACCAATATCTTTGGGGAAAAAAATTTACTTTCAACTTCTATAAGCAGAGGATGAAAGTCTTTACTTGATTCTTTCCCCGCAGGAATTATATTCAATTGTGTAAGAGGTTTCCAATACTCTTAACCAACCCCATGGAAAGTCTCCCAGATCGTCAACTTCTTTGTTACTATATCTTTATTTGCTGATAAAAGAAGATCTGGAATCAGTGATCAGCTAAAAGATCCTAAAGAAACAAAATTTGTTCTTAATGTTTAACATTTTTCATATCTTCTTAAGAAACTAATGCATTTATCAAACTCTAGGCCCATGAGGCTGTGGCTATCCGTATTTTCTTACCATTTAGTTGATTATTTCCCAAGACCATTCCTAGGGAAAACCAATATCAGCCATCTGTCACGTTACTTACTCTCTCAGTCACTGTTTTCTACTGGAATAAAGGTATTAAAGCTCTAGAGACCAAAAACAGTTTGAGCACCTTCTGAAACCACTTTACAGTCATTTTGCTATTCTAAATTCCAGTGGCATGCCATCATTGGCAAAAATACTCTCCTATCTGCACCTATCTTATATATATATACACACACACATATATATATATATATATATATTTTTTTTTTTTTGGTGAGGAAGATTAGCCCTGAGCTAACATCTGATGCCAATCCTGCTCTTTTTGCTGAGGAAGATTGACCCTGGGCTAACATCCGTGCCCATCTTCCTCTGCTTTATATGTGGGACGCCTGCCACAGCATGGCTTGATAAGCAATGAGTAGGTCCACGCCCGGGATCTGAACCCCATGAACCTTGGGCCACTGAAGCAGAACATGTGAACTTAACCACTACACCACGGGGCTGGCCCCTGCACCTATCTTATATTTTGGAATGGGTAAGCAATATAATTTGTAAGAGACCATCTTAGACACTATGCAGTATGTAATGGTGCTTACATTAAAAAAAAAAGGAGTCTTTTGCCTAAGATTAGACAAAACTACTATTTAACGTGGCTTTAATTTATATTGATTTTTCCCAATCTGAAATCTATTATTCTTAATGTGCTTATAGTCAGGTTAAAGACTACACTGTGGTCAGTGACATAAACCAATCCGTGTAAATTCTGTCAGTTTACACTTCTCTGAAATCTTATTCTCAAGTTTAACACCTTTGATGTCTTCCCAGAGCCTACAGGTTCAACTCTACACAGTACAGCACGGAGTATAGTCTTTCAGTCTCATCTCCAATCTCAAGACTCTTTAAGCCTCTTACTTGAGCTACACCACACCTTTGACTCCTCAAATATTCCATGTACTTCCAGAGCTCTGGGCAAGGCACTGAAGTTCAAAGTGAGAGGACAGTGGTCTGGGGGAAAAGAGCCTAAACTTTGGAGGCTGAACAAGCTGGGACTGAGTACTCACGCCATGATCCTGGGCCTGTTCCTTTATGCATAAAATAGTGACAGTAATGGCCCCTTGCAGAGGTACTAGTTAGAATATAATTGGCTGAATATCTGGCACACTAGCAGGACATCAGTAAATAACAGTTTTAAGTAACATCATTTCAAACAGAAATATCTGAAACATTGTAATACGCTTCAAAGTGCAAACATATCCGGAAACAACTCACATCTTGAGCTAAATCTTCTGGTCAAAAGAGTAAACATTTGTAAAATATTTTACAAAAAATTTAGGAAATAAAGGGCAATTACAATACTTATTATCATAATAATTGTAAACATTTACTGAGTTTTATTACAAGCCCAACATAATGTTTACACTCATTTGCTCAAAAAATTTTATGACTACTCAATGAGAAAGGTGTTTTTACTATCCCCATTTTACAGATGAGGAAACTGAGGCTGGGAGATTATGTAACTCACCAGGGCACATAGGTTGTAAGTAGTGAAGCTATTTATTCAAATCCAGGGCTATCTGACCTTCAGAACCCTTGCTCTACCCCTGTGGTCCATGCTCCCTTTAATTTTGTTGTTAGTGCTGTTCAGTCGATTCTCACTCCTAGAGATCCTCAGTTTTCAAGGCCAATTTTTTCTGAAGTGGGTGGCCAGAGTCCTTCTTCCTAGTTTGTTTTAGCCTGGAATCTCTGCTGAAAACTGTCCACCATGGGTGACTCTGCTGATATTTGAAATACCAGTGGCATAGCTTTCAGCATCACAGCAACACACAGCCACCACAGTATGACAACTGACAGATGGGTGGTGTGGTCCCTGACCAGGAAATGAACCCGGGCCATGAAGGTGAGAGTACTGAATCTTAACCACTAGACCACCAGGGCTGGCTCCTCCCTTTAATTAAATAATACTGTATTTAAACGAAACCGATAGGCAAGACCTTCGCCAATAACTGTTCCATATCTTAGTAGTTAGTAGGCCACACACGGGAAGAGCTGGGTAATGTTTTGTCTATAGATTCATTCATTCAACAAATATTTATTGGTTACCACGTACCAGGCAGTGTTCTACACGTTGAGGAGACAGAAGTACATAAAACAAAACAAAGATCCCTGACCTCGTGGAGTTTACGTTGAGGAAGAAGACAAACAATGAATAAGATCGTTTTATAGTATTTTAGAAGGCGATAAACACTATGGAGAAAAATAAAAATGGGAAGGGCGATAAGGAGTGCTTGTATGTATGTGCCATTTTTAAAAGGGCTGCCAAGGAAAGTCTCATTGAGAAAGTGACATATGAGCAAAGGAATGAAGGAGGCAGAGGAGTGAGCTGTGGGCCACCTGGAGGAAGAGATGATGGAAAGGTCAGAGAAGTGACCTGATGTTTCTAGGAATATCCAGGAAGCCAGTGTGACTCCAGCAATGGATTATGCGGAGGAGAGTCTTAGATAACGTACTCAGAGAGGTACAGCAGGGTGGCAGGCCTCTGTAGGATTTGGCTTTCACTCTGAGTGTGAGGGGAAGCTTCTGGAGGGACTTGAGTTGAGAAATGACTCATGATCTGCTGACTGCTCTTTGGAGAACAGGTGGAAACAGGGCAATGGAGGAGGTAGGGGGAAGAGTTAGGATCCTGTTGCAATAATCTAGGTGATGGAAAGTGGTTGGATTCTGGATATATCTTGAAGGTAGAACCAACAAGATTTGACTTAACAATCTATTATGGCTGATATTATTATTTGGAGATGAGAAACAACTCACTGAGCTTAGCCAAGCCAGTCTTTTTCCAAGGAAAGAAGCATTCAATAAAGTACACAGCCTAGATATCCAGAATCCGACAAAGGAAAATTTAGGTAAGGAGAGAGCAGGCAATTTTATATTTAACTTCTATGCATCTTTTCCTTTTAAAAAATTATCATTTTACAGTTAACAGTAATGGAAGCCAACATCAGGTCTTCACATACTATGTTATTTTTGACTAATTTAGAAAGTATCCTTCTGCTACTGCGTGATTCAAGGGCAATTAAAAATTAACAGCAATTTCAACCAAAATAATAGTAAACACACAATATCAAATTCTATAAACTTACTACTAAAAAGCATACACTATAGTTTTATTTTAAAGTGGTTACATACAGTTAATGTGCTTATCTGGTTTGCTAAATGATGTTTTAAATGACTGGCTTTTCAGTTCCTAAATTTTGCAGCCTTGATTATGTGCCACTTAAATGAAAACAGTCATAGAAATACCAGTGATGGACCTAACCATTAATTATCTTCTTAATTATTCCTTCCTTTCATCCTTTTATTATTTCAGTTAGACCCTGTGATAAGCTGCTTTGCTTGCTGAGAGTATCTGAGGAGTGGGGTTGACTACAGGATGGAGTGTTGATGTCAAAAAAGTGCACTATATTCTTCAAAGCTCTAGATAGGGATGCAAAGCCGTCACCTGTAATGATTTTATTCATTACCGTATGGCTAGAAGAGCAAGGAATGAAGGCAGCGTATAAAATTGAAGTGTATTTTGTTTCTGATAATTTTTGGTTATTTAAAGAGTCTAAATGTATGGGAACACAGATTATATAATCTCTTGTCTTCCGCTCACTCATTCTTGTCATGAGATTAAAGCATAAGATTATACCTGTGGGTACCAACTGGCTCTTCCTTAACTTCCACCATTTTGGCTAAAAAGTGCCTAACCTCTCCTTTGCAGTGCAAGAAACCAGAGATTTTGGTTTGGATGCAAGATAGAAATTGCAGCAGTGCTGGATGAAGACAGAGGAGGTGGCGTTGATTGCGTTAACCGCCACGACAGCTAGAAGAAAGTCTTAGCCTTGCTTGAGAACACGGCAATTTTCTATGTTAACAATTTTCTAGAGAGAAATAGGAATACCTTTTGAAGCATTCATTACTAATTGAGCATCTGTTCTTCTCACTCCAGAATTATAAGTACGATTAAGACATAGTCCAGCTCCCAAGGCACGCACAATCTAGTGGGCATGATAGACACATAAATACACAATTATAATACAGGATTGTAAGCACTATAACAAAGGTAAGTGAAGAGTGCAGTGGGAGCAATGAGAAGGAGGCATATCATTCTCCAACTCTAGAACAGGAAGGAGAATAGGAAGCAAAGACTTTTCCCCAATGAAGATGACCCTGGTGATCTATGGTGATTACACCACTCTATCACCAGCAGTTTTAGAAATGAAGGACAATTATACAAAAAGAAGACTTCAACAATTTATGATAAGGAATATTTAGCTTAAATCTATTTGTTTACCTCTTTAATAGAGTCCCTATAACACAAAAACCTCCATATACATTACATAACTACTATAAAACAGATACTTAAAAATATTATGTTAGGATTGATGTATTTATCCATAATCTAGTTAAATACTAAGGGCTATTTTTTTTCCTATGGATTTTTTTTTCTATTATTATTATTTTTTTTTATTGCAGTAACATTGGTTTATAACATTGCAAAAATTTCAGGTGTACATCATTGTACTTCTATTTCTGCATGGACTACATCATGTTCACCACCAAAATACTAATTACAACCCATCACCACACACATGTACCGAATTATCCCTTTCACCCTCCCCCCTCCCCCCTTCCCCTCTGGTAACCACCAATCCAATCTCTGTCCCTATGTGTTTGTTTATTGTTGTTATTATCTACTACTTAATGAAGGAAATCATACGGTATTCGGCCTTCTCCCTCTGACTTATTTCACTTTGCATTATACCCTCAATGTCCATCCATGTTGTCACAAATGGCTGGATTTCGTCGTTTCTTATGGCTGAGTAGTATTCCATTGTGTATATATACCACAGCTTCTTTATCCATTCGTCCCTTGATGGGCACTTAGGTTGCTTCCAAGTCTTGGCTATTGTGAATAAGGCTGCAATGAACACAGGGGTGCATGTACCTTTGCAAATTGGTGTTTTCAAGTTCTTTGGATAAATACCCAACAGTGGAATAGCTGGATCATATGGTAGTTCTATCGTTGATTTTTTGAGGAATCTCCATACTGTTTTCCATAGTGGCTGCACCAGTTTGCACTCCCACCAGCAGTGTATGAGAGTTCCCTTCTCTCCACATCCTCTCCAACACATGTTGTTTCCTGTCTTGTTAATTATAGCCATTCTGACAGGCGTGAGGTGATATCTCATTGTAGTTTTGATTTGCATTTCCCTGATAGTTAGTGATTTTGAACATCTTTTCATGTGTCTGTTGGCCATCTGTATATCTTCTTTGGAGAAATGTCTGTTCAGGTCTTTTGCCCATTTTTTAATTGGGTTGGTAGTTTTTTTGTTGTTGAGATGCATGAGTTCTTTATATATTTTGGAGATTAAGCCCTTATCAGATGTATGGTTTGCAAATATCTTGGATTTTTATAGGAAAAAATCTCCTAAGGGAATTAAAATTAGAAAGAGACTCTTTTACCTTAACTCATAAAACTAAATCTATAACAGGTTTTAAAGCATATACTCTATTACCTCAATTCTTCTTATGGTAAAAAGCCATTCCTACAACAATAAAAGCAAACGTCAGAATTGTCTCCAGTGGGCATCTTTTCTGGCAATCTTCAAAACGGCACTGAGGATTAAATGGGGTGCACTGACTGGCTAATTCTCTCTCACTCTCAGCCCTTGCTCATTGAGGTCACAACACTGACATATGTATAAAGAACTGTGGGGAAGTCTGCAACACCCCTGCTTGCTGGCTACCTGTTTTGTGGGCCAGGGGATGACTTCAGTCTGTGTAAACTACTGGTTTGAGCATTAAAGTCACTTAAAAGATACTGAATGATATTCTTGCGCCCAGAATAGAAAGTTAATCCTGATCCATCACTGGTGGGCTTTGTCCAGGGTCATTTTCCTGCTGACAAGTAGCACAGTTTGCTGGATGTGATGTGTTATAAAAATGTGTGTGTGTCGGGGTGGACCCAGTGACCACTTCTTTGTTGCTATGTCTCTGAAAACACAGAAGGCTTTCAATAGCATGGAAAGCAATTCATACCGATGGGGGCCTTTTATTATAGGCCTACCTTGCACAAATTAAGCTCTTTGGTTTAATTTCCTCAGTTGCCACAGTTTGAAATGGCTATCCTTTATCTTTTTTTTAAAATTATAATCAAGGTTGTCATCTGTCCTTTCTACAAACTGGAATTCTAATCATAACATATAACAAGGTTACAGTTGAAGGAATTCCATAGGGTCCACCAGAACACAAAGCAATGTATGTTGGAGACATCTTCCAATCCTCCCCTTATTACTGGAGATGGGGTTTTGACCTTAGCCTTTTTCATCAACTGACCTAAACATATTTTACACATCTGATTGGTAGAATTAGATTAACTGACACTCTTCACTAGGTTCCCACTGGGTCGGATTCTGGGACTGAGTAATAATAATAGGGCTTCTCTTTTCTCATTAAATCATGAAGCAGGTTTCATTGTGGCTGGAAAATTGACCCCCTAGAGTTGTGGCTCTCAGTCCATGAGATCTAATAAATCTTCTTTCATATTGAAGATTTTGTAATACCCTCCTTACTGTTCTGAAATAAAGCAAAACTAACCCATACACGGTCTTGAAATTTAATATAATGCCTTAATGGCATTATAAAGGATGACTAAATAGAAAGATGTTTGTAATAAAACTATATGTTGATTTAGTCAAGAAATATTTATTGAGTGCCTACTATGTGCCAGGCCATATGAACAAAAAAAGGAAATGTCCCTGCTCTCTTAGAGTTTACTTGCAGTGGGGAGGGAGGAGAAAGAGAACAAATATTGAAAATAATTAATAAGTAGATAACATTGTCTAGTAGAGAATGACACACGTTAATGGAAAACAGAGAAAAACAGAGCAGGATAAAGGGTTTGAAGAGTGTGGGGGAGGGGCACAGTTTATCAATTTAATTTGGATGGTGGGGGTAGGCCTCAAGAAAGTGAGGTCTGAGCAAAGAACTGAAGGAAGTGAAAGAGTAGTCAAGTGAATATCTGGAGAAAAGTATTCCAGGCAGAGGGAAGAGCTAGAGCAAAAGCCTGGTGTGCTCAGGGCACCTGAGCGGGGCACGGTGAGCGATGGGAAGACAAGTAAATATGTCAGAGGAGCAGTGGGGAACCACATCATGCAGTGGAGGCAATCCTAAGATCTTTGGTGTTTACTGTGTAAAATGGCAGCATTTGTAAGGCTTGAGTAAATAATATGTATTTCAAGATGCTACCTAGGCTTAGATAATCATGAAATAGATTTTAAACCTATATCAATGTCTGTATTTGGTCATGTAGGACATGGGACAATTTTCACTATTTTAGATTTTTTAATGCTTTGTAAGACAATCAGCATCCCCAACCTCCAGCCACCAAATACCCATAGTGCTCCCCAACCATTGTGGCAACTAAATTCCCCCACGAATCTCTAAAACACTCCAGGGTGTAATACTACCTTCCCCCACACCACCCTACAGCAACAGTTCTTAAACATTTTGGTCTTAGGAACTCTTAGAAACTTGAGGATCTACTGCTTTGTTTATGTGGGTTATAGCAACCAAAATTTATCGTCTTAGAAATTAAAAATAAGAACATGTAAAACTATTTTTTTCATTCAAAAATAACAAAAATAAATCCATGACACATTAACATCAGAATGATCAAATATTATGTAGCTTTGAAAAAGTCCATTGTATACTCATGAGAGAATGACAATGAAAAAGGTAAATAACATCTTAGTATTATTATGAAAATAGTTTTGACTTCACAGATTCCTGAAAGGGTCTTGGGGATCCCCAGAGGTTCCTGGACCACACTTTGAGAACCATGACTAAGAGCAATGGAAAGAAAGTTCAATGTATACATGAGTTTATTTCCCTTGGGATCTAGAACTAGCTGTAAAAGAATATTTATAGTATTGTGTGTAAATAGATGCATTCTTGAGTCCAGAATTGAACCATCTTGGTATGTGCTGGGAGGTTCAAAATTTATGACATACCAACAGGAAATAAAACAAGACAGATAAGAAACTGGAAAAGAAAGAAAATGGAGACTATGAGATCTATAAAATGAGGAGAGGCTATGAAGAAATTATGACTAAGCTTTTAAGAGTTTAGATAAATTATGGTAAAAACATTTAAAGACTTTATTTTCAATTAATATTTAATACAGAAATTATATGCAAGTACTTGTTACAAGATTAGAAACACAAAGTTGTTTGGTCTAACATGAGTACGTATAAAAATATATTATAAACTCCTTTGTTTTTGCAAGCCTTCATAGATACTTTAGGACCTACAGTGAACATATATTCAATTAGACTTTCCACAGAAAAGTATGAGGTTTCAGATGATCTTCCCTATAAGTAAATTAATTAGCTGGAGAGATCTTTTGCAGTGAAATAAAATTCTTTAGACTTAAAAAAATTAAGTACTATGTTAGGTGATTAATCCTTTTTATACTTTTAGGGTATAAAACTGAAAATTGTCATCTGTCCAGCCTTTGTCTTTAGAATAACATCTTTGTCTTTTTATTTCTCTTCTACAAAATATCTACTCATTCAGGGGTCTCTTATTCATTTTGGCACTTACTGCAGGATCTAGGATTCTGAGGGCTGGGAAAGAAGCCTTAGAGGCCAAGTTCAAAGCTCATGTAGGGCTTGAATCCCCTCTGCAACCAGGTGGTCATACGAGCTCTGCTCCAACAGTTCCAGTGAAGGCAAAATCACCACCTGCACAGGAATATTCTGATCTATTTTTGGCAATTATAACTTTTGGGAAATACTTCTTTAACATTGCATACAAAATTATATCTCTGTAGCTTTTATCTATGTTATGATTTGTCCTCTGTAGTCATTTTTAAGTTTAAATGAAGTAATGGGTGTAAAGTGGGGGCACAGCGTCTGTCACTTAGACAGTATCCGATGAATGTCCGTTACCTGCTCTCCTGCACTGGACAGTGTGGATGGCTTTGTTGAGCATCTGTTCTAACTATCTTCTAGTGTCTCTTCATGATCTAGAGAGGCCATAAAGGCCAAAGTGACATTTCTGGACTCCCTTGCAGCTAGAGTCGCAGGAGTGATTTAGGTTGCACCAGTCGGATGTACTTGCCTAAGATTTGACATTAGAACTCAGTTAACTGAGAGTGTGTGAAGTCCATTTTGCTGCTGTAGATTCCAAGCAGGAGCAGTGGAAGCGGTTGTCACAGTGTCTTCCCAACGAGCTCACGTGGACACGTTACTTAACCTCTCCACATCTCAGTTTTCTAATTTGTAAAGTGGGAGTAACAACAGTACCTAATTAGGTTGTTGTGAGATTAATTGTGCTAATCCTTGTACCAAGCTCAGGGTAGTGTCTGACATGTGATAAGGGCTCAATAAATGTTAATTGCCACTATTATTGTTAATATCATTTTCCTTGAGCTATTTTCAATGGACTTGATTTTAAAACACCAGATATCCCAGTAGAGAATATATTCTGGTTAGTTTGTCAATGTTCTTCTTTAAAGAGTAGCTTCCAAAACTGAATTTATACCCTACGTGTCTGACAAGTCCAGAATACAGTATCATTCTCAACATTTTCCTTTTATTCAATGTAACAAAATTGATGTATGTATAATTCACTCTCATAGAGCTTAAACTCAATTCAAACCTTAAAATCTTTTCTATATTTTCCACTGTTAAAGCAAGATATCACTGTTTTGTACCCAGGCAAGACTTTTGATTTATACTTTTTCATGTTCATTTTGTTAAACTAAACCTATTATCTCAGTCTGTTGATTATATATATATAAATTATTACTTATATATTATATTTAATATTTATATTATAAAATTATATATTTATAAAGATATATAGATTGTATACATATTTTGGTCTCAAAAAAAATGAATTAACTATTCTTGCCAGCAAGTTTGATAAGGAAACAGTCAATTATCTCCTCAAAGTTGTTAGTAAATAGGTTGAACAGGTTAGACCAAGGACTGAGCCCTGTATTCCTCTACTTGGCATCCCCATTGACATCAGTCCTTTAGTATAATCACCTTTGGGCTTGACCCTTTAGTCAACTGAGTCTAACTATACTATCATACAACCCAAATATCCATGTAGTAATATTTTTCTTAAAAAGCCTAGTTAAATCCAGATCCTCTCTGAAGCATTTTCCTAATCCATTGTTTTAGAAAATGCACTGCTTATTTACACAACTATATCATAATGTAACAAAATATAAATAATAGTTTAATGTTAAACAATGATTCTAGTATCTGAAAGCATTTCTTCAGGCACTGGGTGAAATCCTGGAGCTAGCCCTCCAAGCCAAATCAGCAATTCTCTATTTCTTTACTCAAAGGATCATTCTGTAATCTTAGTTCCACAGCACTCAATTAATTATTTTATAGTATTTCTCTTCCCCTCATTTCCCATTGATAGTGGGACCACCACTTTCTCAGCCCATAGTCCTTCACCTCTAGAGCATATCGAACCCAATTATTAATCTCTTTTGTCATCCCACCTATTCTTCCAGAGCAGTGTCTTCTAACCATGTGACTTGCATACGAATCACACATAATTTCTGTAATTCCCTGTAAAACACTAGTTCGGACTCAGGCCTCACCAGCCCTTCTATTAAATTATTATTTTAATTCCTCTTTTCACAAATATTTGATATGAACTATTTGGTTTTAGAAGAATGTTATTGCATTTCTATAATTAGAATATGATTTAGTTTTTTAAAAAATGCAATTACTAAAAGGAAATAACCCCTATTTCTATGTGAGCTATGGTGACATAAAAGAATGAAGAGCAATGATTTGCTTTCTTTCCTAGTGATGCCTTTGTTTGTTTAGTTTCATTCTTAAGGAAGAGATTTATATAACATTAAGACATTTAACATCTACCCGTATAATATTGTTTTCTAAACTAGGCAT
The DNA here is from genome assembly GCF_057802395.1 of Ceratotherium simum simum. Lineage (NCBI taxonomy): Eukaryota > Metazoa > Chordata > Mammalia > Perissodactyla > Rhinocerotidae > Ceratotherium > Ceratotherium simum. Next base: position 74,083,108 of record NC_141903.1, on the reverse strand, counting down.
ATTATAATAATAAGAATGTCAGTTGTTGGATATTTTTAATGCATTATAAATTGGATGAAATTTCTTCTCAAAGTATGCTATCTGCTTAATAGTCTTCTACAAGCTTAATTATTAAAAAGCAAATAGGGCCAACATTAGGTTATATAATAGAAATAAAGCATACTTTACTTGGGAAATTTTCAATACATTTTGTGTAAGACTTTGGTTTTATGTTTCAAGAATTTTAAGATAATAAGAATATAAGATTATAATTTTAAGACTTCAAGATAGTGAAAGTTTAAAAATTAAGAATGACATCCACACATAACCCCCTTTTATTTGGTAAATTATTTTACCCTTGATAATTCACAAATATGAAGAAGTTCCGCTATATTTTACGTATAATACTTTCAATGGAACTTGAAAGAGTTTAAAGGGTATATATTTTCTCTTCCTCCAATGTAGGTTTTAAATAATGATCATAAAATCTAAGGCTGCATTTATCAGATACCATCAGTGTTATTAAATATGATGACGGCAATTAATGGCAATTGCTATTAAAAATTCAAACTGCTACAATTCTATAAAAGAAGCAATGTAGCTACTTCTTCCAGTAGAGCTATTGTGTTCTGAGGGCCACTCAAGCAACAATTGCATATATCTTATGCAATTTGCTTGAGTAACCCACAAAAAGTTAATTTTTTAAAAGGATAATATCTTGTCTCTATTATGTATATGTGCTTGGCATTTCTCCAACTGTATATAAAACTTTCGAAGAACAGACTCGCCTTTTTCTGTATAGCTCCCTTTTCACTTTCTTTCTCTGAACAGACCCATAATGTTCAGGGAAAATACCAAGAATAATAAATCCAAATCTCTGTATAAAATATACCTCATGACATACTCAAGCTGGAAATCACAGGAACCAATAAAAATGCAGGCAGCCGACTGATAATGAGGTCAGAAATACAAATAAATTTACTTTTAATGAAGACTGGAGGCACAGTAATCAAAGTGTTAAAATTCATTTCATGCATATCTCATTTGCTTCTTAGCTGATATTTACCACGCAATTCTGTGAGAAAGTAGAGGCCTAAGATGCTCCAGATAAATGGCTCAATTAATTGTACAGAGGTAGACCTCTTTGAGCTGAGCCAGAGCTGTGAGCTCTTTATTAAAAGCACTATTCTGTAGCCCATAACCTTGTTCCTTGACTCCTCTCTGGTTTCCAATTTAAACAAGTCCCCATGCGGCCTGCTCTAAAGGGCTTTGTCTCCCTGTCATTGTTAAGAGAGCTGAGGCATCCTGGAAGTGTGAAATCAGACCTCATGAGTTGAACGGTTCCCCAGGGAACGCCGGACTGCGCAGAAGGTCAAAGTCATGGGCCGGACCATCTAAAAGTGTCTGATCGCCGGTCTGTGACACAGCAAGTTGCCTTGGGGGGGGGCTAGACTGAAGAGGACTGAAATTGAACACATCTTAATTAAAGCCCACAGACAGCAAAACAAAATGTTTTCTAGGCAGCCTGTCAAATGGGGCTTAAATTTAGCTCTGCTAATGAATCCGAGCTGCTAACTGTTATTTCTTAAGATAATAAGACTCTCACGAAGCTGATAAAAAAACTGTAGCATGTCTTTTTCTGCTGTTTTGTTACTTAAATATTTTCCAACAATGAAGACAGTTTTCCTAAAGAAAAACATGGGAAAAGTCTATGCAAATAAAGGGGTAGTAAACATCTCTCTTAATAACTAGTAGGTTTCCAGGCTATGGGGCTGGTGAGTTGCACATCCTTATGTGTAGCCTTGTTTTGGAAAAAGATATGCTCATTTAATGGGACTATTTCAGGGACAGATTATGTTAACTGTAAAATTCTCTCCTTCTCTTCCTTTTTCTCTTTCTCTCCCTCTATTGTTTCCTAAAAGAGATGATGCATTAATTTGAGAGATCAATTCACCTGGGGTAGGGTTTTATATGCGTGTACCTTTTAATTCAGTGAAAAGATAGGGCATCTTTTGAAAGGTTTCACAGTTCTCCCATATCACTGTTTCTGAAACTGAGTGGCTAGAATCTCTGGGGAGGCTGCGACCTCTTCCTAGGGAGCTCAGAAAAAACAACCCAGGGGAAAATGAAGGGGAGGGGCCGAGGAGAAGAACCCTTTTCTCTTTCTTCTCTTAGAACTTGAAAGAACCAATAGGCCAGGTCTAAATACTCTGCAAAGAAAGCCTCACTTAACACAGAAGACATTAAATGTTCTGTTGAAAGCAGAAATTAGGTCTCATCCAAGGAAAAGAACAATTAGAAGCTAGGAAAGACAAATTTCCCACATGAACTGTTTCTCACCACCAAAAATAATATTTTTTTCCCTCCCATTGGTCTTGCTCTGTTCACAATCTGTCCAGTTTTAAGGAACACTGATTTAGCGGTAGAGAGAATCTTCCCCAGTGAACACAGGGCCAGACGTCTCTAGGTTTTGCTTTGATGGTGCAGAGAAGCATTAACCTTTTCACTGGTTAGCTGAAAGGTAAGTAAGTTGTACTGTGCAGTATTTTTCAGCTAATCAAACTTTTTCCCTCACGAAGAATTTAGCTGACCAACTTTGAAAACCAGAGGAACACTTTCTCAGGCTGTGAAAGGCTGCCCACAATTTGACTGAAATTTCAATCCACTCTTGTGCCTTGCTCAATGCATGTGTATGTGTGGGAGTTGTAAATTGAGGCCTTAACCACCAGAGTTAATCTCTTTTTAAAATCTGTATTAACCTTAATGATTTGAAGTGCACTGTCCAACACTGGACTATTGAGACTGAAGAAAAAACTACCCTCGACTATCAACAGTTTATTAGAGGCTTAACTGAAGTGACCTACTGTAGTAGCGTTCAGCTGAACACGGCTATAGGCTTTTTGTGGAAAGGGAAAGAATTGAGGGTTTCATTAAAAAGTAATTTGTGCTTTATACTCACTCATTCAAAGAGAGTCTCAATTGCTCTTTATTCACACAGAGTTAATACAGTATCACAATGTTTCTCAATGAATGTGTTGTAACAAAAGAAAAATTTTACATTTTGAAAGGAAAAAATTCTTTGTAACTGCAGTAAGATTGATGGCTACTTAAAAGATTATAGAATCTCTTTTTCCTGTGCTCATGTTAAATGATGGAATATTGTAATTTAAAATTTTTTGCTTAAACTATGGAAGTTTAACTTGATGTTTTGATCACTAAAAATCTTTTAAAATTAGAACAAAGTTGGTCAAATATAAGTTTGTCTTGTCAGACTTGTCTAGGAAAAAAAAGTGTTCTGAGGCCAACCAAGCATCTTATTGTAATAGCCTCATTTATACCAGGTCGGAAAATATTCTTTGCTTAGCACAGAGAGTTATCAGTGATTTAAAATGTCCCCTCTCCATCCATAACACTCCGAAAAGGATGCTAATTTGAGGATTTGAAGACAGTACTATTTACTCAATTCCTTTTTTTTCAAACTGTTGCCTAATATCTTGTAGGGCTTGACTATGATTATCCACTGAGATCTATAACATTTTTTAAAGTTCTTTGAAGAAGTAGGAGGTAAAGAATACAAAGAGCTTATTTGTGCCCCAAATTTAATGATAAAGACCAGGAAGGATTAGTACACATATAAATATTTATCCTTTTTAGAAGTAAAGATTATTTTAAAAATTGGTAGTATATTCAGACATTTCCGACTTAAATATACGGTCCTCAGTTTCTGCCACCATCACAAATGTCATAAAGACCACAAAAGGTCCAAGAGCGAGCAAGGTCAAAGACTGAATTATCCCCTTGCTCCTGAATAGTTCAACATCTCTCTTGTTCAATTCAGAGCACATTAGATTATAAGGTCAGTGTGGAATGAGGAATCATTAGATTTATATCCCTAAAACTGGAGGGAAAAAAATGGAGAATCTGTTATTTAGTATTCCCCAAATTAAAGTTCATTTTATCAAATCAAAATTATGTTTCATTGAATACCTAGGGATAAGGCTATTGTTATTCACATTAATTTACACAGAACCATTACCAAAGAAATATATCTCTTTTTTCCAGTTTTAAAAGAACATATACTTTAACTTCCATAGTGGCATATAGGCCAACTGGGTTCACGTAGTTTGCATATTCATGAAGTTTTAAAAGCAACAACAGCTTCTCTCCAAGAGAGACAAACTTATATAATTGCACTCAATTTGTGTAATGGGCAGGTATCTAGGCTTTTGAAGTAAATGGGACTTGAATTTTTCTATAAGAAATTATTGTGCCCACTATAAATGTCCAGTGATAGTTCTTAGTACTTAGGTGCCCTCTGAGATACTGATTATTTTGGGCTTTTCTCCCTATCTTGAGATGTTTTCAGCCCAATACTGGGTGCTCCACACCCCTACAGAAAATCCCAAAGAAGAGTGAAGGTGAATGATGGTGAATTTCACTGCTGTGATTTCCTGAATCTACCTGCTGCGGGGAATCAGAGGCTAGGTATAACCTCTGCAGTGTAAAAGGAATACTGCGTTCCTATGCCAGTCTTTAATGTCCAAAGTGAACAAAAAAAGAGCAGTTAGTCAATCATTCACATTGACTGTTGGTTCTAATGATAAATGCAGCTTAATAAAAAAAAAAGAAATTACTGTGTCCAGATTAATTTGATAATAACCATACCAGAAATAAAAAAGGAAATAAATAAACTTAACATTCACTAATTGCTTAATACAAGGAGCCAAGTCAGCATATATGCAAAAAGATTACAAACTACCCTCTCTCCCACTGTGATCAGGTATGTGTTCAGGTATGCCTATTTTGAAAGAACATTCGACAGTTGTTATTACCTTCTTGGTTACAAATGAGTTGGTAATTACCTCTTTTAAAAAACCATAAGCTCTCAACATTTTAATTTTTATCACACAATAAATAGTCACTTGATACCATGCAAACACTAAAATTCTAAAAATATTGCCATTTTGGAGCAGACATCTGCTATTTTAGTTTTAAGGCATGCGATCTTTTAATTTAGTTTTGATTCTGTTTAATGAATTAAAGAAGGGGACCAGCGGTCATGTAACTGATTTGCAAGCCCTTAAATGGTAGGAAAAGTACATTTCTCCCTTTCAAATAAGTCAGCTACCTTTTTAAGGTCAACTTGCTAAACACTCACAATGGTAAGCATATTTCCCCAAATAATAAGTAGATACTTTCAGGAACAGTGAAATTTGCACAAAAATTAGTCAAGTCTGTCCTACTTATTATCCATCTTGAGATGGACAATTTAAGGAATGGTATAAACATTTCCCAGATCCTTATGAAATTAAACAATAAATGAATCATCACATAATTGCAAATTCAAAACAATGATTTAATTCTGGAAATTGATGAAATAATTACCATCAGCCAATTAAGCAATATGTCATAGAAACAGCAATATTCAAATCAGGAAGCTTTAAGAGACAAGACTAATTTTGGCGTTTTTATAAGCCTATTTCTTGGTTTAAAAAACTTAGAACAATCTAGATGCTTAGTTTAGATCCAGAATTATCTCTGGGATGTGCTAAAGAATTTGGACAACTAAGGAATTGGATCAGCATCCCAAATACCAAGAGTTCATGCCAACTAATTGAGGATTATGCATCTAAACTTTTCAGTGAACTAGGCAACAGATTTCACGCATGTTTGAATTACAAGTGTTGATACTATGAAATCATCTGAGGGAAACTGATACTGTCTGAGAGAAGATACAGCATTACTCCAAAATGCGAAAATGATGAAATCTGGAAGAAATATTCCATGTTTGCTGAACCTTGGAGAAGGCAACAATTCAAAGTTATTTTGCTTTTTATTGTTTATTTTTAATATATTACCCTTCTTTTAAAAAGCAGAGACTAAAAAAAATGAGGTGGTTAGTAGATCTTTGTAAGATCAAACCTGAAACTTTATATTTACATTATTTACTTTGATGATCCAGTCAGACAAAATGCAGAGTTCGATCATTAGATGGTCTAGAACTTGCAAGATGCTTGATATATATATGCAACAGGAGAACTGCATCATTTCTTACCTGTGACATCAGCGACCATTAACCCTTCTGCTCTGATTACTTTCACCTGGAGAAATCCCACATCTTTCAGGTTGTGGAATATCCGCAATGGGCTCTGAAAGACACCAACATCAGTATTACGCGAGAAAGGTCCTAAAGGGTCTCAAAGATGTGCTGAGAAAATACTAAGTTTCGTGGTTGACCTCAGGATGCTGCTTAAGTGATTCAAAGGGATAGCTGTGGTTCTTCAATACAAATTACCCTTCCACCATTATGAATGCACTCACACACACACGCACACACACACACACATTTATGTAGCTGTATTTAAGAAGATTTTTTTTTTTTTTTGGTGAGGAAGATTAGCCCTGAGCTAACATCTGTTGCCAATCCTCCTCTTTTTGTTGAGGAAGATTGGCCCTGGGCTAACATCCGTGCCCATCCTCCTCTACTTTATATGTGGGATGTCGCCACAGCATGGCTTGATAAGCGGTGTGTAGATCCAGGCCCAGATTCGAACCTGCTAACCCTGGGCCACTGAAGTGGAACATGCAAACTTAACCACTACACCACCAGGCTGGCCCCATAGATTTTTTGAAAGAATAAAAAATACTACAACATTTCTTCTCCATAAATAATTATCCGTAGATTGTGAATAATAAATTATAGAATAGGATATGTCTGCTTTCCTCCTTGAATCTCCTTCACCAAACCACTCCAAGAAATCTCTCATCCAGCAGTATGATGGTTTGGAGACTAATGATTCTTAATATTGAATCTTAAGTTGTTGGTTAGGTAACACACTTCACACATTGGGAGTAAGAGTCTACATTAAATTAATTAATCTTTTTTTGTGTGTGTGTGTGAGGAAGATCAGCCCTGAGCTAACATCCGATGCCAATCCTCCTCTTTTTGCCGAGGAAGATTGGCCCTGGGCTAACATCCATGCCCGTCTTTCTCTACTTTATATGGGATGCCGCCACAGCATGGCTTGACAAGCAGTGTGTCAGCGTGCGCCCGGGATCCGAACCTGCAAACCCTTGGGCCGCCAAAGTGGAGTGGGAGCACTTAACGGCTACGCCACTGGACCAGCCCCAATTAATCATTTTTTTCTACCATTTTCTTCTTGGTGAGTTCTGGAAATTGCATGTGCTAGATGAGGGTTAAATTATCAAAAGACTGTTTTCTAATATTTAATTTAAAAGACATGTATTTCTATAAACCTTTTACGTAAAAGACATATAAATCTAAAATAAATCAACTCTCACTAAAAATAAATTCAAAAGTGAGGAGTAATTTTTATTAAAGTTGTCATTTTATTTGCTGTTGTAATATGTATAGTCTATAGAAGAATCAGGTCCAAATGATAAAACCTATTTAATTTCAGAAATTAATTATGGTAGCATTTTAATAAGTATAGGACCTGAAGGAATTAAAAGCAGAATACCAATACAATAATTCAGAACTCTACTTAACGAGCGGAAATACTCAGAGAGTAAAATGAACCTATACAATAGTGATATGCATTTGTTTGTTTACACTTCATAGCATTTTTCTTACGACAAGATCAGCATTTCTACTCATTAAATCAAAGGTACTTCTTTTTCATAATCTTTAAAATGCTTTATGACCAAGGAGCATAACATACTTTTGCATAATAAATTATTTATTAAAATGTTACTAGAGTAAAGAACATTCCCACCCTTGTATTAAGAATGTGAGAATACCGACAAGCCAAAGCATACTGCGATATTAACTTTATCAGTCCCGTATGACTAATCATTGTTTACACTGAAGCTATGACCTTGATGTATCGAGAGGAGGAAATGCAGATAGATGTGTGATCTCATAGCCTAACTTTTAAAAAGGAGTGTTTAGCACAAGGATTAGCTCTTAATCTTTTATTGTTTTTAAACAGTTGTTTATCACCTAAAATCTGTTTAAACTACCCAGATGACAGGGTTCAGTAAAAATGCACTTTTCTCTCCTTTTAAATTCCTTTAAATTGAGGGTTTAACAGTGGGAACTTCAGACAGCAGTATTATAATTCAGAGGTTTGTAGGTACGTTGTCTTTCTAATGCAGTGACATCAGGTTTGGGAAGCTGCTTCTTATCTCGGAGCTTACTGAGTGTTATAAACCAGGTAAGTCTCCTATCCTAACAATAGAGAAAAGTTTTATCAAACGGTTCCTGTCCTATAATTTTCAGGAGCAATTTAAACCAAGTTTCATTGTGACTAAAATAAATATCATCAGTCCTCACGTTTGAGAATCGTTTCATACTGGTAACCTCACTGCACAGACGTATAGCTTCTGGTGCTTCAGCTCTGATGTTCTGCTTCCCATTTGGAGGGGTAATTATTGTTTGAAGGTTTCATTTCCTCGAGTCAGCTGACACGCAGTAATTTATTGCAAACTTCAACTGTTTAGGCCACTGACACATCGATTATAATAAGAACTCCAAAAGAAGCAAAAAACTTAAATATATCGGTTTAAAAATATAACTTTAAGTAATGCTTCATCAAGAAGTATTCCTGCCTTGTTATTTATGGTTATTTTAGAAGGCCTCAAAACCTGGATGGCTTCTGAAGCCAGAAATTTCCATAGCAGAGGAATCTATGATTTGCTGTGAATCCTTTCAGCCCTCAATAGATGGGAAAAGATTGAAATGCTCTGGAGAGGAGTCCTCTTTATTTTTTTAATGAAAGGCTGTATAATATATTTTCTCTATGGCTGCAGCAGCTGTCAGGGAGAGCATCTCAGTTCAGCTCTATTACGAGAAAGGCAATACCCCATCCTATGGCATCGAGATGCTCTGAGGGGCCAGAGCTGATTGACAGCTTGTCACCGTGACGTCTTATTCCATCTCTGTTATGGAGAAAATTAATGTCACACCACCAGCCTTATGACTCGCTGTCATCTTAGAACCGCTCACCTTTTATCAATGCTCTAAATAACATTTCAAGCCCATCGTCTCACGGTGGACAATCCGGTCAAGGGACATTAAATCAGATGACTGTGAAATGTCATAATAAAAATGGAATGCTAACAACTTCTTCTCTAAACTAGCTCCTCTGGTTTTTAAACTGTGACAAGGGGGAGCAAGGGTTCAGCATACCCGTTCTGAAAAGGTCATACAATCGCTCTTGGTCTACTACCCATTACTACCCGCCCCCTATTGACCTTCCCTGCTTTCCTCCCCCCAAAAGAAGAAAAAAAAGAAAAATGGAATTAGCCGTCTTTTCAGAATGGTGATCAAATAATGGCTCACACAGTAATGTCTGTTTAATTCGTGGGGCTTCAATGCTTCGCAATGAACAGCTGAATGACAGCAATGGAGAGCCTTTTCAGAGCTATTTCATATGACAGTGGGGCAATTCATTCAATCTCCTCGCCATGACCAGTGCCAAATCAAATTCTTAAGTTTAACCTAAACTTTAAAAACACATGTCCTCACAGGAAAACATATAAATAATTCTCCAAATTATCTCTTTTATATGTTTCTCCAAGACAAGTGATATTTCAGACATGTTATAGCATTCATTCATTTCATAATCTGTATAATAAAATGGAAACACACTGACCTAAAATATAGGTCTCTGTCCTTGTACTGATATGAGTAATTATAACACATGTGCTATGTTGCATACAGTAGCTTCTTAGCAAATACATCTCTAGAGGGAGATACAAGCCTATGCTTGAAATTTAGGTCTAAAGAGAAAGAATATTTAAACATGGCTCACTTTTTAATATATTGAGCTGAATATAATCTGAGATTTAGCTGGGACACTCACATAATATTTTATATTGTATTGAAATAATAACTAACATTTGAAAGAAGGTGTGGAAACAAATATTCAAATTCTGAATGGAAATGGCTGATTTAAGGAAGCCCATTCAGCAAAAAGAAAAAAAAAAAGAATCAATAATAGTTGGATTATTTCTAATTACCTAGCCTGCAGTATCATTCTAATATATGGGATAGTATCAAATATTAATCCATCAAATACAGTATTATAATACCTAGAATAATTTTTATATTAATATACCAATTAATTCCTTTAAAATAATTTTAATTTATGAGGCTCACTTCTGGTACCAAGAGAATATGTTTTGCTGGGTACCAAAACGTGAAATAATCTTCATAATTGCAATTAGATATTAGACATGCCACACAATACCTTAAGCTCTTAGGTGGTTTAAAAATATATACTATTTAGCCTTGCTAAGTCACCTCTATTAAACTGTTTATGATAACACCATTGGTGGATGAGTTGTACAAGCATTAGCAGACAGCTGATTCAGTGGAGATAGCCAGAATAAATTTGCTGAAGTGCACATCCTGCTAATCTGTTTGAAGAATATTGTAGAGCATTAGTACCAGCACTTCATGTTATCTGCACAGCCTGATAAGGTACATCTTTATTAAATTCAGTTATTGAAAGGATGTCAGTCAGCAAATAGGAATATTTTAAAATCTAAAAAAAAAAAAATTAAGCAGTTCTTTGTTAGTCAGAGCTTGGTTTCACGGCTGAGTATCTAGAGGAGCCTTCTAAACACCTGGCAGCATTGTACAATACAAGCTTTGTAATTTTAAGTGGAAAAGCTTTCTCCCCAGCTTCATGGGTACTGAGGCATTCACTTTTTCAAGCCTCCATTGAGAGAACCGTGGAGTAAGAGCTCCCCTCTCTGTTGATTCAAGAAAACTACATGGTGGGAAATGCATCGTGTGAGGACGCTGGGAAACAGGTAGATTTAGCTGTGAATATTTTGTTTGGGTAAAATTTGAGAAGGGTACTTATTTTAGCGACTCACTATTCCACCCTGTCACTCTACATTTGATCAAAAGGTAAGGATATTTCCTTTTAATTTTATTACACATTCAATTAAAAAAAAATTAAAGGAATAAAGTGAGGCTTTCCTAAGCAGTTGAAAATAAAAATTGTTTCTGTGAATAACCTGTAGTTACCAAGCTACTATTTAATGTAAGTGCCATTAACTCTGTTTCAAAGTTGGAAAGACAAAGAAATCTTAATTGCAATGACAAAGAGTCAATGAATTAATTTTAAAGTAATGTTGTGTAAACTTGACTTTTCCTTTATGGGAAGTTTCCCTGCATGATAATTTTGCTGCATGATAAAATCACTGAGGAGAATCTCAGAATCTAGAAGTTGCCCTGGAAGAGACTCTAGAGGAGACAGGCGTCTAGACATCACTAGGTAACGCAGGTGCTTCTGCAGAGCTATGTGTGGCGTGTGCATCTGCTCAGCTTTCTGCTTCTGCTGATTCATCTGTCAGACAGCTCTTCAGATGTACTTCTGTCACTCCAGGTAAATGATTTACAACCTCATCTAGTCACACATGACCCCGAAGGAGGAGGGTTACATACGTACATATCTCTTTAATATTGCCTCCCGCTCTTTCTGGTCCTCCAGGGAGTTGATGGAGAGGTCAGAGATACTGACTGTGGCCGAAGCTGTCAGGGTGACCAGGAGCACCAGGTGTCCCTCACCCTCTTCCAGCTGCAACTCCAACTTGTGTGTCTGTTCCCTACTGAGGGCCGACAGGTCGACCTGGCACCTAGAAACAAATGTTTTGAATTAGCAAGTGTCTTCCCCCTCTTCCCCCATCCCACATCAAACAGTAGAAATGCAGGCTGCTCAGAGCTATGTGAAAAATAAATCAATAGAAATACTATTCGCAACACTGGAAGAATATGTGTTTCATGTCAGCTGACTTTCTTCACAAAATTCAGACGCTGATTATTTTAGTGTCTAATTCTCATTTCCTGTAAGATATTAAAAAACGTGTTTATCTAATTTGATTACTACCCATTGTCACCATATTCATAAATCGGCGGGGACTTCCAATCCCTAGATGGCCGAGGTCAGTGGGGCTCTGCTTACAGAAAGACTAACATGAGCTTTCTAGAGAGGCAAACTACTGAGAATCTGAATTTTTTGTGTCACTTGTAAAACAATGGGTGCTTTTTCCCTCAATCATAAATGTTATTAAGCAGTGAATAGAGTATGTACTATGGTGACGCCATAAGTTTTACATTTTTAAAACCATGCCAATTTATTCATAAAACACTGCATAAATCTAAATAATAAACAACAAATCCTCTAAAAACATTATAGCTCGAGTGTTATGTGCCAGAGTTGTCCTAAGAGAGGTTTCATAACGTGGCAGCCCAAGCTCGATAGGCCCCTCTCTCAGAGCTCAACACCTCGCAAAGTCTTTTCACAAAAATGTCAGTTGATTCGGAAGAGAAAGATACTGTGGTGACCACAAGGCGGATAAACTGAGAGAAAGGGGGCAGATATGAATGAAAGGCATTTAAAACAGGAAATAGCCAATTACAAAAATAACTGTGGTAACATATCACAACATAACAGGGGGGTCAGCTAATAGGGAAAGATTCAATTTTTGCTCCTTCTTATTCTTTACTCTTTTTATTGTTTATTGTTTTGCTTTTAAATTATACTCCTATGAGTAGGGCCTCAATGATCACAGTTGGGTTCAAACACCTCTTTAGTGTGAGTAATTTTAGAAATTGGACCAAAGTCGGACATTTACCTTTTAATTTTGCCTAGCAAAAATGACATGAGAGATGGTCAGGACTAGAAACAATCGGGAAGAAGAGGAATATAGATGCAAGAAACAAAAAGGAAAAGAAACACTCTGGTCAGTGATAGAAAGTCTTCTATGTGCCAAACGCTAACTACTGGGAGAGCAGGAAAATTAGGGTCTGTACCAAGTCTGGAAAACATCTTCCTAAAGTTAGATGTATATCCAATAACCTCACTGTTTCTGTGAAGACAACATCCATTTCAAAATACTCTCATGCTGACTCCTCAAACTCTAAAGGATGAGAACACATCAAATGCCTTATCTAATACTCTAATTTTAATTGGAATTAAGTTCTTGTCAGTAACACCTGGAACAAATGGAGGGAAAACAAAGCAATGGTGAAAAACAGCCAGTCAAATGTATTCTGTAATCAAAAGGAAAAACATGAATATGATTTTCTACAGATCTTTCTAGTATCTGGCACAGTGCCTAGCCTGTAGTTTGCTGAATGTGCATGAATCTTTGGACTAGGTTGGGAGTACAATACTAGAGAAATGAACAAGGATTACAATTCAGAGAGTACTTTTGGTTGGATCAAGTTAGAACCAAGAAGGGTCTTTCATTCGCTTTGTGCATTTCCCAGTCCCATCCTTGCCTTTGTCTTTTGTACAACACTGCCTCACTCTTACAACACTAAAACACATTGATCCCTTCTGGAGGATTTCCTTCTATGCTTATGACCATTTTGCACCGGTCATATAGATGTTGGTCTACTCCTCATTTACATTAGAGTCATTGCTTTTAATGCTTTAGAGTTGAGGAAGGTGCTGTACAGATGATCTGGTCCAGGAATTGCAAACTGGCAACTTGCATCTCTAATCTGGTCCATTGGTTTGTTGTTTTTGCTTGTAGTGCTAAAAAAAGTTTTGAATTTAAATAATTTTAAAGACAGAGCAAATGCCCTCTGACTTAGTTACTGTCCCCAATACTGTCTATTATTTACAGTTGGCCTATTTCACTTAATTCTGTACCTGGTTCCAATACGTATAAAAATTTGTGATCCTCGCTATCTCCTGAATTTACCAATAAGAAAACTGAGGCCTGGAGAAGTTACATGAGTTAATGGAGATATACAGTTAGTTATTCGCAGAGGCAGGACCTGATCTTGGGATCTGGAATCCAAGTTTGAGGCTTTTTCCTTGACAGTCTGTCATTAAGTAGTCGGGCACCCCAGGAGGAAGTGTGAGCTGTTTGCAGTGGGTCTTAAACTGAATAACATCTGCGCTTGTTTTTAACAGAAAAATTATCTCAATTTTCTAGCATGGAATAATGTTATTTTTATGCTTTTAAAATATATATAAACTAGGGAAGAAGGCTGTAAGTTATTGCTCTTATAATATTATAAACTAAGAAAAATTTACAAATTGAATTTTAAAAACCATGAAACTAATAACATTTAAATTAACATTATAAATTTATAGGGAGGATTATGCTTTTCTGCTGCAACTACATTTTCAGTATTGGGTCTACTCGTAGAAACAGTCTCAGGTCCTGTCCTATATTTAATGTTTCAGAATTTTGACTTTAATAATTCTAATGTAGAAAATGCCTATTTATACAAATCTATTGGGCAAGAGAATATTAATGACTTCAAGCTTCCTTTTGCTAGCTGAGGTTATTCAGATCTCCTATTCACCTAAAATCTCTGCTCAGGGGTAATCCTCAGATGCCATTTTAAATGAAATTGTAGGGGCCGGCCCGGTGGCGCAAGTGGTTAAGTGCGCGCGCTCCGCTGCGGCGGCCCGGGGTTTGCTGGTTTGGATCCCGGGTGCGCACCGACACACTGCTTGGCAAGCCATGCTGTGGCGGCGTCCCATATAAAGTGGAGGAAGATGGGCACAGATGTTAGCCCAGGGCCGTCTTCCTCAGCAAAAAAAGAGGAGGATTGGCGGATGTTAGCACAGGGCTGATCTCCTCACAAAAAAACAAAACAAAAAAATAAATAAATAAATGAAATTGTACCTGATAACCAACAAAATTTTCCTGTTAATTTGAGGGTAAAGTTAGCATTATAGCATCACTGAAATCTGCATTAAATGGGCATCAAATCAAATTATTGCTGGAATTGGTGGAGAAAAAGCCTTTTCTACCCCTTTGTTGCTACTGAATAAATATGTAAAAAGATGGAACTCCTGCAATATAGTCTACTGCAAAGTGAATTCAGTACTAATTGCCATGAGCCAGTGCTACGGTTTGAAAGTTTGCATCCCTCAAGTTCATATATTGAAATCTAATGGCCAATGTGATGGGATTAAGAAGTGAGGACTTTGGGAGATGATTAGGTCATGAGAGTGGAGCCCTCATGGATGGGATTAGTGCCCTAATAAGAGGTCCCTGGGAGATCCCTCACGCCTTCTGCCATGTGAGGACACAGAGAAAAGACGGCAATCTATGAACCAGGAAACCAGACACTGAATCTGCTGGTATCTTGATCTTGGACTTCCCAGCCTCCAGAACTGTCAAAAATAAACGTCTGTTGTTTATAAGCCGCCCAGTCTACAGTATTCTGTTATAGCAGCCCAACAGGCAGATTCGCTTGTGTTTGGTTTGCCTGCACCGTCATGTCCTGAACAAAGGGAGGATTCACTATGCTTTGGATATAGAAGTACTGAGTGGTCATCCAGATGGTTTAGAATAGGCACAAATTAATGGTTTTATATTGTTGTCACAATGAAAATGCAAAATTTTAAAAGTATTGAAGCAAATTCATGAATTCCAAAAATACGTACAGATACGTCACAGGAAACAGAGCCCAGGGTTGGGAGTCAGATTCTCTTGGGTCTAGTCCTCCATCTGTCACTAATCAGTTGTATGACCTTTTCCAAGACAGCTTATCCTCTTGAACTCCAGTTTCCTCATCTGCATTGTGAGGTAATTGAACTAGGTAGACTTCAAATTCTCAAAAAGCCCGAATTCCATAATTTGTTATAATTCTATCCATGTTTACACTTGTTTACATCTTCCTTTCTTTGCAATTACACAACCAAAAAACAAAGAGAAAAAATTGATCTTATAGGCAATATTATTCCTCAGATGTATTACTAAATCGCCCCCCCCCCAATAAAGTCTGAATGTTGGTGCTAGAAGGCAGATAACCTAATTTCAAATTGTCTTCCCAGGAGCACTAGGGGTGCCTCAAAGTTCACCATGGGGGGACGGGGTGAAAAAAATGGAGTGTGGACTGTCCTCTTTAAAGAACAACTCTTCTTACATCTGTTTTATTTTGGGGTTCCACATGTACGGTTTGGAAACTTATTGGACACATCTTATACGCCCCCTCAGAGTCTCCTGGAGCCATGGTCTCCTAGGTCCTCAGCTGCCTGCTTTCCCTCAGCTTCGACTTTGGCTGAGCCTTCCCAAGGGCCTGCTCTTCATCCCACCACCACGACCCATCGGCTGTGCTTGCGTCTTCATAGGTCTTCCACTAGGACGGGCTGAACTTTCACTTGCCCCAAAGGCCTGGGCACTCCTCTTGGCTGCCACTGTGCATCTAGGCCTAACTGCTACGTGCCCCAAGTTTCTGGCTTCTAAGACTACTTCTGCACTTGGATGAAAAACCACATTATGGGGTATGGGATCTGGCTCCATGATCAACTGCCAAAGAAGCCACATGAAACAATGCAGAAGTTGTCTCTTGTGAGGTGAACTTAAATCAATGGAATAGGAGAGGGGAAGATAACTCTCCACACCTTCCTCCCTTTCACAAATTGTTCCAAAGCATGATTCCCCATATTGCCTGTCCACATGTGGCCAAGTGAGTGCACACGCCGGGCAACCAGCTGTGTCTCTGAAATACAGGAGACAGTGGCCAGCCCAGTAACATATCACCTTGCATTGCTTCCTAGTCTTCTCTGCCTCATGTTCTTTCTTTCTTACTCTCAGTGCCTGCAATTGTACCTCCCAATAAAGCGTCAGCACTTAATCTTTGCCTTAAACTCTGTTTCCTAGGGACCCTGGGCTAAGGCAAAAACCATTGATACAATTCAATCCCCTGTTACAGATGTCTAAAACCCAAACCTGACCATGTCCCTCCCCTGGCTTCCCACCACCTGTGAAATATCCTTAGCAAGGCGCTGGTGCCCTCCACGACCTACCGTCAGTTTGTGTGTCACTTGCTAACTCACACTTACTACTTAAGTCATTCCAGACAGGTTGCAATTCTCCCACCATCCATGCTAGGGCTCACCCGTTTCTTTGTGATTGGACAAGGCGACCCCTCTGCCTGAGATGATGTATCCACCTATCTTTGCTTGGTTAATTTTTACTAATTCTCATTGAAATAACCTGCAGTTGTCTTTTTCTGTCAATATCCTGAGACGCCTCAAGGGCAGGCACCTAGCCCAGCACCTGGAATATAGCCGGTGCTCTAAAAGTATTCAAGTACTCATGGACAAGAAGACGGAGGTTCAGAGAGGCCAAAAGTTTACCCATGGTGACAGTGGCAGAGGCAGGACTAGTGTGTAATGTGCTCATTCTACCACTTCTATACTGCCTCCCTAGAAAGTGATTTGATTGCTTTCCAACACTCATTTAATTCACTTATTAATTAATTCAACCATTAACTATTTATCAAGCACCTTATGTGGCAGGCTTCTGTTAGATTTTGGAGATTCGGCCCTTTCTAACTTTCTAGTTTCTCACAGTCTTATTTCCAGAACTACCACAGACTCAGTGTGTCACTTTGAACAACGTTATTTGGCTTCAGATTCCATGGCCAGGTGTTCAGAACACCAGTTTTAATAAAGCTCGATTACTCATTAGTATCGCGAGAATAAGCAAGTCACTTAAACTTTTTGTGCGTCAGCTTTCCTCACTCATCAAACGGAAATTTAAAAAAAAACTATACCTTATCTTTGCGTAGTTATAAGAACACAGAAATAATAGATGAAAAATTACTTTGAAAAGTTGAAAGCACTATGGAAATATAGTATTTTGTTTTATTATCACATATGCCTTAGTTTGATATTGGAAAATTTAAAAACTTACTATCTGCACTGAATGCAACTCATCAATCAAGCAATCAATCACTCAAAGACTCAAAACAGACTCAAAACTGAAGCAGATTTCAGAGCTACTTTCTCTCATTCTACAATGGGGAAATTGAGGCTCAGAGAAATTAAGGGATGGCAAGAACTCAAACCATATTTCCTGACTTCCATATCAAAGCTTGAAGTTCTTTGCACTTTTAAAAAACTATATGCATTTATTTAGGCCACATGAAAGGAATATGTCACATTTATTTGGTGACATTTTCTCCTAGGAGTTCAAAGAGAAAAATTTCAGCATTCTTATCACCTTTTTTCTTCCATGCCTTTCCATCTGCCATGCCTGAACTGGTGACTAAGGATATCTCTACCCAGCTGAAACAGTCTTGGGATTAGCACCCTGGATGTATACGTGTGTATATGTGTGAGTACGCTGGGGTGCAGGAAGTAAATGTTAGAACTATTTGGATTTTTTGTGTGTGTGTGTGAGGAAGATTGGCTCTGATCTAAGATCTGTTGCCAATCTTCCTCTTTTTGCTGAGGAAGATTAGCCCTGAGCTAACATCTGTGCCCATCTCCGTTTATTTTATACGTGGGACGCCGCCACACATGGCTTGATGAGCAATGTGTAGGTCCGCAACTAGGATTCGAACCTGTGGACCCTGGGCTGCCAAAGCAGAGTGCGCGAACTTAACCACTATAGTGTCTGGCCGGCCCCCTATTTGGATTTTTTTAACTTTAAAAATAGGATAGGAATCAAGCTTTCTAAATATTTAATATATGCATTAACACAGGTTGCCCATCCATCAGCTACATCACATGTGGCCTGCAAGTATTTTGAAGGAAGAGTAAAGCTACATAATGTGGAAT
Organism: Ceratotherium simum simum; assembly: GCF_057802395.1. Lineage (NCBI taxonomy): Eukaryota > Metazoa > Chordata > Mammalia > Perissodactyla > Rhinocerotidae > Ceratotherium > Ceratotherium simum. The sequence continues at coordinate 74,064,608 of NC_141903.1, read as the reverse complement.
GGGTGACAGTGGCCCCCATACTTGCTGCCTTGCTCTCGCTGACTTGCAGTTCATATATGCCATGTTAAGTGGATTTACGGATTATATAATCTAGTTTTAACTGAACTAATCCTCACAAAATGGACAATTGGCTTTAACAGATCCCAGTAAAGAAACTGTGGATTGAAGATAACGCTAATTGAACAAGCACAAGTGAACAGAATGATAAACAAGAATATGCAGAGCTGACACTTCTCGCTGAGCTCTGTGTCAGCCACATTCTGATTTACAAGCCAGTGCTGGTACAACCTGACCCAGCAAGAATTCAGCCAAAACAATCCAAAATTATCAAGAAGAATATTTGCAATAGAAATTTTTATCTACTCTCTTTAACAATGTACTTCTAAGTGTATGTTGTGCCTTGAGGTATTAGCTAATGATATTATGAAGCCACCACGGTTAGCAAGACATTTAAAAATGCAGCCTTCAGAACAGGAAGACAAGTCTCTATAGAATTTCTTTGGTGGGGGTTGGGAGTCAGCAGGGTGATGTTAAGAATTTCTGAGGTGGGGGTAATTTTTTTTTTTTTTTTTAATTTTTTGTTTATTGCAGTAACATTGGTTTATAACATTGTAAAAATTTCAGGTGTACATCATTGTACTTCTATTTCTGCACAGATTACATCATGTTCACCACCAAAATACTAATTACAACCCATCACCACACACATGTACCCAATTATCCCTTTCACCCTCCTCCCTCCCCCCTTCCCCTCTGGTAACCACCAATCCAATCTCTGTCCCTATGTGTTTGTTTATTGTTGTTATTATCTACTACTTAATGAAGGAAATCATACGGTATTTGACCTTCTCTGGGGGTAATTTTTAAAAACACATATTTTACATAATTTTGACCAAATTTAACAATAAAATTATGAAGCTTTTTGAGACTTCTTAATATATGAGAACTTTATATTAGTAAAACTAATAGTACATCATATATTATAAAATCGTATGATAAATCAATATAATACATAATTCCTTGGAATCTTTGCATTTTAAAGAATTCAATATGTAACCCTAAGGTGTTTCAAGTTTCACAATTATGCAGAAGTTTTACACCATCTCTGACATTACAAAATGTTAATGCTGTTATTACCTTTCTGTCGTCAGAAGTTGTCACTGTTCAACTGTGTTTGGGGAGATTGCTTTTTCAGAGCATAATTCTGCAAACTTGTGAAATTTCCCATTCATTGACTTGAAGGCAAGCTATTTAATATACACATAGTGGTGCATGAAAACTGTCTTTAGAAACTTTGCCCATCATATAAGAAATATTGCAGTGACTATAAACATTCTGAGAAAATCTTCAAAAGAAAAAATAGTAACCCATGAAAGAAAATGGATTAAAATCTTAATATATTTGGCTTAGGTTGAGTTTATGAAAAACCAAGAGAAGAATCTATGACACACTCCATTCTTTACTTAAATATTGTCAATCTCCCTAATGAAATAGTCCACTCAATCCCTTGTTAGAAAAAATGGTGAATATAATGATTTTATAAAAAAACTTTCTTCAGTTTAGAATTATCTGACTAGCTGTCTTTGTGCTTTCAAACTAATAATGCAGCAGGATTGGTCCTGCTCTAATTTATGTGGGAAGTAAAAGACTCGTTGTAGTATTGGTATCAGAAAAAGAAACACTGCAAGTCAGAACCTGTAGCATGTCAAATGCTCAAAGGCATTGACCTGCAACCTTAAGAAGACATTAATTTGGTTAATATCCAACGTCAAACGCTGTTTCCTCATTTGCCATACTCTACCTGAACACACATATGTGTGCACCTAGGCACCTCCCATTCTCTTTCTGTCAGCATTAAAGATAGAGTTATAGGTTTATTTGTATGGTTGTAGAACTTGAAAGCATTTGTTCTTCATCCAGGACTTGCCCATTTGAAATAAGTTTTTCTTATCATATATCATTAATAAAAATTTTGTTGAAATAGAGCTCTCTACTCAGGCTTATACCTGTGGCATTTTGCTGTCATGGGCAGCCTTGGCTCCGATAACAATGCAACAAATAAACTCAGCAGCAATTCACCAACCTAAAATATATGTACCCCAAATCAATGCCACTTTAAAGATAAACAAGCATTTTGCACACTAATAAATACTGCTATAAATCTTGCTATATTGGATTGCAAATTACTCCAACTGAATAAAATTGCTTGACACAGGATTTACTTATTCTGCACGTTCATAAAAACAACTTGTTCTCTGACAGCACTCATTCCTGGCAATTTATCGCAGCTGTCAGCAGCCAATTTGTTCAGATTACTGCTCTGCATAAAAGTGTAACAATCATGACGATTTATTAGCTGATTATCGTAAAGGTGGCAGTCCGTCTTGCCTGCCAAAATGCAGGTGATCAGAAAGTTAAATAATTACAGGCAGATTAATATTATTTCACCTTCACTTGAAATTTGTAGTTCAGTGACAGGTAAAATTTGTTGTTCAAACATGCAGTATGGTGTACACCACCTAAGTTGGTTTACCAACTACTTGGCATTTTATTGAGCACTTAATGGCTTCAAAACATACTGAATATAAGACAGAGGTGAAAGGAGCATGGACTTTAGAGTCAAGAGTCCTGGATTTGAGTCTCAGATCAATCACCCCAGTTTCATACTAGCTGAGCAAACTCTACACCTCCTTCTGCCTCGCTTTTTGCCTCTGCAAAATTGGTATGATATGAACCATTCTTATTATCCCCTAATGTTGAGCTAATGTATGTAATAGTGCCCTATGAGTTGGAAGCATTATTATTATTGTTTCTTTCCATTCATGGTAAATTAATTTTTGTGTAAAATTTAACCACCAAATGGCATTAACTCCTTAGATATCATGATGATGAAAAAAGTTATAAGTATCTTGGTAAATGTATAGGCTATCTTTTTTTTTCAAATACAATAATTCAGTATTTTTTAAGAATAAAGATTACTCAGACACTTTTACACTTTAACTCATAATTCTCTCCTTTGAATTATATACAAAAATATCTTTCCTCAGTTACACTGAAGCTTTGTACCTGAACACTAAGGCCTGTTGTTCTAATTGCCTTTGCGTTGCCTGGTGTCAAATTCTGTATTTATTTAGAGAAGGAAAAACCATAATTTCCAGTGTTAAATCAAGCTTCAGCTATTTAAATTAAAATCTGGCAAATATTTATTGAGCACCTATTATGTGCCAGATACTTTTTTAGTCACCGAGGATGCCCCAGTGAACAAAACACTCAAAAACCCTCTGCCCTCAGAGAGCTTACATTCTGGTGATGGGAAATAAATGATAACGTAAGTGAGTGAAATGCGTAAGATGCCAAACGGTGATTACTCCAATGGAGAAAAACAAAGCAGGATTGGGGACAGGTAATATCAAGGAAAAGGGGTTTCCATTTTAAATAGCGTTGATGTGGATGCCTCCCTGATGTGACATTTGTGCACAGACCTAAAGAAGGTAAAGAACAAGGTGGATGGACACCTGAAGAACGAGTGTTACAGGTGGAGGGAAAGATCTTGAGGTGGGAGAGTGTCTGGTGTGCTTGAGGAACCGCAAAGAAGGTGGAACAGTGCAGAGAGAGGGAGGGACAGAAGAGCAGAAGTTCAGGGCAGAGGAGTCACAGGGCCAGATCATGAAGAGCATTATAAGCCACTGTAAGAACTTTGGTTTTACCCAGATTAACACAGGAGAAAAATGGAAGGGCTTTGAGCAGAGGACTTGAATTGCTTTATTAACGTTGCACGGAAGGAAGAACAGGAGGCTATTGCTATGGTCCGCATGAAATCTGAGGGTGGCTTCAGTCAGAATCATAATGATTGAGAGGATGAGAAGAGTGAATTCTGAATATATTTTGAAGGAAAAGTTAGCAGACTGCTGAGGGACTTGACGAGAGTGAGAGAAAGAAAGGGATCAAATATGACTAGATTTTTGCTGTTAAACAAGGGAGACTCCTGAAGGAAGAGCAGATTTTGGGGGCTGGGGGTCAGAAGTTTTCCTTTGACCTGCTAAATTGGAGAAGGCTGTTAGACAGTCAAGCGGAGATATCAAGCAGGCAGTTGGACATGGGAATCTGGAGTTCAGAGAAGGGCTGTGAAGTGGAGCCGTGTGTTCGTCTCTGTCAATCTTAGATGCTATGGAAAGAACAAGAGTGGATGAAGTCAGCGTGGGAGCTGGTACAGATAGAGAAGATGCCCAAGGAGTGAGCTTTGAGGCTCTCCAGAACTAAAACACGAGGCAGATGAGGAAAAGTCTGTGAAGGACGCCAAGAAAGCACGTGATGAGATAAGAGGAAGACAGAGTCTGGAGTCCTGGAAGCCAAGTGAACAAAAACATGTTTTAAGGTAAAGAAGCAATCAGCCAAGTCCAGCACTGCTGCTGGGTCAGGGAAGACGGAGGCTGAAAACTGGCTATTGGATTTAACAACTGGGTGGTCACAGGTGACCTTGACAAGAGCAGTTTTGGTGGATTGTTGGGGGCAAAAGCCTGACTATATGGGTTCAAGTGAGAATGGGAGTGGGAAACGGTCAGCGTTAAAGTAGTTTTCACTGTACCGACACTCCAGATTTCCAAGTGTTTCTTTAATTCATAGCCAGTCTTGTCCTTATTGTGGGAAAAAAAAAAAAAGGCCCTGGTACTGAGTATACATTTACAAAACACACTTTCAAAAATCATTATATGTGACCAAAACCAAAAAAAAAAGTGGACAATAACAAAACTAAAACACAATAAACTAGCCTATGTAGAGAATGTATTCTATACAAGTGTTTTCAAATTTGAGACTGAATTTAGACAGTATACTTAAAAAAAGTTATTAGACATTGAAGGGACAGTATTACCCTCCATGGCCAACTCTAAATTTACTTACCAGCCACCAGCCAACTCATAAAATAGTTTTTAATTTTTAAGTTAATAAGACATATCTTAATTATTATCACCATAAAAAAGTGATAATTATGTAACGTGATAGAGGTGCTAACTATAGCCACACCAGCAATCATACTACAATATATAAATGTATCAAATCAACATGTTGTACACCTTAAATTTACATGTTATATGTCAAATATATTTCAATAAACATTAATTAATTAATAAATAATAAAAAGTTAACACAGACATAGAATGTTGCAATGATAAGTTGCAAAAGAAGACAGAAGACCATGATAATAGTTTCACTACTGTTATTTTACTCTTAGAACTCAAATTTAATTGGAAGGTAAGTCAATTCTCTTCTAAACTATTCTAGGAACCAAGGAATTCTATTATAATATGCATTATTTCCACACAACCTTCACATAAACATAAGCAACTTTACTTGCCTGCCACTTAGGTATAACATATTGTTTTTCAGTGGCAGGATGTGTTTAAAGTACAATTTAATAAGCATAAAGTTAGATATCTAGAGTTTCTGCTGCTATCTGGACATCGAATAGATTTAAAATGATGATTTACTATAGTCGTTTCCTTTTTCTGCAATAGGCATCTTTGTTAAATCAGCAGAGTGTATAACAAGTTTCTATTATCCATCTTTGATTATCTCAAAATTCAACAGTAATTCCCTTTACTGTATATAGTGGTTTAAACTGATACACAAGAGCTGTCCTAGGGGTCATCTAGTCTACACTTGTGCTTTCGTTTACTCTCAAATTTTTTGGCTCAAATTGCTTTCATAAGCAATCATGTTTGGCAAGTGACCAAAAATGGATTTTTTTTTTTTTTTTTTTTTTTTTTTTTTTTTTTTTAGTGAGGCTGATGTCAGATACGTTTTTATTATATTTAGGAAAAAAATGTAACTGGAAATAAAAGTAAGTCATTCAAAATGAACAAGAGTTTTAAAAATTGCTACAATTTTTTAATGGTAGCATTTGGATTCACCGCCCAAACCACTTTCAATCCAACCAAGATACTGGAGGCAGAGCACACAGTTGTGCCCGTCAAGGCAATGCGGGTGATGGATCCCAGGGCTCCTTGATTCTGCTGGCTGGATTCTCCTGTGTAATAGTCATGAGCATAAAGAACTCACCTACCAATCCAGGCAAAGCCCAAGCCAGAAACTATACGTGGGTGGTAAATACCTCCAACAGCTAGAAAAAATAAGAAGGGAAGATACACTTCCAACCAGATTACTGGTTTATTATAAAAGGATATAACTCAGGAATGCCCAGATGGAAGAGAGGCAGAGGGCCAGGCATGTGGGAAGGGGCACAGAGTTTCCACGCTGTCTCGGGTTATGCCATTCTCCCAGGACTTCCACGTGTTCACTAACCAAGAAGCTCCAAAAATGGATTTCTTCTCTTTTTCCAAACTTGATAAGACTTTCTTAGTGCCTCCAGTTATCTAGAGCAATCCCTATGATCTTCAGACCCGCCATTTGTTACTGTTCTTTCAAAATTTGCCGAAATATGGACAAATCCGTAGAAACAAGGTGAAGTGAGGTAAACAGGTCCCCCTCTCTGCAAACCTTTCTGTAATGTAATTAGGTACGCCCTTGAAGAATTCATAATATCAATGAGGAAAAGAGAAAGATCAGTACTAAGTGGGCAGAGGAATTTTCATAACTTCCAAATTTGGAAATTTTTTTCAGAAAAAGAAAAAATACATAAAAGGGTATCTGTCATTATGGAAAAAAATGGAGAAGGGGATAAGAAAGACTGCATGTAATACGGACCCAGAAGGACAGTAAGCCAGCACATTTTAGCAATTACTTCATTATTTTACCAATATGAGATATTTTGAATATAAAGTAATGAGATTGAGGTAGGAAGTTACACATGACAGTCATTCTGATTATCTTGTGGTCACCAAATATAACTAATGTTGCTATAAATTATGAAAATAAAGTAGTTAACGCAAGGAATAGCGAGACAGTACCTATTTGAAAGAGTTCATAGCATACTGAGGAGACAGAAACATAGACATAATTATAATGAAACGTATTCAGTGCATTAACAGATGTATATTGCTACTGAAGCTGGTGGTATATCCTGAAGAGAACAAGGAAAACTTGAAGAAAACTCTGAAAATAGTGTTTTGCTAGAGGGAAAAAATATACAATGAAGGTCTGTCCTTTAAAAAGGATTGAAGTGTAACACAGTATATTAGATTACAGTGGAGTTTTTCCCATTTCGTAAGGAAAATATTAAAGGTTAACTGAAGCTAATCTTTGACCTCTCACTTTACAATCCTACGAAGAAAACTATTGTTTAAAACATATATATTGTAATAACAAAAAAACAAAGAGATAAATATGTTGGGTTGGATTCCTGTTCTTGCTTTTCTAGCATAAAATTCTCTTTATTATTATTAATATGTATGCATTTCTTCAGGCTGTATTTTTAGAGACTTGGAATTCATGTGAACTACAATGAAGGAAGAATTTTGTAAACTAACAGATTCTTCTCTACACCATGCTTTATTTCAGTATTGGCAGGTCTCAATGTCTTTTGCTACAAAGAGACATATACGATTATCGAAAATATAAAAATAGACTTTAAAGTAAGAAAACAATTCATATAATTCAAGCAGTCATTCAAAATAACCTTGTCTTTGTGGAGAGATGTCACGTAAGCCTCAGAATACTTCTTTCTTCACTGCGTTACCAGATTAACGTGGATCTGCCTCACTTACATGCTTCCTTCAGTAAAACGTGGGAATGCTACAGATTTATGAGCTCCTAGGAGATTGTAAAGATTCTCTATCTTGTAGAGAGTTGTAGGAAACAATGCATTTTATGGTCACAATATGCTTTATGAAAAGTAATATTATCTCAGATCACTTTACAGTCTGTGAATACGCTCTTTGTTCCTTTAAGTATCTTAAATCAAATGAGATTCCTCTTTCTCAACTCCCATAACTTTTACTCACAATGTTTCTGACATCTGGAGAAAATTTCTGGATCTCAAATGCGGATAGCTTGTCCATCAACTGGTCAAAACTGCCACCTACTGGTCACTCTTCAAATCTATTTTTCAATTCACCCAAGCATTGCCTTACTATGGTAAGATCCCTTCTTCCAAAACAGTAAAGATCAATTACAATAACTAGACTTAAAGCAAATATTCTTTTAAGAAAATTTTCCCTCTCTAGAGTGAACCAAAAATACAAAATTGTACAAACCTGCCAATAAAATCATCCCTTTTCCCAGCATCTTTGTCCCACGCAGTGATATCAATAATTCCACCTCTTTCTTCATAGAGATGAAAATCAAATTGTTCCCTCCACTGAGGATTCAAAGTTTTTGGCATAATCTGGAAAACCAAAAAGTCATTATTGTCTCATCAATATCAGTCTTTTCAAAAAATTTAACTTGAGACATTAAATCAAACTTTAGGTACTATGTAGAAAAGCATAAAGTGTGAGATTTGAACAAAAGCTTCCAGAAATGAAGAAATGAATCCTTAGATCTCTAGCATCTTTACTGCATATCGTCTAAAAGAACCCTAAAGGATGTGTCCTGAAAACCAAGAGGCACCCCCTCATCATCTTGAATAACAGGTGAGAGATATGAGTTATACAGAAAAGCAAATAGTCTATAAGTGAAATAGCTCACTCAGGTACTAGCATTTATCTTACATAACCAGTTAATGCACGAAGACATAACTCATAGTCTGTCATCTCATAATAAAGGAAGATGAGAATTTCCAGAGTTTCTGTTTTTCCTTACTCCCCACACACATGGAATTCCAAGCTGAATACATGAAAAAAAAAAAAAAAAGACAATGAAGTTCTGTGGGAGCAGGAGGAAAAAGCAAGTAGCTGGCATGGTCAGACAAACTCTTACCTTAGAATTACAGCATTGATGTATCATTCCCATTTTATCTATGGAGAAACTGAGACTTGGAGTTTAAGTGACCCACCTAAAGTCATTTTAGCATTTAGACTCTACTTCAAGGCTTTGATTAGAGTTTCAGATCTCTTTCCCCACAACAATATGCCAAAAATGTTTGTGAATTAATATGAAATGTGTGTGTGTGTGTATAATCTCCATGTCATGCATACAAGAAAGATATATAAAGTGCAATTTTGTAATTTCAAGTATCAGATAAGACACCTGGTGAAATCAATGAATAAAGTGACCCATGTGGATGTGTTTTAAAATTCTGTTCACCATTGGGTTAAACAACATTCATATTTGTTTCTGTATTCTTTTTTTAGCAGGAGGGCACGCAGTGGCCTTTTCTCTTTTTAACGTATGAGAAACAGATCTTCAGATGTAAAGACTTTGAAAGCAATGAAGTATGTTATGTGCAAAGGCAATGCAAATGAATCACAATTTTTAAAGTTCATAATCTGAAATTAATCGGCAATAGATCATGGAAAGAAAGAGCAAAGAGAGACACGTGTCCATAGCTGGGTTTCATATTTCATACCTAAAGAGCAGAACTATAAAAATAAGTAATGTTTTAAGCCTACCAGAACATGGAAATGATGTTAATTGATAAAGGACAAGATAGAAGTGGTCATAGGTACCTATTTTTGGAATAAGTAATTTCTTTAAAATACATTACTAAGCCTATGGCAGAAAAAAGAAAAGATGGCAATGGATGGACGGGTGCTACGGTAATTCAAATGTCTCATAGTTGGGCTCAGATGAACTCCTACAGTATTTTGGGGAGTGGACTGTCTTACTTATTTGGCCATAAACTTTTCAGTTTTCTTTTTTAGGATTGTCTTTCCTATATGATTTCCTTCACGTCAGAAACGATGCCTTCTCCTTCCATGTGGGCACTCAATAAGGTAACCAGTCAGCCTGCTAGCAGTTTGTACTGCCTGGTAATGAATCAGCTCTGTGATATTAGGTACCTTAGGGACCGATGAAAACTGGGCCAGAAGGCACCTAGGCAGGCTGTTTATCAAAAATTCGTGAAAACGATGATGTCAAGGCAAAGATATTCCCATCAAAGTGGAATGTAATTTTTAATACAAGATGGATGGGATCAGTTGTCCCAAGTCGTCTATAAATACCAGCTGTAGAAGCTGACCATTAAAGAGGTTACATTTGGATACAACACAGATAAGACATGTGCCCCAAATATAACTATGACCACTAGGTCATACTTATATTACTAATTATTATTACTTCTATCAATAATATGATTATTTAATATATTATTACTACTAATATAATTGTTACTATACAATATACTTATTACCACCGCTGCCACTCTTCCTCCTCCCTCTGCTACTACCCTTTATGGAATATTTATTATGGGCAAGACAGTATTCCAAGCCCTTAACATGTGTAACATATATTCATGCAATCTTCTCATAACTTTTGTTAGGTAGGCATTATTTTAATTCTCATTTTTTCAGATGGGGAAATTGGGGCATGGAGAGGCAAAGTAACATGTCCCAGGGCACCCTGCTAGTAGTGGCAGCAGGAATTAGGCCCTTTGTTTTCAAAATAAATTTTAAAAAAACTTGCAATCTGCATTGGTACAAGTCAGTTTGAATAAAATGGCTCAGACTAATGTACAAAGATTTTTATGGCATGTAAAATAATGCTACTTGTAGTACTGATACTAGTCCTTGTTATAATAATAACAATAGCCAATACTCTGTGTACTTTATGTGCCAGGCATCTATGTTTGTTCTAGCACACCGCCCCCCCCCCCTTAAAAGGGATAGTTCCTACTATTATTCCTGGGTTATAGATGAAGAAATTGAGGCATGGAGAAGTTAAGTAGTTTACCCAAGGTCACATAGCTCATAAAGTAAGAAATACAATACAATTGTTGATCTTGTTTGTTGACGTGATGTTCAAAGAAGTTCTATTAAGCATTTTTTAAAGTATCTAGTGTTTTCATCTCTCAAAGCACGACTGTTAACCAACCAGTGCCTTCCACATACTGACAGGAACACAAAAGAGATACAATCACCTTGCTCTTGTACTTCTGATGCCCAAGCCGGAACTTCACGTAGGGGTCACTCAACCCGTTTGAATCCATCGCCTTGAGGTCTCGCCCCTCAATCAACGTGATGCTGACTATTCCTCTCCAAAGATGTGATTTTCTGTGTGCATCTGACAGACGTAAACTTTGGGTCTGAAACATTTGGCAAAGGAAAACACAGTTAGCATACTGTGTTTTAAACCAAAACGCCTCATATGGCATTACCCTTCACCCTGTTGTTATAATTTTTCAAAAATAAAAAATAGGCAGTTACAATTTTTAAAAATAAAAAAATTTATGGATTATTATTTATTAATTATAAAATTATTAATAAATATAAAGTTATCATCTCATGATAAATTTAAGGTTGTTGTGTAAAAGAGCTGAGTGCTCAAAATAAAGTCTAGTTTTTCAACTCTTAAAATTACAAGATGTAGATACTTCAAGAACATCAATGAAAATTTGCATGTGCATCAAATATGCCTGTGCCAACAAATGTATAAAAAATATCATAAATATCAAAGGCCTCATTCTCACTGTGATATTTAATTTTTAATTACTTATGGTTTTTGAAAATCTTTTTTTTAATGCTACACATGGATTTTAGAGGTGGTTTTTAGTTGTAAGATTAGTTGCAAGTTCTATTCAGACAATTTAAAAACTTTTTTATTGCCACATTAGGAGATAACTGAGTTTCAGCTCATGAAAGAACTATTTAAGGTACCATAGAAGAGAAAATAAAATCAATATGTCCACCTGAGATGTCTTACTTATGCCTGAAACTTGCATCACAAATTTTAAAAATTACATAACATGATTTAAATTGGCAGGTATGTTTCTGGATTTATTTCTCATTCTGTATTTGAATATTTTCTTTAATGATCTTTATTATGCTCACTTCTAAATCACAATTTTCAAGCCAGTGAACAAAATCAGAATTGTTAAAAATTAGCAAGTCTACTAAAAATGGCCATATAATCTTTTTGAACTAAATAGTACATAAAACAAGCCAGAGAAAGTAGCCAAAATGTTAAACCTTTTCCATCTGGATTCAGAACCAAGCAATACCATCAAAATTGCTGTTTCTTTCATGTTGTCAAGCATATTTGCTTCACTTATAGCTATTTCATGAAGAAATTCAACATTTCTCTCAGCCTCAAAGTACTCCACTTCTAAATCATGGATTAGCTCTACTTTTGGCCTAATTCCTTCTATGTTAATGTTATAAAGTGATAGCCTATTTTCTGTAAGTCCCCTTCCACATTAAATTTCTACTTTTTTCCCACAGTAATGCCATAGCCATCAAACGTCATGCATTTCAAGGTGCTTTTAGTAGGAAAAACACTACATTCTTCAAAAGACAATACTTTTAATATTTGAACATATCAACGGAAATCTTTCCAAATCACATTGAATTTTCACCCGCCTTGGTGATCAGCAAATCCTGAACAACGTTGCTTGGTGGCTTTGCCTTATTAATATCAATGTAGGACTTTGCCTACATGCCCCTCACTTCTGTGAGCTCCAAGAGCAGTGTTCAGCTGTGTTCTGAAGTGCAATGGAGGTTTCCTGGAGCACCTGTAACTTTCACAGGACTCTATGCCCCACTCTGCTGTCATCTGTTTTACACACTGGGTTTCCACACTAGATTTTCTTTGAACCAAGGATTTCTCAGATTAAAATAATTATTTAGAATTCATTACAACAAGTGATCTTCAAGGCATTTTTTGTTAGTTCTAAGATTTCATGCTTATGATTATATAACGCAGCAATAGATTTCAGTGTCTATCTATGTATCTATCTAACCACTTCTGCTACTGTTGAGATTGCCTCTAACAGCAGACTCCAGAGAATCAGGTTCTAAACTTTGGGACTGAAACTTTTGTTAAGGAATATTAGTGGCAAAGAAAGAAAGAAGGAAAACAAATTTTTGGCAAGTAAAAAGAAATAATTAGCGAAGACCAAGCAGTTAATAACTACTCATTTATATAGAGCTTTAGAATTCAAAAGTGCGTATGTGTACATTGTATTATTTGGTATCCACTAAAAACCTATGAAGCAGGGAGGCAAGCCTGCTATTCCCATTTTACTGATGAGAAATTTGAGGCTCAGAGTGGTTGGGCTAATAAATGGTGAATGTGTGACTAGAACCCAGTATTTCTGACCTTCATTCCTGAGCTTCTCCCAATATTGGTCTTTAGGGTAGAGACTCTCTCCTAGCTTTAAAAGTAATCATGATTTAAGTATAACATTGCTAAAGGGTATTGTCCAGGTAAGTGAGTTGATAATATGTGAAAAGACATTCCAGTCTAGATCTTCCTACATCGCTAATACATGAAATCACCTTCTAACTTTTCTATTATACGAGCACATGTATTCATACTTACAATATTTCAGCTTGCTGATGAATATACTTAATGACATTCCCTACACACTCTAGAAGCAGAAGTTATACACTGCACTTAGTCAAATTATAATTGGGTGCAATCTAGGTTACACAGCATCTTCAATTAGCGTTGCTAAGTTAGGTTCTTGAATGGTACAGGTCTGACGCCCTTGCTTGTTCCTGTTCCCATTTTTCACATGAGAACAAAAACTTGACTTATAGGATGGGAGGGAGAATGAATGCTTCCCATGGGACCCTTCCTGCTTTCACAGAAATAAAATGAACTTAACGGAGGCTTTACCTACTGCCATTAGTTGTTAGAAAATGCTTTCCTATAACCTGGAAGAACATTCCCAAAACAAATTGGGAAGCTAAGGGGGAGGAAGAGGAAGAATATTTCTTCACAAAAACAGGGCTAATGAATGTGGGAATTAAAGTGGTCTGTGTACAAGGCTAAAAGAAAGAAAAGGAGGGATTCCAAAGATATACTAACCAGATATCATTTTTCAAAAGTGATCTTTCCTTCAAATTTTTTTTTGTTAAAAATAGTACTTTCTAAAAAGAAACTCCATAATTCACCTGTGATTTGATTAACTGTACAGTTGTGAAACAGATAAAAAGTTAGTCTAAGTATGAAAAGTAAGAACTTGAAATAAAATTATAAGGCAAAGGGGAAAATATAAACTTGGGCTACCAGGAGTAGAAAAGACAAGGGCTTAACATTAACATTTGCTTGCATCTTTCTTGCAGTTTATGACTACGTGACTTGGGCATGTTGCTCTCTCTCTGGGCCTCAGTTTTCTTATCTATGGTTTCCCAGACTGTACTCCAGGGCCCCGAGTGTACTAAGAGCACTGCACTATTCTGTATGTGTGTGTGCGCGTGTGTGTGTACGTGGGAGGGTGTTAGGAGTATCTGTGTGTTGGGGACCTTGCATAGAAAAAAGTATTATATTCCATAAGCAAAGATTTGACCTGCTTAAGGTAATTAGTCTTTTATTACTTTTATTTATTTTTTAAATCAAAGTTTTGGGGAACTCATTGAAGGGGTGGTGACAACTGGAATTTCATAACTAAGAAAAAAAAACTTTGAAAACTACTAGTTTTCATGCTCTCCAAGGTACCTTCCAAGTCACTTGCTGCTGCTATTTAAAGTTTCCTTCCTCTGTATAGCAAAGTTCTCAAAGTGTGGTCCACAGACCAATGGCATCAGTGTTACCCAGGAACTTGTTAGAAATTCAAATGCTTTAGCCCCACACCAGACCAAAGGAATCAGAAGCTCAGGGGGTGGGGCCCAGCATTCTGGCTTAACCAGCCCTCACTCGAGGTGGTTCTGATGCATCTCAAGTGTGAAAACCTGCTTTACAAGTTCTAAGGTGCCTGCGCACCAGCCTTGTCCTATGATCTAGTAACTATTATCAATTACTATAATTGTCACCATTTTCCACTCTCTGGCATGGATACTCTCTATGCTAATTAAAGTCCTTCTTCAGTTCTACTTCTAAGTTTACTGATTAGGAAAGCAGATTAGCCTTGATATTTAGTACATTTAAAGAGAGACGTAGGAGCCTACTGAAAAATTATGCAATATTATTTCCTTCCTTTGTTAACATTTTTTTTCTCATAGGATGTATCTACGTAATACATATTAATTGAAGTATTGATAATCAGTCAACCAAAAATTTCTTGTTGAGCACCTAAAAAACAAGGAGGGTTAAACAAATCCAAGTTATCCCTCAATAAAATTAATATATTACAGGTGGTGCTTAGTTATTTAAGGTAATGTTTTCAACTATGTCCTTGTTGAAATAGAATTCTATTTGAGGAGGGCAAGAAAGAGGAGGGAAGAATACCAAGGAAAAGCAATCCGGCTTCAAAGCAAAGAGCCAACTCCACAAAAGGAAGAAATAATCTTTGAACTTTTAAAGCAGCAATTCCCAAATTTTAGTGGGCAATTTGTTGGAATCTCTGGGCCTGACTCCTCTGGATGTGATTCAGTTCTTGTAGAGCAGAGCTGCATGTGTATTTCCAGCGTGTACCCCACGCTCACCAAAGTTTGAGATCCACTCTCAAAAGGAATATTCATCCAAGTTCAGATTCAATAAAGAATATCAAGGTACCAGATAACAGTATAAATTTCAAAGTCGAGGCAATTAGTCAATGACATGCATCTTTAATAAGATTTTAGAACTAGTGAGCTGGCATTTTAAAGTGAATATTAGTCCTTGAAAAGGAATTCAAGATTTCAATCCCTTTTCATATGTATAAAAGAGGTTAGGATAGGGGATGGGTTTTCAGAACAGTAAGTCAGCCATGAGAGGTCACCACTCATGCAAGCTCAGAAAAAAAATAATAAACTGAATAGTTGAACTTACTTGTGCACTTTGGTAATAAGCACTCTGAAACTCTGCTCTGCAGAAGCCCAGGACAGGAAAAGCAGGCCTGCCACACGTCTGGATGGAAATGAACAATCAGAGCTGTACGAGAAAGCTTGTGCCACTATCAATGCCTCATTTCAATCGGAGTTGAGCATTACTCTTCAAAAAATGTTATTTGAAAAAATATATATTTGCTTTTCAAGTCACTGTCAGAAAAGTCTCTTAGCACAATGAAGAAAAATGCCAATGCAACAATATAGTTTCCAGCCATCGTTTTCTTTAGTAGCATATGCTGCAGTGGCCAAGAAAATAAACGACAGAGATTATATGGTGATGGATCCTGCTTGAGGGGTTTCAGGTTTTTGTTAATAGATGTAACAGAGAAAAGAAACAGCAAGAGAAATCATGGAAAGAATCATTTTCCTAAGTCTGCTGCTTCAAAATTTTTTGGAAATTGTTTCCAATGTCAAAAAAGTGACAAGTCTCTAGAAGAATAACCGGGACATGGAGAGGTAATAACTATGATCATGTTAACTGCATTGCACATGTGAATCTTTTGTAATGCTTAAGAGATATCTCTAAAGTAACAGAGAAATTTTACCCCGCATAACACTTCCCTTTGTTACCTTTACTACTAAAAAAGCAAGCCAAAGTTCCCTTTACTACTAAGACCAAGAGCAGCAAGGGTTAGATTAAGAAAGATACAGCTGAACAAGAAACACTAGACAGAAATTATCGTGGTGGAGCTGAAAGTTTGTATTAAATGACTTTCAGAGCAGCTAGACAAAGTTTCCAAACAATAGTATTACGATGAGATGAGAGTCATCAGGTTTAATAAAATCAACTGGGAGGATTAAATCAGGCCAGCCTGAAAGACTGGTTAGATCACACAGAAAGAAATAAACAGGTATTGAGCAGCTATTATGAGCTGGAGTTTTCATACTCCAGTGTTTTTCATGACAAGTATTTTTAAGGTAAAGAAACCGAGGCACAGAGAAGATAAACACCATACTCGAAGCCAAATGGTAGAGATTGGCAAGGCTGAGATTTGAATCTGGGGGTGCTGATACCTTTGATGATTTTCCCCACTACATCTCATTTTTTGGACGGAGCCTAAGAAGTTCATGATACCAAAAAAAAAAAAAAAAAAGAAGGAAATTAATTTGTACAGGATTTGTTGAAATTCTTTGACTTATGTTTTGACTTATGTTTGGGTTACCAAGAAAGGCTAAACAGGGACTTAGAGGCAGTAAAAGTCAGCAGGTAGTAATAACTCTACCACATACCATTCAGTAAAGCATATGGGAGTTAACTGTACTCCACAATAAATTATAATATAACGTCAATAAGGTGGCGAAGTTGTAGAATCTTGGATATAAATTGAGAACACTTCTATATTCCAATTCTAGTTCATAAAATTTGTTAATTCCATTCCTTGAAAAAGTGGATCACTAATAATAGGAAATATCCTATTATTCTAGATCCTGATTAACAGATCAAAACCAAAAAAGTCTATTTAGACTTAACATGTGGCTAAAGGAACACTCAGCCATACCAATCTTCTCCCTGATATGTGCAAATAATCCTTGGCTTTTGTTATCGTGGATTTTATTGCCTGTATACAACCTAATCCTTCCAAATGAGACCCAGACACTGTGAAACTGGAGTGAAAGACATTACTTGTGCTTTTACAATAGCTGTGTGTGTTATTGGCCCTTTCCTCTATTTTCAGCACAGAGGTGCACGTGCTTTTATTTAATCAAATGATCCACGCGACACTACAAAGAAGAGATAATGACAGCCTGGAATGACTGTTTTGTGCTGCAAAGCCTGGAGCGCAGAGCAATTATTCGCTCAATCCCAGCCACAGGCATGTTCTATCTTTTCCTTTTCCTGCTGAGTTTATTCCACTGAATTGCTCCTGGACGATGAAGTCCAACAGGTAGATTTGTTCTACAGTCCATCCACCCTCTCAAAGCAGGATTGCCTTTACAGAAAACCCTCCCAGTGCTTTGTCCAGCCTACTTTGAAGTGTCTCATCTAATAATAAAGCTTCAATCCCTTTTTTCTTAGAAGATGATTCACTGGTGCTATAATCCTTAGAGAAATTCTCCTGCTTTTTATCCTTAAACTTTCTTTCCTATTTCTATTGCTTCTTGATACGACTTATGGTGTCAGGAAGGTATTTATGTTTACTTCAGATGTTTTAACTACCCTCTCTAACCTTAACTGTGGCCAAACAAAAGTTCTTAAGCTTTTACTATATTTGCTCAAAACATATACTAATAGAAAATCATCATATATGTTATAATCTTGTTGGTTTGCTAAAGTAATCTGTAAGTTTCCACCAGTGATACCATAAAAAAATAATGAGTCCTGGGTTTGATTTACAGAGAATTTTTTGCGACTTTTAATGAAAAGTTACAAATATGTTTTTTTCTGAGGGTCTTACGTTCATACCTAAATGTAGAAATAATACCTGAATTTTTCTTGGGTGTATGTTATATACAGGTGAGTTATTCAGAACGTAAAGTGCTTTGGCACAGGATCACATTCTTGCTTTACAAAGCCAATACCTCTTCTCTTTGGTCTGCAGGGTCTTCCTTCAACCACACTTTTGTTTGACATTCTCATAAGGTGGTTCTCTGACATAACTCCAAATTGTTCTATATTCTATGCACTCTTTTTCGCCCATTTCACTTGATGATCCATTTCTCCATTTTATATATAAGGTGTCTTGGCATAGCCCAGCCTTCTCCAATGAAACAATAATAAAAAAAATTTGTCTTTAACTCACTACAATGTTCTCCTAAGACAGTTTGTTCAATTAACTCTCAGTCATCAGAACATAAATGTCTAGCCAATGGAGATAACTGGGAAGAAACGTAAATGTACTAAATATTAGAAAGACCATCACTTCCCTGGGCCTTACCCCATGTCTTAGCGGTTTAGTGCGCGCACTCCGCTACTGGCGGCCCGGGTTGGGATCCTGGGCGCGCACCGACGCACCGCTTCTCCGGCCACGCTGAGGCCGCGTCCCACATACACCAACTAGAAGGATGTGCAGCTATGACATACAACTATCTACTGGGGCTTTGGGGGAAAATAAATAAATAAATAAAACTTCTCTGGGCCTTAGTTTCCTCATCGGTAAAATAAATGATCCCTAAAGGTTCTGCCTTTATGACTCAATGTGTTTGTCACTCAACATATTCCCAGAAAAAAAGACATTAGACCACCGTACCTCAGAAACAAAAAAGCTATCTTTTAAATTTGCATATTTATTTTTATAAAATAAGAGAATTCAAGGGATTGAGAAAGGTTAATAAAGAATATTTAAGGTTGAATACAACTAAATGGAAAGTACTGACAAGTGGAAGACTAATTTGGAAGTAGCAAAGTGGAAAGAAGATGTTGAAAGTTATTTGAAAGGGAAACTTATGGACTTGGTCCTGGTGGCAAGTCTTCATTCATAATGATTAGTCTGCACATTTGCTGCATATGGAAGAAATTCAACACAGAACGCCCGTAATTCTGCTCCCTTGGCAAAGGAGTGCACTGTATGAATTCACTATATTTGTGGGTCTTAAGAAAGCAGAGACAAAATTTTCGCAAAAGCCATTTTGCATTTAAGGTCATGGGACAATTCAAAAGCAGTCACTCTGTGTGTTCATGGACAATGCATGAACATATAAGAGGAGTCAATATTATTTTAGCAAAGATATAGAATACTTTCAGTGAAGGCAGCCATTAGTAGATATGGAAATGAAGAGGCTATAATCGTTAAAATAAGCTCACAACAATAAAAGTCTTCAGAAAACATAAAAGTGTGTGTTGTGCCAGGGCAGGGGATGAATAGATGTGGCTTATACTTGCTCACTCATCAAGTCAATGCATGACTTAATCTGCCAATCCGTTTAACAGATACTGCAACAAATGTTAAAATTCTAAAGAAGAAACGTAGTTTTCAATCATGAGTAGTTTTAAGAGCCAAGGAAAGAAAATGACAAAGCCTTACCAGTGTAGCATTTTCATTGCAATATCTATTGCTAGGTTATCATGTACCAAGTGTGAATTTCAAAGAAAGAGGGAAATTCTTGAAGGCAAAGTAGTAAGTACATTAGTAATAAATCGTGCTGTGCATAATGCAGAATTATGCAGAGAAAAAAATGGATGACAGTTCATTTTGTTTAAGTCGTGAAAGAGTAAATAACGTTAAATTGCAATGGAATTTAAAACAAATTCTCTATGGAAATTTCATTTTTTCTTTATTTAAATCAAAAGCAGAGTTGCTGTTTTTCTAATCCACAGGATTTTCTTTTTTCAAAGAAAGAACACTGATTATCTAGTACGTATCTAGTATAAGATCACTGTAATAGAAGTAAATTTTTCTCAAACAGAAATGGAGCAGAAAATAATCCCATTTTATGAGGCAAAAAAGAACCTTAATGGGCCCTTTAGACAGCGCCATCATATTCCTGGAAGGTCCCTGGGCCTCTAGTTATTCAAAATTTGGGATAAACTTGGTCCCACAAGGAACTGACTTCAAAGCAATATATTACATATATGAAATTCTTAATTTTTACAAATGAAGAAATGAAAGAGACAGTCATCTAGATGATTAGTATAAAAGTTAATAAAGAAGGCAAATGAATATATCTCTTTCATAGCCTCTTTTAAAAAGTGAATTTCTTACTTTACATTTAACTTACAAAATAACTATTCAGAACAAAAAAACCAAGAATATTAATATAAAGGATTTAGATATTACCCTCCAAAAGAAAGACTTCACAGAGAAATAAGATCCAACCACTTCACTTTGTGAGAGTTCCTAAAAGCAAACAAACATTTAGCTAAATTTTGAGATGTTTTTGAGAATAACTAATTAGCCCAACAAAATCAAAACAAACAAAAATTATATATCCTAAGACACTTTGGATGTTTATAAACTATAATTTTTCTTCTCTTGAATAAAGTTTTCATCTTACTCATATCTGATAACAATGGTAGTAAAGTTTAGAGAGGATTATTTGTATAATTTTTAAGAGTCTACTTACCTCTTTATTCTTAACTGTTAATTAACATATCTCAGTCTAACATTTTATTATAGAAAATTCAACTGTTTAAACATATTTTAAGATTTTGAAATAAGCCAGACAATATTTGTTCCTTTTAACAAAACAATTTGACACCACAGACCTTCAGAGCATTTTTAAAGAATGATAGCAATCTTATTTATAAACACACACCTAGTTAAATTTGGTTTAATTTCTTACTAAATACTTCCTAGTTTTATGATATAATATAATAATATAGTGTAATATGATATAATATAAATGACTTTGTTAATTTGAAATCCCCAAAAATAATTTTAAAAAGAGATGAATACTGAGAAAGGTGGCTATTGGGTTGAAAACAAAGCAATGGATTAATTTTATTACTTAATCCTCAAACTTTTACGAAGTGAAACCAATTTGACTTTGGGAAATCAAAAACATAGTTACTCAATTTTAAACAGAATATTTAAATTACAAGCACCCTTTCAAGTTTAATGTTTTGCATGCTGTCCCTGGGTGTCAGTTATGGTAAAATTATGGAAAACTGATGACAGTTACCTGAGAATATCAACCTTTGACATTGTGACAAAGAGGAAGCAGTTGCGCAACTTATTTGATTATTCCATGATTTTGTGTTAGCTAAGACTGTAGTGGTTCAGCATCTCAAATGATGCCTAATGCATAGTAGGTGCTCAATAAATATTTGTTGATTGACTGTTTCTCACTTGGAGTTTCATTTGGTTAAGGATACATATTCCTTCCAAACATGATACCAAAAATAACATCAGAAAATAATAATGAACTAAAGTACTTTAGAGTGTGCTGCAACTTGAATAATTTACATTTAAAACTAGAATTACATCAGAGATCATCTCTACAACCTACCTGTGCTTTTTACATGAAATTTATTTCTTAATGAAACTAATTAACATTTTCCCAAGTTACTTGCATAGGGTTTGGTCAGGTCATGTGTCTAATGTCAGAGGTCTTCAGGAAAAAGTCTTGAGTTTAATAAATTCTTTCACTGTCACTACGGAGTTATAATTCATTTACATTTACAGCTATGGTTCCCATCTCTCACACTTAGCACATTATCACATCAGTTTCTAAAAAAAAAAATCCTTAAAAAATACACTTACATTTGGACATTGGGACACAAACTTTAGGTGGAATGATTGCAGACTTTTTTGATGCTATACTATTGTTTAACTCAAAAAACCTTATTCTAGCTTTTAGAAAAGATGCATATCTCCTTTTCTATTGCTAATTCCCTTTAGTTTGATTCCCAATTCTTTTTTAATTAAGCAGCATGTTTAGCAACATGTGAAAAAAATTTAGAGTTTCATATTTAAAAAAATTGTTGCTTGAAGTCTCCTTACACAAATAATTTCCCTAGAGTCAATAATACAAGTTATACAACTAACAGTGAGTTTTATCTTAATGCAAAATGTGTTAAGGCAACTCAAATGGATTTGTAAGTCTTGACTCTAGACTCAAGATAGGTACAGCAAATAAGACAATCATTAATCATTTAAAAGCATTATTAATTCATTTAAAATTTAGGTGGTCTAAGGTGATTAATACTGAAACTACACCAACTCCATACATTCCATTCTTCCTCAGATGAACACAGAGGCTAATGACCTAATTACAGGACTAGTATGCAAAGAGCAAAATGGGATGGATGAATTTGGGGGGGAGATTTTAATTATCAAGATTTAGAACTTAGGTTTCTCTGTTAAAAGTTGAGTAACAAAAATATTAGCCACATTTGGATCCACTGAAGTCCCTAGGCTATGCTTTTCATGCTATATTTAATTAATTCTGTCATTATTCATCAACTAAAATTTATATTTCATTTTACAACCTACATTCTCATGTAAATTTAGGCCTTTATTTCAAATGAAACAACTTAATTTTCCTGTGGAACCCTGTGCCATTTATTGCTTTGCATGAATATAAAATTCACAACAGACTGGCCGAGGCCTTCCTTTCACTAGAGTTTCTAATGATAACAATAACAGAAATAATAATAAAACACCTGGCATTACGATAATGAGTTCTAAACAAAAGTGGTGATTTTATTATGGAGGGCAAGAAAAACAAAATAAACTATTCACGAATTCCAGAGAAGACATCTTAAATCATAATTGTAGAGATTTTAGTTATACTTCAGTGTCCGTGAGACAAGAGGTTGGTAAGTGAGGGAAAGCACAATTTTTAAAATGCTAAAATTATAAAGTAATAGCAAAAGGAAATGAACAAAAAACAGACATCAAATTGATAAAGGAAAGTTATTGAAGTTATTCTGAATAATGAATTGTTGAACTATTTCTACTGAGGTTTTGAATTTACTAAAGTAGCAAGATCCACTGGTAATATCTCATTTAGATCTATTTTTTGCCTCCAAAAAACCAACACGCACTAAGAAAATTTCTCCTCAAAGACCAAAAATCTTACCATGAATCTAAAAATCAACCAGATTTTTAATTTAAACATCTAGAGGATATACTTTTTCCTCAGAGAAATAAAACTAATGGACAGCTCATTTTTTCCCTAACAAATGAATATGATGCTATCTTTCAGCCTTCTATACAAAATAAATCATAGAAATCTTTAAGGACTTTGTCATCAGATGAACAAGGATTAGCCACTAAATTTTTATTAAAAGGATTTTTTTATTAGCTTTAATGTGTACAGGCCTTTAAACATAATGCGTGTTATTATAATTCAGCAATTCTTCACTACAGTCATGCTTCACTTAACGACGGGGATAGTTCTAAGAAAAGTGTTGGTAGGTAGTTTCATTGTCCGAACATCATAGAGTATACTTTCGCAAACCTAGATGGTATAGCATACTACACACCTAGGTCAGACAGTACTAATGTATGGGACCACCATCATATATGCAGTCCATCTTTGACTGAAGTGTTATGTGGCACATGACTGTACTCAAAACATTCACAATAGATTTGACATTGTGAAGCCTGAGATTCAAATGTAAGTCAAGCCAAGTAGCATTCTTGATCACACAGCATTTCTTTTATAGGCTCACAATTTCCTTTGTTTTTTTTTTTGGTGAGGAGGACCAGCCCTGAGCTAACATTCAATGACAATCCTCCTCTTTTTTTGCTGAGGAAGACTGGCCCTGAGCTAACATCTGTGCCCACCTTCTCTACTTTATATCCGATGCCACCACAGCATGTCTTGCCAAGCAGTGTGTTGGTGCGCGCCAGGGATCCGAACCTGCAAACCCTGGGCCACCACAGGAGAGCGCGGGCACTTAACCGCTTGCGCCACCAGGCCGGCCCCCACAATTTCCTTTTATCATTACCTTTTCGGGTGTTTAAGAGGTAAAAGAATAAATAAATTCATAAGTAAATAATTTATGTAGGTTTCCCTGGTCAGACTGAAATCCCTGTTTATCAAAGCTGTGGCTCTTGGACGCTTCCATCCAGTTGACTAAGCCTATGGATAATTACGTAATTGAATACAGGGCCGTGAAGTAAGCAGAAATTCACACTGAAATGCTATTTTCCGGTTTTATTGGTTACTCAAATAGCTGTTCATATCATTTATACTCATTAAACATAAACATGATCCCCTCTGCAGATCGACTGTCCTTTCAAATATTACTAGAGAGAGACAATCTCAGCTCCCCAGAGGACTTGCCCTGTACCTGAAGCCTAACCTTGCTTTGTCTTTTATTTTTCTAGAAATTTTACCCTAAATCTTTTATAGATGTTAGTGTGGGTGTGTACGTGAAAGTGTCTATGTTTATGTACATGTATGTATAAATATATGTACATATGTGAATATATTGCTGTCAATCAGAGCTTCAAAAGCAGGATCCTCACAAAATTATGATTTATTTTTATTGTGAGCATGTAGGGACTTGAAAACCAATAAATCTCTTCAAAGTCATACTCAATTTAACATATATATATATATATACATTTATTACATATATATGTCAGAGATAGCTGATATATATTATATATATACAAATATAAATGTTCGAATTAAAAGACCACGTAATCTGTGAACCAGCCCTTAGCTCCATTATCCTTGAGCCAAGTTATATTAGTTCCCTCTCTTTGATCAGCCCAGAACGGGTCTTGGGGAACCATCGGCTCACTTGGTGACACATCTCAGCAATATGAAGGCCAATCAGCCAACCTGCAATTAACCACCTTAGACCGAGCATGCAGGCCTCATGGAATCCATCCTCTGCTTGAGATTACATTTTGTCCTTTCACATTGTGCCAACTCATCCAGATTTGCTTCCCGAAGGACCCACAACATTTTAAAAATTCAACAGGAGCGGTCAAATAAATGTAATGCCATTGTTACAGCAAATCCCTGTAGCTATGCATTACAATACATAAAAATGTATGATATTTTATACCTATGGGAAAAGTCAAAACAGCAAGAAAAAAATCATCTCAATATAAAATTTAATTATAGCTCCATATATTTTGTGGGGATAATCAAATATTTACTGGCATTACGATAATATCTCTATTTTAAATAAACTTACTACAAATTTTAAGAATCTGGTTAACTGAGGTCAAAATACAATCCTTTATAATAGAAATGCTCATGCTATTCGCCTTTTGTTCATTGCTGCACTTTGGAATCTCAGAATTCTTAATTATGAGGTTGACTTGATAGCATTTTCAAAAAACATAAATTTGAGAGTATACAGAGTGGTAAAGTAAGGATTTTAAAAACAATTTTATATTTCCTTCAGAAACATGAAAACATCTCATTTTTTCAAAGACATATGCCTAATAATTTGAAATGAGACACACAAAAAAGCCATTCTGGTCATACAGATTGAGAGAGCCAATGACCAATAAAGTTTTAATTTTTTGCGATTTTTTTTTAGATGATCTATTTATTACCGGGATGTGAAGTCTTTGTAGAAAGGACCTGACAATTGTTAAATAATGACTTTTTTTCCTCCTATGTCTGACTGACTGTGTGAGATACTTAAAAACGTGTTAATTTGTTTCTCTACCATTTCTTAAATTAAAACACTTAGAGGTTTTCACTGATGCATTTTTAATGTGTCACCCAAGGTGTCAGGTTTAACTACACCCTGCAGACTTACAGAGTTGAAAATGTTCTCTGGTTTAAATTAACAATATCCTTGCCAAAAGTCTTATTAAAAATTGCTTCATTCAACCAGTGAATAAAGTGTTTTATAGTTCATTAAAATTATGCTAAGTGATTATAATAAAATCTTTATAAAAAAGAGGTATTACTAAAAAAAATAAGCCATCAAGTAACAGAAGATATGCTAATGAGATATTATCACAGTCTATATTATATTATTCAAGGATAAACTCTTCTTAAAACAATTCTAAACTGTTACTGTTGAGAATATGAATTGCAATATGTATATCTTTATATTATCACAATGGTTATTTCTTATATAATTGAAGTGATTTATTGAAAGTACATAAGGTTATTATTATCTCACCCATTGCTAAACTCATTCTTCTACGATAATACACACACACACACACGCACACAATGTAGTGAAAAATCATTTCTGCTTAGTGTCTGATAGAGGCAATTATTTCATTATTTTTTTTTTTACCTTTTTGGTTTGACCCCACAAAATTTATTCACAAAATACATATACATCATCTCTTCTGAGCTCATGAAACTTTCTTGTTGAATAATTTAACCTTAGAATAAATGATCAATGATAAGCTTTTTCTAAAGAATAAAATATTGCAATAACTAAAAGCATTACCATTTCTCTACCAAAATGCATTTTGTCATATAAGTAAAACTCTTTGACCAGGATAGTTAACCAGTTGCCCAAGTTTAGGAAGACATCAATCCCTTTCTTCTTAAAATAACATTTTTCTTTAACAGCTGAGTGTGGGGCAGAATTAAAAATATGCAGGATGGAAAGTGTGCTTGTGGAAAACCAGAATGAGTGTTTTAAAGGATGTTACCATCCCCAGAAGAGAAGATATTATGGAATCCATAATTATTTACAGGTTTACATACCACTCAAATATAGCACATATTTTATACAGTCTTGCTCTTCAGAGGTAAGTTTAGGTGTATTTTTCTCCTATTCATTATTACGTGGTAACACATTTACTCCAAATAACATATAAGTTGGTCCTGAACAGCAGTTACAATTTCCCTGTGCTCAGGTTGGTTATTCATCTGTTTTCAATACTAAATACAACCCCACGTTACGTGAGTGCCACAAATACATAATAAGATTTTCATTGAAAGAATCTATTATTGGCGAGATGATGAAAATGATGAACAGATACTTAAGTAATGGGAAATTCCATGAGTTGATTCACTTGTATACAGGGGAGATGTGCATATTAAAAAAAAACGATAATGTCAACTTAGCGTATCCCCCTCCATGGTTATATCACTTCTGAAAAAAGCCAAGGAAAGGAAGAAAAACCCCACACTGGAGAGAGTATCTAACATTATCTGACTATATTTAAGTCTTTGCCACAAAGTTTATAATTCTCAGATTTTATATCCACCTTTGGTGCTCAAAGACAAGGCTGCATACCAAAGCCCCGCTATAAAAAATCAGGAGACCTCATTGCCATAAATCAAGATTCCAAAGAAGAAAATGACCTGTTTATATGAAAAATTCACCTTTGACTTTGAGCATGTTATACCAAATACAAAAAACCTGTATTTAAATGTAACACAAATAAATTATATCCTCTTTCCAAAAATAAAAGAGGAAAAGTCCTTACACAAAATTCTTTAATGGGTAGATTGAAATAATTAGAAAAGGGATACATTTCCACAAAACAGTAACATAGTAATACATAAAACTACACAGTACAGTCACTTAGCCTTTAGTTTCTCAGAAAGCAAAATTTACTTGAGCATCATCCTTTTTCCTTTAATCCCTGGAGGAAAGAATTGGGGGAGCAGTTTCAGTGTGTGTGAAGGATGGCAGGCTAGGTGGTAACTGAAATTTCAAACTTTCCCTGGGTTTTGAATTTAACACTGTGCTCTTGTAAAGCAAATGTTTTAGGGGACAGTGACAATCTGAATGAATTATCAAGTGTTCAGTTTGTTCTTACAGAAAAAAACAAATGAGTGAACTGATTTTCTTTTACTCAGCATTCAATATCCCCATTAAATTTTATAAAATTGAAAATCCTTTAGGCTAAAAACTCAAAAGCCATATTACCACACATACTAAAAATAATCTGCCAAGTACCCCACTGAGAAAAGAGTTAGACACAGGGAATTCTGTGTCTGCAATGGCAAGCTAGAAAAATGTACCAGTTTGCATGTACAAATGATTATAAATAAAAACTCCAAAAATTTTAGATATAAAAATAGTGGAGAATAGATGTTTATTATTCATTTTTAATTTTTTGGTAGAGCAAAGGAAAAGATATGGATTTATGTTTACTTAATTTATCGTTAAAATTGAATTTAAATATAAATTAAATGAATTATTTAAAGAAGAATCTTTCTATTTATCCTTTCTTTTATACTACAGTAAAATGGATCATTCTCACTAATTAGTACTAAATACTATATAATATCCTGCTCTAGCATTTCATCTTAACTATATCTGGAAGAGAAAATATTGCTACATATTAATGGATTGCAATGCTTTTACACAGATATATCATAACACAGATACATCATAGATACAGAATGAGGAAAGCCAAATTACATGAATTTTAAAAATATAGGTACTTTTAACATAACACTAATTTTGAAGTACAATTACAAAGAAAAAAGTGTAATACAAATATGAACAGTACAAACATTTCTTTAAGAAACTTTATTTTGGTCAGTAAAAAACACAGTGAACATAAGTCAGAAATATTTGGCAACTTTCCTTAATAAATGTTTTTCATTTTATTAAAATGATAAGGGTGACTTTTAATGTGGCCCTGACTTTCGTGTGAGCAAAATTATCTTTTGGTCATTAATTCTATAAGAATTGGGAAGAAACTGTACAGTAAGAAATACTTGTTAAAGCAAATTAAGACATTACCATAAATACAAAAACATTTTAAGGATTTTCTTCATTCACAACAATAAAAATGACACGATTAAAGAAGTACTCAAATGATAGCATGATTCAATCAGAATGGAAGAAAACAGACTGTCATGTTCCAGGGTCTAAAAAAATGTCACTATTAAAAAGGAATACTGACTTTTTAAATAGAAATTTGAGCAAACAAGATTTTTACAGGGAAAATTCCCTTGATTTATTTCAAGGAGTAGTCATATAAAAGTCAGTTTTATCTTGATATTTATTTGTGTCCAAGAGTGGTACCACCGCTGAACAAATTAGAAGCTTAGTTTATATCTTATATATTTTACAAGTTATAAGAAGAGCCAGGGCTTAGTAAGTTACAAGAACCATAAACTCCTCTTGCTTCCCAAGAGCCATTTATTTCCTGAAGTGAGAAGAGGCAATGATGGAAAACTGTTCTCATTATACACTCCAAAGACGCAGCAATATAGGGATTTTTGAGTTTAGAAAACCTCAGACTCAATTTTCAGCGAACAAAAACAGTAAGTTACACGGATCTTCCTTCTCTCTGGAGTTGTCCCTGTCCTAACCTCATCATTTTATTCCTGATCTGGAGCAAAGACATTTTCTAGACCCTGTGGTACATACAACAGAAACCAGATGCTGAGAATGATGCTGAGAAGTGACCAGAGATTAGCAAAAGGGTGATTTGGATGTGATTGATCAATGTGATTTGTATTTACTTAAAAGTAATCACATGGTTTGCTTAAAGTTTATGGGAAAAAAAAAAAACATTTGAAGAGTGATGAAATCCTGTGGTACAGTTTGAAGAGGTATGAGAGAGATTTGGGAAAGCAGCTGATAGTTTTTCTCAACAAGAAAAGCTGAAAGATCACATGCTAAGCATTACCTTACTTGATCTTTTCCAACTCTTCCTCATTAGCATGGTCTGTAAATGAAATAAAGCATTTTCATTATCTTATCACTCAGGTACAGAATAGGGCAGCCAATTGTTTTCTAGGGAAGATTAACATTTAAACAGCAAACAGTTTCCAGCAACAACTTGACAAGACAAAAATTGTTTTTCACGTACACACAGCTAGAAGCACCTTTAACATTCAAGCAGTCTTTCTGGTGGGAGTTCATTTGCTTTATTTTTTTGTACAAAGAAATGGGACAGTATATTTTAAATAGAATGGAAATTTTGAAATCTCTTAATTATTGACTGGAAAAAAACACATCGAGTCGCATGATTGGCAATTTTCCTTTTAGTGGTGGAGGTTGAGGATGTACCATGACTTTACCAGGTATGTAATACTTTTTCTCTTCAAATATTTTCAAAGTCTGTGCTTTGGTGGCATCTT
This sequence comes from Ceratotherium simum simum, assembly GCF_057802395.1. Lineage (NCBI taxonomy): Eukaryota > Metazoa > Chordata > Mammalia > Perissodactyla > Rhinocerotidae > Ceratotherium > Ceratotherium simum. The sequence goes on along the minus strand of NC_141903.1, from coordinate 74,034,486 downwards.
AGAATTGTTTCTGCTTCCAGAGAACAGAACAACTAATCTTTAATTAGATCAGGGTCTACAAATGCTTTCAAATGAGAAAAAATGTTGCATGTTGTGATGCTATTAGTGGATCTTCCTGTTAAATGTTTAGCCATAGCATATCCTTTAAATTAGTTTTTATTGTGTCATAGTAAGAGGTACTTATGGCTACAAGTTTTAATTAAGGTTATTGGAGATTTATGATGAGTGCCCAAGATCATTGTTCTGTTGTATAAAGTAAGTCATAAAAATCCAAAGATTTTTTATTTCCTCTCCAGTTTAAAAAATTTCTCAATGAACACTGAGGTATCAACTTCCTGATTAACCTTTTTACCCTCTCTTAGCTTTGTCATTATCTTTAAGGCAGATGAAGTGGAGAATAGGGAACATTTGGAGCAAAGAATATAGCTCATAGAAATACTTTCCATATTTGTATATCAAGGAAGTGCACTGGTGCCTTTAAGAACTATATCTCCTTCAGCAGAATTCACTATAAAGAGGGACCATTTCAGAAATCACTCATAAATTACAAAAATACAAAAAGGAAAAGATTAAAATATAGGATTAAGTCATATAGAAGGCAACCTTTGGACTAAACCAAGACAATGAAATCATGTAGAGGTTCTAGGGTAGGAAATGAGAAAAATCATAAAATTGTCAAGAATAAGGAGACATTCCTCTTTTCTGTAGATAGTGGTTTTATAGGTTATATTTTCTCTATTTAAACTCTATGTTAAATATTGAGCAAAATGTGGAAGAGTAATAGATTTCCTAAGGTTACAGTCATTCCCTTTTTTTCCCCAAATAGAGCCAGGAAACTGAAAAGCATTGTTATCAAATCCTATTATAGAAATATTTTATATGTTTTCTAAGTAGTAATATCCAATTCATTTTGAAGCAACAAAACCCACCATTGGGTTGTGGAGATGGACATGTAGTGGACATGTAATAAATGTTTGTTGTTTATGTTAAATGAGTTATGTCATCAGCATCCTCAGCATCAGCAGCATCATCACCACCACCACTACCACCATTTTCTCCATCATCACTACAAGACAATTGGAAACCAAATACTTTTGTGGTATGCCATATTCACAAAAACTCTCCCATTAGGAGTCAGACAAGTGTTCAACTTTCTCAGCAGAATTTCAACGGACAAAGAATGGTAATTCTTAGGGACAATGTTTTGAGTCAAATCAAGTGAGAACAATTAAGATAAATAGATCAAAAAGTAAAATCTCTTAACTCATGGCCATTTATCATCATCCTCATCTAGTATCTAAGAATCTTATAAAATTCCATTCTGTAAGAAATGTTATACTACATTTACATACTACAGGGGCTAAGAACATGAGGAAGAGATGAATCTCAGGGCAACACTACTCAATATGACACAGATTCACTATTGTTGGTCAAAGCCACATGCCCTGACTCAGAATCACTGCACACAATTGATCTTCTATATGTAAAGCAAACTACTGGGTTGGTATTTTTCCTGTTTCTCCAAATTGGCTTTACAAACAGGCTGCGTGGTATTATTTGTCAGATTGGGACACTAACGCAAACAAAAAGTCAGTAATTTCCCTAAGGATAAATATGAAAGATTTGGCAGTTAATGGGATCAATTCATTATTTTCCTGATTCAGTTTCTAGAGTTCTAATATTAGATCCAGTGACTCTCAAAATGTCCCTAGATTTTTTAACAAAATTTCTGCTTCTGGAGTCCTTAATCAACTAGCTAAATAATGAGTTTAAGTGCCCCACTCCCAAGTCTCTTTTTCTTTTTAGATGGTTAGGTTAAGGTAGAGTCAATAAAACTGAAAACAGTAGAAAAGTTAAAAAAAAAAAAAAAGTGAATTAGCAGACATACTATTACTGTTACCTTTGGTATCTGCAAGACTTGTTAGAGAAGAAAGATTGTTTGGGGAATGTTCAAGATAGGAGATGAAGCAAGTTACAGAAAAATAAGATTTATTTTTTGCTCTATGATCTTAACTTCAGCTGAGAAACATATGAATTTGTTTTTGAAAGTGTCATTATCTAATATTATTATAGTACAATTCAGATTCCTCATTAGCAGCTCAACTTTCCTTGAAGCCGATAAAAGGAATAAGTAGCATAAATATATGGCCTGTGATAGAGCTGCAGAACTGATTATGTTTTTAAAAGATTTCACGATCTCAATCTGATTTTTGCTTTTATCTTTGGTGGTAGTGATTTTTTTAGGGCAATTACATGGCTACTATATATGTAAAAAAAAATCACAGAATGGTTAGATATTATATAGTACATACATATTATAAAACATATATTTTACATTTTTTATAGGTGGATACTTTTTCAAATGTTAGCTATGGAATAATTCAGAACAATTTCAAAAATAAACCAACATGAAAATATATTTTTAAATTCACTAAAGGCCAATTACAGTGAATTCATATGTTTCTTAGAATTTTCTATTTTTTAGCTTTAGCCAAGCAATTTGTAGGTCTAGGTATCTAAGAGAGCGTGTAACACAAATTAACTCACTTTTATTTCACAAATTCTCCAATGAAGAAAGCTGTGGATTGAACTCTGCTAGAAAAAGAGCCAGAAAGAACTCAAACACGCTATCAGACCAAAATACCATATACAGGACACACGTGTATGCACGACACACTTTAGCAGGTTCAAAAACAGGACATGCATTCAAAACAGAAATGACAGCTGTGTCATGCAACTCATCAGCATGCCCCCCCCTGAAGATTTTGGTTTCTCATACACACAATGCTGGAAACTTAAAAAATACGTATATATCTGTTCACATCTGGGATTTCCTTTTAAAGACTCAATCATGAACTCAATGAAGAAGATTTTAATAAAAGCAACTATGAAATACTTTTGCTATTACTCATACTATACTTCTTAAATTGCAGTAATTAGACATTGCATGTTTTAGAGGCTTTAGTTGATTGAGTAGGCTGATTGGTTTTTCAACACATTCTTCGGTTTTACTGACTTCTAGAACTGGCAATCCACACAAAGAGAAATCATTCCAATTGCATTATTCATGGAACATATTGTCAGTATTAACAGTGTAGAAAAAACTCACAAGATCACTGATTTAGAAATCTTAGCACTTTGTGATTCTAAGTACTCTGTATTGCCAGTTACTCATTTCTTCCTTCTTTTGACAGCATTTTCTTAACATTAATGTTCTATTTCCTATTTGGTTTGTAGGATTTATTTGTCAATGGCTCTTGAAACTCATATCTTCCATTCTCCCTTCTAATTCTTATAATATATTTAGCAAGATTTATAAACACAGACATTAGAATAAACATGGTTTTGAACTTAAGTCTTAAGTCCCAAAAGCCTAAAATAGATTATTTCTGAGCTAATAATCAAAGAGACCAGAACTCTTACATTTTCTGTGTGAGAGTCAACACAAAATCATCCTCGATTCCTTCTCTATATATCATTCTGAATATTAAACCGAATTATGAAGCATTTAGTAACTGATTTCTGGTTTGCTGCACTTTGAGTTTGAATTTCTCTAAATAAGATTTGTTCCTGGATAATTTGTGAAAGTTCAGCATGTCATTTTCCCGGCAGCAATGTGTCATGTATTTCAGGCATACAAAAATTTAATTTGAAGATACATTGGATCTCTGATTGTTTTTAACTAAGAAACTTCAAATGTATGCCAGGGAAATATATTTAGCTAATAAGAGATTTGTTATAAAATGAAGAAAATACAGTGACGTGCTTCTAATTCATTGACATCATTAGAAATCTTGAGCAATACAGACTGATTTTAAGCAGATTGTCATTAACACACTAATTTTAAGAACACAAAAGGAAAATTAAAACATCATTTAATATTGTTTGTGACAACCTCAAAGATTTGAATATTGAACTAAAAAAAAAAAGCTTAAAATACCTTTCCCTGGACCGTTGAAGCACTCCTTCAAATCCTCATAGAGATTCGCCTACAACCCATTGAAGAACCACTAGATACAGAAAGCTGGACTAGGTTTTGAGAAGAGTCATCATAAGAAACGTAATCAGAAGCAATAACTTACATATGTTTTTTTTTTACCAGAAGTGATAGGATATAGGATGGTGGTGAGGTGAGGTACAGTCTAGGTATATTTTAGGGAGGACAAGTGACATCGAAGAAAGCTTGGACTCGAGAAAAGGTGAGCTGTGCTGGGGTTTGTATGGCTGGGACAGAGGTTACAAGTGAGGGAACATATGTAGCTTGTTGGAGAAGCTTAAAGTCCTTCATAGGGGTTTCCATTTAATTACAGAAATAACCACAGGGCACTGAACACTTACAAGAAGAATAAAGAGGGAGGGAGAGAACCTGGCACAATGCTTATAGATGATCAATAAGTATTTTTCTTAATAGATGCTTACAAATGGTTCTTGTTCAGAGTTTCAAAATCTTATAACTAGTGTTGCTTATCAGTTTTAGAGATCTTAATAAAATAGCTATAGAACTGCTGTATAGACAAAAACACACACAGAAAAAAAAACGCAAATTTTTATGTCTTTGTTAGAAATTTTCACCATGTAAAGCACATGCTTAGAAACTCCGAGTCAAATCTAGGACATCAAACTAGCCAGGATACCAGGGACGGCAATAGAATTACCTATAGGGGATCTTTTATGCCTCTCCTCTCCTCCTGACCCAGCTCGCTTCTCTCCAACCAATCCCGTGCTCCTGGCTATTGCTCACACCCACACAGAGGAGCCAGTATGGCCACACTGGTCCCCCTTCTCTCTGCTCCTCGGGCGTGACTGAGGACAGGATGGTTCACCAGCCAGAGGCTGGCTTTGGTCCAGGCTGCGATCATCGTGCCTTTTCTGAGGCTCTGAGCCCTGGCTAAGCCGCTTGCTTCTTTGGTGAAGAAGAGAGAAGTCACGTCACAGTCAACATTAGTGTGGGAGGGAAGAAGACACCATTTTTCAGTTGCCACAGCAGAATAAATCCAGTGCTATTTGGGACTCCGAAGGGGGAGGGCATGAAGTAAGGCAGTGAATAAAAAATACGTACTTTTTCTTCCAAGGTAAAGAATTTCTTCCAAAAAGCTGGGGTAGCCAAAGGGATTTGAATCAAGAAAATGGCATGAAGATTTCAGAAAGAACTCTCTGTGTTAAGGGTGAATTTGGCTGGAGAGATACGATGAGGAGAAAGGAAAAGGAAGAAAACAAGAAGATGAATAATACCAGATTTTGGATGTGTAACTGTTTCGTGTAACCCACCTGTTTTCTTCCCTATTCATGTTTGATAAATCACTGATGATCAGCCGCTGTAATATTTTTAAATGATTTTTTCTAATTAGAAAGACATTGTGCCTAAATATAAGTTTGAGCCGCTATGGAGATTGAAAGATTTTTGCAAGAATTGTTGCAGCAAAAATAATGTTGGGAACCCCTTTGCCGGTGCTGACGTATATTTCTGTGTAATTCAGAACAACTTAGCAGCTTCATCATAAAGTCTCTTGATACTAACTTGATCCCTCAAACCCTCAGTTTGGTTTTAGAGTACTTAATAAATATCCCTTCAATGTAAAAATTCAGCAGACGCTCCATCATCAAATCACCCAAATAACTACAACAGCTACCATATCATTTCGAGATCCAGCGATGTTGCCAGTTTGGATGGTTGGGGACCATCCTCAAGACCTCAGGCACCTAGGTATTTTCATTTATGAAGTGTTGTCCTTCATTAAAATAATGAAGAATCCCAAAACAAGAATATTCTATCACCAAGTTTTGTTGATTTTACCTTCTATAGGTAAACCTGCTGATTTTTCTCCATCTCTACCTCTGACAATTCTAATCCAAACCTCCATCATCGTCCACCAGAATCTTTGCAATAGCCTCCTAACTGGTCTCCAAGCATCCATGCTTCCTCTGCCGTCTGTTTGCTACAATGCAGCTACACAGCTATTTTCAATAGGCAAACGCGATTATGACACTTCCTATTTATACTCTTCAATGGCTCCCCATTGCTTTTTGGGGAAAGACCACACATCTTAACAGACCAACAGTCCCTACACAGTCCAGTCTAGGCATCTCCTTTCCACTGTCATCATGCACCACGACCTGCTATACTCTCTTTGCTTCCACTTTCTCTAAGCTCCAGTACTTTTTTAATTCTTCAAGTTTAAGCAGGGTTTCTCTAGCCACAGGGCCTTTGCATGTGCTGTTTCGTCTGCTTGAAATACTTTCTCTCTTCCTGGTTTTTGCCTTATTAACTCCTATTCACACTTCAGACCTCATTTCCCACTTGACTTCCTTAGAGAATCCCTGTTCTCCTGACTAGAACAAATTCTCCTATCTTGGCTCTTACAGTAACATGTACCTCTCTTTCACGGCACTTAAAACAGTTGTCATTTTACATTTCCTTCCATGATTACTTGATTCCTGAGTTCTCCACTGGATATAAGTTCTATTGTATCCTAATGATGTAGCACAGGACCTGGCTTATAGTAGGTTCTTGGTGAACACCAGGATTATTTGAATAAAGCAATAAACAAACACTTACAATTTATTCCTATGTATGGATTAGCCAGGTAGGATAATGTATTCTGAATTGGTGACTTCTAAAATGATGGGCTTCTATTTCTAAATTTTCTCTGTAAAAAAATGTCCTCACCCACCCTTCTACCTGCACACATGGGCCTGTGCATATGCAGACATACATACATTCTTTCACTGTGCTAAGTTCTTACGGTAGGTACTATTTGGTGGTATTTGTTGTGAAAGAGAAATTTCTTCCTCACTGAATGAAGTATAGATACTTAAATAGTACTTAGCAAATATTATATATGAATATGTGTGCTCATTTTTAATTTTTAAAAAGGAGAAAAATACTTGTTAAAAAGGATGAATTTTCCAACACATTTCCAAATTTCAAGTTGTAATTCACTATTTTCATCTACAATCTTGGGGAAAATGTCAATAATACCTTTCCAGAAGACAACATATACCAACTTTAATCATGCATTATTTTAAGGCAGAAATATACACATTGCTGAAACAGAGTACTTGAAGTTGCCTAAAAAAGTTATGTCTACTCTAAAATGTGTTACAATCAAAACGAATGAGAGTAGCTCCCAGTACATGAAAGCACGTTGAGTCTAATAAATAATCTCTGGTAAATTGTGGCAGCAAGTGCACTGGCAAGCATACCGATGCGGGTCAAACCTGATGTTTATTAATGTCACCTCAACAGTGCTGGAGAAACTGGCTCCTCTGTCTCCCTTGTCAATTTCTCATAGCAGCATGGTGTGCAAGGAAGTACAGCCAGCCAGCGCTGGAAAACGGGTAACACTGATACGGAAGCCCATCAAGACAATGAAAAGTACTCACTTATCATTCAGCAAACAAATACCAGAAAGCAGAAACTCTGTTATAATTTCACCTCATTTGCTTTGTTATGGTACACCTGAAAATGCAGTCAAAATAGTAGGATCTGGATACCTCAGCGTGGAATTCCAAGTATTCAATTCACTAATAAATGTATTTCCTGAATGAATACTACCATTTGCCTACAATATGGCATGCCTGAAATTGGGAAATAAAATTATAACAAAAGATGCAAATGTGTCCCCTATTTACAACAAGAGGTTCTGATCTGGAGCACAGAGCAGGAATTTTGAATTCAAAAGATACAATACACAGGGACTAGGGATACCCAGGATACTCACAGAAATAAAGAACAGGCCAGATTTTCATATCCCGCTTCTCTTTATTATTACCTCTGGGTTCAAAGAAGGCTCATGAATTTGAACCAGTGAGAGCAAGAAAGCACTCCTAGGCTGTGGGGGAACTTACCACATCCCTGTATTCTCCTTCTTTAGGGGTAAGGACAACTGAGAGCAAAATGATTCCAAGATCATGGTCAGGATAGTGGGGATCTTTCAGCGTTAAGGTCACATCCGTGGGCCTGTGATATAAAATATTAAGATTTTGAACAGTCATTAAATGAATAAGCCAAAATATATTTTATATCAACAATTTATTATTATTGTTACTTTTTTTTTTTTTTTTTGCTGAGGGACATTTACCCTGAGCTAACATCTGTTGCCAATCCTCCTCTATTTTGTATGTGAGCTGCTGCCACAGCATGGCCACTGATGGACTGGTGGTGTAGGTCCACACCAGGGAACTGAACCTGGGCCATTGTAGTGGAGCGCGCTGAACTTAACGCATAGGCCACTGGGGCTAGCCCGATAATTTATTATTTTTAAGAAGAAAAGCAATTTTGTCTTTACTTTCCTGGTTCAATTTTCGTTGTTATTAAAAATATTATCAGTGTATTAAGTTATCCAATAAACCATGGGCCAGTGGCTATACTTGGATTCACTGCATAAGTTTTAGTCCTTCATGGGGTTCGAGAAAGGCCATGGGGTTGCTGGAAAGGCCAAGAAACTACAACAGTATTAGAAATCCCAAGTCCCTTCTCTATGATCTCTAATGATGTAGATCTCTATGATCTACACACAGAAAGCAGTAGCAGCTTTTTTCTATAAATTGGAATCCAACAAATGAATGAGGGTCATTTTTGACCACTACCCTCCTTTTAGTTCTTTAAATTTTTTTTTTTAATCAGGAGTATGATTTAAAGTAAACAGACAAGTGGGAGAAGAGGAAAATACAAAATGTAATTTGCCTGATATACATTATAGACAAACTTAAAGAACAATGTATAATTATTTAAAAGAACTTCCAATATTTAAAATAATGTTTCTATTTTTTGGCTGTTTAAACTTATGGTCAGACAATTTTTAGATTTAGAAACACAAGGAAATCAATACGTAGAAGAGTTCATCAATACTTAGAAGGCTTTAGAATTAGATAAGTATCTCTGAGGAAGAGATGATGAATTACTCAGTATTACCCACAATCACTTCTAGAAAATAATGCAAAACATACATTGAACCAACAATGCACATGTAATATCTTGTTTCCGTATTTCAATTAATGTTGAATAAATAGGGGTTCATGCCCTCCATAAACCTAAGGGATTATGGAACATTCAGCACCAAACTTGAATCTTGAAATGTTGGCAAATTGGGAATGTTCCCTTGCTCGCTCAATCACTTATTCATTTTATTCACAAAACGTGTATTAAACACATATGAAATGCCATATACTGCGTTAGGTTCTGGGTACAAACCAGAGGTCAGGACCAAAGATAAGATCCTTGTCTTCATGGAGCTTAATTTTTAGTAAATGAGACAGTTGGAGTCTAGTACTGGGGCCAGGGCTTGATGGGGAAAGCTTGTCCAAACAAGAATTTTCAATCCTGGCTGCACATCAGAATCAACTGGGAAGTTTTTAAAAAGTGCATAATCCTGAACTCTACACATGATGACTCTAGTTCTGTAGATCAGGGGTAGTATCTGGAAATCTATATATTTATAAAAAAAGTTCCCCAAATGATTTTCTCATCCAACCAGGTCTGAGAACCACAGGTACTTTTCAGTGAAGATTTTACAACAGTAGGAAACTCTTTCACATGATGCTTAATTTACCAAGTCAAGGAATGATGTTATGAAAAATATGAAGTTTTCTCATGTCAGGGGTTTTAACTGAAACATAAGTAACCTATCAGACTGATAATATACATAAATTATAAAAGTTGTGATGCAAATTGCTCCAATATTAATTTAGCTATAACTAATCATTACGGTTTGATAGTAACAATTTGTTCCTTTTATTTTAACAAATGCATATTAAGCATTGTAGTACATATATATACACATACACACACATATGTGTGTTTATTTGGGGGTTACAATTTGATCTGGTTCATTTTTCTGTAATAATGATTACATATAAAAATTAATAGAAGAAACTTCATTACATTTTCATAATGGTTACATGATAAAGATTTAAGAACATTTGCAATTGCTTTATGACGCTGATCTATTATTTTCTTTCAAAGCCATACCTTAATGCATTTTACAGTAGCATTAGTATTTATGTGGCTACTATTATTATCCATCTGTCTACACCAGAGACTACTGATTTATACATAGAATATAATGGCATACACAAATATACGATTTTTAAAAGTAGTAATTTGATGTCTAAGTGTTTTTTTTGTGCGTGTGGTGAAGAAGATTGGCCCTGAGCTAACATCTGTTGCCAATATTCCTCTTTTTGCTTGAGGAAGATTGGCCCTGAGCTACCATCTATGCCCATCCTCCTGTGATTTGTATATGGGACGCCGCCACAGCATGATTTGATGAGCAGTGTGTAGGTCCGCGCCCGGGGTCCAGGCCCACGAATACCGGGCTGCTGAAGCGGAGTGCGCAAACATAACCACTACGCCACCAGGCCGGCCCCCAATGTTTAAGTGGTTTTAAGTGGAGGCAACGGTTAGCTAAATATGTAAAATAAGTAATGTGGCAAAAGAAACACCAAATGCTTATATATAATCTCTATTTTCTTAACTATCGCATATTTTTTCCATTTAAAATTATTTTTCACCAATGACTTATCTTTAATAGAGAAATTTATTCTCTGTGATTAAGTCCAGTAATGTGCATATCCTTATGCAGAAGTCTACAGAGAAAATAATTGTGGCCTTTATAGAAGAACAGCACAGCCCATTCTAGTTGGAGCTCGGTTTTCATGATAACAGACTACATACGGCACTGTCTAGGACACTCCCTTCAGCTGTGGTGAGGTGGGGAGCCAGCAATCACTTATTTTCTATCCTTAGGTCAGGCCTGCGCTAGGCTCTAGGTTAGAATGGAGGACACATAGAAAGCACAGAAGAGGCCGCTCTTTTGTCCAGTCGGAGGCATAGTGACCATTGGAAGATGAACAGGCTGCCACTGTACCCGTACATAGCTGACTATAGCACATAGGGGCTTCTATTATTTACATTTCATCATGTTTAAAGTATAAACTAGTGATCTGGCCCATTACTCTGCTTTTCTGTTTTTCACTATTCCTGCCACATGATGTAACCTGATTGTCTAAATATCTTCTCCTTAAAACAATTAAAGAAGATTTCACAGCTTCCTTTGCAGCCCATTCTCACTACTTGATCTTTCAAAACCTATTTTTTTTCTTCTGTAGAGTTAATCAATTCTTAGCTCCCATGTTGAAATACATTTAAAAAAATAATCCCATAATGAAGTCTAAGGAATAATTCGTATTAGTAATAATAATATAACTTTACAACTAGTCAAGCAATGATAAGCTAAGGTAACAGAGCAGATACAACCCATCTGCCTCCACTTTAGGGGCACTTCTTGGTAATCTAGGATTACTGATGATGGCAAAATTAGAGTCTACTTTGGCTCAAGTGATAAGAGAGTTGCTACTTTTGAAGCAAAGTGCACACGTTTTATTTCCTATGTAGTGGCCTGATTCTTAAATTAATAATATTATTAACATGTATAATTTTCTTTATGCCCCATTACAACCATACCAGCACTGTGAAAGCAAGCAATGTGTCTTATGTCTAATTCCTGGTGCTTATCACAATGCTGGGGACAAAGCAGGTGTCCAAGAAATTTTCTGTTGAATAGCTGTTGTTGAACGAGACAGTCAGGGGAAGATGCTATTATTTCCACCAGGCAGGTGAGAAGGATGTACTTGAGAAAGTCTGGCTAGCATGAAGGCTCACAACTATAAATGACAGAAGAGCGGCCAGAACCCAGATCTGCTGTTTTCTATTACACAGGCCCAGCTTCAAAATATGGTGTAATGATATTACAACAGTTCAAAACTTACCTATTTAACTCCAGTTGTGTGAGATCCAGAAAGGCTGAGCCCATAAAGTCATCCTGTAGTCCAAAATCATAGTCAAACACCTAAGAAGCCAAAGAGACAAAACATTGTTAAAAATAATTCCAAGTTAAGCTTTAAATAAAAACATCTTAATCATAAAATATTTGTTGTCTATGCTACCAAAAACAATGAAAATTCCTAATATTTATTTTTAAAAATTTATTTGTTTTTGTGTTTTGGAATACTAGGGTCTCACAAAACATTCAAAGAAAATTACATTTAATTTTTTACTTAAAATTATTGATTTATATCAAATAGAACTTTAAAGGAAGATGAATATCAAAAGCAAATAAAATACAGTAAATCATCAAAAATGTGGGAACCACAGGCTTAGAATGTTTTTCTCATATTATCGAAGGGCTATTAGCTTTACTGGAAGGCAAGGTGTGTTGGTATGAAATTCAACAAATATGTCTTCCATATTGGGCTATAGGTGATGAGAATATGACTTCAACTTCTCCATATCTTTCAAGTCATTGATGATAAATTCTCTGATATTATAGAACAATGACATTTTAAGCATACAAATAAGTAAGCATTAAGATATTATGATTAAAGCAGTTTGTAAAGTTATATTAAGGTTAAATTAAATTGTTTTTATTGTCACAAGCAATAACTAGGGGATAATATTAACGTGACTAACAACAAAACGGAAAGGAAAAGAAAAGAAAAGAGAGAAAGTATTTCTCTCTTCTGTCAAAACTATGTATCCAGTATCTTCTCTGTGCCCTTCATGGTTCTTATTCATACTACGGTGAATAAGACAGGCAATGTTCTCGACCTCTTGGACCCTACATTTAGGGGCTGAGACAGTCAATAAAAACTCCAATAGATATATACAGTTCAGTGATGAGAGCTATGGAGACAAATGTGTTGGAAGCTGCTGTTTTAGACATGGAATCCACAAAGGCCTCTTGGAGAAAGTGTGTTTGAGTAGTGACCTCAATGACGAGGTCATTGTGGCATTGTTAGTGGCATATCACATTCTAAGCCATGTTAGAAGTGGAACAGAACCCCAGGAGGAGGAAACAGCAAGCAATTAGCGTGTTCCAGGATCATCAAGAAGCCAGTATGGTTGAAGCAGAATGAGAAAGATAGAGTGTGGAAGGAGGTTGGAGAGATAGCTCAGAGGTAGATCAGTTAGGGCCATTTGCAAAAAACTCCAAGTAAATAGGCGTTGGCTAACTTCCATCCGTTTATTAATCTTATTCCTTCATCCCCACAGCCAATATCAATTAAGCACTTATTATGTGACAGACAATGTACTCGGCATTGAGCAAACAGTGGTGAGCAAAACTGACATTGTCAATACTTACAGTTTAGTGAGGGAGACACATGTTAAACAAAGAAGTGCCCAGGTGATACGTAATGACAGATTTTGATAAGTGTTATAAAGAAAAGTACAGGGTATGGAAAGAAAAAATTACAGTGGAGATCAGGGAAAGCTTTTAAGATTGAAAAAAAAATACTACTCGATGAAGTTTAGAGCTGTGCTCCCTGACCTTTTCAAATAGAAAATCTTTGTATTGCACAGTGGAGTAAATGAGCATAAACAGGTAAGTCTGCTCTTGAATGGATGATCCAGGCCATTGGACTCTCCAGGATATGAGAATCCATTAGGCTGAGAAAATCCATAGCCCAGAACTCCTGTGCCCAATTCTTGGCACAACAGATAGAAAACTCGAAGCAGAGGGAACAGTGTATACAGCAGCCCTGAATCGGTTACTGTTTTTTCTCTAGTACAGGTGTACTTCCATTGAAACAAACTTAATATGTAAAAAAAATTGATATTTAAACAAAAAGATAAATACTTTGCATTACAAAAGGATTCTTAAGTTTGAAGAGTCATAGGGGATTTATTTAAGTAATAAGCCCTCCTAATGCCGTTTAAATTATTCAATTTACAGTCATTTGATTTACATACAACCTTTCAGGAGTACATTTGTTGTAGAAAGCGCAGCACTCCTGCAATAAATATTCTCCTTGATCACTTCTGAGCTTTAGTCATCTGCTCAGTGGCATATCACATGGATATACTGCACATCCTATGCAACTGTCACTTTGGTATTTGCAAGTGGCTCCAGTAGTGTACTTTGCAATATAAAATTACACCAAAAATTAGGGAAATTTCTCTTGACCAATCTCTTCTAACTGTCACCCTAAGGCTTAAAATCTTGGGAAGACTGTAGTGACATATAACCAAGGAGAACACCTGGGGTACGTTCACACATGTGAAGCGGAGAGCCGTGAACCCAGTGAACTGATTAGTGTAGACAGCCCAACTGCGTGATTCAACATTTAAACTCTCTTTATTCTCATGATGAGAGTCTTTCCTACTGTCCTAATGCTAGATGTTTGCTTTAGTTCTCAAATCCTATTAATCAGCAAAGGCATAAACATGGGAAAGAATGGAAATACCAGAATCCATTCACTAATGAAATTATTAGCTATGCTACTTTGTTCCACTCTATAAACTACTTGTCAGAGGGAGCGTTACTCTAGGTGGAGCTTCAGAACTATGAAGCATAGAAAAGAGATCAAATAAGAAAAGGTACTCCCACTGCAATAACAATAAGCGCAGTTAATGCTGATTAATGTTTATTCAACGTTTGCTATATCTTAGGCATTGTGCTAAACACATTACATAGATTTTTAGATTTCATTCTTAAACAACTCAATGAACAAAGTGGTGTTGTTTCCGTTTTTCTGATAAGGAATCCAAAGCTTAAAAAGTTTATGTTGCCCCCAAATCCCAGGGCTAGGAAGAGGTCAAATTATTGTATTAGATTTCAGACCCAGAGCATATTTAAATTTAACAAATATAACTAGGGCACCCACTCTGGGTGAATCACTGGGAATTCATATGTGAACAATATAGTTGAGATCCTTGCTTTCATGGATCCTCCACTCCATGAGTTGGAAACATTAGGTAACATTAGGTAGAAGTTGTTTGGGGTTCCATAACACCTCCTTTCATTTCATTTTCAAGTGGGTTTAGAACAACAAATGTTTTATTCTAATCAACGAACGAACTTAGCATCTTGATTCGATTGTTCTACCAAGAAAAATTACATTAGAGAGTGCATCAGTTAAAATGTTTTTGGATACGAGTAACAGAAAACCTAACACACACTGGCTTCAAGAATGGGAATTTGTTAGCTTCCATTGACTGAAATGTCCATAGGTAATTATGACTTCAGGGGAGTTTTGATTTGGCAGTTCAAATGATTCATATATTTATTCATTCATTTATTTGAAAAATATTTGGTGAGCACCTGCAATGTGCCAAGTATGTGGTGGAAATACAGCAGTGAACAAAACAAAGGCTGATTTCTTGGGGCTTACATCTAGGGGAGATGCAGACAGTAAATAAATACACACCAAGTAGTGATAAGTGCCATGGAGACAAATATCTCAGAATAGGAGAGAGATAGGAACTACTATTTATATAAGATGTTCAGGAGGACAATGAGAAAGGGTGGCATTTGAGTGGAGTGAGGAGGCGTAATGGGAATAGGAAGGGAAAAGGTATCCAGGAAACTGGCCAGAGGCTGGTGTGGCAGGAAGGAAGCGAGCAAGAGAAGAGTGCTGGGATATTAGTTCAGGCCTAGACTATGGAACCAACCATCATATGACTTTCGGTTTCATATTGAGTATGGTATGAAGTCACTGGAAGATTTTATGCATGGGAGTGATATAATCTAATTTATGTCTTAAAATGTTCAAACTGAAACACTTGGTGAATTACATTTTGTATTGAGGGAAATAATGTAGGCAAGTAGACCAGTGGTCCTGGCAAGAGTTGATGGTGTCTTTAGATTAGATGTTGATGTGGTGAGCTGTGGTCAAATTTAGGATATACTTTGATGGTAGAGCTGACAGAAATTACTAATAGATTCGACGTTTAGTATGACAGAAAGACAGGAACTAAGGATGTACAGGAAACAGTAAACATAGGCTTGCGCTTGCCGTCTTTAGACAGGCCTGCTTACAGGACTGGCTCTTGGCTGGCATCTAGGAACTTGGCTTTGAAACATTCCCATTGATAAAGCTCTTTTGCTCATCTGATGCATTGAACCCCTGCTTTCCTTCAGGGAGTCTAGCATTTTGATAGTTGTGACTGGTCATTTTGCCTAAGTGACCAGCTCCCACTAAATACCTGGGACTCTGAGTTTCAACTGGGCTTTGTCAGGCAGAAACATTGCACATGTGTTGCAGCATTTCACTGCCAGAGAATGAAACATGTTCTGTGTCACCTCTCCCAGTGGGAGTGAGAGGACATAGGAAGCCTGTGCATGGGTTTCTCTGGACTCTGCCTGATGTGTCTTTTTCCCTTGCTATATTGCTGTAATAAACTATAACCATGGGTACAATTGCCTCTGAGTCTTTCTAGTCAATCACCAAATGTGTAGGTGGTTTTGGGACTCCAACCCAAATAGTGACTCCGAGGTTTTTGTCCTGAACAATTGGTGAATGGTGGTACCACTTCCTGAGATGGGGAATGAGGAAAGAAGCAGTTTTGAGTGGGGGAGGGGTGGGGACTTAAGAGTTAGTATGAATCTGACTTTAACATGTTGAGTTTGTGATGCCCACTAGATAACTAAATGGAAAGCTGAACAAGTGGTTGAATACAGGTTGTTCAGGGAAACAACTTGGGCTGAAGATATACACTTGGGAATTATCAGGGACTAGACTGTATTTAAAGCCATGAATGGGATCACCTGAAGAGGAAATACATAGAGAAAAGATATCTAAGAGCACTGAGGTGCTCCCACATTTAGAAGTCTAGGAGAATGATACAGAGAGGAAACAGCTAGAGAGGGAGTGGGAAAACCAGGAGAGGTGTATCCTGGAAACTAACTGAAGAAAGTGTTTTAAAGATGAAGGGAGTAATCAACTATTTTAAAAATAAATGATATAGCCTGAATTCCATTTCTATCTCTCCAGTTCTCATCAGAGTTTCCTAAGTGTTAATGCCTCAACAGACTAACTCTCCATATGATCCTTACTGCCTTCCAGAAGCTCTGGGGTAGCATGTTCCTTCATTCACATCCAGTGGAGGAGAGTGAACTGCATTCTCAGCAAAGGCCCTGAATTCACTCTGGGTGGGCTGGCTCATGTCACATGCCTATTCTTGTCCAAGGATATGGAATTGGCTGAATGGCTAACCTAGCTTGTGTGCTATATTTTTAAAGGCAGTGGTGATGTCAGCTTCCACGGAACCATATGGATCTCCAAAGAGAAAACTGAGATAAAATGAGGGATGTGTGTTGGGAAAACCCCCAACAAAGATCCTCAACAGAGACCCGTACCTAGGGTTCTTTATGATGGCTCCAGGTGCCATCATCACTTGCCTTGCTATAGTTGGGGCTACTTGTAGCTCAGTCCTGGTCTTAGCTTTAGGACAACTCCTGATATGAGCCAGGAAAGATTTTCAGAAGTGTTAATTCAGTGCTCTGGGTCTCAGCATCAAGTCATGCTCACCAAATGTCCTGCAACTATGGACAGATATCCTTGAAGCTGGGTTAAGTGTTAGTTCTGGAATCGCACTAAGGCCCTGCTTTGACCACCAATTTGGACATTCCCACAAATATATGTTAGGCACCTCCTCCCCTGATGCTGACAGTACATGGAGAACCATCTCCTGTCTGATGTTATTCACACTTAATACTTCTCTTCTTGCCTCCATTAGGTAGATGAGCAATATGCCTGTAACTCAGGAAACCTGTACCTGTGCTGGGTGGAAAGGCCTCCTTTATTTATTCAACTTACAGCTTCACTTTCTTCTAAACTTTATTTTTTATCTATTTACCTATTTCCTGCATCTCTGGAGCTTGCCTTGTTGCCTTGCCATTTCACTTTCCTGATCTCTACCACTGTCTGAAAATTGCAAATAGCCCTGTCTCCTCCATGTGGTACCCTACTCTGATCTTGCCCAGCCCTTGGGATCCTACCCTGACACCAGTCAACATGGTTGACATCCCCATGGGATTTTCCTTGCCCCAGTGTCAGGGAGATGGACAGTGGTTGTTGGGATAAGTTGGCCCTTCCATATCTGCTCTATACTATTACAGTTTGCTGTCTATGCCTAATTGTGTTCTGAGTTATGACAGTGAGTATCTAATTGGCATTCATTCAATACTATCAAATAACTCTTCGGGATTTTCTATTACATTCACTGCATGGCAATTTCTATGATTGAATTACTGATAATGTATTTATAATGTTCCACTTTTCCATTTCCCACAGAATATATAGTAGTGTATCCGATTTCAAAATGATTTGAAGACATTTTAAGATTGGTTTACTAATAATATTTCTAATGAAATTAAAGCTTCTTTAAAGGTCTAACTCATCCCATGAGATCATACAATACGACTCAAGATATAAGATCTCACTCAGCAAATGTGTCCATGACTCATTTTCATACCAAGGCAGCTTCAAAACAACCATTTAATTATAACAAAGTAATTAAACCCTAAGTCATAGAAGTGACATTGTAAAACAAACAAAACATAACTGTGGCCATTGCAATTAGTCATCTTTAGTGGAAAACAGAAGCTATGTTGCTTAATTACTGGGTGGACTTAAGCAAACGCCTAATCTCTCTGAGTCTCATTCACCTGCAAAATGGGGATGAGAACAGTTACTTGCAGGGTTATTGTGAGGATTACATGTGCCAGTAGGCCTGGCACTGAGCACAGTGCTCAATAAATGGGAGCTGTTATGATGATGAAGATGTGACTGCAGATTCCACCTTCCCAAGACTCAGTAACCTCACATGTTCTTGGCCCATAAACCAAAAGCAAGTAGGCTGATCCTTTTTTGTTTCTTTGTTTTGTTTTGCTATTGATTATTTTTTTGTCTGAAATAGTTGATATTCTTGATTCATGCATTTAGGAAGTGTTTTTGAACCATGCAAGAAAAAACATCTAAGATAATACAAACATCTTCTAACTTTGGGATAATTTTGTTTGGGTGCACTGTGGTTTCTGGCTGCAAACATATTTCCATTCCAACTATTCAGTTGTTTCCATTTAAATGCCTAGAAAAGTGGCCCCCTACCCACGCGGTGCATTAGAATAAACTACTGTGTTTTAAAAATATATCTCAGAGGTCCTGAATCAGAATCTTTAGGAGGGGAGACTTGGACATCTAGATTCTTTACAACTTTATGGATAATTCTGATGTTCAGCCAGGGTTGAGGATCACTGGTATATGACATTCATTTAGGGCCCTCAAAACCTACTGAGAAATAATTTTGGATAAGACAGTAACATGGTCTTAACTTGAACAGAGCTCAAAGTATCTTTTCAATTTTAAATCTTAAGCTTGGATAGATATGAATTATTTAAGAAACTGTCAATTTTTGTTAAAGTGACCATCTTAGAAACAGGAGTGTGGCTCCAATCTGCAATGTTTTCCTAATTATCGAAATCTTTCTATTATTTAGAAGAGCATTCCAATTTAAAACCCAGATTTCTTGATCATGATTAGGCCAAACAATCCCTTTGTATAACTTTTAGCTTTCCACTGTAACTCTGGGTATTCACATGTACCTTGGATAACAGTGTCAGTGAAATGATAATGGAGAATTTTCATTCAATCCAACAGAAACGAATGCTGAATTTATCCTATTATTTAAGATGTGTGCCAGAGCCTCCCTGTGGATACAGAGCAGGCTCCCGTGGCTCTTGTCTCAGTTAAAAGTACTGCATTTTAACTCCCAGCTTCTCTTGCAACTTTATTATAAATATTTTTCCAGTCCATTCCTCCAGCCTTGTTTTCACCTGCCCTTACTGTGAAGTCATTCAGAATTGAAAGAATATTCTCTTTTCATTAAAATTAAAATCTATATGAGTTCCAACCTAGCAGAAAGTGTATTCTTATTTATTTTGTATATAGCATTTAAAAATGACAGTTCCAAGACTTTTTGAAAAAAAAAATCTGTTTCTACGAGAAATGGTACAAGCACTGCAACTTAAATCTGATTTTCTAACCTTGGCTTAGAACGGAATTTTGTTTTCCTGGGTAATCTTTACATTGATAGAAATCAGATAACAGAGTACAAAGGGACTTTTTACCTTTCACTAGAGATGAGAGGGTTGTATACCTAATATTTTCTAACCATCTAATTCATGGATACATTTTCATATTACCTGTCACTACAGAATTGGTTAGTCCCTAAGAAATCTTTCAGGCAAGATTTTGAGAAACTTATCAACCATGTACTTGGGAGATTCTCTTTTCATCGATCTAATAAACTATCCTGCTATGATGTTAATAATGCCTTGATTATTTTTTTCCTTTCTGTGGAGAAGAGAAACAACTGGAAGCAATACAACTGAAGAGTTGAGGGGAAGAAGGATGCCCAGAGATTGCTGAAAGAGTGATTATATGAGATTTTTGGCTCATGTGCGACTTGCAACAATTTAGAGAAAAGGATGGGGCTTGTGATGTTGTGGTAAAACTAGACACAAGTTTGGTCATTGAATGGGGGAGTCAGACATAGGAGCCAAAAAGAATACAAGTATCTAGAGATGTGAATTAAAGGGAAGTCAGGTATGAAAATAAAAACAAGGAATTAGGATTGTAACCCTTTCCCTAAGTTCTTCTTTTTCTTTGTCTTTGTTTAAAAAAAAAAAAACTACATCAAATGAGAGGAAAGACTCTTTTTCTTTTTCATTTTTGACAACAAGATAAGACAGGAATTTTTCTCCCCCTATTATCTTTACCCCTCTTGTCTTCCAAGTAAAGCATTTTGTTTGCAACCAGGAAGGATAGATCCTCAATAGAATTCCCAAACAGAAAGGCTGGGTTCTGTGTAAGTGTTCCTTCTTGCTAGATTAGATGGAGACTTGTTTTTACGTGTTCTCAAAGTGCACTACATCAGTTAACTGCACCCAGCAGGAGGAGACGGACTTCAAAATCCTCCTAAATGACGGGCAATAGAACTGTCCCGAAGAAAAATGTTCCTCCTAGCTGCCCCTCCCCTCCGTCTCATTTCTATCACATCATCCACAGATCAGAGTTGTGCATAGCAGAACATAGCTCTGGTGAAAAATCTCATCAGACAGAGAAGCACAATAACAAACCATTAAACGGGGAGTTTATGTCAGATTGCATTAGGGAAAAACAAATCAATGGCTCACCTTTATATACAACGGCTCCCTGAGATGCTGAAGAAGAATGGAAGCTTTCTCCTCCCACACAGGATTGAGGTTCTTGTGTATTATTTTACTTCTAAAAACTTCTTTTCTTCCAATTTTAAACTTCACGTATGGATCGCTTGTCCCTGTTAAAGAGATACAGATGGATCCACGTTAATCATGCTTTTCTGTGGAAGCAAGACAGTGGTTCATCTAAACATCAAAAAATATTTAAAGGAATAAAAGTTAAATGAAGCTTATCACATGGGAAAATAAGGATTGAGTGTTTTTTCCTAAATTATTCCTTAAATGTTGAAATGACAATAAATGATTATTATTATTTTATTTTCTGATCTTAATCCTGTAACCTTGTTATAGTATTTAAAAAACTCTATTGCATATGGCATATGTAAATTTAATTCACATTATAAATCTTAGAGATTAATCTGACAGTTCTTTTGGTATCATCTGGTCAACTATAAAAAGGATGATGAATGGTCTTGGCTGATTTAACTAGTTTTAGACATATATTCTGCTAAAATTTTATACTAGTCTAATGGGCTTAGGGAAAGGTAAGTCTTAAATTGGGCTTCAGTTTCATCCTTGGTCACATATTTTCTCTTGCTCAGAAGTTTCAATTTTAGAATGTTAGGAAGGGATGGAGGTCTCAGAGGAAGGCATTGGGGGAAGGGGACAAATGTTTATTAAATAATCTGGATTCTTCATATTATCCCTTAACACCTCCCAAGCTCCCTATGATGATAAAGAAAATCAAAGCTGTCGAGTAAGTTGCTCATGGATGCACAGCTAGCGGGAGATGGAGTTACGATTCCAACCGAGGCTGTTTGACCCTAATGCCAGTGCTTTTTCTCTATACCTGCAAGAGAGAAAGGCCTTTACGCTTACTTATATATTATACCATTTCTCATTTTAACTCATGAATGAGACCAATCTTGATCTAATGAGTCAATGCTTTTATTAAGGATTCCTAGAGAAAGTGAATCAGGGACGTCCCCAAGGAAGTCATTCCAGTGTATGACAATGTTCATGCTCAGGAAATAAATCTTTTTACAAGGCTTGACTCCCTTATAATAAAATTTTGTTTAATTCTTTCTGTTTTGTCCAAACTTAAGCTATAGTTGATAACTAGTCTATATGATTTAAAGAAAAACATGAGGGGGCCGGTCTGGTGGTGTAGCGGTTAAGTTCGCACGCTCTGCTTTGGTGGCCCGGGGTTCACCATTTCGGATCCTGGGCACAGACCTACGCGCCGCTCAGCAAGCCATGATGAGACAGCATCCCACGTAGAGCAACTAGAAGGATGTACACCTATGACAAACAACTGTCTACTGAGGCTTAGGTGAGAAAAAAGGAAAAAAGGAGGAAGCTTGGCAACAGATGTTAGCTCAGGCCAATCTTGCTCAAAAAAAAAAAAAAACAGACCACAAAAACAACAAAAAAAAAGACAAATATGAATGGGGCTCTGAAAACTGTCAAGCACCATACAAATGTTAGGCATTACAATGATGATGCTGATAGCCTTCAACTCACTATCTATATCCTTCCTCAACGCTCCACTCACCTCAATGACACATAAACATCTATGCTAAACATAAGGATTGCCTTATAGGATTTGGCCTTTCTTATTTAATCATTTGGGGGCTCTCAAAACTCTCCACATTCCCCAAATAAATATAATATCTTGTTTTTTGTATGTCTAGACCTAGGTATAATAAAATAACAATCCATACTTCATTGTTAAACTTCCATTTAGACAGTTTAACTTTATAGCAGTCAAATTTTATCATATCAAATTTTTAAAAATATTTATAAATATAAATGCAGGCTGTTACATGGTAACCTGTTATAATGCATCCTTTAGGCGAGTCAATGCAACCAAAATGTTTAATAGTGGCTATTTTTAACAGAGTGGTTCCCAGCCACGGGCTAAGGACCCCGGGCATCCAGAGTGCTGCAGCACATATTTTGAAGGATGTTAAAATCCATGTACCCATTTGAATTTTCTCAGTCATGCCCTAGATCCAGTTATTGTCTTTGATTTTGAAAATCATCTATGCAACTATCACTACCTAATAAAATATAACAAGCTCCATAATATCAGAGCCATTTGGATCACTGTTTTTTAAATCTCCAACACTTAGTACCAAATCAGACATACTGTTGGTCCTCAATAAACATTTGGTGAATAATTGAATGACCTAATGACTTGAAGTGGGCAGTAGACCTCTCTTCCTGCTGATTTTTGTCAGCCCCACTTGGATATCTAATTGACATCCCAATATTAGCTATGTCTAAAACTTAAGTCTTGATCCTCTCTCCTGCTAAGCCTGATCCTTCCTCAGGAGGATCCTTTATTGCTCAAGTTGCTCAAGTAAGACACCTGGAAATTATTCTCGATACTTCCTTTTCCATGCTTTGCACCCAGGACACCACCAAATCCAATTAATTCTCCTTCAAAATACACCCTGGATCTATCTTCTCTGTTGCCTCTCTAGTTAAGCTACTATGAATTCTTTGCTGTACCACAATAATAACAGCCTCCGAGCTCTGCTCTCCACATCTTCTGTGTCCCCTCCATCAATTCTCTATACGGCAGCCAGGCTAATCTTTAAAAAATGCAAATTTAACCTTCCCTCTTCTTTGATTAACACATTTCAACAGCTTTCAGCTACACCTGCAATAAAATCCAAAATCTATAACGTGGTATATAGGAATTGCCATTCCTCCAACTTCACTTTTGGCCCCTTATGGTGTTCCAGCTCTCCTGTTACTGGAAGTTATTTTCTGCTTCCAGTCTTTGCATATGCTAGCTAGGGTCTCTGCGTGAAAAGCCTCTCCTTCCCATTCTCTTCCGCTTTTTGCCTGGCTGACATTACACTCCAGGTCTTAGTTTAAATACAATTTGCTCAGGGATGCCTTTCTCAACCTCCCAACCTGAATTACGTCTCCTTGTCATTTTCTCTTGGCATTTGCTCTTTTGCTTAGCAGTATTAATCATTGTGTTACTTATAGGTTAATCTGTACGTCTATTTGTTTATTGTGTGAATTTTCCCACTGGCTATGACCCCCATTAGGGGTCAGACACATGATACTCAATACATATTTGTTGAATGGATGAGTAAATGAATGACTATAGAGTTCACAGTGTACAGAGTACTATTAAAGACATCCTCTGAGAAGTTGGTAAAAGCATATACTAGCAACCTATGTTGCAGGTGAGACACAATCCGAGATTCAGTGCGACTTGCCCCAAATCACATAACAAGCCAACGACAGAATGGAAGGCAAACTTAGACTTTCAGAGTCCAAGTGCAATGTTCCTTCTATTCAGCTTTTTAGAAAACCTGAACACCCGTATTTTCCTTCTTTTATTCTAAAACACCATCATAGAAATATTATGTAAAGATATTGGATCATCATTTAGATACTATAAATAATACTAATATTGACAAATAACCTATTTTGGTCGATAAAACTTTGACACTTATTTTTTGTCTAATCACCCTATGTCTCTGTGAGTCTACTATTGTCTCCATTTTACGATGAGAAAACTAGGAAAGGCTAAGTGGCTTGTTCCAGGTCAGACTAGAACTCAAATCTGGAGACCAGTCCAGTAAGTGCTTTTTCTGGCACATTCATCAAAAAACATTCATTCATTTCACAGTGTAACAATCCTCTATTTCTTCTGTCTAAAAAAAGTATGAAGAGCTCTTTTACAGGAAAAGTGATTTTAAGAACCTTAACCTTGTATTTCCAAATAGATACTGATATCAGTGTCTTACTCCATTTAGTTTAGCTGTTATGTAAAAAGACTGACATAACTTCTAGTAATTTAGCACAGAGCTTATACACTCAAAAGTAAATCTTCTTGAGAAGTAATCTTTCTTGCTCCTTCCCGGAAACATTTTCCTCCACCACTGTATAGGTTAGCTGTCAAATCCCCTTAGAGTTAGGTGCAGACGGTTCCTAGAATCCTGCTGTGTGGTCTGCAAGTCTTGATGGTAGAACTTAAATTACAAAAGGGAATCCAGACCACTCTAGCTAACATTGTTGAACACTCACTCTATCCAATATAACATACCACCTAACAAGACTCTGAGTTGAGTTCTAGTGTTATCTGGAGTTTAGAGTTGAAGAAATTACATCACGGAACAGGTAAACAAATTCCCCAGAATCACACAGTGTGGATGCTGGGACTTGAACTTAATTGCTACACTAGGCCATCTCCAAACACAACATTTTTCAAGCTTGGTGTCATATCCATAATGCCACTCGAAGTAGTGAATATCCAATAGCCTGAGGAAATAACAATCCAGCCAATAAGATTAGGTCTAAGTGTTGTTAGGGATCAGGGGCAGATTTTTGAGTCTGTGACAGGCACAAAGATCTCAGGGACTGGTGTAAAAGAAAGAGGCTGATTTTAGGGACTCTGAAAACATGTTATGGTGGTGAAATATTTTATAAACGCATGGCTTTGGCCATAAGATGACCTGGATTGGAAATGGTAAATATGTTAGCAAATTTCACCGTCACAAGTACAGGAAAAACAGACTCAGATGCTCACTCGTGATGAGTCGTCATCTGAGTTTCTCCACTTTATTTTGACTCCATAGGATAAAATTTGCTACTTTTCTCTCTTTCCAAGCATCACTTAGAGGTCTCTGGCTGCTACTATTAAAATTTAATAATTTTTTAATAGTCAAGTTTCTTTAATGAATTTCTAATTGCTTTAAAGTTCTTAACTTAGGGACCTTTAGTGACTTAGAGTCCTTAGTAGTTCAAGACCTTCAGCTTGTGATTCCAACACAGGGAACTGGAGACACTGTTCTTTTCATTTAGGTTCAGTAAAAGATTTGTACCTAATGCTCTTATCTTCTGTATTTGAAAGTGTTTTTCTAACCTTATTTTAGCAAATACTACCTAGTGATTACTAATATTAATATTATATAATTATAATGTTAATATTAATAACATTGCTTGTTTTTTAAAAAAAGGAGTTCTGTGGTCAAGCATATTTGGCAAATGCTGGTTTAGAACAAAATTAAATCGATTCATTTTCTACAGCCTTTAAATAAGTGAAAGCGCACTGTGATTCTCCAAGAAGGGGATATGATATGCAGCATTTACCAGGCTTCTTTGACCCTGGAGCCTACTTTTCTTGAGTGCATCTTTCAGGTCTAATAATCCCTGATCTCTCTTTGAAAAATGCTACTTTATTATATTGCATAGATAGGGAAGTTTCACGTCTTGGAGGGTTTTTTTTATTGTAATACACTTTCCAGTGATTTCAAATCACTTTATCATAATAAAACTCCCAATAAATCCAAGCCACTAAAATGTGGCTAATTTTTATTAATATACTATGCACACACACAAAAAGATTTAGTTTGTTGGTTCAAAAAACCAAAAAACATAAATTCATGTGCCAGTGCTGTTTTGTTGCAATATTGCATTCAACCACAAGATGGCACTAATACTTATCAAATTATTGCGAGACCTGTTCTGCTCTTCAAAGTTAAAGCATCTCTACCGCACACTTTGTGATTCTCGGGCATTTTCTAGCAATTTGTCCTTTGTTGTTATTAGCTGGACCATGACACTCATTAAAACATTTTTTATGGCAATAATGAAATGAAAACAAGGCAAATAAATATGTGAGGAAAAAACCTAGGAAGTATTACCCCTAAAATAAAATTCAGATTTTATTGTTATCAATGTCATATTCAAGAGCAACCTTCCACACATTCATTTTATCAGATACGATTAACTTCAGAATTTATTTTTCAACATTATCGATTATTTTATAATTATAAAATCTATGCTTTAAAAATTTAGACCTAGGGATTATTAATTAATTGTTTATATCTGAACTCTAGGATCCAATTGTTCAAAAAAGAGGAATTAGATGGTTTGTGTAATGTTTTTTCATATAGTAAAGGAATATATGTCCCCAGTGCTACGTTTTACTTTTTTTGGAGTCAGATCACTGATGAGCACTTCAACATTTTGTGTGATTGTTTAGCCTTTAATATAAGTCCAACAAAGAACTGAACTTTGTCTGAATGAGTCCACTTTTGTGGAGCAATAAACACAGCATACACAAGATGGCAGCCTCTCTTCCTTTAAAATAGTCTTAAAGATTTTTTAAATGTAAATAGTCATCTCATAATGAGGCTCTTGGTTTTCCTTCTCAGAATAAATGAGCCTCCTGGTTAACAAGTTTAACTCAGTCTTATTCCAAATCTCGTATGTAATGAAACAGAAACAGCTGCTCCTGTTTCAGGGACCTATGGTCATTCAACAGTACCAACTCCTAATTGAGCACAATGCCAAAGTGAAACTCAGTCTCTGGATTAGAAGAAGGAGAAGGAGTAGGAAGAAGAAAAAGAAAAAGAATACAACAAAAGAAACAAAGAGAAGTGAACATAAATATTCAGTGTGGACAGTTAAAAAGAATTCAAATTTAAGCTGGATCTTCTGGAAGGTATCAGATCTTCCTACAAATATTTAAAGCTAACTACCTTTGTTGCCCAAATGCAACAGGGAAGTTATTTGTTCTATAACCAAGTCTTTCACACTTGAAAAAGGCTATAAAAACAGTGACGTTCAAAGCATACCTACTCAGAACAATAGATTATGTCTTTATACACATTTGTTTTTCATTAATGACTTAAAAATCTTCAAAACACGTACTTTATGTGTTAAAATTATTTCCCTAAGCTCTCCCATTCCTTCCTCATTGCTTTGTTGGAGATTTGTAATGCCCTACATTGGAAATATTACATGGGGCTAAATGACTAAATATTAAAATTCAAATTCAAGAGGTTTATAATGGCATATGCTTTAAGTAATAAAATAAAAGTAAGCTAAAATTTTTTCCATAATGAGGAACATGAATATTCCAATGATTTTTAAATTTCTGGTTAATGAAGTTACCATGATACAGCACATGGATGAATTAAAAATAATATTGTGATAAAATGCAATATAGGACAGAACTAAGTAAATTTCATCCTTTGAAGAGTAGAAGGCACTTCAAGACACACGATATAGAGAAGGTGTAAATGACAGGAATAGACTATTGATTTTTATGAGTAATCTTTGGCTCATTTTTCTCTCATAAATGCAGAGTTCAGGATATGCAAGAAAAACTTATATATGTTATATTTGGTATAAATACAGCTTACTCAAGTTCCCTTTCATATGGGGCATAAATTACAAGTGATATCTACATGCCATTTCCTGATAACTTCTGGAAGTTTAGGTAAACCAAAAACTGAAAGGGCAGTGCTTACTTACATTTTTTTCACACTGCTTTAGACAAGTACTGCTTTAATTTTGAATATAAGTTGTATATTAATCTGTGACATAAGCAACCACAACAGAGGACAGTGTCCTAGATGTCATTTTTCCCAAAGGGCTTTACTCCCGTTGCCTCCAGGAGCTCCCTTATCACCAGTAATTAATGCATTGACTAGTTACAATATATATTCCCCTGTATTAAATTTTTTTTTTACCCAAAGTGAAACAGTTTTCCCTGGAATTCTGCTGGAATATATTACTATGTTTTTACAGTCATCCTAACCCCTCCCAAAATCAAATATAAAAAAATTTAAATTTTTTTTAAGTACTTTAACTTTCCTGTTTAAAAAATCAGAATATTAAAAAATTATGCCCTAAAGTATCTATACTCTCCTCATTCCTTTTTCTTCTGGCTCTCCCAATACTTTTCTGAAATTGTTTCCTCGAGCGTCACCAGGAACATTTAATCATCAATTTCAATGGCCTTCTCTTAGTCTCCAGCCCCTCCCACCTGTGGGCCACACTGAATGTTGTTAACTCCACTGGCTCTGCAATTTATTTTTTTAGGATTCTGTGACACTACTCGTAGTAGCCCTGTGGGGGAAAGAATATTGGCCAAAGAGTCAGCTTTGCTTCTTATAGGCAGTGTGGTCTTAGAAAAGTCATTTAACCTTTCTCGTCTATAGTTTTCTGATCTTTAAAGCTGGTGAATTTCCCAAGTTTCTCTGAGGAGAGTAAAGAATCTCTAATAAGATTTCAATTCCATGCCCTTGACTGAGAACGAGCCATCCCACATAAATGAATTTTCTAGGAAATTAAAAATTGTCATGCTGAACACCAAGACCTGTTTTTATTAATACATTTGAAGAAAATATTTATTCTGTTTTTCTCCTTTTTGGGTAGATAACGAATACAATTTTTTCAAAGTTAGGCAGAGTATCATTTGTTGGTTATGTGTTTCTGGGAAATTATCATCAAGGTTCTAGGAAAACAAAGTTAAATCTGTAGAAAACCAGTGAAACTTGAGTAGAAATATTTCAATTTCTGAGACTCCCAACTGAATGCTGCTAAAAGTCAGAAGATATTTCTTTTATCACAGAGACTTTTCCCACCATGGATATTTCTATAATCTGTTTATTCTATATATTCTTATTTTGCTTCATTCTTTTCAATATAGAGTTGTTATAAACTCAAGGACAGTATTATTTCTGTTGCTACATATGCCAGTGAACAAAACGTGGTTGTTAAAATATAACAAGTTAAAAGCGATTTGAGGTGGAAGGAGCCTGAGTGCCGGAATCACTGTGTAGAGGAGAGCCATCTGCCAACAGAAACACCTGCCATGGACTATTACGTGGGGGAGAAATAAACTTCTATTACGCTTGAGCCATTAAAATTTTGGGGGTGTATTTATAATAGCAGTGCAGCCAACCCTAACTGATACAGATCCCTAAATCTTGGGAATTATAATTATTAAAATTCCACTTGCAACCACAGTGTAGCCTGTCTTACCAAATACATATTCTTAAGCCCTCTGATTCTAAGAATTCTAATTCTTAAAATATCTCTTGAAACCATCTCCTCCACCACTCCCTCATCATTCCTTATCTAGATTATTCTAAGAGCCTTCTGCTTGGTCTCCCTGCTTCTCTTCAATTCTATCCTCCAAATGCTGCCAGAGTTCTCTCTGTCATGTACAAGTCAGGCCACTTGATTCTTCTTAGACTACATTTTACTCCTTCTTCCGCACCCACAAGCACTGTTGTGGGTAACCCAGACCCAAGAACTCCAGCTCAGGGTCAGTAGTCAAGTTTCGCCTTGTCCATGGGATTTTGCACAAATGTGAGTATATTTTTATTATCTTATACTCTTACCATGGAGACTTCGGATCCTAATTTGGCTTCTGGAGCAGACTGAACCCCAACACCCATTTTCCTCCTCTTTGTTTTAGTAATAGAGCCTCTGCAAGTTTAGCAGGACACGTGATCACCCCATTAGAGAATTTCTTATCCTCCAAGCAACAGGCTTGGCAATGTGACCAAGTCCTTGTTGGTAGATGTGAGCAGAAGTGACATATGCAACTTCTGGGTCTTTTGGTGAAAAGTGGAGCAGCTGATTTGGATGAGAGAAGGAAGCCACGTGTTGATGAGGGCAGAGCCACTTCATCAGCCCAACATCTCTCACTTCTAAACTTAATGTGGGGCGCGGAGTCAAGATGGCGGCGTAGGCAGACTCTGAACTCACCTCCTCCCGTGGACACAGCCAATTTACAACTACTCGTGGAAAAATTACCCCTGAGACAGAACTGAAAACTGGATAAGAGGAACTCCTGCAACGACGGACAATCCTAGCTGGGGTGGAAGAGGCAGAGGCTCCCTTCTGGAGAGGAAAAACGCCGCCTTCACAAGCCGCCAGCTTCACGGCCGCCGGGAGCAGCTCACAGGTACGCAGCCTCCCTGGAGGCGCGGGGCCCTGAGCCGGGGAGCGCCCCCACTGTGGGCATTTTGTGGACCCAGCACAATCGACACCAGTGGCATAATATCTGACTTTGCCTGCTACTAAAGCATTGGGGAGTACCCCCAGAAAACCCGGTTCACAAAGAAACTAAAACTGGCTCTTAAAGGGCCCGCGCACAAACTCACCCGTTCCAGAAAGCATCCTAAAATCACCAGAAAGAAAGGTGCACAGTGCTTCGGTGACAAGAGACTCACCCAATAGGCCCTGAGTGCATCTCGGTGAGGGGTGAGACCTCTCCAGGGACTGGGACATTGGCGGCGGCCATTGTTGTGGCCTGGTGTGAGCGTGCTGACACAGACGCCATTGGAGTTCTCCCTGAGACCTGCTAGCCCAGGGTCTGCTCCACCCGCTAGAGCACCGATTTAATCCAGCTCAGCCAGGGCAGGCAGCCCACCCTAGAGACTGGCCCCACCCAACAACAAGCCCTCAGGCAACGTGTGGGCCTGCATAGATTGGTGACTGGATTCTCTGCAGCCTGGCAACTGAGCTGACTTGAGCGGGGCAGGGTGTGCATAAGGAGCGGGTGGAGAGTGTGGGGCGGTGGCAGAGTGTGTGGGGCTCCGCCGTGGAGAGACTGGGTCCGCTTGGGGAGGTCGGGGCGCTCACACGGGGCAGGACTGTGTTGACTGTGTGTGTGGACCTGTGGGCGGCAGGGCTTCTCAGCCGCAGAAGACTTGTGCTTCTCAAAGACCCACATAGGAGGTTTGCCCCACCTTCCAAAGCCTGAAACAATTGGGTGCTCCTGTGCCTGAGGGCAGCCCCACCCAGCTGCAATCCTCAGAGAGCTGACAAGAGACCTAATAGGCTAGAGGTTTACAGCAATTCTAAGGCCCTGAGCCTAACAACCTGCCACACTGCGGGCCTACTCACTTAAAAGAAATACTGCAACACAAATGTGGTATTAGAATTTACAGCCAACTGTGCTGGGGCTCCCCACACCTGATAAAGAGACTGAAGGGCCCACAACAGCTACAAGCAGCTGAGCATTACAACAGCTGGCCAGGAGCATAACTCAGCCTCTCTGGGCACCTATAGGGAGAGCTAACAGGCCACAATAGAAGGACACACGTAGCCCACATAGGGGCCACCCCTGGAACATTGAGAACTGAGGGAAGCACACTGGAAGCCTCCTAAGGCATCACTTACATAAGGTCACCTATCCAAGAGCAGGAGAGTAGCTGACCTACCTAATACGTAGACACAAGCACAGGGAAAGAGGCAAAATGAGGAGGCAAAAGAATACATTCCAAGTAAGGGAACAGGACAAAACCCCAGAAGAGGAACTAAGTGAAACAGAAATGAGCAACCTACCTGACAGAGAGTTCAAACTAAGAGTGTTAAGGATGCTCACTGATCTGGGGAGAAGAATAGATGAACTCAGTGAGAATGTCAACAAAGAAATGGAAGATATAAAAAAGAACCAATCAGAAATGAAGAATACAATACTGGAAATGAAAAACTCATTAGAGGGACTCAAAAGCAGAGTAGAGGATACAGAAGAACGGATCAGTGAGCTGGAAGAAAGACTAGAAGAAATTACCCAAGGTGAACAGGTAAAAGAGAAAAGAATTAAAAAGAGTGAGGACAGTCTAAGGGACCTCTGGGACAACATCAAGCGCACTAACATCCGTGTTATAGGTGTCCCGGAAGGAGAAGAGCGAGACAAGGGGTCAGAGAATCTATTTCAAGAAATAATAGATGAAAACTTCCCTAACCTAAGGAAGGAAACAGACATCCAGGTACAGGAGGCACAGAGAGCCCCAAACAAGATAAACCCAAAGAGGCCCACACCAAGACACATCATAATCAAAATGTCCAGAATTAAAGATAAAGAGAGAATCCTAAAAGCCGCAAGAGAATGTCAAGTTACATACAAAGGAAACCCCATAAGGCTATCAGCTGACTTCTCAGCAGAAACCTTACAGGCTAGAAGAGAATGGCACGATATATTTAAAGTGCTAAAAGGAAAAAACTTACAGCCAAGAATACTCTACCCAGCAAGGTTATCGTTCAAAATGGAAGGAGAGATCAAAATTTTCCCAGATAAGCAAAAATTAAAGGAGTTTGTCACCAAGAAACCAGTGTTACAAGAAATGTTAAAGGGACTGATTTAAGGGGAAAAGAGAAGACCACAAATAGGAAAAATTATCTATTTCCACGATTAGAACGTAATGGATACAAATGCACAAAAAGAGGTTAGATATGATATCAAAAACATAAAAGGAGGGAGGAGGGTAGTTAAAGAGTACAGCTTTCAGACAGAGGTCAAACTAAAGTGACCATCAATTCTGTATAGAAGAAGTAAGGAACAGAGAAGGACTACTAAAACACTGAGGAAAAAAAAAAAAAGTTAAAAAATGGCAGTAAGTACATACTTATCAATAGCTACTTTAAACGTCAATGGACTAAATGCCCCAATTAAAAGGCATAGGGTGGCTGACTGGATAAAAAAACAAGACCCATATATATGCCGCATACAAGAGACACACTTCAGACCTAAAGACACTCACAAACTGAAAGTGAAGGGATGGAAAAAGATACTCCACGCAAATGGCAATGAAAAGAAAGCTGGGGTAGCAGTACTCATATCAGACGAAATAGACTTTAAAACAAAAACTGTAAAAAGAGACAAAGAAGGGCATTACATAATGATCAAGGGAACAATCCAACAAGAGGATATAACACTTGTAAATATCTACGCACCCCATGTAGGTGCACCTAAATATATAAAGCAGTTATTAACAGACATAAAAACAGAAATAGACAGTAACACAATAACAGTAGGGGACTTTAACACTCCACTTACACCAACGGATAGATCATCCAAACAGAAGATCAATAAGGAAACATTGGCCTTAAACGACACCTTAGAACAGATGGACCTAGTAGATATATACAGAGCATTCCATCCAAAAACCGAAGAATACACGTTCTTTTCAAATGCACATGGAACATTCTCCAGGATTGATCACATATTAGGCCACAAAACAAGTCTCCATAAATTTAAGAAGATTGAAATAATACCAAGCATCTTTTCTGACCACAACGGTATGAAACTAGAAATCAACTATAGGAAGAAAATCAGAAAAGCCACAAATACATGGAGATTAAACAAAATGCTACTGAACAACGACTGGGTTAACGAAGAAATCAAAGAAGAAATCAAAAAATACCTGGAGACAAATGAAAATGAAAATACAACATGCCAGAATTTATGGGATACAGCAAAAGCGGTTCTAAGAGGGAAGTTTATAGCGATACAGGCCTATCTCAACAAACAAGAAAAATCTCAAATAAACAATCTAAAAATGCACCTAAAGGAAATGGAAAAAGAAGAACAAACAAAGCCCAAAATCAGTAGAAGAAGGGAAATAATAAAAATCAGAGCAGAAATAAATGAAATAGAGACCAAAAAAACAATAGAAAAAATTAATAAAACCAAGAGCTGGTTCTTTGAAAAGATCAACAAAATAGACAAACCTTTAGCTAGACTCACCAAGAAAAAAAGAGAGCAGGCACAAATAAGTAAAATCAGAAATGAAAGAGGAGAGGTTACAACAGACACCTCAGAAATACAAAAGATTATAAGAGAATACTATGAAAAACTATATGCCAACCAATTCGACAATCTGGAAGAAATGGATAAATTCTTAGAATCATACAACCTTCCAAAACTGGATCAAGAAGAAGTAGACAATTTGAATAGACCAATCACCAGTAAGGAGATCGAAACAGTAATCACAAACCTCCCCAAAAATAAAAGTCCAGGACCAGACGGCTTCCCTGGGGAATTCTACCAAACATTCAAAGAAGACTTAATACCTATCCTTCTCAAACTCTTCCAAAACATTGAGGAGGGGGGAAAGCTCCCTAACTCATTCTACGAAGCTGACATTACCCTGATACCAAAACCAGACAAGGACAACACAAAAAAAGAAAATTACAGGCCAATATCACTGATGAACATTGATGCGAAAATCCTCAACAAAATACTAGCAAATCGCATACAACAATACGTTAAAAGATTATACACCATGATCAAGTGGGATTTATTCCAGGGATGCAGGGATGGTTTAACATTCGCAAATCAATCAACGTAATACACCACATTAATAAAATGAAGAGCAAAAATCACATGATCATCTCAATAGATGCAGAGAAAGCATTTGACAAGATCCAGCATCCATTTATGATAAAAACTCTGAATAAAATGGGTATAGAAGGAAAGTACCTCAACATAATAAAGACCATATATGAGAAACCCACAGCTAATATCATCCTCAATGGTGAAAAACTGAAAGCTATCCCTCTAAGAACAGGAACCAGACAAGGATGCCCACTGTCACCACTCCTATTTAACATAGTATTGGAAGTCCTAGCCAGAGCAATCAGGCAAGAGAAAGAAATAAAAGGGATCCAAATTGGAAAGGAAGAAGTGAAACTGTCACTATTTGCAGATGACATGATTTTATATATAGAAAACCCTAAAGAATCCACCAGAAAACTTTTAGAAGTAATAAACGAATATGGTAAAGTTGCAGGATACAAAATCAACATACAAAAATCAGTTGCATTTCTGTACACTAACAACGAAGTAGCAGAAAGAGAAATTAAGAATACCATCCCATTTACAATTGCAACAAAAAGAATAAAATACCTAGGAATAAACTTAACCAAAGAGGTGAAAGATCTGTACACGAAAACTATAAAACACTTCTGAAAGAAATTGAAGAAGACACAAAGAAATGGAAAGATATTCCGTGCTCTTGGATTGGAAGAATTAACATAGTTAAGATGTCCATACTTCCTAAAGCCATCTATAGATTCAATGCAATCCCTATCAAAGTTCCAACAACATTTTTCACAGAAATAGAACAAAGAATCCTAAAATTTATATGGAACAACAAAAGACCCCGAATAGCTAAAGGAATCCTGAGAAAAAAGAACAAAGCTGGAGGTATCACACTCCCTGATATCAAAATATACTACAAAGCTATAGTAACCAAAACAGCATGGTACTGGCACAAAAACAGACACACAGATCAATGGAATAGAATCGAAAGCCCAGAAATAAACCCACACATCTATGGACAGCTAATCTTTGACAAAGGAGCCAAGAACATACAATGGGGAAAAGAAAGTCTCTTCAACAAATGGTGTTGGGAAAACTGGATAGCCATATGCAAAAAAATGAAAGTAGATCCTTACCTTACACCATACACAAAAATTAACTCCAAATGGATTAAAGACTTGAATGTAAGACCTGAAACTGTGCAAGTTCTAGAAGAAAACATAGGCAGTACACTCTTCCACATCGGTCTTAGCAACATCTTTTCAAACACCACATCTGACCGGGCAAGAGAAACAATAGAAAAAATAAACAAATGGGACTACATCAAACTAAAAAGCTTCTGCACAGCAAAGGAAACCATCAACAAAACGAAAAGACAACCTAACAATTGGGAGAAGATATTTGCAAACCATACATCTGATAAGGGCTTAATCTCCAAAATATATAAAGAACTCATGCATCTCAACAACAAAAAAACTACCAACCCAATTAAAAAATGGGCAAAAGACCTGAACACACATTTCTCCAAAGAAGATATACAGATGGCCAACAGACACATGAAAAGATGTTCAAAATCACTAACTATCAGGGAAACGCAAATCAAAACTACAATGAGATATCACCTCACGCCCGTCAGAATGGCTATAATTAACAAGACAGGAAACAACATGTGTTGGAGAGGATGTGGAGAGAAGGGAACTCTCATACACTGCTGGTGGGAGTGCAAACTGGTGCAGCCACTATGGAAAACAGTATGGAGATTCCTCAAAAAATCAACGATAGAAGTACCATATGATCCAGCTATTCCACTGTTGGGTATTTATCCAAAGAACTTGAAAACACCAATTTGCAAAGGTACATGCACCCCTGTGTTCATTGCAGCCTTATTCACGATAGCTAAGACTTGGAAGCAACCTAAGTGCCCATCAAGGGATGAATGGATAAAGAAGCTGTGGTATATATACACCATGGAATACTACTCAGCCATAAGAAACGACGAAATCCAGCCATTTGTGACAACATGGATGGACATTGAGGGTATAATGCAAAGTGAAATAAGTCAGAGGGAGAAGGCCAAATACCGTATGATTTCCCTCATTAAGTAGTAGATAATAACAACAATAAACAAACACATAGGGACAGAGATTGGATTGGTGGTTACCAGAGGGGAAGGGGGGAGGGAGGAGGGTGAAAGGGATAATTCGGTACATGTGTGTGGTGATGGGTTGTAATTAGTATTTTGGTGGTGAACATGATGTAGTCCATGCAGAAATAGAAGTACAATGATGTACACCTGAAATTTTTGCAATGTTATAAACCAATGTTTCTGCAATAAACAAGGAAAGAATTATAAAAAAAAAATAAATAAAAAAAAAAATAAACAATGTGGGAGAAAACATATCTTTTTAAAGCCACTAAATTTATGGGTCTTTTGTTACCAGAAGCTTAGCTTGCACCCTAACACAAGTTTTCAAATAGACTTTCCTTCTAGAAAACTTTTTTATTGAAATGATTTATTTGACTTTATATAGCCAATCAAGCTTGTTTGAGTTCCATTCAATTCAGTTTCTTAAGACCAGGTGGTATGAACCAGCTTTCCCCATAGCCCGGCCATTCCTGGGCACTGGGATTGGGTTTCTCACTTACAGAACTGAAAGATAAAATCCAATAAAGAAAAAAAATATGTATTAAGGTGGGAGGTAACTAACTTTCTTGAATATTTACTATGTGCATGGGGCTTTTAACACAATATTTCATTTAGTTATAACTATTGCCCTGTGAGGTGGGTTAAACCAGCACAGAGCAGGCATCTAATAAACGTTGAATAAATGAAAAATTAATATTCTTAGTACTTTACAGATGAATAAACTGGTTCAGAGAGGTTAGGCTGCTTGATCTAGTTACATGGCTAGTAAGTGGCAGCTCCAGAATCCATTACAAGATCTATTTGATTTGAGATTCCAAATTTACTCCACTATATCATGATGCCTAACCTGTAAGCTTTCCTAATCAACCGACCTATCTCAGACTATCATTTTTCAGCTTACCTGTCCTGTAAGGTGCCCTCGTCAGAGACTGGATTCTATCCTAGGAAGCCATGCATCTCACTGAACTTGGCAATCATTAGCTCTGAACCACTGCCATGGCAGAGTAGCAGTTAAACAAGTGCAGGTGAATGTGATTGGACAGATGATTTACTCAGTGTCTTTTGCCTCCATCAGACAGAAAATCCCATGAGGGCAGAGAATTCTTCTGTATCCCAGAACCTACCACAAAGCAGGCACTCAACTGATCAATAAATATTTGTTGACTTGTATGAATAACATACATTACTATTAATATATTAGCTTTGCTAAGCTGGGCATTTATTCAGATGCCTAAAACTGGGGCTCTCTGCAAAGAATGATATTGTTCAACAGTGCTCCATAGAAAAATCTAATTAAATAGTATAAAATTGTTTAATATATTTTTGAAAGGGTTGAAGGCTTATGATCATTCCATCCACAATAAAGGTGGTTTGGTGCTATATAGGGTGGTGGTTAAGAACTTGACCTCCAAGTTAGAAAGCCTGGGTTCTAATCTCAGCTCCAGCACTTACTCGCTGTGTGATCTGGGACAAGTCCTAGATGAACATGGAGATGATCATAGAACTTAACCTAGATGAACATGGAGATGATCATAGAACCTCATTAAGGTCATTGTGAGGGTTTAATTACATATCCATATAAAATACTTGGCACAGCTCCTGGCACAAACTAAACATTCAATAACAGTTAGCAGTTATTCTTACTCTTATTCAACATGGAGACAAAGTAATATAATTACATTGCAATTTGAAAACTAAAATCAATATAATTAAATTGAAACAAAGAACTACAAACATATCAAAATGGGTATGAAATCTCTGATTTCCCATGTTGAATAATTCATTTCAGTTGAGACAAGTTACTATTTAGCTATTTTCTTTAATCATTTAAGAATATATGAATATATAGCAGAAGAGTAATGATTATTTTCAGGGGATTTCTCATTCCCAGTTATGTAGAGATAGCAATTCTATTGCATTTGTTAAATCAAGAAAAAATAGCCTATAAATAATTATAAACATTGCATGAATAAAAGTATAAGGAAGTATCGTAAAATATGACAGTAAAATAACTGGAGCCCATAGAACATATCCACTAAAAAAAAAAGTTATTACGACCCTAAAAAGAAAACAAAAGCTTTTCATCAATCAAAACTGTAAGCAATAACACTGTAAATAGTTCTATGACTCTTGTTGATTGATTGCTATCGTGAACTGAACCAATTTTAAGACGATTATATTACAATATGATTAAAATGCATCACAAGTGCATGGTAATTGAACAGTACATTCTTTAGCACATTCATATATCCAATTTGAGAAAAAAAGAAAAGTCAACGATCTCCTATTTGTCTCCCTGCTTCTAGTCTACCCACTCCATTTCATTCTCTAAAATCTTATGCCTAGATATTTTTCCTGACACAAAAATCTGTTACTCCCTTGCTTTAAATTCTTCACTGATTTCTCACTGATTTCAGAATAAAGTTCAAACTCTTTAGCATGTCATACAAATATTTCTCTGCTAATTTCTCCAGATTCATCTCTCACCAGACCTCTAATCTACAGAATAACTTGCAGCCCTCAAATTCACAGCTTCTCTCCAACGCCCGGGTCCCTCCTCATCCCTTTCCCTCAGTCCTCTTTCAGCACCACATTCAAGCCTCACTTCTGCTTGCCCATCTTCATCGATCTATCCCACGGACAGTTTTAGGCCTTTCCCTTATGCTCCCAAACATCCTCGGCAATAGCACTTGTCACCTGAGTTTTGTTTATTTCTGACCCCTGGTGTCTGGCACAACCCCTAGGTTATCATAAGTGATCAAGAAATGTTGGTTGACTGAAAACACTCATGGATAACTGAATGAAGGAATGTCTGTAGCATCTCAAAATAACAAGGGAAACTAATAGGGTAACCAGTACTTCAGTTGCACACCCTTTACATCCCACTCTTTTTTTCCCCAATCTCATTCACTATGATTTTAAGAATCTCATTTGAATTTTATTCTCAAATACCGAGTCTAAAAGATATAAAGCTTAATATCACAAAAGCATTGTGCTATCACTTCTACAACAGCAAGCATTTTGCCACTTTCTCCAACTATGGTAATTGACTTTCATTGTAATTCCTAAAAATATTCAATCTGTCCTAGTTTTACAAAGTGCTTTTAGATAATCTCATTTTAGTAGTAATCTTCTTAGAGTGTTTATTTATTTGATTGATTGATTGATTTGGATTTATTTAGAATAATCAACTGGAAATCATACCAGAATAAATGTGAATGAATATGCTTGTGACAAATCTCTTCTATTATTATGATATATGTCTGATAGATCCTAACACTACTTACCTTAACTGATACAAAAATTGATTCCAAGAATAGGTACTGCCGTTAAAAAAAAAATCCCTAAAATATGTGGCATTGACTTAGTGGTTAGGTGGTGGGTAGCAAGGGAACACTGGAAGGCTGGAGGGTCTTATTAGGCCATGGTAAACATTTGGTAAACTGTTCCTGTGATAACTTGGAAGGCAGACTGCCTGCTATTGAACCTGAGCTTGAGGGGACATGGTTAGAAAGAGCCAGAATAAAGGTTAAGTATTTTCCAAAATTGGTTGCCTTTAGTAAGTAATCATAAGAAAAAGATGAGTTCAGGTGAAAATAGGCTGATTTACAACTAGAAATGAAAAAGAGTAAAGAGAAAAATTGGAAAAGCTGTTTTTAGAGCCCAAACAATAGAAAATAAGATTTAAAATGCCTTTGAACAATAAAGGCCCATTAAAACAGTCTAGAGGCAAAGGTCAGATTGGCCTTCCCACCCAAGCATAATGGCCTTGAGGTAGGTGCCACTGTGTTGAAAGCGAGGAGCAAAGGAATAAATTCTGTTTGAGGAGTATGTCTAAGAAATAACATTGGATGTGGTTGTTGGCACACAGAAGCCTGTGAAGTTTTTGAGAGAAACAACTTAGCTAGTTGAGATCCCTGATCTTGCACCAGCAGGAAGCAGGATACGAAAGCTGAACAATTTATTTTTATTGATGTTTTAATAGTTTTTAACATTGTGAAATTTTGGGTTGTACATTTTTGTTTGTCTATCACCATATATATGACTCTCTTCACCCCTTGTGCCCACTCCCCACTCCCATTGCCCCTGGTAACCACAATACAGTTTTCTCTGTCCATGTGTTGGTTTATATTCCACATATGAGTGAGATAATACAGTGTTTGTCTTTCTCTTTCTGGCTTATTTCACTTAACATAATACCCTCCAGGCCCATCCATGTTGTTGCAAATGAGACGATTTTGTCTGTTTTTATGGCTGAGTAGTATTCCATTGTATATATACACCACATTTTCTTGATCCAATTGTCAGTCGAGGGACACTTAGGTTGCTTCCGCTTCTTGGTTATACTGAATAATGCTGCAATGAACATGGGGGTGCATAAGCCTCTTTGGATTGTTGATTTCAGGTTCATTGGATAGATTCCCAGTAGTGGGATGGCTGGGTCATAGGGCATCTCTATTTTTAATTCTTTGAGGAATCTCCATACCGTTTTCCATAGAGGCTGCACCAGTTTGCATTCCCAGCAGCTGTGTATGAGGGTTCCTGTTTCTCCACATCCTCTCCAACACTTGTTGTTTTTTGTCTTGGTGATTATAGCCATTCTAACGGGCGTGAGGTGATATCTTAGTGTTGTTTTGATTTGCATTTCCCTGATGATTAATGATGTTGAACATCTTTTCATGTGCCTATTGGCCATCTGTATATCTTCTTTGGAGAAGTGTCTGGAAAGCTGAACAATTTTTGAGCAGGACTAGCTCCTCCATGCCCAATTCAGATATAGATATAGAGGATAATACAGGATAAAGAGCTTCCCAGATGGGAGAGCCAGTAGCTACAGAGAACAATGGACAGGGGGATTCACCCCAAATACTAGCGGTCTAATCAAGAAATTTCTCTATCCTCCAGGTAAGTGGCCTTCATGAAACCTGTCCATGGGGATTTCAGAATTGCTATGGACAAGTAACTGCTCTGTGTCTCTCATGATTTCCTTTCAGTCATTATATATTGGATGTGCATGGTGAAGTGGTAGGTGGATCCATAGTCCACAGGACTACAAGGAACCACATTTGACCTGATAAAGGATTTCCTTCTATTCAGCGATCCTGCACTTGGAGCTAGATACAGTGACCATATGGGATTCTGGGATGTTTCCCTAAGAAAGGGTTAATGTCTTCTATGTGCAAGAAGAAGAATGAACCAGATATTTGGAGACCAGAAAGGTGGATTGTAGCCAGGTCTGCTATTGCTTGTCAATGTCCATATTTTCTTCTTCTTCCTGGGCACATGGCTGGCCTATAGCTCCCAGCCTCCTATAAAATTAGGAGTGGCCAAGTAGCTTCATTCCGGTCAAT
The DNA here is from genome assembly GCF_057802395.1 of Ceratotherium simum simum. Lineage (NCBI taxonomy): Eukaryota > Metazoa > Chordata > Mammalia > Perissodactyla > Rhinocerotidae > Ceratotherium > Ceratotherium simum. The sequence continues at coordinate 73,992,102 of NC_141903.1, read as the reverse complement.
TAAATATAAGCCCAGAAGATGATCTGTGCCAATTCTAAGACTAGCCCATGAAAAACTTCCCATGTGTGACTCTTACTCTATTTTCCCATCCACAGGCTGAAGAGAAAAGACTTTAAGGACCAAAAGGGAGGTAGTAACACTAATTGGGAAAATAGTTGACTTGGACTTAATGACTATGTGGAGCAGAGTTGGGGCCCCACCCTCCATCACTGACCCCTATTGGACTACAATAAGAGCAAAATATAAGATTCTATTATGTTAAATTATTGATACATGGAGTTTGTCTATTTAGAGTTACTTACCTTAACAAATACAAAAATTAAGCCAAATCACACTATGGTTACATTGTTTAATGCAAATAATTTTTTAAAATACTTGATTTAAGGTCCTTAAAGGACTTCATTGATATTTAGTTTTTAAAAATGCTTTTAAGATCCAGTTTGCAACATATCTCGTCAAGTGATCAATAGTTTATTCAAAACATGAATCTTTACAATGAGTTACTACTAAAAATATAATTCTAAGGATTTACAATATAGTTATATTCTACCTTATCATTTGATTAGAATTTAGTGACATTTAAAATGGTATTCACAGATATATTTTAGATGGATTATTTCTATTCTTTTAGTTGTTTCACCTATTTTAATTAATAACAGCAACAAAGTGAAAAAAGTCATATTATACATATGGTTCATCTTTCTGTTAGGCAATACTTTCCCTTCAAAACTTAGTGATGACTGAATAGTCTTATGGTAAAATATAGTCTTAAGAGACCTTGTCCAGTCTTTCACCAAATATGAGAATTTCCGCTACAAAAGTGACAGATGACTGGGGCCGGCCCGGCGGTGTAGCAGTTAAGCTCACACACTCTGCTTCGGCAGCCTGGGATTCACGGGTTCAGATCCTGGGTGTGGACTGTCGCACCACTCATCAAGCCATGCTGTGGCAGTGTCCCATATAAAGTAGAGGAATATGGGCATGGGTGTCAGCCCAGGGCCAATCTTCCTCAGCAAAAAGAGGAGGATTGGCAACAGATGTTGGCTAATCTTCCTCACAAAAAAAAAAAAAGTGACAGATGATAGATGGTCACGAGAATGGAATGCAAAGGGAGCTTGAATATTTCCAACTCAGCACTTCAAAATTAAATTCAATATTTGTTGAACACATACATTGTGTGATGTGGTCTATTGTATTTTGGGCAGGTCTGTTTTAAATGTATGTTATAGAGCTAACCAGCCTCCTCTGGATCTTTAGAGCTATAAGAAAATAGCTAGTCCCTGTTTTGACAGACATCCCTTCCAAGCATGTGGAGTCCTAAATATATTTAGTCATTGGCACAGTTATATATCTGAGGTCATTCAAAGAAAGATGTAATAAGATAATCTTCTGGTCATTATTTTTCAGTGAAAGAATATTTAAAAGGTATGTTTCCACAAATTAGCAATTAAAAGGGAAGATTTTTTTCTTCCACTTGGTAGGTTGTCTTTTCATTTTGTTGACGGTTTCTTTTGATGTGCAGAAGCTTTTTAGTTTGATGTAGTCCCATTTATTTGTTTTTGTTTTTGTTTCCCTTTCCTGAAGAGACATATTCAAAAATATATTGCTAAGACTTGATTGCAAAGAGCTTGCTGCCTGTGTTTTCTTCTAGGAGTTTTGTGGTTTCAGGTCTTACATTCAAGTCTTTAATCCACTTTGAGTTAATTTTTGTGTGTGATGTAAGAGTGGTCTACATTCATCCTTTTGCATGTGGCTGTCCAGTTTTCCCAATACCATTTATTAAAGAGACTTTCCGGGCCGGCCCTGTGGCTTGGTGGTTAAGTGCGCGCGCTGCGATGCTGGTGGCCCGGGTTCGGATCCCGGGTGCGCATCGAGGCACCACTTCTCTGTTCATCCTGAGGCCGAGTCCCGCATACAGCAACTAGAAGGATGTGCAGCTACGGCACACAACTATCCACTGGGGCTTTGGGGGGAAAAATAAAATAAATAAAATCTTTAAAGAGACTTTCCTTTCTCCATTGGTTAGTCTTGGCTCCTTTGTCAAAAGTTAGCTCTCCATATATGTGTGGGTTTATTTCTCGGCTCTCAGTTTTGTTCCGTTGATTCGTGTGTCTGATTTTCTGCCAATACCGTGCTGTTTTGATTACTATAGCTTTGTACTATACTTGAAATCAGGGAGTGTGACACCTCCAGCTTTGTTCTTTTTTCTCAGGATTACCTTGGCTTTTTGGGGCCGTTTGCAAATCATACATCCGATTAGGGGTTAATATTCAAAATATATAAAGAACTCAACTCAACAACAAAAGCAAAAAACTCCATTAAAAAATGGGCAGAGGATCTGAACAGACATTTTTCCAAAGAAGATATACAGATGACCAACAGGCACATGAAAAGATGTTCAACATCATTAATTATTAGGGAAATGCAAATCAAAACCACAATGAGGGGCCAGCCCGGTGGTGTAGCGGTTACGTTCGCACGTTCCAATTTGGTGGCCCGGGGTTCGCCAGTTCAGACCCTGGGCATGGACCTACTCACTGCTCATCAAGCCATGCTGAGGAGGCATCCCATATAGAAGAGCTACAACTCTACAACTATGATATACAACGATGTACTGGGGCTTTGGGGAGAAAAAAGTAAAAGAGGAAGATTGGCAACTGATGTCAGCACAGGGCCAAAATTTCTCAAAAAAAAAAAAAAAAGAGGCAGCACAGATGTTAAATCCTATCTTAAAAAAAAAAAACAATAATAAGATATCACTTCTCCCCTCTTAGAACGGCTACTATCAAAAAGACAAGAAATAACAAGTGTTGGAGAGGATGTGGAGAAAAGGGAACCCTCATACACTGTTGTAAGGGATATAAATTAGTGCAGCTGCTATGGAAAACAGAATGGAGATTCCTCAAAAAATTAAGACTATAACTACCATATGATCCAGCTATTTCAATTCTGGGTATTTATGCAAAGAATATGAAAACACTAATTAGAAAAGATATTTGCACTCCTATGTTCATTGCAGCAGTACTGTCAATAGCCAAGACATGGAAACAACCTAAGTGTCTGTTGACAGATGAATGGATAAAGAAGATGTGGTATATATATACAATGGAATACTACTCAACTATAAAAAAGATGAAATTTTGCCATTTGCAACAACATGGATGGACCTTGAGTGTATTATAGAAAATGAAACAAATCAGATGGAAAAAGACAAATACTGTATGATTTCACTCATATGTGGAAGTAAAAAAAAAACAAACAACACATAGACACAGAGAGCAGATTGGTGGTTACCAGCAGGGAAGCAGTGGGGGGAGGGTGAAATGGGTAAGGAGAATCATTTGTACAGCGATGGATGGAAGCTAGACTCTTAGTGGTGAACATGATGTCGAGTTATAACGATGTACACCTGAAATCTATATAATGTTATAAACCAATGTTACCTCAATAAATAAAATTAAATTAAATTTGAAAAAAGAAAATATTTTTTTCTTTTCAAAATACAGGTTTAAAGGGAATGATTACAGTTACTTCCATGTCCCTGCATTATTAATTAAAGGGTTTTCTTCAATTATCATATTATTTGATATGGTCAGTGGTTATATAAATTTTATATGTAAAAACGATAAGCAAAGCAAAATGTTAACACCTACAATGTAACTAAAATACTTGAGGAACAATGAAAAAAACCTTCACCGCTTATGCTAAAAACAGTTAATCAGTGATTAACGTGACAAGTGACTTCAAAACTTGCAATTATCCTGCTAAACCAAGTAGTCACTGATAGAGGCAAAGACAGCAGATATAGGATAGCAGTAGGTGTTGTGAATCCTTGTTCCTATCTTCAACACTGTACTCCCTTCAGCTCTGGCAGGGTGTGGAAAAAGTCCATGGCCTGCATTGGTAAGTTTAAGAAAAACTATGGAACCATCCTAGGCACTACGTTTATCAATGAACCCACTCTTTCTTGTCCTCTGTCTTTCTGCCAAACTTGTTACTTTTTCACTTCCATTAACATTCTATTACTTTTTTAAGGAAGATGGGGCTCTTGCTGAATATACGATTTGTGCAAGTTTGCAGAGTGAATGAATTCTTCAGCTGGTATACTTTTCCTTTTCTGAAAGACATTCATGCAGTCAACAGTGTTTACTGGATGTCTATCATGTGCTAGGCACTGGGGATTCAGCAGTGCATGTAACGAAGTCTCTCCTCCCAAGGAGCTTTCATTCTACTGTACGGAGACAGGCTAGGAGCCAATAAAGAGGTGCATAATATGTCACGTGGTGACGAGAGCATGAAACAACATAAAGCCATGGGTAAAGGGATGGAGGTCAGAGGAGTCTGCTATTTTATATAGGGTGTGGAGCGAAAACCTTGTCTGATGTTAAATTATCAATCTTTGATTGGGAAGATACTGCATCCTGAAGAATAGGATGTACTCAAAGGGCCAATTATAAAAGGGCAAGTACATTGTTTTCTTAAATTACTCAAAGTAATTTCTAAATTTAAGACTAGCTGATCTGAAATATTTTGATAAAGCCAACCTAAATGTTAATAATGCATGTAAAATGAATGTGAATCTTTACACTTCTCATCTTTATGTCTACACCATATCCTTTAAAATTTAGGTTTATAAACTATATACAATACAATATAATTGGATATAAATTACTTTCAGAATCTGTTATGGCTCCTGTTGATGTCAATATTATCTTGTTTATCTTGATATTGGTATAGTAACATCGAATGGGATTTGGCAAGCAACATTCATCACTAAAATATGTTTAAGGCAATGAGAATTTATTAAATGTTTATGGTTTGCGCAGCACATAATGAGACAGCCATTATTGGGAGCAGGTAACAAATGTCTTCCCTAGTGTGGCAGACAGAATTCTAAAATGCACCCCAAGATTCCTTGTCCTAATCCCTGGACTGTGAATATGACGAGATGTCATGCTGTGATTATGCTAGTTATATAGCAAAAGGGATTTTGGAGATGTAATTAAGGTTACTAATCAGCTGACTTTGAATTCATCAGAAGAGAGATTATCAGCGTGGACCTAATCTAATCTAATTTCCTTTAAAAGAACAGGGTTTTCTCCACCTGGTAACAGAAAGGAAACTCAGATTTGAAGTATGAGGGGGATTTGACATGCTGTTGCTGCCTTAAAGATGGAGGGGGCCATATGAAAAGGACCTGAGGCTTGCCGTCAGGAGCTGGAAGAAACTCCTGGGCCGACCCCGTGGCTTAGCGGTTAAGTGCACGCGCTCCGCTACTGGCGGCCCGGGTTCGGGTCCTGGGCGTGCACCAATGCACCGCTTCTCCAGCCATGCTGAGGCCGCGTCCCACATACAGCAACTAGAAGGATGTGCAACTATGACATACAACTATCTACTGCGGCTTTGGGGAAAAAAAGGAGGAGGATTGGCAATAGATGTTAGCTCAGAGCCGATCTTCCTCTGCAAAAAGAGGAGGATTAGCATGGATGTTAGCTCAGGCCTGATCTTCCTCACAAAAAATAAATAAATAAATAAATAAATAGAAACCCCTGGCTGGCAGACAGCAAGAAAACAAGGACTTCAGATCTATAGCCACAAGGAATTGAATTCTGCCAATACCAAGAATGAAGGGGACCAAAACCTGGAAGAGGACCCTGAGCTCTAGTTAAGAGCCATCACCTCACATAGTCACCATTTTTTTTGTGTGTGGTGAGGACATTTAAGATCTATTCTCCTAGCAACTTCCAAGTATTCAATATTATTAACTCCAGTCACCATGCTGTACATTAGATCCCCAGAACTGATTCATCTTATAACTGAAAGTTTGTACCCTTTGATCACCATCACCCATTTCCCCCATCCCCCAGGCCCTGGCAACCACCAGTCTACTCTCTATTTCTAAGTTTGGTTTTTTTAGTTTCCACACATGAGTGAAATCACACAATATTCAAGACAGCTACTCTTGTTCTCTTCATCTCCCAACTGGAAGGAAGGTGGAGAAGGGCCAGAGAAACATTGTGTATTTCTCTTAGGAGTATGACCCAGAAGTTGCATTACCCAAAGTAGCACATACCACTTCTGCTCACATGTCATTGGACAGAACTCAGAACTTAGCTACAAGGAAAGCTGGTAAATGCCAGTTCTACCTAAGAAATCTTATGCCTATCTAAAACATGGGAGCTCTGTTATGGAAGATGGGGGGACTGGATATCAGTGGACAACTAGCAGTCTCTGCCACAATCCAACAGATGAGCTCAGTACTGCATTATGAATATTGAGTTATTCAAATTGTTACGAACTTTTTCCATGGAAGTGAATCAGATAGCTGCTTTATCAAAGCTCTCCCCAATTAGTCCTAAATCTGTTTTATAGACTCTAGTTTTAGAGCAAAAAATAAATAATCTCTCTCCTATGTAACAGTCTTCCAAATATTTGAATCAGGTTGTCAGCATCCTCCATAAATTCTCAGGCTTACTACCCTCCAAGCCCTCTCCATTATTCTCTATTTATTATTCCTCACTACCTTAAATGCTGTGAACTCATTTTTGCTTGTCAAGGAATCCTTTAAAACAGCCTTCATCAAAGAACATACTCTTCGGTGAAAGGCTCCTGCCTAAGAACTTGAGTTGGCAAAGAGGACAAAGGAGTATTTAAGATAAAGAACTGAATAAGCTTATGTTTGCAGGATAAATTAACATGGTATATATTTAGGAAATCTATGAAAATCACATTGGCTAGAGTGGAAAAATTAGGGGGAGGGATTAATAAGAGATAAAACCATTCAATAGTGCATATGGGGTCATAAACAGAGAGTCTTAAATGCCAGATTGAAGAATTTTCATGTAATCATATTAACATAAAGGAAGCAATGGAGGTGGTAATTTGAAATCTTACGATCTAAACTACATATACCTGCTTTTAAATGTGTATGTCAAAAAAGTAAAGCAATGGATACATGTGGCTATAGAAAACCATCATCTTTTAAAGCTGATACATGGCTTTTCCTTAATTTGTTCATAAGGTTACAGTCTTAAATAAATACAAAGAAATTTTCATGATACACAAAATTTTACTTTAAATATAAATACAGTTTGTATTTAATATGAAAATAAATTACCTAAAACACGTTAGACATGTATTAAACAACATAATAATATTTATGAATTTTAAGTATAAGATATATTTGAATATTAAATGCTACCTTAACACTAACCTTTTAACAAAGAAGAGAGCACTTGCTAATAAACTTGATATTAGAGATGATTTAATCACACATCAATGTTCTTTTACATCTCATTTAAGAGGAGTTCTGATGTAAATAAAATATCCATGGCATTTTAAGTATTATACAAAAATTTATGCTACTACGTGGTAAAACTAATTAAAATCTCTTAGTGGGAGCATATTCTTTGCTTATAAATCTCCAAATTCTCCCAGCCACAGGGAGCAAGTGCTCAAGAAAAGATTTTGACCTTGGTGATTTTATAAGAGCCGTCATCTTCAAAGTTGGTGAGAATATGTGATATCAGGCAGCAGAAAAGTGCATGAGTGGTGGCAAATACGAATCAAAAATACAACAAGACACCACCTCACGCCCATTAAGATGGCTACTGTAAAAGAAAAACAAACAGAAAATAACAAGTGTTGGTGAGGATGTGTAGCAATTGGAACCCTTGTGCACCGTTGGAGGGAATGTAAAATTACATTCATTGTAATTGTCATTGTGGAAAACAGTATGTGAAAAACACCAAATTGAAAATAGCACTACCATATGATCTGGCAATCCCACTCACACACATATATCTAAAGGAAATAAAATCACTATCTCAAAGAGGTAGCTGCACGCCCATGTTCATAACAGGGTTATTCACAGTTGCCAAGATATGAGAACAACCTATGTGTCTGTCATTGGATGAATGAACAAAGAAAATGTGATGTATGTATACAATGGAATATTATTCAGCCTTAAAAAAGAAGGAAATCATGCCATTTGTGACCCAATGGATGAATATGGAGGTCATTAAGCTAAGTGAAACAAGCTAGACACAGAAAGACAAATACTGCATGATCTCACTTATATGTGGAATCTGAAAAAGTCAACCTGATAGTAATAGAGAGTAGAATGTTGGTTACCAGGTGCTGAGGGGTGGGGAAATAGGGAGATGTTGGTCAAAGGGTATAAACTTTCAGCTATAAGATGAATAAGTTCTGGAGACCTAATGTACAGCATGATGATTTTAATACATTAATAATAATACATTAATATGTTATACTATATTTAATACACAATACTATATTAATAATAATGTATTGTGCACTTGAAATTTGTTAAGAGAGTGGATCTCAAGTGTTCCCACCACAAAAAAAGGTAACTGGGGGCCCGCCTGGTGGTGTAGTGGTTAAGTTCGTGCACTCCACTTCACTGGCTTGGGGTTCGGATCCTGGGCGTAGACCTATGCACTGCTTATCAAGCCATGCTGTGGCAGGTGTCCCACATATAAAGTAGAGGAAGATGGGCATGGATGTTATCCCAGGGACAATCTCCTCAGCAAAAAGAGGAGGATTGGCAATGGAAGTTAGCTCAGGGCTAGTCTTCCTCACCAAAAAAAAAAAAAAAAACGTAACTATGTGAGTGATGGATATGCTAATTAGGTTGATTGGGATAATCATTTCATAGTGTATATATATATATCGAAACATCACATTGTATACCTTAAATATATAAAATATAAAAATATATATACTTTAAATATATAAAATTTAAAGCTGGTAAAAAATAATATTTTGTGGAAAATAAACAAATCATAGTGATCTTAAAAGGCTAATCCAATAAAGTAATCTGATCAAACAAGAATTTGGGGAAAAAAAAGTGCATTAGTGGTAAATGTAGCCAGGTACCTTCTTTTGAGACTGAGCAATAGCTTAATAACACAGGCCAGTAAAACAGACCATTAAACATCAATATGTGATAATAACATCACTCAGTGGTGTTGACAATTGAATGTGAATGCCCCCTTAAGTAGGACAAATGATTTGAAGCCCCAGTCATTAATGGCTTCAATTTTTGTTTTGTTTGAAATAAGATCTATTTTTTATTTTCTCTTCTCCTTAAATTTTCACACCTGCAATGTCTCTTTGAAAGTGTGGTATAAAGATCAAAGGCTTTACCCTAAGGACTGGTAACAATGCTACCATCATCAAAATATCACAGATGTACAAATTCTCCCAGTTCTGAAGTTTTTATTTAAAAAATAAATTCCAAACCCAAGTCCTACTCTCTAATTTTTCATCAATTTATGATTGTGGATGTCATAAATTCTATTTGCTTAACTCTCAAAACATGTGTTGAGCAGGTCTGGCTTTATCCGACCCTGTAGCCAGAATGAAATTTTAAAAGTATGAAAAATAAAAATGCTAGAGAAATGCAGAATGTGACTACCATTGTTATTACGTGGTTTTTTTTTTTTTTTTTTTACACAGCTGGCAAAATAATCTGCTCTTATTTATTTTCTCAACCTTTACCTAACTACTTTTCTCTTGTTTTCCATGTTTTGTAGCCTAGTATCCACTTTGGCTTGTGTTATCATGGAGCTTTCAGTCCTTTGATCATAATCTGTTTTACTAAGAATATAATATCAGGTTGTTGTTTTTCTTCCCTAACAACCGGCAGTTCACACTCCAAAACACCCTAGCACTGTGCTTAGGTCCATTTGTGGGTTATTTTTATTAAAATAGTTAACACATATTACATGGTTACAATGTGCCGAGCATTGTTCTCATCACTTTACATATCTTAACTCACTGAATCTTCAAAATAATTTTCTGCCATATTGTTTCATTATTTTACACTATATATTCTCTAATTGATAGTTGTAATTATTAACACCATTGTCATCTATATCACTACCAACACTGGACTTTGCAGGGCTGCTATGTGCAGAATTCCAGGTGTGAGGGGTGCTTCCTAGGATTGGCAATGTGCTAGGCTTTGCACAGTCGAGGTGTTCAGTAAATGCTCATGGAAACCGACTTGCTAACTCTTTTACACTTTGTGCCTTCCTGTGTTCCTTTTCATGTCCCTGCTGTCCTGAGGAGTTATTCTGATCTATGTTGAAGATCAATTCGGGAAAAGGCAATATTTATAGAGCTTTAAAAGGGAATACAAATTCAAAGTAGAATCTGTCATAGGTTGGCACAGGGAATAAAATTTCAGGGGCGAAACAGCACAATAGAGGTCTTCTCATGATGGAGTAGTTTAAGCTACACCTTGGGACTTCCTCAGATGCTCACCTGCACCATCTGTATAACCTGAAGACATAAGTTAATGTGTATGCCTGGCAAACAGTAGCTGCACTCCATCACTCGCGTTTAGGAGGCTATGCAGTATTTTTGATAAGTCAAATGCATGATTCCATGAAAGCCCAAAAGCTTTCACTGTTGCACATAAGATCTCTTGGAGAGCTTCTTAATGCCGAGTGTGCTTTTACACAGGGAGTTTTATGGGCTTGCTCTGTTTGCTTTAGCCTTTCACATTTAATTACATTCTCATTACGAAAGTATGTAAAGATTATAAAATCTCAACAACTGATTTGCTCTTTGCTCCTGTCAGAGACATTGATTCTGTTTGCTACAGACACCTGGTACATTGTGACTAGGCTCTGCAGAAGCCGAAGAATTGCAATCAAATTTCAACAATATTGTCCTTGTAAGTCTCATGATATGTGTTTATTTTTATATTTTGATTTGTTTATTTTCTTTAAAATTGTTTCACTATGAATTTATTAAAGCAGTTTCTTCCAAGCTAAGGCAAATATACTTTTCACAGACACTAAATGCACCAAAGGTTTATATTAATATTGATTCTTGAGATAGAGATATATCTTTCAAAAATACCTTTATGTTAACAGATATGGAGGCTTTTCATTTTTTTCTGGTCTGATTTACAAGTCTTCACAGAACAGCAGTGTATCTTTTCTGAGTCATTTCAATCTTCCCTAACATCCCCATTTCCATTTAGAAATGTGACAATTGATTTCAAGTGTATTCAAACGATTGCTACCTCAAGAATTAATGAATATATTTTCCAAATGCTAATGTTTTAGTGAAATGGAAGTGCTCTTTAGCAATTCTGTTCACTGGATGTTGTAAAAATTTTTGGAAATAGGTTTTTGAAAACAATTTAGCAACAGATAATTCCAAATGTTAATTTATTTGGTTCTCTACCTTCTAGCCTCCTTAAGGGAAACTATTTAAGATTTGGTTAAGTCCAACGGCTCAAAGAATGTTTTTTAAGAGTATTTTTCAGAAGAGTTGAAACACACTGGACAATCTGAAAGGAAAGACAAAGAAGGTCCCTTTTGTCTCTCTTCTTAAGTTCCACCCTGTATTAGTTTTCCTACAGTGTGACAAATTACCATAAACATAGTGGTTTAAAATGACACATTTATTATCTCAAGATTTCTGTAGGTCAGGCCTGGCTTAACCGGGAGCTCTGCTCAGGGTCTCACAAGCTGCAATCAAGGTGTCAGATGCGCTGAGTTCTTATCTGAACCTCGGGATCTTCTTCTAAACTCATTCAGGTTGTTGGCAGAATTCAGTTCCTTGCATCTATTAAAATTGAAGCCCTTAGCTTCAGTTTTAGAGGTCATTCCTCTCCACTGTCAGTTCACAACACGGCTGTCTGCTTCTTCAAGGCCAGCACAAGGATCTCTATCTCAAGGAAGCCTCCAGTTCCTTTTAAAGGATTGACCTGATCAGGTCAGGTCCACCACAGGTAATTTCCCTTTTGATGTACTCAAAGTCAATTGATTAGACTTTTACCACATTTGCAAAAATCCCTTCACTTTGGCCATATAACATAACATAGCATAAACACAGGAGTAATATCCCATCATATTCATAGATTCCACTCATACTATAGAGGAGGGGATTAATACAAAGACATGGATCATTAGGGGTCAGTTTAGAATTCTGCCTATACCACAGATTCTAAATCCAATTTTATTGTTCTAAATCCAATTTTATTGACCAGTTTCTTACATCCTGTTTCCCAGACCTCACCACAAGCTCTCCAGCTAGAGGCCCACGGCACAGATAAATCACAGAATTACTACTTTGAGGCCCTCCTTGGCATAGCCAGTCTCTCTCCCCAGGGACTTCCCATATTACTTTTCCTACCATTTCTCTTACAGTTATGCTGGAATTCTTTTTTTGTGTGTGTGTGTGAGGAGGATTAGCCCTGAACTAACATCCATCGCCAATCCTCCTCCTTTTGCCAAGGAAGACCGGCCCTGGGCCAACATCTGTGCCCATCTTCCTCTACCCTATACGGGAGGCTGCCACAGCATGGCTTGACAAGCGGTGCGCCGCTCTGCACCTGGGATCCAAACCTGTGAACCCCAGGCTGCCGAAGCGGAACGCGAGAACCTAACCTTTGCTACACCACTGGGCTGGCCCCTATGCTTCTTAAAAGTAGTATGTGCAATGCTTTGTCTTCACAAGGCTATAAGCCCAATCCTACCATCACCACAAAAGCACAATACCTAATTATAGATCAAAAGCATAGGAAGAAATAGCCTCACAAATGCATCACAAATTTTAAATCTATAAAGTGACCATACATGTACCATTAAGCAATGGCAAATCTAAAATCTTCTTGTCTTTGCTGATGAATTTTAAGGACAATTCCTTATTTTGTTGTGAAAAGTTAAAATGTAATCTTGTTCGGTTTTCTCCATTACTGATACTCTACATTAATGTATTTCGAGAATAATAATTATCCCTTTGAGATATGTTGTCTTTTGACTCTATTGATTTTTTGATGCATGTGATAGAGTAAAAAGAAAAACCTATTGACTTCCTCTATGACATCTATTATTCATAACAGTAAAGAATATTTTTTTCTCAACATTATTGAATCAGGATAATGAAACCGAAATCAGTAAAAATGAACTTCAAATAATTTTAAACACTCTGAGATACTAATTGCTTTCTCTAGCTTTATTTTTCTTGCCACCTTGAAAACTGATAATGATTCCTTTCCAGAATTATATTTTGATGATCCAGGGTGCAATTCCAAAATGATTAAGGAAATATGAGTATGACATTTAAGGAGAAAACACAAGCTTTGTGCTTTTAAGAGCTAGAAAAAAAAGTACGAGAAATATCTTCAACATCAAAAAAACAATTGCTTTTTTCAACTCTCAACGAGAATCCTACTTTTCTTTCCGTGTGAGGCAGATGGGCTGTCATGTTGGAGTAAGCAGAACAAAGCTATACAATGAGTAGGCTGTCAACAACATCAGTCAATTGCTAGGACAAAAACTATGGTGTGTTACTGTAGCATACAACCAGAGAAATTCTTAAAAGACAAAAACTCTAAAGCTTAACACCAGAACCTATTAGAATAGATAACACTCGCTAAAAATAATGGAAAAGAAAAAAGTCCTTGCAGCTCTCATTTAGAAATATTCACTAATTTCACCAATAACATTTTAGTTAATATCATGTTAATAATAATAATGTTGATGATGATGAAAGCAGGTGACCAGAGGGCTTACTTTGTCCCTCCTCTAAAATGTTATGTGTAGAATCCCATCTAACCTTTAGGACAAGCCTTGGCGGCAGATGCTCTTGTTATCCCCATTTTACAAGTGAGGCTTAGTTATTTGATGACTTCTGGTCTCTCTGCCACCCAACCTATGCTGCAGCAGATGCTGTGGTGTCCAGCCATATCCCATCTGCACTCTCAGTTTCCCTAAACACCAAAGGCTTTCTACCTCCATTCCTTCCTCAAGCACCTGAGATGTTCTGCAGTCACAGGAGCGTGCACGGCCCCTGAGTGGCCAGGCCACAAGTGCCACACCCTTGGAAGCAGGCTTGGTTCCTGCTTAGGACTCGCTGGGGGCATTCTACACCATGTCCCAGAGGTCCCAGAGGTCACTCACTTCTTCACTCACCCTGCACTGGCTCCCTTCCCTTCCCCGTCTCATCGTGCCCTTACCACTGCTTTCTGTGATTATCCCCCAAAGCAGCTCAAATCCCTGTCTCAGGTTGTGCTTCTGGAGAACTCAACCTAAAAAAACATGATCTTTTCTTCTATGACAGACTACTAATAAGATATTATTTAAAATACATTTACTGAAGCTTGAGAATTTTAAAATTTGAATGTACTTTTCAGAAAAGCAATTTATTTTAGTTATTCTTATAATTTATACTCATAGATTTTCTTTAATAAAGAGCAAAGCTTTATTCATTTTTTTCCAAATTTAACTAGGAATTATTCTCTAATAGCTTTTTTCAATAGGTAATATGTCTCAAAACACTAGAAAATTTAGAAAAGCTGAAATACAGTAGTCTCCCCTTATCCTCGGTTTCACTTTAACTATGGTCTGAAAATATTAAATGGAAAATTTCAGAAATAATTCATAAGTTCAAAATTGTGGGCCATTCTGAGGAGCATGATGAAATCTCGAGCCACCCCACCCGGGATGTGGATCATCCCTTTGTCTAGCATATCCACACTGCATACGCTACCTGCCTGTTAGTCACTTAGTAGCCCTCTCGGTTATTAGATTGACTGTTGTGGTATCGCAGTGCTTGTGTTCAAGTAACCCTTATTTTACTTCATAATGGCCACAAAACATAAGAGTAGTGATGCTGGCAATGTGGATATGCCAAAGAGAAGCCATAAAGTGCTTCCTTTAAGAGAAAATGTGCAAGTTCTCAATAAGGAAAGAAAAAACTCGTATGCTGATGTTGCTAAGATCTACAGTAACTTTTACTACAGGACATTGTTGTAATTGTCCTATTTTGTTATTAGTTATTATTGTTAATCTCTTACTGTGCCTAATTTATAAATTAAACTTTACCATAGGTATGTATGTGTAGGAATAAACATAGTTTATATACGGTTAGGTATTCTCTGCAGTTTCAGGCACAGATCCACTGGGGGGTCTTAGAATGTATCCTCTGCAGATAAGGGGGAACTGCCGTATACAATTTTGTAGTCATTGTCTCTCAGTACATTTTGTTACAAAACTGTAATCCTTTAAAATTCAAAACAACTCATAAATCTATGTTTGAAAGATGTTTGTGTTTGACAAAATTGGTCATTCTTCAACTGTGAAGAGAATTTACTTTAGACCATAATGGTAGAGCATCTACACATATTCACAATGGACAAAATCCATGCTTAACAGAAAGGTAAGACAAATAACCGGGGCATAATAAATGATGAACTATATGCTTTGAAGACAGAGATTGTCTCCTTTTCCCCAGAACCATTTTCTTTTCACATTTTAAGGTTGATAGGCTTAGAGCATTAGTCTACATTTCTAACAGTTGTAAAGATCTAGGAATCTTCTCCTCTTTTCTTAAGAAAAGATCTGTTTACATTAGAAAGATAAGCTCTTTTTCTCTCTCAAGTTGGTGGGAGACGCCGCCGTGTAGCAGTTCTTACAGAAACTCCAAATTTTATAATTTTGGGATTCTTTTCCCACAGTACAGACCCCCTGTAGGTACAGCTGACATCTGCTGTCATTGCATCTCCCGAAGGGGGAGAGTGGAGCCAGGGGAACTAACACTATAAGTAATAATGATGTTTGATCTAGAAACCTTGTGTTTGCTTTTAGGATAAAATAAATAAGTACAGATGTCAACAACTTATCAATATAATGTTTTTCAGAGTCTCTTTAAATTGGCCTAAAGGGGCCTTTTTACTTGCAAAAAAGATTGCAAAAAATTTCTGACACAGGCTCATAACTAAATTGACTGAAATGGTTTCTTTCCACAATTCTTGGAGGACACAGAGACATAGCCTACTTCACAGGAATGTCAAAGTCAAGCAGATGTCAGCCTCTAGATCAAGGAAAAACACAAGAACACTCAGGATTCTTTGTGTTTCCCTGATCTTCCTCTTTAAGAGCAGCTATGACCAACAAGCCAGTAGACTTTTTAAAGATGTGGCAATTCCAGCTCATGTTTAGAGCTCCCTCATATCAAAGTCTGAGGGCAATTTAAAAGAGCTCTTGTTTTGTGGTTTTATGGCATCTTGCTGTCTAACGGTAGGCCTGGGAGAAGTGAAATGGGCTGAAGACCTGAGTGAGACTGGAGGGATGGTTTGGTATCTAGAGGGTACCAGGGGCTCCAGAGAGAGGAGTCCAGAATGGTTTTGCAGGTTTCTAGACAATATTTTAGACCTAAGGAATTCTGTAGTCTCGGTTTTGTATTTGAGGAGTTCCATGTGGCTGTCTGCTGTGTTACTAAAGAGTGATCTAAACTCCTAGATAGTAAGCCTAGGGTAAGCAAATATTCATTCACTGAAGTCTTTTGGCTGCACTGTGGTTTGCACTCAGAGGTGTTTTTACATACGGTTTATAACCATAGTTTCATTTACCTATTAGTCAAAATTAGAGGTAGTAATTGGTTGGGTGATTTTCTTATTGTCTGTGACTGTAAGTGATTATTTGTATTTGTGTGTGTGTGTGTGTGTGTGTGTGTGTATGTGGCGAGTAAGATTCTTAGAACATTTGTATCAGTGGTTCTCAAAATTTAGCATGCATCAGAATCACCTAGAAATCTTCTTAAAATACAGATTGGTGAGCCCCACATCCAGAGTTTATGATTCAGTAGGTCTGGGGTGAGGCCCAAGGACTCGCAAATTTCAAAGTGATTGCGATGCTGCTGGTCTGGGGACCAAACTTTGAGAATCACTGCCCTATATCTACACCTGCCAACTTTTTAACAGCATCTTTAAAAATTAAGTGTGACTGTGCATGTTATAAGAACATCTATTTAAGTGAGTAAATCTACTTTAAAAATTAAAAGAGAGGGGCCGGCCCGGTGGCGCAAGCGGTTAAGTGTGCGCGCTCCTCTGCGGCGGCCCGGGGTTCGCTGGTTCGGATCCCGGGCGCGCACCGACGCACTGCTTGGCAAGCCATGCTGTGGTGGCGTCCCATATAAAGTGGAGGAAGATGGGCACAGATGTTAGCCCAGGGCCGTCTTCCTCAGCAAAAAAAGAGGAGGATTGGCGGATGTTAGCACAGGGCTGATCTCCTCACAAAAAAAAAAAAAAAATTAAAAGAGAAGAAAGATTCTGATTGCAAATTTCACAAGAACTTGAAAAAGAAAGGGATACTTTCCTTGCAGAAAGAGAACTGAAGAAATAGCTTTAATTTTAAAAAGAACAAACAATCGAGCAAGACAACTTTCTTCCCTGGGGAAAAAGAGCTATCCCTAAACAGTGTTAAGACAGAGTTTTCTTTTTGACAAAGTACCTTTGCCTGTCTCCAGAGGGAAATCAGCAAGATTCTATAGTTTCTCAAATTTAATGGAGCTTCTATTTTGATTGGTCTTGAGATTAATAGGTGCATATAAATTTGGAATAAAGAGTCTCAAAAACCTCCCCTCCCTACATAATTGGAAGTAAAAAAGGGCTCAAAGGAAATGGTAGAGTTTTAGTTAATAGGTGTCTTGATTACTAAGATAAGGTGAAGAGCAAAAGATATGCAAATAATCTGCCCTTAAGAAACTTTTGTCAACCAAGAGATAAAGATTCTTAGTATTACTTGATAAATAAATATTAAGTAGTTATAAAAAATTCTTTAAGTTGACTTAATTAAGTACTCTTAATATTCCTGATCATAGAAAATACTTGCAAATGTAAATTGTTTTGTTCAATTTGGCTAAAAAGACAGCTAAATGTGCTCTCTCTGCCTGTATCAGAGTGAGGTATATAATATAACATTTAGTTCATGAAAATCAGGTTTATTTTACAATAGGAGGCCTAATTAACTGAAAAATTTGTATACTTGTCTTATAGAACAGGTATGTGATCACTAATTACGCTAAAACTTAAAACTGCATGGATATAAATATATATGCAGCTAAATTGAATTAGAATAAGTAGTATCTTTATTCTTTAAAATATGGTGTTTTGGGGTGCTGGCCCTGTTACCTAGTGTTTAAGTTTGGCGTGCTCCTCTTTGGCAGCTCGGGTTCGGTTACTGGGCATGGACCTACACCACTCAGCAGTGGCCATGCTGTGGCGGTGACCCACAAGCAAAAAGAGGAAGATTGGCAACAGATGTTAGATCAGGGCAAATCTTCTTCAGCAGGAAAAAAAATAGGTTGTTTTAAACTTCAGACAATGCTGCATGCTATTTCATTTGGATTTCTAGAGTAAAATTTTAGGGTTCTAAGTTTTTAACATCAACTGTAGTTGTATTATTTTGTATACTGTAAATTAAATGGCAACAGAGCGTTTTTTTTAATAGACTTCATTTTTCAGAGCAGGTTTACGTTCACAGCAAAATTGAGTGGAAGTATAGGGAGTTCCACGTACCCTCCGCCCCTAGACATGCGTAACTTCACTCACTATCAACATCCCCCACTATAGTGGTATATTTGTACCTATGAACCTACCTTGACACATCATTATACTCAACATCCATAGTTTACATTAGAGTTTACTGAGTAGTTTTTATTTATGTATTTTGTCAATATGTAAATATATTTGCAGGGTAAATAGCATTACAAGGATAAAATCAATGCAGTAAAAACAGTGTCTTATGCTTTATAGAATTAATTATATTCAATCTCTAAAATTTATCTAGCATTACTTCATATACATGTATGTATATTTAAAATACATACATATTGAGGTAATTTAAAATTACTTTTTACAGATATCAGATCAGTTGTTGCCAGGGGCTAGGAGTGTAGGGAGAGAAGTAACCACAAAGGATCATGAGGGAACTTTCTGAGGTGATGGAAATGTTCTATATTTTGATTTTGGTGGTAGTTATGACTGCACATGTCTGTTAAACTCATCGAACTGTAAGTTTTACTACATGTAAATTATATTTCAATAAACAGGTTGAAAAAAATTTTTAAATAAAATTATTTTTTAAATAAGCTTATGTATAATAGAAAACTGATAGTTCAGAAAGCAAAATGGTCATTGAGGACAGAGTCTATTCTCAACACAAGGTAGAAAAAGTTTATTTGCTTTCTGCATTGATGGAAGAAGGTTTTGCCTCACTCAAACCAAACACATACTCTCAAAAGGGTCTGCTTGTACACTGATTTTGAGTCTTTTATGACCATGGTCAATTATTTTAAAAAATAAACAAACAGAAAGAATAATAAGGGTTTGTCGTGTCTAGACTACCGAAAATCGCTGTTTGTTGTTTTACCTTTGTTATGGTTGCTATAAAGTGTTATTTTGGTTAATAACACAGGCAAGGGCATAGCTGCTTCTCATCCTTGAGCACTTGTGTGCTTGTCTGAAAATTCTCTTTGATTTTGCTGTTCTCCAAGGTCAGGCCCTAAATTTAGACTAATAAAATTGACAGGGTGTTTTTATCTCCAAACCAACTTTGTTGCTTCCTCAACAGCTGCTACGTGGCACCAAAGGCTTGAAATCACCTCACCTGGAAACCCTTCCTCTGGCTCTCAAGAGTAAGGAGGGGCTGCCTAATACAATCAGGCACAACAGGAATGCTCTGTATTTTCTCAATGCTTGCCCCACTGTGGGGAAACCTTTTTGCCTTTCTTCAAAAGAATATGACCTTTGATCAACTCTTTATTTCCCTGATAACCCAAATAGATAGTATGTCAAGTATGTTGCTAAGCAACATATAGTAAACATGACCCCCTGGTTGGTAAATTTCATCTGAACTGGGAGGAGTAGAAACACCTGATAGGAAGCCATATCTTTGGGCTTCCCTGAGTGTAATGATTCTTGTAACTGGGCATGTCCCTGGAAATTATGCCCAAGGAGTAGTTACAAGAGATACTGGTTCCTGTAAGAAAGAGGCCTTTATACCAGAGTGACTCCCACACCTGCTCAGTGTGATCTTGTCTTTTTCCATCTGCACTGTGTTACCTGGAGAGCCAAGGAAGATAACTCCCAGATGGCTGTGGGGCTGCCGTATGGACTGCAGCAAGGGACAGCTCATGTTGCAAGGGATACCTGATGCTGTTCTGCTGTTGAGCTGTGGTTCCTGTCCTATATCCTCCCCAAGAGGTGTCAAACGTGGCCTTGAATAGTCTTGTGATTCTGATGTTTAGTTGAACCTAAGGATCATAACAGGCATGGAATACTATTTTGGGGGATAGGGAAAATTTTTCAAAATAAAAGCAAAGCTCAACTTTCCGAAGGTCAATGTTGTAGAGATAAAGTGTTATTCTTTGATATGCTCTTAACATGCCCTATGAGGGTGAGTGGAAGCATGTTCATATTCATGCAGAAGGGATGACTCAACGGCTGTCAATAAATTTACTTCTAGGAAGATTTTATTTGTAGTTTTAAAATACTTTTGTCAGTTGGAGATGATTTTGGTGCATGCTCTACGGTATTGATTGTAAGGCTTTGGAGATTTGCCAGTGCCTTCATGGTCCATAATACATTTCTTCCCTCAGGGTAATCATCACCTAAATTACAGTTATGCCCAATTGCTTATGTACTCACTTTCAATGGAGATTCCCCTCTCTTATATTCTATGATTGGTTTCCGTAATAAATTAACCAGAAGCATTCAGTCTTTCATCAACAGGTGGCCTCTTTTCTCCCCCTCTTGCTTGCCTAAAGGTTTCTACTATTAGCTACAGGCTAGAGATTGTGTCTTCTGGAAAAATTACAAAGAAAGTCAGTATCAGATCTTGGTGGACTATTGAGGCTGCTAAGAATAAACCCACGGGTGCAGGTTTCCAAATGTAAGCTGAAATTGCCACCATGAGTAAATACCTGATCAACTGTGCCAGGGGACTTAAAAGTCGGGATTTCCAGAACTATTTTGGTCCAAAGATAGATGACATTGTGAAAGTAGACTATAATCCAAGATCAGCAGAAAAAGAAATAGGACCTTGTGAAAGTGAAGAGACAAGATTTGCTTTAGAGTAGTGTGGGTATTACTTTTAATGCTTTATTTTATGATAAGCACATAATAAAGCCCCTTTAGTCTTTCTTGCTCTTTCTCTAACCTCAAATTTAGGAGATTAAATTAGTGGTAATTGGAATGAATGCTCTCTCTTAAAATAATCTTAATCAATAAGCCTACAACCTTTCATAGGTTTGGCTATATCAAATAGTTGTACCAAAAATGTGAACCCATTCTTAATTGGTTTACAGTGTCAATTGACCTTTAAAATTTATAGAAAGGATAACTTTTTATACTTCATATGATCCAATTTCGGGGAACACATAAACTCTTGAGAATACTTCTCCCTATGCACACAATACATCAAAATCCAGAAACACGTAAAATTTCCTTTATGCTTACACCAAGAAGGAACATATCCTTTAAGAAGTCTAAATATGGAAAACCACGAATACAAGCTAATTAACCTCAGGTGAATTTAAGGACAATGTCTAATACACGGATCTCAGAGCTGCACTTTTAAAATGCATTAAGCGTAAAACCATGCTTTGTTAACAGGTGCTGACTTAAATTATACTTATTCTAAATCAAATTCATCTATAAATAATCAAACCATATTTCAAAAAAACACCATTGGCAAAGTCTATGCAGATTCTGAAGGAATTCTGATGTATATTGATCAGGTTTGTCTATAAACTACTGAGAATAGTGTCAGACATTGTACACAGTGCCTTTCCTGGGTGCTTTTACTTTTTATGGCAATGTAGTTACTCGCAAATGTTCGATAGAAATTAGTCCTTCTTCCTATCTAAATATAACTAAGCAAAGCAAATGTGGAACCACAAGAATGAAAGAAATAGCACATTGAAAAGTAAATACTATTTAGTTAGGTGTGATATGACTGCATTTTATCTGTGGAAACATCATTTTCAGAGTCTCTTCAGGAAATTGGTGTAGTACTTGCTCTATGGCTTAAGGAGTTCCAAATTTACATTTGGTAAAGGATGTCATCTCTTGGCAAACCTTGGGAATTTTGCAGAAAGGAATACCCCCACGTATGTAGTGCTACAGACAGCCTGGAGAAGAGCCACTGCAGCCTTTGCTTCTGGCTTAGAATAAATGAAGTGTTAAGACCAGCATAAAAAGCTTTCTAGGACAATGGTGCAGTCTTGGAGTCATTTACAAAATCTCCAGGTAGAAGTTCATTCTTAGGGTTTAGAAAATGTATGGCTCTAGTTATATCAACATGCAACAAGGGAATCTTTGTGCGTCAATGAGTGATGTTTTATGCATCTATGAAAATAAGACAGGAAAAAAAGAACAGAATAAATGTATTCTGCAGAAGGTTATTTATATAATACGATATATAAGTATATATGTGTGTTTATATGTGTAATATATATGCATATATATATTAGAAGCTTAAGATCATAGACTATGTAAAATAGCTGTCATTAAAACTTAGTCACTATAAATTTATTTATTTTTTTGATTTTCCCAATAGTAGGAAACCAGTTAAAGGAATAACATTAACATGTATGTAAATGATTGAGTCTGTATTGGGTAAAACAAGCCTATACTTCATTCCACCATCTGTAAGAAATGCAAAAAACAATTGACTAGCAACACACTGCATTCACAATCTTAGCACAAAAATGCAACATGACAGACCTTTTCATGATCAAAATAGCTCCTTAAAGGCTGTATAAATCTAAAGAAGGGGCTGCCAAGAGAAATACCTCAAACCTGCTCAGAGACAAACCTTTCTCTGATGATACAAGTTGCATTCTTCTTCTGGGAAAAAAGGAACATTCATAATGCTTAATTTTGATCAACTGTAATGAGATTAAGATTTTTTTTCCAGGAAGCATCCAGTATAAACGACATCTCTGAAACTGGGATGCTTCTGAGAGTGAAATGGAACACTATCAACAATTATGCCAGTCAATATGTGAAAAACAGAACTGTCCT
Organism: Ceratotherium simum simum; assembly: GCF_057802395.1. Taxonomy (NCBI): domain Eukaryota; kingdom Metazoa; phylum Chordata; class Mammalia; order Perissodactyla; family Rhinocerotidae; genus Ceratotherium; species Ceratotherium simum. The sequence continues at coordinate 73,969,250 of NC_141903.1, read as the reverse complement.
CTGGCGAACCAGGATATATGGCCATCCTACCATAAAGGAAATTCCCAAGGGTCAAAACCAAAGAGGACCCTGAGCACCAAATGGTGATGAACGTGTTGGGGTGGCAGCTGCTTTCACGGCCAATCCTGTTAAGATTAGAGGAAATATGTGTAAACACCAAACATCATGCCTGATGCATATTACACACTAGGTATATTATCATGCCTTACCCACTCAGAGAATAACTCTCTCTTTAAAGGTTTTCATAAATTACATTCTAATGACAAAATTGCTGGCAAGCCCTCCAACTTGAAAAATGATTTGTTTATACTTAGCATACAGAATATGTTTCAGTTTTATCAAATTGAATTTATTTTTGAAAAAAAAATGCTTTCCAATTCATTTTCTCAGATCTGACTGTCTTATAACTGGTATAAGTTCTCAATTAGCAAGGTTTCACTAAACTGTGAGAAAAGTAAAGCTTAGCGTGGAATAACCTTCTAAATCCTTTTCCATCCCCCAAGTTTCTTCCTCCAACCTGAAAACATTGTTCCTAGACACTTGGAAACTTTCCTTTAGCACTGACACAGACTCACAGAGAGAACCTGAGAGTTCTCTAACTCTACTCAGTGCAGGGATTTCTAACACTGTTATAAACAGAATCCCAATAAACAAGTTCACATGGGTCACTTTTGTAATTATTTAAATTTGTTTCTAGTATTTGAAGAGAAGCGATTGTCCTCTGTAGTGGGATGACTTGGGTTCTCGCAAAGATATGTCCAAGTTCTAACCTGTGGTACCTGTGAATGTAACCTTATTTGGAAATAGAATTTCTGTAGATGTAATAAGTTAAGAATATTGAGATGAGATCATCCTGGATTTAGGGTAGGCCCTAAATCCAGTGACTGCTGTCCTTATGAGAGGAAGGAGGGGGAGATTTTAGACATGGAGACACAGAGGGAATGCCATGTGAAGATGGAAGCAGAGACTGGAGTGATGCTACCACAAGCCAAGGAATGCCTGAAGCCACCAGATGCTGGAAGAGGCAAGGAAGAATTCTTCCCAAGATCCTTTGGAGGAAGTGTTGCCCTACCATACCTTGATTTTTTGACTCCTGGACTCCAGAACTGTGAGAAATAAATTTCTGTTGTTTTAAGGAACCAAGTTTGTGGTAATTTGGTAAGGCAGCCCTACAAAATTAATACATCCTCCATGATATGAATTTCAAGATATTGAACTGTAGGGAATTGCTATCATCAAACACATCTACACAGATTGGTCTATTTTCTAACAGTACAAACAATCATGTCAAGACACTACATTCAAAATATGATAGATGATAATACAGTCCTGAAAAGCCCAACCTAATTAAAGCATAAATGGCATTTTTCTAATAATAACTAGACATGACAATTGTCATAGGGCTGCCAGATAAAAGAAGGAACTCAGTTAAATTGGAATTCAGATAAACCATAAATAATTTTTTAGTGTAAGTATGCTCCAAATATTACATGAGACGTATTTACTTATTTATTTTTATTATTATTATTTTTTTAATTGAATAAATTTGACATGTAACATTGTGGAAGTTTAAGGTGTACAGTGTGTTACTTTGATACATTTATATACAGGCATACCTCCCAGATATTGTGGGTTTGATTCCAGAGCACCACAATAAAGCAAATATTGCAATAAAGCAAGTCATTTGGATTTTTTTTGTTTCCTAGTGCATATAAAAGTTATGTTTACACTATACTGTAGTCTATTAAGTGTGCAATAGCATTATGTCTAAAAAACAATGTACGAAACAATTAAAAAATAATTAGTTGCTAAAAAATGCTAACCGTCATGCGAGTTGTAATCTTTTTGCTTGTGGAGGGTCTTATAGAAAACACAGTATCTGCGAAGCACAATAAAGTGAAGTGCAATAAAACAAGGTATGCCTGTATCGTAATAGATTACCGTTGTAGCCATATTTATCACATTACATAAACACGGTGCAATATTATCACCTATATTCCTCATACTGCAGATTAGATTCGTGACACGTATTTATACTAATAGATAATGCGTTGTTTATCTGAAATTCAAATTTAACTAGACATCCTGTATTTTTGTTTGCTAAATCTAGAACACTACAACTGCAGCAGAGAGACTGCACATCTCACTCAAGGTCACACAGCTAATAAAGTGTAGAGCTTGGCTTTGAAATTATGTGTCAGACCCCCCAAGATCATGTGCTATCCAGTCCATCAGGCTGCTTAAAGCAGAGGTAATAAAACTTAGGAAAAGGCACTGGCATTCCAAGAAGCCATCTGGTTATTGTTCTGTAAAACAGCTTATAAAAGTGGAAGAACGATGGCCAGTTTTGACTGCTGAGCCCACCTCGGTACTCATTACGTATGAAGGAAGATTCTGGAGATGCAACATTCAAACAACATTCTAGTGATGGTGGTGATGGTGGAAATCAGTTTTTCCCTTCCACTATTCTGTGCAAGGGTGATCTGGGACATTGGGGTCACAGGCATTTTGGTTTTGCTGGGCAATAGGTGAGGGCGTCAAGGTAAAAAATGATGAGTACAATTTCTGCTAATTCTAATAGTTATACAAATATTTTTGCTTACAGTCACCTTTTTCCAAAATCCACATGGCTGCAAGGCACCATCAGCCTTAAAACTCAATAAGGTTTTTTGAACCTCATTCAATTGATCCCACGTGCTAACGGACATTCTCCTGAACCATCTCTCATATTTTCCTTTCCTTCTCCACTTCCGCATCCATAACCCCAGTTCAGGCCCTCAAAACTATCCTCCCACATGACTGCAGTGCTCCCTAGCTTGTTTTCTTACTTCACACTATCCACCTATATGTATATAAATTATATGTATAAAAATTCACAAATCTAAAGTGGCCTGATACAATCTATCCAGTCACATGCTTAACATATCCGTTATTCATAGGAGAGTCTAAAATAAATTTCAATCAACCCCAAACTTACCTCAGTTTGTTTCCCCTGTTTAAATATCTCTTCTCATATCTACCCAATAAAAACTTCATGAATGCCAGGCAAGTGAGTAAAATAGTGAAGCTGGATTGGAGTTTGCATTTTAAACACTTTGGGATATTTTTCACGTCCACAAAGTAATATACATGGCTGTCTCATTCTACTTTAAAAAATTTTCTATTTTTGGCAGAGACCTCTGTGGAGAATAATTTGCTAGTGTGAGAGAGACAGTGGTGCATGCACAGTGCCATCCAGACTCACAATTGTGGGGACGCGGGGAACGGTGAAACAAGATTGTGCACGCCCTGTCTGAAGGGTAGCTGCCACTCAGCTCAGAAAGTAGGCACTGTGTGTTGCTGGAGTTTGCCTGTCTTCTCATAATTACATTGACTTGATGCCTTTTTGACAAGAATGCCACAGAAGTGACGTGCCTTTCTCAGTGCATCATATCAGGAGGCCCAGGATGTCTGTCTGTCCCGTTACTGCTGCTGTTAACTTACATCACCTGATTAAGGTGGTGTCTTCCAAGATTCTCCACTGTAAATTTACTATTTTTCCCGTTGTAATTCGTATGCATCTTGTGAGGAAATACTTTGAAATGGTGCAAATACCCTGTTTCTCATCATAATTTTGCACATATAATTTTAGCGTCAATTGATGACTTTTGCCTGCAACAATTGTTATAGCGGTGTTGGTTAAAAAGTGATTTTCTATTTCTACTTTCCCTTCTACATTTGTTCATTGGAATTCTACCATAAGGAAAAGCTGTACCTTCTCCTCCACCTATGTATTTATTCAATCACTTATTTATCAGCATGAACTCATAGATATTTACTTTACTTTATGGGTTATAATCCATCATTACTATTATTTCTTGTGTTGCTGAAATTGTCCCAGCTTTGATCATTAAGAGCTCCTTTAAGTTGGCTCCTATGTTGTTTTGACATTCTGCCATCAATTCTTGAGTACTTCCTTACTTTCTGGCACTGCAAAATGTTCCAGACTCATCCTGTACTTTTTCTGCTCCAGATCTGAAATCAACCATTTTTCCAGGAGCCCTGTTTAATTTTATTGGGGAAATTGTATTTAGAAACTGAGATCTGGGCCCAAGGTGTGTTGATTGCTACTTTGTCATTACACTTTTGTCATTGTTTCTAGGCCCTCTTAGCAGATAGATCTAGGAAATACACATACACCTCTATCCACTTTTATTTCTACCTGTATATATATTAAAAACCATTAGTACATACTAATCCCTCTCTAACGTCACAAGGTTCATTCCAGCTTCCCCGTTACTATATATTTTTAACTTTTTTTTCCAACAGTGAGAAAACTGGTTCTCATTATCTACAATATATTTACCTATTAGCTCATTGGTAGTATACACATTAAATATTTTAAGAATTGATAATCATGCTCTAGAGTACATTATTTATGTATAGTCCTTCTGTCTTGAGTTTTATAGCATATAATCCAAATATTGCTTTACATAATCGTTTAGATTAGTTATTTTTATTCCCCATCCCCTTGAGGTGTGGTTATAGGTATATTTCATTTTGGGTTCCTCCCACGGCCTGCTTATTTATTTATTTATAACTTCCTCCTCACCCATTCTATCCCATTCCCATTCCCCATTCTTGACACCCATTCTTACCTACATTCTGTATGTTACCAATCTCATTAATTTCTAGATTTTTTTCCTTCCAATATTTCTTTTTGAACAAATGAGCAGATAATGTATAATTTCTTATATCCCGTTCTTTCTTACCTGAAACATTCCATACTGTCTATACTCTTGCACTTTACTTTTTCACTTAATATATCCCACGACTCTTTCCATATCAAATCCTAGAGATTTTCCTTATTTTTTTTTACAGCTACATATTATTTCATCAAGCAGATATTAATCACTCTCCCTATTTATGGACATTTAGATTGTTTCCAGTATTTTATAATTATAAACAATGCTTGAAATAAATGTGCACATATGTATTTAATATTGTTGGGGGGTATATCTAGGATAAAATCTTAATCTCCTGATGCCTGGTTCAATGCTGTTTTGGATCAAATGATGTAATTAAGAGCACTTTGAAAACTAAAAAATGTTATATAAATATAGCAAAATAATACTATATTTTAGCATTATTTTCTTTCACTAATCTAACTGTAACTTCTTTTAAGATAAGCAGTTTAACTCAATAAACATTTGTTCTCAGCTACTAAACCAACTGGTTACTTTTCAAAATTTCCCCTGTGTTTAAATTCTAACAAAATTTCCCCTGTGTTTACAATCATTCCTTCATTCATTAAGAATGTTCTGATATTTACTAGTTTTTACTTAAAAATTGAATCTACTATTTATATAGTTTCTAGTATTGAAAAACCCACTATTATATTAAATTACGTTCTTTGTTTTATTCTTGTAGAGACAAAAGACAGAAATTACAAACTTCAGTCCTAATTTTGTTCCTTCCACTCCCTAAGTATGGATGTCAACTTGAGTGGGAGGATAAAAACAAGATCATGTGATGCCAGGAACACTCTCCAAGTTGTCTGCCAATGAGTTATCATAGGCTCAGGGGCTCTCTTCTCTTCTAGTGGGACACCCAAACTCAGCTTCCTTAGGTATTGTCGGCCCTCAGAACCCTCAGGTCTTCATATCCTGAACAACTGATATTTCAAAACGTGCAAAGGATGCTATACAGTCTACTTTGGGTCTATCTCTGGTCCTGCCTTCTAATCTGGGTTCATGGAATCCCTAATGTAGCCCAGGCTAGTTCATCAGGAGGTTGCCTTGGGATTTGGAATCTAGGTACTAAAGAGTATTTGCTTTATCTCATCCTTCATCATGACCTACAAAGACCTATTTAATCTACCATGAGGCTATTGCCAGGTCCAACCAAGCCTCAGAAAAATCACTTGTTGAGAAGCTGCAAAGTTTTGGTGAAATGCCAGTGCTGGATTCTGCAATTTCAGCAGATTCAACTGAGCAAATCTATGCAGCAAAAGACATTTCAGGTCTGCCCAAAGATGACTTCTGATGTGGCTTCAAATTTGTGCCTCATCTACTTAACCAATTGGGTCACTGATTAGACATAATGCAGAGTCTAATTTGTCAGCAGTTTGGTAGGAACCTTGCTATCTGGATTGGAGTTTTTGAACTTGCATGAGAACCTCTTCCTCCGTGGTCAGAGGAGTCAGGTAACATTTTGAACCACATCATTGAACCCAACCTTCTAAAAATTATAGTTGATTTTTTTTACTTAAGCAACCATAGGGAAAATAAAGTTTGTCACAAACAAACAGAATAAGTTTCCAAGAGATGTTGCTTTTATGTTCTTACCTCCTCGATCTCGGGCAGCTAAACTTTGACCCCTTCTTAATGTAATGTCCAATTGGTACATTCCGGGATCAGCCAAAGGGACATCTGCATTACTGGTTCCAGCAGTATTTATTTTCTGGAAAACAAGAAATATACAAAATATTAAATTTATTAACTCTGTTCTACTTCCTCCAATGGGGGACCATATGTAGCTTAATTCAAACCATAAGAATTAGTCAATAAAATAAATTATCTTGGGTGAATTCACACAATATCATAATCACCCAGTACTCTGAAGGTTTTGAGACTCATGAAATTCTTTGGACTCAAAATAAAAACATGGCCGTTATAGGAATTTCTGTTTTAACTCAGATTAGACATAGCAAATATAATATGAAAAACATTTCCCATGGAAAGCCCCACATAATTCAACTGAGAAAGACTAACGTAGCAATAATGTCTGAAGTAAAAACACAATCAATGATGAACGGAGAATAAAGATATGCAAGAGCATTTGATTTTCACATAACTGAAAGTGAAAATTAAAATGATTTATTGAGGTGACTTTGTTGACTCATTTATCTATGCAAAAGAGCTCAAACTGATGGATTACACACTTCTATTTCAGCCCCAACATAAAATATGACATAATTATACAGGAATAAATTCACCCAGCATTTTGACAGCACTTGCAAGAAATAAATTCTCAATGGGGGTAAATTTCTAATGCTGCTTTCTATGGAATAAAAGTGCACAAGCTATGTCTATAAATAAAAATCTTTGCAAGGCTGCCTCTATAGAATAGCAAGAATATACTCTGTTAACTTACTTGGCATTGAGTTACAAATGCACTTGCAAGAGGAATGACTATATTAAAACAACACAAAAGAAACATATAGTAAAAACTGTACAGGTCATATTTTACACTTTCTGCCACTTTGAATACAGCAGGAAAACTTACTTTTCTTCACACGTTTGAGGTGATTTTAAATTCTAATATAGAATACTACTCAGCCATAAGAAACGACGAAATCCAGCCATTTGTGACAACATGGATGGACATTGAGGGTATAATGCAAAGTGAAATAAGTCAGAGGGAGAAGGCCAAATACCGTATGATTTCCTTCATTAAGTAGTAGATAATAACAACAATAAACAAACACATAGGGACAGAGATTGGATTGGTGGTTACCAGAGGGGAAGGGGGGAGGGAGGAGGGTGAAAGGGATAATTCGGTACATGTGTGTGGTGATGGGTTGTAATTAGTATTTTGGTGGTGAACATGATGTAGTCCATGCAGAAATAGAAGTACAATGATGTACACCTGAAATTTTTGCAATGTTATAAACCAATGTTACTGCAATAAACAAAAAATGAAAAAAAAAAATTCTAATATATTTTTTTCCAATTAAAAGAAATGTTCTCTTGTTTTGGAATAATATGCATGGATAAGGTAAAATATTAGACACCGGTCTGGCTCTTTTAGTTCTGTAGTTTACACAAACTGCAACTATAAAGCAGCATTTTTTTCTAAGGTTTCAATACCAATATAAGAAGCTTTCCTATAGGAGCAATTATTGTTTAAAATAAGAAACAGCACCACTTTGGCTGATAACCCAAACTCATCATTTCTCCTCTGTTAATGATAAAAAGGAATTCACTTCTCATGATATCTCTGTGTCAATGAATGACAGTGCGGTTCCCCCAGTCAATCAGGCTAGAAACTGACAAGCTGTGCTTGATTTCTTCATTTCCCTCTCCCCCACATCCAAAGAGTTGTCAAATAATCCTATCCACTCCATTTCCATATTACATCTCCCAGTTGTCTTTTTCTTTTAATTCCTATGCCACTAATTTGGATCAAGCCTTCAAACAACAGAGGAACAAGAGATAAAATGATTGTTTTACTCTTCCCTCAAATATCCAACTGCCCCATCTCCTTGGGCTTACCAAATATAACAACCTAGGGGATATCCCTCCACACTGTTGAAAGTCTTATACAAACAAATACACATACATACTAGGTTTGTTTTCCTGTGGTTGAGTTTTCAGTTTTTGTTTTTAACAAAGATAGTACTATATTTTGCCTATTATTTCACAATTTATTGAACTTAAGAAAAATATCATGGGCATTTTTCTAATCGATACCCATAGATCTATCTAGTTTTTTATTTTTATGGTATATCATTTTCCACAGTGTGGGAATAACATAACATATTTCTTCAATTATTTCCTATTGATGAACATATGAGTTGGTTTCAGTATTTGCCAGCACAAGAATTTGTGCTTTTATTTCTCTTGTAGAATGAATTTTTCCAAAAAGGTTTAAATAGTTCAAACTCCTATCAAAAGTGTACAAGAGTGCCTATTTCCCATATCCCAGTCAGTATATGATGTTACTAATTTTTAAGTTTGATGGGCAAAAAATGTTTTCTTCCTTCAATATGTATTTGCAGAATTATGGAAAGGTGTCTTGAAACTAGTGTAAATGGCAAGAGAATGACAGCTGTTTACCGGGCCACACAGAAGATGTGAACTTGGAAAGAGAGGAAGCCAACTAAGGTCTCCTAAACAACTTTTCAAAGAACAGTTGCACATGGGTCTAATTAATAAGCAAGATTTAAAGTCAAATCCAGCAAACATTTGTTAAGCTCCAAGTATGTTCCAAGCCTTTCATTAGATTCTTTTATATACATTGTTTCAAAATAAACAAATCTATTAATAAATATTAAATATGGATAGATTTACTACTTTCTAAGAAATGGGATAAAATCTGAGGGAACTGAGAAATTTTCCACCCACACTGCATCCTCCTGTTGTGTTGTGATAGGTACCTTAGAGGTAGGAAAGTTAGAATGCATAGATATTGGATTTTTTTGTAGCTTTCATTGCTCTATTCAGTACCTCTTGAAGTTTAGAGTGATTATAGAATACGTGGTTTTATATTTTAAAATGTGTATTACACTGCATGAACAACTTAAGAAATTTTCAAAAGTAATTTTCTAGATTTTTCACTTTTGCTGTTTAGAATTTAATACCTAGTTAAGAAATAACTTTATGGACTTACATTTATTGGCTTTTTAAAGCCTGAATAATATTCCATTTTGTGTGTTTGTGTATGTGTACGTGTATACACATTTTCTTTATCCATTCATCCTTCAATAGACATTAGGTTGTTTCCATATCTTGGCTATTGTGAATAATGCTGTAATGAACATGGGAATGCAGATATTTCTCCAAGATACTGATTTCATTTCCTTTGGATATATATACTGCCTTCCCCCTCTTGTTTTTCATGTCTTCCTACCCAGTCTTCAAGGACCATTTCATTAGCACTTTATACCTATCTTCTCCATTATCACATTCTATCTCAAATGTCATATTTGCCATTTTAGATTGTAAACTTTTAAAATCAGGGAATAGAATGTTTAAGGATCAAATTGAACACAAATTATGATAGAGGATCTGAGGATACATGATCTAGCTGAATAGACACATAACATAGGGATCTATAACAAAGTTGGTTAATCCATGGGCAGTTTTTTCTCTCTCTCCTTCTGTGCCCACGTATAGCATCTAATCTGTTTTGGCATCTTCTTTCATGAGGAACCTAAGTATATCCTTAGAATACTTGCTCTAGGCTGCCATTACCAACTGATCATAATTGGCACTTAAAATGAAGCCCTGTCCACTCAAGAGCTATAATTGAAGACAAACTGTGCTATAATGGAGTTATTAAGTCTTTGAGAGAGCAGGAAAGAAAGATCAACTATTATGGGAGAAGAATCTCAGGTGGCCTCATAGAGAAGATAATGGAGCAGGGTCCGAAAACATGGATAGGACTTTGACAAATGAAGATATGGAAGAAGGGAGGATGGGAAAATCAAAATGAGCCCAAAAGTAAGTAGCCACCAGAGGGTGCATCATTAGATTGTGTGAGCAATAAGGCAGACAGGAAGACTGATGTACGGTGACAAAAGGCGGAGGAGAGTTTCAACCTGAGGGCAACAGGAAACCAGCACAGGCTTTTGAAGAGAGAAGCAATAAAACCAGGCATCATTTAACAAACAATGTATTGCCTATCTTTCATGTTTCCTGCTCTGACAACTAAGTGCTTAGATTTCAGAGATGAACAAAACCTGGCCTTTTCTCTCTGCAGGGTGGAAGAGACTAGAGAAATCCTGTGGGTATAGGAATTATTTAAAAGTTTTTATAACAGTCCAGTTTAAGTCACAATGGCCTGATCTGGTCAGTGGTAATGGAAATAAAAGATGAATTTGAGAGATATTGAGGAGATCAATCAACTGAATTCGTCAACTGACAAGATCGGGGAGATATGGGAAATGGATGGATGAATCACACAGAAGTCTGAGCTGAGCTCCTAGAAGAATGGTAATGCCAGTAGTAGAGAGCAGAAAAGAGAGGAGAAGAGCAAGTTCCAGGCCACCACTGTGTCAAGCACCAACTTGGAGATCCCCAACTCTATAAAAGAAGAAAGTCATGGACTAAAATAGATCTAGAGAGACATTACTCTTCAAGCTCAATGAAATAGTTCCAAGAAGAAAATTGGTAGGCCCATTATGGAGGGATACCAGAAACAATTTTTTATTGTAAAGTAACTCTTAAAAAATGTTTATTAAGTTCCCAAATGTAAGGATGTATTCGGAAAGATGTATCTGAAGCGCTAGGCACATGTATAGCTCTAAAACAAACTTTATCATTTTAAATATCTTTTTTTCCCTAAATTTACAATTTATCTAGTGACTACTATAAGCACTTCAAATACACACTTCCCCTGCCTAAACTGCCATGCTCTGCCCTTAGATGTTTGTTGCTTATTTTTAACCACTTTATTGAGGTATGATTGATATATAAAAAGCTGTGCATATTTAATGTATACAACTCAATGAGTTTAGAGACAAGTATATGTCCAGGAAACCATCACCACCATCAAGGCCACAAACATATCCATCACCTCCCAAAGTTTCCTCTTGCCCACTTTACTTTTATCATCATTTTTTTGTGTTATGAACACTTGTAAGATCTACCCTCTTGGAAAGTTTTAAGCATCAATACAGTATTGTTAGCTATAGGCATTATGCTATATAGTAGGGCTCCAGAACTTACTCATCCTGCATAACTGAAACTTTTTCCACCTTGACTATCACCTCCCCATTTTCCCCTTTCCTCAGCCACTGGCAACCACCATTCTACTCTTTGCTTCTATGAATCTGACTATTTTAGATCCCACCTATAAGTGATATTATAGAGTATTTCTCTTTCTGTGTCTGGCTTATTTTACTTAGCATAATGTTCTGCAGGTCATCTATGTTCTTGCAAATGACAGATTTTCCTTTTTTTTTTTTGGCTTTAAGGCTGAATAATATTCCATTGTATGTATATACCAAATTTTCTTTATCCATTCATCCAACAATAGACATTTAGGTTGTTTCCATATCTTGGCTATTACGAATAATGCTGCAATGAACATGGCAATGCAGATATATCTTTGAGATCTTGATATAAATTTCTTTGGATAAATACCCAGAAGTAGGATTGGTGGATCATATGGAAACACAAAAGACCTCAAACACCCAAAGCAATTTTGAGAAAGAACAAAGCTGGAGGCAACATACTTCCTGATTTCAAACTACATTACAAAGCTATAGTGATCAAAACAGTATGGTACTGGCATAAAAATAGATGTATAGACCAATGGAACAGAATAAAGAACCCAGAAATAAATTCATGCATATGTAATCAGCTAATCTTTGACAAGGACACCAAGAATACAAGTGGGGAAAGGATAGCCTCTTCAAAAAATGATGTTGGTAAAACTGGATATCCATATGCAAAAGAATAAAATCAGACCCTTATCTTACACCGTACACAAAAATTAACTCAAAATGGATTAAACTTACTTAAACGTAAGACCTGAAATCATAAAACTGCTAGAAGAAAACATAGAGAAAAAGTTCCTTGACATGGGTCTTGGCAATGAATTTTTGGATATGACACCAAAACCACAGGAAACAAAAGCAAAAATAAATAAGCGGGATTATATCAAACTAAAAAGCTTCTGCATAGCAAAGGAAACCATCAACAAAATGAAAAGACAACCTACCGAATGGGAGAAAATATTGGTAAATCATATATCTGAGAAGGGGTTAATATCCAAAATATATAAAGAACTCATATAACTCAATAGCAAAAAATAAATAATCTGATTAAAAAATGGGCAAAAAGGTTGAATAGACATTTTCCCAAAGAAGGCATACAAATGGCCAACACGTATATGAAAAGATGCTCAACATCACTAATCATCAGAAAAATGCTAATCAAAACCACAAGGAGGTATCACCTCACACCTATTAGGATGGCTATTATAAAAAAATAAAAGATAACAAATGCTGCCAAGGATATGGAGAAAAGGGAACCCTGGTACACCGTTGGTGAGAATGTAAATTGGTGCAGCCAATATGGAACAGTATGGAGATTCCTCAAAAAAATTAAGAATAGAAGTGTCATTTTAAATATCTTGAATGATATGTCCAAACTGTTGTTTGCTTTAGTGGTCTGTTTTCGTAACCAGGGAAATAGCCCTTTCACAGCATTTATCACAGTTACAATGAGTTAACAAACTGTGCAATTATTTTTAATGCTTATCTTTCCACTAAAATATAAGTTCCATGAAGGTAGAGGCCATGCCTGTTATGTTCACAGGTGTCTCCCTAATATATCCTTGGCACTTAGCAGAGTTCCTGGCATGGTGTAGGTGTTCGGCAAAATTTTTTTTTTTTGGTAAGGAAGATTGGCCCTGAGCTACCATCTGTGCCAATCTTCCTCCACTTTGCACAGGGGACGCCACCACAGCATGACTTTATGAGCGGTGTGTATGTCCACACCCAGGATCCGAACCCGTGAACCCTGGGCCACCCAAAGTGGAGCGTGCGAACTTAACTACTACACCACTGGGCTGGCCCCCAGTAAATATTTTTAAATAAATGAATTAAGACATTAATAACAGAGAAGAGTTTAATTTTTTAACTCTTCCCATGAACTTTTGCATTTTCAGAGGTCAATTAGAGAACAAACAGCCGTGCAAAGGAATGATTGGCTAGTAGAAGGATCCTAGGCAGTGATACCTGAGTGAGGAGGACAATTGGGCATTCTAGGAACCTCTTAAGTCTAAGCTGTCCACATTCCTTACTTATTATTCCAGTGTGGTTTATGACCTCACACATTCTCAAGTCAGAACTTCACATGTCGGATACCTTTGATTAGAGATGCTAGAATCTGGAATTGTGAAAACAAGACAGCCCTTTTGCAGACTTAAATGCTACCTGCCTTACTAAATTTTTTGTATTACTCAAATAAAAATTAATCTCTCCTTTCTCTGCTAGCCCACTCCTTTTTTCTGGTCCTCTAGAAATTTTTGGATTCCAAATCATGTATCACATAAACATTTATGGATTCAAGAGATAAACCAGAGGGAATACCAGGTGCTCTCTGGAATTAATTTTTCTCCTTTAGTTGCTGAATTGATGTACCTTTAATCTAGATATTTCCTAGTATTCTAGTTTTGAGTAACTGTTGCAGAAACCTATAAGGTTGGCTCAGTCAATGTGTGTTCCAAACCTCCTCAAGCTTTAGTTTCTGGGTGGTAAAGAGGCTGGAAAGCTTTAAAAACTACACTTCTCAGATTTCTTTGTAGCTAGGATTGTGCCATACAACTTAGATTTTGCTAAGGAGATGTAGTTATATGATGCTTGGAGGCAAAAGTGAGCATAATGAAACAGATGTGGTATGCAAGGAGATATGATTTTCTGGCCAGCTTGGTGCAGGAACTATCTGGCTCTCCTAGGGAAGCTATGTAAATTTAGGTGTTCAGTCCCTGGTATCATAAAAGTGCCAAACACCAGGCAGCAGTACAAAGGTGTTTCCACTATAATGTGGTTGGTGTTTTTCCAGACATGGCTGCCTCTTCAGCATCCAACCCTGTGTCCTCTGGCCCTCCTTTATGTTTAAATTAACTGGACTAGATTCTGCGTTCTGCAACCAAGAACCCCTCTCAAATTAATGATTGATAGTGGAAGTGGTTACAGGCAAGAGACCTTCAGAGAAGTGGTCATCTGGATTGGATTATCTGATTAACATTAGAGGATGGGACATACAAAAATGTCATGAGATGGTGAAATAGCTATTTAGACGATCACCTGAGAATGAAGAGGCTTATGGAGGACAAGACTTTGGTAGACCACGTGACTGCTGTGATAGACATTATGAAGCATACAGGCAATGGGGAGGGCTGACTGTTTCTAACAGCACTAAAAGTTTAAAGAGAAGGAAATGATATGCTCAAAATTTTAAATCCAGAGTTCTAGGCACAGTTATGAATTAGGGAGTTTCTCCGACAACACTCAAAGTTTTGGGACTATTGAAGCCAAAGAGCAGATGCAATGTTTGAAGTTGTAAATTATTACATAAGTGAAATTTACAGCTTTATCAGGTCACTTTGGGAAAGTCAGAAAAAACTGGAAGAGTGGGACCCTGAGAATTTGAAAGGAAGCATTTGGAGGGATTATTATGACCAGAGTACCCACATCTTCTCTACCAAGCCACCATTTTTGCAGAAGCCCTTTCTCTACTGTTCCTGGCTTGCTTGAACTAGAGTAGTTACCATGCATGGTGATGTCAAATTCCCTCAAGCCTAACCCTTCCTTCCCTCATTTTGTATAAACTAGTGGTTCTCCACCTTGAAGGTTCTGGTTCAGCACCCAGGAACTCTAGGTGTGGTACCCAGGCATCAGTATTTTTTTCTTACAGCTCCTCAGGCAATTTCAATATGCAGCCTAGCTTGACCCATTGTGCTAATTATAAAAGGAAGTCTTTGAGAAGACTTATACACAAGGAATTTCTACATTTTCTTATTTATATCATGAAACACCTGGAGAATATGTGTGGAATCAATATGAGGGTTCTCATGACTTTAAGCTCTGCTGCTTAGGAGGCCTTTTTACCTATGTGAAGAAAGCTTCCACCAGAAGATATAATGGTGCTGATGAATTCGAAGTTGAGAGTACCACCTGGCCTTTTGGAGATTTTCATTACAGGCAAAAAATGGGGTTACTCTGTTAGCTGGAGTGGTTGATCCTTATTATCAATAGGAAGTAGAGTTATTGTAGCACTGTACAGAGAGGGAGGAATATGTTTGGATTCCAGGAGATTTTCTTGGGTACTCCAAGCATTGTCATGCCCACTGGATTGTAGATTGGTTAAGTTATTCCATATGTGTTTCATATACTCAGGCCATGTTCAATGCGGCACTAACTTTGTCTATTAACAAAATCCACTTAAAGTTAAAATTTCATGAGAGCTTTTACATTTTCAACTTTTAAAATTTAACAACCAAGGATATCAATAGGCTTCACTGAGGGTTTCTACTTAGTCATTACCAGTTTGTTCTTAGTCATCTCTCCTAGTTTCTATGACACTGAAGATATTTGCACAGTGAAATCTCCATCAAATGGAAATCAAAGGTTTTTAAAACTTAATTTTCAAAAATAGAACTCAAAAGCCACTGAGATATTCAAAGTTCAATGAAGCTCAAAAATCCACTTGTCAAGGGAACATTATGATTAGCTAGAAGTCAAATGACTAAATGATTTTAAAAACTGAAACCACACAGAATGGGGAAAATCCATGGCAACCAATGGGCATATCCCACCAGGTATGTCAGTCATAGCACCTGACTAATCCATAGCCCCACCTGAAAGAACAGCTTATGCTCGAGTCTATGTAAACTTAACTTCCCTGCCCCTTGTTCATAGCTGATTAGACTAGAATTGGATAACTGAACTAGGGCAGAAAATTAACAGGCTGGTTGGTGATAGGTTGTTATTTACCAAGAGAGTTATTAGGCAAAAGTTATTTGAACCAAGTGCGGAGAGAAGAAAAAGTCAAAAGTGGCTGCTGAAGCCAAGGGGTCATAACAGAGACACTGGAGAGGCCATGATGGTCTACGTATAACCCCAAATCAGGAAACAGGTGCTATAATTAAGTAGAAGTATGGGGTGAAAAAATACATATAGTAGAGGGTAGTGTGTGTCTTTGTAGCAGGACATATAGACGCAGATCAACTAATCAAAGCAGAGTATGACAGTGGCTGGCAGGGGAGTGAAAATCTATGAACTCCACTGTTGAAGGCTTGGAGCAGCTCTGGGACCTGAGGGCCAGCTGCTCTGGTCTCTGTGCTCTTGGTTATCTATGTGATCCCCTATCACCTTCTTATCTCCCTTGGCCTTGTACAAGACAGCCGAAGTCAGTCTTGGTTCTTACAACAGAATAGAGTGAGAGGAGAGAAGAGCAATAAGAATGAGCAAAAGAAGCACAGAAACAAGATGGGAGCCAGGTTACACAGGGACTCCACGAGCGGCCAGGGGACAGTGATGTGGGAGAAAGTGAGCTACACAGAGAGGCTACAGACGGAAATGCCCCATGCCTTCAACTTCTTCGTCCACGGTACCGTGCAGTGATCATTGATGTTCACATACAGATGCCTCTGTGGTGCTAGCTCACCACCCAGAGGTCAGATAAGGCCAATTCTCTGCAGCTACTGAGCGAGGAAAACTTCATGTTTTTATGAATATTTTCACCACGAATTGGGGAAAAGGCTTATGGTTACCATACAATTTATCATTCAAACTGGGATACTTTGAAGACTGAAAGGGAGTGCTATTAATAATTATAGGGTGTAAACGGGAATACACAAAACTGTCTCAGGTAAAGTGGGATGCATGACTGTGGTACTTAATAAATTAGCCTTCGGTTAACCAGAAAGACAAACTAAGCAGAAAAGTCGGATCTTCTGGTCATATCAAAGCTTTACTATATTTTGTTCTAGAACTGAACTACAACCCCAGTTTTAGTTCTGGGATTTTGATTTTGTAATAGCCCAACCAAACAAAATGGGCCTATAAATACTCAGGCCCACTAAATGGCAATATTTAACTGCTGCTGAAAAAAGTACAGAATTCAGTACTCCCAGAATGTCTTTTCTGGCACTCCCACAACACGGATTACTCACCCTCGGCTTGTCCGCTAGATTGACTGCTCTGTGCAGCATGGCTTCACTATTGCTGATAACCTTTCCACCTACACCTACAGTATATAAAATAATCCGAGCCAAAGGAAAGCAAATAAAACTCACTTATCTCAATCCTTATGTACACGGACCACTCCCTTTTGGAATTAGACCCTATAACCAGCCTTTGTGTCACAAGACACAAATCCTGACGATGAAGGCGCAGGCATGACATCCACTATCTAACTTCAGACAAAAATACTTATTCCCTCTGCACCTTTGCTTTCTAATCTTTAAATTGGGGTAACAGATACTTCACAAGGGACTGTTTTGATTATGAGACAAAATAGGTAATAGTGCTTTGAAAACGTAAGAAATGATTTAAATATAAATAGTTATTTGGGGAGAGATGATGAGGAGAGCTATTATAAAATAGAGGAAAGATTACAGGAGTCAAAACCCAAAAATCTGTATATAAGGCCTAGTTATACTATTAAATTGTTGTGAGACAGAAGGCAAGTTTTTTTGAGCTCTAAGGGCCTTATTTTCCTCTTCTTTAAGAAATAGACTTGTGAGAATTAAAAGAAAAGATGTAACTGAAAGTGCTTTGTAAAGAGTCAAGTGATTTTCAAATGCAAAGTAGCTTCTTCCTGCTTTTTTCAAATTATAATATATATTATGTATATATTACTGTTAGTGTTCATGATGGTTAATAAGAGATTAGAAAGTAGATCATGCTTGGGTTGACTCTTCTGCTTTCAGTACTCTTATATTTCCTATGACTGTTATCTTTATTATTTCACCAAAATAATATTTGTTAGACCTGAGCATGATAGATTTTGTTTGTATTAACTCTTCTGACTTTTTGTCTTTTGGTGAGTTCCCAAGCATGCTCTTTCTTCCCCAAAGAAAACCAAACTGCACTTAAAAGTGGAGAGCCACCACCAACAACAGCAAAAAAACTCCAAGAGGAAAAGACTTGTCAGAAAAGGCATAATATACTAACTTGTTGATTGACGTTATCTTCCTTGCCATGAATACATCTGCCAATAAATGTTTTAACAGATTAGACCAGTTCTATTATTTCCAAAATTTGAGCAATATGCATAGGAAAACATGTTGTTTGTGAGGACTTGAATTTTTGAGGTTCTAACAATCTCAGAGAGAGAAGCTTCTGTAATAGATGTTATGCTTGATGCTAACCATTTGGGATTTTGCTGAAAAGTACTTCTAGTGTTTTATGAGTTCACATCTATAAAATGCAGTGCACAGATCCACAGCTTCATCAGCTTTTGTGATGAACAAAGAAACCTTCTTATTAGACTCCAGAGACTTTTCATATTCTTTTTAAAGATACCTATATAGTTTTACTGGATAGGATTGATAGGACAAAAGTTTTAAATAGCTTTTTAGCTATTATTCAGTAGAAGAACTATACTACTTCTTTTATTCCAACACTTAGTTTTCTTGAGCAAAAACTATGGTGATGATAGTTTTTCTGAACAGGAAATTGGCAAATTTTTGTAATTAATATCCAACCTCCACACTACCACAAACACCCCAAGTTTGTCTCACCCTCATTCAGCATTTCACTCACTCACTCATTATTTTTTAATCCTCTACTGGATGCCCAACACAGAATTAATATTATGGAGAACACAGAGAGATGTTTGAACTATCTTTTTTGTCTTCAAAGACTCTACCACGGAGACAGTTTTGCGTGTAAAGTTTAAATGCCAGCATAGAAAAACAAGACAAGAGGTGTATCATGGCAGTAAGTGAGAAGTCCC
The DNA here is from genome assembly GCF_057802395.1 of Ceratotherium simum simum. Lineage (NCBI taxonomy): Eukaryota > Metazoa > Chordata > Mammalia > Perissodactyla > Rhinocerotidae > Ceratotherium > Ceratotherium simum. The sequence continues at coordinate 73,950,072 of NC_141903.1, read as the reverse complement.
CTCCTCCTCTAGTCTGCTGCTTCTCCATTTTGTTCTGGATGTGGGGTTGAGGCATCATCATGGAATGCCTAGCCACATAAGCTAGAAAACCTAGCACTGACTACACCTAGGCCCCCAGGGCGCAACCATCAAGTCCTATCAATTACATCTTGAGAACGTTTCCTTGGTCAACCTTGTCTGCCACTCCGGTCTACACCTTAATTATCTACTATGTAGGCCAACTGCTTGCATAACTGCCTGCCCTCAGACTCTGATCTCTTCCATTCACTGAATCATTTAAAATGGTTCTTATGAAGCATTCTTAATCACATGGGCAAATGCTTAGGAAAAAACAGTGAAGTGGAAAGTACAATGCAAAACTGTATACAGAATGATATTAACGAGGTTAAATATATCTATGCATTGAAAAAAAGACAAGAAGGAAATATAACATGTTAATAGGGGTTATTCTATGGATGATAATAATTTTATTTTCTTCCTATTTTTCAGGGTTTTTCAAATTTTCTATGAATCTATAGTATGTATTGCCCTAATAATTTAAATACTTTAAAATAATACTGTTCTTTCTTTGCTGCTGCTAACCTTTGGTAACAGTGTTAAGGATACTATGGAATGGAGTTTGATAAATTTGCTTTGATTCGACAAACACCTTCACGTGGGGCAAAGCACATCAGTGTACCACAGGCATTTACATATGAGTTTAAGGTGAAACTCCTGTATATTTTATCCTTTTAAATAATCTCATGGCCACAGGTGCACCACTGTGGTTGAAGCAGGATCTCATACACTCAGCTGTGCAAATAGCAAGTTATTCCTCACAGGTATAACCAAAGTACCAACACGGAACTGCTGTGGAGCCTGGCACAAAGTAGCCCTTAGTGAATATTGTGATTTGACTTCATCATTTGCCATTTTTGAAAACCCTGGTAGAAGAAGTTATCAAGAGTTTTCAAGCAACAAAATATATAATATAGTACTGGATTATAACTCAAAGTGTAAAATAAATATACATGATTCTATATTTATATAAATAAGTGACTTGAATAATTGAATAAATAAACAAATGGGGAGAATAGACAAATCTATGATGCAGAAGAATTCAAAATAATTTATGTCAATATTGCTCCTCAAGGAGGTCAAGCATAAACCCCCACCTCTTTTTTTTTTTGGTGAGGAAGATTGGCCCTGAGCTAACATCTGTGCCCATCGTCCTCTGTTTTTTGTATGTGGGACACTGCCACAGCATGGCTTGATGAGTGGTGTGTAGGTCCACACCCAGGACCCAAACCCGCAAACCCACAAACCCCAGGCCACCAAAGCGGAGCATGCAAACTTAACAACTACGCCACCGGGCTGCCCCTAACCACCACTTCTTAAGTGTGGGCTGCACACTGTGACTTCCTTCCAAAGTGGACAGTATGGAGAAACCCACAAACACTTCCTCAGCCAGGGGATCAAGGTCAAAATCAATACTGATAAGTCATGTTGATAATACATCCAATAAGGGGTTAATATCCAAAATATATAAGGAATCATACAACTTAACATCAAAAAAAACAAACAATTTGATTAAAAAAATGGCAGAGGACCTCAATAGACATTTTTCCAAAGAAGACATACAGATAGCCAACAGGCACATGAAAAGATGCTCAACATCACTAATCATCAGGGAAATGCAAATCAAAGCCACAATGAGATATCACCTCACATCTGTTAGAATGGTTATTATCAAAAAGACAAGAAATAACAAGTGTGGGTGAGGATGTGGAGAAAAGGGAACCCTCGTGCAGTGTTGGTGGGAATGTAAATTGGTGTAGCCACTATGGAAAACAGCATGGAGGATCCTCAAAAAATTGAAAATAAAACTACCATACGATCTAGCAATTCTACATCTGGGTATTTACCTGAAGAAAAAGAAAATACTAATTCAAAAAGATATATGCATTCCTATGTTCATTGCAGCACTATTTACAATAGCCAAGATGTAGAAGCAACCTGAGTGTTCACTGATAGATGAACGGATAAAGAAGATGAGGCATATATACAATGGAATATTACTCAGCCATAAAAAAGATGAAATCTTACTATTTGTGACAACATGAATGGACCTAGAGGGTACAATGCTAAGCGAAATAAGTAGACAGAGAAAGACAAATGCCATATGATTTCACTTATACGTAGACTCTAAAAAACAAAACAAATGAACAAATAAAACAACATAGAAACAGACTCATAGATACAAAGAACAATCTGGTGGTTGCCAGAGGGGGGAGGGGTGGGGAGGGTGGGCAAAACAGGTGAAGGAGATTAAGAGATACAAACTTTCAGTTATACAATAAATAAGCCATGGAGCTATAACATATAGCATAGAGAATGTAGTCAATAACATTGTAACAACTTTATAGGGGAACAGATGGTAATTAGACTTATCATGATGATCATTTTGTAATGTTTATAAATATCAAATCACTATGTTGTACACCTGAAATTGACATGTTGTTTGTCAATAATACTTCAATAAAAAAATAAATATACGGTATGTACTATTATGTACTTTACTTGTTTCATCTAGTAACATCTTCACAATCTTTGTGTCAGCACATTCAGATCCACCTCATCATTTCTAACAGACCTATAGGATTCTATTAAATGTATGTACCATAATTTATTTAATTGCTTTTTCGTTGATGGACACTTAGATTTCTAGTTTTCCTTCCTTTTTTTATACTATTGCAAACAATGCTGTGAGGAACTTCATGTTATACGAATCATGGAGTATAATTTTGTGAGTATCTAATAGGTCAATTCCTACCAATGGAATTGCTAGATCAAAGGGTTCTGTTTTTATTTTTGAGATATCTTGTCAAATCACTAACACTCCAAAAATATACCACCAATTTACATTTCCACTTACAGTGATAATTGAAAGTTTCCCATAAATCCACACCAAAAATAGATATTATCAGATATTTCCAACAAATTATTCTTCCACAGAGGGTCACATTTAAAGATGCACAGTTGAAAAGTTACACAAGAAATTTCATTATTTACCTGCATTTTTCAAAAATTTTTAAATTTAATCCAATTTATAACCTATTTTAACACTTCTCAAAATTGCCGTCCTCCCCGTCCAAACCTCCTATGCACAGATCTGCCCCTAGATCCTCTCACATGCCAGCCCCTGCTAAGTAGTACTTCCTACTCATACCAGTGCTCTCCTCTAGCCTGGCCAGCAAGTTTTCCTCTTACTTAAGATTGTGTGTCCTCTTTCCCATCTCACCCTGCCTCCCAATCCTCTGATTATATCATTCCACTTAGCGCTTTTCCTTCTTTTTACCTCTGCAGTTGTGGAGAAGAAGAAATTGAGCAAGAAAATGCTGCAAATGCTGGGCGGGGAGTCACAAACACTCATACCTTCAACATTGTCTGACTGTCAGACACATTTTAAAATGTTTGCCACTCTGATAGATTAAAACAGACACTTCCTTGTTTTGTTTTGCATGCCTTTAATTACTAGCGAGACTGTCTTTCATGTCTATTAGCCATTTAGATTTATTTTCTGTGAACTGCCTGTGCATATCCTTGACTCATTTTTATTTTAAGTGGAGCTCTTTTTAATTGGTTAGCATGTGCTATTTGTAAATTAAGGAAATTAGCAAGGGCTGCATTCTAAAGGACATGGCTCGTGTGGATGGAGCCAGGAACCAGGGAGTCCACCTTTACAGTCATCCTGACAGACTATTCTCACCAATTCTAGCTCTGCCTGTTAAACACTCTAGACTCTTGGGCTTCCAAGAGAATGTGTTTCTGCCAGAAGCCATTTGCTAGATTTTTCCTGTGCAGTACAACAGAATTTAGTGTTCTTAAGGGAAAACATGTGGTGGGGGAGTGTGGATTTTCTATCCTTCTCTGCACATAAGTGAGATGATTCTGTGCCCTATAGGGAGGGCAGTACCATCCAAGTACTTTATCAATAGTGTGTAGTGTGGGGCCATGTCACAGAGCGAGGTTCTGGGAGGACCTGCTCAGAAGTTACATTCAGGTGAGAGAGAAAGGCAGTCTAGGGAGAGAAGAACGGAAGTGGTGGAATGAATTTCTTTCCACCTGCAGAATTAAGCTGGCATTCTGTTATGTGCAGCCACAGGAAAAAAGCAAGTTAGGTGGCCTGGCTATCTCTGCCTTCCCAGCAGGTAGCAGAGGAAGAGCGGTTCTCTGGGGAGGACAGAGCACTGTCTTCTCTAAATGTTGGTGGGCCCCAGGATGTGATCTTTAGCCTTCTTCACATTTATCTTCACACTCTCTCCCTGGGTGAGGACATCAATTCCCGGGCTGCAGGTAACACTCATGCCCTGGGTCTCCGATTCTCTTGAGTTTCAGGCCCCCATAGCCAACACTTATTTGACATTTCTACCTGGATGCCTCATAGGCAACTCAAACTTAACATGTCCAAAATTCATCTCTTGATTGCCCCACTTTGACCTGCCCCCATCCTTCAACTCAGGCAAACATTCTCCATTCATTCAGTTGCTCAGCATCATCCTCTCCTCTCTTTTCCCTTCAGCCCTCTCATCAGACCCATCAGCAAGTCCCATCAACTACACGTCCCAGACGTGTCTTAACTCTGTCCTCTTTTCCATACCCGTCACCACTCCCCTCGTCCATGCTCCTTATCCCTAACCTGAAATAGCCCAATAGCCTTCTAGTGATGTTCCCCCTTCCCCTCTTGCCCCTCTACAATTTAGTCTCCCAAAGCAACTGAAGTGATCATCAAACATAAAAATGACAAAGTCACTCTCTTGCCTAAAATTTTTCAGTGGATTCCCATGCACTGAAAACTCCTTATCATGGCTTACAAGGCCCTGTAGAATCTTAACCACCAAGCTCTCTAATTTCATCTCCAGCCACTCTCCTCCTTCACTACACACTAGTCACGCTGGCCTTGTGTGTGTTTCTTGAATGTGCTAAGCTCTTGTCGACTAGGGGCATTACTGTAGTTATTACTTTTGCTTGAAACTTTCTTCCCCAGAGGCTATTTGCATGACTAGCTCCTTCTCATTCTGGAGGTGTCAGCTCATGTCATCTCAGAGAAGCCTTCCCTGACCCCCTATTGAAAAAGTTCTCCATCTGTTATTCTTTACCACAGTAACCTGCTGTTTCCTTTATATAATTCAAAAGTATCTTATTTGTGAGTTGACCTGGTTTTAGTGGATTTTATTTCTGTGTGGTGTACCTTCATAACTCCTGCTTTTAGCATAGTGCTTGGCACAAAGGTACTCAATAAACATTTGCTGAATGGATGAATGAGGAAGAATGGCTCCTAGATTCACTGCAAGTTAGAGGGCTAGCCCTCAGGAAGGGGAGAGCATAGTTTACAAAGGGAACAAAAGCCTCAGCATTTGGTGAGGTATCTCAGGATTTAGTGAAGTAATGTTTGAGTCACCTGTCAATCAGCATCAACAGTGAAAGGGGTTTGTGGTCAGTGATCACGTGTGGGCCAAATGGGATTTAAAGGCTACGGTGACCTCATCATTGCATATGGAATTTGTATTTAATATGTAAACATGTACCTAACATCTGATATATGGTTACAAGGTAATTTCCAATATTTAAAGTTCTCAAAATAATCCATGATAAGAGTGCTCGTTTTGTATTTTTGAAACAGTATAATATAGTGGTTAAGAATACAACTCTGTGGCCTGACTGCTTGAGTTCAATTCCTGGCTCTGACATTGTCTAGCTGTGGAACCTTGGGCAAGTGGCTTAACTTCTTTATACCTCAGTTTTCCCTTCTGTGAAATGGAGATAATATCAGGTCATACCTCATTGTGTTCTGAGAATTTGATGAGTTAATAATTGTAAAGTGCTTATAATAGTATCAGGGACATAGTAAACACTATAGAAATGTTAGCTATTAGTGTTATATTTCCAGAAGTGGCAGAAAATGTTGTTTGGAGATGATGAACTCTGAGAACATGTCTCCCAGCAATACAGTATTCCATGGATCCAACCACATGAGGCAATTCATGAAAATGTGCACAGATAGAGATGCTATAATTTCATTGCTATTATTACCTTGAAAAGAATTCATTTGAAAGGCTAATTAGCCACACATGCAATTCTTTAGAAGATGCACAGAAACCTTGAACAAAACTATGGCCAACTAAATTAATGCGAAATCTGTATCAGCTCTAAAGCTAATTCCACAATTTGACTGCCCTCAATACCTCTAGAGATAGAGCTCTTAGAAATAAATGTTCCTATTATATTAACTTTTATCTTGGATGTTACTTCATTATGCTAATAGTCTCCCCCTATTGATCAACTCTATTGTTCAATTTTTTCAAGCCTCAGGAAGAAATGTTAAAATATTCAAGGACTAGAGAATAAATGAATATGAGCACTGGCATAAATACTATCTCACCACTGTCACCTTAAAATGTCAAATTATGAGTGTTTTAAAGGATAATTAGTTCACCAGACAGGGTCACATCCTAGGAGAAGTCTTCCTGACCTTCCCTACCCCAGCAACCTCTCTCGCGGCAATTAGTTACCCTCCACTCTGTGCTATGTCAATACCCACCTGTTATTGTCTCACTGTATTTTAACTGTTGACCACACATATCTGTTTACCCTACTAGACTGTGAACTCCTAGATACCAGGGCCAGGACCAACTAATCTTGGCAGGTATTCTGATGAGGGTTTATCAAATTGATTTGAAGTTCTTGAAAGACTATATTCATGTTTAATATTTGACACTAATGCAGTATTTCAAATGGCATTCCTGCTGGAAGGTTAGCTCTTTGAGAGTAATGACTTTTATCTATTTGGTTCATTCCAGTATGTATCTAGAACAGTGTCTCACATGGTAAGCACTCAAATATTTAAAAAGTGAATAGAAAAGATACCTATAACCTAAAGTACTATTATGGTTCCTGTATCAGAACAGGCCTGAGAATTAACCTGAGCTTACAGAAACTATATGGAAGTAGATGATGTCCTTGAGACCAGCTGTTTTTCCTGTGTACTAGTCTCCATTTCACTTTGTAGATCATCTATGAACATGAATACAGTCCCACCCTGAGATATGCATAAGTTATGAGAATTCAAAAATACAAAGTGTTTCATTTGATACTCGTGTTGTGGCTTAATTTACACAGTGCTTGGCTGGTTTGCTGTTCCAAAGATTGGATTGGATTTCCAAGGCCCTAAAAACAGCTAAGCACCAGCTAGAAAAAAGACCACCAGGACATTGTCTTTGCAGTTGTATAGGTGGCACGGATTGCACAGTTCTCCTCACTGAGAAGTCAGGATTTACTTGTTTAGAGCAGAGATTAACTTGTGCACCATGTCCCTTTTGTTGGAGACCTCGTCAACATTTTTATTTTGCATTAATTGTGTGAAGAGAACAGAATTTTAAAAATTATCAATTGGCACCAACTAGAGAGATATTTTCATTCTTCAGAAAAGACGTGTAATGTGGCTGCAAAGTGACCCCTGAGCCTGTACCACCGTGGCCCCTGTGACATCTGTTCATCTTAGTGCCTCACATAACCCTGGTCAAATGGTCCGTGGGGTGCTACATGGACACCATGGTACAGACTCACACTGTTCCCTGGTTAAATGTTTCTCCTTGGCTTGGCCAGTTTATCCTTTCAAAGTCCTGGGAGGAGGTTTTGGTTCCCTAAGCTCCTAATTGGTAGCATATGTTGTGTCATGACTAGTTGGCCACAACCGAAATATTATGTCAATGCATTAATAAAAGTGAGGAATTTTGGAATATTGCCCTTTTGATAAAAACTAACAGTTCCTTTTGACTCAATAATAATTTAATGTAAGTTTCAAAGAATAAAGAAAATAAAAGGCCGTCACCATTGTGTCCTCCTATCCTCTTATGAAAACATTGTGTACTTCCTATGAAGTTAACAATGGTGGCATTTTAGTAGTCTGACACTGAGTCAAGGTATTCATAACATTATTTCTGAGGAATATGAATTCTAAGTAACAAACAGCCTACCTACCCTCTCTTCCCCTTTCTATCACCCATCCCTCCATCACTCCATCCATTAGGGAATGGTTACACAAACATGGATTAAGACATGGCTCGCACCCATTAGGGAACACATAAATTTGGTGTTTCACGTAATGTAATGAGATATTAAACAGAAAAGTTACTAAATCAGATAACATATCCAAAGTAAGCTTTCTGATAATGACTGCACTTAAAATAAATTAAGTATAGGGAGCTTATCATACTTGTACTTGAATAACACAAATCAACTAACTTAACCGCAGCATAATTGCTTTCCTCTCTTTCCAACACATCAGATAAAGGAATAGAATTTGCTGCTTTTGAAAAAAAAATAGATTATGTAGGAGCCAGAGTGTGAGTAATTTACTGATGTACTTTTAATCTTTGTCTGCCATTAGTTGTAATTGCCGTCATAAACTAGAGATGGCAAAGAAAAAGTGTAACATATAGTTTACATGAAAATTTTTACAAGAAAAATATTATTTTGACTGACTTAATATTTACTAGAATTTGTACCCCATGGAAGAAAAGACACAGATCATTATAATGACAAATTCTTTGTCACTGGGATTAATTTCATAAAGAATTTATGCCCACTGTTGTCATGCTGAGAATACTAAATAACCATGATAAATGTTGTTACAGAATCCAGTCAAAATATCACTTATCTCTCCTGAGGGAAGATGAGAAGCCATTAAAATAGATAAATCATTGTCAGAAGTAAGAGTTCACCACTGCCTAAAACATATATTAATTTCCCACTCACTAAGCAACTAAGGTGACATCAAAGAAATATTTAGGAATAAGATGCCAAAGTACTAGATTTTGGTCTGAAGACTTGAACCACATGGGTATCCCGTGACTGCTCGCTGAATGACTGGAGGGTCCAATTCAGAGTTTCCTCAGTGGAGAAGAGTATGCATTATAACAAGTTACAATAACTAACAGATTTCTGCAATTTGATTCACCACCAGCAAAGGGCAGGAGATTTGGAGGGAGGATGAGAGTGACAAAGGATCAATGCTATCATCTTCCTCCTTGCAGAAAAGAAAGAGGAAGTCAAGTTTTATAGCAAAGAACTCTTGAGGGGTGGTTGCATGGGGCTACTTCCAAAGAACTTCCCTTTAGTGATGGAAAAGGGATATGTACAGCCAAGAAGTTGCACTAATGGAAAATCTTTGTGTGTATTGGGACATACTGAATTCTAAAAGGCATCGGTGGCAAAGCTTCCCAAGTTTTGGCATTAGCTGTTTTGCTCTCATGCCTCTAATTTCTTTAATGCCATCATCTTTAAAGAATGATGCATCTGAATCCCCAGAGTCTTACTTTCCTCACCAAACTCAAGTGCAAGTTCACAATGCTGAGCTTAAACATTTGCTCATCTCTCAGCAAAACAAAAAAATGACAGCGAAGCACTTCTGAGTTTAGCACTTCCCGTTAAGGTTCATAATATTTGCTTCCTAAGGAATAACACTCTCATTCAAGGAAAACAACCTCACAGTTGGGTGCCAAAACTCTTTTGAGGTTTGAATTACTGTCCATTAATAGAGCAAAGTTAGTTGAAGCAGAGAACTCATATGAACAAATAAAAACTTTGAATATCATAAAGGCTAAAAAATTATTTCAAAATAGTTTAAATAAATGAACTAATACCAAATGAGAAAGAGAAAGAAGGATAAAATTGCATCCAGAGGCATAAAAACTAAACAGGCTAAAATGCAGAACAGTAGTTATGAAAGGACTTGACTCCCAGGAAAGTGGTCATCTAGTCTATATTTAAATAGTTCCCCTGGTAAAAAGAAATTATTATTTCACTTGGCAACCCTCTATCTAGTTTTCAACAACTCATTAATAATTATCTAATGATGATGTCCTTTATCACAATGCACAAAAATGCTATTTTCAAATTCATCGAATCAACATCGTAGTGCTAGGACCAGGTAGAACTAAAGAACCGAAAAGAATAAACCTCCTTTCACCTTATCCTACCTGAAAATAGACAAAGTAGCTTAGCCACAGCTGCCAGGTTAAAAAAAACCTCCCTTATCACTCTATCTTCTCTCTTACATCACATAGATCAAAATCCAATTAAATATAATATAAAAAAGAATATTCAAGTTCAAAATACACATTTGAAAAACATCTTCATCAGTACTTCTTTAGGACCTCAGGGAGACAGAGTGCAGACAGGGCCCCAGGTGACCCCCCACTCCTCACCCCGCAAATGCTGTTAGGCAACCACCTAGATGATGCGCCATCAAAGAAACATCTAACACACATACTCCACAGCACTAGGGTTAAATTCTTCTTTTACAGCTGAAGAATACATACACAGTATGATATCAAGGTAGTTGCCAGATTTAGAAAACATATGTAAAATATATAGGATGCCCAGATAAATTGGAACTTCAGATAAGTAAATAATTTCAGATAGATAAATAATTTTTTAGTATAAGGATTTCCTGTATAATAATTGGGAAATACTACTACTAAAGAAGATATTTGTTGTTTATCTGAAATTCTAATTTAACTGGGATTCTTGTATTTTTATCTGGAAATTTCATTTCTTGGAGTAGGCTAGGCCCCTAATCCAACCTGACTGGTGTCCTTATTAAAAAAGGAAGAGTTTGGACACAGAGACACACACACGGGGAGAGTGCCATGTGAAGATTGAAATTACGCTGCCACAAGCCAAGGAACCACCAGAATCTAGAAGAAAGGCCTAACACAGATCCTTCCCTAGTGTCTTTAGAGGGAGCGTGGCTCTGCTGACACCTTGATCTCAAACTTCCAGCCTCCAAACAGTGAGAATAAATTTCTATTGTTTAAACCACTCAAGTTTGTGCTACAGTGTTAGAGCAGCCCCAGGAAACTAACACATGCACCAAATCAGCGTTCTATTGTCTTTTTTTTCTTTTTTTAATTTTTATTCTGGTTACAGAAATTAGGCTCTGGGCTAATTGCTTTGGCCAAAGCCTGCCTTGTACCCTAGTCTTATCCAATCCCATCCCAGGCCTGAGGCTCTGCACTTACTTAGTACTCCAGATCCTCAAAGACAGAGGTCCTATAGAATCCCCAATCACTAAAAAACTACAGAGCAGCTCATCAATCCAAATACCCAGGGTGGATCCCCGGCAGTCACCCAATCCTGTGACAGTGATGCTATCTATCTGCTGAGATGATCCCCCGTTACCTAGCTCAGGACCTCCCTGCTGGCATTCCTTTAATCACCAGGCCTTCCTCCCTAGGTTATCAGAAGTGTGACCTCTCCAGCCTCTGTCCTGTTTATGAAGTTTGTTCTGTGAGCTCTTGGTCTCAGCCATCTCCTATCCTCGACCAAGTGGCTTATTATACTTTAAGGAGACATAAGATAAATACACATTTGAGAAATATTGTGTCTCTATACATTACCAAAAAAGTACATATAGAAAGATAAAGAAACTAACTGCAAGAGAGTAACCGAAGAGCAATGCATTTATGTATATTATTGAGTAAGTTCTGTCTGAAATTTTGGGAAAGTAGATTATTTTCTAAGTCAGTCCTATGAAGTTTTGCAGTAAGATCCAGCACTTTCTGGGTAAGCCTTAATATCAAGTTAGATTAATTCCAAACATTTTAAACAGCCATTTCTCAAAATGTGGTCCACTAAACCTTCATCAGTTTGTTACCATGGCAATGTCCTGGCTTGCACCTTAGAGCTACTGAATCATTCAGACTATCAAGCGATGGGACCCAGGAATTTGTCCAGAGAGATTTCAATGCATATTAATTGAAATTTGAAATGATTTTCCATGTTCTGGTAGCTGGCTAAAACTCCAAACATTATTCTGCATTATTAACAAATTGGATTCTTGTTTTCCAGTCCTCAAACAAATAGCTACAATCTTAAGATCCCAAGCAGCCATCCTACAGCCCTTCTAAGAGCCTGCTGCTTATAGGTCCAGCAGGGGTGTGAGGGGCCCAGACGGAAGGACTGTGGCTCTGATGGGAGGTGGTATCCTGGGATCAAACGAGTAATGAAGTAAGGAAGCCCCATTCCACATGTTTGCTTAGGGACCCAGGTTAAAGTTATGATTCTGGGCTATAGGAGTTTTAATGTGTGGTTTCTAAACACATAAAATTTCATTCAGCTTGTTTTATAAAAGAAGACTGAGGTGGCTGTCCAGTTGAACCCAAGTTTCAGTAACAGGAGAAAATCCTGGAGTTTTCACTCAATTCTGGCCATGTAACATTTAAATGAAAAGAAACTGATATCTCAACAGGGAAAAGCATTTTATAGCTTCCTTTACCTCAGAAAGTTACTACAACAAGTAAAATGTGACAAAGAAATACAATGCAAAAATAATTCTATATTATTTAAAAAGCAATGATGTATTTTCAGGTACAAAATATATTTGTGAATGTTCCATATTTTTACATGTAAATCAGGGAAATAAAACAATTCCTTGGAGAAGTGCAGACCAAAGAAGTGACAGAATTACTTCCATATATTAACAAGAGTATAAGAAACATGAGCTCTTTCCGTGGGCTTAAATAAGCATATCTTCACCCTCCTTATATTGGAATAATAAGCTACTCAGTCCCTATAAATCATACACTCCAAAGGGGACATCAATTCAAGGTATTATCGTGCTCATGAATGTGCTATGCACATATGAATATAAAACCATGACTAAACACAGGTCAGGAGCTTCAGGGTTCTCCCAGGGTAGCAGTGTGGGGTGTGAGCACTGCCACCCAGAGCCTCTCATTTCAGCTTCTCCAATCTTAACATGCATAGGAAACACCTGGTGACCTAGTCAAAACGCAGCCTGGGATCCCATGGTCTGGGGTGAGGCCTGAGCTACCAGGATGTTTACAGACCATATTTTGAGAAGCAAGGCTCTAACTTATATTCTTTGTGTCAGAAAGAAAAGGAGGAGCAGAGAAGCCAAAGGAAACACAAATAGAGGAAAGCAATGTTTACCGAGTACCTACTAGGTACCAGGCAGAGGGTGATGGACTTTGATTCACAAACTGCAACATAATCCTTTCAGACTGATGTCATGCTCAAGTGTGGCCTCCACGACTCAAAGACAGAAGGAGAATTCAGGAGACAGTCAACCGTTCACAAAATGTATGAAGCTGAAAAGCAGAACCTTGACGGGAAGACAGAGGGAAAGATTTACGTAATAATAATATTGAACTTCAGACTAAAAAAGATATCAGGCAGTGGATAAAAATCAATTGTCTTCCATATCCAGGATTAAATGTTTCAAACTTGCTCTATCATAAGAATTACCTGGTACATTTGGTAAAGTAAAGCCCCCAGGCTCCACACTGACCTGCTGAATCAGCCCAGCTGATTCAGATCATCCTAAGCTATGAGTTCAGGAAATGCTGTGTTATTATTTTGTTTTGCTTTTAGGACTTTTGATTATTTAAAGCTTAAAATGATCTTATTCTGCTCCAATATACCCACAGAATAAGGCATGATAGAATAGAACAGATGAGAACAGCAAGTCTCCCACAGCTCCAGGGGCCTGTCCAAGACCACCCAGTTAGTTTTAATCAATCCAGGACTTGTTTCCATTTCTCTAGAGGCCAAATTCAATACATCATAACCATAAAATTAAATAAAATTGTTTTAAACAGAGAACAGTAATCAAGAAGATTATCTTCTTGGGATTTTTTTAAAGAATAAATCATGACTAAATTTAGCAATCATTATCCATTCTGTGCAGGACACAGTATTAGATCCTGTACAAGATATAAAAATGGACAAAACAAAAATCCCTCCAGTTCTTGCTTAGATCTGGAAGTATCTGGAGGTATCTGAGGACTGGGTATCACCCACTTGACAGATGTAATTAAGATTCTGACACCCACAGTGGACCTCCCAGTGTTTACCCCTCCCCACTTACAGAAGGATTCCTGGATCAGACTGATCTTTGAGGTAACATACTTTATCCAAGTGGAAGCCTCCCTCCCCCCAAGTCATTGACTATCAAATCCCCACTGTATGGAAGATAATTGCTTCCATAATTAATGGGGAACAAATAAGAAGAGACATAGACCCTTAGAGAGCTGACAGATACAAGGAAAAAACATATATCTGTAGTGTATCTTTATTGCCATCTATTTGATACTCACTCTGGAGCTATGATATTTATTCCTTTGGGTGCATCTTAATGGTAGTTCACTACTGATAAAGCAATCCCTGGGTGCTTAGTGGGATTCTTTTCTGTTGATTTCAAAAACTAAGTTTTCCAATGGGGTGTTTCCTATTTTGGGGATGTCTTTATTTACTGGATCCTCCCTTTTTGTAGTTTCTCCTCCAGGCTAATCAAGATGATTACCAATGCTTATTTTCTATAGCATATATGCAGGCATTTATTTATTCATTTGCACATTCAACAGACTAAAAAATTTTTGACAACTCTGGGAGTATTGAATATTGAGGGAAATAGCTGATAGTAGTAATTAGCGTTTATTGAATGTTTACTATGTGCCAGGTACTTTTCTAAGCATTTTACAAATATTGACTGATTTAATCTTTATAAACAACTCTATAAAGAGACTGAGGCAAGGAGAGGTTAAGCAACATGGCCAAGTTTACATAACCAGTAAGTTGGCACTTGAGCCCAGACAGTTGGACTGAGGTGCATCTCAGGCAGTATTATTGGTCTCTCCAGCCTTTTTGCACATTCCTAAGATGTGGTGTGATGGAAAAGGCACCAGCTCTGGAGTCTGACAGATGTAGGTTTAAATCTTGTCTCTGCCACATACTAGCTGTATCCCCTTGGGTAAGTTACTTAAAATCACTAGGACTCAGTTTCCTCACCTGTAAAGTAGGATCAATAATACCTACTGGGCAGGGTTTTGGAGATTATTAGAAGCAATGTATGAGAAGAAACGGGGACGATACCTGGCTTATAAGCAATGAATAAGCAATAGCTATTGTGATTGTTTATAATAAAGATTAATATTTGACTTGACTTAAGGTTAGTATGTTGCACATCAACTTTTAATACAATATAAATTGTGTGAGATAAAAATGATAATAGATGTCTATGTGAACATTTGTCTACATATTACGAATACTATATAATTCATAGTATATATTTGACATCAATTAAAAATATAAAAGTCAGTGTTACCCAAGAAAAGAGTAAAAGTAAATTAAACATGACTTGCAATATTACACGAAATTGTGAATGTAATGATTTCTTTGTTGGCTTGATTTTCCACATAGCTAATGTTCTAGCTAAAGAGAATTATTAGCTCTCAGTCCACCCACTTGAAGAATGCTCATACTTGAAATCTCATTAAGGCATCTTTCAAAATTCTCTCATTGCAGGCGTATCTTGCTAATATGAAACTTTACAGAAAGCGTGGGTAGAAACATTTAAGAAAAGGGTACTGAGGAAAATCAGATCATGGTAGTTAAGCTATCAGTGATTCTGTAGTTATATTTCATGAGTTTCTTACCTAAGAATTGCAAGTATATAATCTAGGTAAAATGTGTGCTATCAGAATGACATTTTAAAATATCAAAAATGGATATAATGATTTTCCTACTTAAATGAATTATCAAGGATTAATTCATACTGTGGATGTAATTTTTTTCTTAGCATTTGGGCTATTTATTCTTTAATCATGGGCGGAGTGGGCAGAAATCGGTCTTTCACTCTCTGAGTCAAAGTACATGTCTGCATTATTCATGACACAGTGGCCTCACCTGGCACTCCAGTTCCAGGACTGGGTCCATAGGCTTGCCTCCTGCTTTGATGGAAATACTTGCTGCCTTAGAGACCTCGCCCTTGCTCTTGCCAGTTCTCTGGGAAGTACTACTTCCTAAATCCCCAAATATTGCTGCTCTGCTCCAGAGTTTCCATTAAAAGGAATGAACTTCCTCATCCCATACACACACACACACACACACACACACACACACATTTCCAAGGACTGATCTCAAAGTACAATATTGAGTATGAAAAGCAAGTTGCAGAGAAATATGTAGTATGACTTCATTTATACAAATGAAAATATACTGTATTTTGCTTATGGATACACACATATTTACATAAAAAGGAGATTTAAAGAATACCAGATTTATGGCCACAAAGAGTCTCTAATTTTGTCTATAATATTTTCTTTCTTTGGGAAAAATAAGACTGGAAGCAAATACCACAAAATATTAATATTTATTAATTATGGAGAATAGAAACATAGGTGCTTGTTATTCTTTATACATTCTGTACTTTTAAAAATGTCTTAAAAAAGAAGAATAAAATAAGCCACTACACAAGTTACAATTATGTCACAGTTACGATTGAATTTTAAAATATTCAACGGGGCAGTAAAAATTATTTGGAGAAAAAGTTCTCTTCTTTTTGAAAACTCTTATTTGTTCTGCAATGAAATGCAATGAGCAAATGAATCATTCGAAAGCATAAAGGTCAGTAATAATAATTTAGTTGTTATGAATTAGTATTAGTAATTCTTTCCGTATTAGATACAATTTACTAAAAAATTTAACTATCAGATTACAGGCCACACAAGCCACCTAGAAATAAGAAAGTCATTCAACAGAAATTTATACAACTAATAAAAATGATAAAAAATACATATTTAAATAATTGAGATTGTTTTTCAGGGGATAATAACCCTGTTTTGTATAGGAAATAACTCCCAAACTTCTTAATAATTTGGAAGAGGAATAGTCCCAAATTATAAACATTCCCCAATTCCCTCTTGGTATATACCTTTGGGTGGCTGTTGGAGTCCCTTTTTGTCCCCCAACTTTTCTTGAGAGCAGTCAATGCAGTGACAAGTGAAGTTCTCCGAGCTCTATCTATTTCACAGTGTTTTTTTCCTTTTCAACTTCTGGTGGAACCCCAATGAGCAGCAAAATGTCAAAACAGAGGAATGGGAAGCAAGGATGGAGATAATCAAACCCAGATAATCATCCTCTGAACAACATTTATTCTCCATCTCCATTCCACAGGACTTATTCCAATGACCAGAAGCTTTTTTATAATAAAAGAGTAACTTTCTTTCCATTAACTGGGTTTGTTTTAATTAAATTACAGAAAAAACTAGGCTCCTCAAGATAAATCAGTGTTCAGATTGAAATAATTTTCAACCCGGCAATTTTTACAGCCTTAAGTTCGCTATTCATATTATAATAGAGAAAATTAGCTGAGGCTTCAGCAATTTCCTCTTATTCTATTAAGGCTCTTCCAAATAATTCAAATACATTAATTATTTATGGTTGATTCTTAGAAAAAAATAGAATGTAATGTAATATTACAATGTCAAAGAAGAAATACTGAAGGAAAATACATTCGTGTTTTAGTCTAAATTGTTGCATAGTTCAGATTTTACTTTTAAAGATTTTCATGAAACATAAAGCATTTAAACTTACTGTATTTTCACATTCCTGAATTTTTGCTAATCCTATTAGTCAAGACCAGTACTCAGAGGAAGAATTCTAATGTGAAGGAAAAACACTGAATGAATAATTGAATTCCAGGCCCCAAACTGTACCATACACTCTATGTATGACCTTTGGCAACTCAATCGTTCTGGACGGTTTTTTTTAATTCAATAAAATAGGGCTTCTAAGACTTCCTTTGCCTACCTTACAACTATTATGAGGTTCAAATGAAATACTGTATGGGAAAATACTTTGGAAACTATTAAGCCTTATGTAAACTTAAAATACGCTACTCCAACATAGATTGAAATAAAAATAAATGGAAGGGTGGGGATAAAAGATTTCCATGTAGGGGCGTTTGTGTGGGAATTTTCTCTTCTTTCTTTATGCCTCTTATTATTGCAGAGCTTCCTGCTATCCTGGACAATTTATTCCTCCTTTTACCTGACCTCAGGGATGACTCCAAACAGGGTCTTCAGAGGACAAGGAGAGTAATATGCTCTAGAGTTTCTTTGACGCTCTCTTCTTAAAAAGTCCATAGCTCCTTGACCTCAGTGCTGGTCCACTCAACAATGTCTCCAGTTCCCATCCCAAACCATTGCGTCCAGGACCACCCCCTTCACTGGGACCCAGGGGCTCAGAGGCTCCAGGCATTCTGGTGACAAGCATATGCACATAAGAGTCGAGTTAAGATTATTACCTGAAATATTTCAGAAATCTCAGTTGAGTCCATTTTGCACCCTAAGTTTTACTATCAGAACCTTATCTTCAGCAGACCAAAGTGAAAAGAAGAGAAGAGAGGACAGGAGACTAGAGGTGAACAAGAGCTGATGTGCAGGGTGGTGACAGTACTCATGGGATGGGGTGAGAGAAGAGTAAGCATAAGGACCCTATTTCTAGTCAGCTTTCTTTTATCATTTGGAATAAAACTCCTCACACTTTCTCAAAAGGCAAGGGAGAAGGGAAATTGAGAGACTTCTATTCTGTGAACTCAAGATGGAGGGAAACCTAGTCAGAAGCAACAAATTAAGGGCAGTGCAAAAGGAAGTAGGGAGCTTAACCCTAGGATCTTTTTTTGTGTGTGTGTGAGGAAGATCAGCCCTGAGCTAACATCCATGCTAATCCTCCTGTTTCTTTTTTTTTTTTTTGCTGAGGAAGACCGGCTCTGAGCTAACATCTATTGCCAATCTTCCTCCTTTTTTTCTCCCCAAAGCCCCAGTAGATAGTTGTATGTCATAGTTGCACATCCTTCTAGTTGCTGTATGTGGGACGCGGCCTCAGCATGGCCGGAGAAGCGGTGTGTCGGTGTGTGCCCAGGATCCGAACCCGGGCCGCCAGCAGCGGAGCGCGTGCACTTAACCGCTAAGCCACGGGGCTGGCCCCACCCTAGGGTCTTTGATGAGACAGAAAAGAGACATTCAAGACGTTAGTTTGAAAATAAGAAGTGTGTTTAGCAGGCCACAGGTCCTAAGCCCCTGGCTATTCACTAAACCAGCTCTCCACTCTCCTTAGCACCCCATTCTCTAGAGCCATCAGCCACATTCCTCTCCCCTCTCTCATCTTTGTCTCTTTGGAACATCTACTCCAGGTTCCTGAAGCTGCAGGGGTGCCTAATCTGCCTGCTACCCAAGGGAAGGGAGGAAGGAAGAACCCGCCCCCGTGAGCAGGGCGTTTCTGGCATTCCAGATGACCACCTTCTGCAGAGCTGTTAGACACTCAGCAGCATACGTTTAATAATTGGTGGGTTAAATAGATCTGTGGGCTTCTCTAGGCGGTTGACTACTATTCATAAAATTATTTCTGTTGGAAAGTGCACTCCAACTTCTAATAAACAACCTTGCAGGGCATAATTTACTCCTAATAATTCGAGAAGGCTGAAAAAGTAAAAGAATAAATTGCCACATCGGCAGGTGTATCAAAGATTAGACATAGAAAAAAAGCTCTAATATGAGTCTTTTTCCTCTTTGAAATAATTAAAAAATCATTGTCCTCTGTTGGTAGATTATGGGTCTGCCCAAACTGACTTTGTTCTATGCAGAATTCCAGACAATATACTAAAACAGAATTTAAAGAAGAATCTACCCTCAAACCTATGTTTGTTTCTCCACTCTTAATTCCCAGCAAACAGTCATCAGGCCTGTTAGCCCTTCTCATCATTTGGCAACTCCATTCAGCCATGATGGGGACTTGCTGGTCATGGAAGATGGGTTGATGTGGATATAGCCTCATTGACTCTCTGACATCGTTCTTTTTCGGTTTTATGCCCAGTACAGAAACAGAAAAGACTGAAAAAGCGGGGGCTGAATGAATACAAAAGGGGAATAACTATTGATGAAAGAGATAAATCAGGGAAAAACATAATAACTGAAGAGTATTCTTAAAAATGGAGGAAGGTTTTCAAAGTCATATAAGTAAAAGATTCCCTCAGTCTGTCTTTATACATGGCCTTTCTGCTTCCAGGGCACGTCCAATGCACTTCCATATCAATTTTCACAACTCCTCTTCAAGATGGTTTTTAATAACCAACGTTTATCAAGTGCTTTCTTTGTGGAAGGCACTGTGTTAAGTGCTTGGCATTCGCTGTCTCCTTTGAAACTCACGACAGCACCAGGAGGCAGTTTTATGGTGATTATTGTTTGACACATGAGGACACTGAGTCATACAGAGGCGAATGTGCCTCAGGTTAAACAGCTACAAGGTGGGGGGTGGGGGCTAGGCTTCAATCACAGGCTGACTGCAGAGCCTGTTTACTTCCTCATTATATTAGCTCGGTTTTCTAAGGAAAAACTCGAGGTTCAGAGAGGTGATGTTACTTACTCCAGCTAGTAGTTAGCAACTTCAAACTTAACAATGAGAAGCAAAGCAATCAACAGACACGAGATTTGGATTCAAGAATGACCATTTCCACTAATTTGATCAACGAATGGGGTTTGGTCACAGCATTGACTCAGTATTAAATTCTTTACAATAACTGATTTTTTTCAGCCTCTGATGTTTTTTATAGCAATAAAACTTCACTCAAGCAAGATTTTAGAGAATCCATGTGTGGCCTTTATGTTTTTTACTGAAGAATATATTTTGGGGAAAAAAATTAGATGCTGGGAAAACCTATTACAGTTAATGCCTTGATGTATTGTGGCTTATTTGGGTTCAGACTTTATTCTGACTTTCCACTCTCGGTTGGTAGTCAACTCCTGGTTGGTAATATCTCTATCTTTAGGCTCAGAGCAGTGTGCAGTCTGGTTAAAGCTACAAGAAAAAGAGCTTCATAGTTTCTTCCCCATGCTCAGATTCAGCTTCCTTTATATATGTGAAAATCAGACAAGCAGCAAGAACAAGATTAAGAGGTTGGTGTTTTGCAGCCATCCAAGAATCTCCTCAGCAAAAGATGGGTCAAAGGAACTGACAGTCCCCACAGAACCTTCTGGCATCTGTATTATTTATTTTCAGTAGTTATAAATTCTCTCCAAGCCATAAAAATCCACCCACATTCAAATAGGCATACAGAAATAATTCCAATGTGCACTGCAAACGGTAATGACTGTCAGGATAATATTTTCTTATTATTTCTGGGTCCAGGAATTGATCTTTAAAAAGAACTTTCCTTGCATAATTTTCAAAAAGTTTCCCTAACATCCACAGAGAAATGAACTCTCCTACAGATGAAGAAAGATGTGCATACGGGTGATCCTGTGGAATATGACTGCACTGGGAAAGCTGGCCCTCCCACACTTAAATACCAGAGCTCAGGGATCTTTAAATTTTCATTTTTGTCTCTATTTCACCTTCATTATACTCTTTCTCTCCTGTGAAATCTGTTTCTATTACAGTGAATTCATCAGTGGTGCTGATGCGGCCATTCATTCTTTTAAAGAAAAGCTAAGCTACAGGACTCCCACCTTCTCTACCAGAATCAAAAAATTATTCATTAGTACAGAATTAATTCCAGATGAAGCCTCACTTTTGGAGCTAGGACACAAGGACACATTCATTTAATCTGTATTTTTAAAGAGAAGATAAAAAAGATTTTTCAATGCAGGATGTTCACTTATGACCACTTCATTTTTTATCATAGAATGTTTACCTCTAGCATCTTCTAAAGAGTAACCCAGAAAAAGGTGTTATCTCAGCCCAATTATAACAAGGCAAATAACTCCACAGCCAACCTACCCCACTTATTCCCATTTTCCAGTGGGAGACAGGGAGATGGAGATGCAGGGAAGACTGTGAATAACAACAAAACATCACAGCAGATAAAATTGTGTAAACATCTGCTTTAGCACTAAATGTGTGAATAGCTCATATTCTAACTACAACATGTGTCTTAAAGTCTAATTATTAGAAAATTAAAGTTCCCAGCAATTGTTTATATACACATGCACTCTACATACTATAGGGTTAAGCAGATAACCCACTACAAATGGAATTGATAATGAAGCAAAACTCATGGCAATTTATATCAGAATAGCTGCAACTGACAAACACAATCAATTAAAAATGACACTAATGATACACTAACACTAATACTCAATCTAGAAATTTGTGGAAACTCACTCTTTTTTGTGCGGAAGATCGGCCCTGAGCTAACATCTGCCAATCCTCCTCTTTTTTTTTTTTTTTTTTTTTTGCTGAGGAAGACTGGCCCTGGGCTAACACCCATGGGCCAGTTTTTTTTGTGAGGAAGATCGGCCCTGAGCTAACATCTGCCAATCCTCCTCTTTTTTTTTTTTTTTTTTGCTGAGGAAGACTGGCCCTGGGCTAACACCCATGTCCATCTTCCTCCACTTTATATGGGACATCGTCACAGCTAGGCTTGACAAGCAGTGCGTCAGTGCGTGCCCAGGATCCGAACTGGCGAACCCCAGGCTGCCGCAGCTGAATGCATGCACTTAACTGCTTGTGCCACTGGGCCAGCCCCGAAACTCTTACTCTTTATGTGTGTACAGGAGCTACACGATGCTGTGGTGTGACAGCTGGACTTCTTGGGATTCTACTGATTTTGTATCCTCAGAATCTGGTAACATAGAAACATGCTAATTTTATTTACAAATACTAAATTTTAGTATTCTCTTAACATATCATTTAGTAGGTTGTTAGTAAATACCCCATATGTGCACATAAAAATGAATGTCATTTGACTCTAAGAACAAAAACAACCATCTGGTACTTTGGATGAATTCTCAGTCTGTGAGGAGAATGTTCAAGGCCCATCGGGGGTTCTATGAACCGAGAAACTCTAAGGTAGAGCTATATACAAAGGTCCATAGCTGCACTAGTATGACACATAAGAATGGAATATGGAACCATCCATGGAACTTTCCTTCAAAATGCGACTGGACATTTACTAAACTAACAGGCAACCATCTTCAGAGAAGATGAGATTTTACCGAGTTAATAGAGTTGACCAAAAGATTCAATAATTTTGTTAATTGTTGAGATGTTGATGAAGCTGAGTATGACCATTTCAAAAAAGACTTTGACAATTGCCATTTAAATAGCTGATCAATGAAAAGTTATATTTTTTCAATCCTGATTTAATTCATCTTTCATAACATCTTTGAATATAGTGCCATTTTTCTGCTCAAAAATCTTAAATATTTCACAAATCCTATATAACAAGAAGATAAGTAAATTTTGCCAATTCATTTGAAATTTATATAAAGTGGACCTATATCTGAAAATATGATCAATTAACACTAATTCAATGCACAGAAAAGGAAACCATCAACAAAATGAAAAGGTAACCTACTGAATGGAAGAAAATATTTGCAAATCATATCTCTGATAAGGAGTTAATACCCAAAATATATAAATAACTCATACAACTCAAAACACAAAAAAACACAACACAAAAAAACAAACAATCCGATTAAAAAATGGACAAAAGATCTGAATAGACATTTTTCCAAAGAAGACATAGAGATGGCCAACAGGTATATGAAAAGATGCTCAACATCACTAATCATCAGGAAATGCAAATCAAAACCACAGTGAGATATCACCTTATAGCTGTTGGAATGGCTGTTATCAAAAAGACAAGAAATAATAAGTGTTGGCGAGAATGTGGAGAAAAGGAAACCCTTGTGCACTGTTGGTGGGAATGTACATTGGTGCAGCCACTATGGAAAACAGTATGGAGGTTCCTCAAAAAATTAAAAATAGAACTGCTATATGATCTGGCAATTCCACTTCTGGGTATTTATCCAAAGAAAATGAAAACCCTAACTCAAAAAGATATACACACCCCCATGTTCACTGCAGCATTATTTACTATTGTAAATAGTAAATTTACAAAAAAAATATAGTAAATTTACAAAAAAAAAAAAAAAGCCAAGATATGGAAACAACCTAAGTGTCCATCACTGAATGAATGGATAAAGAAAATGTGTTATATGTATACAATGGAATATTATTAAGCCATAAAAAAAGAATGAAATTTTGTCATTTGCAACAACAAGGATGGACCTTGAGGGCGTTATGCTAAGTGAAATAAGTCAGACAGAGAAAGACAAATACCATATGATCTCACTTATATGTGGAACCTAAAAAAAAACAAAAAGTCCATAGATACAGAGAGCAGATTGGTGGTTGCCAGAGTTGGGGGGTAGGGTATGGGTGAAATGGGTGAAGGGAGTCAAAAGATACAAACTCCCAGTTATATGATAAAAAAGTCATGGAGATATAATGTACAGCATGGTGACTATAGTTAATAATACACTATTGCATATTTGAAAGAACCTAAGAGAGCAAATCTTAAAAGTCCTCATCACAAGAAAAAAAAATTTTGTAACTATGGATGGTGACGAATGTTAACTAGATTTATTGTGGTGATCATTTTGCAATATATACACATTTTGAATCATTACATTGTACACCTGCACCTAATATAATGTTATATATCAATTATACTTCAATAAAAAAAGAAAGAAAAACTAACTCAAGAAGAACTGGAAAACTTGAACATTACTAAAACTATTTAAGAAATGTAATCAATAGCTAAAATCTTCCTATATCTAAGAAATCATTGCATTGTTATACAAATTATTCCAGAGTATAAAAAAATTATCAATTCTTTATTTGAGGTTAATACTTTAATACTAAAATTTGACAAAAGGATTACAAGAAAGGAAAAAATACTGGCCAATTTCACTCACAAACATATATGCAAAAATTCCAAACAAAATATTAGCAAACTAAATCCAGCAATGTATATGAATGATAAAATGCTATGACCAATATGCATTTATCCCACGAATTCAAAGGTGAGTTACCATCAGAAAATCAACTCAACAATCAGTAAATTAAAGGGAAAATTCATATGATCCTCTCGAAAGATATAGGAAAATCATTTGATAAAATTTAATACCAATTAA
The DNA here is from genome assembly GCF_057802395.1 of Ceratotherium simum simum. NCBI lineage: Eukaryota > Metazoa > Chordata > Mammalia > Perissodactyla > Rhinocerotidae > Ceratotherium > Ceratotherium simum. Next base: position 73,925,248 of record NC_141903.1, on the reverse strand, counting down.
TTTTTTAAAAATTCTAGCAAGCCAGCAATAGAAGAGAACTCTCTTAATCTGATAAAAGTAATTAACAAATATCATTGTACTTCATGGTAAAACATTACAAGCTTTCCCTTTGAGGTCGAGAAAAAGACACGATGCCCACTATCATCACTTCAATTCAACATTTTACTGGAGGTCCTGACCATAGCAGTAAAAATGAAAATGAAATACAAAATATATAATCTAGAAAGAAGAAAATAAAATCGGCATTATTCATAGATTATCTCTATAGAAAATTCAAAAGCATTTACAAATAACATATAAAAATTAATAACTTGCTGCAAATAAAATTGCTATACAAAAATAAAGGTATATTTACTATTAACTTATAAAATATATTTACATATATTTCAAAATATTTAAAATATATATTTTGCTGGAATAAACTTTAAATATCTTTTTCTTAGGCTCAATTTAAAAAATAAAGCATTAAATTAATTTGCTTTTTCAATAAATTCTTTTTGTGAAAGACAGAGACAATTATTCTATTCTATTAAATTTATTATTATTCTATTCAAATCAAGCTAAAATGAATAATACGTTCAGCAAGACTGGAAAATGAACTGAGCCCCCTTTTTTTTTTTTGTGAGGAAGATCAGCCCTGAGCTAACATCCATGCCAATTCTCCTCTTTTTGCTGAGGAGGACTGGCCCTGAGCTAACATCCTGCCCACCTTCCTCTGCTTTATGTGGGACGCCGCCACAGCATGGCCTGACAAGGGGTGCATTGGTACTCGCCCGGGATCTGAACCCCGGGCCGCTAGCAGTGGAGCACGTGCACTTAAGTGCTACGCCATGGGGCCGGCCCCAAGAACTGAGCCACATTTGACAGTAAGTTTCTCAAAGACAGAGCTAATGTCTTGGATAGGTTTCCCCTAAGAAATATCCAATGAGAGAAAATGGATTTAATTCATAGCAGAGAGAGAAAAAGTATGTTGATAGAAGAGGAAAATAAACATTTAATTCTAAGGAACAGCAAATGTAGGAATTTGGCTACAATTACTTTTAAAGAGGAAATGAAAACAAAACAAAAAGACAGGAGGGTCCAGTTTAGTATGTCAACAGCCTCAATGGCAGGTGGGAGTTCCACAGGCCCTTGCAGCTTTATGGGTTAATTTTCTTTAGTGTCTAGCATTCTGGGGACACTTGGTGAATGTCAAGCCTTCCACTGCCTGATCGGCCGGGATCTGTTTTCTACTAAGTTGACTTTCTTGGTGCCAGTTTGCATTACTATGGTTGTCACAACTAGGTCAAAAAATAAAGCTTCTCTGCCTAATTAAACACCAAGCTAACACACTTTGGCAGTCGTTTCTATTTTGAAATTTATGTTTACTGTATTTAGTCTATTCTCTCCAATCTTACAGCACAGGGTCTGCAAAAGGAATTGTAAAAATTTTACATATTTGCACATAAGAATATTTAATATCAGTAGTAGCACTTTATAGCTAAAAGCAAATAAGACTTAGGAGAAGATCAAGAGAGACACAGCAGGTAACTTTTCTGTCTTTTTTTCTGCGAGAAACTGAAACAACAGAACAGTCTGTGCTACATACATAATTAAAACAGATGTTCTCAATCTTAATTTTCATATCTAATTTTGACAGCCAAAGAAATGTGCTTGTCTTTTGTATAGTCACCTATTTTCTCTCAAATGTGTCCTATTTTTCTCCTCGCCCACTATGATTGCTCAGAAACAATGAGGGGGTGTGATGGAGGGATTCACGCAATAGCAGAGTTCCATGCTATTATTGGTAGATCAGTGAATGGGAATGGGTATAATAGAAACTGACCATAAAATCATTTTAAAGTCTACATAGTACAAGCATTATTACACACTTCTAACTTTGCAGATTACAGTTTTTACTGCTTTGTGAGGTCTTCCCTGACAGAAGCCAAACTCATCGCATCAAATGATAAAGGAAATGCTAACAGGGACCTTCCCTCAACCAATCCAGTCTTTGAAAGCATAGGCTTTTTTTTTTTTTTTTTAACAGAATAACATATATGGAAGTATGCTACATTTTGATGACACCGGCCAGGTGACTTCCCTGCCAGGGTGAAATCTGATATGCTTGTCTGTGTATATATCTGAAAATACAAAGCCCATGCAGGAACAGCAAAGGCTCTTTGCTCCTCCATATTGGGAGGGCTTCAGACAAAAACAAAAGACCATCCCTTCCTGTAAGTGGTCCCACCAGCCTTGAAACCACAAACCTTAGGAACCACGAAGAGGGAACTGTCTTCCTGTTCCCTGTGGTGGAGTTCGTCATTTTCACATCCACGTCAAAAGCACTCTCTGATTGGCACCTCAGTTCTCCTCTTGCACATCTGCCAATACCACATCCATGAAAGGCCCACTAGGGCCTGTAATCACAAGCCAGCTCGGCTCTCATGATCCTCTGAATCCCAGCCTTGCTTTTCACCCAGAGGAGGGAACAGGTGCTGGAGCAACGCTGCTGGAAGCGTGCCTGCTTTCCACTGCCTACAGCACCAAAGCCCTTCGATGACTCTTGACAGCAAGGCCTGCTCCAGCCTCCTCTAGTTCCCTTCTCCTCTGTTGAGGGGGACTTTAATCCTGAAGCACAGATTGGGGAGTACCTTTAGGGAGCGCCAAACCTCTCAGCATCCACAGTAACTCTGGTTCCTTCATAATTACTCTTGGATCCTCTGACAACTACTTCAAATCCAGTCCATTTTGAGCCCACTCTGGATGATGGTGTCATTCTCCTCAGGGAAGCCCAGCATGGTCTGATCCCAATCCAAGCACTGCCACCATCTCTTCTGCCTTGGGAGTTGTCCTGTACTGCCATGGCCCAGGGAGTGGGACCTCACCACCTACCCACAAGGCTTTGGCCATGTTCAAGGCAGGGTCACCAAGGCCAGGCTGGCTGCAGGAGAGAGGACTAGGCTGGCCGGAGTTAAGGCTTGTGACTTCACGCAGCATTAGTCCCATCCCCCTAGAAGTGAATGCAGAAGTTGAAACCACAAAATCTAAGGGGCAGATAAAGCTCATTCTCATGGGCTGTACTGGAGGGGTGTGACCTGTTCAAGGTGGCTTGGGGGTGGAGTGTGGAAGGGGAACATGCTGACATCTCTTACAGGGGAGATGGCAATGTCTTGGTTCGAGGGAAGTTCCGTGGGTTGTTCCAGGAGATGAACCTATTCCCAAGGAAAGGAGGCAGGGAATCAGAACCAAGCCGAATAAACTGGAACATAGGATAAGAGCGGGAAGAGCGCTCATCTCTGCAGAGAAATGTTGAACACAGCAGACTGAAGCAGAAATGCATACATAGAGCATGCTCAGTGAAGGCTCAACAGAAAGGTTGTGGGCCAGGTGAGTCCACACTAACCTGGGGCTTACCTACAACTCACCAAATCCAGAGCTGAAGGCAGCACATGCAGCCCACCAGCTGGTCTCTAAAGTCCTGCCTGGCTTGATAGTCACTGGTTAGGAAACAGAGTGGATCTGAATCTCCTGGAGACCTTTTGTGCCAAATACCATACTGGGTATTTTGTGTATGTTTTCTCTAATTACTCTACACATCTCCAGTCTCTTAAAAGTCACTTTCTCAGAGTTGACTTCCCTGAGTCCATAATCTAAATTAACTTCACCTATTGTACTCTATATCATCTTATACTTTATCTAATGTCACTTATATAGCTTACGATTTGATATTCATGAAAGTGATTAAAGCTCCTTGTTAGCAGACATTGTGTTCATTTTATCTGCTAAATGTGTCCCCATAGTATCTGGCACACAGGCTCTCAAAAAATATTTTTGCACCCTGAATGCATGAAAAGGAATGCACTAAAGCAATCTGTGAACTGCACGTGAGCTAGAGAGGCCCCTGTGGGTTCAAAGTTTCACTCTATGGAATTGTGGCCGCTGCACAGACTAACGTATTTGAAAATCAGAATGACATCCATGATCACATAAATGAGATTATCTTAAATAAAAGTTAACACTGACTAGATTTTTATTAAAATCTGGTAATCATATGAGAAATTAGTTTTGTATTTTACTTCTCTGCTAGACTTCCAAGAAAACAGGATAGGTAGAAATATGTACAGGTGAAAGTCCATCTATTTGTGCTCTTCTCCAGCATTTCCATATAGGGGAACGGCTAGAGAAATTTTTAACAGGTCCATGAGATAAATAAGTCTTCCTTTAGAGTAAACAAATTTAACTGATAAACAGGTTTCTTAGCTATTGGACTTCTCAGAGACTCTAACTATTCATTACAATTCTTCTGTGTGTGTGTGTGTGTGTGTGTGTGTGTGCACGCGTGCATGTGTGTGTTGTGGTTGGGGGTTGGTTGGCATATTGATGCTGAGCATATTTGGCTTTGGTTCTGGAGGCGCCAATGGACCCCATTCTCCTCTCCCCATCTAGAACCGAGTTGGACAAGTTGCTCTTGTGTTCCAGTAAAATCAGTACCAAGAAGCAGTCTGTCAGTTCTGTAGTACATTGAATCCTACCCTTCTAACCCTAGTTGGATAAAGCCTGAACAAAACAAATTACATAAGGCTGAGGAAATATAAACAAGAGCTTGTAAACAAGATTCCAATCAATCACCCTACTGTCAAATTTACCCTGTGTGGTCCAGGCTTTTTCAATTTTTGCCGAAGACTGTCTCACATGAATTGATTGTTCCACAGATCACTAGACTAGTCTATGCTTGAATTATTATAGCTTGACAGGGCTTGGGCATCCATCAGGTGAGAAAACAGGCAACATGAGGAGACCACTTTACACTCCACATCAAAACCTCGTTCCAAAGAAGCTATTTTTACTCTCATTTTACGAGAGGAAAACCAAAGCCCAGAGATGTCAAATAATGTTCTCAAAGTCACTTTATATGTGGTGGGATTTAGATTTGAACCCAGGTCTTCCAGCTCCAAATCTGGACTCCACTCACCAGCTGTTTTCATATGATGTATTGAGAGACTCTTTCTCAAGCCCTGTGCCACCCAGCCCGTTCTGCTCCTTGTTATTGCTCGTCACACTACCCCATGGTCACATCACAGCTCACAGGTCTTTCTTTCACCAGCCCAGCTATCCTGTACAGCTGAGCCATCCTCCTTTTCAGGGAGCTGCCCCAGCTCCACACCACGAGTCCTCCTAATTCTCTCTTAGTCTTGGGGGAGAGAGGAGTCAAGCCCATATCATGGCACTTGCCAAAGCTATTCCTTGGCTGTTCAGCAGGATCTCAGCCTCCTCACTTCGTTGGTTTTCTCTTTGTCCAGACTCATGGCTCAACTTCTATCTGCTGCTGAGGCTTGGTTGGGAGCCTTTGGCTCAGGACTGAGGGCACCCATTCATGGCTGCATTTTGTGATTATTCTCTGACTTCCCCCACTCCCCACCCTGCCTCCTTAACCTCACTGAGAGTATAGCGTGGGGAAGTGGCTGATCACCGCCCTGACTTGACTCACAGTGCAGGGTGTTCTGTGAGTTCTCCTGCAAAGATCCTTCATTCACCTATATCTGCCCAAATGGTTACTCCTACGCTCCAAAGTTGTCCCCAAGTGCCCTCTTGGTCCTAGGACAGCTCTACCAATAGACCAGGGCCTCTCTGCTGTCTTTCAATAGGCAGGTGCTCGGTTACACAGAAGATCTCATGGCTGCAAAGTTATGGAAGAAGATGACAGTGCTGTGAGGTGGAGCATACTAGATGTGCCACAAGGTAGCAAAGTTGTAGGTGGAAAGGGAAGAATGAGAAATGAACAGGAGCTCATGTGCATCCCCTTTGGTTTTCCCTGCCCTGGTTGTTGGCATCATCCAGCCAGAAACCCGAACATTCCTTCTCACTCACACCTGTGGTCGGCCACCAAATACCAGAGGGGTCAGATCCAGACTAGATCTGTGGCACCCATCCCCGCTTCCACTCCCACATTCCTGCTTCTGTTTCCATAGTTGTTTTTGCCAGACTGATTAAGAGCCTCCAAATGGGTTTCCCTGACTTGGGGATCATTCCTCTCAAACCTTCCCCCTCAAAGCCTTCAAAATTCCAATTACAACATCCACCTCCTTGAAACTCTTTCTTGGTGCGCCAAGTTTTCTTAGGTTGGAGTGCACATTAGGAATCACCTGGGTGCTTTTCTCAAAATTTACATTCTTGAGCTCTACCCATCATTTAATGAATCAGAATCTCTTGGACGTAGGGCCTGGGTACATATAGTTGAGAAAGATTCCTGGTGAATCTGACGTACCATCCACTTGAAGAATCATTGCTCTACAAGGTGAAGGCCAAACTCCTTAGCATGGCATTGAAAGACCTTCATGAGCTGACCTGGGTCAACCTGCCTCATCAGCCATTCCCCTCTTTCCACCTTAGACTCCAAAGATACTGGGTTTTTGTTTTTGTTTTTGTTTTTTCTTAAACCAGTTTCCTAAACTGTTATACTGAGCCATGCCTCTGTGCCTGTGCTTAAGAAGCATTTCTCTGATATCTTCCCTATCTCCCACTTCAGATGTCCATCACTCCTGGCCCTGAACTTCCATTGTTTCTTGATCAAACCAGTTCAGAGATACAGTATCTTAGGTGGTTCCGACATTATTGAATGAAGTGAAAATCTCAAAGTCAAAATTATCCTTAAAAAATTCCTTAAATCTTTCATAAAGTAAACAGTTTGCTCTAAACAACCTTGACAGTAATGTGTGCGTGTGCGTGTGTGTGTGTGTAGAATATAACTATACTGTACTGGTGCTTAAACACTAGTTACACTCACTAGTGCACATTATGGCCTAGTGGGGACAGAGATCCCAAGGGAAGCACAAATTCACATGTCCCAATCCATCCTCTTTCCAGGACATGCAGTCACTGAGGGGAATGTTTAATCTGTGTTTCCCAAGACTGTTCCATGATGGGAGTAGGTGATATTTTGAAAATGGATTTGGGTTAGAGAATATTAAACAAACCCCTCTTTTAAAGCTTTTAAGGTGTTTGTCTTTCACCTCTAGTGTGAATATTCAAAAGGGGAATATAATATTCCACATTTCCCAAAGTTATTTGATTATAGAATCCTGTTTTCACAGAACTAGCATTCCAAAGAATACTCGGGGAAAAAATCTGCCTTCCTCATTCCCCACTGCAGTTGCAAATGAGAAGCCAAATGAAACGCAATCTTTGCTGGTTCTTATCAAAAAAAAAAGGAGGGCAGACCACATTACCCGGTGTGGCCTGCACCTGGGCCATCTTCTAAAGAGAACTTCCACCTGGAGATGTAGAGAACCCTGCCACCTTGAGTGCTGCTGCCTGCGTGTGGCCACCCAGCCTCTGAAGGAGCCACCGAGAGAGGCAATGGGGCTGCATTACTACTTTGATGACAAAAGCACAGTTATTAGTATAGAGCATCACTTAGTAATGGTTGCCATTTATTTAGTTAAATGATTTCTATAGATGTGTACATTGTTTACTAATACAATAATTTGCATTTATGGAGTTTTCTGTCAGTTTGATGTATGCATTTGTTTTGAGGATCTGGAAAGTTGGAGAGGGTGGAAAAGTATAACCAGTCTTAGATATGCACGAGTGGTTAACTGTGGACCTATCTCTGTAATTACAAGTGCAACTGAGGTGCCAGGTGGATAGAATAGAGGTAAACTTTCAGGTGTTAGGAAAAGCTTCCATGTAGAATCTGTGGTTAAAATATGCCCTTCCAAAAAATACAGTAAAAAAAAATGTTTAGTGGCCAAAATGAAATTAGGCCACGCTTAAATTGATTTACGCTGTGCACAATTAACATTTTAATAAGAAGTGCAAATCCAATACACCATTTGAGTACTAAATTCAGACAATGATGCTCTCATTGATGTGGTAAAAAGACTGTAGAGTTGGATGTTAGGAACCCCATGTTCAGCTTGGCTCTGTCGGGAGCTGGGTGTGTATAACCTTGGAAAAGTCATTTAATTTGCCTGTGCCAGAATATTTTTCATTTGCAAAATGAGAGAGTTGAGCTAGTTGATCTCTAAGGCACCTTTTAATTCCAAAATTTTGTGAATATGAATTACATGCTACCCAGGTAAAAGAAGGAATCATGGAAGTTTTATAGCGGGTACAATGCTTTGAACTACTTTGACTTATTGAACTGTACTTTTTAAATAAAACTGAAGTTTAGTTTTTAGTTAATTTTCTCTTTAATGTTTGTTTAAAAAAATTTCAACTAAAATAGTAAAAGGTGATAGTAATCTTTTATGAAAATGTACAAAAATAATCAACACAATGAGGAAGAGGTCAGGCTATAATGAGAAAAGTATTTTTATGCAGCAAATATAGTTTTCAGACAGCTGATTTCTGAAAAAAATCATATTAGTGCCCATTATATATAAAACACCCAAATGGGGACTCTGCTTTTTGTTGTAAAGCACTTGCCATGTAGGATCCAAGAATAGGACTATTTTCCCAATAGATTTGTTTTCATTGCCTAAAACAATGAATATATTCATTACATTTTGACCCTAATACTTAGTTGTGTTTGATCAAGTGTTTTTATAGGAAAGTTTTCCTCCCTTGGAAAATTTGAACAATAAGAATATTAATATCATCTCTTGAAAGTGACTATAAGAAGTAATATTCCTGTCAATATCAGTGGCATCCTGGTACTAGTTTGGATACCTCTGGAATTGCAATATACTTTTCAAAAACTCTTGAACATTAATATACTGTGTAATTTATCAATGATTTAAAACAGGTAATAAGGCTACAAAGTCTTCTTATGTCTAGTGTATTAATGATTCTTTGTAGCTATTTACACATTTAGAGTACACATTTGCCATGAGGCATTCATTCATTCATCTGTCTATCTATCTATCTATCTATTTATCTAAATACCTATCTATAGCATGAACATTTCTCAAACTGCATGCATGTGCTTAGCAAAAGTTTTTCAGCCACTTTGGCTAGATAACCTTGGAAGTAATTGTTTCAGAATTGATTTCAAGATCCACAGCAACCACTGAATTAAAAAAAAAATTAAAAATAGGAAAAGAATCCTATTCTAAAATAATTCCTAGTCTCTGGAAAATGTGAGAGGGACTAAAGGATGAATCCTTCATTTGAGGGATGTTGAAACTGAAGCCCAGCTTGTAAGATGTAGAATTCAGGTCTGTTGTTAGCCAGGGTAACACTTTCCACTGATCACTGACATGGAGCATGCTATTTCTAAGGTAGAAAAATCATCCCCAGAAAACAGTAAGCCACAGGAATCAAATTCAATTCAAGTAACACAAGACACCCATACACCAAGGAATAGAACATATACCCGTTATACATAAAACGCCCAAATGGGGGCTCTGCCCTTTGTTGTAAAGCACCTGCCATGTAGGATTCAAGAACGGGACTATATTCCCAATAGATTTGTGGACATATGCTATTGTGTTTAGGACCAGGGAAAAGAAAATCCATCCAAGGAGTTTGTGCTGATTGGAATGTTTTTCTTTTCTTTTCCTTTTTTTATTTTGTTTTTAATGATTACTTTGGGTCAAGGCCAAATGTATAATTTTCCCAATAGAGTTGCTTCCATTGTCTAAAACTTGGATATATTATGAGTTTGATCAAGTGTTTTTACAGGAAAGTTTTCTGTGTTTTCCCCCCTTGAAAGGCTTGAAACAATAACCAACTTAATACCCTCTCTTGAAATCTGCAGCATTTCCAAACCCAAGCCCTTATTCACTACTCTCACAATTGACTGATTAGGCCAAATAAATTTTGGTTCCCAGACTTCTTAGTTTGAGGTGTCTAATGAAATTTTGTGGAAAAAACAAAGCTTCTGTTGCAAGATTGAAAGAAATATATATTTTTGTAATCAACCATTTAAAAATGATTTTCAAAATTATGTTTCTTTTCTTTGATACTCTGCCTCAATTGTTTCTTCTGCATTTTGTTTATTTTTTTCACAATAAATTCTAAAATAGTCCAACTTCGACAATTTCCATTGTGTTCAAATTTATTTTGATCTTTTAATTTTATTATCTAATTTCTCTCTCTGCACAGGTATAATGTATATAAATTATATATGTATATATCTGCACATATTTAGTCTTTACACCAAAGGAGTAAAGCAATTACTGTTCCTATGTGTAATTAAAGAAAATCTAATATGATATAGTGGGAAAGGCTTGTGGCAAGAAAAGACTTATAGCTATGTCAGTTCCACACTGAAAACCATCAGATGATAACGTATGAGATGAACTGAGGTAAACTCTTTCACATCTCACACTTCATCCCCTTGTGCCCACAGGCTCAGTGACAGTCTGGTCCCAATCCAGTCAGAGGTACATGAGTCATGACTCAGAGCAGATCTAGATATGCTCCAGTTTATCCCTACCATCCATCCATCCATCCTTCCATCTATCCATCCATCCATTCATCCATCCATCCATCCATCCATCCATCCATCCATCCATCCATCCATCTATCCAGCCAGCCAGCTCACTTGCCATAAATCCTTACTGAGTGTCTACTGTGTATTGGGCACTATACTAGCACTAAGGGTGTACAACATTGTGAAGCAAGTTCTTGTTTGCAAGACCTGACAAACACGAAAGTTTGAAAACTACCCCAGAATTTAAAGCATAATATGTGGAGTCTCTGGAGAAAGCAGATCCAAATAGATCTAGTTGCATAATGGACCTAAATTCCTTGTACCATTCATTCAATGTGCTCCTTCCCCTAAATAATGACTTTCATCAGGAAATTGTTAGGGAGTGTACACAGAAAAGTAGACATGACATTAATCTTCCCTCAAAACATGAAAATTCCCACAAGTTTTCCTGCAACTACATAAGTTGACTGTGTACACGTTGAAAAATATTTCTCTCTCAAAAAAAGGAAATTTTTTCACATTGCCAAAGACTATGATTACCTAGGAGAACTCTCAGTTATATCTGCTCATTCCAGACACATTTTACATTATTACTAGCCTCGTTTTACATAAATTCTCAAATAACTTCAGTATATGTCTTGTTCATAAAGCCTGGGTTTCACTAAGAATGAGAATGTTGGAGTCTTCAAAATGATTAAATGTAGTAACATTCAAAAGATTTATTTTCCTTCTGTAGCACTTTACAGCAGTCATTTCATATTACGGGATCAAGGGATTCTAACTGGAGGCAGTATAGAATGTAGTTAAGAGCTCTGGCTCTGAAGCCTGACTGCCTAGGTTCAATTCTCATCATTCTACTACCATTTGTGGAATGTGGAGAATAAGTCACTTAATTTCTCTATACTTCAGTTTCTCCATCTGTAAAAAAGGGAATAGTAATAATAGTGCCCAAATCTCATAGGTTGTTTTAAGAAATAAATTAGATAGTTCATAAAAAGCTATCATACAGCCTGCCTGAAATGTTAGTCACTATTATTATTTTCATCTTGGAGAGAAACACTTGTAGCCTGGAGATTTGGAAATTGATTTGTTATATTTGGGTAGGTTGTAAATTTCCATGAATAAATATTACTAATCCCATCCCACTAGTGAAATGACTCAAGCAAAGGGAGACCAAGTGACTAATTTGAGTATTTCTACTAAATTAAGATGGAATTAAAATCCAACAAACCATCTCCAAAGCTTTCTTCCTTGGGCTTCTCTCAAGGGGATGTTTATTACAAACCTTGGCACTTATAACAATAGCTAATCTATGGACTCTTTGACTGAGTTCAACGTGCTTCACCCACCTTAATGTTCACAGGATTGCTAATCAATATTTACCAAGCACCTATGGGATGTATGGGATGGCTGTCTGGCATTAAAGTGTTTTCTCAACTTTGTAGATAGGGAAACAAAATCAAAAGAAGATAAGGGCTTCAACTGTTACCTCTAAAGCCGCAGGAGAGGTCAATCTTACAAAGAAATGTTGATTCCTCTCACCACATTCTTATAGCCCAGGACTTTCTCTTTAGACCCCACACTATCTCATTGCATTTATATTTAGCAAAGTTTTTTAACACCCTTACCTATTTATCTCATCTGTTTTCCTTGGTCTCCTAATGGTTATACAGGAGAATCACATAGTTCTTGGAATCAAAGTAAACATGAACTTTATTACAAAGCAGGGCTAGGATTTGTTCATAAGGTAGCGTGATGATACATTTCATTTATTTATTGAAGCTATAAGTTGGTGCACAGGATACGAAGATAGTATATACCTTTCATAAGAGTTACTTTTTTTTTTTTTTGTGAGGAAGACCAGCCTTAAGCTAACATCCATGCCAATCCTCCTCTTCTTGCTGAGGAAGACCGGCCCTGAGCTAACATCTATTGCCAATCCTCCTCCTTCTTTTCCCTTTTTTTCTCCCCAAAGCCCCAGTAGATAGTTGTATGTCATAGTTGCACATCCTTCTAGTTTCTATATGTGGGACGTCTCCTCAGCATGGCCGGACAAGGGGTGCATCCTTGCGCGCCCGGGATCCGAACCCGGGCCGCTAGTAGTGGAGCGTGCACACTTAACCACTAAGCCACGGGGCCGGCCCCAGAGTTACATTTTTTATTCAAAGAAATAGTGACCACGTTTTGAATTCTTAGGAATAAGGAATAACCTTTATTAATACCACCAAAACAAAAACCTTTTAATTAATCCGTCTTCTAATCTTAGTGTTAAGAGGTTTTAAAAAACATTTTTCTTTATAAATCTATTGTGTTCGTTAGCATAGTAGGACATATGTCATTAACTTCTGTAATTATGAAAAGTTATCCTTCTCCCATCTTATCTCCCTGAAAAAGAGTAGCGTTCCATAAACATAAAATAGCCATATCAGTCTTAGCAGAAATGGTTGAAGGTTCATTGGTTGTTTAAATTTTCCTAATCTCTTTTTAAGGGTAAGCTTTTGGGGAATCTCTTTATGCTAAGCATTTTCAACAAACATATCAAAACAATCTACCATACTATGTCCACTTTTAAAAGCTACAAAATCTACCCCTATCCATTAAGCACGTTTACTTTTATGATTCAATTCCCCAGAGTAAGGGCTTGGACCTTACTAGAGTTAAGAGATTGCAAGAGTCAGATGTTATAGTTTGATAATCATTCCACAAATCCACGCCCCATTAAAATAGATCCAACAGAGAATTCTCAGCCCACAAAACCTGTAGACGAGGCAATATGTCTTCTGTGAAATATTCTCCAAGGATGTAGTTTCCTATAAAGATGTTCATCAACATTTGAAAAATATTATTTATTTTTTTTTAAATGCTTACCAGTAGGACTCAAGAAACAGCTGGTCTTCTGATCAACTTCTAGCTAACTGGGAAGATGGAAAGACCCAGTTTAGGTCTTGACTCAGATACTAGCTGAGTGAAGCTGGCAGCTTTCTTAACCTTCTGTACCTTAATTCCCTTCTTTGTAAAATGAGAAGGTATGAGGTGACATCTAAGTTCTTCTCTGAATACATAATTTTGTATATCTTACTTTGTGATAGTGATATCTACAAGCCCTGTGGAGTTCACAAGGACTCTCACACCCACAGTCTCATGTGATCTTCATAACTGATTTTCAGAAGTAGGTGGGAGAGTTATCACTACTTATTTTTCCCAATATTGTGCTGCTTTTGATATCCAGCGGAATTCACCAGAGACAGTCAGATCTCAACCACTATCCAGAAAGAGTTAGTTTTCAGGAGTCACAATGAATATTTTATAAAAAAAAAAATTTCTCCCTATTCTAGTTCCTCATCACGAACCCTTCAAAGCCTTACTTAAAGGAAAAATCTTTAAAAAGAAAGAAAAAATGTCATGCTATATGCTTCTGCTGATGCAGTCCCCAACTGAGGGAAATCACGTTGATTTTTAGGTTGAAAATAAAATTTAATTGCCATTTGATGAATATTTTTTGAGTGAGGATGAGTTTCCTTGAGCTATTTGAAATTTTAAAACAGCACTGGGGCTTAGGTAAAATTGGTTTTTATTTTTTATCTTTGGAGCTTATGTTTTCAAAATATTTTTATACAAATTGGAAATGAACAAGTAAAATAATTTACAAAAAGGAGACTCAGTACTAACAAGAAATATTCTAAATCCAGAGTGGAATTCTAGTATCTCTGATGTCTTTTCAGCTCCTTTACTTCAGGAAAACACAAAAACAATTTCTCAGAACTATGTCTAACACTTTATGGTTAATAAAATACAACAACATATGTGATACTATTTCATTGTTGCGTAATCCTGTAAGGTAGATAAGGTTGTACCAATCAAGCTCCCAATTATTCTTCATCTCAGAGGTCAAGGAATTTCCCTAATAATTGAAATCCACAGGTTATCTAAAAGACTCATTTTAGCAATTATATATAACCTATTGCTGACTTCTTTCCTCATCAAAATCACTATGAGAGGTGAGAAATAGAAATATTGCACCATTTACATTTGCTCATTTTACTTCTCTCTCCTTCCCCACTCCCCACACCACTTCTGCAAATGCAAAGAAGCAGGAAAATAGCCAAAAGATGGAGAAAATAGAAGGAGAGACGAGATGCCTCAATAATCTAATCAGGTAATTACCAGTTGGCTGTACAATGTCGTAAATAATTAAGTCTTTATTTGAAACAGAGCATATCACTAAAACTTGATTTTTCCACATTTTGTTAGTCTGAGTTTTCATTCATAACAACAGTTTGTATGGCCATTATAATCCATAATTAAGAATCTGAAACAATGCAAAGTGCAGTGAGACATGCTTTTGTCTTGATGTAGATGTATTACATTCTATTCTTTTTTATTGACATTTATTAATTCACATATAGCATAAGGAAGAATTCTCAAGCAGAATTCTTAACTAACCAGAGTAGCTGCCTCCCTGTCCAGGCAAAAAAGTGAAGTTAATACATATCTAGTATCACGATATTCTATTTATAAAATTTTGTATTCTAATTTTTGGGGATATGTACCTTTTCACAATGCAGGGTCCCAAAGGTTGTCATAGTGCTAAGTCATTTTCTTTAGCGTTTTTCTTTTCCAATTAGAAATACTGTCTTCAAATATGTTTGGAAGTTGAGCTAATTTTAATTTTCCCTTCAAAGCAGAGGAACACTGCATGCCTTCCATTAGTTCATTAAGGCTTCGACCTTTGCAAAAATGCAAGTTATTGAATATATCTAATGAAAAGTAATTTCCATGTTGTACTTAGAATCTAGCAATTTTGTAATGGGTATAATTTTGAATAGAAATGAAACAATCTCTAAGCATGATACTGAGTCAGTTAAGAAGACAGAAAGTATTCTAATGCCAACTGTTATTAAACATACAAAAATGCCTCATTTGTTAATATCTTATAAATTTACAGCTATAGCTTTCAAAAATCAAATTAATTTTTTCCACCTCAAAACAATTCAAAGGCCTTAAATGTCCAAAGTTATGTGACACCAGACATGACCTTTAACTCTGATGTGATGTCATTTCTTCAATCAATGAAAAACCAAGGCAACATTCCTGCCTTTCACCCCAACCTCTCAGCAGCAAGCTTAAAGAATTTGAAAAACAAACCTCTCCTTCACTTCTCTATCCACAGATTTCTCTATCCATACAATTTACGTATGAGTGTCTCCAACAGCAGCTGAGGAAGCGGGCTTTTGATAAACTCATACACATTTTAAAACAAATTAATCAGAAGTTTATAAATATGGTGACTATTCACTTAAATATAAAGCCAAATATGAAAGAGCAGGAGACTTTCACTACTTTTCAACTTTAAACTTTCTAATAATTTCTAAGACCACTTTTTATTTCAATGGAGAAATATGGTTGTTGAGCTATAATTATTTAGAATAAAATCCAAGCATAATCATATGAATTTTATGAATGTTTCACCTTTAACCGAGATCATAGAGTAGCAAAAAGAAAAAAAATCCTCATACTACTTAATCCTCAAAAAAAAAAGAAAACTAAAATGATATAAAACTACTAAAGTGTTTCCACTTCTCAGGCATTATATTTTTTATAAAAAACTATCATAAAAGGAATAACAATCTATTAAATTAAGTATCTTGCAAATGGATTGTACTGTAAGTTTAAAATTACTTGCATTAGAATCTCAAATGCCACCTTTAATACCCTGTGAGAAGGCATTTTCTGAGACATAATCATACGCTGAAACTACCATGTTAATTCAAGGCTGCCACAATACCGAGTAAACTAAAATGTAGAACTTACCTTATTATAAATAAATGGCAAATTGCAGGCACTTTTCAGCTTGCAGCTATCTAGCATAGTTGATTAGAAATAAACAAAACATCTTTCACTCCAGGGAGAGAACTGCATATTCAGACTTGGCTTTCTTTACTGAAATCCCGGCAAGGCAGAGAGGCTCTTCACCTCCAAGGGCTAGTTAACAGCCTCTTTGCAGAGAGCACTTGCTGCTCTGAACTGCAGCGACTTAGAAGGAAAGTAAGAGGAACCCGTGATGTTTAAATACCGTTGCTTCACATTCACAGGATATGACTCAACTCTCTCTCAAACCAGGAGGGGTAGAGTTTCTCCTCACAAAACAGTTAGATTACATAACAAACATCACATTTGGGGTCCTAAAATGTTTACAAACTAAAAATTAAAAATTTCACCTGCTAAATCAAACGTACATTTTCAGTGATTAACCTCTTCCCTGTGGCAGAAACTGCAAATGGAAATGAAAATAACAGCACGGCACCCAGAAAAACTATTCTGCTTGCTCTCTGCAGTGAAGTAATTTAATGTTATTAAATGTGTGTGAACTTGCCAATATCTCCCTGACACAGATATAAAAACAGGCACTCTAAAGTCACTAACATTCTCATCGGTGCAAAAACTATGTATAGAATAAAACTCTATTTGAACATGCAAGAAGAGGCAATTCTATACAGCACAACAGAATCTCCTTCACTAAGCAGAGAATGGAAATAGATCTTTGTGGTTTGCAATTGCTAATTCCCACAGCAATCCTGTCCTACGCTGTCATCACTTTGTGCTGCTCGCTCTGCCTACCTCTCCAACTCCGAGCCCTCCTGTATCTGTTTCGTGAACATTTCTCAAGGAACACGACTAATGACACAACTCCTCTACTAATGTGGCAATTTTCTGTGCATTCTCCACCACTGGCTATCTCTTAACTCTGAGCTGTATTAAGCTTGATCACACATTGAATTATTATATTTGGACACCTCAGTCAATAAATATTATAGACTGAGATCCTTGGAGAAAAATCTACTACAAAAATTCGACTGCCATCACCATCATCAAGGACAAAAAGATGAAAAAAACACGTCAATAATAGCAAATAGATTGAAACTATCTAGACCAGGACCGTTCAATAGAAATATAAGATGAGCCACATATGTAATGTTAAACAATTTAGTGGTCACGTTACAAAAGTAAAAAGAAATGTAAAATTAATTTTAATGTTTATCCCAATATATCTAAAATATTATCATTTCAATATGTAATCAGTACAAAAATTACTTAAATATTTTACAATTTTTGTACTAGTGTTAGAGATCTGATGTGTATTTTACATCTACAGAACATTTTAATTTGAACTAGCTACATTCCAATGCTCAAGCCATACATGGCTAGTGGCTACTATACTGGACAGCATAAGTCTAGAGTTTGAGGTTCATTCTTAGTCCTCAGTTTGCAGCTCATATGTTCTCTCTTCAAAGAGGTCCTCCCTTATTACCTCACCTGAAACGACCTTCCTCAGTTACATTCCATCTCACGATCCTGTTAATTTCCTTCATAATGCTTCACAGCCTGGACTTTTTTCCTTTATTCATTTGTTCACTTATTTATAGTCTGTGGCCCCTAACAATAATGTAAGAAACCTCAGGGTAGAGGTCTTGTTGTAGTCATTATTTTATCCCTAGCCCTTGGCATGGTGATCAGCACATAGCAGAATTTAATAAAGATTGTTTAATAATTGAATAAATAAAATATAGAATTTATGCTATGGTTTAGCAAATAATAAAATATTAAGAAATGTGTTTTAAGACTAGGTATCTACCATAGTGTAGATATGATCTATCATATGACTGAATTTTTGTCAAATATTTTGAGTAACACTTTCCTGCATTGAAAAATTTTCTTTTTCATAATGTTAATGATCTTCAATCTATAACATGCTTTATTTTCATATACAATATTATATGTAAACAACATACTTGTTTCACTACTCTAGCAAAGATTTGGACAGATACTTATAAGAATACTTTGGTACTTATGACATAAATCTGGATACTATTTGGATGTCTATTTATCTCCTACTCACCAAAACATAAAATATTATCTATAAGACATTTGTAGGGGATATTGATATATTTGCCTGACTAGCCTATGCACCTCCTCCTTCTGGCATCATCATCCTGATTTTTATTTGGCAAATCATCCACTCCTCTCTCCCTCTCAATCCATGTGGTTTTGGTCATGCTGACCTGGCCCCAGAAGTGGGAATGTGACCCAGCGCTGACCAATTGGTGCATATTATCCACAGAGCTACAGTGAAAGGGTCAAGGATGGGCATGTGACCCAAGCTGGTCCAGTGAAAGCCAACTCCTCCACTTTTGCTGTTACTGGGAAAGAGGTGGTTAAGTTTGTAGAATGTAATCCTAGAACTTCTAGTTGATGTATTTGCTATCACACAAGGTCAGCTTGTCTGAAAATGAGGCCAACCAAGAGAAAAACAGTCAAAGATGTGAAAAGCAGATTCTTAATAACACTATTGTAGTTTTTAGACCTGGCCATGCATTAAGTCACACCTGCCCTCTGCTGTAGTGATGGATGTATTAGAATATTCATTGCAGAACTGTTAATAGTGAAAAACTGGAAACTTTGCAATGGGCTATGAACTACAGAAGGGTTAAATAATTAACGAGTTAACCACATTAAGGAATATTATGTAACTATTAAAAAGAACCAGGTTATCTGGATATACTGATATGCAAAGCTCCCTAAAAGATGTTAAATGGAAATAACATGTTGCAGCAAAATACATTATCCTACTGGTGGGTACCTGAATTTATATACACAAATTCATAGAAAAGGACCTGGATAACTGCACACCAACTGTGGACAAGTGGTTATGTCTGTGAAAGAGATCTGAAATAAGAGGGTGATGGGAGACAACGAGATCCAATCATGTTGCTCACTTTATTACCTATTGTATAAATCTTTTAAAATAAAAATGAACTCTTGTATTCTTTAGGTGATTGAAAAGAACATGTTACTCTATAAAACAAAATAATTCGATATTTTATATCTCTATATTTTACTCCATTATTCTCACTCTAAGTGGACTACTCTTCTTTATTATTTTTTTAAAACAGTGTAACAGAAATGAAAGTTCTCTTCTCTGTGCCACTTTCCTCATTCTTTACCAGCCCAAATTTAGGTATTTTCTGATTTTTCAGTCTGGCTGAAGGATATGCCAAGACAGGAACAAAGACAGGACAGAGAGAGAGGAACAGACAGCCAAGCACGTTAGAATCTCCAATGTACCTTCTAACATTGGCCAAGGACTTTGATTTTTTTCTCTCGGCCTCCTGAAGCCTCTTTTACTGACGTCATAAAAATACAGCTTGAATTTCTTCAACTGTTAACATATCAACAGCCAAATGTTTATAATAATATGCTTTATATTAATTTAGTTAGAGTAAATAAACTTGCTTGTTATCAGCTCACTGAAAAACTTCTGGCCTCTGAATTGGGCACAATTGCTTTCCTAATTAACATAAAATCTGAACCTTTTGTTGCTTTTTGGGCTTGCTCTAGTCTTCAAAAATCTCCACATTATCTTGGCATGTTGATACTACCTCATGCTTTTGTATTCCCTTAGATATCCACAGTATTTCCTCCTTAAAAATTACACAGCTAAAGGTGCATAGAGTGTAAGGTGGGAGCTGGAGCTCTTTTGACCTTTAGTATAGCTAAGCAGAATTGGAATTCATACAGTGCTGACGAACTGACGAGTTTATCAAGCCATGAGTACTGCTCTCTTTTATTCTCAAAACCCACTTATCCTAATAACTTAAACCTCCTACAGAGTCTGTTGAATTTCTCCTTCCATTCTTCTTGCCTCCACTTAAAATCTTAACATTATGTCAAATTAGCTTCAGATTTTCTGGAAGAAATAAAATATTACAGATAAAATGGAAGCCTCCAGATGCCACTGCCTATCTCATCTCTTTCCCTTCTCTCCAAAGGTAAACACTCTCCAAGGTTATCTTTTATCATTCTCAGATATCTTTTTATATTTTTATTAGATATGTGTGTATCCAGAAACAAGATATCGATGCATGTTTTAAGCTTTATAAAATGGTATCACACTATATAGATCCTTTATTTTATTTTATTTTATTTTTGCTTAATATTATCTTCTTGAGATTTACATGTAGTTCTACATAGTTTATTCTTTTTAACTGCTATATAGCATTCCAGTCCATGTATCCATTCTGCTGTTGGTGGGCATTTAGATTATTTATAATTTATTGCTATTATTAAACTACTCTAATTCTTGTACATGTGCAAGAATTTCTCTAAAGATGGATACCTAGGAATGGAATTACAGGGTCATAGGACATGCATGCCTTCACCTTTACTAGAAATTGCCAAACCACATCCCAATATAATTAGACTACTTTACAATTCAACCAGCAGTGTATGAGAGTTTTTGTTGCACTAGATTCTTGCAAACAATCTCCACAGTATTGTGATTCCAGACTCTGAAACATCAAGAATCTTGATATTCCAGACTGACATTTTTGCCGTGTAATTGGTTTAGAATTTCAATGTTTTAATTTGGGTTTCCCTGATTACTACTGAAGTTGAACATATTATTATTATTGGCCTTTTCCTACTGGGTTTTTTGTCTTTCCCTTACTCATTTTTGGGAGGTTGTTGTATATTACAGTTTTACTCCTTTGTCAATTATATGAGTTAGAGATATCACCCTTCAACAAGCAGTTTGTTTTATCATTATGATACCTTTTCTGTTTGTTTATTATTTTAAAATTTATGGTTTGTTTTTTTAATTTAAAACTTTGGGTTTTTTTAGTTATTTATATTTCTTGAGTCAAAAATATGGTGAAAATTAAGTGTTGGTTAGTCATTATTCCTAAAACACTCCCAACATTAATGTCAGATTGCATATCTAAAGAGGAACTGAGAAGAATTCCTATTTCCAATGAGTAGTTCAGTTCATCATTTACTGAGCACCTGTTATGAGCTCCATACTGTTAGAGAGTATAAACATGAAGCAGTCCATACAATTAAGAAATGTACAGTCTAACTTAAGAAGAAAACTTGGAAGCAGCCAACAATGGTGATGATGAAATGGAGAAGTACCCATGGGCCAGAGATTGTGCTAACTCATTATTTAATTTAATAGTAGTTTAAATAAGATGGAGTAAACTTAATTGTAAGAGATATATACAAGATGCTATGGAAGCAGAGAGAAGAGAATATGTTATTACCTTGTACCCCAAAGATCACTCAAGATATAAAGTAGTAATTTGAGGTACTATGGACCTATGAGATATAGTAACACCTACAACTGACATTTCTATTTTCTCAAGCAGATCTATTTTCCCAAATAGATCACTCATGAATTAATCCTAATTTATTTAGAAGACTAATAAAAATTAACAGGCTGGTTATTCATTTGAAAAAAAAATGCTTCCTTGGGAAACAAATTCATTTTTACAATCAGTGATCCAATTACATAAAGACATTTTCTCCATTCATTAGAGGCAAAGTTAGAAAAAAAGCCAATAGTTCTTAGAAATCATAAGAAATGGCACATCTGCCTGTATCAGATTACTAATAATTTATAACATTAAAGTTAAAAATAAGCTCTTGTTCCTTAAAGAAAGTCTACGGTAAATACATTTGTAAACCAAGCATCCAAATTTATCTTTTTTGTAAATACAATGTTCACGTTATGTTTGTCTCAGTGTAGGTAATATCTATAGCCTTTAAAAAAGTATAGCATATGAGAATACTTAATATTCTTCACCTAAGAGGAAGGAGAGACTCTTGAGCTAGAAATAGAGAATGGTGGAGAGTAGCATCACATATTTCCTGAGGAAAGATTAGGAGTATTCCACTTCCTTCAAGCGATGAGCTTTACACTTCAGTCTTCATATCACTGTAACCCTCTAGGACTTACAAACTAAAATGTGCTTTCAATACTTGGGGGTGACAGTGAAATGAATCTGGAAATGAGAAAATAAGACTGCCATCTGAGAATTAAACTTTGAAATAAAAATATAGTAGGTCAGAGCATATAAACAAAGGCATCTTCAATAGTCAGAATGACGCAAACTCAAACGCCTAGAGGCATGTACGTTACCAGTAGGTAATGCAAATCAATGTCATGGACCTGGTGGGGACCATAGCGAACTGAATGAAGGGCAGTACCCAATCTTCATCTAAAGGGGACAGTCTCTACTCAGCTCCAGAAGATTGACCGGATGTGGGAAGGGCCCAGGAAGTCCAGATCTCTGGATTTTTCAAGAGAGGCTAGAGATCTAGGTGGTTATGTGAATACACCTGATTTTTAAATCTTAGCCCCTATATAGTATAAGAGGCCAAATGAAAG
Source organism: Ceratotherium simum simum (assembly GCF_057802395.1). Lineage (NCBI taxonomy): Eukaryota > Metazoa > Chordata > Mammalia > Perissodactyla > Rhinocerotidae > Ceratotherium > Ceratotherium simum. The sequence goes on along the minus strand of NC_141903.1, from coordinate 73,902,665 downwards.
CTTTTGAAGGCCAGATGTGCCCCATAGACAGCCAATCTTGGACCCTTAGGCATGGCAATAATCTGATTGAACATACTGACTCTACTGATAGGAAGACATAGTCCAGACAAGGAAATAGGTACAGAGCAGTCTCAGAAGCAAGCATAGGCGGTGGCCATTCAAGTGCTGGGAAAGGATGCTCTGGGCTGGTGGCATGGCCCTCTTTATTGTGGATCTGACTCTAATTCCATGAAAGCTAGGAGTCCAAGAACAAACTGCCCTTCTGATTCCACGCTCACCAAGCTGCTTTCTGATTAGAATTTGGTATCCTGCTTGCGTGTCTTCGGGGAGAAGTTGCTGGAAACTTGAAGGACTTGAGGAGCAACTCAGTAGCTATGTCTCTCATTACAATTTAATAAATTGACAGCCTGGTTAGAGATGTGACCTGCTTACAGGCACAAAATGGGCTGGGTTGGGACACGAGCAGCCAGGGCCCAGCAGTTTCACTTCTCATTGTGAGTAGAAACACTGGCATTCTGAGCCTGAACATTAGTTGTATAAGCTTCATTAATATGAGCCCAGCTCTGGGGGACAGATGGGCTCTGGAACTGCTCATGAGTGTGGTTTCCGGGACCACAAAGCTTTGAGCCAGATCATGGGTAGTGGAATTCCCTAACACAAGTCGACCCTGCGTGGCCTCTTGGGACCCTAAGCAATTTATCTTCCAGCCTTGCTTGCCTTCACTCTCCCCATGGCCATTCCTTTCAAAGGATCCCTGGTTCTCCAAGGGTCCAGAAACAACCTACAAGTGTGAGATGAAGAACTCAAGATAAAACCCAATGCACAGGGACAGAAAGCCCACACATATTAAAATATATATTTGTAATCATTGGTGCAAGGGAGCAGACACTGCTATGTGCTTGCTACAGACCACCCCATTTAATCCTCAGAAACTCTGTGAAGCAGGCACTACTTTTGGCAATTATTCTGTTTTACAAAGGAGGAAACTGAGGCTTAAGGAGGTTAAGTAACTACACCACATTTGCACAGCCAACAAGTAGTGGAGTAGGGATTAGAACCTTCACCCTCAAACACTACACTGTCTTGTCTGTATAATTTATTTTACGTTTTTTTCCAACACCAAACATGTGTTGTGCACTTATTTATGCCAAGCACTGTTCTAACTACTTTACCAATATTAACTAATTTCTTCCTCATAATAACCTTATGAAACGGGTACTAAAAATATCCCTATTCTGATAAGGACACTGAGGCAAAGGGAAGTTAAGTAACTTGCCAAAATTATACATCTAGTTGGTGGCATAACCAGGATTCAAGCCCAGGCAGTCTGGCTCCAGAGTCCATGCTGTTAGTCTCGGTTCTACTCTCACAATATTCCCTGGGAAGAATTGATGAGGATTCCAATTTTAAATATTAATTTCAGTAGTATTATACGTACAATTTTTCAGGAGAATGGATAGAAACGCAGGGAAGGAAATCTCATGCCATATCATTTCTCTTTATTACATACCAATTAGAAAAACTGCAATTCTTCTGTTTTTAAGAAATATGGAGCAAGTAACCACCATTAAATACTGTGGTCCTGGATGCAATTATTCTTAGAAGATACGTCCCAGGAGGGCAAGAAATTTAAGTCTACATGTTTTTCTCCTCACTATGGTAGAGGGAATGAAAGGAACACTTTCTATTTCTACATTTATAAATCCTGGGAGGTAAAGATAAGAATACTTTTGAGAAATCTAAGATGAAGAAAATATTCCAGAGTTTAATTTAAAGGTCATTTTCTCTTAAATACCAAACAAATCTAATTTCAGAATAAAAGTGCATTGAACATAAAGAAATCGATGTAGATACGTCCTACTTTAAACCAAACTTTACATTAAACTTAAAATGGAACTTTCAGCTCCATAAATTGCTGACTTTTATTAAGAATAATACTCTCAGGGGGCCGGCCCGGTGGCACAAATGAGTTAGGTACGCATGCTCCGCTGCGGTGGCCCGGGGTTCACTGGTTCGGATCCCGGGTGCGCACCAACGTACCGATTGGCAAGCCATGCTGTGGCGGCGTCCCATATAAAGTGGAGGAAGATGGGCATGGATGGTGGCCCAGGACCAGTCTTCCTCAGCAAAAAAAGAGGAGGATTGGCAGATGTTAGCACAGGGCTGATCTTCCTCACACACACACAAGAAAAAAGTGAAGAAGAAAAAAAGAATACTTTGAAATTGATTTGGTAAAAATAACACCTTCTGATTCATATTGTAAATATGAAGGAAACTTTTTAAATAGTGAGGAAAGGGCTTTACTGGTTCCCATATCACTTAAACAATCCAATTTAGAGCCTCTCAGCTGGGGTCTAAAAAGTTAACTCAATCTTGAATTCAGAAGGTCTCTTTGAGTCCTAGATCTGTTTTGTTCCCTTACAGCCTCTGCTGTTTGATTTAGTTCATAAACTTTCCAGAAACTGTCACCTTGGGAGGTAAAGCAAGCTACTGAACCAGCTCCTAAGCTGGCACTGAACAAAAACGGATGTTACCTACAATCTTTTCTTTCTTTCAGCCCACTATTCTCCAACACAGTCCAACCATCTTTGCTTAACACAATTTATATAGTCTGGTCATCAAAACATAGCTTACTCCCCCAGCAATCCTGCTTTCCTAGGCTTACACCTCATAGAATTCTCAACACAGCCCACACTCACGCCCCTCTCCTGGGCCCCTGCTATTTTCGTCTTCATATCTCTCTTCTCATTCTCTTATGCTGCTCCTATTCTTCCTGGAATTCCTCTCCATATCATAAAGCAATTTTAGAGATTCTAAAGCAATTTTTGAGACAATATTGCATGGTTATTAAAAGAGTAGGTTTTAAAATCTATGTAGGCACAAGTTATACCTCTGCCAGTTACATATTATGTATTTGCTATTATTATCATCATTACTTTTATATGTCTAATTTTGAATGACTTAACTTTGAGATGAGAAATAAAAATAATAATAAATTTTGCCAATATAAATTACTAGCTTTATTTTTGGCCAGTGCCTCAATTTTTAAAAAATTATATGATACTGTTAATGAATCAATCAGCAATCATATTTTGTACACTCTCCTGACTAATTCTCTAGTCTTTCCTTCTTAGTCTTTGTTTTCTTCCCCTGTCGGTTAAATGCTGCTGCTCCAGAGTCACCAGTCACGGGTCTTCTGCTTTTCTTGCGGGGGTCCCAAACTTAGCGACGCAGATAAGGCGTTCAGTGCACAGGCATACGTGAGGATGGGGGCACGTGGCAATCACACGTCTATCTGCTGTGCTGCTCTGCCCAGCACTGTCACGTGGGATTGCAGGCCCAACGTGGTCAGATATTCTCGTTTTTAAAGAACATGTACAATATTTAATTTTTAAAAATATTGCCATAATGCTTTGGCTGTCGAGATTCAGCCTGAGGAGCCCAGTCTAGGACAATATCTGTTCTATTTATTCTCACAGAGCAATCTTAATACAGGTCCACGGTACTAATTACTACCCATATGCAGATCGCTTCCACATCTGTCTTGAGCCCAGACCTCTCTCCCGAGCCCTGTACTCTGTGTGTGTGTGTGTGTCTGTGTGTGTGTATGAAACAGTCATTGAGCCCTCTGCACCAGGCACTGGGAAATCAAAGATGATCAAGACACAGACTTAGCCTCTGCCTAGAAATAGTTTACAGTCTATCAATCAAATTACTTCCTAGACAACTCTACCTGTTCATGCTCCTGGCACCTCAAACTGGGCTTATTTGAAATTATATTTATCACTGCCACTGCATCTATACCTTCTCTCCCAACCCCCACCACAAACCTACTCCCTTTAGTGCCTCCTCCCTTATCTCCATGAAAGGCTAGGTTAAAACAAAACAAAAAACCAGTTTCTTATTCTCAGCCTCTCCAAACAATAACCAATTCTCAATTTAAGAAATGGCTTTAGGGCAAAGAATAATCCAGAGTAGAATTATAAGGTCCTGTATTAAGAGTTCAGAAAAATATAAGGCAGCGTCTCCTAGAATTTTTTAGATAGACAAAGGCCCTCTAAGAGTCTTAAGAGCCTAGAGGGTGGAAGCAAGAGCTGGAAAGGACATTCCCAGCAGCAGGACTATACCCTAAAGAAGAAATGGGCAGTGTGAGCCTGGCTGAATATCATGATGGCTATGGGCCAGTGATGTCCCTTTTAAATGGGTGTGTAATAGGTAATAGCAGGTTACCTATGCCTGTCCTGCCACTGAAAGTTGGGTGTTGAGGGGTGGGGGAAATGGGGAGATGTTGGTCAAAGGGTACAAAATTTCAGTTATGTAGGATGAATAAGTTTTGGGGATCTAATGTATAGTATGATGACTATAGTCAATAATACTATGCTGTATACTTGAAATTTGCCAAGAGAGTAAATCTGAAATGTTCTCATCACACACACAAACAAAAGATAATGTAGGCGATGGATATGTTAATTAGCTTGATTGTGGTAATCATTTCACAACATATACATACATCGAAACATCATGTTGTACACCTTAAATATATAAAATTTCTATTTGTCAATTATACCTCAATAAAGCTGTGCTCACAGAATTATACTGAAGGAATCTAATCTTCACCTGGATCTTAGATGATAAATCACTAGAGTTTAAGGGGATGTTTAGATTTGAGGGTCTTGAGGAAGAGGATGAGTATATTTTGCATGTGAGGTGGATGTGAGTTGTAGCTGCACGGTAGATTATGGAAGATTATATTTTCCAAAGAGGGCCACAGAAAAACTTTTCCCATTCCACATGCTCTTCTTGCAATGTGTCAAACACTCCTCCCATCAAGAGATGATGGGAGGCTCCTTCCCCTTGAACAGGATTGTGACTATAGCAGAAGTGATGCTATGTGACCTCTGAGGGTAGGTTATCAAAGCTGGTAACACTGTCTATCTGGTTCTCTTGAGGGCTTGCTCTCAGAATCCAGTCACCATAGCACAAGGAAGCCCAGGCAGCCCATGTAGAGGTCCATGGAGAGGCCCACGTGGAGGGAAGCTAGGCCTACAGCCCCAGCTGAGCTCCCTGCCAATGGCCATAACCACCTTTCTAGATGTTTGAACAAGTCACCTTGAAAGTGGATCCTCTAGCCCCGAGTTGAGCGATGTTGCATGGCAGAGACAGCCTGCTCTTGCGAAGCCCTGCCAAGATTGCGGGGTAGTGTGTTATGCAGTAATATATAACTGGAGTACCTTCTTACTGCTTTCCTTGCCTGCTGTCTTCTATTTCTCCTCATCCCCCATGAATTTTCTAGAAGATAGAATTGATCAAGTTATGTCCCAGACTTTTCTTTTTTTTTTTCTATCTGGATCTCTGCCACTAAATTGTAATCACCTTGAGTCATGCATGATTTGTTAACTTTATAGTAGCATTAAACATTTACTGAGTAAATCAATTATCAAAATATTTTCTTCCTGGAACTTTAATAGGATCTAAAATGGAGTCTTGACTCATAACATGTAAATTTTGTGAAATTGAGTTACCAAATTAATGATACTGCTTATTTTCCTTTAATGAACCTAAGGGGAAAAAATTTAAAGAATTAATTCACTTTCAAATATTAAAATAGTTTATACTTATAAATTGAGAGATATCTTTGATGAAAACACCTTATGATTAAGAAAAGATGGTGTGAAAAACCACCACACATTTCATCACAAGCAGACGATAGGGTGTTTTGCCTAAACCTTAATAATCTGATTTTAATAAATACTGAACTATGAATACAAACATAGTTCTACTTTATCACATAAAATTACAGAATTATAAGGAATTCTCAATATCCCAAGTATAATATTTTCTATTACCATTTCTGAGAATTTCTATTTTTCTGTTAACATAACATACTATATATATTTTTCTAAATTTTTTTTTATTCCTTCTGTAATACACAATCACTCCCAAATTCCCTCTGTAACAAATTCTTAGTATTTGCACTTTTTTTGGTTTTACTTTGCTTCTGAGTGATTACTTCTTCCCCAGGCAGTCTATTTTCTCTTTTATTATTTATGTTAGATTTTTGTAACGCTCATTTCCTCCAAGGAGTTCAAGGTGCATGGCATATAGAGTTTTTTTCTGTTTAGTTTCTTTGCTTTTTTTTAATGAACATCTTGTAAGTATTGCAACAGCAAAGAACAACAACAAATAGAAGGAAAAGATCACAGAGCAAAGGACAGAGTAGCAGGTCAGAAGTGAGTAGGGGTTGGTTTATTTGTGGAAAGTGAGAACTCAGGGAATTGTGAAAATAACTGCATCCAAATCACTTTATGGTGCTACCCTTGGGAAAAGAAGGTGTCTCGATCTCTCATTTTCAGGTTGACTTCAGGATCCCTGGTTCTGGGCTACTCTGCTTCTGCCAGCCTCTTATATTTGTGTCAAGATAACTGATTAGAAATTGAGTAGCAGTTCCTCAATTTGCTGCTACAAAGAGTAGCAGCTCTTTGTACATTAGGCTGGATTTGCACAAGGCTAAAGGTGGAAGTAGCCTGAAGTCAATGACTCTATTTGACTTTCACTATATTTAAACTCATTGAAGAAATTAATTGATGTATCATGTATCGGGGGGGGGTGGTCACAGTGGATTTGAAATGGGAGGTGGCACAGGCGGCAACAAAGAGAGTTCTGTGGGTTCCTTGTCCTGAGAGCTGACAAGACCTCCAAGGGGAAGTCTGGTATGTCACACTTACAGAAGTGGCCTTAGACACTTCGAATGGGGACTCAAAGTTAGAACTAAGCTGATTTAAAGCCAGTGAAGAAATGTGATATTTATTACACATGGATTTTGAGATTCATTCAAAAGTGCCACATCTTCGACAAAACAAAATTAGAAAAGCACGCTCTATCTGTGCCACACAAGAGTATTCAATATTTCCATTGTAAAGATTGTGACTTCTTGAGAGAAATTTTTGATGGGGGGGAAAAAAAGCAAAATATTGCAACAGCTTCTTTAAGAGTGTATTAATGACCCCATTATAGTTGGTGGACAAAACACCAAAACCTTTTTCATTCTCAGGCAGACAAAAAGGAAATTCTTAATTGCTTGTTCAGTTTGATACAGTTATACATTTACAAAAGGAATAAACCTCTCACAATCAACATAGCGTCAGTTGGTAACGACAGAGAAACTTTCAAGAGGAGTTTCAAAGTTTCAAAACTTCTGCTTTGCTGACAGCCTGAAAAGGAGTGAAGGAAAAGAAAGAACAAGAAGCAAAATGTGTGAAGCAGGAAAGGGAAAAGCAGAGTCGTCTCAAAATTTGCTTGAGAAAATGGGTCTGCTTAAAAGAGTTTCCATAAATGGAAGAAGCTCTAATTCTTGCAGTATGCGAAAGCACAAAAGCTTTCAGCATCTTACAGATCTACATGAAATAAATGGGAGCAGAACTTCAGGAATGAAAGCTAAACACCATAAAAGGGCTGAAATACCTTTTCTTAGAAAGTCTTTTCACCAATATTGAATGGAGCAGAGAAAGAATCAGTTGAATTTTCAAAAGAGCTCCCCAACCCGTCCATGAATACTATATCATTCTAAAATATATGTTATACACAGTATTGTTCTAAACAGCTCTGATGGGATCCCCTGCTACACAATTTTGTGTGATTCCATTATGTTTTTGCTTTCTCATGGTGTTTCAATGCATTATGCATCATAACTGTCCAAACACACATATGTGGTAGGACGTAGGGGCTTTTACCACGATAGTAAAGCATTATTTTAATAGCTTTTTCCCCTGATTATAATGGTAATCATTGTTTATTTTTACATATTAGGAAAATTCTAGGAAATATAGATTAAAAAAATTGCCTTTAGGGGCCTGCCCGGTGGCTTAGAGGTGAAGTTTGCATGCTCCACTTCGGGGGCCCAGGGTTCGCAGGTTTGGATCCCAGGCACGGACCGACGCACGGCTTGTTAAGCCCTGCTGTGGTGGCATCCCATATAAAGTAGAGGAAGATGGGCACAGATATTAGCCCAGGGCCAATCTTCCTCAGCAAAAAGAGGAGGATTGACAATGGATGTTAGCTCAGGGCTAATCTTCCTCACAAAAAAAAAAAAAAAAAGAAAAAAAATTGCCTATAATACCAACTCTTACAAGTAACTAACATTAACATATTTATGTCCTTAACAAATAAATATTGAGCATCTACTTTGTGTCAGGCCCTTGTCTAAGAATAAAGATACAGCAGAATTTCCATCCTTCTAGCGAGAAGAGACGCGAAATAAACCTATAAACAAATATATAATATTAAACTCTAAAAATTAATATGAAGAAAATATAATAGGCTAATGTGATACTGAGTGACTAACAGGTAGGGAAAGGGAAGAGCTTGAGCTAGCAGAGAAAGTTGGTCACTTTGACAAGGTAACCCTTGAGTGGAGAGCAAATTGATGAGAAGGAAGCAGACGTGGCAAGATCCAGGGCAAGACTGTTTAAGGAACATAGACCAACACAGCAAAGGCCCTGGGATAGAAATGATCTTCTGGCATGGGAGAGACAGAAGAAGGCCAGTGTGGCCAGAGTGTAGTGAAAGAGTAGCAGAGTCGAGGGAGAGGATGTTGGAGAGCTGGTGGGGGGCGCCTAGTAATGTAGGGTCTTGGAAACAGTGGAAAGGAATTTGGATTTCATTTTGGTGATTTCCATCACAGGAATCACATGATCTTTTTTAGAAAGAACACTCCCACTTCTGTGTGCAGGTTAGATCACAGAAGACAAAAGAGTGAGCCATTGGGTACACGTGTCAGAAGGTTGTTGCAGGAATCCACGTGGCTTGGATGAAGGTGTGCCAAGATTCAAGATGTATTTTGGGTAAAGGTGATATATATTGCTAATAGGATAGATCAAAGTATGAAGAAAAGAAAGAAATCAAAGATGATTCTTAAGTTTCTGGGCTAAGCAGTTGGGTGCATAGGGGTTCTATTTACTGAGCAGCAAAATTTCATAAATAAATGTCCTTTTTTCACACAGTAAGAAATACTTTACCAAAACTATTCCCAGTTTTGGTTAGCTGCTAAGGAGCTCAGAGACACAGTTAGCTTTAAATTATAGCAGCTGGTACCTGAGATTTCTGACATTTTTCTTTATCCACCTAAATAATTTTTGATCTTTATTTTTTTGTTTATTTAGGGTTCTATTTTACAGGGCAATGGTAGGATTACTTTTTTAATAGTGTAAAATTATTTATTATAAATAAAAGTATGTCCCTAACCAAGTATATAACCCAGATCCTGAGACTGAACAATATTTATACCCATTGGTCACTTTTATTTCTTCTTTTGTTATAGCTAACTTGAGTCTTTTGCCTATTTTTAAATGCGTGTGTGTTTCCCCATTAATTTAAAAACACATTTCTTTTTACATTAAGAATATTAACCCTTGATCTGCATGCAATCTTGATTTGCCATTTGCCTTTCTATTTTGTTTTTGGTGTTTTCTTATACATGAAAGTATTTTATTTTTACACAAATTTATCAACATTTTCCTTCATAATTTCTTGCAGTTGTAATGCTATACCACTTAAATATTCACTTTTTGCACTTACCTGTTCAAACTATGAGACCAAATCAATCGTTCATGAAATGGGGTTTTCATGAGCCTGGTCTTAGGGACCTGGTCCTCTGCTTTCATTAAATAACTGCATTATTCATGGCACTTCCACTTTTGAGGGCTTCGTCTCCCAGGATTTTCACTGCCAACTTACTTGACAGGTCATAACCCCTCGCAGCAATAGTGATGTTGTCATTTCAACACCACATATCCCAGATATAAAATCTTCAAATCAATTCAAAACATCAAATCAATTCATTAGGAGTGAAAGCAAAATAAAACCAGCCAAGCAATGAAAAAGAGAAAGAACTACAATTGAATACAAATAGAAATAAATTAAAAGAATGGTTTATTACATAGATCACATAGCCACATAGAGTAAACATTTATTCCAAGGATTTCCACCAAAAGGAACCAGGGATTCCCAAATAAATGACTGACTCCAGGTCTGAGGCAGAGAAAGCACAAGATGAGTTTGGGACATTTTATGCCAGAAAGCAAGAACGCACTCAAAGATGGATAGGTCTTGCCATAAGAATAAAAGATCTAGCTTGAACAGGCTTTTATGGGAAAGAATTTCCCCCAAAACTATGAGTCCACAGTGGTATTTGAGAGAGAGAGAAGAGAGGTAGAAGCAAGCTCTTCTTTGTAAAAGAATTCCAGGCAATAAATATAGAAGGGGGACTTCCGGTTTCTGGTCCAGCGTGTAAGGAGCTTGGAAGTCACCACACCATCCCAACAAGTAAAAAGCTGAACTGAAAAATCAACAACTCTTCTTATCCAGCAGAGAAGTGAGGTCACCAGGAAAAACACTGCCTCAAAAATTGGAAAGACAGACAGGCGGATACAGAGAATCAAACCTATCAGAGCAAAACCCAGGAGAAACCTATGTGGGAACCAGTGCCAGGTTAGGAAAACCTAAACTGGAATTGACAAATTGCTGGAGACTCAGTGTGAACTAGTCTGAGAGGTAAAAATTTCAGGGGAGCCTAGTCTTGGGGGAGTAAAACTTCTGTGAGTTTTACAGTGAATATCAAAGAAAAATCCCCTTGTGCTTCTAGCAGGGGGAGGGGAAAAGGAATGGTTTTGAAATATGCCAGATCACTCTGTTCTTCTTAACAAGGCCTGCCCTCAGAGGAAACTAGTTAATCAGAGCCTGCTGGAGTATTACAAGAGCCTAAGTGACCTGGGGGAAGGGAAACACCTAACTCCAGCCCACTCTAGCCATCCTGTCCCATTTAAGGGGTGGGAGGAGGACTGAGAAGCACTTGTGAAGTTCACAGCCCAGGGCCACAGGCTCACTAAAGGACTGAACTGGATGATGAGACTACAGAATGCTTTCCAGTCCCTCACACCTCTCCACCACGTCACTAAAGGCTTATTTACTGGAATTCCTTTTACCCAATACATCATGTCCAACTTTCAATGAAAAATTACAAGGCATACTAAAAGGTAAAAAACATGGTTTGAAGAGACGGAGCAAGTATCAGAACCAGACTCAGATATGGCAGGGATGTTGGAATTACCAGACTGGAAATTTAAAACAACTATGATTAATATGCTAAGGGGTCTAATGGAGAAAGTAGAAAACATGCAGGAATTGATGGGTAATGTAAGAGAGAAAGAAATTCTAAGAAAGAATCAAAAAGAAATGCTAGAGATCAAAAACACTGTAATAGAAATGATAAATGCCTTTCAAGGGCTCATTAGTATACTGAATACAACTGAGGAAAGAATCTCTGAGCTCGAGGCTATGTCAATAGAAACTTTCAAAACTGAAAAGCAAAGAGAAAAAAGACTGGAAAAAAAAAAAAAAACCCAAAAAACCCCAGAACAGAATATCCAAGAACTGTGGGACAACTACAAAAAGTGTAATCTATGTGTGGTGTAATTGGAATAAGAGAAGGAGAAGAGAGAAAGGAACAGAAGAAATATTTGAGTCAATAATGACTAATAATTTCCCCAAATTAATGTCAGACATCAAACCACAGATCCAGGAAGCTCAGAGAACACCAAACAGGAAAAGTGCCAAAAAACCAGAAGGAATGATAGAATTAGAATTAAAAAAATAAAATAAAATAAAAACAAAAAGTCTGTAGCTGATAAATTTGTATATATAAAACAAGTTCTATATCCTGAAATAAAACCCTCTTGTTTCAAAATAGATAGTTTTTCCTGTCAAGATACAAAATAGCATATACAGGGGAGAAAACACCTTGTCTTTTTTTGATTCAGTCGAGGGAAGAGTAATGCATATCACACATATAGAGCCTCTGCTCTTAACCAAAGTAATAATTTTCCTGCATTTGTGTTTTGTGGTCAATACAACAAACCTAATAGGGATTCTGAGCCAGAACCAGGGGTGTGAGCTATTCATTGCCACCCCCACCAAGACCCCAGTCGATCCTTCACATTGGTCCTGACTGTGTGAGGCAGGCAGGTTGTGTGGCCAGGGCAGGGTGTGGAGGAGGCAGGAGTCCACCTGGCAGAGAGAAAGAACCTAGAGATTCAGACTGGAGCTGAATCAGGAGGTGACCCCACTGTTCCAGCAGTTGCCAGGTTCCTGTGGGGAACGCCTTCTGTGGGCCATAATTGTCAGTGGAGAGGATAAAAAACCTGAGTTATACGTGAACAGGCTAAAGAGTAAGTTAATCCAAGGAACCCCGATCAAAGAGTAAATCAAAGAGTAAATGGCCTCAGTGGCTTCTAATTTCAGGTGACTGGGGGAAAACCCAGCTGTTCTTTGTGACCTTACAAATAATATAGTATTTCATCCACCAGATCATCGTATTCTTTTTCTCACCACATGTGGTCAATTGCCAACACGGCCATGATCTTTACTCCTCCTTGCATTCACATACAGGGCAATGTGACTTTGCAGCTCCCCCTGTTAAGAGGTGGAATTTCTTTGCCCTCCTCTTGAATCAAGCCTGGCCTTGTGACTTGCTTTGAATGATAGGATGCATCAAAAGTAATGCTGTGCTAGTTCTAAGCACAGGCCTTGAGAGGCCTTTCTTGCTCTTGGAAACTTGCTGTGAGCAAGCCCAGGCTAACTGGCTAGGGGATGAGACCACTTTGACCAGAGACAAGTAGCTGAGGCCATTCTAGTCTAGCCAGCCTCAGCCAACTCAACAGCTAACTGCAGATGCATGAGTGAGCCAAGCTAGCACCAGAAGAAAAGCCCAGCTCAGCCTATCCAAAACGGCAACTTGCAGAATTATGGCCTCAATAACTGGCTATTGTTTTAAGCCACAACATTTAGGAGTGGTTTATTATGCAGCAAAAGCTAACTGATACACTACTGTTCATAGTGACTACCACAGTACCAGACATTTAGAAGGCACACATCACAAGTTGGATAATATGCTGTTGAATAAATGAATCCATCTAACATAAGGCCTGTGGCGTGCCAGTGCAATGCTAAGTATGAAGATATAGAGAGAATAGACATGGTCTCTGTCATCAAGGAGCTTTCAGGCTAGCAGAAGAGACAAACTATCAGATAGTAGTTACACAAGATGTTGTAGCAATCCATGATAGTGGTATGTTCAGGACAATGTGGGAGATGCCCAGGACTCAGATTAGGGGTCAGGTCAAAGGCAGCTCCTTGAGAAGGTGATTTATTAGCTAAGTGTTTAAAAAATGAGCAAAAGTAACTAGCTGAAGTAGTGGGGGTTACAGGGGTGGGCGTGTACTGTACAAATATAGAGAAAGTTGTAGAAGGCTGCAAACTAAACTGCTCAGGAAAATGAGACTGGAACGGAGAGGGGAAGATGATTAACTTTTAGTGGTTGCTCTATTACTAGCTCTGTGGACCTCAGCAAATTATCTCAGCTCTCTAAATGTTCATTTCCTCATCAGCAAAACAGGATATGAATTGTGTTTGACATGGAGAGTTGTTCTGGGCAATAAATAAGATAACCTATGGAAAGTGCTAGCACAGTGCCAGCATGTAATATACACTTAATAAAGGCTGTCTTAGTGTTGTTTTTATTGTCTTGTTACCAGAAGCACATATTTCTTTGGATTTAAAAGTATTTCAACAAAGTAGAAAATAAATCCTAATGAAAGAGATCACTGACCATTACAAATCTATATGTAAACCTTGGAAAGAAGCAAATTTTTACCTGAATTTTTATGTTGTGTGTTGCTATAATAAATCAAATTAATAAAATAAAAGTGGAGAAAAGGTTTTCCAGGCAGAAGGGACAGCAAAGTGTAAAGTCAGGGCAGTGTGAAACTGTATGGGACACATGTGGGATTGCAAATGCCAAATATGATCAAAATACAATGTGCAAGGGACAGCGTTCTGATAGATGAGGCAGAGAAAATAGCAAAAGGCAGGTCATGAAAGACCTCATATAAAGCAGGGTTTGCAGTTTATACCAAAAGCAATGAGGAGCCATTGCCACATCTCATTTGGAATTAATGTATGTAGCAGTCTTAGAAAATAATCAAAATATACACTTGCTATTTAAGTAAGTGGGAGATGATACCATTTCACTTATTCAACTTTATTCAGCAAGTTTTGAGTGCCTTCTATATAGACCAGTACTTCTCCAATGTAGGGGATTCCAAGCAAGAAGATCCAGGTCCTGCTCTCAGAGGGTTTCCAGGCTGGTAGGTAATACAGCCTTAGCAGAAACTGTCACAATTCAATATGCTCTGTTGTAATAGGGAAATGGATCAAGTTCTACAAGTATAACGGGTTGGTAGTACTAATTCTGGGAGATGGGGAGGGTCAGGGACATTAAGGACAAAGCTTTGAAAATTAAGATTTGAGTGGTCCACTGAATGAAATATGACCCCAGTCTCTGTCCATTCCTGTGATCTCCAATTCCTCTATATGCCACTCCCCCTATAACTCTCTCCATCATGTCGAAGTGCCATTTCTATTCCTGCATCTACTACTTGTGATAACCAAGATGAATGCCTTTGGCATCAGTTACAAAAGGGATAATACAATTATCTATATTATTATATAATCTGACCCAAATGGAATTAAATTATAAACATTGCATATTTAGATTTACCCCACTCCCAAGTCTCAGAAGCGAAATTTAGCAACTTTTTCCTGTTGCTAAAGGGATCTAAACTTATAACGGCTCTCTAAACTCAGTTAGTTAACCAACCACACACAATTCAGCAAAAATCCAAGTTGATTATTTGAACCCCGAGGCACTCAATTTCCTAAGTTTGGGATTTTGATCAATGTCAGATCATACAGTAAAAGCCACGTTATGATTTATCCCAAAAAACTGGAATGTTTGGTAAAATAGAAATCTGCAGTGAAATCTTTTAAGAAGGAAAATCCAACATGAAAAAACTTGGAATAGATTTTGTTATTATACGGGTTACTATATTCAGTTTAGCAAGAGCAACCACTAGTCACCTGTCCAATCCCCAGGCATAAGGAGCCACCATAGATGGTGGCACACAGTGACCCTTCTTACCAGGGACCTCACCTGTGGATCCATATATTCAAGCTTTATATTTGTGTTCAGTTTGTGTTCATCTACACCACAATGTGCACTTTTCTGACGCTGACTTTTAAATGTAGCTGCCGTACCAAAATCTACTGCAAGAACAAGTATATACTAAAGAATACATACTATGGGTTTATTTATAACACAAGAAAAAATCCTTAGCAGTTATCAGATTTCTGACTAGGTTGGGAAAGTTCAACCATCATCTTCAACATCTGGTGACTCTTCTTGGCTTTTGTAAAGTCTCTCTCATCAACTGCATATTTAAATAGGCAGGACTATAGATGAGACTAATTTAAAATAGTATTCCTTTGCATGACTGAAATCCCCTAAGCTCCTCCTTTATCATTACCTATTATGAAAAAAATTATTTCTACATATTCATGTGCCCCATTGAAAGCTACTTTAAGTGGCGCTAAAAATGTTTCCTAAAAATAGACCTGTAACAATCCATTCCATATGCTGTATGTATTCTGTGTAATTCTCATACTCGAGATATTGTCAGTGAATGAGAGCTACTGTAGCTCTTGGCCAGTTAGTAAATTCTAGAACTAGAATTTGAACCCAGCCAGTCTAACTCCAGAGTCTGTGCTCTTAACCACCATGTTATATATCTCACTACAATTGAAGTTGATGTTGATGTCCTGAACAATATAGAAAGTACTTAGTATTAGTATTTAATTTTTATTGTTTAACTTGAGAGCGATATATATATATATGTATATTATATATATCTGTGATAGATTTATATATCTGTGGTATATATTATATATTAAGATATATACATCTGTGATAATTTTTTAAGAATCAATACAATAAATGAAAAAACTAAACAAAGGAGAGAGAATTAAAATATTACAAGTAAATTAAGAAAGTAAAACATATAAGCTATATTTCTGCCATGTGTTTTCTTTGGTCTACTATGGCCATTTGTTTTGTTTTGTTGAACAGTTTTGACCCTTGATGACTGCAAGGGTAGAACAAAAGTGGTAGTACTGAATTAGATCTCTCACAAAGAAATAAGGGAAGAATATCATGCCGAATATTAAGATGAGATTTTGTGAAGGCTCAAGAAACCTTCCAGAAAATCTTCTAGGAAATAAAATAATAGTAACAATAATAATAATAAAGCTGACTATTAAGGAATGGTGAGCATCCCTTATTTCTTAGAAGGCATATCTAGCACTACACATTTAACAAGCATATCCTCATGTGGCTCCTGACACACCATGGATGGATTTAAATGAAAATATGAAGACTCACCATTTAGATTTTATAGGAAAGGTTTTGTGTAAAATAAAGGGTGTTTGCCTAGCGTTTGAATTAATTTACTGAAAGAAAATTTTTCAAATGTGTTACTACTTTAATTTGGATATGAATATTTAGAAAATTAATTTTTAGATAAGAATATAAATAAAACAACATTATTTGGTAATAGTAAGGTAAGCTGTTAGAGTCCAAGGAGTTTTTGATATGACTCCATAGCAAGTTTCAGCTTCTACTTGGCCTGACCTCACGAACCTAAGATAGTACCTGGTAAGGAGATTCCAGCATAGTGTTAACTCAGAAATGGACTTTTTCATGGAAGTTGAGGTCATTATTAGGTTCTTGCTTGTCTGTCGTGTCTTGGGAAACACTGGGACCCACAAAACTGTTCATAGGAATCAGTTTGCACATGAGCACTTATAACCCAAAGAAGAATCCTAGGAACTTTTGCCAAGTCCCTTAGAGACTTGGGCTGGTGTGCAGGGAAGAAGGTGTCTCATCTTGACACTCCAGGAAAACCTTCTTGAAAAGAATGGCACATGCAGGGAGCTTCTGCCACCTTGGGAACACTGCTAAGAGGGAGGTCCAGGAATTGTCTCTTTTGAGAGCTACCATCAGGAGTAGCAGGAATGAATAGTCAGGCTAAACAAAACTTGTGCTAGGAAGTGTTCATTCCAGCATGATTCACCTTTAAGAGAAAAATAGTTCAGTCCCCAATGGGCATAATATCCAGGACAAATACAAGGATTAAGCCTATAACGTTTTCCGTACCAAAAAGAGAGAATACATTTTACTCACCACGTCTTGTGGGTGTAAAGGCCCAGAAACTCCAAGTGGAGGCTTAAATCTATTACCAAGTCCCTAAAAATACCAAGTCTACCAGGAGCATATAGCCCACTGGAAGAAGATTAATCTAGGTCCAGACTTACAGTATATTTTGCATTTGTGATCTGAAGCCAACTGCTACCATTCCTTATTTTGTAACATTTCCCTGGGGTAGTGATCACCAGCAGGCATCTTTCCAGGGAACCACCACTCCCCATTAGAACATATGATTTGGGTGTACCTCACCACAGGTGGGCTGTCCCTGACCCAGGTCTGTCCAGAATACACTATTCCCCTGCACAAAGTGATAGGTTCAGCGATGGTGAGGCCATGTAAGCCAAGCCACTGGGAATCAGAGGGTCAGACTTGGGACTTGTGCTGAAGCTACCTGTGGAAACACTTCCTGAGAAGGCCAGCTGTCAAGGCGTTGTCGGTCTGAAGCTGCTGGAGGTCCCCTTTGCCTTCACTGGCAGGGAGCCTGCCAATGCAGAGGACAGCAGAGTCCAGAGCAGAAAGAGAACGGGAGAAGGACAGTGTTCTGATGACCCTGGGAGACCCCTGGATCCTATCAAGTCTGAAGCCATGAGTATCCCTGGACATCTCAGATACTTGAGCCAATAAATTCCTGGTTTGTTCAGGCTGGTTGAAGCTGGCTTTTCTATCACTTGAAAACCAGAGAATCCTGACGTACTTGCCTATATTTCTATCACTTAATTCAACAAACATTGATTGAGGACCTACTGAGGGCCAGGCAGTGTGCTAGGTGCTCGGGCTACAAATATGAATGAAGCATAGCTGCTGATCTCATGGGAGCTCTGTGCTTGGCTATAAACCTAAGATTTAGAGGTTCCCTCTAGGTTAGCAGGCCACGGGCTGTTTGGAAGCACAAATCATGGATGTCTGTACTGATTTCATCTCACTGGACCAGAACGGTCATTTTGAAGGGCAAGGAATGGGAATAACACCCAACTGGCAAGCATGCTTTAAAAAACATAAAACTGGCAGTATATATTTATAGACTAATAATCAAAGAACAAACTTATCTTTGAGAAGCTATTCTATGAGAAGCAGAATATTTATCATCTAAAAACAGTATTCTAGAACACAATAGTAACTACTTTATTCAAGGCTTACTGTAAAAAAATTAACAACGTAGAAAAATAAACTCATGCTAAATTTAGTTGAGTGTTAATTATGATGGAGATAAAACAAATGAACCCTCAGAGAACATGAAACATGGGTACACAATAATTTAGGAGTTCATTGAGATAATTTTGTATTTAAAATAATTTACTTTGATACCATTAATCAGTACTCATTTTCAATCCAAAAATACATGAGAAAACAGATTACCTTTCCAAATCAACATTTACTTAGTTTACACTATGAATCATGTACCCCGGAGGACACAATATTGAAATGCTTCAGGGCATTTGCTTTTAATAAGTGAAGAATAACATTTTCTCATAAGAATATGCAACCTTCATAAAACTAGATGAGAACTAAGCTGAGTTAAAAAAGAGACCTTTCCCAAAGATCTCATGTTAGTATCATTCACCATTTATAAATGAAAGTAACAGTTTATTACAAAAGTGTTTTAAGTAGGTCATAATAAAAAGATAAAATAGGAATTAGTATATAACTTTTAAGGAAATAAAACTGGTAGGACCCCCAGGGTTGTCATGTGCAGCAAACTCTAAGTAAAACTAAGAAGTAAATAAAGTTCGGCTCCAGCTCTTACTTTCCTGAGCTCTCAGTTTTGTTACATCATTCTCCAAGTGCCACGTACCCCTCACCTCCATTAATCTGGAAAGTTCTCCAAATTCTAAAGGTATTTCTCTCCTTTTGCCCGAGTATGGACCTTTCACAATTCGTAAAGCAGGGAAGAATGATGTGCTGGTGTATAGCTTGAAAAGCCATTTCCTTGAGGTGGGGTAGGGCTAGGAAACCTTCAGTCAATTTAGTCCGTTTAGTCTCACCATTCAGAGGCAATATGACAAAGGGAATTTTTGGGTTCACTTCCCAAAACATGGTTAAGTCAAGGTAAAAGAATCAGCCAAACCAGTCTGAGTGTGCACTCAAGTTAAGAAAGAGAAGAAATCTGTGCTCTGCATTCCCTTTTATTTCCATACATAAGGATTTATTTTCCTTTCCCCACAGTCTCCTAGTAACAATTTCTTTAAAAGACCGAGCCTTACCTGAGCCGCCCTAAAGGAAAGCAATTTTTCACACTCCTTTCAAGCGTTCTTCCTTCCACGTACAGTTATGAGAGCTGCCAGTCCAACTCTGGATCCCACAAGGAGGACCAGATGGAAACCAAGAACCTTTGCTAAAAGTCAGGGCAGCTCCCTCCTGTCAGGGCCCAGGCCTTGACACACCTTATTAACCGGCACAGAGCAACCTCAGAAAATAATTCTCAGCAAGATGTTAATGATTAATAACAAGCTTAATGTGTTATGGCTCAAACACATGCTAGTAATATATTTTAAATGAGCAAAGCTAAGGGGATGGAATTTTACAATGAAATCTCAAAGACCTGAGCAGCTTGTGAAGTTTGCAGACCAATAAGGCATCTCAGCAGCCCTCACATCAAATCAATTTCATAACATTGATTCCATCTATCATAAAGGAAAGCTGGCCTTGCTAACAGTTGGTAAATCACCCATATCCAGACACTTTTCCCTTTTGCACCATCTGACACTATTTCCTATGTGTCATAATATCCACCAACACCTGTATTAAGGTCCCTCACACATAGTGGATGCTGTAAATATTTGTGACGGGGTCTTAGCACGGGTTGAAAGAAATAGAAAAGAATTGACACAGCCTCGAAGGGATGAAAATCCAGGAAAAATATTAATAGGTAGAAACAATAAGTAGCTACCTATTGTTCAATATCTATTATATGACAGATGCTACATTTTTTAAATTAAAATAATACTTAATTTGTCATTCAAAGAAATCACAAAAGAAAAGTGTTACTAACTAGAAGTAAAATTGTTTCCATTGTAAAATAGTCAATGCCTGGCACATGAGAGTTACCTGTTAAGGGCATGTTCAGCATATTTACAAGTTTACTAAGAGTCTGAACTAATCAACAAACAGCCTGAGGTCAATGACATTTTTCCTTCAGGAAGCTTGTCTACTCTCATAGACCATCCAGAATTCAGGAATGTTCACATTCAACACATTTAGTCTTGACCACTTAGGTTTCCCCTAACACCATAAAAACACCTATATTTCCCAGGAGGATGCACTCTTAAGCAAAAGTAAAACAGAGTATCAACGGAAAGATAAGAATGATATAAACTATGGTCAGATTACACTGCCAAGAGGTCCAATAAAATTGTAAAATCCCCCCTAAATGGCAGATAATTATAAAATCATTAGCAGATTTATTTCGATTTTAAATATCTGTTTCTCTGAATACAAATTCTCAGAAGATGGGGATTTTCTTTCTTACCAAGCAAAGTGCTTGATATGCTAACAACATTCTCTTTACTCTTAATCCTTCAGGCTATTCCTTATATAAGGCATTCTTTAGAATATGACTTCTGTCCCTTTAAATTCTAGTCTTCAAACTATACATTGAAAAAATTTTTTAGTACAGAAAGAGTCAGAGCGGGATCATCAGGTTCAAGTCTAATTTTATAGTTGAGGATGGTGAGGACTTGGCTAGGTTTACACAGAGGCAGAAAATAAGATCAGAAGACAAATCTACTGGCTTTAATGAGGGAGTGATTTCTTACACACCTACCTTGACGTCCCTGAATCCAAGAGTTCTTAGTCATTACATTCTGCTGTATGTTAATACCTTTGTCAGAAGACAATTTCCTTATATCAATACTTCATTGGCTCAAATGTTTACAGACAAGCAAAACAAGTCAAAAATACTTTTGCATAAATTCGCATTTCCTTTTAGAAGGGATATACAAAATGAAAGAAAAAAAAAGAGTAGGTAGTTTACTGGATTCACAGAGTCACCCAACAGAACCATTCAGACTATGCCTCTAACAAGTAAATCGCTAATTTGTGTGTGGTAGACTAGTGAGTGTTTACTACCATCATATTCTAGTTATCTCTCTCAAAGAATTCTTACAAATACTCAGCTGAAGGGCATGAAATGTTTTCCCCAAAGCAGCACAGCTTTTCAAAACAAATTACAACTGGACTTTTCGCAGCATCTTCTCTTAATCTGCTGTGATAATTTTGTGCAGAGACAGCTTACCCTCTAACAAAATTTGTGGACTCCCTGCCATAATATAGATCCTGTGAATCCACCAAACCTACCCACTCTTTTATTGTGTGTTTTTCTGGAAAACAGCTGCCTAGCCAATGTCATTTCCCAGCAACACTTACATCTAGATGGGGCCATATGACGAGTTCTCAACAGTGGAATGATAGTGCAAGAGATGTGTGTCACTTACTCGCCAAAATGGACGAAAGGAGGCTGTGTCTTCTCTGCTACATCCTCTATCTTTCTTTTTCTGCCTGAACAGAGGACTTCAGACCCCTAGCAATAGCACAGTCCCAATAGGGAAGGAACCTGGATTCCAAGAAAGCTCAGAAATATACACATTGGATGTTATACGAGTAAGAAATAAACTTCTATTGTGTTAAGCTACTGAAATTTGGGAGTTTATTTTCTATAGCCACTACCAAAGCCCTAGGTAACACATTGACCTTACTAGATATATCCATGGGCAAAGCGGACATCCAGATGGTAGTAGCTGCCAATAAATGTGGCATAGTAGATATCAATTATATTATTAAATTTCTCCTCTGTCTAGCCTGCTCCCAAGATCACAGTCACTGGCTAGACTAAAATAAGTTCAGCCAAAATTCAGAAGTTTTTATGGTCAAGCTGAGCTTTTAAAAGAACTTTTTATTCTACCAATATGGTGGGTGACAAGATTTATTGCACTAGCAGCTGACTTCAGATTTCTGCTGTCAATTACACCTCTGTAAGTTTCTGAAATACAAGGATATTTCCTTAGGACTCTTTATCTTAAGAACCCAGCAAAACAACCCCTTTTCCCCAGTAGTAGGCTCCATGTGAGAGGACTTAGTGTTTCTTGAAAGGGAAAAAAATGCATCAATTCTTGGTGCTAATGTGCAGGATTCTTTGGAGACGCGTTACAATCTGCAATAAGTAAGGTCCTAAAACACGTTCAGGTGTCCAAGATTCCGACTAAAATTAAAGTTTTTAATTAAAAATATACACAAGGTATAAATCTCCTATGACTAATAAATATTTGTTCAAATAATGACTTAACACCAATGGAGATGTTTATTGTCTATGTCGCATCTATTTTTATAATAACCACTGACGGTAGTGCCTTCTTAAAAGAAAGAAAACAAGTAGAAGCATAGATGAGCCAGATTTTGAATTCTGGACTAAATGAGGGAAATGGGACCACGAAGGTGCACCCCTTTCAGTGGCATGCTGAAGAACAAAGCCTTGAAATAAATGGGAACTATAGAGTCTCACAAAGTTTTTATCACAGCGTGTGGCAGACGGGGAGACCAAGTTTGAGATCCTTTACTTCATACCAAGTTAAAAATCTGTTTCCAGCTTGGCTTCTGGTTGGTTAATCTCAGGTGTTGCTCACATAGCTCACACTCTCAAACCCTTCAGCAAATTTACCCATTTTAACTTTGTGTTATACTCATCAAATAACAAGGTGAGATTACTCAGAAAGAGTTGTGGTGTAGACAGAACTTTTTACTTAAAATCATACATACAAAAAAATACCATTATTTTCTTGGAAAAGGGTCTATTTCAACTGAGTTGAACATGAAGTCAGTGAAATGGTTTTTTCTCATAAGTGAGACCAAATAACTAATTTCATGTGTTGTTAGTTTTTAATCAGTTTTGTAGGAATAGTTTCTTCATGAAGCTTTCCTTATGTTTCTCTGATGGATATAACGCCTTTCCCTTCATCTATGTACCTTTTATATCACTAATTACTCTCTAATTTGTTTTCCTAGCTGTTTACACACTGCTTTATCTATACTAACAGCCCGGCTCTGAGGAAGCATCCATATCTGATTTATCTTGATCTTTCCTATGCTTCAGTGCCTAATATAGTGCCAGGCATATAGAAAGAATACAACAAATGATTTAAAAGAAGCACATGCACTGTAGAACACTATCCATGGATGCCTGTCTGTAATGACGTATGGAAAAGAAGCTCATGTCTACATGTCCATACAGGTGAGGATACCATTTCTGTACCTTGTATAACAAAGTAGCTACGTTGAAGTGCTGCTGGACATTCTCCTAATTACTAAGCTCTCTGAATAATGTCAGAGGGCATTTCTCAAGTTAACTTCAGTGGAACTGTACCTAGCATAAATGCCCAAACACTAGCATTTAAAAAATATATAGATTTAATCACCTTATTAAACATTGTGCTTAAACTATTCCACAGTATTTCTTCATCTACATCATGCAATGACATTTGAAAGTCAGAATATTGTATTTTTAAAATGCTAGCTATATCCATCACACCATAGCCTAAAGTCTATAAACAATTAATGATTGGGAATAAATTTTAAGATGTTTAAATTTTCATTTGGAGCTCTAAATGGAAACCTAACAACACCCTCCTCATTTATCTTATCCACCATAATTACTATTTGTCATTTATTTCAAAAAATAATCAAAGGACAAATTTCATGTTTCATATAACCTCAGACACACAATTATTTTGTGTCATACCATTATTTATTGTGCAGTTAAGAAATAAAAACATTGCCAATTAATTGTAAAATGCCAACAATTATAAGAAACATTCTAATATCTGAAATGTTAAAATCTGAAATAAAAATCACATTAATAAATCCAAAAAATAATTAGAATCAATGAAATGAGATACTTAGCAAAGAACATGTAAGATGCAATCAACATACTTTGGAAATGTAATACAAGGAGAGTGAAAGAAATACTAGAGCTGAAAATTTTCTTTTTTTTTTATAATTTTATTTATTTATTTATTTTTCCCCCCAAAGCCCCAGTAGATAGTTGTATGTCATAGCTGCACATCCTTCTAGTTGCTGTATGTGGGACGTGGCCTCAGCATGGCCGGAGAAGTGGTGCATCGGTGCACGCCCGGGATCCGAAACCGGGCCGCCAGCAGCGGAGCGCGTGCACTTAACTGCTAAGCCACGGGGCCAGCCCGAAATTTTCTTTTATATGTCTACTTACTGTCTTCAATTAATATCAATTACTTAAATAATTGTAGTATATAATTTTAAAGGTAAAACATATATGCAGACTTTTGGTGATTTGCCTTGACCTTGACATTAACAGAACCTTAATGGTCAAAAGAGTACAGTATTGTATATGCCTAGAAATTGGTAACCCTGGTTCCCTCCAGAGAGGACTAGGTTATAGAATACAGTATAGGAAAGATAATTTTCACTGTGTATCATTTAGTACCTTTTGAACAGAGTGCCATGTGCATGTATTAACTATGCAAATTAAAAAATAAAATCATTAAAATAGTCTCTCTTCTTTAAAAAATTGTAGGAATAGTATAATATGTAAAGAGTTTGATTTTTCTAATCCACTGGTTTAGAAAAAAAAATCTGTAAACAAGATTTATGAGCTTAGACTAAGTGCAGGCTTCAGCCAAAGCTTCGATATCACTGAGGATCCATAATGTGTTTTTCAGAAGAGAAAATACTTTTAAGAGATGACATCCATTCTGAGGTTTGCAAGAAAAACACCCACCTCTTTGCATTTGAAAATTTGTCACCTTCCTTTCATTGAAGACATCATTGGGCTTCTTTAGGAGAGGCAGAATTTACCATTCAGAACGAGATTATACTTTTGGTTTCCAAGAAAGCATTTGAATTGTAACAAGATCTGATCTTTTTGGATAAAACCATATAGCAACATACAAATGAGGGTTTTCAGAGACATTCTCGGGTGTCTAAATGCACAGAGGAGAAAAGGTTTTTAAGGGTCATATATACAAATTTAAGAGTACTAACCTGTTTGTGTACCCAATCTGGGGCCTCGGAGATGCCACAAAGGTCCCAGCCTTTATCCATCCAGCATTTAGTCACTATGGTACAGCTTAGGATCCCAGATAGATGAAAGTTTAGAATGAATTTTTACTTTTGAGTTTTCACCAAACTGCGTCTAGCTGACTGGCATTCTCTGCTCCAGAAAGTTTTCAAATTTGAACCATAGGTGGGTGTGGTGGATAAAGATGAGTGAACTGACAGATTTGTGTGGGAAAGCACATACCATCTGTCAGACTGTCTTTATAAAATGGGAAAATGCACTTTATAAAATGGGAAAATCTGATTCAAAAATGTATAGATTAAACAAAGGACTCAAAATGATGCTTCGAAATGTTTCTATCACCTTAAAAGCTACACTCAGCTTCTGATTCCCAACCCCTCCTAAGAGTTTGTAGTGATGCTGTGGCCAAGCACATACTTTCATAGTATCTGCAGTGTGTAGCTGGCTGGAACACGTACAACAGGAAGCCAGTTCCTGTGTTATGTGCACTAGCTCTCTTACCAGGACACTTCCATAGGCTTTCTGTCCCTATCCAAAAATTAACCACGGGAATTCAAAACAGCACTCCAAAGAGAAACTCGTTCAATTTTCACTGAATATAGTTATGCACTTTCCATGGCCTTTCTATCAAAATTGAGACTTGAAAGACTATGTGGGAAGGGGATTTTTGCAGGAGTGGGTAGAGAGAAGACTCAATAGTTTTGTCCTGGCCAATGTTAAGCTTGAGATGCCTGTCAGAAATCAAAGTAGAGATGTCAGGTAGGCCACTGACTCTGTAAGTCTGGAGCTCATGACAGAAGACCAGCCTAGAGATGTGCATTTGAGGGTCAGCAGTGTAGAGATGGCATTTTATGCCATGAGCATAGAGTGTGAGTAAAGAAGAGGGCTGACGACAGAGCTCTAGAGAACTACAACCTGTAAAGGGCTGATGGAGGAGAAAGAGCCAGCAAATGAGACTCAGAGAGAATAGCCAAGAAAGCAAGAAATTAAAATTAATTCATTAATTAAAATAAAATTAACAACTCTGTATAGTTCATTGAGGCCCAGAGATGAAGTGGTTCATGTAGGATACTGTCAACCATGTTAAGTCTGCTGAGATGGGAAGTAGGGTATTGATAAAGAATAGTGTAGTGGTTCAGAGAAGAAATCCTGAACCATACTGCTCAGGTTCAAATCCTGGCTTTACCACTTACCAACAGTGAGACGTTTGTTAAGTTATTTAACCTTCAGTGTCTTAATTTATAAAATGGGTATTCTAACAATACCTACCTTATACAAGTGGTTTTAAGAATTAAATGAGCTAATATATACTAAGTACTTGGAATAGTGCCTGACACATAGTGAGTTTTATAGAGGTGCTGTTATTATTATTATTATTGTTATTATTATTATTATTATTACCACCTTTGGCTTTAGCAAGATGTTGACCCTGAGAGAAGCCTGAGAGATCCTAAGTAGTAAGAATGAAAACCTACCTGAACTGGTTTGAGAAGATAGGAGGTGAAGAAAAGCATAAAGCAAGAAGAAAACCTTTAAGCTGTGAAAGGAATGCGGGAGTAGCTGGAGGATGACATGGATTGAAAAAAGGGATTTTGCTTCTTTAATTATAAATGAGTGGTATGAACACACGTTTATGTACCAAATGGGAATTATCCAGTAAAAAGGAAAGAAATCCAGAAACAGGAGGAAAAAAAGATAACTGAAAGAATTGAGTCTTTGAGCAGTGGATGGGACCCAGGGCCTGAATGGCAGGCGTGGCCTTAGATGGAGCAGGAATATGCTTGCCACCATCAAAGGATGGTTGGCCAAGGCATAGGTCAGTAGATTTTGGTAGTGGGAAGATGAAGTACAGCTTGTCTAAGTGTATTTATTTTCTCTGTAAGTATTTGGAAAAATGATCAACTGGGAGAGTTTGCTGGAGACTTGAGGAGAAAGAAGAAGAGCGAAAACATTCTCTCAGAGGAGGTGACTTTATTAGAGAAGAGGAGTGGATTACCTGGCAGTGTTGAGTATCTACTTCAAATTTGTAGTCATCAATTTGTAGCAAGTCCAGTCAGAGTTATTCCAAAATATCCTTTCAAAAGCATTTCCAGTGCTCTCCATATTCTCTCCATATTAGAAAATTACATTTTAATATAATTTATTGAAAATTTACCATTTAAGTTACTTATTGACTTAAGAAACTATTATTTCTTTACTACATAGGGAGTATACGTATATGTATACAATACATACAAATATTTTATTATTCAATTAGAACATTTATTTTCATGCTGGTACATGGAATTTCCCAAAGATGATGATCACTTTTTGAAATAAATTAACATTATAGCCATATCCACTCTGAGAATGTATTTCAGTACGCTAGTGATTGGATGTCTGTTAGACATTAGGTTCTGAAATGCAGTACTTGCTTCTTTTACTCTGAGAAGGATTCCAGAACTGCATTCTGATGTTTTCCCTTTAAAATGACCGTACAGCATTTGCAATCCTTGTTCCGGCCATCACTATCATTGATGACGCATATGCTGCAAGGAAAGTATTATCCTAGTCCTAATAGAAAAGCAAAGGCATAATCCCTATGTTTGTGGAACTTACACACTGTATTATTTCCCACAAATATATGATCTTACTATCCTGGATTTTGTGATGACTAAACCACGTAGTCAACTATTCAGTAAAATCGAAAGAGTTGTTAGAGACCTCAAAGACATTTATCCCAATCTTTTCCTTCTCTTCTTGCATTGCCTCATGACTTTCATCTTCTGTTTGTCCTTTTATTCTGTTTTGTTAGAACTTAAAATGGCTTTCATCCGTACATCAAAGATATCATTTCACCAAGAACAGGTTATAGTTAAACTATAAGATCTTTCTTTGACTATCCTTCAGTAGCGATCAACAGTCAAGAATTGGAGTGCATTGGACTTTTATCCCTAAAAAGCAAAACATTTTAAAAGGTCAAGAATTTTTTAACACTGAAATTGCACATTTATTAAACATTAGGACATGTATGTTTTGTGTGGAAGGAAAAGTCCATCAATTATTAGGAAATTAGTCCTTTGTGCAACTCTTGACTCTACCTCCCAATCTAATCACTTGTTTAATTGATGGTAGTTATCTTTTTAGGGTGTTCAGATGACTCAGGTATTGTTATGGACTGAATTGTGTCCTCCCAAAATTCATACATTCAAGCCCTAACCTGCAATGTGAGGTATTTGGAAATGGGGCCTTTAGAGAGGTAATTAGGGTAAAATGAGGTAATAAGGGTGGGGAGCTAATCCAAGAGGATTGGTGTCCTTAGAAGAGGAGGAAGAGACATCAGAGAGCACTCTCTCTCTCTGCATATGCAGAGGAAAGACCACATGAGAACACAGCAAGAAGACAACCATCTGCAAGCCAGGAAGAGAGCTCTCACCAGAAACCAAATGTGCTACCACCCTAATCTTGGACTTTGGGCCTCCAGAACTGGGAGAAAATAAATTTCTGTTGTTTAAGCCATCCAATCTGTGGTATTTTGTTTTGGTGGCCCAAGAAGATTAATACAAGTACACATTTGTTTACTTCCAGGTAGGTCAATTGTCTGGTTTGAGTTTTGATGGAACAATTTTAAACATATAAACTGTTATATTGAGGACAGAGCAATAATATGATCACAATCTAACTCTCTGCTATTAGCTAATTAACCTTAGCTGCCACCTGAGTCTCGGCGCCTTTGCCCTTGAGGACCCCTCCCTTTGGAATTTGATAGCCCCAGATTTTCACCTGGCTGTTTCCTGGTCTTCATGTATCAGCTCAAATGTCACCAATTCAGCAAGGCTTTCTCTGACTACCTAGGTTTTCCCCACCACCATACAGGGGCACTATGAAATCAGATTGTCCTATTTTACTCCTAACACTCATCACTATCTGAATGTTTTTCATTTATTGGTTTATTGTGTTTTTCTTAATAACATGTAAACCCCATGAAGACAGGGAGTCTGTGTTATTGATGTGTCCTCAGGATTTGAAATAGCACTTGGCACATAGTAGGTGCTGGATCGGTGCTCAGTGAATAAATAAGTGAAACCATATACATAAACTAAACTTGCCTTGAAATTAGTGTCACAACTTACCAGGTCTGGAAATCTGATTCAATTCACCCATTTTGCATTGTTCTAATCCATGCATACCAAATGTCTAATTATCCAACAAAATCTTCTTCAACTACTGTCTAGATTACTCTAAAACTGTAAGTATCCTTCAATTATTTATCTTTCAAGTCAAACTGAGCATCCCAAACCCCATGTTGGAAATAACCCAGACTGGGCCTGGAAGCAGTATATGTGTATGATTTAAGTACAAAGGTTGAAGCATGATGTTTGAGGGGAACCAGAGCCACAAGGTGCTGCTGGAACCTAAAGTGGGAGGCAGGGAGTGGGGCATGACAAGGCTAAAGAGATGGACAGTGAGCGGATGGTGGGTGTTCTTGAACACCTTGTTACTGAGGGTTTGGACTCATCCAGCTGGTGATGGAAAGCCACGACAGGGTTTTAAGCAGAGTAATGATACAATTAGATAAGCTTTTTAGACAGTTCATTCTGGCCCCTATGCAGGGGTTGGTTGGAGGAGGAAAAGGCTGAAGGCTGAGAGGCCAGACAGGAAGAAGTGTGGTCAGGAGTGAGTATCCTGGACTTGTCTAAATCTCCATGACTATCACCACAACTAGTTATGGTGGTTCAAACCACAAGAGTAGATGAGAGCTTTGGAAAATAGTCTGGCAGTTCCTCAAACCATTCCTCAAATGGCTAAATGTATAGTTATTATATGATCCAGGAATTTCACTCCTAGGAATTCCACCCAAGAGAAATGAAAACATGTATCCACACAAAAACTGGTACATGAATGTTCATAGCAGCATTATTCATAATAACCAACCCAAATGCCCATAAACTGATGGATAGATAAATAAAATGTGGTATAACCATACAGTGGAATATCATGTAGCAAAAAAAAAATGAAACAAAGTACTAATACGTGTTACGTGTGTGTACGACATGGATGAACCTTGAAAATATTATGCTAATTGAAATAAGCCAGTCATAACAGGCCACATATTGTATAATTCCATTTATATGAAATATCCAGAGTAGACAAATCTACAGAGACGGAAAGCAAATTAAAGTGGTTACCTAGGACTGGGGGGAGAGGAAGGACGGAGAGATTGGGAGGTGATAACTGAGAGACATATGATTTCTTTTGGGGTTAATGAAAATCTTCTAAAATTGATCATGCGATGGATGCACAACTCTGTGAATACATTTAAAGCTATTGAATTATATACTTCAAATCGGTGAATTGTATGATATGTGAATTATATCTCAATAAAGCTGTTTAAAAAGAAACAGAGTAGGTAAGAGCCCTTCCAAAAACATTGTAAAGCAGTCCTACAGTGGCCGCTTGGGGAATACCAACATGTAAACACCAGGTGGACTAAGGAAAACCCCCAAAGAGATGGAAAAAAATGGTCGGAAATGTTTAAGAATTGAGTTAAAGGAGTGAGATGACTAAAAAAATGATGGCTCAAGTTTATTCTAGTGGGAGTATGAAATTATACCCATACTTATGAAGCACTATAAGGAAAACAAAGTGTCCAGTTTCTTCAAAAGATCAAATAAAGACTCTTTACTAAACCATGCAAGATTAAAATAAACACTAGTTCAGGAACATTTTACGAGAGAAGGATAGCACTGGAAAAAAACAAAACCAAGTTATTTCAACTCATAACTTGCACCACTTCTTTACCTGATGCCAGTTCCATAGTTTTCATCAAGTGCATCAGAGCAAGGTAACAATAAACTGTCTGACTGAAATATGTTGTCCTGGATGGCTCATCACAGTTGGTCTTCACTTAACCTCTATCAGGAGTGGTGACCTAATCTATAAAATAAGGGACACAAAGCAGGTTGGTGTCTCCAATCTTTCTGTGATAAAAATCATTTTTTTTCCCAGAAACTTTGAGGTAACAGGTGGGATGGCTGGCTGATAGTAAGGCAATAAGGAAAGCAGAGGTGCTTTGTTTCCACTAGGAAGGGACTTTTTGGCTAGGTACAAGAATATACAATTAAAGGGGAAGAATTATTCACTCAATAAATTATTATGTTTAAATTTGTTTGAGAAAAATCCCAGGGGTTTTTTGGCTATGTTTTGTTTTAATCAAAATTATTCATCCAATGCTAGGAAATGGGGGGTGGGGTGGTTTCACTCTATATTCAACTCAGTCTGGCAAACTGTTGGTGGCCAAAGTTGGTGTCAATTATTTTCCTTTTCCTACTGAAATGCTCTCATGCTCTTTGGGAATAACAGAGGAACAAATAGAGTTGCTTTTCCAGATTTCGATGAGTCAAAGAGCTGCCTCTGAAAACAAGGATGGAAACCTCTCCTTTCTCACACAACATCTGCGTAACCCTCAGATCTGAGAAACTACAAACAGGAGCAAGAGAGAAAGGGCAAGGCTGAGCCTGTGAGAGACAGGATTATTAGGATTCAATAGACCTGGTTCTGTTCACGTGGCTAGGATTTGACACCAAGGACTTTTTTCCCTACTCACTGGATCAGAGAATTTTGAGGGTTGCTGGTATAACCCCAGAGTTAGACTAATTTAGTGACCAAAGTTGTGATCATGAAATGGAACTCACAGCAAGGACCTGAAACAGGATTTTAAGACTAAAGAGAAATTTAAAAAGTAAACCTCATTATTTACTATGGTTTAGGTTTCATTTTTGGTTTTGTAACATTAGGTGCATAGGTCTGGGTACATTCCCAATCCCATTATTCTGCTCTTTTTTTCTTTTTTATCATAATAGTTATCACTTCTAACATACTATACAGTTTACTTATTTAATTTCATTTACTTTTTATTATCTGTCTACACTACGCTAAATGTAAATTCCTCTAGGGCAGAGATCTCTGCCTGCTTTATTCATTGATATATGCCAAGCACCTAGAATAAAGCTTGGTCCCATAGAAAACACTCAGTAAAGATTGGTTGAGTGAATGAATGAATGAATATTATGTTTCATTAAATGAAGTAAATTGATTTTTAAGCACGCATCCCAGAATTCGTACTTACCTAGGCGTATTATCTCTTGAAATAGTAACCCTAGGCGGCTCTACCCACATCCCAGTTATGCCATTACTCAAAACATATTTAGAATTTCTTAAGCTTTGGTTTATGAGCCACACAAGAAATTAGTCTTGTTTCCTTATATTATGTTTTATTTTTCAATATAGTTATCATTTTTCAGTGCAATCATCTATTTTCTTTATCAAACTTTGTTCCAAACGATTTTTAGTTTTTCCCCAGGTCAAATTCAACCTGAAAGGACAAAGATTTGTCATGATTCCATAGAGAATTAACAACAATAACAAAAATCTCTCATTGCACAATCATCAGAATTGAAGAAAGAGAGCCCCAGTAACATCCTATAATGTTATTAATGTCAGTACAGACTGCATATAACATTTTGGGCAGGACACATAACTCTTGCTTCTCAAGAGGCATCTGGATAATCACATTTGACAGCGTGTTTGTTCTCTTATACCAGTGTGTCTTGCTGATTTCATTAAAATTTTAAAATTAAGTACTCTGAGCTAGGCAGAACATTGAGTACAACAAGAAGCAAAGCCATGAAAAATTAGCAAAGTGACACTTCTTTATATTTCATGAGGTTTTTCTTACAAACAACTCTTTTTTCCCAATATAAAAGTATTATGTGCTCAATGGAGAAAACCTGAAAGACACATAAAAGAACAGAAAAATGTTCATGATAGAATTTCCCTGTGTGCAGGAAATGAGCATGAGCGTGAGGAAGACCTGAGGGCCACAGCGTCATCTCAGGCCGCACTATCTCACTCTCTGCTCACCAGGCACACTCGCCTTCCTACAGCCCCCTGAGTGCGCCGCTCTGTGGTCCTGCTGCCTCAGCACCTTTGCTCATGGCTCTTTCCTCCGCCATGTGTACTGTCCTCCATCGTCCTTCCCTTCATCTGGTGGCACCACCCCACCAAGCAGATCCTAGCTCTCACGTTGCTTCCTCAGGGGAGCCTTCCGTCACTGCCAGGTAGGTTAGGTCCCTTGTGTTTCGGCTTTGCAGCATTGACCCCAGTGGGTGGTTACATATCGGGTGACTGATTCATCCCTGTCTCCACCATTACCAAAGTAACACGAGGGCAGGCGCATGGCTGTTTCACTCACCATAGTCCCTCCAGTGCTTCTCGCTGGGCCCAGCACAAGCAGGTGCTCAATAAATACATTTGTCCATTCTGCACACACTTCTTGAGTGATGAATGCCTGACAGAAAATAGGTGAGGTGCCGGAAAAACTGGAGATGAATATTTCTGGGTTCTGACTAAGTTCTTTGACTCATATGAATATCATCACACCTCATTACCTGGTCCGTCTGAGGAAGTCCTGAGCTAATTTAAGATTTGATCATATGTACTAAGCTTTCTACAAGAGACAATATAAGAAGTGCAAAACAATAGTCAAAAATCTATTGTGTGCAACTAAGGTCCATGCAGAAAATTTCTCCTATGGAACAAAAAAAAAGGTTTGTTCTTCAGATGAATTTGTTTGCTTCCTATTACCTTGGGGCTTCATGTTTTAAAAATATAAAATGCTTCAAATCTATTCTGTAAATAGGAGAGACTGTAAATAATAAGTAAATATTAATTAGACAATTATTTTTTCCAATATCAAGTGTTATTATTTTAGTTTACACTTTTTGAAACTCTATTTTTCATAATATCTTGAGTTCTTAAATATTATTCCACCAAAAGTGTTTGAATACTTAATTTAGCCTCAATTCTGATATCTGTATATACTCTCATGTTATAGGTGAGATTACACATTTAAGAGTGGCATACAGTATACCAGTATTGTGTAACAAGCCTCTCAAACGTAATGGTTTAAAACAATAATCACCATACTAGCTCAAAATTCAGTAGGTTGGCATTTGGGGCTGGGTTCAGCTCGGCAATTCTTTTGCTGGACTCACTCACGCAGCTGCACTCAAATAGCTTGTCAGCTTGGACCGGATGGTCCAAGATGGCCTCACTCTCCTATGTTGCTGTTGGCTGTTAGCCGGGCCACAGGTCTCCAGCAGGCTAGCCAGGGCTTCTTCACACAGCACCTGGGATCCTAAAGCAGCAAGAGAAACAAAGCCCCAGTGCTCAAGTGTTTTCAAGGCTCCCCTTTGTTAATATCCTGTTGGTTAAAGCAAATCACATGGTCGAGCTCAAAGTCAGAGTGGGACATTGATATAGAAAGGCGTAATTTAATTGGAGACTATCACTGTAACAATTCACCATAGAATATAATGAACTAATTAAAATAATCTTTCTTCTCAGTTTTCAAAATAACATTGCAGTTACTGTCTTTGACTAAATGGTAGGCAATCTCTGGAGAGCAGTTGTGGTTTATTATAACCTCTAAGTAACAATGCTTTTCTAGGATCTTGATTCACTTTTGACTAATGGCAAAATAAATATCCTTTTTTTCCAAATTAGAAAAAAGGTCAGACTCAGACACCGAGGTATGTGAAAATCAATATTTCATTAGGTCAAGCATAGTTCTAATACCAGTGCAGAGACATAAAACTGAAGAAAAAATGTGTTTGCAGAACAAATATGGAGACAGTTTCTATACCTATTAAAGAATACAGTGAATAATAATACGTATTCTCAACTTTTCAGTCAAGGACCAGAAATACCAGAAGATCACAAAGAAAGAAAGAAATACATATATTGTGGTAGTAAACTGAGAATACTAATGATAGTTATGACATTGTTTATAATCTGAATTCAAAAGTCCTGTGAAATAAACCAGTTCCCAAGTCAAATGAAATATCACTGGGTTCAGTGAACATTATAGTATTCTGGTTCAATGAACTGAGAAAAAATTATAGCTTCATTTACTATTTCAAACCAGTTCATTAAGCATTTTCTACGTCAGAAAATAACAAACATGGGGGCCGGCCCCATGGCTTGGCAGTTGGGTGCGCGCGCTCCGCTACTGGTGGCCTGGGTTTGGATCCCGGGTGCACACCGACACACCGCTTCTCCAGCCATGCTGAGGCGGTGTCCCACATACAGCAACTGGAAGGATGTGCAGCTATGACATGCAACTATCTACTGGGGTTTTGGGGGGAAGAAAAAAAAAAGGAGGAGGACTGGCAATAGATGTTGGCTCGGAGCCGCTCTCCCTCAGCAAAAAGAGGAGGATTAGCATGGATGTTAGCTCAGGGCTGATCTTCCTCACAAAAAAAGAAAAAGAAAAAGAAAATAACAAACATGAAGAGTCAGGCTCTAGAATCCACTTGGGAGTTAGAAATTAGAGTGGATTTCAGTGTAATTGGAGTAAGTTTCAATAATCCATTCCTAAATGACTTTATTATCCTCATCTCCTGCATTGCACATAGTTCCTACCGTCCAAGTACATTAAAACACTTGATTCTTTCACATGTACACGTCTTGATAATCATGATTTCCATGTCTCTACATCTCGTCCCCCTCTTTTCAACCTGATCCATTCTTTTTCTTTCTGAAAACCCAGAGAAATGTCATTTCCTATGTGAATGCCTCCAAGAGAGATAACTGCTCACTCACATTGTGTGCTCCCACAGCGCTGTAGGTCCTTTGCCTTTCTGGACAGTTCTTGGTACCCCTGGGTTAGTTTCCTGGGTGGATGGCTCTGCCCACTCAGGAAGAGCCCAGGTAGATACCTGATTTTCATGACAAGGTGTCAGCTCAAGCTATCTGCTCAATCTGCTCAATTGACGACGGGAGGATGAATTGGGATGAGGGGAGAGAACAGAGGGAAGATGGAAAATGGGAAATTGATGAGAGGGAAGTGGGGGAGAAGGGGAGGAAAGAAGTCTGGGATGAAGGAAGTCAGGGAGGAGAAGAAGGAGAAGAGGAAAAGAAGCAGTGCCAGCTCTCAGAAAGCTCACAATGTTCCCAGCTTTTTTTTTTTACATATGTTTTTTTTAATGTTTTTATATATGTTATCTTTTTTAATGTTTACAATAATCTTACAAGGTAAATAGTATGATTGTTCCTATTCTATGAATGAAGAAACCGAGGCACAGAGATATTGAGTACCTCATCCACAATCTCACAGTTAGGAAGAGGCAGGGCAAGAGAATGAACAAAGGTCTAGACACCCTGACCAAGAGCAATAGCCACTGAGCCACCTTGCCTCACCTTGATCTGCCTTTAAACCAACCAGGAGTAACTCCAGACTCTTGCCTGGAATCATCTGATCAATCTTATCAAGACCGCGTGAAAAGAAATTGTATTCTGCAAAGATTATTTGTGAACTATATCCCATCTATTCATCAAGATAGCCTAGATTTTAAACCTCAGTCAACAAAAACTATTACTACGCTATTTGACTTATTCATTCTCAGTTTGTAGCAGAAATTCTTTCCCTGAATTCCTACAGCACGATGCCCCCAGCTTACCCTCAGAGATGTTATAAGCAGTAACTTCATGAAATCTAATCCTGTAATTGTTGCTGGCTTGTTGGTTTTGACATTGCTCCCTGCTAGAGAAAGCAAGAGCACTGCACAGGAGAGATATAACCTAGTGATCAAGAGGACAGGCCCTGTAGTTGTTTGAGTATTGCCTCAATTGTTACTAACTATATGACACGTAAAGTTTATGGGATACTCTAAACATTAGTTTTGTCATCAATAACATGGTAGTCCCTAGCTCAGAGTTGTTGCGAAGATTATATGAGAAAATGTTTATAAAACGCTTAGGATGATGCCTAGGACATAGAAAGTGCTCAATAAATGTCATCATCAAACAGTATCCCCCAATACAGAAGTACCATGCAATTAAGATGTGCATTCTAGGAAAGGCTTTGCTTCTCCGAAAGAGTTGACATACTTATCTTTTTATGGACACAACTTTTTTAGCTTTTTTGGCCATTACTACGATAAAAGCCAAAATTTCACCTCAACCTTATCAGCTTGGTGGAATTCTGTTGCTTGCTGATCTCTCGTCTAACATTACTTTCCATTCCATCTATCTTTTCCTTCATCCTGATTGTTTGTTCATGTTGATATACACATTATCACAAGCTGCTTCAAATATTTGTGAGATAAAGCAAAAACAATAAGTGAATGAAAAATTTTGTTTGTTTGTGTGTGTGGTCAACCACTAGAAAGACTATTCCCCTAAAGTTGGGAACGTGTTAGATCTCCCCACTCCAAAATTGAACTTGATGATTTTCATGTAACATGTCCTTAAAAATGCTCACTGAATTAATGCATGGATATTGAATTATAGGGAATATGACACTTAATGAAAGGCCTACCAAAAACATTAAAATTCCAGTTCTAGATAAAAATCATACATTTAAACATTTTCAAATTACTTCAAATTTATTTTTCAATGAGAAGTGCTTTCCCCCATTTTTTAGACACCTTTCACAATAGTTTCGATTTAAATCCCTGTCTCATTCTCCCAGGAGAAGAGCTGTGCTGTGTCTGCTGGTGAACTCACCACGATTATCTACCACGATGCATTCATAGATTTTTCTGTTAGACTCCATTACAATGATAACGTTTTTGGAGCTGGATAGGAATTTAGAGAACATTGAAGCCAGTTGTGTCACTTTTTAGATGAGCAAACAAGGTCCGGAGAGTTTATATGATATGAAGATAGCAGCAGAGCGGAACAAGAACATAGGTTTCTCAACCCCCATCCAGGTTCTTCTCACTACACTCACCTGTAACTTTCTAGAACAGCAAGAATCAAAGTGACAGAACACTAAATTAGTTGCATATACAAAAAAGAATCATCTGTTCTTTCAGTTCACGTTTCCTTTCTAATGCCTTATTACACAAACAATAAACTATTTAGATAGAAAGTCCATGGAAGTGGCAGGGCCAGGGAAAAGTTTAGGAAAAGGTCTCCTAACAAAAGGAAGAGTCAGCCTTCTCACCTCTCAGCTCACAAAACAATGTCACCTCCTCATAGAGACCTTCTCTGACAATCCATGTAAGCAGCTGTCCCTCCTGCTGCCCTCACCCCACCAGCTGTTCCCTATCATATCACCGGTTGGAGTCCTTATCACAATATCACAGTGTACAATTATCTTCTTTATTTTTCACTTGATTTTTTTTTGACTGGCCCTGCCTCTACAGTGTAAAAAGTAGACCTTGCCCATTAGCTGTACTAGCAATTTTTAGCCAGTATCTGTAATGTATCGGGACAAAGTAATGTATATTACATTATGTTATATATAAAAAAATAATGAAAGGTATTTTAACTAGTATCTTGTATACAGACAATTCCATTACCAGTTATTTTCAATTAGATCATTTTATGAAGTGTTGAATTTGTCAGTCTTTATTTATATCTACTCTTATATGTTTATATATATATATTTAAGAATTATTTACAGCATTATCTGAAAATTACAGTTTAAATTTTCAAAAAACTTAGAACTTATTCAAAACCTTTAGAATTTTTTCTTTCAATACTCATGTTATTTTAATATCAATTAAGAAATATAACTATGATTTCATACATCCTCCAAAAAAGTTAGATCCTTATGTTAAAACCCAAAATATAAATGCCAAGAATAGAAGAATTAATACATGAATGTTAATAGCCAGAAACATTTGCTGCTCAAAACAAAGAAAATAGAACTAAATTATATTACTCTTAATGTCTTTGTAATCTAGGAAGCTTTATTAGACTATATCCCACATGAAGAAACAGGGTTAGAGATTTACAGATATTTGCATGGTGTTCTTTCTGGCAAATGCAAATTTCTTAAGGAAATAAAAAAGATCTAAAAATTGCAGCATGTCAAATGAAAATGAGCACAGGTGAGAGCAAGATTTGCGTGTCCCAATAT
Organism: Ceratotherium simum simum; assembly: GCF_057802395.1. NCBI lineage: Eukaryota > Metazoa > Chordata > Mammalia > Perissodactyla > Rhinocerotidae > Ceratotherium > Ceratotherium simum. The sequence goes on along the minus strand of NC_141903.1, from coordinate 73,863,560 downwards.
CTTTGCCTCTCACTCTGGGAACAAGAGAGCTTCTTTTTACAATTTTTCTCTTTTTTTCCAAATCTATTTTAATCAAAGGAATTTTAAAAGGAGCCTCACAATCAATCTTATTAAAATATTAAAAAGTTAATTTATAAAGAGGTGTTTTGAACCTGATACTGGATACTTATGAATTCTTGCTACCCATAGCAAGATCAGTTTCTAGACCAAATGTTTCTGTTTGTGCCTACTTATCCAGGAATACAGGCCTAGAGCTAAACAACTTCAGATCCATAGAAGCTGTCTCCTTAGGGGCAACATTAAGTGGTTTTAGCCCCACACCCCACTACACTGTGAGCCCCTCACAAGTCAAAATTGTCATTAATTTTTGTCTTATTATCTAGCACATAACCTGACACACAGCACATAACCTGCTTAATAAATGGTTGAATAATAAATGCATAAGTGAATGGTAATCAACTTTCATATCTATAAGCTCTGCTTTAAAAAAAGATAATCCAGAAAAGAATAGACAAATTTTTTTAAATGATAAAATTTCATGTTTAAACGGACTCTTCCTGTCATCCTGTCTCAAGTCCTCTTCAATGCAATTCCCTCCTCAAGAGCTAAATCACCTTTCACTTCAGCCTGACCATCTGCCTTCCTCTGACCTCACGTTCCCAGAGGCAGCTGCGATGTGGAATTGCAGAAAAGCGTCTCATTTCTAGAGGAGATTAGATAGGCTTTTGCCATCAGGGGAGTAATTATACACCTCTTAAAAAAATGATAGCTGCAAAAAATGTTTTTGCTAACCTGTTCCGTTGACTCTAGTCCTGTTCTCCAAAGTGTCGGCTATCATTCATGTCCTTGTCTGCAATCTGGAACTCTGCCACGGTGTATGGAAGGTATTCTAGACATTCTCGGTAACAGGAAAAAATAAATGAACACAACTGGTTCATTTATAACCTCTCTATACTCCAAAAGAAAGCTTGAGAGGACAAAAGAAATACGTCATCAAATAGGAAATTATTCTATGTAGAAATTTTTAAACCAGACTAGTATTTTGAAGATTTGAAATCTTCAAAGTATAAAAACATTATTTTTCAGTACTTTGAAAAACTATTGTCACAATAAATCTTTGGGCTATTATTTTGCTTTATTTTAATGAGAATGTACTAGAAAAGACTATGGATCCTTTCCATGATCGGCAGTTTCAGAATAGAGGTATTTTCCAAAGGAGAAGGCACGGGGCAAACCCAAAAGACGTGGTGTATCCATCCTCATTAAGAACATCATCTACTCCCCTTCACATCAGAGCAGAGTACTTTACTCATGCCGTTTCTCCTTCCTCAAAACCTTAAAGATGGGATTGTACCAAGTTGAAACTTTTTTGCTGCAACTTAGGCTTACTAAGTAAGATATGTAAATATTAACATTTTAATAAAATCTCATTAGTTTGGTTTCTACAAATTTGGAATTTATTATCAGAAAGTTAAACTTTGCTTTCATTATGGACATTTAAAAGGATTTGAGTAAGCAAATAAACAGTGTGAAAAGATTGCAATGGGAATATTCTGGTCACTCAAGAGAACAGTCTTTTTTAAAGTCCTTAGAAACCCACCAATTACCTACAGTGACTATGAGAACTAAATCAAGGATATCTGTTTTAGTTGATAACACTCCCACAGTCTAGGACTGATTCACATGGTTGGGGCCTCTCAGCTCTTGGCTCAATTTAGATCACTGTTGTTAGTGTGCAAGGACCTGAGAGTTTGGCCCTTTTTTTTTGAAAGCAAAGGCCCAGATGTCTTATTGTATTTTATTCCTTTTTGCCATTTGATATTAAACTGTCAAAAGAGAGTGTCTTCACATCTCAGGATCTGGTAATCTGGTAACCATTGCTTCTGCTCAACCTCATCATCTTCTTGGTTTCTTTTCTTTTCTCTTTTCTCAATCTCTCTCTCTCTCTTCCTCCCTCCCTCCCATTTTTTTTTTTTTTTTTTTTTTTGTGTACCATTGCTGGTTTTCACATAAGGATATAACTTTTACCCTTGTTTAGACCAGAATTTTAATTAGAGCAGGTCAGACACCTATGTTAGGCAGTAAGACGCCTACTAAAATGTTTTCCTTTAGAAAATTTATTCTAAACGTATTCATAATAGACAAGACTTGGAAACAATCAAAGTGCCCATCAGTGGATGAATGGACAAAGAAGATGTGGTGTATATATACAATGGAATACTACTCAGTCAAAGGAAAAAGATGAAATCTTGCCATTTACAACAACATGGATGGACCTTGAGGGTATTATGCTAAGTGAACTAAGTCAGACAGAGAAAATCAGCGCATAATTTCACTCATAAGAGGAAGATAAAAACAACAACAACAACAAAAAACAAACACATAGATACAGAGATTAGCTTGGTGGTTACCAGAGGGGAAGCGGGAGGGAGGCGGGTGAAAGGAGTAATAAGGCACATGTGTACCAGGACTAATGGATGGTAATCAGTCTTCGGGTGGTGAACATGACGTAGTCTACACAGAAATCAAAACATAATGATGTACACCTGAAATTTACATAATGTTATAAACCAATGTTACCTCAATAAAAAAAAAGAAAATTTATTTCTTTAGAAAAATTATTGGTGAAAATTTCAATAAAAACTGCCTGAATAAGCACAATAAGACTTTACTTATTGCTAGTTCCCATTTTCAACAATAATGATCATAGTCATCTCCTGCATGCTTAAAAGCTGTTTTTGTAGAAGAGCTCCTATGAATTAAAGGAAGTAAAACTTCATTCCTTTTAAAACATATTTAAAATTTCTTTTTTCATCGAGTCAGATCGATTTGCCATTAGAATCTTCCCCATCATTTTTTTATTAGACAATTGTCTAAAATCTCTAATGCAGGTCTCATGAAGGCTGTACACCAAGTTAACTTCAGTTATTAGGGATTTTTAACAGCACAGACTTCAGCTTGGTTATTGTCTCCAGAAAGATACCACGTGACTTTCCCCATTGCCAAGTCTCCAGTTAACAAGAATCCTGGCTTATCACGTGTCTCTATTGTTAGTACTAATTTGAACTGCCTGCCAAAAAATAAAGCTAACAGGAAAAATAATAACTTTTTAAAATAGAACTTGTGCTTATAATTAGGAATCACGCATGAGATTTCTACACAAGGAATAACTTTTCAGCATGCTTGGAAATTTCATTCCTCTTTAAGTCCTATGTCACATTTCCTTGAGGACATATGTGATCAAAGTCTTCAGTTCCCAGAAAATCTAAAATTATAATTGTATTTTCCATTATTACAGTCACTATGGGTAAAAAAAGAAAATAAATATAAAGCAAGAACTGTGGATCAAGAACACAGACATGAAAAGTTGTAAACTTAACTTCCGTTTAGCAAAAAAACTTGACAAAAGCCTGTCTCTAAGTCAAAAATCAGAGTCTATTTGCATAGAAACAATAGGAACGAAAAGAGCTCCTTGGGCCCTGGCAAGTGATTGCTCTGGACCTTTCACCTAGGGCCCAGTATGTATAGCATGAAACTTCGATTATCCACTAACATAAAATAACGTTTAAAAGCACGTGAAGAGCAACAAATGATGTGGAAAGCAACGGTAACTATGCAGCTTAAGGTCATGGAGTGACTCAAGCCAGTGAAGAAAAAGCTAGTGCTTTAAATGTGATAATAGACATGGAGAGAAATATAAACTATAAACGTTACTGTGCAAAAAAGGGTATTATATTGCCTAATGACCAGAAAATTAAAATTCTAAAAGGAAAAGACAGAAGGGCCAATGCCAAAACATAACAAAAACTATGGGTTACTAAGAAGCATCCTCTTTACCGTGCCAAGGATGATTACCTGCTATCACAGGTAGTCCCTTCTTCCACAGGATACCCATCCACCGTGACCCTGTCTCATCCCTGGCGGAAGGACACAGAGGAATGGGATGCAGTTCAGTGGCTCTTGATCAAATAGTTCATGGGAAACCTATGGGCTCCAGCCTCACCAACAGGCTCATAGGTTTAACCAAAATTTTCCCTATTTTTACAGGCCCCAAATAGGCCCAATTCTCTACAAACAACACATTTTGCTATAAAGTTGTAAAATGAACTGTTCTACATAAATAAATAAAAGTTCTAGGAAACAGAACCTCAATTCCTCAGGTACGAAAGGAGTGTTTTTATATTTTAACCATTTTTGATGAAAGCTTTCTAAAATGTAGTATCCCTTCTCCATATTTGTTTTAAGTATATAACCTAATGATGATAATTCAAACTTTTGTTGATGGCTATAATGTTATAAGCAGCTTTATTTTATTAGTTATTGCAACAATTATGACTCTGCTTTCTAAATTCCTTCTCTTTTTCTCTTGACATTAGACTATAACTTCTGCTGTCTTGGAGCTAGCCTCTAGCAGAACAAGCCTCCTTATAAACTGCTGGTTCTGATCAGCTCTGGAAAAAGAGATGATTAAATTTTATAGTATGGTATCCTAAGTAAGAATCGATGAATTATATGTGAAGCCTAGGAGTAAAAACTTTAACTTTAGCTGAGAGGTTTTCTCATTAGAAGTGTTATCCAACTATTTTGGATTAAAACAAAGACTTAACAACAACAACAAAATCCAATTTATGAGTAAATTGAATATCTTTCTACTAGGGAATACGGCTATCATGTCATTTTCTAATACCACAAAAGGATTAGAATTAGAATTATTTAGCATCTCTTCTAAAAAAATAAAAAGAACACTCAAGTTCAACCTAATTTCTTTTTTTTTTTTGTGAGGAAGATCAGCCCTGAGCTAACATCCATGCCAATCCTCCTCTTTTTGCTGAGGAAGACTGGCCCTGAGCTACCATCTACTGCCAATCTTCCTCCTTTTTTTCCCTTTTTCTCCCCAAAGCCCCAGTACATAGTTGTATGTCGTAGTTGCACATCCTGCTAGTTGCTGTATGTGGGACGCCGCCTCAGCAGGGCAAGCGGTAGGTAGGTGCGCACCCAGGATCCAAACCCGGACGGACCCAGGCCACCAGTAGCAGAGCATGCGCACTTAACCGCTAAGCGACGGGGCCGGCCCCTACCTAATTTCTGTTTCATATATCTAAAGGCTATAACATCTAAAAATGATGAATATATATTTTTAAATATAATATTGTTGCATTAAGCTTATTACCACATGATAGCTTCTGAAAGGGCCATTATTTTACAGCTTAACCAAAGAGAAGGACCTAATAGTTAAATACAATCCATTATTGACACCATCTTGAACTGTCTGTAATGCTCTAACTCCACGTCAGCCCATTTCCCCACTTACCTGCCCTCCCCTCTGACTTGGCTATTAGGATTAGGAGATCCTACCATTTGCCTCTTGTTTTAACTTTCAGGCAGAATCCTTCTTTCTACAGATCAGCAGTGGTCTCTTACCTGGTATTTCCTCTCTGCTCCATCCTTGACTCAATGCCTCCGACCAGAGAGGCCAGCACTCCCAGAACAGCCCCTGACCACTTTCCCTCACACACACACACACACACACACACACACACAAACACACGCGCCCCACCCCTACCCCCAGCAACTTCCCCAGGGATCCCTCCCTAGAGAGCCAGCAGTAGCAAATACCAACACTTATTTGGTCTTTACTGATGAATATTCTACGTTATAGCCAAAGATAATACTTTGCCATTTATCTTTCCTTTAAACTAGTTAAACAATATGAAAAAAAGAAAAAGCTTTGGATTATAACTGCAGTTAACAGCAGTTTTTAAAATCTAAAATCATTTAACATAGTCAAAACAGTAACTAAAGAAAAACTGAACTAAAGCCTAAAAATAATGTCACTTGCTCTCCACCACCCTAATAAGATTCAATGGGAATTCAAACATGAGAGATGCTTTGGATTTATTCCTAATTTAAATCCGATCAAAACACCAGGATCATTCCAAATTCTATTCTACTATTTTTGCATCATCAAATTAGGTATGCAATGGAAATGAGGTTGGGCAGGAAGCCTCAGGCACATCAGACTGAAAACCAAAAGCCAGAGAAACGCATTCTATGTGTAAGGTACAAGATTTCTCTTATATCCTGGGCCTTAACTCTCAGCTATTCTTTTTGGAGGTTCATCACAGGATATATGGATAATATCTAGGATAATTTTCTACTTTGAAACTAAGGAATGTTACCAGATATGGGGAAAAATATTAACTCTAAGTTTGGACTTAAAATATTAACTCTAAGTTTGGACCCAGAAAGTGAACCTAGGTCTATTTAGCTTCATTAATGAGGGTTATAGTTAAATTCTATTCTTTTGTTTTGTTCTTTTGGCAAATATTCCCACAGGGCAAGGTAGCAAAGGAAAGATAACTTGTGGCTTCATTCTTTATTTATATTCCTGTGTTTGTGTGGAGTTTGCCAAAGGGAAAAAATTTCACGTTAACTAATCAGATCCAGGAACATGCGTCAACATAGGCTTTATGGCTGGTTGGCTCAGCTGTCTACTATACCTGCTAAGGATACCAAAGACATGAACTTGATCCCAAATAGTTTTTCCTTTTCAGACAGAATACACACTTCCCTATTCCCAACCAGTCATTTCATGAAGGCGAGATGGACACACATCCCTATGGATGTGGGCACGTGGTCTTGTAAATCCATCATTTCCATTGAGGGGAAACAAACAAACAAAAAAACATAGCCACATCCCTTAACCAACAATATACCATTATGGCAATCATTGTACACATACAAGAAGATCAATTAACCCAAAGTGAATCCTGGCCAGTTCAACTAACCAGTTCAGAGGCCAAACACACTACAAACTGTGCCCCGGACAGCAGGTTCAGGCAAAGTCGTACCAACATATCTCCATCTGACCCTCAAACATCTGCATGTGGTGACAAAGGTGGAAAATGAGAGAAAAAGCTCCCAAACACTAAAGTTTGCATAGAGGTTTGAAAAGCTCAGTGTAATGGCAATAGATAGACAAAGTTTTAAAGTAATGAAAAGTATGTCCCTAAATCTGCTTTGTGGTTCTCTCTCTGAGGAGTGATCCAGAGGTAGTGAGCCAAAAAGCTTTCCCATAAAGAGGAAATGGAGCTCTCAGTTGCCAAGAAGGTCTGCAGAACTCTGAAGCCTCACTAGGAACAGTCTGTTTTTAACTTGTCTTTTTCCTCTTTCCAAAGAGAACGAGTAATTAGAGGTCTTTGAATTATCTGTGTTCGTCTTTCTAAAAATCAAAGATTTTTATTGTACTTCTAAAAAAATTGAGAGACTATATTTTTATCCCTCTTCTCTGAAAATCATGCCTGAAAGAAATGCTAAATGATTTTTAATGATGAATGAAATATTCCTTTTTGATAAAATACATTTAACTTTTTATCCACTTAGAATCTGATATCATAACAATGATGCTGCCAACAGAAACCTCTGAGTTGGTGGTGGTTGCGCTGCTGCTGTTTTTGCCGTACTGGGATATTTGTGCTCATCTTTTCACACTGTGTCACTCAGCCACCGGCAGCTATTTGACACACTGTGTCCCCCTAAAAGGTGAACTAGGTGCATGCCCAGGCCTTAGTTGTTTCTTAATAGCAGCTATTATGGAAGCTTCTTTCTATGAAATGAAAGAATTAGAGTACCTAATAAAAATTAGAACTAATGAGAATTAGAGCACTTAGAATATCAGAAAATTAACTTTAACTATGATGTACTTTTCATAATAGAAAGAAGCTCGCAGGGTTTAGCGTAATGCAATCAAAAGTGCACGTGCTCATCCAGTGAAATGGAGTTTTTATGCCAACAGAAACCGGAGGCCACAGAACCGTTCTCAACCTCTGAACACATTTCCACTGGATGTTAACTCCCTTGGTATTTGTTTCATCATTTGTGAAATAAAGAAATAGAATTAGATGAACTGTAAGTCCTATTTCAGCTATAAAATTCTAACATCCAACATAATAAGATTGCTGCCACCACATTTACAACTAATTAAGAATTTTTTAGCTTACATAAATTAACTTCCGAAAAATGAAATTATATAGGATCTTAACCAAAAACCAAAAGACTGGGGCTCTGTGTAATTATGGCAAACAATATACTCAATCCTACAACTAAAATTTTGTGAATATTGGCCCAAATTCCTACATGGAGTGATTTTTAAAATAAGTGAAACAACAAAGAGAGCTAATGAAATTAGAGAACCTAGAATATTGGAGAAATTAACTTTAACTATGATGTACCTTTCATAATAATACTAAATACTAGGATTGTTTTTTAAAAAATGAAAAGTGTGACCGTGGTGGATAAATTTTGTCTTTCCCATGATTTATTAGGGTGAACTTTGATGGACATCCTACTTAGAGAAGTTTTCTTTTTCAGTATACAAAGAAAAGTTGGTTAAAGTGTGAATATGATGAGTTGGATGGCTTACAGAGAAGATGGGAGTCATCACGATTTAGGAACTATACTGGATAGCTGTGTTTTGTAAATAGAAAGGATATGCCTGCATAATTTTATAGTTAATACACCCAATGAATATGAACAGAAAATAGAGGGCATTAGAAATATAAACACACCAATAGTTATCAATGAAATCAAATTTTCCTTTTAAGCCTTTGCTTTAAAGAAAAATATTAGCTATTTAGAGTTCTACTCAGATCATGCCGTGTATATAGAAGAATGATTAGAAAAAGAAGAAAGGACTGCATGATTTGAATATAGAGACACAGGCAAGGAGATGTTGAGCTGAAATTAACGGCATATTGCAGAGGTATATGTTATAAGGAAGGAGGGCAGGAAAGAGTGAGCATATAACTTGTGGCAAATCAGCCTCAACACATTTCTATATCCTAAGAAAGGGTTTTGTGAAGATTGCTGAACTCTTGTTTACCTAATCTCTTTGCATATAAAATTCCCTCAAATGTACGTCAAACATTTGAAACCAATCAGTATGTATATGACTGTTTTGCTTTTTAATGGCTACTCAAAGAGGGAAACCTAGGGTGGAAATAAGTTATTTTTCACAAACTGACACCTTAATCCTTAAAAATATTTAACTTTGAGCGCCCAAATGGAGCCTGTAACAAAGACAAAAAGTAAAGACTAGCAATCAAGTTTAGGATTTTAATCATATTCCAAGATAACAATCCACAAATAAGATGACTAGAATTCATTAAGCTGCACAGACCTCAAAGCCATGGAAGGAGATCTAAATTGCACATTAACTATGGTAGGCAGAATTCTAAGATGCACCCCCAAGATTCCTGCCCCCCTGGTGTTCATGCCCCATATAATCCCTTTCCCTTGAGTGTAGGGAGACCTGTGAATATGACAGGACAGGCCTTCGCTTGCTTAGGTTCCACTATCTGACAAAGGTGATGGGATAGTCACTCCCTTGCTTACATTACGTTACACAAGATTTTGTAGTAGCAGACTAGAGAGAGTTTTCTCTGGCTGGCTTTGAAGACATAAGCTGCCATATTGTGAGATCCCCATAAGCTAGGCCCCAAAGCAGCCTCTAGGAACTGAGAGCAACTCCTGGCTGACAGCTGCCAAGACAGCAAGGAACTCAGTTCTACGGCCCCAAGGACCTGAATTCTGCCAGTAACTTCACTATACCGGGACCAGTACCCTGAGCTCCAGATGAGAGCCACGGTGTGGCCAACACTGTGAGACAGCCTGGTCAGATTCTGAGCAGAGGACCCTGAGGAGAGGTAGCCTGACTCCAGACCCATGGAAACTGTGACATATTGAATTTGTGATGTTTTAAGTTGCTAAGGTGATGATAATGCTCTACATAGCAAAAGAAAACTAATGACCAGCACTTGGCTGTCTGTAATACAATTCAGGGCCAACACACACACCTTATGAGTGCATGATCTGAACTGCAAAGTGAATTAGTGATATTCTGAATCAAATGCCCAAACCACTTTGGAAACCTCTTTTGTGGGTTTCATTAAACTATAAATGCATTACAGTATTTTTTTTTAAACTCTCATCTGGTTTCTTCACAGCCACTCTGATAATGATTGAGAAGAACAAGAACAAAGATAAGTAGAATAAATGACTCACTGAAGAACATATTCTTAATGAGATTCCAACTTGAAAAATCTAAGCTTATGTCAAAATCTGTACATTTACTGTAAATGTTTTTGCTTCCTACTGTAATTAACTATAAAATAGTTGTACAAAAATTTAGAGGTTTTTATATGTATGTCACCGGTCAACTACAGCGACAAACCAATTTTAAAACTAAATATTTCAGCACACTGATTAGACAATAAAATATAATTTTCCCAATATCTGATATACTGGTGAAACTTTATTAATTCATATTTTCTTATATATGCATGGTTGGTCCTATGAGTAGACAGAGCAGCCAAGTTCTCTAGGAAGTATGACTTGAGGAGTAACTAAAAGTTTAACCGCAAAGTTCTCACATTTAGCTTATTTATAGGTGCCCAGTATTGCTATCATTAAGATTTACTTGGGGCCGGCCCTGTGGCCTAATGGTTAGAGTTCCACATGCTCTACTTCGAAGGCCTGAGTTCACGGTTTTGGATCCTGGGCGTGGCCCTGGGCCACTTGTCAGCCATGCTGTGGCGGTGACCACATACAAAATAGAGGAAAACTGGCACAGGTGTTAGCTCGGGGCTAATCTTCCTCAAGCAAAAAAAGAGGAAGATTGGCAGCGGATGTTAGCTCAGGGCAAATCTCCCTCAGCAAAAAAAAAAAAAAAGATTTACTCTGTGCCCCAAATACTTTTTCAAAGTACATATGTGAAAATTCTAAATAAGTAAGAACAAATACACATAAATAAATGAGAGTTTTACTCTTTTGGGTTAAAATTATCTTAAGAAAGGCTATGGAAATCCAAATACATTATAAAGTAGGTATTAGGTATTAGAATTTATTAACCAATTGGCTAGCTTCTATCTTTTGATAGAAGAGGATGCTGCCATAAAAGGCTCTGGAGAGCTAAGAGACAGGATAAAGGCACTGGACTCTAGGATGCTCTACAGATAAACTGAACACTTCATGAACTTACGTGCACTGCCTCCAGATATAGATATGATACTGACAGTTAATTTTCTAGTTTATATTATTCTATCAAAGGAATTCTACTGCCCGTATAGAAAACTGGGGAATAGAAAACTTGAGCAACATGCCCATGGTTGGTGGTATAGATGGGGCTAGAGGAGGCAAGAGATTTGCATTTAACCTATTTTTCAAATAAGGAATAACAACTAAATACAACATTATAAATACTAGGGAAAAAGTTTGTGATTTCTAGTTATAGATAAGTAGACAACACACAAACAGTGCCACATGCAATCATGGCCTAGACTAGTTTCTCACCTTTGGAATCAAAAAATATGATTATGTAGAGCAGGGGTCAGCAAACTCCAGCTTGTGGCCAATTCAGCCAGCTGCGTGTTTTTGTGAATAAAATTTTATTGAAACAGAGCCACACCCTTTCCTTTATATATTGTTTATGGCTGCTTTCCTGCTGCAATGACAACATGGAGTAGTCATGACAGACTGCACGGCCTGCAAAGCATAAAATATTTACTATCTGACCCTTTACAGAAAACATTTGCCAATCCCTGCTCTAGTTCATCAAAAATCAAATAGGCCTATATCTACTATATCTGTGACATCTAGAAGAAATTATACATGACCCTATTTAAAGAAAGTCATTGGTTAAGTAAATAAATGGAACTGACATTACGTGTACATAACCAAAATGTTATATATTGATTATATGTTGATTCCACAAACACAGACACACAATATGAATTGTAACAACATCTTGCTCTTTTTTGTAAGCATTCCTAAAATGGTAAATATATTCGGTTGCTATTTTTGATCATTATATATCATTCATTTATTGCAAATCTCATCTTGAGATTTTAGTCACAAAACGTCTTTTCATAGATTTCACTTTTCCATAGAACTTTGTATAATACAACTCTATAAACATTTAACAAACCTCTGTGTACCAATTAATTCTAGAACCTGGCTGAGACGGAAAACAGTGAAAATGGAAATAAAAAAGGCTATGATAGCTTTTGAAATTATGGGATATGTTTTTGCAATAAATATTAAATCTAGTATGTTCTAAGGACACTACTGTTAAGGATCCAGAAAAAGAATAATAGCACCAAGGAATAGCAAGCCTAGTCTCAGCATTTTCTAAAAGGCATATAATTTAAACAGCCTATGTAATTTTAGATAAATGGTTAAACTCAAAAGCAAATGGTTAAATCTCAAACATATCTTATTTCTTTCTTTATGGTGCAGAATTTTTGAGTCTGATGAGTATTTGTCTATATTCTTGAGAAGATAATTTTTTGAAAAAATATTTGATGTTTTTCAAAAACAGCCATACCAATACAACTATCTAGAAGAATGACACCATGTCTAGAAAAGAATTCAAGTTAGCGTACCTGATTTTTATTACATGTTGTCAACTTAATTAAAAAAAGTGTCTGTCCATCTAGTAAAAAATCCAAACCACAATATCATGTCTCCAACTATGCCTTCAGAGAGATCAACAATTGACTTAAATCTCAGTTATCCAAAGTTCAGATAACATATCTGACATTTGCAATATTTGAGAGATTCATGGGGGTATATTAATAGTTCCTCTAGCTTCTCTGAGCTCTTTTCATTCATTCATTCATTCATTCATTCATATATCCAAACATCACACACTTTCTGATGACCTACTATGTGCCAGGTACATTAGCCATTCTATCACTATTTATGTTAGCTCATCTGAAACAGAATGCCATATTTCATTTCCAACAAGCATTTGTTAAGTGCCCATAATATATACTTTATATATGTGCTAGGTTCTAAACATAAAAAGATAACTAAAACTGAATAATGGTTCTAAAATGTGGCTGTGCACCAGATATTTCTGGGGATTTCATAAATATACAGAGGCTTAGGCTTCATCCTGATTCAGTGGATCGGAATTTCTGATGGTAGGACCTATAACTTTGAATTTTTGCAAGTTCTACTCATGATTCTTAGGCACATTGAACTTTAAGTGTCACTTGTCTGGAGGATGTACCATATAGTATAGAATAAGGAAAGCACCATGAATAAAATGGAAATACAAGGAAGGCAGCGTCAAATTCTACCTGGAGAGATCAGAGAGAGCTTCTCTGAAGGGGTCGCCTTGAAGCTGAGTCTTAACAAATAAGAAATCCACCAAGCAGATAAGCAGGCAGAGGTAACCCACGTGCAAAAGAGGTCATCCATGTGGAAATAAATGAAGGCATGAGAATGGCATGGCATGTTTGGGGAATTGCAGGTAGCTAGGTATGGATGGAGGGCATGCATGGAGAAAACCCAGGAGAAGTTGGACAGGTAAGCAGAAAAAGCCAGACCATGAAGGACCTTGTGTACACTGCCAGAAATTTTTATTCTATCTTGTGGGCCATAGGGAGTTACCGAAGTTTTGTAATCAATGTAGTGACATGATTAGACAAATTGCTAATAGTAGGAGAGAATCAGATGGAAGCAGAGAGATGCACTATCCTGGGAAAGAAAGGATGAGAACCTGAACTAAACTAATAGTGTTAGAGGAAAATGGAAGGACAAACAAAATAGATTTTTAGGAAATAGTAATGACATGTCCAGGGGATAAAATAGATTGTGAAGAGAGAAGGAGGAACATTACCAGCTTCTAATTTGAGACACTGACTAGATTACACACCTGTTGAAATATCATTAATAGCTGACATTTATAGAACATTTGCAATGCTCTAGGCACTGTTCTAAGAGCTTTGTCCATTCAATCCTCATTTGACACCAAGACACAGGATTTATACCTATTTTAAATATCAGGAAACTGAGGCACAGAAAGGTTGAGTGATTTGCCCAAGGTTACCAACTAGAAAGCAATGAAGTCAGGATTTGACAGCCTATGATTTTAATTGCCCTGCTATACGCCTATATATAGATAATAGGGAGAGGCATGGGGGAATTTGGGAATTAGATTGGTTGTGTAGCAAAAACACTGTGGGTCATCTGGGAGACTTGTTGAGATGCCAAGTGGACAGTTGAGAATGTGGATCTGGAGGTCAGTAGAACTGTCAGATCCAGGCATTTAGAATTGGAAGTCATCTAGTATGTAGGTAGTTTGACAATACTGGTGTGAAGGAGATGCCTAGGAAGACCATGTGAAGAGAAAAGAGAAGTAGGCTAAGAATAGCATTAATATTTTAGAGGGAGACAAATCCATAATGTTTATAATGTAACGTTGTACTAGATATACACAGATTTATATCTATTTATCCACATATCTATTCCGTTATAAATAGAATTTTATTTCTTTGAGAGAGAAGGCTGTCTCTTCATTTATCAGAAGATAATAAAAATTATATTTTTTAAAAAGAAATGAAACAATTACTTGACAGGGTTTTTCAACCCTTCTTTGTTGGCCTAAAATTATAGGAGAGGAAACCCACAGTGGGGAAAAGACTATTAAATGAAAACAAAGCAGTACGACTTCCTCTTTCAGATTATTTATGAGCTATGAGGGAAACAGTCAAGCTATCACACATGTGGCTACATCTATAAGCTATGTTATGGCAGCAAGATCTTATCAAATTATTTTTTAAAAAATTATCCCAAAAAGATTCATTTTTATTGCTATGAGACATTTCAGCCAAAATATTAATGGAATGCCATACTCCAATGTGAAACTGTGAAAGCTGCGCACACATCATTTTGGTAAAGGAAAATTTTGGATTACTTTCTTATCTCCCAGCTTCAGTAATAGCCTACTTCATTCTGTAACAATGAGATTCCATGTCACTAACGCCATTAGCCTGTCAAGTATGAACATTACTCAACTTCGCACTTTTCCCTGAGGATTTACATATAAACCTGACAGCATCATTTGGCACCATTTTCTGGCTCTACTCAGCAAAGGCACAGTATTGGCAGAAACAAGGATTAAATACTAAATCACATTTCAAAGACAGCCTTAATTGGAAAGGAATATTAGAAATATCATTCTTACTCTTTGAACAAGTCCATGTGATCCAGACCTTCAGAATTTTAATTTTACTGGATATTAATATGCAATTAAGAGTTTAAAAAAATTTGCACATCAAAATTTTTCTTTGTATATGAATCTATCTGAAGTCCATTCTTTTAATTACCGTTTTACACAAAATAGCTTAACTTTGTATTTATTTTTAAGGAGTTAAAGATTTAGCATAGTAAAGTAGAAAGAATCAGAAAAACTTAAGTTTGTGCCAGGGCCTGGCACAGTGCCTGTCATCCAGTCAAGGATCAATAACTATTGAATGAATGTGGCCTCAGTTGCCAAGTGTCGGATATACTGTGACCTTTTGGGTAGATAGATAACGTTTGTTAAGTGTGTTGTAGTCCCAATATATATGCCATGAGTTGACGTTTCTTGGTTGGCATTAGCTTAATATTAAAAATCCATCCTTTGTTATGAAAGTATTCTAAATGTTCTTTTGGCTCATTCTTGCTGAGAAAATCCCTTCACTGTTTCAAATGAAAGGGAAAAAAATCCCATATTGACCTGTAAAACATTATTATTTATATAGAGAGTGGAAATACCACTTAGAAGGTATTGGGTAATAGTGTATAATCAGTAGTGTATAAAACCACATAAATGTCTTGAAATTTTTATGATTTGCTGTTCTTATTAGAGAGTTGTGTCATATCACTGGGAAGTTCTTTTTGCTCTTCAAGGCAATTTAATGTAGGTATTGTTCACTTAATAATGAAACAGAATTTGGTCTTTTTTCTCAGTTTGCTTCCATTATAGGAATTTCTCTGTAGGAGAAAGAGATGAACATAAGAAAAAGAGTATAACTGGGATTTGTAGCACTAGCTGGCTGTGTGGTCTTGGGGCATATTCATAACTTTTCCGGGCCTCAGTTCCCTCTCTGTAAAAAACAAAAAAGGAGATTTAATTAAATAATAGCAGAGAATCACTGATTTTCTCTTAATTTAAATCTGTCATAATTATCTTATGCTTTTACTTTGGAAAGTCATTCCTCTTACTGCTCTAGTTAAAGGGTTTTAACTAAAATACTATATGTCCATTAACTTCTATTTTCTCTAATTGGTAACTCTTTGAAATTCCTTGTATCTATGATTTATTACTTCTGCATCTGAATTCATATATTCTGTTTTCCATGACTTCAGAGTCAGGCAGAAAAGGAACCAGCCCTGGTATGCAGTGATGATGTTCCTGAGCTCTGCATAATTTTCTTTGAAAATACATTGAGCTTTTTTTTTCTATCTCCATCAAAAGGGTGTGAAATTTAAGTGGTAGAATTGTCTCCATTTAAAAAAACGATCCATTTATGTAAAACATTTAACTCATTTTTAATTTCTTTTTTTTTTTATCATTTTCCCTCATTCATTTTTAGGACAGCTTTACAATCTTAGCAAATTCTCACTTAAGATTGTCTGCAACAGTAAATATCTTGGGGTTTTAAACTCTGCAATTCATCACGGAGGGCAGGATTAAAAAAAACATTTACTCAGAAACAAATCTCTTCCAAAATAAAATGTTTCATACCACAAATTAATTATCCAAACACAATTATGTCACTATCTCTTTAACTTCCCTACTCATAATTCTAGGGTTATCAGATGAAATACAAGATGCCCAGTTAAATTTGGATTTCAGATGAACAGCAATTAAGTTTTAGTACAATTATGCATGCAGTATTTAGAACACACTTATACTAAAATTTATTTCTATACCAAATGATTAGTACATTAAAAATTACTTGCTATTTATCTAAAATTCAATCTAACTAGGTGTCCTATATTTTTATTTGCTAAATATGGCAATGCTTCTTAATTGCTATTTGTAAAAGGAATTAGTCAAGGTGATGATAGTCACTGAGTGTATACTCTAAGTGACCTAACTCAACTGAAGTCTGTTTCTCACTTTCTAACGTGAATGAACCTAGTTGGCAATTGGCTGTTCTTTATGTGGTCATTCAAGGACCCAACCTCCTCCCATTTTGTGGCTCTGCCATTCCAAGGGCCTGAAGGGAGTCCCCTGCATCCAGCTGATAGAAAGAGGGAGAAGGATGGATAAGGCACACCCACTTCTTCACTGCTTTGGCCCAGAAGTGACAATTTCTACTCACAAGTCACTGGTAAGAAGTAGTCATATGGCCCTATATAGATTAAACAAAGGCTGAGAAAATTAATCCCTTGTTTGGTAGTGACTTTCCAGAGACAACTCTACATGATGAAAAAGAGAGATGACATTTCAGTGAAAAGTTTAGTCATTTGTGCCTCAGTTTGTAACCAAAGGAAATAAATACAATAATCACCCTATGCCATTTCACTTTTGTATTTTGGAGAGATAAAACACTGAAGATATTTGGGACCCTCCCTCTTTGCATTAATGGCACACAATCTGTGATATTTAGTAAATAGTAGAAAGTTGATCTAGTTGATGGTTTTGTATGGAATTATTTTTCCTGATACTGAAAAATTGTGATTATGTATCTATATCAACCTATGTCAAGGATCTATCATAAGAGTCAATAAGATAATGGACATGAATTGCTTTGAGGAATTCAAATGCCATTCACAGATAAAATTAAAACACATATTACAACTGGAGACTCTTCAGAGGATCCACTTGTCTGCTGCAAAGACCACTAGAAACCAAATTCTCCCTTACTCTGGGTTGTAACACTTAACCGTTAGCCCTGAAGGCTGCTTGAAATTCAACCACAAGGATTAACCAAGACCTATGTGACCTGATCTATGAGTCTTCATGTTTCCAACTCTGAGGGGGAATTTGTTGCTTACTTGCTTTGCTCATGCCTGGTCTGAACTGAAACAAAGACTTACAATTTTGTAGTTTTTGATTCTGTCTGGCTGCTCTCTGTGTCTTTGTCCATCTTGGATCTCTACTCACTGCCTTTGACTTTCTCAGCTCAGAATTTTACATTTGACCTCCTGTTGGATCTGCCTCGCTTTCAGGACTTACAATGACCACAGTAACACCCCTTTCCTTGTAACTGGGCTCCTGGCCAAAGTTTCCATAACCCCACTGTTACCATTTCACTTGCTAGCTTTGGTCCAGTGGATACTGATATTAAATCTGTGGTCACTATTGATAGCTGCATTCCTTGAATTAAGTCTTTATGAAAGCATTCTCCTGACATAATTGAAATGACAGAAAGTTACCTCTTGCTTTCCATACCACTGACAACGAGCTCCAGTCCTATTTGGAAGTAAAAATTGCTCAGACTGCTTGAGACCTAACTTTCCACACTTTTCCCCCAAGGAGAAAAGGGAATCAATGTGCTTATTTTTGTCTATGCCACTCAAAGGAATTTCTTTCTCGTTTTTCTTCTTTCCTAAGAGCTTCTGAGCCTGCTCTATAACCATTAGCTCCTCACAAAACATTTCTCCCCAATAGCAATGTAATCAAAATGCAAATAAGTGTGTTTTTCATCAAAACACTTAAGAGCTGGATTCTTGGAACATTCCACCGTCCCTTAGCTAGATTCTTACCTCTCTTGTCAAAAGCAGCTTATAATTCATGTTATTTTTAAGACTTCTTCCCGTATTGGAAGCTTCACTGAGAATTCCTCTCTATGTAACTGTCAGAGGGCTAGAAAGCCTTCCCTGAACTTCTTCACAGGCATAGACAAATTACCACATTCTTCATCATCAAACATTTATTTGGTGCCTGTATAATGTCTGCTACTACACGAGGTACTGCAGAGATTTACCAAGATACAAATTTTGCTTTTTGTTAGTGGTACCTGGTTCATAATATACACACAATACGTATTTGCTAAACGAATAAGGAAAAATATGGGACCTCTTGTGCTATTGTGTGTCATTTTCTTGCTTTAAGGCCAATGACACCATTGCCTATGGATAGGGGCAGTATTACCATAGAGCAAATCTCTAAGAGCTCATGGGCACACAGGGCTCTAAGAGACCACAATAAACATCCTCAGAGCCTATCAGTAAAAAAGAATATACATTCACGGAACAGGAACATGTTCCCACTTCATTCACACACAGTAGTTTGAACAAATTATATACCATATAATAAAAAAAAAAACATTCAGCCATTTTTTTTAGGAAAGGAAATTGTTTTTTGAAGTATTTTGTTTATATAATTTGTTGAACTGAACATTGTCACTTATTTACTTGGAATTGCTTAGAACAAATAAAAATTATTGTTTTTTGTACTATGAAAAACAAAGACTCACAATGTTACATTTTTAAGTAGTTACTAAAACATGTACCCTGAAAATACACATTGTTGACTGACTGATGTTGGGACCAAGGAGGCCGCAAGTGATTTCAATCACCTACGACTCAGTGATTCCCTGGACAGCAAGAGAATAACTGGGTAAAGTTGTTACTTGATGCCTGTGTTCAAAAGGCAAGAACTAAATTGCATTCCAATGGATATGACAATTGGAAGCGATAGATTAATAGTCACTAGGATTGTAATATTATAGCCAGGGAAAAATGTTTATGGGAGAATGCAACAAAGACAGGAAATCTGCATCTTAGGACTAAAGAAGACTGCGAAAGAGTTGCCTTAAGGAAGACCATCATCCAGCTTCTCAATGTTCACAGAATAAAGCTTGAATTTCTTATCTAGGTACTCAAGGCACACCACATTCTGATACCCACAACTATGTCCAGCCTCAGTTCCACTGCCTCTTCTTTTGCCTGCTGGCCACATAATTGAGCTATAGAGCAATTTACCAGACTATAAACTCATACAGACAGGCAGAGCATCTAATCAGCATTTTTGTGCTCAAATCTTAAATACTAATAGACAAGGATCATCACACATTTAGGGAAAGCCACCAACATGAAAGAGACCCAAATAAACAAGCCACAAAAGGAATTCAGAGTAAATAGAGACCATGCAGAGAATAGAAGAATACTTCAAGAAAAAATATAGTTAATTTCCTCAGAGAAAGATAAGAAACAAAAGCAGAATACTGTAGGAAAAAAAAAAAAAAGAGCAATCAGAGAACAGGAAAGAGCAAACAGAGAACATTTCAGAAATGAAAAATAAAAGAACTGAAATTAAAAATAAATCACTCAAAGATTTGGAAGAAAAAGCCATGGAAATCTTTCAGAAAGTAGAACAAAATAGATGACTAGATGGACTACAGGAAAAATAAATTAAGAAAATTAAAGGCTCAATCAAGAAGGCCTGATATCTGACCAATTGGCTCATTGAGGGCAGTGTTTCTTTACTGCTGTAACCACTAGCACGGAATCCTAATGCCTTGCATAGAGAAGGTGCTTAATAACTGTAGTTGTTGAATGAGCAAATGAATGTTCCAAAAAGAACAGAGAGCTAGTGATGGGAACAAAAGAAGAAAAAACATTTCCAAAAATGAAGAACATGCATCATATGAAATAGCCTACCAAGTGTTCAGCACAACTATTTAAAAAACTCACTTTTTTTTCACTCACCAATGCTTATTATCATTAAATTTCAGCATCAGGGTTAAAGCCAAGATTCTAAACCCAAGAGAAAAATCAGGTCAATTACAAAGAATTAGAAATCAAAATGGCTTGAATTTCTCAAGGAAAATTAGAAATTAGAAGTCAAAAGAATAATGCCTTCAAATTTTAACAGAAAATTATTTCTTAGCCCAGAACTATTAATCAAATGGTAGGGTAAAGACATTTTTGTATGTGAAAAGTACCAGCAAATTTCTATGTCAAATATTTTTTCCTTAGAAAACTATTGGAGGATATGTTCCACTGAAGAAAAGAGGTAAACCAAGAAAGAGATTCACATGGACTCTATGAAACAGGATCCACCATGAGAAAGATGGTAATAGGAATTCCAGGATGACAATGGTTCAGCAAGCCTAAGAGCAATCAGTCTAGATGGAAGCCAGAGGATAGAGAGTTCTAGCAGGAAGGTCTCCAAGAAAAAAAAAAATTGAGAGCAATAGATTTGACAAGCTTGACCATGTGGAAAGAGTTATTACCATAGAGTTATTGGTAAGTATGGAAAGACCTAGCATAGATTCAAAGAAAACTAAGCAAATGAAAAAAATTCAGGAAAACAAGTGTCATGTGAAAGGAAATTAATTATGGGGCAGCTGTGAAATATACTTACATAGTCATGAAACAAAAAACACTAACAATGCATTTAATGAAAATTTAACTAAAATATAATGGGAGAATGTGTAGAGGGGATAAGAGAGCTAAAAATCCTCATTTTAGGGCTAGAGGAAGGAGGGACACTCTGGGGTATGCTAGGAAACAGAGGGAGAGAACTACAGCTTTTTATTCTAAGCCATGGATCATTGTTTGACCTTTTAATCTATGTAACCATTTACTTTGATCATAATGTTTGATGCTAATAAAAACATTTTTCAGTGCTCTAATGTAATTAACAGAATGGCAACTATTTTTTTAAAATCATATTTAGCCATTGAATTTAGTATTCATTGGATTTAGAAATTAGAAGTTACGTTAAATTTAGTCAGAAATTGCTTAGAAGAATAATTTCAAAATAGTTGTTTCCATGTACGTAGCCATCTGAAAAAGTTCCAATATGATAAGCAACAACAACATAAACCATGTCAAGCTTTGGCATAGTACAGTGGTTAACAACGTTCCATCTGGAGGCATGTTGCCTGCCTTCGAACCTTGGTTCCTTCAGCCACTTTCTAACAACGTGGCCTCCGGAGAGTGACTTCACCTCTCTTGCATCACTCATTCATATGTAAAATGGGGACAGTTCTGGTATGTACTTCATTGGTTATTGTGTGGATTCTGTGAGTTATTTCATAGGAAGTACTGAGAACTGAGCCTGGCATAAACAAAGCACTCAATAAATCATTAATTATCATTTTTAGTTATTCTAAAATACAAAAAAAGCTTCTATAAACCAACAGAATATTTATTACGTTTATGTACACATTTTACTTAGTTATTACAAAGCCATATTTACTTTTCTATCTCTTTATTGTTAGCCATTCCTTTATTTTTTCCCATTTGGTCTCCCTGTCTTCCTTACTTCATCATTTATCTTATCATTGGGACAACTGTTAAGTTTTTGGTAAATGAGAAGAAAATGGCATAAGATCTATACTTAAGTAAATAACTTTAGTACCACTGAAGTGATAAATAAATGAAAAGCAATAGGATATACTGGAGTATATGAGGAAGCCATTTGGTTTAAAACTAATTCAGCCTGACCTTGTTTTTCCAGAAAGGCCTGACATGGCCTGTTGAGCATGCATTGTACATCTGCTTTAAACATTTACTGTGTCCCAAAGACAAGAATGATGCCCTTAAAGATAGAGATATAGCCCCCCACCACCCCAATATCAGCATTTCCTTAAAGATAAGCATCTCTTCCTAGAAACTAAGGATTAATTACCGACCTGCTGTGCTCACTTTGTGACCACTGACCTGCTGTGCCAGTTAAGCATCTTGTGACAGTAGGAAAAGAGACATTCCTGTCATATGTGATGTATGCTCTTTGTTCCAAGATGATATATAACCACTCCGTACACCCCACTTCTGGGATGTTCTTTCTTTTTTTGTTTTTTTTTTTTGTTATTTTTTGGGGGTTTTTTTTTGGTTTTTTTTGTGAGGAAGATCAGCCCTGAGCTAACATCCATGCCAATCCTCCTCTTTTTGCTGAGGTAGACTGGCCCTGAGCTAACAACTATGGCCAATCCTCCTCCTTTATTTCCATTTTTTTCCAGTAGATAGTTGTATGTCATAGTTGCACATCCCTCTAGTTGCTGTATGTGGGATGCGGCCTCAGCATGGCCAGACAAGCAGTGCGTCGGTGTGCGGCCAGGATCCGAACTTGGGCCACTAGTAGCAGAGCGTGCACACTTAACCACTAAGCCACAGGGCCAGCCCTTGGGATGTGCTTTCTTCCTTGGGGAAGGAAGCCCCCCGAGCTATAGTCCTCAGACCTGGCTCATAATAAACTCACCCCAATTTTGATTTATAGATTGATTATGGATTTTTGTGTTGATAGAAGAAAATAATGCAAGAAAACACTTATGCTTCAGACACAAAGAATTAAACTTATGCTTTTAAACCATTTTTTTTAAAGTTAAAAATTATAAGTGAAAATTATCCTATAAGATTGCATTTCACTCATCAGTGTTGAATACAAGCACTTGGTACCTCTCTGGCATCAATGCCACCCTGAACTGACATGACACATTATTGTCAGGCGAGTTTTAAACTAAGAGTGGGAGCTTTGAACACTTGCTGCCCTTTAGCAGAGCAAACAAGCAGGAAATGACACAACAAGCTTTACACTTGATCTTAGCCAAAAGGCCGAGAAGCGATTGACACAACAAGCTTTAAACCAGCCCCTTGCTCTTAGACTCCATTTGTTATTTATTCAGTGTGACTGATCAGTACCTGTTCAACAAATATCGGTACCCTTCAAATCTATTCCTTCATAAAACTATTTTTTTGGTTGAGGAGAAAATAGAACATTTTGAATTGTAGCCTTGCAGAAGAAACTAGAAGACTCTCCAAAGCAAATCCCTCCTCCGACCATGCAAAAAAACCTGACTCTCATGTCATAGAAAAATCCACCTTTGAATCAAATTCTAAAGGATGACTTTTGACTGCTTGAAATAGCTTCTGGCTAGGTCCAGATTTTCAGTACAATTGCATCTTAAGTGTAAGGGGAAATGTCTTTCTGTACCACATTTCCTCTACATAAACAAGGTGTCCCCAGGACAGCCTTCAGAGGCCCCACCGACTCCTACCTGATGGGATGTTGCTGGCCTCCACCAGCAACAACCCTATCCACTACACAACACCCTTAGCAAATTTAGTTTAGCCCAAGAGAAACAAAAATTAGAAGAAGCCCTTCTCAAAAATAAAACAAAACAAAAACAGGAGAAACTGACATATTGCTCTTGTCTTCCAAGAGTGCCACCAGGACGTCAGGAGACAATGGACAAAACATGGGCTAAGAGTCAAGAAATCTAGTTCTAATACCAAAATCTATCTTTTTCTGGTCTACATTTCTTCTCTGTAAAGTAGTGGTGATTCCTATTTTTTTTTTTCTTGACTAAGGAAGATTCACCCAGAGCTAACATCCATTGCCAATCCTACTCTTTTTTTGCCTAAGGAAGATTAGCCCTGAGCTAACATCTGTGCTTATCTTCTTCTATTTTTTTGTATGTGGGACACTGCCACAGCACGGCTGCTGAATGGAGTAGGTCTGCGCCCAGGATCCGAACCCATGAACCCAGGCTGCTGAAGCGGAGTGCATGGAACTTTAATTTCAGCCAGGGGGCCGGCCAGGCCGTGATTCCTATTTGTATGCCTATTGCATCCTTGAGAAAATCAAATGAGTTAATTGATGTGAAAGGACTCAGAAACTGTCTTTGTTATTCCAATTGATAAAATTTATTTTTTTTAACAAGTATTTGTTGAATATGCCCAGCACTGTTCTAGGTCTGGGGCATGTAACAATGAGAGATGGAAAGTCCTTGTCTCCAATGAGCTCTCACTTAAAAAAAAAGATATACATATACACGCATATATAATACTTATACATAATACATATATATTATCTGTATTAGTCAGGGTTCTCCAGAGAAACAGAACCAACAATATGTGGAGAGAGACAGAGAGAAATAGAGAGAGATTATTTGTCTCATGCAATTGTGGAGGCTTGGCAAGTCCAAAATCTGATGAGATGGGCCAGCAAGCTGAAGACTCAGGGAAGAGTTGCAATTCAAGTCCAAAAGCAGTCTGCTGGCTCGGGGGAGGTCAGTCTTTGTTCTATGAAGGCCTTCAACTGACTGGCTGTGGTGCAGATGTAGGGCAATCTGCTTTACTCAAAGTCCACTAACTTAAATGTTAGTCTCACCCAAAAAATACCTTCATAGAAACATCCAGAAAACTGACTCAAATATCTGGGCACTGGGGCCCAGCCAAGTTGATGCATAAAATTAACCATCACACTATATAAATATATGCAATTATATAAATATATGTCCTTGCTTGGCATGATACTGTGGGACCATAAAAAGGACTGTGCAAGCTGCAATCATACAAAGCTATCTTAATAATCAATGGAGAAGATTTACAGTTGTTCTATGACTTTTAAAAAATCTTTATAAAAATATAAAACTCTCCAATTGTCAATTATAAATGTATAGGAAAAGGAAAAAACTAATACTTATTTAGTATACAGTAGTTTAAAACATTAGAAATGTTGATAATTTCAAGTGTTTTATTTCTTAATAAAAAATTATCAAGAATAGTTTGAACTACAATTTAAAGTTGCCCTCTTGTCGTATAACATAATACAGAGCAAGCATCTTTTCTGTGCCTTGGTGAATTGTCATACTTGTTTCTAAGTTTGGATCAGTGCCCAATGTTTTATCCATTGCATTTTTAAAGTCACGAAATGCCTCCCAGAGTTTCCTTAATATGAAGTTTTTTGTCAGCATCACTTCTTATGAGACATCTTCACACTTTTCATCACAGCCACTTTTCTCATTTGTGTTGATAAGTTTCCACTTGCTAAGTTCCTCTGGCTGCCTCTCTAGAGTCTCTAGAACGGCAGGACTGTTAACGTCTCCAGGTCAGCTCTTTCTTCTCTAACTCCATCTACATTCAATTCATATACCGCAAAGTTATTTGTAAAGTGAGGTAAAAGCTTCTGCCATACTACATGCATATTTCTCTGTTACTTCTTCCCATGATGCTTGAATGTTTTCAGTTGCATGCTTTATGTCTTATTTTTTCCAAAACTCAGCTAAAGAAATTGCATGATCTCTAGTTTAACACCTTGTCTGAAAGTCCATCCAAGATAATAGGCTTTGCAAGTTAAAATAATTCTATGGTCCATTGGCTGGATTAATGAAGTTGTGTTTGATGGTAAAAAACAAATTTTCACATTTTATTCAAGTCCACAAGAGAATCAAGGTGATCTGGAGCATCATTCAACAGAGTAGGGCTTTAAAAGCTCAGGTATATGAATATATCACTGAGAGGTAAGCAATAGAGCTCTGTGCTTCACAGTCTGTGCACACGCCGAATAACAGATGCACAGGAACCAGACACTAACAAACGTTGAAGGAAGTGATGTGACTGGTCACCGATCAAGATGCACACAGGTTATTTACAGTGTGATTTGTGATCTGGAGAGGCAGCAGTAAAGTTTGTACTTTAATACACAGTTAATACATTGAGGTTATTGAAATTTGAACTGTGTAGTTGAGGGTCTGGTGTTATTGAACTAACCTATGGTAACTAAATTCATGCACACAAACAGGATATTCTGAAAAGAAAAAAAAATGCATACAACCTCCCCTTTCACCTAACATCTTGCTCCAAATAGTACCCATCTTTCTTTTATCCTCTTTATAACAAATCTCCTTGAGGAGGTGGTCTATATTTACTGTCTCCACTTCCTCACCTCCCTGTCTGTCCTCAGACACTCCGATTGGGCTGTAGGCCCTATTACTCTGCTGAAACATCCCCTGTTGAGATTGCTACGGATCGTAATACTACCAAATTCAGTGGTTAATTAGTCCACATTACTTGACCTGTTAGGAGCATTTTGACAAAGCTGATAACTTCTGCTTTCTTGAAACAGTATCAAAATTTGGTTTCTGAGCACTATGCTTTCTTGGTTTTCCACTGCCTCCCTGGCTGCTCTTTTGTAATCTCTCCTGCTAGATTTTCCCTCTTTATCTCCTTTCTACAGGTGGGCTGTCACGGGTACAGCCCCTAACCGTCTCCTGGTCTCTAGGCACTCCCTATATAATCTCATCCAGTTTAAGGTTTTATATAACACCTACCTTGATGAGTCCCAAATTTGTATCTCTAGCCCCCATCTCTTCCCTGAGCCAATAGGTGATAATAGGCATATCAGCTTATCATGTCTGACAGAGAATTTTTTATGTTCCATTCCCATCTGTTGCTTTCCCATCTTTGTATACGATACTATCGTACCCGCAGTTGCCCTAGCCAAAAACTTAGGAATGATCTTTATTTTTTTTGTGAGGAAGATCAGCCCTGTGCTAACATCTGCCAATCCTCCTCTTTTTTTGCTGAGGAAGACTGGCCCTGGGCTAACATCCATGCCCATCTTCCTCCACTTTATATGGGACGCCGCCACAGCATGGCTTGCCAAGCGGTGCATCAGTGCATGCCCGGGATATGAACCGGCAAACCCCGGGCCGCTGCAGCAGAGCGCGCGCACTTAACCACTTGCACCACCAGGCCAGCCCCAGGAGTGATCTTTAATTCCTCTCTTTTCCTCATAGCCTGCACCGAATGCAATAGCAGGTCAGCTCAAATCTGTCTTCAGGATATATCCTGGAGCTGACCTTTTCTCCCATCTCCATTGCTAAAACCCTCTCCAAACCATAACTATCTTTCACCTGAGCTGCTGCAAAAGCCTTCCAACTGGTTTCCTTGCTTCCACTATAGCAGCTCCATAGTCAATTTTTAGTTCAGCTGCCAGAATGATCTACTAAAAATGCAAATAAAATTATATCACTCCTCTGCTTAAAACCTTCTGCAGGCTTCCTGTCACACAAAGCGTAAAATCCAAGCCCCTTGTCATGGCCTCCAAGGCCTTATATGATTTCTCCTCTGAGTACCTCGCCAAGCCTGTCTTTTGATTGCTGCCCATCTTGCTCCTCTCCTCTAGCTGCCCCGGCCCACATTCTGTCTTTTGAGCACTTCAAGCTCATTCCTACCTCTGGGGCTTTGCACTTGCTATTCCTTCCACATAATATTTTCTTCCCCCAGATCTTGGCAATGGGAGAGATGCATGTGGTTATAAAAGAGCAACCCAAGAGATCTCTGTGGTAATAAAACTCTTCTGTATCTGACTGCGGTGGTGGATATACAAAACCACACATGGGGTAAAATTGCCTAGAACTAAATACTCACACACACACACACACACAAATGAGTAAACTGGGGAATCTGAATAAGATCAGTGGATTGTATCAACGTCAATTTCCTGGTAATGATAATGTACTATAATCTTGCAGGATGTTACCCTCGAAGAAAACTGAATAAAGTGTACATGGAATCTCTCCACATTACTTCTTAAAACTGTATGTGAATCTACAATGATCTCAACATAAAAAACTTTGTTAAAACAAAAACACTTGTACACACAGTCCCATATAGCATTGTTTATATGAGTCCCAGACTGGGAATAAACCAAATGTCCATCAACAGGTGAATGGAGAAACAACTTGTGGTACAGCGATACAATGAAATCCCGCTCAGAAATAAAAATGAGCAAACCGCTCATACATGCACCACCATAGGTAATCTCACAGACAATATTTTTGTTTGTTTGTTTTGTTTTGTTTTGTTCTCTGTGTGTGTGTGTGTGTGTGTGTGTGTGTGTGTGACTGTTATATCCCTAATGCCCAGAATGGTGTTGGGAATACAGTAGGACCCTAAATCTGGAATGAATCAATCAGTTTAATTAACCAGTTCGTTGGGATTTATCAGTTCATCTCTAGGAATTAAAATGTCTCACAGACAATATTTTGAATAAAAGAAATCAGTATTTCATTTATATGAAGTTCTAGAACAAACGAAACTAATCTATGGTGATAAAAATTAGATCAGTGGATGCCTGGGTAAAAGGGAGGAGTGGGGTGTTGCAAAGGGACCTGAGGGGGCTCTCCGGCATGATGAAAATGCTTTATATCTTGATGAGGGTGGTGGTTACACGGGATACACATTCGTCAGAACCCTTCAAACTGTACTCTTAAAATCTGTGTTTTTATTGTAGGTAAGTTATACCTCAATAGGCTATTTTTAAAAATAAGTATCTGCATAGTTATAGGGCAGACAGAAAAGGAGGCAAGGCTATTTAAAATGGAGGCAAGGCCGTGTTTGGGAAGGTCCTGGTGCAGGCATCTTTTATGCTGGTTGGATGGCCTTAAAGGGCAGGGTACACCAGTCAAGGAAATAGAGAATATGCATTATTCACTATAGCCAAGACATGTAGACAACCTAAGTGCCCATCGACGGATGAACAGATAAAGAAAATGTGGTATACATTTACAATGGAATATTATTCAGCCATAGAGAAGAAGGAAATCCTGTCTTTGCAACAACATGGATGGATCTTAAGGGCATTATGCTAAGTGAAATAAGTCAGAGAGAGAAAGACAAATATGTATGATCTCACTTATATGTGGAACCTAAAAACATTGAACTCACAGAAACAGAAAGTAGAATGGTGGTTGCCAGGGGCTGACAGGTGGGGGAAATGGGAGATGTTGTTCAAAGGGTACAAACTTTCAGTTATAACATGAATAAGTTCTGGGGATCTAATGTACAGCATGGTGACTAAAGTTAACAATACTGTGTGGTATACTTGAAAATTGCCATGAGAGTAAAGTTTTAATGTTCTCACCATAACACCACGACTGCCAAAATGGTAATTATGTGAGGTAAAGGATGTGTTAACTAACCTTATTGTGGTAAACATTTTGCAATATATACACGTATCAAATCATCACATTGTACACCTTAAACTTAAACAATGTTATATGCCAATTATACCTCAGTAAAGCTGGGGGAAAAAGAAAGCCAAGAAATCAGTGAGAGACAAACCCTCTTTTCTGTTACAACACCTCTCTACACCATAGGGCGTGTGGGGAATGGAAACCCTAAAGTCTACACCTCAGTGAGACACTGTTGACAATGACTTATAATTTGCACAGGCTATAATTTGCATTTTTCTGCATATGCTTAATTAGTGTTATGTTTAAGGTTTAAATAAACAAAATAAACTTGTTGGTTCAGGAATACACCTAATTTATCATGCCCTCCCTTGACTGTGCACTTTTGATTACTGAGCATTTCCAGAGAATCAGCAAATAGACTGAGAGATTAAATGACATGGAAAATATTGATTGGTGGCTTTAATATCTATACTTGGCAGGAGAGACAGTCACGTGTGGTTTAACGACAGGGATACCTTCTGAGAAATGTGTCGTTAGGCAATTTCGTCTTTGTGTGAACATCACAGAGTGTACTTACACAAACCTAGATGGTATAGCCTACCACACACCTAGGCTAGATGGGACTAATCTTATGGGACCACCTTTGTATACATGGTCGGTCACTGACCGAAATGTTGTTATGCAGTGTATGACTGTGTATTCAGAGATTAAAGTATAGTCCAGAGAAAAGCAAGCTTAGAAGATGAAGCTATCAGTCTTTTATTAATGGCCTTCAACTGCCTCAATTTTGCTGTGTTTCTAAAGCAGCAGAATGTGTTTCTAACACAAACACGCCAGCAGTACACTACAGCCTGGAAGAGAAATCTGGTAAAGATACAAACAGTTCTCTGCTATTTACATCTTCTGGAATCACCACTGAATTCTGACGCCCAGACACTGGGACTCTCCAACTAGCCTGTAGAGAAGTCAATTGTAGGAAATTGCATCACTATCCTAATTTTTTTTTAAAAAATAAATTAAGACATGAGGAAAAGATGTCTGGGATACTGAACATAAAGACAGTTGTTCTCCAGTTGGTTATCTAATTTAGACAATCAATTCTTCACTATCAAAAGCAATAAACCAATCTCTTTGCATATGTTTTTTTCTGGTAAACTCTTCCTTTTAGACATTTATATTTTAGAGATGTCAAATACAGACTATATTTTAGTCTTCTCCCATGCAAAATTGGAAGGAAATCTACTAAGTGTTAACTTTCAATATGGAACCCAGGAAAGAGCTGAGCTACTTAAAACCTAAAATACGTGTCACTTACTAGCTGCCTGCTTCCCAGTTTCCTTACTGGAAAAACAGGGATAAAAATAATTCCTTCCCTATCTTCCTGACAAGGCCAGTGGGAGGATCAAATAAATGAATGAATGCACCTAAAACGCAAAGCCTCAGTAAAACTACTCCATGAGACTAAAATCTGAAATCTGCAAAATTCCAGTAGAGTCGAAAATAAACCTATATATTTGGTTTTATAGAGTAACTATAAGAGGGTGAAACCAGCATCAGCCAAACACAAAGAAAAGTCTTGTACACTTAAGTAACTCACAGCTGGTTCATGAATTCTCACAGCTTTATTACAAATTATTTGATTCTGAAGATCAAAGTACATTTTAGAAATAAATATAAATTGTTAAGTAAATGTTCTCTATTCTTTCCATTTTACTTTTTATAATAAAAACATAAAATCTATCCATCATGATATTAAAATAGGCCAGGAAACTCTATTCAAATTTCTGTACAAAAGGATCACATTTAAAATATCTGTGTGTAGACTAAAACTTAATTTAAGCAGAATAAAACTTTTTAAAAGAAACTTCTACATGCCCCTAGGTTTCAAACAGAAAGGTTTAATGATGCTAATAAACATACAGCAGTATATGCCAATCTATATTTACACTACATTCTATCACATATGACTCTGACAAGGAGGCTATTAATCTAAGAAGCCATTTACTGGAGTCATCATTTCACCCAAAGAAGCCATTTGTGTTTATGTTCTACCACTACACCACTACACCTTCTTACTTCTTATTCATCACATGGCTCTCAGTTATGAGTTCCTGAGAGTTGCTTTCCTCTGTTTCATTTTTTCAAACATTTTTAGGAAAGTAAAAATAAGTAAATTGGCTTGCTTAAAAATATTTTCTCTAGGGGCCAGTCTAGTGGCGCACACGGTTAAGTGCGCGCACTCCACTGCGGTGGCCTGGGGTTTGCTGGTTCGGATCCCGGGCACACACCGACGCATCGCTTGGCAAGCCATGCTGTGGCGGCGTCCCATATAAGTGGAGGAAGATGGGCATGGATGTTAGCCCATGGCCAGTCTTCCTCAGCCAAAAGAGGAGGTTTGGCAGATTAGCTCAGGGCCAATCCTCCTCACAAAAAAAAAAAAATATTTTCTCTACTATTCTTTCTCAAGCGGTCAACAGTTATGTCACTAACAAATGCATTTCAATCAAGAAGAATATATATTTCCTGAACTGACTCTCACCCCTGTTACAAGTGCATTATTATAGTTGAGTAATCCATTTGTCTTCCCCGTCAACTGCATAAAAAACATTTTCCTAGGCTTAGATTTTAAAGGAATTTGTGCTTTGGGAATCAAACTCCAAGTAGCTATGTGAAGATATAGGTCTTCATTTTTTAGACAAATTCTAAACTTTGAAATCAATTTCTTTTTGTTCAACCAGACTTCTCAATTGTTGAGACACCTAGTTACTATGCAACAAGTCAGAATCCTAACTATATAGCCTATATTCTAAAAATTAGATACACTCAAAATTTTCACTTTTTTCTCTATAGCAAAGTTTTCCCTATCACTAATACCCTGCTGTTACCCCAAATTGTATGCACAGAGAGAGTATGCCCAGAGAATGAAAAAAACTTTTCACATTAATCTCGGCAAAGTAATTAAAAATATAAATATAGAAAAACAGACATATGCTTTGGGTTGGTAAGTCTTTTCCAATGAGTGATGAATCTTGTATGTATAACCACATTCATAATACAGTACATTAAGAATTTGACATGTTTTTTCCTTTATGATACTGAGAATATATAATTCAGCCTATTTCTATTTTTTTCCCTGGCTTCCAGGAAGCTGAGTCAAATAAATTAGCTACTCATTGCATAACTATATTAGCCTCTTTTTGAACAAATTTGCTTCCTTTTCTTTCTCAAATTCTAGAGTATTACCTAGTAATAATGCATTAGTTTTGTTTTGCATAAGTTATGTATCATAACCTTTTTCAAATCTCTTTTAGAGAACTGGTAGGATACAATGAAAGTGCATACTCACATATACACGTATTAGGATCAAGGGGGTAATTTTTGATTTTAGTAAAAATTAACAGAAGCTGACAAATACTTTTATATGTCTTGAAAAAGCATTTAAAACCACATTCCATAAAATAAAGTAGATTTTATTTTAGCTTACATATTTGCCATTTTCAGGCCTCCTGGGAGGCTTTAATTAAGGAATATCAGAGGACTTAAGAGTACAACGACTGTTGTGTCAATACGGAAGCCAAGATTTATAAAGGCCTATTATGGTTCCGTTGACATTTCCTTCCTATTTTTCCACATCAGCAGGAACATCTTGAGGGAATGGATTGCTATGTGCTGGTGAGATCTGACAGTGACAGTAGGCTAGGTAAGAAACTACAAACTAGAAACTAGAAAATGAAATATTATCAAATGTAAAGCATGTAACATTTCACCTGTTGTGGAAGTGGATTTACCTTGAGTCTACGAAGGATGGTCACTGCTTTTCCTCAAAACTGTTCAAAGTTGTACCCTAATAAATGTTAGTGGGCAACAAAACTATGCTTTACTAAACTTGATATATTAAAAAAAATCACGTTAAGCATGAATAAAGTTTAAGAAACATCTAAAGATATTTATAAGCAAATAAGTAATCATAGTCATTGATCAACAAATTAGAGGCAAATGTCTCATGGAATTTTCATCAACTTCAAGGCTCTTCCTACTCCGTGAATTTAACCAAAGCTGCCTTATTTTCACCTAAAGATAATTCACTATTTATAAGTCTATATTTATTATTAATATATTTTATATTTTCATAGTATTTTTCTGTTTACAAAGGATTTTTATTCATAGATGACCTCATTCAAGACTCACCGTTCTGAGAGAACAGGTTATATTTACATAAAAAGTACTCAATGAAGTTAGCAAATAGACCAAATATATAAACAGAGTTAAATCAGGCTGATCAAGACTACAGGATTTAAATATTTCGAAAGCTTTGCAAACCCAAGACAATGCACTTTATCATCAAGCTCATTGAAAAGCTTTTATTAAGTAACATTTGTATGGAGCACTGTTCTCTAGGATAAACTATAAACCGTTAACATGGACAAACATACAAGCAACATAGAAGTAGAGAACAAAGACATGATAAATGTACAAAAGCCTAAGAAGAACATTTTGTCTTTTATCAGTGAAAGCCCAGATGCATAAGAATAATGGTAAGTAGATAGAATTTATCGCTTGTTTTTCTTTAGTTCAAGATAATAATAAGATTTTGACTTATGTAATCCCTATAAGAACCCTATGAGGTAGGTGCTATCATCATGCCCATTTTATGCACAGAAAAACTAAGGAACAGGGAGATTAAGCAATGTCACTCAAGATCACACACCTAGCAAATGCCAAGGCGAGATTCAAACCTTGGCAGTTTGGCTCCCTACAACTTGCCCCTAACCCCACTCTACTGCCTTGAGAAGTTATCTGCTGTCGTGAACAGGAACTTAAGCTGTGTGAAGGAAAGGGGAGGGCAGGGCTTATTTTATGATCAGGTGGTACTCATAGGTATGATTTCAGGGAAAAAAAGAAAGACATCTCTCTAAAATATTCACCTCACTTACTTTCCACCATTAGGAGTTTCCTTCTTAGGAAATGTTTACAAAAATCTCCTATTTGATGCAGGTCTTCAGGGATACGTACAGCTACTCTACAACACTTTAGTTTTCAACTACTATCATGGAGATAACAAGGACTCCTACAATACCCACACGAAAGAAGGTAAAACCCCACGTCCAGGATCATGCCTAGACCTGAACCCTCTGAGAGGGTTCCAAAAGCAACCAAACTAGCCTGCTCCACATTTGGGTTGGGGACCAGGGCAAGAAGTGGAAGGCATGGAGAGGAACCTTCTAAACACATATAATAGCAGCCACAGAAACAGAGAGCTGGCCACGAGGGTGGTCATTGATCAAACAAGGCCAGAGGGAAGGAAGGAGAGAGGTGAGCCTTTAAGGCTTTAAAATTGAGGGCAGAGACCTTGGCAATAAGAAACTGCTGGAAAGCTTTCAGAGAAGGTTCAAAATAGAAAGGCACGTTGGTTAATTTGGCACCAGGAAGATAAGTATGAGGTGGAGTCTAGCCAGGCCTACAAAACCTTGAATCCCAAGACCGAGAGATGGCAGTCAACCAAAGCGCAGGGACTAACACCGAGAGCATCCTTATTCACAGCACATCCTAGAATATGCTCCAGGGATTCTGAACAATCGATGACAAGAGGAGAGGCTCTTGCTTATGACGTTTCCAAGAAAGATTTGGGAAACAGCAGCCTCACAGAATCTCAAGTTTTACCCCAGAGGCAACTTAACTGGAGGTGACAATTTCGATACACAATATCTGCTTTCCTTTTAC
Organism: Ceratotherium simum simum; assembly: GCF_057802395.1. Taxonomy (NCBI): domain Eukaryota; kingdom Metazoa; phylum Chordata; class Mammalia; order Perissodactyla; family Rhinocerotidae; genus Ceratotherium; species Ceratotherium simum. The sequence goes on along the minus strand of NC_141903.1, from coordinate 73,828,344 downwards.
CACCAGGCACAGAAGCTCAGAGGGGATGTGAAAATACAAATTCACTCTTCGAAAAGAGTGAGATAATATTTCACATCTATTTCTAAAAGAATAAATAAAGAGAGAGAGAAAGAAACTATTGTGACAGAAGACAAGAGAAAATAAAAAGCAGGAGTGTTCAGCAATGATGGGAGCATAGGAAATGGAGATTCTGGGCAGCATGATTATAGAAAGGGGTACTGTTGGTGACTTGGATTTCTCCAGAAAAAAAGAGGGAATTAAAGGATGCACATAAAACCAGAGAAGAAAAGGAGGAAGCAGAAAGGGTTTCAGGAGCAGACAGTACACTAAGTACCAATTTGACAGGCAGACACTATAAAAGGTATAGGTTTGGATCCAAATGCCCAGTCAATAGAGCACTGGGGCTCTCTGAAATAAACAACACGGGGAAGAGTGGGCATGAAATGACTAAGCTGGGAGGGGAATAATCATCCCCAGACCCAGACTGCAATGGTAACAATATAGCTCTTGGCAGGAAGAACAGATATTTTATATGTATAGAAGTTAGAATGATATATGAGTTAATTCCCAGAGAAGGACTAGGATCTAGGAAGATGAAAATGCTAGCCATGAGACTGTATTCTGAAAATGTTCAGCTGTTTCCTTTATATGTGATCCCTCACCTCTTTGAAATCTCTACACTGGGCCAGATATAAGACCACTGATCTCAGTGTGCTGGCTTTGCTGGATTATTCCTGAATATTTTCACTACTATTAAGAGTAAGCGCTGTGTCCGCTACTGGCGGCCCGGTTTGGATCCTGGGCGCACACGGACGCACTGCTTCTCCGGCCATGCTGAGGCCGTGTCCCACATACAGCAACTAGAAGGATGTGCAACTATGACATACAACTATCTACTGGGGCTTTGGGGAAACAAAAAAGGAGGAGGACTGGCAATAGATGTTAGCTCAGAGCCGGTCTTCCTCAGCAAAAAGAGGAGGATTAGCACGGATGTTAGCTCAGGGCTGATCTCCCTCACACAAAAAAAAAAAAACAAAAACGAGTAAGCGCTGTGAACCTCTGCCAAATTTTTAAATGCCTGATTAAACATATATCTTGGAAACCTGACTATATTTTACATTGAACTCCCTACGTCTGTGCTGAATAAATGCAGAGATATACAGCTTATACTAGACGAAAACAAAAGTAACTCATATATATTTCCCATATTAGAAAATAAAAGAGACTGGGAAATGTGGGTTACATTTTTATAATAAATTCTCTCTCTTTAACTTAGTCTTTCTGAGAGTTTTTCTTACATACTTATTTCTTCTTAAACTATATTTCAACAAAAACAATAAAAATAATAATAGCAGGTGTCATTTTACTGCTTATACTGCATGCCAAGCATGCAGATATTAAAATTAATCCTTCCCAAACAGTCTTTTAAGGTAGATAGCCCCAATTTACAGATAAGGAAACTGAGCTGTAGGAGTCTTAGCAACTTCCTCCAGAATACACAGAGCTGGAATGTGGCACAACTTGGAACACAGATCCATCTGAAGCCCACGTCCTTAATCACTTGGCTCCTAAGCTCAGTGCTGCCAGCGGGTAACACAATAATGAACAAGCCATGGTTTGGTTTACAAGGTGTCCATATGGGTAGTGAAGAGAGACAGGAAAAAGAATCGATATAATCCATAAGAGTATGAAGGAGTTCTACAAGAATACGCAAACTTAGCAACAGCTTGAGTATGAACAGTGAGGGCAGGTATGTTTGCACTGGGCCGTAAAATGAGGAGCCAGGTGGGGAAGGGCTGTGGCGAGCTGAGGAGTGGAAAGTATCCAGCCAGGAGGAAAGCCAATTTCCTACTGATTTAATTTATTCTAAACATCACTAAAATGAATTATTGAATGGAATCACCAATGATGAAGATTCTAGTTTTAATGATCACTTTTCAAAAACGACTCAAGGCCCCCATTATTGTTAAGCTATGGTCACTTTTATTAGGCCTGCTTTTCATTCCATTCAATGGGCGATTCTTTAAAATATTAAGAATATCTTGGGCCGGCCCCGTGGCTTAGTGGTTAAGTGCGCGCGCTCCGCTGCTGGTGGCCCGGGTTCGGATCCCTGGCGCGCACTGACGCGCCGCTTCTCCGGCCATGGTGAGGCTGCGTCCCACATGCAGCAACTAGAAGGATGTGCAGCTATGACATCCAGCTGTCTACTGGGGCTTTGGGGGGAAAAATAAATAAATAAAATTATAAAAAAAATAAAAATAAAAATAAAAAAATAAAATAAAATATTAAGAATATCAAACCAGAGGCACTTCAATAAGTTCAGATTGATGTTGTTATTGATTACTTGCTTTTGGTTTTGGCACTATAGCTAATTTGGTACCTGACAATTGTATATTTCAAATCAGTTTTCCCAAGTTCATTAGTAAGAAAATTATGTCATTCAAATCCAAAGCTTCGCTTCAAATATATTGCTTTTCTTTCTTCCCCCTTATCTCCAGGACTATAGTTTATAACTGAGGAAATTAAACTGAGCAGGAACAAGTTATTTTTCACAAAGCCCACTTTTAAGATTCAACACTTTGTAATATTGATAAGATTAGATCTACCCAAACAAATTAATTTAGCAATTTAGAAATATCTAGCAAAACACAAAAGATGTATAACCTATAGTAGAGCAATCTGACCACTCAGTGGTTACCCATAGAGATCCCCATGTAGGTGGGGACAATCAAGCACGCACGAGGAAGTTCAATGCAATGTAGTTGTAAGAGGAAAAGCTAGAAGCAACATTTTTATTTATTTATTTTACTGCTATAAAAATAATGAATTTCTATATTACTTGTATAATTAAAAATAGAACAGTAAGTTCTTTTAAATTTTAAATTAAGAAAAAAAAGCAAAATGTACTTTCAATTTGGGGTCAGCCCAGTGGCGTAGTGATTAAGTTTACAGGCTCCGCTTTGGTGGCCCAGGGTTCACGTGTTCAGATCCTGGGCGTGAACCTACACACCACTTATTAAGCCATGCTGTGGCAGGGTCCCACATACAAATAGAGGAAGATTGGCACAGATTTTAGCTCAGGGACAATCTTCCTCAAGCAAAAAGAAGTAGTTCAGCAACAGATGTTAGCACAGGGCCAGTCTTCCTCACCAAAAAAAAATATATATATATATACTTTTAACTTATAAATTAATCTCTGCATTCCATTTTTAACCAATGTATTAAAGTTAACTAGCCTATAATTTTTAGAGTTTTTCTCCCCTTTTAAAAGAAAAATCAAACTTGTATTTTGCAGACTTATATGTCCCAGACTCATGTCCTAATAGAAATTCAATTTTATGGGTTTCTAAGAATGACTGGGAACTCAGTGGGAGCAGGACATACTCTCTTCCTTTACTGAGCAACACAAAATGGGAGTGTAATAATATAAAAAAACAAAAGAATGAACCAACCAACGAATAAATGACAACTTCAGTAGACATTATATTCATGTTTCCCAGTATTGGTCAGGATTGAAAATCTGGCAATTGGCAGGGAGGCATTAGAGAATATTCAAGAAAAAACTAAAATCTTTTTTATTCTGGGCAACATTACTGTATTGATCTTGTTAATGGTGCCAAGGATTGAACCACAGCAGCAAATTAAGGTTTATATCTGAAACTTTCTTTGCTCTCTAGCCCTGGACATTAAGTTGTTTATTTTTCTGTTAGGGTTATTTTTTTTTTTAACTCAAGTAGTATATAATTAACATAAAATGTCTTTTTAGGGATAGCTTCCTAAACTCTCATTAGCCATTAAGTATAAATAAATTTTTTCAAAACTTCAACCACCGATTCAATTTAATTATTTTGGTTATATAAAGCTTTTATTTTAGTATTTGGCTAAAAGCGTCACAAATTCCATTTCAATTTGACGTGTACCACCCTAAGCTTAACACAATCAAAAACTCTACAACATTTCTCAACAAAGGTAAATTAATTAACAGGGAAGGATAGATTAAACAACATCCCAAAGAGTTTTATCCTGAAAAGTTGGTCAGTGTAACGCACAATCTCTCCATGTTTTAAATCTTACCCCACAGACTTCCTAAAATGTAGGCATGTATCAGAATTAAGAGTGGAGTTTGTTGAAAATGCTGATGCCAAAAGTCCATCCCAAAACTGCTGAATTGGAATCTCCTGCACTGGAGCCAAGGCAATTGCATTTTAACACACTTCAAAGGTAAATCTGCTGCACGCCAAACTTTTGGACTTGCACAACAAAATATTGCACACTTATGGAACTTACTGTACACCTTAGCTACTAAAAGCAACATCTAGGACCAGCAACATCACCATATCAGGAAAGCTTGCTAGAAACACAGTCTCAGATATCATCCAAGACCTATTGAATCAGAATCCGTATTTTAACTAGATGCTTCAGTGGTTCATATGTGCATTAAAGTTTGAGAAGCACTGCTTCTCTTCTATACTACTCTTTTGTTATTTAAATTTATTTTTTTAGTTATAGAGGTAATGCGTGTATATGTTTTTTAAAAGTACTAAAGGACTCTAATACCTAAACCAGACAAAGACATTACAAGAAAAGAAAACTACAGATCAATATCTGTCATGAACATAGATGCAAAAGTCCTCAACAAAACATTAGCAAATCAAATTAAACAATATATAAAAAAGAATTGTACAACACAACTGCTATGGTCTAAATGTTTATGTCCCCCCAAAATTTTTACATGTTGGAATCCTAATGCCCAATGTGATGTGATGGTGTTAGCATGTGGGGCATTTGGGAGGTGATTAGGTAAAGAGGGTGGAGCCCTCATGAATGGGATTAGTGCTGTTATAAAAGAGTCCCACAGAGCTCCCTAGCCCCTTCCACCATGTTACAATACAACGAAAAGTCTGCAAACCAGAAGAGAGCCCTCACCCAGCCATGCTGGCACCCAGACCTTGGACTTTCAGCCTCCAGAACTCTGAAAAATGTATGTCTGTTGTTTATAAGCTACCCAGCCTGTCATATTTTGTTATGGCCGCCCAAATGGACTAAGATAACAACCAAGTGGGATTTAACCCAGGTATGCAACTAGTTCAACATTCAAAATTCAAATAATGTAGTCCATCACATCAACAGAATAAAAAAGAAAATCACATGGATCATATTAATAGATTCAGAAAAAACATTTGACAAAACCAACACCAATTCATGATAAAAAAAAAACTCTCAGTAAATTAGAAATAGAAGTTTCTAAACTTGATTTAAAAAATCTATAAAAATTACAGCTAATATCATATTTAGTGATGAGACACTCAATGGTTTCCCATTAAGATCAGGAACAAGGCAAGGACGTCACCTCTCGCCACTCCTTTTCAACATCGTACTGGAAGTCCTTGCTAATGCAATAAGGCAAAGAAATAAAAGGTATACAGATTGGGAAGGAAGACATAAAACTGTCTTTGTTTGCAGACGACATTTGTTTATGTAGAAAATCTGAATGAATCAACAAAAAATACTCCTGGGGGCTGTCTCGGTAGCATAGTGGTTGGGTTCATGTGCTCTGCTTTGGAGGCCCGGGGTTGGAGGATTCAGATTCTGGGTGCAGTCCTGTGCACCACTTACCTATCAAGCCATGCTGTGGCAGACGTCCCGCATATAAAGTGGAGGAAGATGGGCACAGATGTTAGCCCAGGGCCAATCTTCCTCAGCAAAACAAACAAACAAACAAAAAACCTCCTGGAACTAATAAGTGATCATAGCAAGGTTGCACAATACGAGGTTAATATACAAAAGCCGGTTGCTTTCCTATATACTAACAATGAACAAGTGGAATTTGCAATTAAAAACAGAGTACCATTTGCGTTAGTACCAAAAAAATACCAAGTATATATAACAAAATATGTATAAGATCTATATGAGGAAAACTACAAAATACTGATGAACAAAATCAAAGAAGAAATAAAGACATATTCCATAGTAATGGAAGACTCAATATGGTCAAGATGCCACTTCTTCCAACTTGATCTTTAGATTCAACACAATCCAAATCAAAATTCCAGCAAATTATTTTGTAGATTTTGATAAAATGATTCTAAAGCTTATATGGAGAGGCACAACGCCCAGAATAACCAACACAATATTGAAGGAGAAAAATAAAGTTGGAGGACTGACGTTGCCTGACTTTAAGACTTACCATAAAGCTACAGTATTCAAGACAGCATGATATTGGTGAAAGAACAAACAAACAGATCAATGGAACAGAGGACCCAGAAATAGACCCACATACATATAGTCAACTGATCTTTGACAAAGGAGTGAAAGCAATACAATGGACAAAGGTAGTTTTTTCAACAAATGGTACTGGAACAACTGGAAACCCACATGCAAAAACAAATGAATCTAGATACAGTCCTTACACTCTTTGCAAAAATTAACTCAAAATGGATCATAGATCTAAATGTAAATGCAAAACTGTAAAACTCCTGGAAGATAACATAGGAGAAAATGTAGATAACCTGTGTATGGTGATGACTTTTTAGACACAACATCAAAGGCACAATCCATGAAAGAAACAATTGGTAAATTGGACTTCATTAGAATTACAAAATTCTGCTCTGCAAAAGATAATGTGAAGAGAATGAGAAGACAAGCCACAGACTGGGAGAAAATATTTGCAAAAAAACACATCTAATAAAGGACTGTTATCCAAAATATACAAAGAACTCTTAAAACTCAACAACAAGAAAACAAACATTAAAAAATGGGCCAAAGACTTGAAATCACTGAAGAAGATGTACATACGACAAATAAGCATATGAAAAGATGCTCCACATCATATGTCATCAGGGAAATGCAAATTAAAACAACAGTGAGACACCACTATGCACCTATTAGAATGGCCAAAATCTGGAACACTGACAATACCAAGTACTGACTAGGATGTGGAGCAACAGGAACTCTCGTACATTGCTAGTAGGAATGCAAAATGGTACAGCCACTTTGGAACAGTTTGGCAGTTTCTTACACAACTAAACATACTCTTATCATGCAATTTTGAAATTATACTCCTTGGCATTTACCAAAAAGAGTTGAAAACATATGTCCACACAAAAACCTGCACATGGATGTCTATAGCAGCTTTATTCATAACTGCCAGAACTTGGAAGCAATCAAGATGCCCTTCAGTAGGTGAATTGATAAATAAACTGTAGTATGTCCAGACAATGGATCTCCAAAGGCTGAAAGACAATGGAATATCATTCCAATGGAATATTATTTCTCGCTAAAAAGAAATGAGCTATCAATCCATGAAAAGACATGGGGGAAATTTAAATGCATATTACTAAGTAAAAGAAGTCAACTTGAAAAGGCTACATACTGTTTGATTCCAACTATATGACATTCTGGAAAAGGCAAAACTATAGAGACAGTAAAATGATCAGTTATTGCCAGAGGTTGGGGGTGAGGGAGGGATGAACAGGTGGAGCACAGAAGATTTTTAGAGCAGTGAAAATACTCTGTATGGTATTATAATGATGGATACATGTCATTCTGTATTTGTCTAAACTCATGGAATGTACAACACCAAGCATGAACCCTAATGTAAACTACGGACTTTGGGTGATTATGATGTGTCAATGTAGGTTTATTAATTGCAACCAAGGTACCACTCTGGTGAGTGATGTTGATAATGGAGGAGGATATGCATGTGTGGGATAGAGAGTATCTCAATTTTGCTGTGAACTTAAAACTGCTCTTTAAAAAAAAAGTACAAAAGGCCATAAAATGAAAAGTTTTCCTCCCCACCACCTACTCCAGTTTCACTTCTCAGAAACTGTGAGTAGGAAGTTTCTTTCTTCTTATTACCATTCTTTTTTCCCCCTAATTTTTCTGATAGTTAAAGACATTGCTACTTTGTGTTCTAGCATCTGGTATTAAGATGAAAAACGTGATTCGTATTTCTAACATTTCTTTGTAGGGAAACGATTTATTTTCACTGGAAGCTTTTCAGATTTTCTCCTATCCTTGGAGTCATGAAATTTCCCCTAAGACATATCCAAATTAATTTCTCCTAAGTTTTCTTTTTTTCATTTATCTTTCTTGACACTTACTGGACTCTTTCAAAATCAAGAATTAAACTTTCTTAAGTCTGTGGAAATTTTCTTCTACTATTTATTTCCTCTGTTCCACTACCCCTATTCTCTGCTTTAGAATGTTTGGCTAATGTTTAATTAGCATTGATTCTGACTGGATAGCTTCCATTTTGATCAGTCTATGCCTATACCACACCAGTGGTTAAGGTAAGGATCTCTAGATGAGACCATCCCAGATTAGAGTGGGCCCTAGATTCAATGGCAAGTCCTTAGAGGAAAAGTCCTTAGAGGAAAAGAGAAACAGACACACAGGCACATAGGGGAGACCATGTGAAGAGGGAGGCAGAGACTGGAGTGATGGATCTACAAGGCAAGGAACACCAAGGGTTGCCGGCAGCTACCAAAATTTAGGAGACAGGCACGGAACAGGTTCTTCCTCAAATCCTTCAGAAGGAACCAACTCTGCTGACATCTTGATTTCATACTTCTGACCTTCAGAACTGTGAGAGAATAAAATTTTGTTCTTTTACCACCAAGTTTGTGGTAATTTGTTATTGCAGCCCTATGAAATTAATACAGTTCCCTTGGCTTTATCTTTCAGATTCTTATCTTCAACTATAGGCATCTTGTGATTTAGCCAATTCAAAATTTTATTGCAGTTTATTACTATGCACTTAACTTTGCAGATTATTTTCTTAATTTTGATTGCTCGTTTTATCATATCATGTTTGTCTTATTTTATGGATGCAAAAAACATTAGAATCTCTCTGAAGATATTGATTTAAAATTTTTAATTTCTATTTTGTTCCCTAAATTATCCTGTTTGGTCTGGAGTCATTCTATTGGTTCATCTTTCATTTTGTTGGTTTTTCTTGGGTATATGGTAATATTTTGTGTCCATTTATGTTTATGAATCACCAACTATATGGGTTAGTGTAAATAATAGGCTTAAATTTCTTCCATAATGTATAGGAAGCTGTTTTCCCAGCTTGCCTCCTCTTTGTGCATGTCTGCATCTGTGCATATATACTGGGGCAAAGGGAAGCTGACACATGTACTTAGGCTGCCATCTTGAACTAGAAAAGTCCATATCAACTACTTTATAATTATTTTATTTCAATTTATCTAATAAATTATAAATTCCTACACACTAGGGATTTATGTTTTTACTTACATCTCCTATAGAAATTATCATAAACGCACACTTTAAAAATTAATTGAGAGCCAGCCCTGATGGCCTAGTGGTTATACAACTAGGATATACAACCACATACTGGGGCTTTGGGGAGGAGGAAAAAAAAAGAGGAAGATTGGCAACATACGGCAGCTCAGGACAAATCTTTCCCTGCAAAAAAAAAGAATGTTAGTCTGTTTAAAGAAAAAATAATAATAATTGAATAAGTGAATTGGTGAATAAGTTAGTGAATGAGTTAGTGAAAGAAAGTCAGTAAGGCAAAGTTAAAAGCTAACCTGTCCAAGTGAAGGAAAAACTCAATACTTTCACTATTTGAGAAGAAAAGTGGCAGAAGTGAATTGTCACTTAATATACATGTAAGTAAAAAAAATCATTAATCTTCAGCTCTCAATTAATATGCCATCTTAATGAAAAATTCATTTCACTGGATCAGATAGCTCACAATCTCTTTTCTATTGCAAGATATTCAATATTTAGCATTTTAGACTTGATCTGTTCAGGACACATTTTTATTAGATTTTTGGAAATGCACGGATTACTAACTATGCAAACAGATGTGCATCAATTTGTACTTTGCAAATGCATTCCTGCTTATGCAAATTCACTGTACCACAACAGGTTAAATGGAATGATCTGTGGGGGGGTCTGTGACCTTAGTGCCTTGAATTCATAACTGGACATTTTCCAAATCGAAAAAAGTCTTTTTAAAAGTGACTCAAAGTCAATTTCTTCCATTATGCTTTGACTTATATCCCAATAAGTCACTGGTGGAAAAAGGGAGAGGATGAGCTCTGTTGAGCGCATATATTTAAGCTGGTCTTAGAGAATAAGAGGACATTCATCAGGTAGAAGAGAGAATAAAGGGCATTCCAGGAAGAGGAAGCAAAAGAACCCTTAACAACCTAGGATTAAAAGGGAACATCCTCACAATGATAAAGGGCATCCATGAAAAATCCATAGCTAGCATCACACTTAGTGGTGAAAGACTTAATACATTACCCCTAAGATCAGGAACAAACAAGGATACTTTCTTTTTCACTTCTATTCAACATTGAACTAGAGATTCTTGCCAGAACAATTAGCAAGAAAATAAAATAAAAAGCATACAGATTGGAAAGGAGGAAGTAAAACTATCTCAAATGGCAGATGACTGGTCTTAAATATAGAAAATCCTAAGGAACCCACTATAAAACTATTATAGCTAATAAACAAGTTCACCAAGGTTTCAGGATACAAAATTAATATATAAAAATCAATTTTATTTCTATACAGTATTAATGAGCAACCTAAAACTGAAATTAAGAAAACAATTCCATTTAAAACAGCACCAAAAAGAATAAAATACTTATGAATAAATTTAACAAAATAAGTGCAAAATTTATACTCTGAAAACTATACACATTTGTTTAAAGAAATTAAGACCTAAATAAATGGAAAGATATACCATGTTCATGGATCAGAAGACTTAATATTGTCAAGGTGGCAATATTCCCCAAACTGATCTATAGATTCAACACCATTTCTGTCAGAATTCCATTTAGCTTCTTTGAAAAAACTGATAAGCCAAACCTAAAACTCATATGGAAATTCAAAGAAATCAGAATATCTAAAACGATTTTGAAAAAGAAGAAACTTGAAGTGCTCATACTTCCTAATTTCAAAACTTGTTACAAAGATACAGTAATCAAGATAGTGTGGTACTATCATGAGGATAGAAATATAGATAAATGGAACAGAATTGAAAGTCTAGAGATAAACCCTCACATTTATGGTCAATTAATCTTTGACAAGGGTGTCAAGAAAATTCAATGGGGAAAAAACAGTCTTCAACAAATGGTGCTGGGGCTATTGGATATCCACATACAAAAGAATGAAGTTGTACCTCTTCCTCACACCATATACAAAAATTAACTCAAAATGGACCAAAGACCTAAATGTAAGAGGTAAAATGATAAAACACTTAGAAGAAAACGTAGGTGTAAATGTTTGTGACCTTAGATTAGGTAACGTTTTCTTCGATAGGACATCAAAAGCACAAGCAAGAAAAGCAAAAATAAGTGTACTTCATCAAATTTAAAATCTCTTGAGTTTCAAAAGATACCATCAAGAAAGTGAAAAGATAACCCACAGAATAGGAAAAAATATTTACAAATCATATGTTTGATAAGGGACTTGTGTCTAGGATATATAAAAAACTTTCACAACTCAGTAATAAAAAGAGAAATAAGCCAATTAAAAAATGGGCAAAGGATCTAAATAGACATTTCTCTAAAGAAGATACACATACATATAGATACAAATGGCCAATAAGCACATGGAAAGATGCTCAACATCATTATCCATCAGGGAAATGCAAATACAAAACCACAATGAGTTGCCATTTCACACTTACTAAGATCCCTATAATCAAGAATATAGAGGGGCCGGCCCCGTGGCTTGGTGGTTAAGTGAGCGCGCTCCACTGCTGGCGACCCGGGTTCGGATACCGGGCTCGCACCGACGTGCTGCTTCTCTGGCCATGCTGAGGCCGCGTCCCACATACAGCAACTAGAAGGATGTGCAGCTATGACACACAACTATCTACTGGGGCTTTGGGGGGAAAAAATAAATAAATAAAATCTTTAAAAAAAAAAAAAAAGAATATAGATAATAACAAATGTTGGCAATGATGTGTAGAAATTGGAATCCTCATACACTAGTGGTGGGAATGTAAAACGGTGCACCTACTTTGAGAAACAGTCTGGAAATTCCTCAAAAAGTTAAACATAAAGTTACCATATGATCCAGCAATTCCATTCCTCATTATCCAAGAGAAATGAAAACATATGTACAAATGAACACAGATGTTCATAGTGACATTATTCATAACAGCCAAAAAAGTGGAAACAACCAAATTCCCATCAATTAATAAATGGATAAATAAAATGTATATCCACCTAATTAAATATTATTTAGCAACAAAAATAAATGTACTGATACATGCTACAACATGGATGAACCTTGAAAACATTATGCTAAGTGAAAAAACTCAGACAGAAAAGACTACATATTGTATATATAATTCCTTTTATATTCAATGTTCAGAAGAGGAAAATCTATATTGACAGAATGTAGATTAGTGGTTGCCTAGGGCTAGGGGATTGGAGGGAAATGGAGAAGAAGAGGTATTGGCTATGGGATTCCTTTTGGGGATGAGGAAAATGTTTCCAAACTGATTCTGATAATAATTGAACAATTATATGAATATACTAAAACCATGGAATTGTAAACTTAAAATGGGTAAATTATTTGGTATGTGAATTATATCTCAATGATGCTGTTATAAGAAAAAAAATTCAAAAAGAATCCCTAACCTCTCAGAATCGTGGGATTACAGAGATAAAAGGACATTTATATCCTTCATTTTCTAGATTATTTTTAAGAAGACAATTGGAGAATTTTGCATTAAGTCACAGAACTTGAAAAGTTATCTACACTAATAATTTAATAATTACATTTATTAAATGTTAATAGATATGGGATATCAGGAATTTGTTTATTAGATAAGTCAAATTATGTATTTATACCCACTGACATTTATGCATCATATTACCTCTATCCAATAGACCAATGATTTTTTTTTTTTTTTTTTTTTTTACTAATTCTAACACACCGGAAGAATTCAGGCAAATTTCCGTTAGGAACATTCCTCAGTACAGGGCAGTGGGGGTGGGGAGTAGGGAGCATGTCTCTGTAATGAGGGAAGGAGAAGAGCGACAACTTCCAGGGTGAAATACACATTTTGAAAGTTTCCTTCCTTCAAATTCTGACAAACACATATAGAGAGCTGTGTTTACCCTGATCTAATGAGAATCACTGTAGAGATGATATCCAAAGTTTCTGCACGCTCTACAAAATGTTATTTAATTATCTCCGCTAATTCTGAGTAAATTGAGCAGAGTTTAGACAAAAGGAAGTAGATCAGGAATAGTAAACCTGAAGTACGCTGAGGTCCGGAATATGAATAATGATCTTTGTCAGACTGAGGTACATTAATTAGGAGAGGTAAATGCAAATTCTTAGAAAATTGCCGCGGTAAACACAGCTGGTTAACCTGGTACCACACCTGGAAAATACAAAGACTGCAGATTAGCATATGCCCAGATTCCAAAAAGAGTTCCTAGCACATAGCAAGTGCTCAATAAATATTTACTGACTACATTAATAGAAACTATGATCAAGGAGGAGAGAGAAGGTGAGGGAGAAAATAAGGATGAAAGTAAAAGAAGATGAAGAAGAAAATTTAACAATGAGGAAACCCGGGGAGACAGGAGGCAGGAAATACAATCTCAGAACTTTCCTACATAAAGGAAGATATGGAGTCACTTTCTAACATATCCAAAATGAAGACAAAGAAGACTCACTCGGGGAAGCAATAATAAGAAACAGATTAATACTTTGTAATTCTGTATTCACCACTTCACCAAAAGTCAATACAGTTATTTGTATAGGAACATTTGTATAGGACTTTACAGTTTATAAAATGCTTTCACATGCATTAGGTCATTCTCAGCATACTCTGAGGTAGATATTATATTATTTTCATTTAGCAGATGAAGAAATTGAGGCTTTGGGAGTTTAAATGAGATGAGCATGAGCATACAAGTAGAGGAACTAGAACTTCAGCCAGCCTGAACCCATGCATCTACAACGGGTGTCAGGAGGAGGGAACCACAGAGTGAGAGATGGAAGAGGCTCCAAACCGCTCATCTTGACCTTTTCCTGAAAAAATAAAGGTTCTAAAAAGTACTTATTGTCCTTAATCGGAATATTCTTGCTTATCTAAATATTACTTTTTTAAAAGTCACCAATGATCCATTAATCAGAAAAATCAATGAATTCTCAATTTTCAATCCCCTTTTCCAATCTGTAGCATTCATCACTGTGGACCATTCCTTGTTTCTTTTCATAACCCTGTTCTCTATCATCTCCTCTTTGCCTTTCTTTTCCTGTAATTGCTCCATATATAGGCATTTCCTTCAATTTTAGGACATTTAACATATCTAGACCTTTATCACTATTACTTTTACCCTAACTCACAAGCTTGATTGCCCCACAAGACCATCCCACTAATCCTCATGTATAACATGATCAAAATGGAATTTTTTACCTTCTCCAATTGTCTTCCAATATTTCTAACTTTAGGTAACAGCATCACTATTCTCCCAGCCATGAACTCTAAATATTAAGGGGAAAAATTTTGACTCCTTTCTTTTCCCCTTTCCAGTACAATCAGCCATCAAACCTCAGCAATATTACTCAGAAATCCATTCTCACCATGATCTTCTCAATTTAGTTCATCGTCTCAAACTACCCGTAGCCTCTCAAGAAATATTTCCACGTGCCGGGTGCCCTCTTTCCTCCCTCTCTCTTCTCACCTACATCTTTCCTACTGCTATCAGAGTTACTGTCCTTGAAGATTATTCCTCTACTCAAAAGCCTTTAGAGAATCCCCATGATGCACAGAATGAAGTCCAGAGTCCTCAGCACGGCCTTCAACCTCTTCCATGCTCTGGTCTCAATTTACCCTTTAGGCTCCTCCTAAAAATGTATTATTTGATGCTTCCAAATATACCTGAGACTCACCAATAGCTACACCTTAACTCACGTCAGGCCACCTCACCACCAACCCACACTTGGAATGCTCCCCGCCCTGCTCCCCAGCCTAATTATCTTTCAAGGTCCTGTTTAAACATTACTCTCTCTAGGGAGCTCCTTTATATCACCTCTACTCCAAAGCGTCAGTCAAAATTAATGCTATCTCTCTTAATAGTTCTATTTTGTTTGACCTCTCTTATCTATTTTACCCATACTTACTCACACTATAGTCAACAAATACAGGTATTTCCCCCACTAAATTACAATCTCCTATTTTTTAATTCCACACAGCTCTTAGCATATAAATGCTACACAAATGTTTATTAAATTGTGGCATCATCAAGTGAAAAACATTTAAATTAAAAAATAAAAAGCAATATACTGACAGGTACCATATGATATTATACAACATTGAATTGATTTCCAACAACAACAAAAAAAAGGTAATTTTTACCTGTATTGCTAGATAAAATGCCTAATGTAGTAGAAGTTATAAGGAAGTAACATATTTTAATAGAAATTCTTAAGGTTAAATTATAATTAATAAAACAAACAATAAACATTTCATCTGGTTCATTTTTAATTACAATACAAAAATAAATAAATAAAGGATGTAGCCATCTTTGTTCTACCTGTAGATCCTCCTATAATCAGAAGGAGCTCTGTAAGGAGTACACAAGCTTGAGGGGGTAAAAGAAGACAGATTATGATGCTATTTCTATTAAAGATTCCTGGCCATCACCCATTAGCTACAGTCAATAGTATGACCTAGAAGCCTGACTCCCTCTGTTCAGTTTCCCTCAATGACCTACAATTTCTGACTTGTGCGCTGAGGTCTGTTTTCTAGACTTGACACAGACCCTATAAATGTGAATTCCAATCTTTCTATTTTTGCCACTTTGATGCTGCAAAAAACTAAGGATCTTTTAAAGAATAAAATGAGGTCAGAAAAAAATAGTACTAGGCTAACTTCTCCCTCTGCCAAAAGAGCACGAGAACTCTAGCAGTGGATGAAAATGAGGGAGCACAAAGTATCAAACAGGAGCATGCTGTCCTGTAAATGCTTGACTCTCAAAGGGAAATAAATCTAGTTTAGACCAGTTTGAAAGGGGGGAAAGACTAATTGCAAGCACTAATTGCCATTAGTTTGAGGCCATTTGGGGAATCAAAACCCTCTGCTATATCAAATGATATCATAAAGTATTACCATGTAAAAAGTGAAAAAACTCTCAAAACTTTCTTCTTCATCAAGAAATATAAATTTATGAATTCCAACATATCACTGGCATAAAAGCCATAAATTTCGTTTGAATCAATGATCCTTGAATTATCTCTACTAATAACTTGCCACCAGAGAAAAACTAACTTGCCAATGAAGTAATTCATGTCAGATTATCTATTGTAAATTTCACAGCAGATTTTTTTCTTTGAATTACGTGGAATTCATTGCTTTGGGATTACCTTTATTTTTAGTGTTTTTGTCAGAGAAATAATGCTATTCATCTATTTGTCCACTTTCCAAATAACATATGATCCATAAAATAACAAACTACATTGTTATATAATAATTTTACCTGTGTATAATAATTTTTAAGTCTTCATGTGGAAAACCCAACCTCATTTTCCTCTTAAAAAGAAATCTCAACATATGTAGCCTTATTATTCATAAATTTCTCTCAATGCAACGTAGATAACTAAAATATCTGTTCTCTAATATAAAAATAGATTTTCTTGGGTGCTTAATTAATTCTCTCAACAAAGCACATTAATTTTTTCAGGATTATTTCAGAAAACTTAATGAAACTAAAGAAAATAAAAACCAAAACAGAGTGTAAATAATGAACTAACGTTGGTAATATTTTACTTCATGTATTATTTCTAAAGGGAGATAATTATCACATAATAATTTATGCCTAGTAAATTACAATAAATTTTAAAGAAACTTGAAACTCTCCAATAAAGTCCTTTCAAGTTCTAAAAGCACACCATAATACAAATGGGTGTTATGATATACCAGTTATCTCTAAGAGAAACAATTTTTATAATAATATACTTTTGTTAGTGCCAGCAAGCCGATTTTGACTCCTAGTAACCCAGAACCCTGCCCGTCTTTTTGCTCCATCCTCTCTCTTGGCACTATATCAGACAATTCTCCACTGCTATTCATAGGGTTTTCCGTGGCCAATTTTTTCAGAAGTGGGTGGCCAGGTCCTTCTTCCTAGTCTATCTTAGTCTGGAAGCTCTACCGAAACCTGTCCACTGTGGGTGACCCTGCTAATATTTGAAATACTGGTGGCATAGCTTTCAGCATCACAGCAACACGTAACTGCCACAGTATGACAACCAACAGACAGGTGGTGTGGTTCTCTGACGGGGAAAGGAACCTGGGCTGCAGCGGTGCTGAACCTTAGCTATTAGACCACCAGGGCTGGCTAGAGGTGAAAACTGATCCCTCCAAAGAGAAGATAACTGTACCCTCTTCTCAAAGCAAACAGACTGAAGTGCTAATTCCTGTAATCAAATAACTCATTCATATTACATGCAAAGGAACACCACACATATCTTTTGATGCAAAGTTAGAATCCTTATAGCATAAAACTAATTATCAACAGTTCAGCCCCCTAGGATGCAGAAAACAGATTGGATTCATGCATAAAATGCTAAAACAGAAACCGTACCCCACACCCATAAGGTTAAAGTAAGAAACAAATTAACCAAAGTTTCTGAGCTCGTCTTGCAGAATAACAAGGACGCTGCAGATGAGGAAAAAATACTTGTTGACAATCTCCTTTGACTAAACATCATGCAGGCACATTGAAGGACCAGAATGACCAAGCAGTAAATTTTGGACAGCACAGGCCAAAAATCCACCGCATGTAACACACAGAACCCTCCTGAATTGACACATGCGACCCATGAAGAGACATGTAGGACCGTCGCACCTGCACAGAAGACTCATAACTTCAGCCCTCAAGGCCCTCCTACTCCCTAGTTCCCTGATACATATCCCCCACATAAGCTGCTGAGGGAGACAGATCTGAGAGTTTTGCCTCCTGTCTCCTTGCTTGGATCCCCTGCAATAAAGTCCTTTCTTTCCACAAAAGACCTTTGCCTTGGTATCTGGCTCTTCCACAGCGCATCGAGCCAATGAACCCGCTTGTGGTTGGTAGCAGAACTACAACTTGAGAACCACTTATTATAAATAATTTATGATTCTTGTAAAGCCCCCAAATTTGATGCTTGCTAGTGTTCATTAGTGAAATAATTTTCAAGTAATCAGGTTTTCAGAAATTCATTCTCTCTCTGCCTTGCTTTTGAAAAAAAATACTTAGAAAAGAAAAAATAACAGTATAAACTATCAAAAATAAATGTGCCCAGCTACAGGAAAATGACAACTTCTCTACATGTTATTTCTAAGTCCTTCTAATGGATATTCCTTCCCTGATTCCACAACCACCTGGGTTAATTTTCACTGACAAGTTGGGCATTCACACTAATTAGACCACCCTGGACCACTTTGCTATGCAGAGTCATCTAAGTTTTCCCAGGACTATTGATAGAATGGTCAGCAGTTGGACATGGAGGTGCCTAAGCAAAGCCTGTGTTGTAGCAGGTGCTCAATACACAGTGATTCTCCATCTTTCTTTAGTAAAACAAGCAGAAGACATTGGGAAGAGGGGAAAACAAAAGGGTTTTGTAAGAAAGGGTTTCTTCTTGTCCATTGAATTCCTCTCTCCTCAATACATCTCACACCTCCTCAATCCAATCTCACACCCTCATCCATTCCCCATCTCCCTGAGGTGTGGCCTCCAGAAGCTCTTTGCCCAACCCAAGGGTAGCCCTAGGCCCGTTCATTCCCCTGCCTCATTTCTATTTTCTCCCCCCAAAATAAAGCTCCACTAATGAGTTAAGGGGTAAAACACTGGAAGTTTGCATCCACTCACCCTACTCCTTATAACCTCACCTTTCCAAAGGCCTCTGACTCAGACACAGGTATAGGTTAGCATAGACCATATTCAAACCCTCCAATGGAGGAGCTCCTAAATTAACCAGAATTCAGAACAAGTCCTTTCCTTCTAAACATCTTTATTCCTGTTACAGACAAAGACAAAACCAAACCAAACAAAATTATATGACCCCAATGATGGCATGTCTTTTGGCACTTGCTGAAGTCTCCCCACCTTCATTCTTCATCTCAGCTGCTTAAACCGAACAGTGGTGGCAACACCTTCTCTTGTAATAAGTGCTTGCTTTGCAGCATCCCTGGATTCACTCTGATGAACCACTCAAGGTCAAGTTTGGCTCATTTGGTAATTCTCATCCAACACATTAAGGAGGTGATCATGATATCTGTGGTTAGACCAAAACTCTTACAACAATAGGGAAGATGGCTCACAACCATGGTTTTGTGGTCTTTTTACTAAATGCACTTCTGATTGATCCCTATAGAACCTTCTGATTTTCCCAACAAAAATGTGGAAAATCCATTTATATCCTTCCTATCCTATGTTATTAGAATTTCCATGATTAGATTACTTTTGATAATTAATTGGACTAATAAGTAAATAATAGTAAATTAAGACAATCTGCATAACTTTAGAGATGAAATGGACTTTCATTTTTAAAAAGACTCCACTATCAACCCTACAAATTTCAAACATGAGTAATGATGCTTACCATGCAGGAATAAGATGTTTAGAATGCGGTTGCACTGATTTTATATTGTCATTTAAAAAGACATATCAATAGTGCCTCCCTTTTTTAATGTAATCTCATCTCTCCAATATAGGAATATTATTCAAATATATTTCTGTCTTCGTTGGGCATAACTAACAGCAAGAATGAGAAACCCATACATACCAGTCTAAGAAAAGAAAATTTATTGAAAGCATACTAGATTTTCATGCAAGGAAAGGGTCAAGTTGAGCCAAATCTCTGGGAACTGGAAACTTTGATGTCTTTGAGTGATGCCTTTCCATTTGCTTCGCCCTGCACTTGTTCTCCATGCAAAACAGCTTCCTCTGCTTATTCCTGGTTTATGGCCTCTCCTCCTCCTCATCACTTAGATCTGCTTGTTAGTGACCCCATTTCCACATGGCCTAGTAGTTTCGTTCCTGATAATTATTTTATTAAGACTCTCAGAAACGCTTAGCTTAAATTCTCAAGTGAAAATATATTTGGCTCAAATCATCTGCTGTGAACAAACTTCCTCTGACTCAGGGGGTCTATGGAAAAAGACATGTCTAGAGAAACCAACATGGCAGCTTAGGTCTGACCCTTGAGCAGAAGCTATGGGCCATTGCCAAGAGTGTTGGTGAGTAGGGGGCAATTCAATTTAATTTGATTCTGCAAATGTGTGTGTATTTCCTATGTTCTAGGAAGGCAATGAACTGTAAATTACCCTAAAAGCTTAGAAAATTCAAGGTATCCTCAAAGGAGAAGGGCTATAGAAATGGAGAATATATATTAAATAGCTATTGATGGAGGCTACATTTAGAGATGAGTTTCTTTTTTTCTCAGACCTTAAGGATTAGACCTTCCTTTGGACTATAATTTGGATTGCTTCATGCTTCTCCCTAATGCTATAAAACAATCAGATCTGAGTATATGACATAGATTTCTCCATCCATTCTACTTTTTAAAGAAATAGCTATAAGATTTTCCCAAAGATCTCAGTTCAAACAAGTCTGATCTCCTAATTGTCTCTTTGCCCATAACCACAATCACACTCATATGTACCATGATCATTTCCATCTTGGGGCTTTTACCCCCTCTTCCCTTCTGCTTGAATTTCCTACTTCTGCTTCATTCACTAAATTATAGCTAAACTTCAAAACTCATCTTCACATCTCACCTCCTCAGTGAGACCCTCCCTGAACAATTCTATTAACTGATATGTTCTTATTTCTCATTTGTTAAATACGGTATAAATGGAAGTGCAGAAATATGAATAGATTTGAGAATTATCGGAGGTAACATTAATGGTGGATTTTTGTGACGCACTAATCTCCTACCCTTTCCATCTTCCTTTCTAAGAGAATATCAATTTGAGAAGTGGGGGACAGTAATGTTCTCATCTAGAAAACAATAACCAATTTCTCTGGCAGAGAGAAGGTATCATGCATACAATTCTGGCTAATGAGATATAAGCAGATTGAGCAGTTCCTCAAAAAGGGAGTAAATTCATGTTAACTTAGCATGAGCTCTTTTACTTTTGTCCTCTCTTTTTTTCTGCCTGGAATATGGATGTGATGTTGGAGATGGAGCAGCTGTCTTGTAACCATAAGATCATAAAAGAAAAGGGCAAGAGATTTGCAGGACCTAGAGTCTGAAATCCTTGGGCCAATAACCACCTACCTCCTGACTTTAAGTTAGGTTAGAAAATTAAAATTTTTAAAATATTTAAGCCACAGTTTTTTATGTTTTGTTTTGTTTTTTTTGGAGGGGAGGGGGTTCTGTTATGTAGAGAACACAATTCCCAGCTGATTCACAGCTCCTCTTATTTATATCCCTGTTGGAACAGATCAGGCCTAAGTCAGCACAAACTACCTGGATCTTCTCCTAAGTTGTTGGAGCTATTTTGAATGTTCTTTCTATTTATTTATTTTCAGAGTTATTTTATTAGAGAGTTAAGAAAGGGCAACTCAGATGCTAGTTAGCTTCTCCACCATCTTAACCTCAGACTTGCTCTTAAATAGGGTTTCTACCTTAGAATTCAAAGTCATAGCTCAGGAGTTGTCTTATTTACTTTTCTAGGAATAGCAGATATTATAAAGAAAAATGGAAAGCAAGACTTCAAGTTCAATGCAACGGAACAGAATCTTTGGCTGGTAATTTAATTTATTAATTTGAAATTAATTTGAATTTATTTATTAATTTGATTAAGTAATTAATTTGAAATTAAATATTTCAAATAATTTTCAAATTAATATATTTAATTTAGCATATGAATATAATACTAATTTAATTTAATTAATATATTTCTCAATATGATAAACCAAGAATTTACCTTCTTTGATGTAAACGGAAATAAATCACGAGTAAACTAACTCTGATCTTCTTTTGGCATTTGTTTTAAACATTTTTTCATGGTACTCTGAGAGAATCTATGATAAACAGAGATTCCTTTTCCAGTGAAGAAAGATAACTAAATGTTATCTAAAAATAGTTGTGACTTTATAAATGCCCTTGTGTCAATGTCCTTCCTATTCATAGATGTCTTTGTAAGTGTGTGGGGCATAATTGGGGACACTGCTACGTTGCCAGGAATTCTTGCTATGACACGTCCATAGGAAGCCTGGGCTTTGGTCCAAGGAACTAGAGCCGGGAAAGTCATTCCCTGCCTTTCCAGAGAATTACTAAGAAACTATTTCATCCTGCAGGCTGTCCTTTTTCCACGGCTACCAACAGTGAGAATATTTTCTTGGCATTATTCCACTGATACTGTGTTCTACTGGCATTTCTCCAGCTCAGAGGAGAGTGAAGATCCCAAGCCTGACAGGTACCTGCTGGGATGGACCCACAGGGATGTCTACATGAGTTTCTCCTAAGACATTTAGAGGAAATTTCACCAAATGAAAGCTCCCTCCATCATCACCACACTCGTAGAAGCAGCCATTTACTAGAGACGTAGGTCACACACTGGGAAGTGAGATGGCAGAATTATAAATTCTCGTTATAAATACACTGTCATATCAAAGTGAGAAATTGTAGAGTTGCATTAAGCTGACAGATAATCTGGCAGCAAACAAACATATACTTGTCTTTTCAATCTAAGCTGTGCAACTGTTCCCTCCTGTCTTGCATGCCAAGCTTTTAAAGACTTAATCTCCAAATTACTATCATTATTAAAGTACAAGAGTGCAGCCAGTGTCATCTCTCCTGAAACCATCTCTGGAAGAAAAAGATGAACTAAAAAGAGAGGAATTCAATCCTTCTCAGTTAGCATTTTTATTGACTACCAAGGGGTACATGAATCTAGCAGATGCATAGGGTTATATACAGCCCCGGTGGAATCCACAATTGAAGGCAAACACAGTAAAGCTTTCAAAAAGCAACAAGACAGATTCACTTTCAAATAAGACCACAGATGTATGCTCACTGATGCCATTGCAAACCTTAAAAAATACTTATTACTCAGGCATTCTAGCACATTCAGATTTCCTAGTATTGTTTCCAAATATTCCTAGCATTCACTGTAAATAGCTTTTCTTTCCTGGAATTTACCAGGAAATTTGACATTACTTTTTAAATTTGTTTGTGGGTTTGCTATCACTAGAATTTTCAAAATTTTTCTTCCCATAGAGGATGTCAAAATTTATCATATCTAAATTTAGAAGGATATGGAACAGGTAAACCCCCTTCTCAAAGCACTTTATATAATTATATCAAGGTTCAGTCAGAACAACAAACGGAATTGGGGAGTTCCACATTCTAGCTACAGACAACTCTTTATGTTTGTTCCAGTAAAGATGGAGGGAGGCCTATTAGCACAGCTGGGCTTGGCCACAACTGCTTTCCTCTGGCAAATGGAACACGAGGCCACGATCTTTGATATTAAACTCTCATGCCATCAGATAACCTACACTGTGATTAATTTCTACGGAGGTAATGGAAAGTTAGCTGGGGAGTTCTTGGGTACTGACTCTGAAGAAGTTCTGAGGCTTGGTAATAACACTGGAGATGAGATTATACATGGAAACCTAGAAAAGCAATTACTAGGATACATATAATAATAATAATAAAATAAATATCTTTTATATTCACTACCTTCAGTGAAGTGATTTTACCAGGCAATGTTTAGATAATTGATGTGGCCTGATTGTACAGTTGAGGTCCCTGAGCACATTTTGGGATTAAAACCAAACTCACTACCAAATAGCAGCACCAGTGGAAAAATAACCAGGACTCTGGATGTCCTAATATTAGATGTGCCTCCTGGCTGTCTCACTTCTCTGATCCTGCAGGAATTGCAAGAACTGCACAAGAAACTTGAAATATCATTAAAATGTAATAGAGGTCTGGAGAAATTCCGCCTGTGGGCGAGATCAAGGTGCATTTTGAGACTGAGCCTTAGACAAAGGGACCGGATTGATGTCAGACGAGAACAAGGACCCTAAGGAGTTCCTAGTCCCCACAATAAGTTACACTAGACTCGGGTAGCAATGAGAGAAGAGCTGGTACAAAAAAAACTAGAGGAAGTAGGAGTGCATGCATGATAGAACAGGTTGATGGGAAAGATCTATGCTCAATGATAAGTCTATAGGGGCAGGGATTTGGGTGTTTTGTTCAACACTGCATACCCAGTTTGGCAGCACGTAATAAGTTGAATGAATGAATGAATGAGTGAGTGAGTTGATTAGGCTACTGGATCCATTTTCCTTGTTTATTTAATCCAATATTTCCCAAAGCACAGTCTGGGATATCATTTTAGGTGGTAATGATACACTAAAAACTCTAACTCAGGGATTGACAAAGTTTTCCCTTTTCAAATTTCTAATATCAAGGAGAAAAACCTCAGTTTGTTGCTAGTGGGTCTTTAACATCTCTCCATTCTTGTTTTAACAGGAGAAAAACGTTCTCAGGCACTGAGCATCCAGGTAACATCATCTAGCTAGAACTGTATACTTTTGTGGTTTTCATCCTATTTATTTTTATAGTTACTATCTATTTTAGAAGAGGATTTTTCTGATTTGTGGTAGTAATATAAAATTTCCTATTAAAATAATTTATTAAGTCCCCAAATTGAGTTAATTTAAAAGAAAAACATTAGGTAAATAATGAAGGTCGTGTGTGTATATATATGGCAAAAATAAGATGATGATACTCAAATAAATTAAATTTGAGAGGCTCTGGTCTAATTGCCTTGGGCCTCGCGTGAGCCCCAGGTCTCATTGCTGTTCTAACAACGGAGACTTTATGGCAGCTTTGGATGGCCCTCACAGAGCCTCAGTGCACCAGACAAACCATAGATCCAGAAGCCACTGCCTCACCCAGCAGACACAGCAATCTGAGACAAAAGTCTATCAAACAAATCCACATGTATTCTTCAGTCTCCTGGTGAGCAACTTAAATGCAAATACAAAAACTCCACTTTCCAAAATCTGCCATAAATTTTAGGTTCTTATTGAGAGAGAGGCCTATAACTGTCCCCTCATGTTTATTCATTTGACTCTCCACTAGTAGGCTAATTTATAAATAAATCCTAAGCTTAATTAATTAATTAGTTTAAGAATGAGAGAAAATATAAATTTGGAAGTCAAATGTCAGCTAGAAATCCTGTTAAACACCACAGACTCTTTTGGATGATCATAACTTTAATTCCATAATAAGTAACCAATAGGGGCCGGCCCCGTGGCTTAGCGGTTAAGTGTTCGCACTCTGCTACTGGGGGCCCGGGTTCGGGTCCCGGGCGTGCACCGATGCACCGCTTGCCAGGCCATGCTGAGGTGCCATCCCACATACAGCAATTAGAAGGATGTGCAACTACGACATACAACTATCTACTGGGGCTTTGGGGAGAAGAAGGGAAAAAAAAAGGAGGAAGATTGGCAATAGATGTTAGCTCAGGGCCGGTCTTCCTCAGCAAAAAGAGGAAGATTGGCATGGATGTTAGCTCAGGGCTGATCTTCCCCACAAAAAAAGAAAAGTAAAAAGAAAGAAGTAAGTGATAGATCTCACACTAAACTCAGCAACAGCCTGGATTATCTAAATTGGGAGACCAAATTTCTTGAACCAACTTAGAAAGGTGCTATGAGTTGCTAACAGATGACATTTACTTTCTGACATTAAAATTAAGGATAAAAAATGGCTAAACCAGAGCTGAGGTTCCTTATGCACCTGCTAATGGGCTGTGCCATGGATAGTCAGTAAAAATACTGATTAACTACAGAGGATATTAACTGTTTTCTGTATTTAACCAAGCACAACCTGACTGCCACAGTACAAGACGATTAAATAATAAAGTAAAATAGACACCTTCAGTACTCTAAATGGATTCTCATTTTCCCATTTTTACAAAGGATTCCTTGGTCTGCAGGCCTCTAGAAGCCTGTATAAACATTGGAATTTAAAAGGAATAGAGATAATATGGGAATTTTTGATCATCCCTAATAATTCATTTTACCTGATTCTTTCAGTTCCTCCTTCTTCCTCTAATTTTATTGGCTTTTCGCCACTTCACAATAATTAAGACTTTGATGTTGGGACCAAGAGGGAACTGGAAAAAAGGTGAAACTCATTCATCAATCTAATCCAATCACTCCCACTTCTCATGTCATCACAGAACCACCAGAAGCTACTGCAATGGCCGCCTTAATGGCTCAGAGCAACAAGAACACCTAATAACAGACATGCTTACACTCTAGAGTCACTGAAATA
Organism: Ceratotherium simum simum; assembly: GCF_057802395.1. Taxonomy (NCBI): domain Eukaryota; kingdom Metazoa; phylum Chordata; class Mammalia; order Perissodactyla; family Rhinocerotidae; genus Ceratotherium; species Ceratotherium simum. Next base: position 73,802,046 of record NC_141903.1, on the reverse strand, counting down.
TCTCCTTCTACTTGAAATAAATCATACTAATGTTGAAATGCTCTCTAACTGTAAAATTCTTTACCTCACATGGGTGCCATTGTTTAACACAATAACTTTATAAATATACTTTGAGTTTCCTGGAAAAGTGACATGTAAATAAAGCATTATTGCCATAACATCTCCCTTAATGATCTGGAAGAGGCAGTAAATAGCAAGCTGATGGCTTCACAGATGGTACTAAATTGAGAAGTGTTGCAAACATCAGTAAAGGCGGGAAAAATTATGCAAAATAGACCTACATGCTTTAAATAAAAGCAAAACATTTTTAACTTTATGGAGGAAAGAAAATGGCATTATTTTAGAGTGCCCAAAATATGCTGTCCAGCATAGATGCTACAACCAGCATGTAAAAACATGCCAGCCAGAATCATTTTCAACTCTTCAAAATCAACTAAGATAACTACATGCTTTGAAGGGGGGCTGGCAGTCACATAAATATAAAGCTTATAATAAATGGGGGGGGGGACTTATGCTTTCATTAAAAAGTCCCAATGAGAAGTTCAGGTTTGCATGTTTATAACTTTGAAAGAATATGAAGTTCCATTTAGGAAGCTTATTCCAAGTAAATCTGCTTCATCCTAAGCATTTTTATAAACCTAAATTTATTTCCCCTTTCGGCAGAGCCATCTGTCCAGGCAGGGTTTGCATATGGACCAAAACAGAAATAATGCTTCTTATGAAGGCTATGCTTGGGGTTGCAGGTGGGCTTCAAGTTTGCCCTCTACTTCCCATGGTGACTAACGGGGTACATCTGAGACGTGGTTAGAAGTACCATCTGTAATAGTGGTGACAGTAAAGTAGACATTGACATCACCATTGCCACTACCACCACCATGCTTCCATCCTCTACGCCCTAACTTCTACCTTTTGGAAAATGTAGACTCATTTTTAACATCAAATATATTTATTCCCCCTTGACTCCTAAGACACCTTTTGGTTGTTTCATTTGTTCAGGTGACAGACAATAGTTTTTGAATAGTTTTGAATAGTTTTGAATAGTTTGATGAACTTGGTATAGGTTCTCTTTTTCTTCAGGAGCCAGGCCCATTCACCTGTTCTATCCAACTGAGGCCTCTGATCATTGAAGTCTTATTGACTTCATGAGGTCTTACTGTAAAATAGGTCTTCAATGCTATTGTTGATCCAAGCATGTGCCACTGAACTTTACTATCCTGAGCAATTTATTTACACAGAAAATCATCTTACAAAAAGTGATCAAAAAGAAAAATAATACGATGTATCTGTCAGGGTTAACTTCCTTAACCCTGGACTCAAAAAAGGGATCTAGACCCAGTAACTGAAAATAAGTTGATTAAACACAATTGTTTATTTCTTTCCATCCGAAAAAGACTGGAGGTCATCAAGCCAGGTCTGGCATGGCATTCCATGACGTCACACACCACATTTCGTCTACTCTGTTGCTTTGCCGTCTTCAGCAAGCAGTTTCTACCTCACAGTCCAAGATGGCTGCTTACATTCTAACTGTCACGTCTGACCTGCAGCCTGCTGGCCAGGACTTAGTCCATGGCCGTGTCCACCCACAAGCAGATTGAAAAATAAGGTCTTTATTCCAAGCATCCATGTGCGAGGTAAAAATTAGGGGTCCTAGTATGTCTATTATTGAGTAAGAAAGAGAGAATAGATTCTGGAGGATAACTAGTTTCAATTGAGAATCATATTTTAATATTCAAAAGCTTGCTAATTTTGAAGATTCTTTTAACATTAGCCCTTGGTTAACAAAATAAGCATTGATTCTTGACTCTTTATTCAACACAGTTTCTACGAGCTTGGTACCTGAAGAAAATTTCCTATTTTTTCTCAACTTTTAAAGAATTCTGCTTCATGGTTTTACAGTTTGTTGTACCACAGGGATTTCTTTATTTATACAATCACAAATTGCAAGGGGAAATGAAAAATGTTTATGAAATGATAAAAGGTAAACTTTAAGCTTTCCCTTTTTCTACTAAGGCCTTTACTTTTTTTTAAGGTAGAATTTTAGGACAAGTTAAAATAATCACATTAGTAAGCACCATTTTAAATATTTTAGTCACATTAAATAGTGTTATGTATATCTCTTCATATTTTAAAAGTATGTAATTAATATGCATTCATTGTGATTTTTATATAGCACATTATATTAAATGAACAACTATTCATTTAACCTCTCTTTGGGGGGTGGTGTGAACCAAGTACTTTTTGCTTAACAAGTGGCTCATTGTTGGTTATAGTTGTTAACCAGGGACATTAATAATTGTATTAGTTATTATTTAATTGTTAATGATGATTCCATAAGTCTCTCTTGCATATTTCTAGAAACTGAAAAAATTATTGCAATAATAGAAATTCTAAATTCAGAAAAATTAACTAACCAGGGGACTTACTTAAGTGAAAGAAATATCAAACACTGCAACACCCAGAAGGAATTTTCTTCCAGTGGAACAGCAGACAATTACAGTTCTTCTTCAAAGTTAACTTGAGCCTAAGTCTAAAATTCACTTCTAAGGTCTCTAAGCCATTCCCTGTACTTTGCCTAAAAACCGTGTATCTGTGTGTTTTTAAAGATCATACCAAACATTTATGATCAGCTTGAATAGAAACATTTTTCTGTTTTTCTAGGTTTTTTCCATAGTAAACAATGAGGCTATTTGAAAACATTTCTAAATAGCAGGAAATCGTGTACAAACTTTGGGAAATACAGTACAAATAGGGGAAACTCTGATCTTTAGCAACATGAGAAATGCTGGATGGCTCTGATAAAGTAAGTGTCAGCCACCTTGAAAAGCCTGTTATGGAATTTTACTCTCCAATTACAGTGGACCCCAGAATAACCAAGTAACTGCAGGGCTGAAGGGAGGTGCCTGGAATAAGGTTTCTGTGTTGTACAGCAGCTCCTCATGCCCCTCGGAGATGGAAATTAGTCTTCTATACGTCTTCAAAAGAATTTTCAAGATTTATTCTTGCCTTGTCAACCCTGGGGATATGTAGATTCAGCTATTAGCAAATAATGTATAGCCCTCTGATGCATCCAGAGAATCAGTAGACAGTCCAATTGTTCTGCATTTAAACAACTGTCTAAAACAGACTCCAACCGAAGGATCAACACAATTTTAGGTGCACACAGATTGGCTTAAATGAAGGCATGAGCCTTACTCTGCCTCTGAGGAAGTAGAAGAATGAGATAAACGCATTTTTTCCCTTAATCCTTTACCCGGAGTTACTCTTTCTCATGTCCAAAGAGTGTGCCCCCTTTACACTGAAAAGCAATATCTGTGTGTTTATATCACAATTTAGGAAATGGTGGACAACTTCCAAACAATGGTCTATAACTTATCATTGTTGTTTTCACTGCTCAAAGGAATAAAATTTATTAACAGCTATCAATTACGCTAATTCTCTTTCTCTCTGTTTCTATCATCTCTCTCTCTTACAGACATGCACCTACACATACAAACACACACACACACACACACACACACTACTGCCTCACAGTTCAGTAACACTAAAAAGCCATAATGGCTCAAAGACAGAAAATTCTGTGTCTCCAGATGCCAATACAAATTCAAGATATAAAGCTTTTCCCTACTTCTTATGTGATAGGAACTAGCAAATAGTGCAGGCTTTGACTTCAATTTTAATTCTAGCTCTGTCAGACTTTGTGCGTAAAGCTTAACGTCTCTGAACTTCCATTTCCCAAACTTTAAAATTAGGATGATGCCTAACTCACATGCTTATGATAAGGACTAAACGAAATACCATCTTCAGGAGCCCAGCATAGAGCATCTAACACATAATATGACTCAACTGATACTAGTTACTTTCCACTCTTCACTTGTAAAACAAGATTCTTGTCACCACTGTAAACTCGGGGGTGAACATGCCTGTGTGCACTCAGGGAGAAACCAATGTTATCAGAAAAGCAGCCAAATTAAACAGAGTGTTTAAGTTCAACTACTAAGTGGTTATCAGCTGCTCTTTATTTTTTTTCCAGAATCCATTTTAAAAGCAAGCCACATATGCATTTGAGAAGTGACCAACACTTACAAAGCAAAATAAAAGTTGTCAACTCACTCATTATGGACAGAAACCTAATATTTGTACAGCCTTGAACAACAGTACCTAGTATCTTCAACAACCCAAACAAAAATTCTTCCTGTTCAGGCCCCATAGCAGAGACAAAAGTGCCTGGGAATTCATGTATCCCCAGGAGGAGCCCTTAACCAATGCCCAAAAGATGGGGGAGCACAATCATATCAGCTCCCTGCCTTCATCTGGACACCTCGGGGTTGTGGCCTGTGTTGTCTCCAGGGCCCACAACACTGAGCCAGCTATCCCCCTGAGATTTTGCTTGACATCACATCTTGTTGCACTTGCTTCCTTCTGGTCCCGCCTTCCCAAGCTCCTACCAGCTTTCCTGAGCAAACTTCCTAATAAATCACGTTCATAGGAATGAATCCTCTCAAGATCAGCTTCTGGGGAACCCAATCTAAAATAGGCATCCATTCCAGGATGTATCTGGGTCAAACAGGGGGCTGTGCCCATTCACTCAGGGTATGGTGATAATGATCTAGAGACAGATATGAACAATCCACAGATAGATAACTGAGAGGTTGGCTGTCCTCACTCACATGTGATAAGAATCATAACTGACCCAGACCTGCATTTACTCTGCGAGGCACGGCTATTAGTGCTTTACCAACATCAACCCATTTAATCCCCACAACAACTTCATGAGAAGTGCATATTATTATTATATCTATTTTTTAGGCCAAAAAGGTTAAGTGACTTGCCCAAGTTCACAGTTAATAAGTGGCAGACCTGAGATTCGAACCTCCAGAATGCACAGTTAACCTCCATGCCAAAATAGATACTAGATAATACTTTGCCACAGGATCTGCAGGATTTCAAAGGCAAAAAACTTAGGAATATTTAAGCTATAATTTTTATTTTATTTTAATATGACATCTTTATAAAGTTACATCCTAAAATTAATTATGCTCCCAGGAGTATGACTTCTTTTTCTCTAACTGTATGGCCCATTTTCCAACTCAACTTTTAATTTTTGTTTCTGAAGTACAAATCTGCCCCTTAATTTCCTACTAGATTAAAGGAGTAAAGCCACTCACTCTTGATTTTTTAATTTACTATTGAAAGCATTAATACACAATTTAATTGCCTAATAAAATTATGTAACATCATATATACTATGGGTCAGAAGATTGCACTTTAATAAATATCATAATGATATTGCATTGTGTCAAAGCTTTGAGGAGGTATTATCTTCTGTTAATCAGTGACATCTTAGCAGAAAGAATATAACATTTTTTTTCTGAAAATGTATTGGTAGTAAAATGCTATGAAGTAAAGAATCTAGATATACCACAAATATCCTATGTCATCATTACAAATGTTTGGACTGACATTGTTTCCTATTGCCTCAGAAGAAACTGACAATTTCATGATACAGAAGTACGTGACTTAGGTCTAAACAGCAAACCAAGCGTGCAGATGTCAGGTAAGTCATCTATGTCCAAAATCCCATGGCGGAAATCACTCAGAAGAAATAGATGGCATAAACCCAGTAGTTCCTATTCCTATACTCATTTGCCAAGAATTAAAAGGAAACACAATGATAAAAATGAGAAAAAAAAAATAAGAAAAATACCAAAGACAAACCAGCCATGCATAGTTGTGTGAAATCTTACTTTATTACAATGATTTCAAATCCAAGAAGAAGGGTAGCACCACCCCCTAGGGTGCATTTGGAGGTAACATAGGATAGTTGTAATTAAGTATTTAGTTATTAATATGTACACATTATTTTATTATAAATTGCTTTCCTCTTTTTCCTTCTTTATAATAGATTTATAATATTATATTAAACTTTTGAAACTATAGATTTTATCTTAACATATTTAATGAATCATTACAAATTATTTGTTATAAAAAAAGAGGGAATTTTCTGATAGAATTGAGAATCACTTTTTTATAATAATCACAAATACAGAAAAGACTCCATCAAATGGCCAATTTGTATGAACAGACCCTCAGAATTGGATGGAATCTCAGTGGTATCATCCAAGGACATCTGTCTGGTGCATGAATCGCCTCTAGAACACCCCCAGTCATATGCCCTCTTCCTGGGCACCTCTTCCATTCAAACATTTTAGAGAAAAGCACAGGTCTTTAACTTCTCAGTTGGGAAGACAGGAAGTTATTTCTTTCAGCTTCCTCTTTGCCGTGTATAGATGAGAATACCCATCAGAACATGCTCCTGAATGGCAGCGGACATATTAAAAGGCTTTTGCTGGAAACAGAATATAAACTAAAACCTGAAAATTAAACCAGTCAACCACAGAGGTTTTTTTAGCTTACAAGAAGAAACTTTTCCTGGTTTCTCAGATAAATGTGCAAAAATAGCTCGTAGATGTGTCATACCAGTAGACTAATGAGCTCTAAGACGATAATGTTTCCTCTGCATTCTCTATGGACTCAGGCTACTATTAATAACACCTGACAGCTATTTATCTGCTACTATTTAAAAATATCCTTACAAAAACATGGCAGTTAAAAGATCATTTATTCATTACCTGATACAGGTGTCAATAGTATAGGTATTAGAGACATTGGAATAATTCAGCTGATTTCCTTCTGAACAAAAATTCTCACAAGAGCCAGCCCCGATGGCCTCGTGGTTAAAGTTTGGCGTGCTCTGTTTCAGCAGCCTGGGTTCGGTTCCCAGGCGCAGAACCACACCACCTGTCTGTCAGTTGCCATGCTGTGACAGCAGCTCACATAAAAGAACTAGAAGGACTTACAGCTAGAATATACAACTATGCACTGGGGCTTTGAGGCAGGGGAGGAGGGGTGGGAGGAGGAAGATTGGCAACAGATGTTAGCTCAAGGCAACTCCTCCCCTGCAAAAAAAAAAAAGAAAATTCTCACAATAGATTGGTCAACTCCAGACAAGGTGGTGATGGCTTCTGACCAGGATATGAGAATGTACAAGGAACTGTAAGGTGCCAGATCCAAAAGAAGTTAGCTGCTAACAGATATGCACAACCTTCCACACCCCAGGAACAAATGAATAAATACTAAAGCTTGAAAACAAATATACATTTATTATAAATTGTCCTACACTATTAATTAGCTCTTAACATTTCCAAAAGTGGTAAATACTCCAAGTTCAAGTGAGAAAGAATACTTTACCCCTTCATTTCCACTTTAGATTCCACTGAGAGTCCATAGTGCTGACTGCTGCCTTCCCTTCTTTCCTCAGGTTCCCTCTCTCTCCTCTAAATCTGTGCCTTGCTCTGTTCCCGGGGTTTGGTTTGGTTTTCCTTTGTGTCCATGGTTATTTCCCTCTCTACCCTCTTCCCCTCTCCCTCTCCCTTCCCTCTCTTCTCCCTCACTTTTACCTGGCCATAACCTGGACTTGAGGCACACTTATTGTTTACTAGTGTGTTTGCTCTCATTGTTGTCTTTAGGAAGGTGAGTTGCATATATTCAAGTAGAGTGTCACAGCTAGGTTATTTTTTTTATTGCAGTAACATTGATTTATAACATTACATAAATTTCAGGTATACATAATTATATTTTGATTTCTGCATAGGTTACATCATGCTCACCACCCAAAGACTAATTATAATTCATCACCACACATATGTGCCTAATCATCCTTTTTGCTGTCCTCCCTCCCTCCTTCCCCTCTGGTAACCACCAATACAATCTCTGTCTCTATGTGATTGTTTGTTGTTGTTTTTTATCTTCTATTTATGAGTGAGATCATATGGTATTTGACTTTCTCCCTATGACTTGTTTCGCTTAGCATAATACCCTCAAGGTCCATCCATATTGTCACAAATGGCTGGATTTCATCATTTCTTATGGCTGAGTAGTAGCCCATTGTGTATATATACCACATCTTCTTTATCCATTCGTCCCTTGATGGGCATCTAGGTTGCTTCCAAGTGTTGGCTATTGTGAATAATGCTGCAGTGAACATAGGGGTACATGTATCTTTACGCATTCATGTTTTCATGTTCTTTGGATAAATACCCAGAAGTGGAATAGCTGGATCGTATGCTAGGTCATTTTTTAAAGTTATTTAGTTGAAAGAGAACCTCCCCTCCTCTTTTGAGTTTACCACCCCTGCCTTGAACAAATATTCCAGTCCACCAAAGCAACACCAAAGAATACTCTGTAGGTTGACAAATTAGCACAAATAGCATGGAGAATCTCTGTGTGTGACGTATGCAGGACCTTTCTCTCTTGGAGTGAATTTCAGTCAGTGGCCTGTGTGTCCACAGTAGATGCTTTCTGTAGTTACTCTCCCTGATAATTAATCCCTCCCTCACCATTTACCACACTCTCAAAAACACTGCTTTTTTAAATTCAATAACTATTGAGGGCTCCTTTCTCTATCTTCCATGAGAGGATGTTAAATTTTATAGATTTCACATTTTTTTTTAACTTATAAATTGTGAAAATATTTATTAAGAAAAAAATGCAACTTTTCAAAAAAATTCCAAATGTCCACCAAAACCTAATAACTTGCTTTTAAATAGCAATCTCATTTCAAATTAGGCTGATTTCGAGATGAATTTGAAGCAAAGAAAAAATTAATTTGAGGTCATTTTCTATACGAGGTCATCAAGAAAGAACATTTCATTCTCTGAGGCAACTGACAAAATGACTATGCGAGTTCAGACAAAAGCTAGACTACAAAATACAATGGAATTTTAGGCTATTCAAAAAAGAAGAGATTGGACAACTGTAAAGAGAGAGGATCTGGATTAGTCTCTAAGATCCCTTCCAGTCTTTTCCTGCCTCCTGGACAAACAGACTCAGAAAGGCCACTAAGTCTCAGAGGACGCAAGGGCAGAATTTGATGCGTTTCTTTAGTTTTAGAAAAAAATAAGAAACTAGTACCACAAATCCTGGTGAAACTGGTGAATTCAAGCTCAGAAGATTTGATTCTACCCATGTTTCATGTGGATAGACTACTATTTTACTGTGGCACCACTAGATTTTCTTTTCTCCTCATCTCTTTTCTTTCCTCCTCACTCTCACCTTCTAACAAGTAAAGCAAAGGAGAGATGTGGCTTTCTTTTAACACAAGAACCCCTTAAAGTTATGCTTTGAATGATGGTTAATATTAGTAAAGAAAAAGTTTGTTATGTGTATAGATGTTCTACTTAGGTATACATGGAAGGCTTAAAGTGTTTTCTGCGAGCACTGAGAGAACCACTCATCACTCCTTTCTAGATGGAACACAGGACAAAGCTCAGAACCACAACAGCTTCCAAAATTTGGAAAAGACAAAGAAAAGGGGAGAAAATGAGAGCAGACACAGAGAGATCAGATTCCCATCTGAGACAGACTTTGTATTAGCTAAAAGGCAGTTTGATGGGAATCATAAAAAATAGTTTATACCATGTTCTAGAATCTGTGCACATTTACAATTGTCTTAGAGCAAAACTATTTTCTTTCTGGTGCTGGGTTGTGTCTGCATACCTTTCCAAAGAAGGAAAGCTTAATGGAAGGATAAAATTTTATAACACGTGTATTATTTTTCATCATTAGGTCATTCTCTTGTGTTATGCTATCAATTACTAAGTCTTTGTTTAAAAAAAAAAAAGGATGCAAAGGGTTTGTCAAGTTGTAAAAAATACAAAGAATTATAAGGCATGCCTCTACCCTCAAGCAGCTTATGATCGAGTGGGGTGGAAAGCTTGGTATGTCAACCTCAACAGCTCAGACAGTGCATGTTTGAAGAGCTCAAGAGAAGGCAGGATTATATCACTACACATTTAAATACTCACTTAAAATATACTATATATAAGACACTATGAGAAGCACTTTTTCAGCTGTGCCTACTCTCTAAAAGTTTATGATCTAGAGAGATAGAAAAGACATACACAGATAAGACTAAGAATGAATAGATTATAAGAAATTGTTATTATAGTAGTTCAAACAAAAGTCTATAAACATTGAGATATTTCCTTCCCCTCTCTTCCCAAGGTGAATTTGTTTCCAAGGAGAAGATTAAGTTTCTCTCTTTCTCTCCTTCTTTCAGGAGGGGAGGGTTCAACATCTACCTAGGTTCTCAGATTCAAATTTTTGCAATTCCTCACCTACAGTTCAGATCCAGTATACGTTGGGTGACTTCTGGCTCTCATCCCCCAAGAAGGGGGAACTGTTAAGGAAAGGGAAACCAATGTTATTATTGCTGTAAGTAATAAGAGTCTGTCTTTGCCTCAGAAAGCTTGTGTCTACTTTCGGGATAATATGAATAAATATAGATATTTAAAACCCATCAGTGCCATAATTACACATTCTACAAATATTAAAAGGATAATGAGTGAACACTGTGAATGATGATCCCAATCAAAAGCGACAACTTTGAAGAAATGGACAAATTCCTTGAAAGACACAAACTACTAAAGTTGACTCAAGAACAAATAGATAACTGGAACAGCCCTATATCTGGCAAATAAATCGAATTTGCCAAAACCTTCCGACAAAGAAAACTCAAGGCCCAGAAGTCTTCACTGGTGAATTCCAGCAAACGTTCAAGAACAAATAGTATGAATTCTACACAAACTCCTTCCAAAAAATTGAGGAGGAGGAAATACTTCCCAAGTAATTCTAGAGGCCAGCATTTCCCTGATATCAAACCAGACAAAGACATTACAAAAAAATACAACTACAGACCAATATATCTCACGAACATAGTCACAAAAGTTTAAAACAACATTTTAGCATATCAAATCCAAAGATATATAAAAATCAATATATCAAGTGGATTTTCCCCAGGAATGCAAGGTTGATTTAACATTTTTAAAAAGCAAGCAATGTAATTCACTATTTTAACAAACTCAAAAAGAAAACCCATATGTTAATTTCAATAGATGCAAAAAAAGCATTTGACAAAAATCCAACATTTATTCCTGACAAAAACTCTCACCAAACTAAAAATGAAAAGAAATTCCTTCAACTTAATAAAGGGCATTTACAAAAAAAACCCAAAAAAACAAAAACACTTACAGCTAACATCAAAATGATGAAAGCCTAACTGCTTTACCCCTAAGATAAGGAGTAAGACAAGGATTCACTCTCATCACTGTTATTTAGTATTTTGCTGGAAGTTTAAGCCAGCACAACAAGGAAAGAAAAAGAAAAAAGGCATCTAGAGTGGAAAGGAAGAAGTAAAATTGTCTTTATTCACAGACGACATAATCATCTATGTAGAAAATCCAATGAATCTACAAAAAAGCTACAAGACCTAATATATGAGTTTAGTCTACACAAAGATGCATACCCGAATGTTCACAGTAGCTTTATTTATAATAACCAAAATCTGGAAAAAACCCAAATGTCCATCAACAAGTAAATAAACAAGTTGTTGTACATCCATACAATAGAATACTATTTTCAATAAAGGAAGTGAATGATTGATACACACAACATGGATGAATCTCAAAAAATCATGCTGAATGAAAGAAGCCAGAACAACGAAAGAAAAAAAGAAAAAGAAAGGGTGTCTTCTTAGCAGCCAAGAAGGAGGGAAAACAGCTATTAGGTAAAATCCCAGAGCATTTACTACAAACTCAAACACTTCTATCACGCTGTGTGTGTTCTGTGTGTATTTTATATAAACATGCCAAACAAGGTAGTCAGTTTTCTAACACCCTCTAGCCTACAAAAAAAAAAAGGTAAAAGCAGAACATGATTCCTCAATAGCTGTACAGCAGACCAGGGTCTAACCCAGAATTAAAGGCAGAGATATTTCCTAACTGACTGACCTACTTTTACATTCTCCAGACCCTGAAAATGCAGCTGATCATTTGTCACTTACATTGCAGTAGCAATTTGACTCAAAATTGGATGAACACATTAACTTTTTATTTATATACATTGTTGCCTCCCTTTCTAAGACTTCTAATTTCAAGAGGTTTGATTGAATCCAAATTTGATAACTGGATAATTTGAAAATTTGATAGCTGTTATTCCCATAATTATGTTTTGTTACATGGCAAAAGGGATCTTGCACATGTAATTAAGGTTACTACTCAGTTAAATTTAAGATAGAGAGATGATCCAGGTGGGTTTAACCCTAGCACATGAGCCCTTTAAAAGCAGAGAGTTTCTCTGACTGGTTGCAGAAGGGGAAATCAGGGTGATTTGAACATGAGAGGGATTTGAAATAAGGGAGACTCTCTGCTGCTGAGATGGAGGGAGCCACGTAGCAAAGACCTGAGAAGAAGCCTCAGGGGCTGAGAGTGATCCTTGGTCAACAGCTGGCAAGACAAAGGGGCCTCAGTCCTACAACCACAAGGAAGTAAATTCCACCAACAACTGGAGGGAGCTTGGAAGCAGATTGTTACCTAGAGCCTTCAGCTAAGAGCCCAGCCCAGCTGACACCTTGATTTCAACCTTGAGAGACCCTAAGTAGAGAATCCAGTTGAGCCCACCCAGACTACTTCTGACTACAGAACTGTGAAATAACAAATAAGTATTGCTTGATGGAGCTAAGTTTCATAATTTGTTATGCAGCAATAGAAAATTAATATACCTTCTGAATTAACATCTCTGGAAAGTGATGTCTAAGAATTTGTATGTTTAACAAGTTCCCAATTAATTTTTATACACAGTCAAGTGTGAGACCAAATGAACTAGAAGAACATGATCACAGAAATGAAACAGATTATACTTTTGAACTTTTCTCTCAAAGCTTGAGAGACCATACCCATTTACAACAATTTGAATACAGATCTTAGTTAATTCTTTGTTGACGACATTTCTCCTTATCAACATGATGAAGGAAACTCTTAGGGTCATTTTGTCCATCTTCCAGCCTTCAAGCAAGGTTGAATTGTGTTCTAGTCAAAATCCATTCAATCTATTTTCAGAAAACCTTTAGTGAATAAATATGCTCACTCTCAATAATACTATCCAGTGTACAACACCACTTTCTTGTCTGCACATTCTTCCTTCAGAGGCATTCCAAATTCTCTTTAACATCATTTAAGTAAACTTTCTCTTTTCAGATCTTGGAAAAGAGAGTGAACAGCTGGCCATCTTCCTTTCAGGTCTCATCCTTTATTTCCTATGAGGACTGTTGAGTAGCAATGTGCCCATTCCTAGGGGGTCAATTGTGATTGGTCTAGATTGAGGCTATATAAACTCTGCTGATAATTGGATAAAAGGTGGGCATGAAATCCAGTTCTGACCAAAAAGACCTAAAATGAAGCCTGCTGGATGAGCATGGAAAGGGTTTTCCTCCTTGGTAAAAAGGGAGATGCACAAAGCAATGCTCACCACTTGTTTCCTCCTAAAAATCACAAAAAATTTACGCAGATGCCAAACCGATGTGGTACTCAGAGTTCCTTTGCTCAATCCGTGCTCCACATCAGCCTCAGAGAGGCTAGACCACATGCGCATATAACACATCCAGGAACACAGGATAATTGGAACTGCTAGAGTCATCCTGTGACCATGAGAGGAGACTTCACTGACGCCCTGATGATGGCAGAAGGGAAATATGAAAAGCAGGTGGGTCCTCGATGACTCTGTTGAGCAGCCAACCTGACCCTGAAGCCTCAAAATTCCCCATTAAGTGAGATTTAAAATGGCCTTCTTATTGAAACCATTTTTAGTTGGGTGTTCCGATGCTTCCTTATAACCCATGCAGTCTAAGCCACTTTCACACAAGTTAACATCCCCAGAAGGTTCCTAGGAATACTCAGTGTATAGTAATTATCTCTAGCCTCTTTTTGGCCTTTCCTGGAACCAGAAATCCCAAAAATCCTCTAAGGATTGGCAAGGTGGCACTCTGCCAGGTGAGATATGCATACACAGGCAGTCTAGAGGAGGTGGTGGCTGCCACCTCTCAGCACCTTAATCTTTCCCCAGAACCAGCAGGTACCATTGCTGAGCCCAGACTGAAGTTCTCCAGAAACACCTGCTGAAGCTGGCTTCATAATAGGCTATTAGAGACATAGGGGAGTTAGAGTAAGCTTGGAATCCACCCAGAAGAGAATAAATCTGGTAGGATGGACCCCAACCCTCTGACTAAAGGAAATACTTCAGTTCCTCTAGGCACGACAGCTAAGCCCCTTGTTGGCTGTTCTCTGCCTACTCAAGGGCCTCTGCTAGAAGCTATGGTTGCTGTTTCACAGCAAGAAAACTAGGATCCCGAGGAAGAGAGATATTTCACTTTATTTTCTTGGCAAACTGCAATGGAACATGAGAGCAAAAAATACAAAATGTTAAGCATGCAGTAATTGCTCATTAACTCTTTCTTTGAGTCATGAATAAAATATGATGAGAAAATTTTATAATTATAATGCTTGGTATTTCCTTTCAAAAATTACAGTTTTCCTGCCTCTCTTTCTGATTTACTCTGTGAAACATTTAAAGGGATTTGTAGAGATTGGAAGGAAAGAGGACAGTGAGAGGCATCACTATGACAGGCCCATTGGCAGGCTACAAAGAGCCTAAGAAAGTAGCATTTATCTTGGTGAATTTGCCACAGTCCAGAGTCTTTTTTTTTTTTGATTCTGCTGGCTCAGAAGCTGGTTCTTACAGCACACCACACTGTAGACGCTGAGCTGATGTGAAAAGCATAACTGACACATGGATCTGAACACTCACATTGATGTTACCAGGACACTCTCTGTAGCAGGCAAATCTATGAAAGGCCAAATCATAAACCAAATGTAGCTGAATAAGTATGAAATCAGAACAAGGAGAATTTGTTGATGATCCAAAATTTTAGAGGCAACAAGCATCCATCACCACGGTGGGGGAGCCACAAGAATTGAAGTTTTCATGCCAGCCTTCTCGAGTTCTTAGAGAACTCAAAGTTTCTTTCTCAGACTCTCCCTTACCCCTACGTAGGTTTCAATCTTAGCAATCACCTCCCTTCTGATTGGCCTATTATTTATCTTTAAATATGTTAATCCTTCAATTAGTTTGTAGCTAAGTTTTACTAAATATGGGGGAGCCATTCTGACATTTCCATCACTCTGCTTTATGTTGATTTTATACTTTCACTTGGGGGTCAACATTGTCTCCAAGTTTTTGCATAACACCTTATAGTTACCCCCTGGATGCCTCCTACATATCACAAAAAAATTATACATATGCCAAATTGATGTGGCGCTGACATCAGAATTCCTTTGCTTAATCCATGCTCCAGCATCAGGCTCAGAGAAGGTGGACCACACATGCATATAACACATGCAGGAAATGAACCATAACCACAAACTCTACAACAGAACATGCAACAAGGAATCCTGGAACCATCCACGACCACCATTCCCCTGACAGTCACCCCATATCCTTTCAATAAAAGTATCCCCATCCCCACCCCAACTACGTTAATCAGGTAATTCCTGGACTACTGCATACCTCTCAGCCCTCCCTATTCCGCCTCTCCTCCACATGGCCACCAGAACACAGGCCAGCACAACACGATGCACATGCACAGGCTGAGTCTTGCTCGGTATAATCTCGATTCCCTCGTATTCTCTGGGAGAGAGATTAGTGCAGCCCATTTGACTTCAGTTACATGCAATGACAAGACTTTCCATCTTTGAGGGCATTTGTGAAAACTTGTTGGCAGTAATGACACATGCACTTGAGCATCTAAATATACCACTCCCCACCCCCCCAAAAAAACAGATTTTTCAAAAGAGAGAGAAAAAATTTTGTCTCAAAGTCTCATTGTTACACAAACATAGGATCATAGAATTTGGTCTTCTAAAAGAAACATTAAAAAGGCCATTGAGCCCTCCAGTGGCAAAATTATGAAAATGTTTTGTCGCATATCCAAGCACCCTGGAGAACTCCCTTGAAGACAGGTGGAAACAGATACACAAAATTAAGTCAGTTCAGGGATTTGGGGTTTTCAAGTTCCCAGACTTCCGTAAGCACAATCAGCCCAAGGGATGATAGTGACCCTTGTCCAAGCATTCCATTTTCAGGAAAAACCTCTGCCAGGTAAGGCCTGTAACAGAAAAGTCATCTCAAATTTATTTACTGTACTTTACATTTGACTTATTTCCACAGCTGTAGGTTTTAATAAAGAGTTTAATTAAAGGTGTTGTCACAAGACAAATCTAGTGAGTCTAGTTTCGGGTTTGAATTATAAGACTTGTGAAAATCAAACATAGAATGCAAACAGTAGTCACTCCTAGAGATTTGTAATCAAAGACTGAATGTCTTAATTCAGAGTCTGTCTGGCTGGGGTTAAAGAGGTTCAATGCATTTGCTAAGTATTTTCTCTTCCATAAGCATTTTCCTGCATTGAGTTACACAGACTCTTGGGTACATGCTTACAACTCTCTGCTTTTCTAAATTCTAAAGGACTAAGGGCATAAACAGAGGCAACAGGAGGCAACGGGCACTTGCTTTCGATGGCTGGTCAAGACAGATGACCTCTCCTCCTATGAGGCTCCTGGCATTTGATTACACCACCCTATCTCCCTCCTCATTGCAGTCACCAAGCCAGGAGCCCAATTTATTGAACAGTCTCGTCACGGGCTTAGAGTCTTCTTTCTACTTCATTATTTCATCCATTCAATCACATACTCACTCATTCACAGTTTATCCAGCAAATATTCATTGGGTGCCATAAGTTTCCATCCTCATGAAGTGTACACTGTTCATGGAGTATAGACTCATTTACTCATATATTTACAAACAAGCTATAAGAAGGAAAATCACTAGGATCCTTGAGACTATATAACAATGGGAACCTAATGTAGTCTGAGAGATGGTCAGGGAAGACCTCTTTTTTGAGAAAGTGATGTTTAAAAGAGATCTGAAAGAGCAGGAGGAGTGAGTTAGGCAAAGAGGAAGGGTATTTCACAAGAAAATCAGCATGTGTAAAGGCTCTGAGGTGGGAGAAGGGCACATGTGCCATGAGCCCAGGGTCCAGCAGGAGATAAAGCTGGAACCTCTCCCTGGATTGCTGCCTTAGCCTCCTTATAATCCTTGCTTACACTATCGTCTCTATCTCCAGTCTATTCCCAACTCAGCAGCCATAGTGATTCCTTTAAAATCTAAGTCAGGTCATATCATTACTTTGCTCAAAGCCCTCCAACGCTTCACATTTCATAGGGGGAAAGCCAAAAGTGCTCACAAAGAACTACAAAGCCCTATGTGATCTGGCCCCATGTTATCTCTATGACCTCTCCACTCACTCACCCATCCCAGCCACTCTAGCCTCCTCCATGCTTCTAGTTCACCCCACACAAGCTCCCAAGTCAGGGCCTTTGCTCTGGCTGTTCTTCTGGCCTGCAGTGTTCTTCTCCTGGACATCACATGGCTGACTCCCTCATATCCTTCAAGTCTTTGCTCCAATCTCACCTTCTCAGTGAAGCCTACCCTGTCCACCTAATTTAAAAATTAACACCCTTTCCCTAAAATCTAGCACTCTTCATCCCCCTTAACATGTTCTATTTTTCTTTTTACCATGGCACTTATCACATTCTAACATTCTGCTGCTTTCCTCAAGTGATCCCATCTGCTCCCATCATTTTCTCCACCCCCTATATGTGGGTGGATCTCAAACTTACATCTTCCTCAGGATGTGCCTGGTCACTCTAGAGAGCTTTAGATACATATACACAGATCCTGCTAGCCTGACCACTTTGATAACTCATTGGCACCGAAGTTCAACAACACATCTTCCTCTACCACAAACTTCACCTCCTCCCGCATTCACATCTCTAACTGTACCACAATTCAGTTGGTTACTCCACTATGAAGCTTAGGCAGCTTCTTAGAACCCCCTCTGGCTTCCCAAATCCAATCAGCATCAGATTTACTGATTTTACCTCTGAAACGTATCTCAGTTCTACCGTTGTCTCGGTCTGCTTCTCCTCATCTTGTCTCTTCACCATCCCAACAGCTTCCTAAACTCTGTCAAATCCAACCTCCATATTGTTGCCACTCAAACCACCACAGAATGATACCATTTTGAGCAAGTCAATCCTCTCCTTAAAAATCTTCAGAAGAAAAGTCTAAACTATTAAGCCCGGCAGAGAAATCCTCCATGACCCAGTTCCTTCCCAGTCTCACCAGCAACAACCCCAGCCTCATACACTGCCTCGGTAATACTAAACCTCCCGTGGTCCATTCTCCTTCCTTGTACTCACCACACCTCTTATTTACCTCATGAACTCCCACTCATCTTTCGAGACAATTCAGGAAAACTTCTCTGAGCTCAAACTGAGCTCAAGACCCTTCCTTTATATTCTACTTATACCTGTGCGCATCTCTATCCAGTGGCGGCTGAGTAAAAATCCAAATTTAATCAAAGCTGAGGTTGAAGTCAATTTCACCATAACACAATGAACTTATGGACTGTAAGAATAACTGTGAGACTTTACCAGATATGTTCATTAAAATTCGAAATATTATAATTTCATGTAAAAATTATTTTACTTTTTTTTTCTCAGCCCTGTCAGTCACTAGATGGCTCCTGCAGTTACCATGCTATACAACTGCTTTACCAAACACATGTTCACTTTCAATGAGATGGGTTGAGATTTGGAGGTACATCACTTTTTCTACCACTTTCTTTTTCACACTTCGTATGTTATTTATTACAACTGATTAAAGATTTCTCATGGATGTTGTTACATATTATTGTGCAATTTTTCCTCTTCATGAAATTTTGAGTCCTAAAGTTTTCTACAAAGATTAGAGTTCTATCAAGATTAGAAATGTAATCTGATCTCAGCTATATTCTTCTTCCATGTGTTATTATTTTTTATAATATATATATAAATTTTATAATTTTTATAAACATTCAATTACTGAAAATATACAACGTTCTTCATAAAGTTATCTAGTTAACGCAGTATCTCTTAGTATTTGTGCTATTGTCCAACTATTCCTCTATTTATTTAATTATGTGGAATTCAACATTAAAGGCACATATAGATATCATCATTTTAAGTTATATGTACAATGCTTACCTATTTAAAAGTTAACATTCAGACAGTAACCTTAAGTTTGAATGTCATACCTTGCATACGTAAGAGATGTTGTTGTATAGATTAGATATGATGCCACCTGATGTTTGCACACAAGTTCAGGGATGATAGAAACAATGTTAAGTTGGGCATTTGCTCTTGAGCTCTCCAAAGGGTGAGACCTGACTGCAAGTTTGAACTGAATAGTGAGGCCAATGTTGAACTCCGATGCATCCTTAAGCTCTAGACCGTAATTTTTGGTCTTCTTCTGTCTCCCTCACCACACTATGGACCCTCTGAGGGAAGATGCTCTATCTAGGCTCTATCAAATAGTGAATATTCAATAAATTTTTTTGGATAGTCAATAAACTGACCTATCAAATCAGTGCAAGTTATTCTTTTGACATCTCTGTTAGCTGCATATACGTAGGCAGATTCAAACTTAGTCATGCACACTGAAGTCTTAGCAGCACACCATTTTGTGTTTAATCAAAACAACCCTCTACCTTTAGACTCTCTCATCATTCTTTTATTATCCACATTTCTTTTCATACTTACAGCTTACTTTCCAACCAAAAATAACTCATATTAATTAAGAGCACATACTAGGAAACATCCTACTAGGATATTTTATACTATAAATATTATTTATCCTATTTTACCCTAAGCCAAACAGATATTTCGTTTTTTTCTTTTTTTTTTTTTTTTGGCATTTTGTTCTTAAATACAGGTTCTTGATCAGGTTTCACAAATCCAGGAGATGCTATAATATTGCACATTTTTAAAATGATCAAAATAAAAAAGTATAACCGTTTAAAGATCAAAATGGTTACATTTATTTCCACAAATTGCAAAGTTTAGAACACAGTTTCACAATCACACCTCAAGGAAAAATTTTAAATTTTACTGCACCATCTTTCAGTTTTTAAATTAATCATTTTTATGAAAATGTATTAAGTACATATTACATATAAGATCCTGCTCTGGGCACTTCCATAAATTAAAAAACAAAATTTAATTACCCCGATATCTACTGCATATTACTGTTCTTCATATTTAATGAGTCCTATCCATGTGGGAATTGTGCCTAAAAACACTAACCCCAGCCTTTCCACACAGGTAAAGATCATTCTCATGTCACAGTATGGCAGCTGCTTTGCTGGACAATGTGGTATGCACAACTCCAAATATGGTATGGTGTGGTATTCCAACGTGGTATTTGTCCTCCAAAATGAGGACAATGCCATTATTTTTAAAACATTATGAAGTCTGCAGAGGAAGATAACTGTACAACCCACTTCCTCATTTCTTTATACCACAGCAGTCTGAAGAACACATGCACGTGTAGATTTCTGTGAATTAACAAAACTCAGAAGTCTTAAAAATTGATCTGGATGATCCGACACATCAGGCCTACATTACACCTGGGGCATCATCCTGCTCAAGCTCGCGCAGTCCCAAACCAATATTTTAGGGAGGAGAAAGCATCTCAAAGAACACACCATTCTTGCATTAGGCCATTGGCAATCTCATAACATTCTTACCACTTTTTAGTTTGCCCAAAGTTCTCCCTCAGAACACAAAGCCCTTATCAACTTTTGAAGCTATTTTCCCTCAATTTAAATTCCTAAGAAAAATGAAATCCTTCAGATTTTAGTAGCTATAAAACTCCATTTACAATCGCATTGCAATCTATTTCTACCTGGCAGCAACATTCATCAAACACCTACATGCTACTGTATAGAAATGAGTCACTTCCTCTTCTGGAGGAGATTTAAAGCACAGCTCTGCAAAGCAAAATAGACTGAAGAGCCGGAAAGTTCATACTTACCAAAAAAGGAAACACTGAACCATAGTCTTTCACTGAGTGAAAATAGGCAGAGAAAATAAAAATATAAATTGAATATAAGGTTTAATGAACATCAACACCTTTATGAATCAAAACGCCTAGGCAAAAGGCTTAGTGAAGAAAATAAAAGTCCTCAGAAAAATGTCTATAATATTTCATTCAAATGAAACAGCTCTTAATCACTTAAAACACAATTCTGTGGCAATTTTCAACTAAGAAATGAATAGATTCATCTCTAATCAAAAACATCTAGATTTTTCTAATTTGTTACATCACTCTTTACCTTTTTTTCCTTTTTTCCCTCCAACTTATTTCTGGTGAAGCATTAATGAATAAAAATAAAGAAAAAGCAAAAAGGAAACATACTATGCAAACTCAGTCATTTGGAGACTTAATTGGGATTCTGAAAATTTTCTAAATGTTTGCATCTTTTAAAAGCCATATTTTTTTAAGAAAAATCCCTAAATTACGGAATTGCGAGAATATTCTACTGGAAGTAGTAATAAATTTTACATTTCCAGCCTTATTTGTAATAGCACAAAAATGGAAATAACCTAAATGTCGACTAACAGATGGACATGATGAACAAATTGAAGTATATCCATACATGGAACACTACTCAGCAATAAAAATGAGCGAACTATTATCTGAAACAATATGAATAAATCACAAAATCATCATACCGAATGAAAAAGTTCAGGCCCCCCAAAAATACATACTCTATGATCTCACTTATATGAATTCTAGAAAATGCAAACTAAATCTACAGTGACATAAATCAGCTCAGTGGTAGCCTAGGGAAGGGGATGGAGGGAGGGAGGGATTAAAAGTGGTGCAAGGAAACATTCTGGATCCGTGAAAATGTTTTTTATCTTGATTACAAAGAAGATTTCACAAGTGTATACATACTTCAAAACTCATCAAATTGTACACTTTTAACATGTAAAATTTATTATATGACAATTGTCCTGCAATAAAGCTATTTAAAAAAAAACTATATGCTCAGGGGCTGGCCCGGTGGCGCAGCAGTTAAGTGCGCGCTCTCCACTGCGGCAGCCTGGGGTTCACAGGTTCGGATCCCGGGTGCACACTGATGCATCACTTGTCAAGCCATGCTGTGGTGGCATCCCATATAAAGTAGAGGAAGATGGGCACGGATGTTAGCCCAGGGCCAGTCTTCCTCAGCCAAAAGAGGAGGATGGCATTGGATATTAGCTCAGGGCTTGTCTTCCTCACAAAAACAAACAAACAAACAAACACATACATACATACATACATAAATAAATAAAAACCTATATGCTCATAAAATGCCACCCCCACAAAGAAATCATTGAAGTTTCTGTCAAAATTAGAACTTTCAGGGGTTCCAGTTCAAGATGGCAACATAAGAGGATTCTGAGCTCACCTCCTT
Organism: Ceratotherium simum simum; assembly: GCF_057802395.1. Classification (NCBI taxonomy): domain Eukaryota; kingdom Metazoa; phylum Chordata; class Mammalia; order Perissodactyla; family Rhinocerotidae; genus Ceratotherium; species Ceratotherium simum. The sequence continues at coordinate 73,779,755 of NC_141903.1, read as the reverse complement.
CCACAAACAAACCAAATCAACAGCTACATATGGAACAACTTCCTCTGAACAAACCTAGAAACTGGCTGAGCGACTCGTATGCATCGGGCTAACGAGAGAAGGCCCACACCAAAGCAGGTGGGAGAGGCTGGGATACAATCTGGCCATAAACCCCACCTCTGGCACAGGGACCCACAATTGGGAGGGAACTCAAAACCTGGAGCTTCTCCCTAAGGAGACAAGGGGTTGAACTTCACATCAGGCACCCCCAACCTTTAGGACTTGTACCTGAGAGATGAGCCCCCAAAGCATCTAGCTTTGAAAACCAACAGGGCTCACATCCATGAGACCCACAAAGATTTAATCAACTGTAAAAAGTTTCTTAAAGGGCTCACACACTTGGACTCACCCACCTCAGGGCCCAGCACAGAGTGACTGATGGAGAGGCACCCAGACGTTGTGTGGCAGAGGCTCATTTTCTTGTCTTGGAGCATCGGCCTGAGGGGCAGGCATCTGATTTGACACACACTTGTGGGCCTGCTGGTGTGCCCTCTGGAGACCAACACCGGCAGGTGCCATCTTTGTACTCTTCCTCTGCTTTGTTCCAGCTGGAGGGGACTACTTTTTCTTTTTTGACTCTAGGCGTTATTTTCTTTTTTTGCTTTCTTTCTTTTTTTTTTTTGTCTTTCCCAGCAGACACCATCTCTATGCTTTCCCTTGCTACAGCTCACTGGTATCTCCCCAAAATAAGTTTATATACTTGTCTGGAGCCCTGATTTTTGCATATGCTGCCCAAGGGAAACTCTACATTGCCTGGCACTGGTGGCCAGCGGGGCTTAGGACTTCATATATTTTGCATACTTTAAAAGCTGCTTCCTAAGAGTCTGGCTTCCAATCAGCCTGAATGTAGGTGCTGACTGAGATCCTCCTCTTTGTGACACTGACAGGTCTTGGCACACCCTCAACTACTGGGAGCCATTAAAAATAAAATAGGCTGCTTGGACAATCACAAAGGTTTGAGAGACAACCAAGAGCTAGGGCAGGGTTCAACAACTAGGTTCATCTCCTACACAGGGCCACTCCTCCAAAATTGGAAGAGGTGGCTGTTTTATCTAAGGCAGAAAAGCCAACACAGAGAGTCAAGCAAAATGAAGAAACAAAGGAATATGTCACAAACAAAAGAACAAGATAAAAGCTCAAAAAAAAAACCTTAATGAAATGGAGATAAGCAGAACTTTCACTATTAAGTATGTGTGAATCAATAAACAGGATGAACCCCAGCATTCAGAAGGACACACAGATATATGACCTGAGGACCTTGATCTCCTTATAATTAAGAGAACAAGCGATATTTGGCTTTGTTAGACATTTACCTCTTGATTTTGTAGTAATGAGGGACTGTGAAAGTAATGGACAAAATAAATTCATAGAAAATTCCCAATGATAGAACTACCATATGATCCAGCTATTCCACTGTTGGCTGAAAACCTTGAACATTCAGTTGAGACCCCATGCCTTAGACTAAAATCATGCTCTAGAGTAGAAAAGGATATAATTCAGACTACATACAAATATATCATCTACAATGTACAGCATAGAATAAGAAAATTACTAGACATGAGAAGAAATAGTAAAATGTGACCCATAGTCAAGAAAGAAGACAGTCAATAGAAACCAATTATGAAATGATCCAGGTGTTAGAATTATCAGACAAGGATTGTAAAGTGGCTATTATAAATATGTTCGAGGACTTAAAGGAAAGGATGGTCATAATGAGTGAACTGATGGGGAAGTTACTATACTTCTCTGTGTTTCTGTTCCCTCATCTGAAAAATGGGGATAATAATAATACCTACTCAGAGTAGGTGACTATATGTGTTTATAATAATGCCTGGCTAATCATAAGCACTTAGTTAAGGTTTTCTCTTATCATGTGACTTTGGGCATTTTATCTGCATATCTGAGCCTCAATTCCTTAATGAATAAGAAGAGGAAATTAATAACTTCATCTTATCAGGACTGTTATAAATACTAAATAAATTATAAAGATGTAAAGAGGACCTAGCAGAATGCCTGGTAGGCAATAAGTATTTGATAAATGTCAGCTCTCTTGACCCTCCAGATTCACACTTTTAGACTTACGAATACATGATGAGGTAAAATTGTAATAATAATTCTTTTTCTAAAACAGAACTGATTAGGAATAAAAGCAATACTATAATACATGTCTATATTTCTTCCATTGGAATATACATAGCTATCAAAATTTAAATGAAATGTTAAAACAGTTAAGTCATCCTTGCTCTTCCCTACCTGTAAGTCCTCGGTCACTAATTCCTGAATTACTCCATTATTTACTCAACCATCTATGGTTGAGTTGTGGTCAATTTTGATCTCCCACAATACCATTTGAGCCATACTCAAATGGCTATGAAGGTCAACTTAGGGCCAGACTCTGTGCTGGTCCTGGGCATAAATCTAATAACAAGATAGTCTCTGCCCTTCAGGAGCTTAAAAATAATGAAAAGGAAAGTAGAATAATCATACTGTCAGGGAGGAGGGAGAATCCCCCTCCACCCTTTCCCTTAAGGTTCTGATGGCTGGCCAAATAATTAAAAGACAGGTTAGCAAGAGAAAATAATACCAAGTTTAATAACACGTATACATGGGAGAAACCAGGGAAACTGAGTTTCTCAACACAATGGTAGCGATTCTCATCTTAAATGCCATCTCCAGCTAAAGACAAAAGAGGACGTTGCGGGAGGTAGTGGTTTGGGATTTCAGAGGGGAAGAAGACAATTCACATGGAGAGGGAAATGTAAATGTTTGTCAGACAATTCTTTACAGGGCCGCCTATAGAGAATGTGGCCGGAGAGACAGAAATCACAGTAATCAAAAGTATGTAGATTTAAGTCCTCTTCTTCCTCCAGATAAGAGTTTCCCTTCCCAGCACACAGAGGGAGATACCTTTACAAATGTAAATATTTGGTAAACAGAACTTTGAAAAGAATGGGCTTAGCAAGGACCCAGCCAGTCTGCCATACCCAGAGCTAAATTCCTTTAGGCAGTTAGTGGGGGAGATCAAATGTCCATCAGAGAACATAATCAAAGTAAAGAGATATATTTCAGGGTGGTCAATTTTGATCTCCCACAATACCAAATACCCAGAGAGGGATAGGTACAGAAATTACAGACGGAGGGTTAGGGTTTGTTTGTCTTAGAAGAGGTGATATTTAAGCTGAGACTTAAAGGAGGGAAAGAGGTAAACGTGAGAGAAGAGGGGAGTGCATCTCAAGCAGAAGGAGAAGACATTGAGCATCCTGAAACGAGTAAGCATGGAACCTGGAGAACTACAAGGAAGTGTTGAGAAATGAGGTATGCAGGGGCCACATCATGAAGGGCCTCTTATGTCATATAAACTTCACCTTTGGGGCAATGAGGAATCAGTGACACTTTAAGAAAGCAAAAGAAAAGAAATATTTAAAAGGTCATGCTGGTTGCTATGTTGTGAGTTATAAAATCTGTTGTCTCTGACCCAGGGATCTAGTATCTTGTCAGTATCCATGAAACTGTGGTGACTAACCTGTAACTTGCAAGTACAGTAAGATCTCAGACCCTTCACAGTTTTTGACAGAGGAGAAAAGAGGTTTTAATTTTCAGTGCAATGGAAAAAAAATAATATTTGGAGTCAGACCAATATACATTTGAATTTTGGCCCATCCACTTCCAAGCTGGCCAATTATTTAACTTCTGAAGTTCTTTTCCCCTCTATAAAAATGAATATAACAATACATAAATGGAAGGTTCTTGAGTACTCTTTAAATGGAATAATTTATAGGAAATGCCTAGCATAATGTTTAGCACACAAGTCTTTCTTTTTTAATATTTTCACTTCCCACTTTTTCCTTATAGGTCTATAGCTCTATGATTATGTCTTTAGAGCTCTTTGATATACATGTCTTAACATCACCAATAGATAGTGAGATTTGAATGGACAATGCCGAATCCCCTCAGCATGCAGTGTACAAGGTACTCAACAAATATTTGTTAAATCAATGAAGGACCAGTTGATAAGGATAGTTTATTTTATTCATCCACTAATTCATTCAATACTTATTGAGACATTACTGTGTTCTAGGCACTGTACTAGGAAGCAGGGGTTCAGCAAATAAAGTCCCTGCTCTCATGAAGCTTACACATTAGTAATCACAGATTTAGCAAACACAGACAAGAATTTCAGGTAGTGACAAGTAATATAAAACATAACAGGGTAAAATGAGAGTGTATGGGTGGCTGGTGAGGTTTAGGAGAAGCTTCTATGAGAAGGGGTTACTTTATCTGTGAGCTGAATGATGAGAAGGAGCCAGCAGTGCAAGAATCTTAAGGAAGAGTTTTCCAAGTAGAGGGAAAAGCAAGTGCAAAGGCCCTGAGGTGAGAAACTTGCCCCAAATCACATATCTAGTAAGTGTTGGGGAAATATAACTAAAAACAAAACCTCCTGCCAACATAGAAAACCTCTCCATGAAGGTAGAAGAAAAAGAAAACAATTTTATTATTGAATAAGCATCAAACCAGTATGTCATGTACATCACAGGGACTTCGCTAAGAGACAGAGAGAAATCTCACCCTTTTCTGTAGCCAAGCAGATACAACCCATCACACACGTTCTCAAGATAAACAATAACACATCCTCAAGTAAGAGGACTTGATGCATCATTTGTCATACATGGTTCATCCTAAATTCACCTGGTAATTGAGGTCCTCATCTGTCTTAGCTAATTTTCTTTATCCAAAGGAAAAATAAACTCTCACATGTTCATGACAGAAGGTAGTTTCAGGATCAGGCACCCGCCCAAATTAGGCTTCTCCTCTCCCACAGAAACTGAGAGATACAGGTGCTATCTTCCTTGATGATTACATTTCAAAGAGACAGTTCTCAGGTCCTTGGGAAAGACATTCCTGGGTCTTAAAGTTGGCAAGGGCCTTATTTAGTGTTTAAAAAGATTTACACACATTTCAAAGAGACAGAGAGAAAACTTGCAATTACAACTTTTCTAAAGTAAATGATCTAAGAAAAAGGAGGGGTAGAAGTCTCTTCCCTTATTTTTAAGAAGGAGAATTAAGCCTCTAATTTTATATTTGTATTTGCCCTTACATAAGTAGTGGAACTGGACCTGAAACTACATGGTCTGGGTCTAGGACCTGCACTTTTACATTTCTATTTCTTAGAAACTCCATTCTTATTTTTTCCCATATGTATAATTACATTCCTACTTCTTATTTTTTTCTGCCTTTAGTTTGACAAATAATAAACAGATGTGAGGAGCAAGCTAAAATCTAATATTGGACCCCTTACTGTCAATAGGACCGATTTAATTCCCAAAGATCAAACATTGTAGCAAAAACAGCTCAATTCTCTCAAAAATTGGGAATCTGCCCATCTAATGATGCATTAAAAACCCTGGCAGGGGGCCGGTTAAGTGTGCTCTGCTGTGGCTGCCCGGGGTTCACGGATTCGGATCCCGGGTGCGCATCAACGCACCACTAGTCAAAGCTACGCTGTGGCAGCGTCCCATATAAAGTAGAGGAAGATGGACACAGATGTTAGCCCAAGGCCAATCTTCCTCAGCAAAAACAAACAAAAAAGAGAAAGATTGGCGTCAGATGTTAGCTCAGGGCTGATTTTCCTCACACACACAAAAAAAAAACCTGGCAGAACAGACAAATAAGGTCATTTTATGTACATTCCAGATGATTATTCTAAAAAATAGTAGTTTTTTACCATGTATCAATAGTGACTAACATATAGATCATTCAAGGAAAGAATATTTGGTATGTCTGGAAACAAAAATCAGCAGCTAGTGCAATAAATATGGCAGATTATAAGGTAACTGGCAGAATATACAAGAGACCAAGATGGGGATGAGAACACATAAGATAAACTTTTAATTCCACAAATATGAAAATTATTGCCTCTTTTAGAAATAAAACTTCATTTCTAAAATATCCTTTTTTATCCATATACTCTATAAGAAGTTTTATCTGCATACTGTACAAGAACATTCCCAGGGGATGGGATAACCACTTTCCTGGTATAATATGAGGCGCTCCTTCTGACCACAATAAGTTTAATAATGCCATTCAAAACAAGAAAAAGGGATAATGTGTAACATGTACTAGTTCAAATTTAATAGAAAATTAACCAAGATGCAATTAAACAACGCACTATAAACACCGATGTTGTATTAAGACCCCCCTTATATTAACCTTCCACAGCGAATCTTTGTCTTTGATCTTTCCCAATGAAAATGCATGAAAAGAGTTACTAAAGAAAGGACCAAATTGACATATATCCTTTTATAACTACAGGACACATCAGTACAATAAAACAAAGGTATAAATAAGTACTAAGAAAATAATAAATATGTAAATCCAAACTAACATACAAAGATGAGACTATTAAAGGTTCTGGAAAGAAGACATTTCATTTCACTGCATATGAAACATTGTGGTGGGGACAGAGGGAATTGTACGTTTGCTAATTTTGAAAGCATAATCCAGTGTCTTAATAGCAGACAGTCTATTGTTCAGTTTTCAATTTTCATGATTGCTAAATATACTTGTAGTCTGGGCCACAAAATACCTATTATCATATTAACTTTTTATTGAACCAGCAATAAATTCCTAGTTTTTATTAACTCAAGTCAGACAATTTTACTACTCTTGCTAAAAATTCAGTCAATAAAAATGTCAATAACTTAGTCTTCCAAATCACAAACTACTGAAGCATTTCCTTCATAACAGACCAACAGAGCTTCAAGTAATTCCCTTCCCTGTTAAATTCCTAAAAATTAAGCTTATATTCAAAATCCTAAATTTCCTACTGATAATATTTCTCCATAAGCTACCTATAAAGTCAACCAGAAATGATGATATTATTGATAATGATCACTATAGCAGCTAATATTTGTTGAGGGCTTACTGTGCCAAGCACTGTTCTAAGAGCTTTACATGCATTTAATCCTTAAAGCAATTCTATGAGATAATTAGTATAATTATCCCAATTTCGAGATGAGAAAATAAAGGAACAGAGAGGTTAAATAAATTACTTAAGGTCACACAGTAAGTGGTGGAGCCAGAATTTCAACCCCCAAAGACTGGCTCCAGAGCCTATATCTTAACCACAAGTTTAGCTGTTAATAAAGCATTTTGTCCCTTCTGATCTCTACAACTGATGCCTTTCAGTATCTAATCTCAAATAAAATTAACATTGACTCTTCTATATAAGTTATTACGCTGAGTCATGTGGGGCTATAATGAAATGTAGACATGGATACTATGCCAACATGCTTAAAATATAATGCAAAATGACAAAGTAATAGTCAAAAAATTCATTAGAGTTTAAGACAATAAAAAATACATTTCAAAAACCACTGCATATATTAAGTGCCAAGTCAGTTATCTATAGAGATGCTATAGATGCTGTGGAAATTCAGGCGCAGGAGAGAGAACACCAGGATGTGGGCTCCAGTTCCAACATTTCCACTCACCAGCTCTGTGATTCAGCCAAGTCAATTAGCTTCTGGGAGCATCGTTATACTAATTTGTATAATAATTCCAAAATATATTGATATCAGCTTTTTCAGATTGTGGGTTACAACCTATTAGTGAGTCATGAAATCAATAAAATGGGTCAAAACCACCAACTTTATTTAAAAAATGGAATGGAATGGAATGAAAAATATCAGAGGTTATCCTCGCAAGTTTCTTGAATTTTAAAGTATATGGGTGTGTAAACCTGATGTAAAATGTATTTCTTAATATGGGCACGGTCATGAAAATTCGAAAGTCACTGTTATATTCCCAATTGATAGGGGTCACAGGAGATTATATGAGTTAGAAGCTCTTGTTCCTGTAAACACCTTTCCAAAGGTTAACAGAAGCTTTCTCTACACTGTAGACTCCTCAAGAGTGGCAACCCTGTCTTTTACTAATAATATCTGTACTCCCAGCACTACCACAGTGCCTGACACAGAGCCAGTCTTCTATAAATGATGGAGAGCTGGATGGACAAATGGAAATAGCCAGAGAAATTTTAGGAAATTAGAATTTACCTCGATTTTAAAGAATTTATAGGATTTGGATGATTTAAAGAAAAAAGTAGCAGGCATTCTTAGAATTTATTCTTTCATTTCCTGACCATATACTAGGTCTGGGAAGGAAACAGAACAAGAAGGTTTCTCCTGAGAGAAGGGAGAGAATAAATTGAATGACAATGCAAAGCCAGCCTGGCCCCCCCCCCCAGTGCACTGATCCCACCCCCAGCCCTGTGAATAATGGGAAGGTTACAGGTCCCGGAGCCTGAGGCTGGAAAGGTACACTGAGGCCACTGAGAAGGGCCAATGTTAACCTTTTTCTTAGAAAAGATAAAATTAGAGGGTTGTGATTCATGTTTCCTGTTTTAAACAGGAGTACAGAGAACAAAGGTTAGATACTACTTTAAAAGAAAAGGGTCAGAGAACCAGGAATTAAAGATTCAGGCTAATTCTCTTAGCATCTAAATACATCCTGCCCTTAAGGATTGGGCCCCAGAACTTCTCAACAACTCTTCTAGAGAAATCAGTGAGTCGCTGCCCTCCCTAAGCAATCTGTGCATCCCAGCACTGCACCAGGCAGAAGTTCAGTCATAAACCAGCACCAAGGAAGGTGGTTCCTCTGCAGCTCAGGGCATTAATGCCCTATCAGAAGCACTGCACGCTCTTAAAGGGCTAAATATTGTACTTCATGAAACTCTTGGTAAAAATACACACCAAGTCTTGCCATGTGGCACTTAAATGGGCAGAACCCTAATTTGAATCATCTTCCATCTTTCCTCCTTTGCTTGATTCCTTGATTGATTCTTTGATATTTCTCAAAAAAGAAAAAAAGGAAGAGAGGGGGAGGGAGGAAAGAAGAAAGGGAAGGAAGAAAGAAAGAAGGAAAGAAAATAAATGAAGCTTTCTTTTCTGGCAGGTACTAAGAAAGTATCCCTGAGTGGCTCTGGGAGAAAGTAAAAATTTTACCTCCTCCACCTAGGAGTAGAACGTGACACAATATCGCGCTGGTCCAGGGCCTTTCTGCCAGCAGATCCATTCCTCACTCCCCACTTACTCATCTCACTCCTGCTGGCTGTATGTCAGCTGGCATCCAACTAGGTTCAGCCAATGGGAGAGGAGTTGGAAGGGAGAGGCTAGAGGATTTCTCCTCCCACCTCTACGCCTTTGGAGGAGGCTCTGGCCAGGGCTGTGTGTCTCCCAGGGCTCCAGTCCACTCTCAACAAGAAAAGTCCAATGTGGATCCTGCATCACTGGGTGACCCCAACCATGGGGCTCCAATCCTCTCCTCCCTCTGTCCGGCCAGCCTAAGGTGATAGTGACTGCCTGCTCTTGCCAATCTCCGTTGCCTCACGGTCCCCTCTTTGGCTTCTCAGCTTTTCTGTGCAGCCAATTCTCCACATTACATTCCCTCTACTTCAAATACTCAGAGTGGTTTGTGCTTTCCTTACTAGACCCTGACTGACATAACTCTTCAGAAACAGGGCTAAAAAGAGGAGGGAGGGGGGAAAATACCTGTACATCATTACTGTGATTGTAATGAAGTAATTTCTCTAGTAAAATAAATAGGTAAATAAAAAGTTCTTTAAAAACAGCCTTTTTCACCCTTCTTTCACTACTAAAACCACAAAAGTCAGTGTGGCCCACAGCCTGATATGCATACCATTATGGGTATGCAAAATGATTTTAGGAGGTACGTGAATAATCTATTTTCCCTAATTTAACATTATGCATATAGTTTATTGTGTTGAAGCTACAGCTTTGCCATATTATAGGTATTTTATGTGAAAGTTAGGCCATTGATGTGGGAAATAACTGGAATGGCATTAGCTAAGGAGGAGTCAAGGGCCTGTACCTCAAAATCCTTCTGAGGGGTACAAAAAGCTAATTGGTTTTTATTCCCTATCTCCTAATTATTGCTTACTCAAACTGAGCATGACCTGGCAGAGAAACAAATTGAGAGAAAAAATATTACACTCACAAGGAATATTTGGAATTCACTAGTTTATAATGTCAAAACTCTGGGGAGTGTTTTTTTCATTTAATCATTCATTTCAGTATCTAGTGAGTTCCCATTGTAGGCCAGACACTATCTGACATGCTGCAAATACAACAGTGAGTCCGGATCCACACTCTTGTGGAGGAAAAGTCGTGAGACAGACGGGCAATTGAATAATCTCACTATTATAGCATTCCAACTGGGAACAGTGCCACAAAGCAGAGTATGTAAAGGAGAAAACTATAACTGGGGATTTGACCAAGTCAGGAAGACCGGGAATAGCTTCCCTGAGGAGGAGCTGATAGCTGGCAAATGAGCAACATTAACTAAATGTTCTTGACAGAAGAAACAGCAGGGCAGGGAGGAGGTGACCGATAAAAAGCTCTAAAGTAAGAACAGTGTGGCTTAGTTGGAGGGAGCAAGACAAAGCAAGATGAAGCGGTGGTGCAGGGTCCAGAACCAGGCAGGACTTTTTAGGTCATACTTACATGTTAACTTTACATCAGGACATCCTTCACTTCTTTTTAATTTGAGTAACATTTTTTTGTTCCATTGTACTTTATTTTATGTTTACATTTGATTCATGACATGAGATTTTTACTTAAGGTAGTAAAAAAGTTGTTCTTAAATGTATCTAAAGTTTTAAAAAGAAATTTAAAGCAACTGTTAAATATTATACAGGTGGTAGGCAGATGTGACAGAAACTATGAATTACTGATGAGAAATAATAATATTCTTGAATCATTTTAATACTGGTAAGGACATTTCACAATAGTGTGGTTTTCTGGGAAATTTCCATCATTACATTACCTGTCCTCAAATTCTCCTCAAAACAGATGTTGATAACAGCTTCTGGCTCAATTCCTGGTGTATATGACGAGAACTTGTGGGACACAGGAGCTTAATGATTACTAAAAATACAGTCTGAGAAGATGGGTAACATTAATAAGATCTGCCTCACTTTACTTTTTAAAAATAATTTTAATGTTAAAAAAACATTAGCTACTGTTTCTTTTTTCTACTTGCAAGGTATGTGATTCATGATCCAGAACTTGGGGGAAAGAAAAGAGAGAAGTACATAAAAACAAAAATCACACAGCCCCCTTCATAAATTGACATTTTGCTACTTTTTTCTTTGTTTTTCTGTGAACTTATATTTGTAGCTTATACATACACACAATTCATATCACTGTCAAATTTTACATGTTTTTTAAATTTCAAATTATAATAAACATTGTTCTATGCTATTAAAAACGTTCCCCAACAGTAATGAGCACACCTAGTGCCCAGATCTTGGTTTCTAATACCATTCTCCAATAAAAGGAACTAGGGATTCTTAAGAAATGGCTGTTTCTAGGACTAGGGCAGAAACATAAGTGTAATGTGGAGCGTCTTATAGTAAGAAAGTAAGGAAGTGCTTAAGAAAACAAACACACACATACAATGATGGGAGTGTGTCAAAAGGACACAAGGGCCAAATGAAAGCGCTCCCAATTGCCAAAGCTGGAACAATCTTAGCAAAAAAGTAAATAAAGCAGTATTGGGTTATAACTCAAAGTATAAAATGAATATCCATGAGTCCATACTGATATAAATAAATGACTGAATAAATAAGTAATGGAAGAGAATAGACAAATCTCCAGCGCTGAATTTCAAATAATTTATGTAAATACTCCACCCTCAAAGAAGTGAAACATAACTTCCCACGCCTTCAGTGTAAACTGTGCATAGTGACTTCCTTCCAAAGAGTACAGTGTGGGAAGCAGGGAGGGGAATAACTTTACAGAGAAGCCTGATAAACATGACCTCAGCCAAGTGGTCAAGGTTAACATTAGCCGTGATAAGTCATGTTGATAGAATGTACTTTTGATAAGCCGTGATGGAAATGGCACTTTACCTCTCTGGTCTTGCTCCCTAAAACCCATAACCTGAGTCTAACAACAAGAAAAACATCAGACAAATCTCAATCGAGAAACATTTTTCTACAAAATATCTGACCAGTACTCCTCAAACCTATCAAGGTCATCAAAAACGAGAAAAGTCTGAAAAACTGTCACAGCTAACAGGAGCTTAAGGAGACAGGACTACATGTAATACGTGTCCTGGATGGGATCCTGGAACAGAAAAATGACATTAGGTAAAAACTAAGGAGATCTGAAGAAAGTATGGACTTTAAGTTAATAATAATGCACCTATGTTACTTCATTAATTGTAACAAATATACCATAGTAATGCGAGAGGTTAATAATAGGGGAACCTGGGTGGTGAGTCTATGGGAACTCTCTACTACCTTTGCCATTTCTCTGTAAATCTAAAACTGTTCTAAAAATAACATTTATGTTAAATGCATACCAAAAAAGTGTTGTGAAAACATTTTAAATTACCACATGATAACAGAGAGTTTATTATAATTATTTAAACATTTCCCTATTGCTGAAAATTTGACCAATTGCCAATTTTTTCCTGTTAAAGGTAACAATTCTACATACATATTTGGTTCACACCTTTGATTATGTCCTAACAATAGATTCTACTTTTTTCAAATGTCAAAATAACACATTTACCTACAATAGCTCTAACTGCATCAGAAGTCCCATTAGACTGAGGAATGAAGTAAGTTTCATTCCTCTAAACAGTAAGGAAAACAACCAGAATTTGCACTCAACTCCCAGCCTTATACATTGATTCATGCATCCATTCAATAAACATCTGAGTAGATGCTATGCACCACACAAATACACTATTAGGAAAGACATTTAACCACCTTAAGACCTTATACCCTGACACATAATAAAGAAACACCTAATTCACAGAATTCTTACATTTGACAGCTAAAGACCATTTCCTGATCTTTGCCATGAGACAGTATATGAATAGTAAGTGGTAGGCGCTTTTATACTAATTTTTTGCAGCACTTGATTCTCCAGGCCACAATGTGATTCTGTAGCTAAAAAAGATTCCTCCCACATTAGCATTTGGTGATACATTTTAAATACTTATTTAAAAACTTAAAATGTTTAATCTATAATAAATGATCTTTTGTAGTGTTTTCAATCTCCATTTAACTTGACTGCCCTCTGGTGCCACCTAACGCTCATATCCTCTAGCACTTCTGTGCTTCTTCATCCTCCCATAATCGTTATTTTAAGCCTGGGTGTAACCCCACCAACAAAACTTCCCTTGATTGTCTTCAAAATGTCCATGTGGCACCAAGCTCTTCAAAACTGTTGCCATTGTTTCCATGATTTCTAATTGTTTCTTCCTGAAACTTAGAGATCACTTCAAGAAATTCAACAGTGGTGTCTGTCAGACTAAGTTCCTTGGAAATGTTCTCTGCAAAGGACAGCTGCATGCAGATCATTTATTCGGGTGAGGGGGGTGCCCCAGGAGATACACTTGTAAGGAAGTGAGGGGGGCAGGACGGAGCGGAGGGAGGTGACCTACAACGTCGTTTCAACAGAGGCCTCCAAGATTCTACAGGGAGCCCTGGAGCTGGGACTGCAGAGGTGCCCCAAAGAGAGGCAAGAGGGCTGGGGCTTTATATCCCCTCATCAGGCAGTCATTGGCTCCAAGCGCCCCCTTGGAGGGGGGCAGCCTTGGGAGAGGCAGTTTCCTGTGGCCAATGGCAATATGCAGTGAGGGACACAGCTGTGAAGCCATCACAGTCTATAGCCCCAGCTGCCCTGGGATGGGCACATCACCAGACAAGGGGATCTGGGCGGATCATCAAATTCCATTATGGGTCAGTCCTCACTAAGTCTTCACCTGCTCATTTACTCTCACCAGTTGATCTTAAGAGGATCAAGCTCTTGAAAATGAAATCTACAATCCATAGACACATTTTTTTCATCAAGGAGACTTCTGAGAGCACATAGTTCATTTCAGATGTGAAATCATTAAGGAAAACAGGCAAATCTATGCAACTCCTAGTACAGTGCCTAGGTAAGCACTCTGTAAATACCTTTAAAAGATACCAAAAGCATCATTATTCTTAAGCATTACACTCATTTTTAGGAAGCGAAAGGAAACAACATATAAAAATATAAATAATACAAAAGGACAAACAATGAGATAAAGATGCCTAAATCAGTTCTCAGCATAAAAATCGGAAGGAGGATTGTGTGCATACCTGAGTGCTTGGAAAGATTAGGAATCACATTAGAACATCTATATTTGAGAAACTGATTTTTTCTGTCTACTTAACCTTGAAAAATAAAATCCCTGTAAATGTAGTTGTAGCAATGTGGGATATTCTAAGAATAAAAAGTAGCTTAACTCAAAAACTTTTGTGAACAAAAGATTTGCATTCAACTTTCTTATGTTGGGTTCATTTGTGTGTTTTCTTTATATAATTGTTCTGAGTCTGACAATTTCAATCATGTTGACCCAATTCTTTCTTTAAAAATAGAGTTTTTGGGGCTGGCCTGGTGGTGTAGTGGTTAGGTTTGCATGCTCCCCTTCAGCAGCCCAGCGTTCACAGGTTTGGATCCCGAGTGTGGACCTATGCACTGCTCATGAAGCCGTGCTGTGGCAGTGTCTCACATACAAAATAGAGGAAGATGGGCACAAATGTTAGCTCAGGGCCAATCTTCCTCACCAAAAAGAGGAAGATTGGCAACAGATGTTAGCTCAGGGCCAATCTTCCTCACCAAAAAAAAAAAAAAAAAGGTTTTGGGTTTATGAAATGTTTTATTTGAAAAAGTTCACTATTGTACAAATATTAGGAAATTAATAAAGATACGTTGAATATTTTTTAAAAACTTACAGCTAATCAGGTCCTTGAGATATTCTTTTAACAAACTAAGTGACCAAAACTATCCAATAAATACCAGAATATTAAAAGGTGATGTCATACTATATCATCTATCCTGAATTATTCTCCTAGTACTTTAAAAATTAAAATATTTTCTTCAATAGAAAAATCGTATGTTAATTATTCAATTTGATTTCACATTTGTAGGGTATCTACTATGTGAAGCCATGTACTAAGCAAAAGAAGTAACTTAAAAGTGACCCATGGGGGCCGGCCCCGTGGCTTAGTGGTTAAGTGCGCGCACTCCGCTACTGGTAGCCCGGGTTCGGATCCCGGGCACGCACCGACGCACCGCTTCTCCGGGCATGCTGAGGCGGTGTCCCACATAAAGCAACTAGAAGGATGTGCAACTATGACATACAACTATCTACCGGGGCTTTGGGGAGAAAAAGGGAAAAAAAGGAGGATTGGCAATATATGTTAGCTCAGAGCTGGTCTTCCTTAGCAAAAAGAGGAAGATTGGCATGGATGTTAGCTCAGGGCTGATCTTCCTCACAAAAAACAAACAAACAAACAAACAAAAGTGACCCCTTCTGAGACCCTCCACTTAAGATGTGGTGAAGAGAAATTTGCAAGTGTACGAAGGCCAATCATTATGAAAATATTATCTATCGAGTGCAGGCAGCCCCAGCTTCCTGTACTGGTGAGGTTCCAGAAGCTCATTAGAAAACTGTTTACTGACTTCATTTGCCCAGAGAAGCAATGTCATAAATGGGGCTAGTTTCCAGATGAGACCTACTAATTCTGTATTAGCAGTTCTGGCCCAAGTTCAGGGAGCAAGAAGTTATGAGGGACAGGAGGAGAACGTGGTAGTTTCCCATTCCCTTGCGAGATCCAGAGCCATTCTGAGGCAAAGTTCTGGATCTGAACCCACCCAGGCCCAGGTCATTGTCACAAATTCTACAGATTGAGTTAATTCACTCCCATCCCACCCACTCCACCTCCTACTCAAAATTTACAGTTTTCTATCCAAGAATTAGGAGGAAAGAATCTAAATGAATTAATTCATACTAAAGTATAAATGATCATTGCTTAAGGCTTCAAAAGACACTGGTGTAACTTTTTTTTTTTTTAATTTTTTGTTTATTGCAGTAACATTGGTTTATAACATTGTATAAATTTCAGATGTACATCATTATACTTCTATTTCTGCATAGATTACATCATGTTCACCGACCAAATACTAATTACAACCCATCACCACATACATGTGCTGAATTATCCCTTTCGCCCTCCTCCCTCCCCCCTTCCCCTCTGGTAAGCACCAATCCAATCTCTGTCTCCATATGTTTGTTTGTTGTTGTTATTATCTACTACTTAATGAGGGAAATCATATGGTATTTGACCTTCTCCCTCTGACTTATTTCACTTTGCATTATACCCTCAATGTCCATCCACGTTGTCACAAATGGCTGGATTTCATCGTTTCTTATAGCTGAGTAGTATTCCATTGTGTATATATACCACATCTTCTTTATCCATTCATCCCTTGATGGACACTTAGGTTGCTTCCAAGTCTTGGCTATTGTGAATAACACTGCAATGAACACAGCGGTGCATGTATCTTTACGCATTGGTGTTTTCAAGTTCTTTGAATAAATACATTTCTCCAAAGAAGATATACAGATGGCCAACAGACACATGAAAAGATGTTCAACATCATTAACTATCAGGGAAACACAAACCAAAACTACAATGAGATACCATCTCACGCCCGTCAGAATGGCTATAATTAACAAGACAGGAAACAACAAGTGTTGGGAGAGGACGTGGAGAGAAGGGAACTCTCATACACTGCTGGCGGGAGTGCAAACTGGTGCAGCCACTATGGAAAACAGTATGGAGATTCCTCAAAAAATTAAGGATAGAACTACCATATGATGTAACTTTTAAAGAAAATACTCGTTAAGCTAAATGTGGAGATTAACAGGCTATTAGCAGTGACGGCAGATGGGAGGCATGAGAGAATAACGAGTGTGTATTGAGAATTTACCATGTGCCAGAAACTTGCACTACCTCGCTGGACCCTCTTAACACCACCATCAGGTGGGTATGTTATTCCCCCAGTTTTACTGAAGAGAAATGTGAAGTTTGGAGAGGTTAAGTGCCTTACTGACCTCTGGAAGACAGTCCACCTGGTCCTCTCTCCACCGTGGCAAAGTCAACCAGTCTTGTCCCCATCCCAGGGGTGGGCAGCTCGCCTAGGCCGTTCTTCTTTTGTGTTATTTCTTCTCGTTCTTTGTACTGAGACCACAGATCCTCTAAAGGCAACATTTTTTTCCAGAGTGCGATGGCAGGGACAGTAGGAGAAACTGAGCAGTGATGAGTGAATGCCACTAAAGCATATTTGTATAAGTGAAACTGCTTCTAAGTGGGGTGTGGATCAGAAACAGCTTGTATTTTAGGCTCTGAGAAAGGGAGGAGAAGGGAATGACATCTTAACATCTTCAGTGTATTTATCTCCTGAGCATCAGTATCTACCTAATGTAAAGTATACTTCTTTTCCAACATTCTAGGCCTCAATGAATGAGATAACCTTTAGCTTAATCCAGTACCACAGCTGACTTTAACACTAGTCATCTCATTACTATGGCTTTACAAATAGTATTTACCCATTCAAGAAGGAAGGCATAAAAAAAAGAACCTAGTTGAGATACTTTTTTATTCTATACTTTATGCTCATTTCATATCAAAAACACAGGAAAAACGGTCTCCCTCTGCAGGGCTGGAGTGAGCCCTGTACCCCAGGACAGTAGCTGAGTCCAGCAGGTCACAGATAGATTTTTTGAATGGCTGATCACTCATCTTCCCAACTGCTGAGTACTGACTGAAGCCCATGTGGACTCTGGACATTTTTCCCTGCCAATAGCAATCTGATTTGCCTTTAAGGACCTGCCTCCCTACCATTCTCAATCAACACTGTTTAAGTTGGATGCCCCTCACCCCTGGGTTCCAAAGACACCCACATGACCTGGCCAAGCACCTTATCCCCTCGCCACAGTGGGCAGAGTGGGGATTCAAATCATTCCCATGAGACTTACTCCCAAGAACTGTGAGGAGGATGTATACCAAGAGCTGCTGGGGGCCACATGTAGAGAGAACCCACCTGAGAGAGAAGATGCCCAAAGCCAAGCAATTCTGAGGGGAGGATGGAAAGAAGGATGGGAGGGGCACAAACAGAGGGACCTGATGGCATTGCTTGAGCCCCTGGATCCAGTCTGCCCTGTGTCTTTTCAGCTGTGAGCCAGTACACTCCTGTGAAGCCATATCCAGGAAGAGTTGAGCTCCTGTCACTTATAAGGAAAGAGTCCTGAATAAGACATCCCTGACGCCTGGGCTCCATCTGTCTCATTAGACATCTCCATTCCTACCCACCTCTCCACAAATTATTATGACAGGAACCCTACTCTGCCTCTTCAGCTCCTGAGCCTGGCCCACCTCGCAGGACCTGTGGCGCCAGCCCCTGCAGTAGGTCAGTCTCCTTGTTCCTGGAACACCAGGCATCAGTTCTCCAACAGGCGCTCACATTCCACCCCCAGCTCCACCTGTCTTCCTTCTCAAAGGCCACTGCTCCAAGCAGAGAATCAGGCTTCTAGGCAAGGAGCTCCAGGTTAGGCCTGTGATTGGTTTGTTTATTTTAAAGGGAGTAATTGTGTTTCAATTTGTCGAGGCCCAGCTCACATAGCACAGATCCATTTCCATCCGAATTACCCACCTCTTAGGTTTGAGAACTGCCTTCTCACTTGAACAAAGCTCTTTCTTCAAAATGACTCCAGACTGTGGGCTTCTATATTTTCTAGCACAGTTATTTCTAAAAGATAGTCATGGAATCATTGAGAGGAAATGAGTAGAGAGAGCTGAAAGGACAAAAGTCGATTCACACTACTGCTGGTGCAAACCAGACCAATGGTCCCAACAGCTGCTACAGTGAGGTAATTAAGCCTTTGTATTTATCTCCTGAGAAAAGAAATTTCCGTGGTTTTATTTACTTAACAGTGGGACATCTATGCTACCTGGTAGTGACATTTGTCTTTTTTGTGTCTTTACTATCTCCCCAATTAAGAAGAAAAATCTCTAGAAGGCAGGGGCCTTGAGTTCCCAGAATCTAGAACAGAGCCCTGTGAGTGTAGCCGATTGTCAGCAAATGGTGACCACTGAGGAAGATAATCAAGGGAGTTTCTATTCAATATCACGTCCTCTGGTGGAGGAATCTTGCTTCTCAGTGGTTCAGTCCCAAAGAAGAGTCTCTATACAAGGAAACAGAAATCGATTTCTAGGAAACAGTACCCAACAGAAACTCCAATTGTGACCAAATTAGGGCTCCAATGGTATGCTGGTCTCTTCAGTGAAAGCTGCAGGCTACAACTGACTTGTTATTTCTGGGCACGTCTGCACTTCTTCCTCGGAAGCCAGCCTACATCTCTTTCCTTCTAAGAATCAATCTATGCACCTTGCAAGGTTGTAGGATAAATCAGTACACAACATCACGGGTGAAAATTCAGAGACTCAAGTTTTTATTTTTTGTGATGCTACTGGGGCAACCTTATTTCATGAGAATTATCACTGAGTCTTCCTTTTATCCCAAGGGTACTAATTGAGGGTTCTGGAGTCCGTGGGTTGGTAGTCATGGACTTCCTTGCTTGAAGATGAATGCACGATATTGGTTTTATGTACGTTTGTGTTTCTTTATGAGAATGCCACAACTTTCATTAGTTTCTGAAAAGGGTCTATGATCCCCAAACAGAACGAGAATTAATGTTAAATTTCCTTGCTGTTTGACTAGTATAGTGTTTACTTGGTTATGACTCCAGTACAATTCTACATAAAGAACAAAAAAAAGAAACCACAGTATATTCTTCCACTACAGCAGATAAAGAATGTGTAGGTTCTTGATGCTCTTTCGACTTGGGCATGGCTTATGTCATTGAGAGCTTTTACTAGATGCTATTTCCTACTCCAGACGGCCGTATGCTTGGGTGCTTTGGGCAGCCCATGTTGCCTGGGTGTTGGTCCTCACAGTAGTTGGCTGGGGAGGTCACAACACAGGTCGGCAGGCCTGACTTGGGCAGGGCTTGGTACAATTTCTTACACTTGCTGAATGTACTAGAATCCATACCCTAAGCTTTCACAGATTGTAAGGTAGGCTGTTTTATGCTGCCACTTCAGGTTTGATTGTTTGACAGACTACAGCATTGATGAGGAACTTTTACATTTCCTTTTTTCCTATTATAACATTCTGTAATAAATGTAATGGCAAACTTTTACACACTTTAAGCTTTCTTTCTTGCTTAGGCACTACTGCAAATCTATTTCACAAATGTGAATATTGGCTACACATGAAAATATAAAATTTAGATTTTATATCGAAGAAAATACATAGGAAAATATAAAACAAATCAAATCTCCTTCACTGTACTTCAGATCTGCTCAACAAGCAGTCTCCTAATCACCCGCGATTATGTTAACAAACAATACAGATTTTTAAATGTGCACCTCCTTACAGAATCCCTTTCGAAAGTTCTTCATTTTTTTTCCACCCTAACGTCAAGAAAGAAATTGGAAGCTCATGAAAAATATGTTCTCCTTAATTTACAGCTATAACATCTGGATCAAGGGGTTTTACCTCATTTTCATCTCTATGTAGGCTCTGAAATGAGCTGTGTGTGAGAACCTCTCTCCTGAGCACTGACAGGGGAAGATTAGATTGTGTTTCCTTCTTTCATTTACCTTCCCATAATGCTCAATAAAAAAAGTAATAGGAAGAATGAAATGGCATGTTTTTCCAGGGGGAAAGATATTTCGTCCACTAGGTATTTCTATTTCTTATAGACATTTTAAAAATACCATCATCTTAGTAGAGAGAGGTAGCCCCAACCTATTTCTCTATCTCTTTACAAAACAACTCTACGTGGGGGCCGGCCTGGCGGCATAGTAGTTAAGTTTGGCCGCTCTGCTGCGGCGGCCAGGGGTTTGTAGGTTCAGATCCCAGGCACACACCGATGCACCGCTTGTCAAGCCATGCTGTGGCGGCGTCCCATATAAACTAGAGGAAGATGGGCATGGATGTTAGCCCAGGGCCGATCTTCCTCAGCAAAAAGAGGAGGATCGGCAACAGATGTTAGCTCAGGACTGGTCTTCCTCACAAAAAAAAAAAAAAAAAAAAACTCTACGTGGTTCCACACATAGCAGCAAAGGACAGCTATTCCCAGACCAAAGGCAGGAACTTTCCTGAACGTGGTTCTCCTCTTCACGGCAGAGCACCTGGGCTCTCAAGACTGCTTCAGTACTTGTTAAATCTCCATGTGGCCCACAAGGTCCTGTATAAACTGGTCCCTGTCAATCATTCCAGACCCACGCCCCCTCACTTTCCCTCTTATTCACTAAATTCCAGCTATCCAGGCAATCTTTCTGTAAGTTTCTTTTGTGGTTTCCTCTGCCCATAACTATCTGCCACATCCCTTATGGCCCCTCCTCTCCCAAATCTGGCCAACTCCCATTCATTCTTCACATTTGCATTCTGAACGTCATTTCTTCAGGAAAGCTTTCCCTGCCCCTCGCTTCCCTGCAAGATTAGTTTGGGACCTCTTACAATTCATTCCTGTAGTTCTCTGTACTCCTCTGAATCAGTTATCAATAATTATAATTGATTTCTTTAAATTTAATGGAAATTTCTTCTGCTGGATCATAAGCTCTATTTGAGAGTAGGAACTGGTCTGTCTTCTTTATCAAGGTATTAACAACATACCATGTCTACCACAGTGTAGATGTTTAATAAATATGTGAGGAAAGGGGCCAGCGGGTGGCGTAGCAGTTAATTTCACGCATTCTGCTTTGGTGGCCCGGGGTTCGCCAGTTCGGATCCTGGTCCTGGACCTATTCACCACTCATCAGCACTCATTACATCACCACTCATGCTGAGGCAGTGTCCCATATAGAAGAGCTACATCTCTACAAGTATGATACACAACTATGTAGTGGGGCTATGGGGAGAAAAAAGAAAAAAGAGGGAGATTGGCAACAGATGTTAGCACTAGGACAATATTCTTCTTCAAAAAAAAGCCAATCTCCTTAAAAAAAAAAATGCGAGGAAGGAAGAGAGATGAATACCAAAATCATTGTTATTAGATTGGAAGGAAATCTTCTAGCTACACATATATATCTGGGGCTAGTTCATTATATGACACATTTTAACTGAATCTTTTCCCCATTCCAAGATATCTGGAAAAGAGCTACATGACAATGCTCACGAGCAGACGTAGCAGCTCTTCAGTGCTGATGAAAGCCATGTAACATAGCAGTTCGACTCATGAGTTTTGGAGCCAGCCACTTACGTTCAAAATCCTGGCTCTGCCATTTACTAGCTGTGTGACCTTGAGCAATTTTCTCACCCTTTCTGAGCCTCCATTGATTATCTATAAAGTGAGGCTAAGAATTCTCACTCCTTTAGTGTTGTCACAAAGATTAAATGAAGTAATGCCCGCGAAGCACTTAAGACAATGACTGGCATGAGACTAAGACTTTAGTGCTATTATTATTACCAAGAAATATTAAAAGTTATACCAACTTTAGAAGACATTATCTTATATCTTGCCTTTTCCTCGTTAAAGGAAATGGACATATTCACAAACAACTAGATGCTCAGAAAACATATTGTTTTCCTGTCCAGAGATCCGAACACCTAGGCTAATTGCAGAATGGATAGCTTTATTTTTCACAGGAGTTTAACAACATGATTGGAAGTCAAGATACTTGTACAGAACTCACAAGAATGATATGAAAAATATTCACTTTTGAAGTCTTGGAACTGAGCCTGCAAATAAACAAATTAACCCACTCCTAGGCCGGCCCAGTGGCATAGTGATTAAGTTCGAGCATTCTGTTTTGACGGCCTGGATTCGTGGATATGAATCCCAGACGCAGACATACACACCGCTCATCAAGCCATGTTGTGGCGGTGTCCCACATACAAAATAGAGAAAGATTGGCACAGATGTTAGCTCAGGGACAATCATATATACCACATCTTCTTTATCCATTCATCTGTCGATGGGCACTTGGGTTGCTTCCATGTCTTGGCTATTGTGAATTATGCTGCAATGAACATAGGGATGCATAAATCTCTTTGAATTGTTGATTTCATGTTCTTTGGATTAATATCCAATAGTGGGATAGCTGGATCATATAGTATCTCTATTTTTAATTTTTTGAGAAATCTTCATACTTTTCTCCCTAGTGGCTGTACCAGTTTGCATTCCCACCGGCAGTGTATGAGGGTTCCATACAACTCAATAACAAAAAAAACCAACCTGATCAAAGACTGGGCAGTGGATATGAACAGACATTTTTCCAAAGAAGATATACAGATGGCCAACCAGCACATGAAAAGGTGTTCAACATCACTAATTATTAGGGAAATGCAAATCAAAACCACCATGAGATATCACCTCACACCCAGCAGAATGGCTATAATTAACAAGACAAGAAATAACAAAAGTTGGAGAGGATATGGAGAAAAGGGAGCCCTCATAAAATGTTATTTTAAAATGGCGGGGCTGGGGAGAGGCCCCACTTGTTGGTTGGCCTCACTCAGTAGGAGGTGAGATGATACAACAGAGGAAAAAAAGCCCAGCTCCAGGGGGCCTGGGGAGGATCACAACCAGCGAGTCCTACCTCACATAACACAACTTTGGAGGATGGAGTATGCATTGTGATTTAACAAAAATTCATGCAAAGGAAGAGTAGTAAAGGCCAAGCTCTACCACAATAGATACCGCTATAAAGAAGCTCATGGACACACACAAAGCTACTTCACACAACAAATTCCTACCACCAAATACAAACAAAATTTGTGTAGCTGCTTGAAATTCACACTAGACTTATACTCCTAGAAAGAAAAAAATAGATCTTAAAATATGAAATGAGTGTTTGTAAATACACCACTCAGGATGCAATCAGATATAATCAAGAGGAAGAATAAAGTAATAAAACGGTATAATAAATTTTTTTCAAAAAAAGCCTTTGAGAATCATTAGCAACATTAACAGAAAATAGAACCTTCTTTAAGCAGCCAATACAAACAAAGGCTCTGCCATCCCAGATCCATTTGTTCCTAATTCAGTTATTCTCCAACTGTCTTTTTGAGGTGATCTCAAAAACATGAGTTTCCTGTGATTATGAGAATACATCTTTATGATCCTAAAGGTATCACTTTTTTCCTAATTAAAAGATGAACTATATCAATAAAGACACTCACCAAAATGCGTCCTCACTTTTTATCTGTAAGGATCACATTGTGAGGGTAAAGCCAAGCCACGCTCGAAAATACTAATGATAGATGTTGGTTATTGTGACATCTAGGTTTCAAAAGGTTAAGGGAATAATTCAATGACCTCTCTTCCATGGTGGCTGTAAATAAGATGGATACTTACAGAAGAATGATTATTTTACTGAAGAAAAGGCATTCCTTACACATTAGTTTAAATTCAAAGTAAGATTACTCATTCCCTGTGTAGAACACACCCAATAGTAAACTACAAAAGCTGTCTTCTAATTTTTTTTTCTTTTGGCTGGGCTAGTTATTATACAGCTATTCAGACTAGATAAACCATTCGTAAAGATTATGTTATCATTGAAATTTAGTACGATCAGATTGAATTTAGAAGTAGAAGAATATTGGAGTTCTGGTTATCTTTGACTCCAATGGAAAATATGATGTATGTGCACAAATAGGTATGTGTATAAACCATACCTGGTAAAGGCAAAACTGTGTGTGTGTGCGTGTGTGTGTATGTACAATATATGCAACACAAAGTGTCAAAACATCATAGGAGCCAATAATTTAAACTTCACTGTGAAAAACTAATTATGAATGCCTCTAATAAAAAAAAAAAAATGCCTGAATTTCCTTGTTTTGTTTTCCCTGCCCATGTTCTCGGAAAGAAAGAGAAACGAAATAGCTGAAAAGCAGGTAGCAGGAGGGCAGAGAATAAAGAGCCAAGACCCAAATAATGTACCACCTGGATAGGCCTGTGACAGAGTTCAATAGAATAACCATGGGTGATCATCCAAGATATACAAAGATCCTCTCATGGCAAATTCCATATAGTTCTTCCTCATATTCTGGCATATACCCAGGAAGAAAAACGTTGAAGTCAGAGAAAGTAAAAATGTCAGGTAGAGAGGAATAGATATAAGAACACTTTACAAATCTCCGTCTTCCTTAAAAAGAGGCAGAGGGCATGGGGTCTGGGAAACTACAGAACGTAGGTCTCCCTCCCATCTCTGCCTGTTCCCCAAAGTCTCACTCAGCTGATTCCCACAGAGCAGGCTAGGAAGTCACAAAAGCACTAGCCGGAGGCCAGAGTAAATGAATGCTGCCTAGAGGGGCAAAGGGAGCAAGGAGCGGCTGAGGGGGGGATGACCAAAATGGTTAAGTAAACATTTCTTTACTTGAAACTGTTGAGTTGAAGTTTGTTGAGTTGAAGTGGCACATATGCAAGGCCAGAGAGAACCAGGCCCGGCCACAGTCTCAGCTAGACCCCACTCCTGCCTCACCTCCAGCTTCCATTTAAAAGGAGAGGGAAGCAAAGAAAGGAGAAGAGGAAGGTGCAGGCATGTCCACTCTCAGCCAGGAGATAGCAGGCTACACTGATTCAGGGTGTTCTGACCTCCAGGGAGCATGAGGTTTGGCAGCAGCTTTGTGGCGACATAGACCTTGTCTCCAAAATCTATCCTAATCTCAAAAGATATTTTGGAAAACAGACTTCTAAATTAGTGTGGTAAAAATCCTATTCAAAGGCAACTATAAAAATGTTGAATTTTTCTTTTATCAAAAACTATTTTACATTTCAATAAAAGAAGAGGAGTCAAATATGGCTTAAGGGCCTAGATAGAATATAGTTTCTATTTTGAAAGAATATCTATCTGCAAGTTTCAGAAATTGATCATTTGCCATACAAGGATAAGCCTTTCATCTGAGAGAGAATGCATATTTTAACACATTTGAAGCACAATGTCTTAAGAATGAAAATTTCCAACAGAGTCTGGATTCTAAACCCTTTCATTATAACCATTTCTCCAAATATTTAGCCACTCTGACATCAGGCACCATAAGAATCTATGTAACAGGTTACGAAGATGATTTCTTGTTTTATGTGATTTTTTTAACTGACGAACATATGTTTTGCCCTTTCTTTTGCTGCATTAACACTCACTACTTACAGTGCCTAACGCTGCAAAGAAAAGGAGAACTACTTTATTCAGGAAGAATCCAAAATAACTATAAAGAATATGAGCTATTACAGTAAATAGGTGACAATCTGGCACTCAGGAGCCTGGCACCCTCAATCATTCCGCATAAATGCAAATTCAAAGCTCAACCCTCCCTCTCTCTCTCCAAGAAAAAGACTTTTCACTAAATGCATCTTTTAACAGAACAAAGAAAAATCAGATGTAAGTAAAGGGAAAAACATGCTGTGATTAATTCCTTCTACTCTCCTTTTCCCTGAAGCTTCAGCCACATCCCTGGTCCTATAAATCTTTCCATGTTCCCATCCCATGATCAGGTCACTGCCCAACTTCAGACTCTCACTGTTGTGGCCTCCGAGGGGTCTCCTGCCTCTGCTGCCAACTTCACCCTTCTAAGGCTCACTTGACCCCTTCTCCCCTGCTCAGATGTCTCCAGGGTTCCCTACTACTGCCCTAGATACACTCCTCAGCCCCACAGTCCAGCCACACCTTTGTTAGCACCTTTATTACCCACTACCTCTCTTTCCACACCCTAGGTTTCAGGCCCACTACTGACTCCCCATTTCTTGAATACACAGGGCACTTATTTGCCTCCGTGCCTGAGGCAGTATTCTTTCCTTCGTCTCCCTCCGTCCACAGCCTAACCACACTTTGAAACAAGGCAGAGGCCATCAAGTGGGAACACCCTCAAATTGCTGCCATCAAACCGACTGCTTATCTGCATCCACCTCCTTCTGGCTGAGGCCACCACTTCCCCTGGTCGCTGGGGAATTACCCCCAGTTCTCCTTTAACTTCAGCCTCTCCCTCTCCAGACTCCTGCTCATCAACCCACTCAGGGGATATCCATTAAAAAAAACAAAACCTTCCCATGATCCCATGCCAACATCGTCTTCTTTTCCCACTACCACTTTCTTTTATTCTCTGTGTAGAGTCAAACTGCATGGCCACTCTCCCTGTCCCCACTACTGCGTCCCAGATCACGCAGGCCTAGACTGAGAGGGGAGAGGAGAAATCAGACATGAGCTCTCTGAGTCAGAAGTTCAAGCTGATAGGTAAATTCGGCCCAGAGATATATTTTATTTGGCCTGTGTTGAGTTTTTGAAAATACAAATTATTTGCCAAAAGTTCAAGATTCTGGAGACTTTACACAAAAATCCAAATTTTTGGCTTCTATTAAAGAATCTAGAAACTCTGGGAACACTGCTTCTTCCACTGCATGACAATAATCAGCTGGAGCTGAGCAGCAGCTGCCCCGTGAATGGGACATGGGCTCCCTGATTCACCATGGGCTCCATCATCCACCAAACCCTCTACGCTCATTCTCTTTACTTCAGTGGCCCCTCTGGGCAATGAAGTTGGAACACCAGCTCTAGAACAGTGCTGTCCAACAGAAATAAAAATGTGAGCCACACACATAATTTTAAATTTTCGAGTAGCCACATTTTTTAAAAATGAAAAGGAACAAGTAAAATTAACTTTAATAATATTTTTTATTTAATCCAATATATCCAAAGTATTATTTCAACATGCAAGCAATATAAAAAATTGGTAATGAGATATTTTACTTTTCTTTGTGCTAAGGCTTCAAAAATCTGGTGCACATTTTACACTTACAGCACATCTCAATGTGAACTAGCCATACTTCCAGTGCTCAATAGCCACACATGGCTAGTGGCTGCCATATGGTACAGCACAGCTCCAGAGGCTTAATGATAGTTAGAAAAATCGTCTTGCAAGGAGAGAGAGAAAAAATATTAAGGAGAAAGAAGAAAGCAGGCAGGACTAAGGGAAAGGGTGATGATGTTAAAGAGTACGCATGGTGAGAGCTTTAAAATAGGAAGGAAGGGAGTAGGGACACAGAGTCAACGAATGATGCTCAGTGAGAAGATCAGCTCTAGTCCAGCACTCCAGAGGAAGAAACACTCTTTATAGGCAAATGCAGTTGACTGGCAGTGCAGACTTTCTGGAGGGAGGCTTAGGTCTTTTATAAATAGGCTCTGAATTAGACAGGTGGTCACTATGAAAAGCAGCTGGCCAACTGTCTGAACCCCAGTTCACACACATGGCACTCAAGAGGCAGCAGAATGGACCAGGCTAGTAAGAACAGGATTCTTGATCAAGATTGGGAATTTACTCTAGTTCAAGGAAATGGGTTTGATGAGAAGTGGCAGCGAAGCAGGCAGGAAAGTGTCTTGAGCTAAGATCTGAGCAGAGTTCAAGACTCAGAGATCATAAGTGAGTGAGGATACATCAGCAGGTGTCTGGAATACAGATGTGGGGGTGCAATGTCAGAGGCCAGACAAGGAGACTTGAGTGCAAGAGAGGATACCCGGAGTCAGAGACCAGCACCGAGAAATGTATCCCTGAGCCAAAGACCTTAGAAGCAGAAATTGCTCCTCCATCCTCCACATGAGCACAATATGGCGGGCATTTAGTAGGTGTCATGTCCTCTCTTCAGGCTCACAGACAGGAACCAGAATTAAAGTACAGGCTGAGAAAAGCCAAGCCATCAGCTGGAAGTAGAGGGGAATGTCAAATACATCTCCCAGGCTTAAAAAGACTTGGAAACAAGAAGGCAAGAACATCATTACACAACTGTAAAGCGATTTTGAAACTTTTCCAAAGAACTTATCTCTGAACAGCTCTAGGCCATCCATTCATCCCTTCGTTCATTCAGCAACCATTTATTGAATAGTCTTCCCCTGAACCATTTCATAATGCCGCTTAACTAGGTGGATTGTACTAAAGCTTGTCAAATTCTACTCAAGCAGTGCTGGTGTAGGTAGCTCAGGCTTAAGCAAAATAGGATGAGATTGCTAATACTGAAGGGGCCTCTCTGAATAAAACCCATGGGATTAGGAGGAGGCATTGATCCTAAAACATCCAGAGATCCATTTGTCTATCAAGTGTTGTAATTTTCCAGCTTGGCTAGGACCCAAGACAACGGGAAATAAGGCTGGTATAAAATATCTCAAAAGAGACTTCACAGGAAAATTGTTCTCTCAAGAAGGCAGTATGCAGGGACTTTTAAATCTCATTATATTGAAAATACAGTTTTTCATGTTGCTTGCATTCAGATTAAGATTACATACAAATATTTGGAGACATTTAGGGAAATTGTGGCCTGATATACTGCTGAAAAAAAAATTCTAATAAGAAACTGTTACACAGTGGAGGGGAAATCTATTGGCATAAAACCTTGAACTGTTGAGGGCTAGTAATAACTTTTCACACGATTTATGAAAAGCAATGTAAGTTAGAAGGAAAGGTTTAAGGTGACAAGGAATTCAAAATGGCAAAGTTAATCATGCAGAAAAAAATAGATGATATTTTCAATAGCACCAACAAATCAAAATTCACAAAGACAGTTAAGATTATTTGGCAAGTGAAACAAATGACTTAAGAAAGGGTGCCTCATATCTTTCAATGATTAACTTTATGGAAAGATAAACTTGTTGTAAATAGGTATGCTTTATACTGTAATTTTATGAAAACAAGCAAGCTTATCTAAAGCAAGTTCTAGGACAATATCTATTTCATTCATATTACACAAGCGAAAAAAAGCCAGTATTCAAACAATGACACTCAGTTATCAAGGAAAGGCTTTGTTTAGGATGCTTGGCTCATTGAGGCAGAGAAATATGTAATTTTTAGTAAGTTTTCCAGCAAAAAGAAAAGTAAAAAAAAACCAACATTCAGATTGCAAAAAAATTAATTTCTGCTTATCTAAAACAGATGTCTGCTATGATACTGCAAATAGCTATGAACTAACAACAACAAAATATGTGACCCTAATTTCTGACTGCAGATTTTGTCAATGCTTACAATGTTATCTAGACATACTATTCACTCTTCGCCAATCTAGAGTTGGCAAATGTTTTGATAATCATCATGAGCAAAGAAAACACACTACATGTTTCCTTGAGGTACCAAAGATACATTATTAACCTTTAATTTTGTGAAATCATCCATTATTTCCAAACAATGGGGCAAAAGAAGAAAGGGGAATCTTTGTCCTATTTTCTTTATGAATCTGTTATTATGCTTCAAACTATTTATTCACTTTTCCGTGATAATGTGCTGATACCTGCCAAAAGTAATATGATATTTTTTCATTACTGTGAAGTTGTGATGTCACAACTTTTAACACAACAATTAACTGGTACTGCCTTGGTTAATTTGGGGCTATTTTTGCCGCCACTGCAAGTGAAATAATTTATATCTTAAATTAAATGAAAAGGCTCAGCAAAGCTCCCTGTTATTTCTTTTCAACCACCCGCTTATTTGTAATAGCGCAGGGGCAAAACTTTAATATACTATTCAATAAGAATAACAACAACACAGCAATTGCTAGTGTTTACTGAGCCAATCTCATACAACATCTACATGACAGCACTTCCATTTATACAAGATTCCTAGCTCTACTCAATCTGCCAGATACACAGGAAGGTAATTAAAGGTTACAGGGAAATAATTCCACTCCAATGTAAACCCCTCACTCTGTTTACTCCCTTTCTCTGGAATAACGTGATGATCCCAGTATTTTTCAAGAATGTTACCACACGTCAATCGTCACTTGACATCCTGCTCCAAAATGTCCTAAGATCTCATCCTCCCTCTCTCACTTTGAAAAAGCTACTAACATTGCTTTTAGGGGCTTGTTTTTGTGATTAGTAGATTTTTTTTAGCATTTTAGTCATATATATTAGGAATTATATTTTTTTAATTTGTGCCTTCTCCAAGATTAAGTAATAATCTTTGAAGAAATATTAAAGACACCTGAAAAATAGCAAAAATTAACCCACATCACATCTTTAACAGTTTTTGAAAATACAGGCTTTCTTTAAAAGGTCAGATAATTAATAAAGCAAGATGTTTTTCACATACAGACTTAATCTTAAAAAATATTTTTCCACTTTTTATCAGAGTTTACAGACACGTTTTAAGAATTTGATCTCAATGAATGGATACTCCTCTTACTATGTTTTGGAATATTTCTATCATATCCTGAATAATTTAACCACTTTTTTCAAAAATATTCTTATTCCTCTATGAAAGCAATTTTAACACAATGAATTGAAAAGAAAAAACAATGAAAGTTTAACATTCATAAGTACTACAAGCTTTTGTTAAAACACTAAAAAAATGCAACATATTCATTCCTCATTCTTTATCTTAAAATACTGACTTTCTGATTCTAGCAAAATATAATTTTAGTAACTCATCAAGACAGAATACATAAAATTGGCATATTTTTGATATGCACACAAAATGAGAAAGCATCTTTCCCAACTGTGCTGCAGAAAATGAAATGCATTTGGTATGACAATATGGCCCGGCACATGAACTAGAATCAGTGGGAAGAACGGGTTTCTTTTTTTCAAAGCAGAACATTTTAAATAACGTGCACACCCCAACAGCAAGGCATAATCAAGTGTGTATCAAAGGTATCCTTGGCTAAAGAAAACATAACAGCAAGTGGGCTGGCAGGTGCATGGGAGGTAGCCCATCAGTGACTTTCAAATCTCTTTTCCCAGCAGTCCAAACTGATTTCTTGCTCTTGCTTAACATCTCCACCCAGTGTCAGAGTATGTGCACATATGTTGTTGGGGCCTCATGCTGGGCTGGGGGGTGGAGAGAAGGGGAGTGTGTTGCAGAACATGGCTGATGCCAGAATCAAGCAGAGAACAAGAGAAAAATTGAGCAATTTGCCTTGTTTTTGCAACAAATTTTCTTTCTTCCTTGAAAGAAAGTTCTTCTTATGTAGGCAATCTGAAGATGGATTTAATGCTTTTATTGTCTTTTCTTTCATGCGTTCCCATCTGTGCTGGTGAACTGTGAATAAAACTGAAATCTGCATGTGTTACGGGCTCCCTCCCCATGCCCAAATATCTTCGGAGATGAGAGCAAGGAAGGATCTCTGGGATATGCAGGAAGCTTGGAGGGGCGTGGTAGAGCCAGCCTACTCCTGGACACCTCAGTAAGTCCTCTTCTAGTTCCAGCTTCCAACCTCATTCCCTCCTCTTCCTCATTCAGGGAGGTGGGCTGGGCCCCTGTGAGTTGGGCAAAGAGGTACTTAGAGGACTGAGGATTCCTCTCTTTTGCATTGGTGAGAGAGTGCTGCTGAAAGCTGGATTTGTGACCCATACCAGAGAAAACCATCCACTTCTCAGAGAACAAGGCTCCCTGGGCATCAGATGCAGGGAACCAACAATGGTGCCCCTTCATGGGACTTTGTCTGGCAACGGACAAGCCCCTCAGGACTCACTGTTCTGCCTACACCCCACCTTTCTCCTATTCTTTGAAAGATATTTTAGCTTTTTTATTCCTCCTATGTCTTCACTAAAATGGTGGTTCTTTATAATGATAAGCTCCTTTAGAACAGTATGATTAATAATGTCATTTGTAAAAGTGCTATAATAGATATGCAACAATGCACCACAGAGAACAAAGAACAAATTAATATAGCTAATCCATCATAGAACTGATTCTATGGATGGGGAAAAAAGTCCAGAATGTATGTAAACTTGCACGTATTAATAAGACTGAAGTCATCTCAGAAACAACAAGTTCTAAAAGTTGTCAAAGGCAGCTATAGTAATGGAAAAAGATTCTGGAGAATGATTTGAGTAGAAAGCCTCTCCCTGTCCTTTATTAACCATGTGACCCTGGAAAGCTTATTTAATTTCTTTGAGCATAAGCTTCCTAATCCATAAAATGGCAACAAGAACTTCTATCACGTAGGCCTGCTGTGAGGATTAAATCACATAAGGTATAAAGCGCCCAGCAATATATGGTGAAGGCACACACGATAATGTTAGTTTAGTATCTTCTCCAAAATAGCTTTAGGTCTTTTGTATACAAAATTCATATTTACATAGCAGTATTTTTTAAATAAAGATTGACAGTATCTAAAAACTTTTTGGTAAAAATGAACATCAAGATTAATTCAGAATTCTCTGCTTTCCCTTTGAAAATATCTTGGTTCAGTGAACTACAAAGTAATTTAGTAAATTAACATTTGCAGTAATATGATATCTACCTTCCAAAGTAACTCAATTATTACTTGCTGTTTTATCATTCTTGATCATAAAAGTTAATAAAAACAAATGTAAACAGTCCCCCAACTCTAAAATTCTTATACATTAGGATTATGTACACACTCAAAAATAAATACTTTTTAAATGTATAGTTTTCATCCATACTGTAAAAGCGTCCTTTTAAAACCACTTTTTACTTTACTTTTGGAACCAGAAACAGTTCTCTTCAATTCTCTTTCAAGATGAAAAGAAAGGTAGATTTATTTAGGCTTTTTGTCAATATTATCTCTACCTACTCTTCTGAGAATAACTAAAACATTTTTCTAGAACATCAGGTGTTTTCTAGAACATCAGTAACATCGGGTTACTGCAAGCAATTGTGTTTATTAAACAATAAAACACACTGTTATTCTGGTTTATTTTCTGACACTACACTAATAAACTAGCTAATAAACTACAAAAATTTTCAACTGAAAACCTATCTCTTTCTATAGATCTTACCCTTCAAAATATGGCCTTATGTTTTTTGTAGCTCAACTTTTAGTCTAAAGTTTTAATGTATATATCATTAACCTAACATTTAATCAGAGTCAAAATAATGAGAGTTTAAATAAACTAAGTTGTATTCGAAGAAAAGAGTTCTTTAGGTCCCTGCCAGAACTTTCAAAATATTTGCTAGCATTAACACGATTTGATCAACATTTACAAAAGGAAAGCATCGCCCCTACAAAACAGAGGGAGTACAAGCAGCCGTTGGGTGGAACGCCTTATGGATCCTGCAAGTAAATTTTACTTGACTCTTGTCTGACCAAACTTGATTCTTGTCTGACTAAAGAGTCAATATAATGTATAAAGCAGCATACTTTCAACACAACTGCTTCAGTTGACTATTAAAACTTAGAAAAGTCCACAGGAACATATCTGTTTAACGAATTCAGATGAGACGCTCACGCTGTCCACTTGTTGGGCAGCGATCCACAATCCACTTGCAACCCCGAAAGTTTTAGAGAGAGAGTGCAGGAAAATGAGCAGACTTCTGCTTTAAGGGTTTCTCCAAAACATGACCTCACGTTTTTCATTAATTCACCTCTCCGCATTTCTATTCCTTCCTGCAAGCCATTTGTTTCAAATAGTGGCCCCTCCGCACCGTTAGACATGGTTGTAATTTTTTTTTAAGTTGTTGGGTTTGTTTTTCTTTTGACAAGGTGAGACTTAGCTGGACACTACCAGGAGACCTCCAAAAAGTCTCCACTTTATGTCTAACTTTATTCCTCTCCTACTTGGCTACCATTAATACTTCCACTTTCATTGGCAACTCATAAAGCTATCCAAACCGCTTCTGGTAGCAGGTGTTAGTCCTGTCAAAAGTCAAGTCAGGAAGCATGTTAGAGCTCCAGCTTTACTAAGCAGGAGCGGGATGTTTTCTTTCCACTGTTTGACTTAGTTGGTAGCACCCCCACCCCCTGCAACTCCCGGGGTAAGCTCAAGCAAAGCTGGAGGCGAGGCCCTCCGCACCTGGTCTCCGACCGCGCCCACCTGTCACTCACCGTGCTGCTGCCGCGCTCCTCGCGGTTCTCTGGGGTCCGCGGCTCCGCGGGGCTCGGCGCTGGCTCTGGGGGAGGCGGCGGCGGCGGCTCCAGCAGCTGCTCCAGGCAGGCGGTGCCCGGCAGGGAGGAACTCTTCTGATGGCACAAGTGCGCCGCGGGGCCCCGAGGCCATGCACCCTCATCTCGGGCGCGGTCCCCCCTCGGGGGCGGCTGGGGCGAGGAGGACAGGGAGGATGAGGCGGAGGACGAAGAGGGAGCTGAGTCCGGGGAGCGTCCGCCAGGAGGCGTCACTCCGGCTGCTCCGGCGGCTGCCGCCGGCCCCTTTCCCGCGGGAAGCAAATGCTCTCGGATCCGCCGGCGCAGCGCGGACCCCTGCTCGCCTCTGCCCGCGCTCCCGGGCTCGACAGGCTCCGGCGAGGAGCAGCACAGGTTGG
This sequence comes from Ceratotherium simum simum, assembly GCF_057802395.1. Lineage (NCBI taxonomy): Eukaryota > Metazoa > Chordata > Mammalia > Perissodactyla > Rhinocerotidae > Ceratotherium > Ceratotherium simum. The sequence goes on along the minus strand of NC_141903.1, from coordinate 73,744,602 downwards.
GCTGGGAGGAGGAGAACACGCGGTCCAGCACTTGCTTCCGTTTCTTGAAGCCGCTCCACCTGCTGCCCGCGCCACCCACCCCGGCCACTGCGTCCCGCCTGCCCCCCGGGGGTGGCGGGGAGGGCGACGGGGTGTCCGCAGTGCGGCGCTCGGGGCCCCCCGCGCGCCCTCCCCCGCCGCCCTTGCTCTTGCCGACCCCCAGCTGCAGGTTCTTCCAGAGCCGGGCGTGGAAGGAGGAGGAGGCCGCCGCAGGCTCGGGCGCGTCCGCCGCGGCAGCCCGGGGCTCCATCCTCCACCCCCTGCTCCTCCTCTCCCCTCCTCCTCCTCCTCCTTCTGCTCCGCCGCCCTCTCGGGCCGCGCCTCCTCCCGGAGCGCCGCGGCGGCGGCGGCGGCGGCGGCGGGCGCAGCAGCAGAAGCCGGGAGTGCCCGGCGGCTTCAGGCCAGCGCGCGGGGGAGATGCCGCCGCCGCCGAGGCTCTCGGGCCGCGGAACTCCGGCGCCGCCTCTTCCTCCCGCGCCTGCCGGGGAGCGCTGGCGCTGGCGCCGAATCCCGGCCGCCGCGACTGCAAAGTTGCGAGCTCCGAGCTCCGCGGCTCCAGTCCACTGGAGTCCCCCAGGCCGCGCCCTGGCTCCCTCTCCTCGCGGGCTCCGGGCTCGGGAAGCTACACGCACCCGGCGCGCGCGTCCAGCTGCGCCGGGACCGCACTCAGCGCCCTCCGGGCAGCACCTGTCAGCGGCGGGGGCGGCTGCCTCCAAACTGGGCGCGCGCGCGACTCACACAACAGGGCGGATCAGACGGAAGACACCCGGGACCAGCAGCCCCGCGGGAGCGCCCCGGGACCATCCTCCAGCTCCTCTGTGGGGGGGCAGGCGGGCGAGAGCCGGGCGGAGCTGGGTGGGGCCCGGAGCCCGCTTGCTCCCCAGGATCCGGCCACAGTTCCCACGAAGCTAGCTCTGGGCCGGCCGCTGGACGCGCCCGCCGGCGACGGTCTGGGTAGGACGAAGGGAGCTAGAGTGGAGACTGCTCCTTCGGTGGGTCCTGTGGGGCGCAGAGCGTCCACACAGAGAGGTGAATCTAACCGAGTTGGGGGCTGAACACCGCTGCCCTCGCCCGATTGCGTGCCCTGGGTCCAAGACGAGAGTTTGATTTCTTCCGTCTTCACTTCATCCCCATCCACCCCTCCCGATCTTTATTTGCATGTGCACTGGAGGTTTCTCTTACCATCAAGGTCTAGCAGCTTCCGGAGTCTGACAATAAGGCCAGCCCTTAAGTTGCAGGGAGTTTACGGTGGACGAAGACGCGGAGGATGCGCACTGCCTGACCCCATTCCAAACACAGAGAATCTTGTTCTTTTCACCCCAGCGCATTTTCTTTTGGTTACTTCATTTGCTTCATCGCAAGGCAAATGGACAAGGCTTTTTAGCTCATTCAGACTTTGCTTCTTCCGAAATCTACTCATCCAAGGATCTTCTGAGTCTACTAACAGAGCCTCTTGAAAGGCAGGTGACACAGTGCCCCTTCCCTCCTCCACTGCCCTCCACACCCCTAAATGTGGAAAATACGGCGAGTTCCCTGAGCTTTGGCACCAAGCTGTCTGATTCCAGTCTCATCTTGCTAGCAGTGTGCCCTCGATGTTACCAACCTCTCTAAGCTTTTAATTTTTCTATTTTTCTTACCTTTATAACAAATACTTAACAAATATTTATTGAGCACCTACTATGTACCAAACACTATGAAAGGTTCTGGGGATGCAGCTGTGAACAAGGCAGACAGGGCCCTACCCTCGTGGAGCTCATCATACAGTGGGGGAATTAGACAATAAACAGAGAATTTTTAATAGTGAAAAGTCCCATGGAGACAATAAAACAGGGTATCATAACAGAGTGGCTATGGAAGTAGTGTTGCCAAATAAATTGGAAGACACCAAATTAAATTTGAATTTCAAATAAACAATGAATTTTTGCATGTCCCAAATATTGCATGAGACATACTAAAATACTTTGTTGTTTATCTGAAATTCAAATTTAACTGAGAGTTTTGTATTTTTATTTGTTAAATCTAGCAACCCAAAACAGAGGGTTTTGTGCTCTTTTTACATTGTGTGTACAGGGAGAATCTCTCTGAAAAGCTAAAATTTGAATTAAGATAATGAGGACAAAGAACAAGCCATTGAAAGATCTGATTACAGCATTCTAGGCAGAAGGAATAGCACGTGCAAAGGCCCTGAGGCGGGAAGCAGTTTGGTTATGCATGTTCAAAGACAGATGGAGACCACTCCAAATAGAGTTGGAGCAAGGTGGGTAGAGTTGGTAAGAGATGGAGTGGAAGAAATGGGCACAGTCCTGGAGGGATGGGTCCCATAGCTACAGTAAGAGTTTGAGTTTCCTGTAAGTGAAATGAGGAGTCATTAGAGGGTCTTTAAGTATGGGAGTGATGTGATGTGATTTAATAATACCTGCCTCACAGGGCTATCTTAAGGATTAAGTGAAAAAGGACTTAGCTCAGTGCCTGAGGCTTTTCCACATGAGACAATCAAGCTGAAAGTACCATGACCACAAAAAATTACCTCAATATAGAGCTAAAATTACCTCTGATAGCCCAAAAAGAACCTGCAATACCCAGAAATCTTTTTCTCTCTAACATAGGAAAAACAGCTTATCTAGGTTTTCTAGGACATGGTAAACAGAAAGAGAGAAAATAAGTAAAGAAATATAGGATCACTGTAGAGAATTAAGAAATGGCCACCACTTACCAGAACTCTATAAATATGTTGTTTGTCATAATTATACGACATGGAGCCACGGACCCACGGAGATAACTCTACACAGTTCAACCTTATACTCAGAGAGTCTTTTAATGATGCATTTAATGAACTTTGGTAGCTTGATATTTTCATTTTTCTCTTGCACCTAATTTTGCCTTGAAAATACTAACTCTGAGATTCCGGTTCTGAAATCTATGATCCCAAATAACCCTTATCCATCAATGTGAATTCATTTATACAACTTGAAAGAGCATATGTAAAATATCTGAAGTGGATTATAAAATGAGAAGCTGTCCTACGAACTGTGCAATATATAAAGTTGTACCAGATATATCAAATATCTTATTATATTTAGGAAAAGATACTTATAAAAACTCTACAACACAAGGGGAAAATGAATGATACAAATTGATCACTGAGAGAATACAGAGGAGTGAAGAATCACTTTTGGCTTGACTGATCAAGGAAGCTTTCTTGTTGGAGGCATCATCTGAGCTAAGATCTATTGCGGGTGACAGAGTACACCAAGAAGTTGGATTACCACCCTCAAGGGGAAGCAAAATTCTTGGCGCATAGCAAAACTTCAATAAATGTTAGCTATTCTTTTTATTACAATTTACTAACCATCTTAACTATTGATAGAGCATCTGTTGCTTAAATTAATATGAAATTAATGTATGCATCACATTTTGAAATGCAGAAGGTTGGGAAGGTGATGGATAAGGTAATATTTGAGCAGAAACCTTAAGGAAGTCAGAGAGGGAACCAAGTAGTGAATCTGGAGGAAAATTTTTCCAGGACCAGGGAACATTAAGTGCAAAAAGGCTAAGGCAGGAACTCACTCAGCTTGAGGAACAGCAAGGAGAAAAAGTAGCTGGACCAGAGAGCAAGAAGGGAGTGGGAGGAGAAGATACCGCGGAGATGGCTGAGGGCTACATCACGGAGGACTCTGCAGGCAACAGGGAGGACTTTGGACTCGCATGAGATGGGAAGCCACTGAGGGCGCTTTGAGCAGAACTTCTTTATAATCCAACTTGCATTTTAAAAGACTCGCTCTGGCCTCTAGGTTGACAATCGGGTGGAGGGAGGGCATGGGTGGGAACAGAGTTTGGATAGGAGGTATCACTCTAATACCTGAGAGACAATGGTGGCCTTGATGAGTAGGCAAGAAGTGATAAAAGTGGTTCAATTCTAGACACACGATGTTTTGCAGATAGAACTGACAGGACTAGCTGAAGTTAGGACATGGGGTGCTCAAGCCGTACGCCAGATGGTTTGCATCATTTACTACATGTAATTCTCACAGCAATCCCATTTTATAGAGGAAGGAACCAAGTATAACTATAGATGAAGGCACGTTAAGTGACCTTGCAAGGTCACTGACTGAGCCATTAGCAGATCCCAAGTCTACAGGATTCCAAAGCCACACAGCTTCCTTCATTTTAAAAAATATGCATAAATAAATAGAATAAAGTAATTGAAAGAAGCCTCCAAAGATGCACTGATCCGGGTCCTCGCCTTGGGGGAGCAACAAGACTGCCTTGGACAGAACTACAACTTCCGCTTGATGAGATCAAGGACATAAACGCAAGCCCAAAAACAACATTTCTGGGACTAATTGAGTTAAAGTCCAGCTAAATGGCACTTAAGGAGCCCTCTCGTCAGCAGAGGCCTGGCTGCCGTCCCAGCTCCCAGCACTGGGCCAGCTGCCTTCAGGCCCTCACTTCCTCTCACAGTCTCTGAAATGGGGCTAATAATATCTATCTGCCTGACCCATGTCACAGGACCCAATTAAAAGCCAAATGTAGGCAGCATTTTTGATGAGTGAAGCCTGTCCGTAACAGAGGGGTTATCATCACTTTGTAACCAAACACAAGAAAAGCTACCAGACTGACTCGTCCCAACTCACATGGAAAAACCCTGCCTTTGTGGAGAGAAGCATCTTGAACCTTTCCAAACCAAGAACCCAGTCATTACAATTCCACATGTTGAGATGGCTGCTGACTATACAGTCAACTCAATAGCATAAATTCCTGCTCAGGTCTAAACTCATTTTCGCCTTTTTCTTCCTTAAAAGCTTTCTCAATAGTTCTCAAATGCAGTTTAATGTTTAAGTAACTTCAGAGAAGTTACTTCAGAGAAGTATTTCTGTTTATTCAGTTTAACCTAAGTCACTTCCTATTTTCTTCTTAAGCAGAGTTGTAAAAAATTCTAGGGTCCTAGACCAAGAGATACTCTGGAATTTCTGTGTTGGAAGGGCATAGGAAGTGGCCATGTGGCTTGAATTAGGGAGAAGGGAGACTTGAAGCTGTATGTGCATAAAAAAAATTTTAACCAATTGTCCATATAAAAGAAGAGAAGAAAGGGTTAATTGGAGATTTGGAGGGAGCAAAAGCCTCCCCCGCTCATCCCTTGATGCCAGTTCTGCTCTGCATAAAGTCAGAAGACATGGGCGTTTGCCTGGTGTTGCACCTAAGTGCTCTGTAACCACAGGCAGCTGTTGGTGCCTCAGTTTTTCATTAGTAAAATGAAGAAATATAGGGGCCGGCCCAGTGGCGTAATGGTTGGGTTCGTGCACTCTGCTTCAGCGGCCCAGGGTTCGCAGGTTCGAATCCCAGGCGTGGACAACACATGGCTTGTCAAGCCATGCTGTGGCAGCATCCCACGAACAAAACGGGGGAAGATGGGCACAGATGTTAGCTCAGTGACAATCTTTCTCACAAAAAAAAAAAAAAAAATGAAGAAATAGAACTGGTTTCCCTCTAAGGTCCCTTTCATCTTAAAAATTACATAAGCTTCCGAAACAGTTCTCCAATGTAGGATATAATCCATCTACTTATTCCTGGTCTGACTTCTCACTTTAAGTGGTTTATACAAAGGCAGGTAATACTGGATGGGTATGTAAACAACTCCCTTTGAATACTCCATGTCACAGAAGATGCTAGGAACCTACTCATCCCTCAGGCCTCAGCACTTCAGTGCAGGCATCTGATCTCTCCACCTGAAGGCTGTCTTTCAAATGGCACCACTCCCCCTCCCCCCCCAGCACGTGCCTGGAATAGTCCTCAACCAGTGAGTGCTGCTAGCTGATGTATAGATATATCTAGCTCCTTCGTGCCCCAAGAAGGGGTCAGGTGGGGTAGCTCAGAGGCAGGGGTTATATATTTTTCCCAGTTCCAATGCCCTCAGTGCTAGCTGGCTTGATAACATGCCCTTCTTCAGCTTCCTTTCTTTTCTGTCTCACGTATCCACCTCCCCTAACGCTGGTCTCTGCGCCTCACAAATAAACTGCTTGCATATGAATCCTTGTCGCTAAGTCAGCTTCTGGGAGAACCCAAACTAAGGCACATTATATGGACATTTCAATCTCTAGCTAGTGAGGTTCCCAACTTGACCACTCTATGGGAACAACAGTAATGTTCTCCAGCAGGAGCCCTTTGGGTCATACAACTCTTTGATAGGGGACTATAATGACAAAATTAATCCCAGAGCCTACAATCTATCCCCTGAAAGTGAGACTCCTTGAGAGCTACAGTATTCGTCTATGGTTTAGCGCTTTGATATGGTCCACTGACCTCCTAGAGTGGACAATAGGGTGGATGCCTGAGCATCCGTAACACCCTGGAAAATTAGTCTCAATTGATCACGGTCATTCTATCTCTTTTGTCTGGCCTGTAACTAATCCTGGAAACTATAAGGGTGTATTACTTGGCTTCAATTGTGAGTAACAAATAAACCTTGAACACATTGAAGAAGTCCGAGGATCACCACGCAGACCTAGTGTGGCATTCCTTTCGTCTTGTTGCTCCACCGCACACGCTGACAATTCCCCAAGTCACCGCATGCTGCAAGATCGTCGGCGGAACTCCAGCCATTACAGTCGCCTTCCAGCCAGCAAAAAAACAGGAGGAAAGGGTGAAGAAGGGTGTGCCCCCTTCCTTTAAATTTACTTCTCAACTCTTCTTATATCACAGGGGTTAGAACTCAGACACGTGGCCATGCCTAGCCACAAAATCTTTATTCTGGGCAGTCACGTGTCCAGCTAAAAATCTGGGTTTTGTTACTGAGGAAGAAGGAGAAAGTGGATATTGGGGGGCAACAAGCAGACTCAGACACAGAGGAGTAGTCATGTGAGGGGCTTCACCACTCATAAAGAAGCAGCACAAGAGAAATGATCTCTTTTCCTTATCTACAGGTTTTGGTGTTTGGTGCGATGGCTGGAATTGCTGTAGCCGTCTCATTACGAGCCTGAGGATGTAGTGAACATCAAGGTTGGCAGAGAAGAGAGATGCAAACAACCTCAGTTCTTGATGATGTCATCGTGCTACAGAATCAGTCAACCTGAGGCCTTCCTGAATGCTGACCCTATTATTATGTAATTAGCTATCTATTAATTATTAATTAGAAAATGAATTTAATCTAGGTTTCTAGCCAGTTTTAGTTGAGATTTATATTAGTTTTTTATTGCTACCATAACAAATGACCACAAATTTAACTGCTTTAAACAATACCCATTTATTATCTCACAGCATCTGTGGCTCAGAAGTCTGGGCAGAGCATGGCTCTGCTGATTCCTCTACTTCAGGTCTCACAAGAGCAAAATCAAAATGGTAGCAGGACTGCACTCCTTTCTGGAGGCTCTGGAGAAGAATCTGCTTCTAAGCTCACTCAGATTGTTGGCCAAATTAAGTTCCGAGCGCTTGTAGAACTGAGATCCCTGTTTCCTTGATGGTTGTCCACAGGAAGGAGGGACAGGAAGTCATACTTAGCTTCTAGAGACTGCCTGCATTCCTTGGCTCGTGGCCCTTTTCCTTGTCTTCAAAGCCAACAATGGCAGATTAAGTCCTTCTTACACTTCATATCTCTCAGACCTCCCCTCCACCTCATCTCTCTTACTGACTCTTCTCCTGTCTGCTAGTTTTAAGGGCTCCTGTGATCACATTTGGCCTACCTGGATAATCCAGGATAATGTCCCTATATTAAGGTCAGTTGATTAGAAAATTTAACCACATCTACAAAATCCCTTCACACCTGTACCTACCCTAGCATTTGACTGAATAACTAGGGGACAGGAATCTTGTGGGGGACACCTTTAGAATTCTGCTTACCACAAGTTTCCTAGAGTCAAAGCATCCTGATTGACACATCCTCATTGTAGACCAGAAGAAGGGATATATCTCCCCAGACTGCCTCATTCACAGTGGGGTAATAAACCCAGAGGAACCGGCTCGGTGTTACAAAGTGACAGAATTAAGACAGACCAATATTCACTAAGGATAAGAACACTGAGAGACTGGCTAAACAGAGCAGACCTTTCCTCATTGCTGTGTTATTTTGAATCTGGCCACTTTGCTAATTTGAATTATAGTGTTTCTCTGTTTTCTCCTAACATGATGCTTTCCAGGTTACAATCAGTTTTTGGTTTATTTCAAATCCAATCCCCTAATTCACATATTTTTCTTTAGGTGAAATAAAATGTTATTTAAGAAATATACATTATTGATTTCAAACCAGTGCCTAAAAATTTAGCTGCCTTTCTGGCAAGCCCTGTTTTAAAAATGCCTGTCTAGAAAATACACAAGCAAGAACTAGTTTGAAGTAACTCTTGTAGAGTTTTATTCTGAGATGACCTTCTCTCCAAATCCCATAGGGCTGGGGCGAGCCCCGTGCTATAGTGGTTAAGTTCATGCGCTCTGCTTTGGCGGCCCGGGGTTCGTGGGCCCAGACCACGGGGGCAGACCTACTCACCGCTTATCAGGCCATGCTGTGGCGGTGTCCCATGCACAAAATAGAGGGCATAGATGGGCACAGATGTTAGCTCAGGGCCAATCTTCCTCAGCAAAAAGAGGAAGATCGGTAACACATGTTAGCTCATGGCCAATCTTCCTCACACACACGCACAAAAATTCCCATAGAGGAAGTGGGAAGGTGGAAGGAAAGACGGAGTAGCTAAATGTGTGTAAACATTCTTGGAAAAATAAAATCAAATACAATGTCTTTTATGAAGAAAATTACCTTCAATGAAACTATATTGGCTAAAATAGTTTTCTCAGACCCTGATTTGTAGCCTATAAGTCCACTCGCTAGGTGTGTTCTTAATCTTGACTTTTGCCATCACCCACAGCTGAACCTCTCAATTCTGGCCATATGATTATACAGATAGTATAGGTATTGTTTCCTGCTTTGATAGAACACCTCGGAAACCAAAATATGAAGGGACGTGGCCCAGGTCTCCTATAAAGTCAGTGTGGGGACAGTGACATTTACAGGTAGCAACATCTTTTAGGGGACCTTAGGTGTAAACCATCCTTACTCCCTACCACTCCTGGTGTTTGTGGATCTATTTCTCATTCAGTTCTACAACTCAGCACATTGGGTCTAACCACAATTGCACCACTCCGAGATCAAGCACTGTTTGTCTCTGTCAGGATATATCAGACAATAGCCCGAACTCCAAAGGCATCAGGTCTGGCATTGCACAGCCCCAGCTCAGGCTGGCCAGCAGCACCCAGGAACCCTGCACTTTCCCCCCAGCATTCGGTTAAGAAATTAATTTGAGGCAGAAAAATTGCTTCCATAAATAAACAAAATAGCATTCACCATTTATGAGGGCTGTCATCTATAAATAAGACCTCTGAGCATTAATGAGATTGGATGTGCGGCAAAGGGCTGGAGACATACGGACAGTTTTACATTGCAAATAGCAGTGTATTGGGATCAAAAATCAGTCCTGCTGACGTTTGTATAGACGGAAAAAAAAAATATATAGCTCTTTTACGTTTTCTGAAACTAATCTGGTTTTCCTTTAGAGTAATGCCACTCAACTAGAGGTTAATGGGGAAAAAAATAATGAAATGTCCAACCCAATTTTAACAATCATCAAGATTTAATCATTTAGGCAGTCCCCTTAGCAAATGCCTGCAGTCTTCTTGGGACAAAATGTTTGTCTCTCAGGTAGCCTTGTTACTCTCAGGTTCCCTTGTTACTCTTCCTAAGAGGGTATCTGGGTGGATGGGGAAAGGATGTGACTTTCACATCTTCATGAAAGCAGGAAAGAGTCAGGGTCTGAGGGCAGTGTCATCTGTCTCTTCTGCTCCAGGGGAGATGTTCCTTGTCCACCAGGTTTGCTTGCTAACATTCACAAGCAAGTCTACACTCACACCATCTGGTCTTTCCCATCTTAGAGCCCAGAGAAGTTCCCAGATGACTCAACCTCCCCCTTGGTTCCCACTGGCTGGGGCCCCTGACATCTATCTATCATTTCCCTTATCCAGCTAGGGCCCAATTATCCACAGTAAGCCTCTACTTCAAGCCCACCTATGCCCACTGGCTCTCAACTCAGTAACCACAACGCAAGAAACGAGATAGCCTCAGAAAAGCTGAGGTCGGGGCCTCCTCCTGCCGGCTCTAGAGCACCACTAGTTTTTGTTAAGGTGGCTGCATCCTAAACTGGTTGACAACAGCCCTGTCCTCTGGGAGGCAATCCTTGAAACTCTTCTCTCTCCCCACCCGCGCCCTGCCTCCTTCCACCCCCTTTGATTTCCAGGCAGGGTAGGTTTATCAGTCATGGTTACAGCAGGAAACAGAGGGCACATTCAAATATGAAAACTTTGATATAAATTTAATTATTTTCAAAGGTGTGGCAAGGTTTAAAGCAGTGGCTCTCAGAATCTGGTCCAGAGACCTGAGATCCTTTCAGGCCAAAGCTCCTTTTCCAATAATTCTAAGATGTCACGTGCCTTTTTCAGTCTCTCACAAGTGTACAGTGGAGTTGCCCAGAGTCTACGTAACATATAATATCTATAACAAATGACATCATAAACAAACTAAAAGGTAAAAAACAAAATTTGCAGAATATGTAACAGGCAAGAGATTAAACTGCAGAAATTATAAAGAACTCCTCAAATTGGTAAGCAAAAGCCAAAACACCATTAGAAAAATAGGCAAAGGACATGATCAGAAAATTCACCAAAGAGAAATATCAATAGCAAAAAGGAAAAACTCAAATTTAAACCCCATGAAAATACAGTTTTTAAAAATTTTTATAATGGAGATTAGTAAAATATAAAATTGCCTGTGTCAGCTTTGGTATGGGTGTGGGCAATGGATATCACAGTCATCACTAATGGCAGTGTAAGTTGTTACAGCCATTTAAGGGGTCAATTTGGCAAGACCTATTTAAACGTACATAATTTATGACTCTGGAATTGCACTTCTAGGCATCTTCCCTACCGCCTCCCCCAAACTCTGCATGTACACTAAAAGATATATATAAGGATTGTATTGCAGCATTGTTAGAAATAGCAATAATGGTTAGTAATAGCCAAAAGAATAAAAAAGAAAAAATCTGAATGCCCTTCAACACAGAAATGATTATATAAATTGTGATTTACCCGTGCTATGAAATTCTATGCAGCAGACAAAAAGAAAGGGATAGATCAATATGTTCACACAAAAAAGACCACCAAAACATTGCTGAGTCAAAAAAAGCCAGTTGTAAATTGATATTTATGTTATGATAGCATATTTACATTTATAAATAAATAAATTCACAAATAGGAATCAGTAGTACATTTGAAAAACAATACACCACAACACGTTTAGATTCATCTCCACAGTGGAATAACAGTTTGATATTAGAGAATTTATTAAAATAGTACTTTTAGTTGGTCAAATGAGATCAAATAATATTTAGAAGGCATGTAACAAAAGTCAACATCCTCTCCTCATTTAAAACTCTTAGGAAAATAGAAAGAGATGGATAATTCCTTAATGTGATGTAATAATATATGCACAAACCCCAAAGCCAGCAATATCCTTCATAGCAAAGCCATAACAGAGGCAACCCGGTGTAAGTCAAGAACAAGGCAAGGATTCCAAAGAAGGGCACAGCTATTTGAATGTGTTCTGCAAGAGTGAGCCAATGCATGCAAATATTGGAAAGAATGAGGCAAATTTTTCATTATTTATAGATGCTATCATGGTGTATTTGAAAAACTGAAGAAAAAAACCATAAAAACAATAAGAAAAGCCAGTAAAGGAGTAAATTACAAAATTAATCTACAAAAATCAACAGTTTTCCTTTCTACAAAAATAGATTATAAAATAGAAAAAGTAATATTGTTTAAAATAATAACCAAAAATAAAAACCAAGTGAACAAAATAAGATAAATCCAAGAGCTATATGAGGAAAGCCTTAAAACTCTATTGTAGGACATGAAAGACTTCAACAAACGAAAAACACCCGGGTGAGGACCTTCACTATTGCATAGCGATCATTTCTACTTAAATGAATCCATAAAGTCAATGTGATCACAATTAAAATACCAAGAATTTTTAGAACATGACTAAATAGTTACAAAGTTCATTTGAAAGACTAAACATAAGAGTCAGAAAAATAAATCTGTAAAACAGGAGTTTTTAAGGGGAAATGAGTCACTTCAGAAATCAAAATTCATTTTAACAGTAATTTTAAAATTATAACGCTTGTTCAGGAACAGACATAGCTGATCAATGTTCAGAACGGAGTCTAGAAATAAACCCAAGTACCTACAGGTATTTAGTTTTTCCTAAGGGTGCTACTTGAAAATCAATAGTAAAATATAAAATATTTAGTGGAGATAAATAGCCAATCCTATGAAGAAAAACAAAACCAAGATGGATTTCCTACCTCATTTCTTTTATCAAAATAAATTTCATATAGCTCAACTATTAATCCAATGCGAAAATAATTACCAATATCATAGCAAATCTAATTGAGTATATTAAAAGAATATCTAGTGGATCAAACATCATTCCATGAATGCAGACATTTTTGTCTGTCCTGTTCACTAATGTATGATGCCTGACACACAGGAAGTGTACAATAAATATTTGTTTTATGAATGCATGAATCATAGACCAAAAAATTAATAAGATAAAAACTACAGAAAAAAATATGAATGACTTTTTAACAATCTTTGAATTAGGAAGGTCTTTCTCATTATAATAGGAAATCCAGAAACCATTAGGGGAAAAAAAAGACTTATAAGCCTAGTCAAATGAAAATTAAACTTGTCCACTCAACAAAAATTCCCATATTAAAAAAACACACGTGAGAGGCAAACAACAAACCTTCTTTACATTCAAAAAGAATTTACTAATCAATACTAAAACACCAATAACCCAATAGAAAAATTAGCAGAAATTATTGAATAGAGAATACGTTATACACAGATAAATGTGTACAGATGGTCAACAACTTCAGCAATAATTAAGTAAATACTAATTTTTTTAAATGCCACATTTTCTAACCCATAATATTAGAAAAGATAAATGGATTATACCCAGTGTTCACAGGTATCACTTTTTAAAAAAGGAACTCTCATGCACTATTAGTGGAAATATAAACCGGAACACAATTGTTAAGGTAATTTGGCAATATATATCAAAATGCTGAAAATGTTTACCATTTGACCTGGTAAGTGTTGGTTCAAAAACTTGAGGAGTTCCCAGGTGAAGTTCAAAACTGGCCCCCGTACACAGGTGTAATAAGCAAGGGAACTTACATGTGAGGCTTGTCTTGGGCAGCCGCAAGACTAGTAGATCTCTGCACCCACCTGCCAGAATCTTATAAGTTTAGATAGAGGACTTAACTGGGTTCAGTCAGGTATTCAGTCCAGCTGGTCTCAACAACACCTTACTCTCTCAAGGCTGCATCCTTGAAAGGGCTGCTAGTATGATATAGTAGCCGGAATGTATATTCCAAGGACAGAGGAACGGGTCTAGCTCCCGGGTCAACCGGCAGTCACGTTCTCTCGATGACCTCCTCCAACAGTAAGTCCGATACATATACTGTCACAAATGTTCAAAGGTGTGTATTCATTACAGCATGATTATATTAGTAAAATTTGGAAACAATCTAAATAGTCATCAGTAACGGTCTAGTTAAATAGCGATGCATAAAAACAAAAGAATACCACACAGCTGTTAAAATAAAGGAAATCTGCACAATATGAAAACTAACTATAACATATATTTAAATTTAAAAGAAAATCACAGAACAACACGAGAATGCCATTTTTGTCTTAAAAAGTGTATCTATACATAGGTATATATACACCCCATGTGAGCACTTAGGGCATCTGGATGGAAACACACCTAACCCTTAGTAGTGGTTTCTTCTGGTATGGGGCACAGAGGGTTTCTCACATCATGCAATATTGAGCTGTCAGATCTTCCACAACCATTTGTTAGCTTTATAATAAAAACCTTTTAAAAACTGGTTAAAATTTTAAGACAATATGGGAAAGCCTTAATATTTCTAACAATAAAGAATGAATTTAATATAGGACATAATATATTAATATTAATATCATTTTAATTAATTTCAGCTATATATTAATACAGAACATAATGTAGTGGACATTAGAAGGCTGGGCATTAGAAGACCTGTGTTTGAATTCAGCTTTATCTCTTACTTACTCTCTATAATTATCAAACCTATATTTACTAAGATAATAGCACCTCTGTGCTAACTACTAGAATTCTAGCAATTAAAGAGACAGCACAGACCTTTCCCTTATGGAGACAAGAATCCCATTTACTAGTTATATCACTTAACCTATCTGGACTGCATTTCCCCATCTGTAAAATGGAAGTAGGAATGCCCACTTCCCAGATTATCATGAAAATTAAATGAGTTCATGCATGTGAAAGTATCTTGCTAATACCTGGAACATAATAAGCACTGAGAAAATATTTGCTAAATGTTTGCTAAATATGCAGTCACAGTTGACTCACTAGCCTGGGTTTTTAGTGAAAATAGAAAGACAACAAAAGCACCTTTGTTTGGAAAATAAATGATAGATAGATACTGTCTTACTTACCTCAAGCTGCTATAACAAAATATCATAGACTGGGTGGGTGAAACAACAGAAATTTATTTCTCGGAGTTCTGGAGACTAGGAAGTCCAAGATCAAGGTGCTAGCAGATTCTGTTCCTGATAAGAGCTCTCTTCCTGGTTTGCAGATGGCCGCCTTCTTGCTGTGTCCTCACATGGCGAAGAGAGAGCTCTGATCTCTCTTCCTCTTCTTATAAGGACACTAATCCCATCATAACAGCCTCACTCTCAAGACCTCATCTAAACCTAATTACCTCCCAAAGGCACATTCCCAAATACCATCACAGTGGGAGTTAGGGTTTCAGCGTATGAATTTGGGGAAGGACACAAATATTTGGTCCATAACAGATATCAATACTTATATATTCATCGCGTGCAAAGATATTGCTCCCGCCTTAGAATCAGCCAAGATAGAAATATGACTTTATTTGAGTGAATTTATCAGTGATCCTGTGAACAAATGATAGTTTTGATATGTCAAACTGGCATATGCCATCACAAAAAAAGCTCCTGGGATACACTTGAACTTGCTAGTTATTTCTAGGTTCACATTCCGGAATTCCCAGCTTGAATCTGTAAATGAAAGATGACAGAATTGGTACTACATAACTTCATTCAAATATTGACTAACCTGACTTTGGTTTTAAAATATTTATTTTGAATGTATTTTAATCTTTGTTTATGATACTGTGCAAACAATTTTGAAGCACCTATTTTTCATTGGTTTGCTTAACTAAATTAAATTGACAGTGAAAAGGGATGAAATCAACAAGAAGGAGGGAAAGGGAAAGAGAGAACAGATAATACTTACGTTGAACCCATCGAGAACAGTAAAGATAATTGCTTTTCTACCAGTATAACTCTTAGATATAATGATTGAAAAGGCATTTCAGTTTGGAAATCACTTGGTCAACGTGAAGTTGAGGTGACTCTACTATTTTGCTGTAGTAGACATGGTGCAGAGGGATTGCATTTATTTCAGCCAAGCCTTTTTTTTTTTTATTTTTTTTTAGTGTTTTTGGATTATTCTATGATTTATTCTCTCTGGTAGTAAATTGAACAACTAAGAAAATCGAATGACAAGAATAACTTTTAAGATAATAACTTCAATTTTAAAGCCAAAAATACAATAAAAGAACACAATAATTCAATTCAGTATCTGCTTATGAGCACTTCCAAAGTACAGAGAACTGCCCTAGGTGCTAAGTGGACACACACATGAATCATGCCTGATCTTTGCCCTTGCAAAGCATATATTCTAGTAAGGGAGCTATCAGATATGCATAAATAATTATTAAATAATAAAGAATGATTTACGTTCTTTAAGAGAAATAAAAAATGCTTTACAGATAGAGGAGAGAGAATTTCGGGTCAGCAGATGGAGTGGGTGGTGTGAGTCAGGAAGTTTCCATGACCAATGTGGCATTTGAGCTAAGCCTTGAAAAATGGGTAAGATTTTGTCTGACAGGTGGAGATAAGGAGCAGGAAGGCCAAATGGAGGGAGAGCATAAGTAAAAGCACAAAGGTGGAAAAGTAAGATCATGCACAAGAGTCAGCCAGTGGTCTAGTTTGCCCAGCTTACTCTGGCAAATATGGGGGGGGAGCTATATATTAGTAGGAGCAGGATATTGCCATACTTCATAAATACAGTATGTTATACTTTATTCTAAGTAATGGAGAGTCACTAAAAATTTTTTTTCGTTGTAGGAGGGACATGATTAGAACTATGCTTTAGATAGATCACTGTGACAGTATTAGACAAGGGCAAAATTGAAAGTTGAGAGAACAGTTATGGATTACTATGGCAAGGGGATAAGTAACAAGAGCTTTGGAGCCTGGGGCTAGGGTTGTGGCAAGAAGGAAGAGACCTTGAGCCCCGAGACAAGTGGCACATAGGAGGGAAACTGACACATCCTGAGATCTTATTTTGTTCTAGATGCTTTATAAACGAGCATTTGTAATCCTCACAGGAATCCTGGTAGGTAAGTAATATTATCCTCCTAAACTGAGGCTGAGAGAGATTAAATAACTTGTTAATTAGGTGTGTCTGATTTGAAAGTGCATATTCTTTCTAGTGTTCCTTCCTGCCTTCTTGAATAAAATTGACAGGAGTTGCTAGTGGATTATGAGGGGACAAGAATGAGTAAAAGATAACTCCCTGGCTTTGACTATGAGTGATTGAGAGGATGGAGGTGCCACCAATAAAAATGAAATATCCTAGAGAAATAATAGATTTAGGAGGAGAATGGTGGTCCAGTTTTAGACACTTTGAGTTTGAATCAATTCAAAAGTGTTGTCAATATTCATTAAATCCAATTTCTGTTACCCCACTATCTCTTGTTCACTCACTCAGATCACGCCTTCATCCCTCCTATTCCACCAAAACCGTTCATGTGAAGGTCACCAACAACTGCCTCATGGTTAAATCCAGCGGTCAATTCTCTACTCTCATCTTAAATTATCAGCAGCATTTGACGCAACTGTGCTCTCTCTCTTCTCTGATAATTTTTTTTTCCTCTTTCTCTCTAAGACCTTGTGCTATTTCGCTTTTCCTCCTACCTCACAGATAAACTTCTTAGTCTCCTTCTCTGATCCTTCCTCTGCTCCCCAACCTTGTAATGTTGTAGTGCCCCAGGGCTCAGTCCTTGGTCCTTTTGTCTTCATCCACCCTCATCCTCTTGGTGATCTCATCTAGAGTCATGGCTTTAAAAAGCATCTATATGCCAACAGTCACGTTTATACTTCCAGCCCAATATCACTCCTGAATTCCAGAATCCTATAATGCAACATCCTATTGAACATTTCCACCTGAACTCAAATAGATGGCTCAAATTTAACATGCTCAAATCTGATCTCCTGCTCTTCCTCATCAAACCTGTTTTACTGGCAGCCTTCTCAATCTCAGTTGATGGCAACTCTACCCTTCTAGTTGCTCAGACTAAACATATCTAATACATCAGGAAATTCTAATGGTTGTATCTTCAAAATATATCCACAGGCTGACCACCTCTCATCAACTCTACTCCTACCATTCTGCTCCAAGCTACTATCATGTTCTGCCCAGATTACTACAATAGCTTTAAAATTGGTCTCTCAGTGCTACCCTTACCACCCTATAGCCTATTCTCAGCACAGTAGCCAGAGGATTCTTTCAAGATGTAAAACATATTATGCGACTCTTCTGCTCAAAACTCCCCAAAAGCTCCCCATTTCACAAAGGATAAAAGCCAAAGTCATTATGCAGGCTGACAAGACCCTAAACAATCTGACTTCTCATTTCCTCTCTGATCTTCTCTCCTACTGTTATTCCTTGAATACACCAGGAACACTTGTGCCTTAAGGTCTTTGCAATGGCTATTCCTCTGCCTAAAGTGCATTGCCCTTGGATATTTGTAGGGTTAACTCCCTTACATCCTTTAAGATTTTTACAAATGTTTTCTTCTCAGCAAGGTCAACTCTGACCTTGAAAAGTGCAACCAGCACTCCCATCACCTCCCCTGTTAATGGCATTTTTGATTCCCTTTATCCTGTTCTGTCTTCCTCTCTTCTTTTTCATGGTGCTTCTCACATAAAATCTAATTTTTCTATTTTTTATGTTTGTGCTTTCTTGTCTGTCTTCTGCCACTAAAAAGTAAGGTCCACAAGGGCAGATAACTTTGTTTTATTCACCTATGTATCCCAAGCACCTAGAACATTGCCTGGCACCTCGTAGGCACTCAATAAATATCCATTAAATCAGTGAGATGTTCAGCAAACAGATAGAAATTTAATTCAAGAAATGTTTAGTGAGTATTTAGTATGTTCAAGATTCTGAGTAGATCTGGAGCCCAAGGAAAAAGTCAGAGCTATATCTGAGAGTCATCAGAATAATTCTAATAGCTGAAATTGAGGAAATGTATGTCTTGTTACCAGATGTAAATCCATGAAGGCAAAAGGGAGGCAACTAAAGAGGAATCTTGGGTGTAGAAGAAAAAAGAGAAGCCAGCACAGGATAGATGGAGAGCTCAGAATCATGAGCATGCCACTTCACAGAAAGAAGAAGTTTTCAGGAAGAAAAGGGGTGTTCAACAGTGACAAGGACCGCAAAGCGGAGAGGAGGATAAAGACCAAGAAATGGTAACTGGATTTGGTGAATATATTTCAGAAGTTACTATGACCTTAGCAAGAACAGTTATTAAAGCAATTATCTCATCAAAAGTTTTATGATGCTCAGTTATAAAAATAGTGCAATGGAATCAAGAAAAGATTTTATTTGCTACCCTAGTGAGAAAGCCAAGCATAGAACCTCTTTTCTAACTGCAAGAGTTTGGTCAGAAAGTGGACAGCTAATACCAATGATCATTTTTAAGTTCAGAATTGGAGTAGATATTTGAACACTGATGAACAAATTAATATCATGGGATATGGAATGGTTTTACATCAAAATGTTAGCCTCTCTCAGTCCCTGATGCCAAAATCACTAGGCATGAAAACTGATGATGAGTATGGAAGCAAGCACATAATTCCTTCCGTCCGGACACAGGGATAATCTCTCTCCCAGGTCTCTTTCTGACTGCATCTCAGCCTTCATAAGATGCCTGATACCTCAGTTCAAAACGAGCTAGCCATCCTCCTCCTTCACTGATTGATTTCACACAACTGAGACTTGACCTGGCGATAACTGCTATTTTCACCTGCAAAATCCCCTTTCTGCCATTAAGGTATATCATTATTTAAATGCAGGATAATACTTTTCCCATAATTAATCTGGAACCATGTTACAGTTCTACATAGCAACACAAAGACAATGTTGATGGTTGCTAAAATAGAAACAATTAATGAAACAAATGTGGAGTAAAAAGCAAGTCTATATTCCCTTGCACTGAAGTATTTCTCAATGGTAAACTTTTTCAAATAATTTCCATCTCCTTTGAAATCTTCCATGTGTTTATTTACCATAAATAATCAAGAAATATGAAATACATTTCACGGAAGATAAATAAGCCATATCCTTCTTTCAAGAGTGTGTAAATTCCACAAATTTCACGCTAAGACCTTCAAGTTCTCCAGTTCAATTTTGTAAGTGTGTAGTCGTTTCTCCTTGAGAAATAGTCGCAAGAGTTTTATTGTACTTTTATCCTTCAGGTTTTTTTTTTCTGATATCCTATTACACCACTTCATGTCCATGTTTTATAATTTGAAACAGGACATTTTCTATCTAAAGGAGTACACACAAGCATTTTATTTTCCCTTGCTGAAGATCTACATACAGTGGCTCTACTTTTTAGGACATCACGAAAAAATGTTCAAGTACCTAATTCAAGATTAAATGTGACAAATGTTTTTAATGGTGATGATCATCATTCTTTTCACCAAACCTGTGCACCACAGCCGTGCTTTACCATGGGATGGAGGAAGATGGTTAAACAAATAACCATATATCAACCAGTGAAATACAGTATTTTCACTGAAGTACAAATATGTAAAATATGCTAACAGTATAAATGGAAATATGTATACAAAATGGTGTTCATTTTAAAAGTAACTGCAAAATATAATGTATATGCTGTTTAAAATTATTACTATTGACTTATTTAAACTCTGCTTTCTTCAAAAATATTTGGTCGCTTTGAAGGCTATGTAACACATAACAAGATAATATAAATTAACTTCCAGTTATAACATAAATAAGTCCTAGGGATGTAATGTACAATGTGGTGACTATAGTTAACACTGCTGTATGACATATATGAAAGCAGTTAAGAGAGTAAATCCTAGGAGGTCTCATCACAAGAAAAAAATTTTTTCTTCTTTTTTTTGATTTTTCTTTTTATTGTATCTATATGAGATGATGGATGCTACCTGAACTTATTGCAGTAATCATTTCACAATATATGCAAGTCAAACCATTACGCCATATACCTTAAACTTATACAGTGGTGTATGTCAATTATATCTCAATAAAATTGGAAAAATATAAATTAGAAGAAATTTAAAAAGTAAAGAAAAATAAAGTACAACTATGTAAAACATTTATGTATAAGCTAATGAATTTCAGAAGTTAATTTAGTGAAATACAAAGTTTTATGTTCCGTGAGTTGTTTTTTCTGTGAAGTTAAGTGCATAACAAAATATTTTTCAGCCATAGTTCATGGAAAATGCTCAAAATAGCTTCATGAAGGAAGCTGTCTCTCTGAAACAGAGGATGTGTTCTGAGCTCATAAGATTAGTGTTTCTGGGGTATATTATTTGAATATCAGAAGATGAACGGCATTGGTGTAAACATAATTCTTTGGATTGTGGTCCCTTCCTTTTGAAAGTAAATTCCATCAATCTAAATCAACCAACATCAGAACCCATTATATATAAGACACTGTTCCCATATCCCTCTCTACAAAAAAGAAAAAAATGCCCTTAATAATGATTACTGTCTGCTTCACACCTTGGAAATAATTATTCCCCCTTTGTTGAAACAAGCTTTTCCCAACTCCAAGGCAGCCCAGCACATTTAGAGGTAAATTACAATTGCCTGAGCAAATCACATTAAGTGCTAAATTTATCTGAATAATCTAAAACAACTAACAGGAAATAAATGTTTCTAGCTCTTAAGAACTAGCATTCTCAATACCTCAGCAAAGCATTTTAACCCAATGAAAGCGTTCCAGAGAAGTGAGACTAAAAGATATATCACCACAATCTTGGCATTTATTTCATACTAATTGCATTTTAGTCAAATTAAGTATGAGAAGAAAATGACTCAAGGCTTCTAATATATTTAACTGTCTACAAGATCACTAAGTCCCCTTAGGTTTGTTTCTTGCGTTTAATAAATTAGCATCATTTTCCTTTGAAGAAGCCAATTCGGCTTCTGGAAGACCTGAGGAGAGAACGAAGGCCTGTAAGAAAGTTCAGCATCTTCCAAATAAGTCCTTCTGATACCAGGGAAGCAAAAAAGAAATGAGACCAGCAGTGGCTGGGGGTCAAAACAAGGACTTCAGAGTGAGAACCAGCAGGAAAGAGAGAATGGGCAGGTACAGCCCAGTTCAGCCAGAGGTCAACTGGCCTCACGTAAGGTGGCCTAATCTGCCTGATGGCATAATCCCCAACCAGTGTCCCTTGCAGTTCATTTCTGAATCACACAAACACCGCAGGAGAATTAATCCACTAATACCATTCTCAGGCATCTCCCTGAATACCAACACGTTGACCATTTATATCTGCTTGAGTTCCCTGGACTTTTTCAATTGTAGACTATGCCTTTTTTCTTTTTCTTTTTCTCTTGTCTTTTGAGTGGTTTTGTTTTTCCTCTGACGTCAGGATTAACACCCATCTTTTTCATGAAATTTGAAATATACAGTCTCCACGATACTTAACATGAAAAGTGCTTGTGAGAGATCCATGGTTTAATTTCTAGCCTTAGTCTTAAGGGCAGGTCTAATTTACTATTATTGCCCTAAACTTTACAATTAAAAAAATTCTGTTAAACTTTAAGCTCCAGGAGGGCAGGGACTATATCCATTTTGTTCAGCGTGGCATAGGTACCACTTAGCAGAGCGTTGATAGAACAGAGGCTCAACATTTAGATTCGTAAGTCAGGCTGCCTGGTTCAAATACTAAGTTTACCACTATGAGCTGTGTTATCTCTGGACAAGTTAGGGAAGCTCTCTGAGGATCAGATTCCTCATTAACAAAATTGGGATAATAATGATAATATCTATCTCAAAGAACCATTGGAAAGACTGAATGAGATAATCCATGCAAAACATTTATCATAATGCCTGTGACAAATGTAAATGTTCAATAAATATAATGAATACTCATTATATGTTGGCTATTGACTGAGCATTTAAAATGGTTTCAATCAGGCTATTTGGTCTTCTTCATTGCAAATAAACTAGGTCAATAGCGCAAATATACCTCAAGGCATACTAACTGATTTATTACATTTCCAAGTCTTTCATATTGGGTTTTGGTACATATAGTTCAATTCTCTTTTCATTTATCTTCATTAAACTGAAAAATACAAAACATTGACATGAGCTACTCTTCCCTGGTTACTATTTCGCTATTTTTTATGGTTTCGTAATATATGATGTGTCAGGAAGATAAAGTTTCTCATGACCTGTTTATGAATTCTCATCTTTACTTTGAGTAAGTTTCTATTTCTTTGGGACTATTTTAAGTATTTCCTCTATGAAAACTGCCTTTCTCCTCTTGAATAAAATTAAATTCCCATTTTAGGGTATTTTTAATTTATAAATGTTATATCTTAGGGGTTTCTTTTTTTTTTCAATTTTTAAATTCACTTCTATGAGAAATTATCTTATAAGTAGTAAGGAGAGAGAGTTTCTCATCCTATGACTCTTTCCTTACTAGATTTGGTCACGAGGACTGGTTTCCTTGTCTTAGTGCTGACACCATCCTGGCCTCTTTCTGACTATTTATTGATTTTTTTATGTTTTCTGAGTTGCTTCAACATTTGTAGAAACAAAAACTAATCTTCACCATTTTCCTCTACATTTGATAAAATTAAAAGATTTTCATAAGAGGAATAACAAACTTGTTTATATTGTTGCCAATAAACTAGATCCTGAGGCTTTCTTGGTTCCCTGCCCTTTCACTATCTTTCCTGTTGTTACTACTCTTTTGTTTTTATATTCTTCTCTACATTGTATTTTAAATACAGAACTTAAATAGGGAACTTGGGATTAAATTTAAATAAATTCTTAATTTTAATCTTTTGGAAATAAAAATGATAGGAACAAAAGGGGACTCTAACAATCCAACCTACGTTCAAGTCCGGTCATGTCTTGTTTGGGCACCATGGTACGAGGTTGGATCTCAGTTCTCTCTTGCTCTCCAACGTTGAGTAGGAAAATCTCTTCCCGGTCCTTGGGTTTTTGCTTTTTTTGTTTGTTTTTTCTGTAGGAAGAGGTTGAATAAATAAGCTTAAAGTATCCTTGTAGATACGAAATTTGTCTTCAATTGAACATATGCTAAAAATACAACCATTTATATTGCTGTGGCACTTATAAGAAGTTATAAGAAATAGAGTAATACAACAAAATACACTTTAACCAGTGATCCTTCTGTTGAAAAAAAGTCAACTGAGAAATGTACTTACTTGGAAGAAACATTCCTCTCTCTCAATATTACATGATTATTTAAATACACTTTGTTAAATGGTGGATGTTTTTAAACTTAATGAAGTATGAGCACTTTGAGGATAATAACACTTCAATCCATTAATAAGGGTTCAAATTTTATACTACATTAAATTTCAACCCAGTATCTGTATTTTCTCATAAAAGAAAATAGAAAATTTTGTTATACAAAACTCTGCACCTTGAACATGTTTTTATCATCATCCTTGCTCCTGGTTCTCTCCTTTCTATTAGTGCAGAGTGACACCCTTGCATTGTCTACTACTACCGATGGGGAAGAGAAGTGCCCAAAGTGACAGCTCTCTCGAAGAATAGTTGCACTTCCTCCTAGACCCAGGAGGAGGTGGGGGAAACTGAGAAATACAGCTATTGGGTATCACTACCAAAAGTACCAAATCATCCTGCTCTCTCAGCATTGACCGTGAAATGGCCAGCCTCCCGTTTCACCTAAAATGGGAGGAAGTTGCCCATTTATTTGGAAAAAGCACTTGACTAAAATAGGATTCCTGTTATTATAAAGGGAGATGTAAAAATTTGCATAAATAAACTTATTCTGTTGTTTCACTTGAACGTGAAAGTCTTCTAGACTACAGTGCATGTTCTGTTTAAACAGCTGTAGGGATTTTTTTTAATGACATTCTATATAATGGTGTTTCGCCTTTCATCATCCCCCAAAAGAGGCTTCAGAAAAGTATTCTCATGTATTTACCCATAAAAGCAGTCCCACAGTCTCCACTTTCAACATTTTACTCCTCCTTTACAGGTCTAAACCAGAATTGAGGTAACCATGAAATTGCCCCCTACTCACTCTTTGAGCATCCAAGTAAGGAAATTCTGTCAGGAAACTTGGGTCCTCATCTTAGTTCTTGAAACAACCTTCTGTGTGCTCATAGAGAGGTTAAGTCACTTAACCTCTCTGTGCCTCAGTTTCCACATCTGCAAAATAAGAGAGTTGGACTTGATCCTCTCTAAGTGCCACCTCTCTAGCTATAAAAACCCATAGCACTAAAATAAATAATTTTTAACACCCAATTCAGTGAAACAACTTCATTTACAGATTCAGTCAAGTCAGTCTTTGGTTTTGACACTGGGAAGAATTTAGCTGATCAGTTTGCTGGGAGAGGGAGTAGGAGATTGGAGACCTAAGAGAAAAGAAAGCATTCAGTGACTGCATTTACTTGCAAGAAAGTATATTTATATTGGGATCTGGAACTAATTGAGATGGGCAAGATGCACTGATTATTGGTCCTTCTCTATCACTGACAGTAGGTTTGAATGCTGGGACACTGCCCAAGGTCAGATCCCATCACTGGCTCCAAGATACCTTACGTAGGTTAGGAAATTTAGGCTCAAATCTTCAGCGTAGGACGCCCCAATCTAATGCCCCCTGCTACTACATCACTTCTTGAGCCTTGCAACTATTCTACTCACTGAGAGACACCTACAGGTTCTTTCAATAACTTAACACAGTCTCTCCTGTTCAAACGCAAACAACCCAAGGTGAGACTATATTAAGTTTTTTCCTTATTGCCCATGAATTTATAGACCTTTTCCTCAGATAACATTTTGACAAGGAACGAGAAGAAGCAGAGAGTACTGTGCCATCAGGGGTTTAAAAGTGAGTAACCAAGAGAGTGGAATGCAATGGCAAACTGGCTCTGACCCCAGATTTTCAGTTCGGAACAGATTTGCATGGGTACCATGGTGGTCTCTAGGTACTACTCAGCAAGACAAGAAGAGCCTAAAACCTGGTGTGGGAGATCAAGATTTGGCCATCCTAAAATATATCTCTTCACCTTGATTGTTTTCTCTGAGGGACATTTGACCTCCCCCACTAACTGCCTAAAGAATTTGACATGGTGGCTCCTTCCTGGAACAGATCTTCTATCATGATGGCTGTAAAGATAATGTAAGATAACTGTTACAATAGGAAAGGCACCAACAAGCCCATCTTATCGGAAGTTCTGTCTCTCTGGCCACATTCTCTGGATGGCCCTGCAAGGAGTTGCCAGACAAACATTCACATTTATAAGGGAAATCTCCATTTGTAAAGGTATCTCCCTCTCTGTTTTGGGAAGGGGGGGGATGGCCTCATTTCTAGAGGCTTATCAATGTGGAAGGTGAGGCCTTAAAACTGCATAATAACCTTACTCTTGTTTACTGTGCTTTAGTGGTAATCTCCTGTAACTGACTCCCCCTACCCCCAACATCCTCCTTTGTCTTTGGGTGAACATGGTATTTAAGACGAGAATTTCTGCTATTGCGTTGAGAAATGCAGTGTCCCTGCTTTCTCCCATGTATACATGTTATTAAACTTGGTATTATTTTCTCCTGCTAACCTGTCTTGTTAATTATTTGGCCAGCCATAAGAACCTTAAACAAAAGGGCAGAGGGAGATTCTCCCTCTTCCCCCAACACTGGCTTGGAGAATGATGAGACTCCACCTTTAACCAAAGAAAGCTGACAATAAGTTTGGACAAGAAAATTATTGAGAATCTAAAGTCTCATTATCTATCATTATTAAGGGATGATGGATGGAAATTTACCAAGTAACTCAACTCTCATGTAAATTCCAACACATTTCTTGATTTTAACAATTTTGACTGTAATCTTTCTAAGCCAATTAATGGGGTGATCATATAATTTATCAACCAAATGGGGACTTTCAAGAATAAAAGGGAAAGCTATTTTTAACAGTGCCAGGACATGTCTAAACCAGGACTGTTGCAGGAAAACCAGATGTGTGGTCACCCACAGCAACTTTCCTATGTTCTTGGATGGGGTAGTCTATATAAAGCAACTTTTTGACTGTGAGCTAAGTTATGAGCACTCAGTTCACTCTGTTGAAATGCAGTGATACCCTCTGGATTTAGAATGCTCTCTACCACTCTACCAGTGGACCTCACACTATAGTGAGCATCGGTCGGAATCACTGGAGGGTTGTTAGATTGCTGAACCCCACCCTCAGAGTTTCTGATTTAGTAGATCTGGGGTGGGGCCTGAGTATTTGTATTCCAAGTGATCCTGATGCTGCTGGTCCAAGGACCACATTTTGAGAAGCATGCACTCTACTTAGTGATGATCTCAGATAGCTGTGCCTTTCTTCGTTCTTGTATCTGCATTTTGTAGTCCTTCAGCATCAGGTCTCAGCTGTCCCTCTCCCCACTTTTTTTGTCAGCTATAAGTATACCTGTCCCTAGCAATCTCAGTCTTCTAATTCCTTTAATTCCTTCTAAGGTGCTTCTAATTTCCTGTTGACTGAGAAAATAAATATGCAATCTTATTAGAACTCTCTTTAAAATAAGTGCATAAACAGGCTTATTCACTCATTTCTTCATTCAACCAACGTGTATTTGAGTTTTCCTCTGGGCAATCACTCAGAGTAAAGGCCTGGGTTGTATCTACTTTGGCTGCTCACATGCTTTGCTGGCTTGATTTTCTATCTCCTATCTGGTCTTCAAAGAAGGATTTTTTCCACATAAGTGTGGAATAAGTGAGGGATAACTGTAATAGTCACTTGGAGAACATGAAATTTAAAAGATAGCTATTAAATTTTAAAAAGGGTTACAGTGACATTGCTATAGAGACATTGCTACATAACATTGCTTTACAGAGAGAACGACATTAATTTTTTTACACTGTTTTGGTAAAACCTTTAGAAAGATATGGTATTAATTTATAATGTCCAACCATATTCATCATCAGCTCTACTTGTATGAAATTATTTGCTATTCACACAATACTGTCATCAAGTCATCCCCATCATCTTGGCCCATCCACTGCATATTGCACAGTGTCAGTTCATATTTAACTGAGAAATAGGGATTCTGCTAGAAATATAGAGAACAAACTTAACTTTAGCCCTTCCTCATAGGCAGTAAATCCACTTTTAGCTCCTAAATCTACTTTAAGCTAATCTGTGAACTTTATGGCCATTAAGCTATAAGTATTTCTTCAGTTTTTCATTGCCTTCCAATAGAAATTCCTCGATACTGGAAAGTTGTTCTAATGAAAATTGATGTTGGAGTAGTGTGTAAAAGAGCAAGAACTCTCACAAGCTGAGAGAGAAAAGAGAGTCCCCAGTGCTGGGTCCACTTCAAGATGGCATATAAGACTGTACAAAGGAATCACCTGCCTTTCATCCTGTGCTAATGCTGTCGGCACAGTGAGCAACTAGGAAGAAACTGGGCTTTGGGGTCAGGCAGAGCTGGCCTCAAGATTCTTCTGTCACCCACTAATGTGATCAGAAAACCCCAAAACTCTCACTTTCTGTGATTACCCTCTCTTTTATTATCTAAATGAAACAATTCACATGCCGAGAGAAGTCCAGCACCTCCCCAATATTTGAGGATTTTAGAAGGAGGGACATTCATGTTCCCATTCCTTCGTGCTCTAAGGTCTTGCTCCAAGTTCAATTCTCAATCCTCACTCGTACCTTCTATCCTGTAACTGCTCTCTTTCTCTTCCTCACTTCACCCTAGACACGGGCCACACAACCAAAGTGCTGTCAATGCAAGATTCTTCAGAGTAACAAGGTTTTACTAAGTTTTGACTGCAACTGAGAATAATCTAACACAGTGTGAAAAACAGCTTTGAATTCAGTGCAGATCTCACTGTCCCTAAAAATACATCCGTCATTTCCAATCAGATCATGTTGTTCTTCCTCAGACTCTGACTTGCTACCAGGTGCCCAGCCGTACTCCATCTCCACGCGACCTCTCCATTCTATCCATTCCTCTGTCTTCCAGAAATCCTGTTCTCTCGAGTCACTGGTGCACAATCTAAAAATTTCTGTTACTTTATTATTCAAACTCGTTTAGTTTCTCAAACTCCATCCTACACTGAGTGTTGATTCCTTACACAGCCAAAAACTAGTTTTTTTCCCTTGAAATTAATATATTGCTATCCTGCAATGTTGATGCAATGACTGTTGTCATCTTTTTGAAGACCATTTTTTCTTCTCCGCGATAATAGCCACATGAACGTGTGCAAGCCGATTAATTTATCTGAGTCTCAAGTTTACTCACCTACTTCATACGATTGTTATGAAGACAAAATGTAAAAGCCCAGCCTAACACTTGCCAAATGATAACTGCTAATATTGTTAATCATGAGGAATTTCCCTTGGAAGGGGTAGTTAATAAGGGCATCATTTGAGCAGTATTAGCCAACACCCACAGCCAGTAGCTGACATGCCAGGCTGAAGCTGAGGGTACCACACTCTGGCACCAGGGACTGCATTTCCTCATCCCTTGGGCACTACATTTTCTGGAAAATACATATTTAGAAATATTAGGCAAATCATCACATGCAAGAGCTAAAAATACCACCAGCACCCCCCAACAGCAAAGGATGGTGTTCTCTCTTGCTTATGTTGTTTACTTCTTTCTCTCAGAGAGGAGAACAGAGCTGGACAGAGGCCCAGCTATGTGCTACATGCTTCTGCATTCCACTGCCTGCCATCGTATATCTGCTCTGAGAATAAAGTGCAGTCACAGTTTTACAAGGATTTTAATTTCCTTATGAAACAAAAGTTGTTCTATAGATAATCTGCAAATCATTTCAGCTGAGTTAGTGTCAGTTAGTGTCAATAAAATGAGTTAATATCAATGAAAAAGGAGCCAAATTTAAGGCCAATATCAGGTGGTGGACTTGAATCAAGTCCCATCAGCCTACTGCTCGTTCCCAAGTTATCTTCACATCGAAGTGACCTAAGGCTTTTTCTGGGCAAAGATCTCTCTTTCCTCTCTCTCTCTTTCTCATATCCTTTTCACAAGTTCCAAGATGACTCCTACTCTTACAGACCTTCCCTTGAACTATAACCCAAGCACTCACCTGAAAAGGAGGTGGCCTCAGTATTTTGGACTTTGTGGTACATGTAATGTGCACCAGCTGTGTGCCGGGCTCTCTGCTATGTGCATTACATGCATAATCTCAATTATTTTCCCAGCAACTCAATGAGATATATATTATGCCCATTTTAAAGACAGAAAACTGATACTCAGAGAAGGCAAGGTACTCAAGCATGGTCACACGATCAGTAAGTGAATAAACAGGATTCAAATCCAGGTCTGTCAGATGTCGTCTCATGTTTTTCACCACAAAATTCTCCCCATATGAGACCATCAGCATACTATCAGCTTAAAGAAGAGTTCTACTTAGACTCAAAGAATTCTAGAACTCCTAGTGCAGAACCACTCAAAGTCTAAAATATTCCCAAATACTTCCACCAAACTGGGGATAGTGTGGCATTCCTATGGAATGCAGGAATAGTCCACCATTTTTGGTTAATTTGATAAATTATAAGGTGCCATCTGGTAATACAAGGACAATTTATATATTTAGAACCCTAGGAACCACCACAAAAAGAGAGTAATTACTCCCAGCCTTTGTTCTTTCCAGTTCATCCTACATCTTGGTGCCCTAACTGTTCTAATTCCCAACTCCCATTATGGCATTTCTTTCCTTAAAAACTACCTTTCCCTCTTGGAAGTGCCTCTGCTTAGCATTCAAGACCCTGTACAGTCTGGCCCCAATGTAATCAGCTTCATCTTTCATCAGCCCTTACACCTAGATGGCCCGGCAGTCAAGCGAAACCACTCAAGATGCCCCTCACATGCTCTGAGCCTTTGCTCTACAATTAAAATGCCCTAGTTCAGGGTGGAAGTGAGAGAAAACTCCTCTACAATGAAAAGCCATAGAAATTTACCACAACAAACTACTACTTCCTACTTACTAGGATGGCTATAATCAAAAAAGTGGAAAACAACGGGTATTGGCAAGGATATAGAGAAATTGGAACCCTCGTGTGTTGCTAGTGGGAATGCAAAATGGTATAGCTACTCTGGAAACAGTTTGGTGGTTTCTCAACTGATTAAACTTAGAACTACCATATGACTCAGCAATTTCACTCTTAGGTATATATATGAAAGAAGTAAAAGGAGGTACTTGAATAGATATCTGTACACCAATGTTCATAGGAGCATTATTCACAATAGCCAAAAGATGGAAACAACCCCAATATCCATCAAGAGATGAATGGATAAACAAAATGTGGTACAAATGGAATACTATTCAGCCATAAGAAGGAATGAAATTTTGATATATGCTATATCATGGAGAGACTTTGAAAACAATATGCTTATTAAAGTAAGCCAGACACAAAAGACCACATATTTTATGATTTCATTTACATGAGATATCTAGAATAGGAAAATCCATAGAGACAGATAGCAGATTAGTGGTTGCCAGAGGCTGGGATGAAGGGGGATAGAGAGTGAGTGCTTAATGGGGATAGAGTTTCCTTTTGGGGTAATGAAAATGTTCTGGAACTAGATAATGCTGATGGTTGCACACCACTGTAAATGTACTAAATGCCACTGAATTCTCAATACACTTTAAAATGGTTAAAATGATAAATTTTATCATATGTGTGTTTTATCACAGTAAAAAAATTTAAAAGTCTATAGAAATGACATAAAAACTGCTCTATTTATTCAGTAACTCATATTTATCCAAGGACACTTGCCTTGAGAAGAAATAGATTCCAAGCCTAATGCAATAAACATTTATTTGGAATGGATAA
The DNA here is from genome assembly GCF_057802395.1 of Ceratotherium simum simum. Classification (NCBI taxonomy): domain Eukaryota; kingdom Metazoa; phylum Chordata; class Mammalia; order Perissodactyla; family Rhinocerotidae; genus Ceratotherium; species Ceratotherium simum. The sequence continues at coordinate 73,713,228 of NC_141903.1, read as the reverse complement.
AAATAAAGAAGTACCCTCAACCAATATTAAAGTAAAGGAACTGGGTCCCCTTTTTTGTTACTAAAACTCTAGGCATAATAATTGACATAGTGTGTGGTTATGAATTGAGTAGTATTAATATTTTGAGAAATTTATACAATTAGTTAAGGTGTAGTGGATTCAAGTCAATTCAAGAAATAATCATCCATGAGAAACATCCAAAGAGTTTTTAAATTTTTATATCTATATTCCTGAGAAGCTTCGTGACAGTGAGTCTGAGGCCCAATCCCACTACTAATAGTTGCATTTCAGACATTCGTCCATTGCCACCAATTATCTATTAATCTACTAATCAGTGGGAAACAATGAAAAACACTTTGCAATCTATGCAAACCCAAAGGGAAGGACAGCCTTGGTAAATTCTCACTTTTCAGGAACTGGTAACCAGCTAAAAAAATTGTTCAGCAGGTCAAATCCATTATAGCAATTAGTTTCTATGAAAATGGATTTTCCTTCTAGACAACTTAGATAGACAAATATAATTGAAAGAGAAGATACGCATTCTTCCCACCATTTGGGGCAATGCTCTGCATAAAATTTGCAATAACTTCAGCTTCAGCCACTCTTAGGAAATATGATATTATTTCTGGAGTTATTACAGACAATCAGTTGCAACAGAGATGCCAGGAAAAACGTTGTACAATTTAATGTTTGGCCCTTTTCTTCTCATGGTTATCCCTTTTTGAACACCAATTCTGACTCCAAGATCTTTCAGATTTATTCACTCAAATATTATTATCTGAAGGCCTGGTGCTAGGCAAGATAGAGCATATATTGCATGGTAGAAATAGCAGTGACTTTTGAAGCTAGAAGATTCAGATTAAAATCCTTCTTCTGCTTCTTTCTAGCTGGGGAAACGAGTCCCTTAACCTCGCTCCCTCATGACCCCCATTTTTAAAATAGTAATGATAAAAAAAAACTGTCCTACCTACCTCACAAGGTTGCTCTGAAGATGAAAACAAGATAGTGATTGTGAAAGTAAATTGTAAGGGGCAATGTTGAAAATAGTGATGATGGTGACGATGGTGATGGTGATGAAGAAGGCAACATCACAGCCCCTGCGCTCACAGAAATTACAATCTATTAAGACATTCACGTTCCACTAAGGGGCACAGATTCCACTCATACTGTCCTCACTCATGGCTGAGAGGTTTTGCTCCTCAAATAATGAACTTACTAAAGGAAAAGTGGGGTAAAGTTTACTGTTTGGATAGTAATTAACAAAGAATTAAAACACAAAAGCTGAAACATTCATTTATGTTCCTATTTTATCCTAACTTCTACTGTACTTCTGTACTTCTACTACAAAATATACCTTCCTTTCTTTCAGTTAATAATAACCATTTGAAATTTCCTCTTTATTATTTAGAATAATTTTCAAATACACCACCCACATAAAAAATTTTACAAAAGCTGAAGTTCAAAAATAAAAACAGATGATCTTACGTGTTGTTTGATGTAACTCCTCATCCACTGTAGGTTTGAAAATTCTACCATCAGAAATTAATGCATGATATAGTCTTTCTCGAAGACAATAAAATCATGCAGTCTCTTTGACTCCGAAGTTCTTTTATAGCAGTTGATTCTAAAGGAATATTTGTGGATGTTCATAAAGATTTAGCTGTAAAGATTTTCAATACATATTGTCTGCAATATCAGAAAATTGGAAATAACCTGAATGTTCAGCAGCGAGTGGTCATCTAACCATGATATTTCTGGTATTCAAAGGAATTGTTTTCTTTTTCTTCATACATTTCTGCATTACCTACAATAAGTATCTAATAAATAAATTTTATTTTATAAAAATAAATTAATGGTCATTTTGATCACTATAATGAATTTATCAAATGCGTTTATTTCATTCCCTCCTGAAACCCCACTAAGATGACAGTAAAGGGAATGTTTTAAGGCGTAATCCTACAAGAACAAAGGACAAAAAGGGAAATGACAATAGCCACAAATTTTTGGAAGCTGGAAGGCACATGGATCATTGATAACAGACTTAGCAGACTCGAGAAAGCTGAAATCTAAATAGGCAGTGGGGAAAGCCAAAAAGCAACCATATTTTCATCACAGATTCTCCCAAAGGCTCAGGAATTAACACCACCAGGCACCTCTGGAATAGACAACCCTTACAGCAGAAAGATTGCCTGAAAGTCTGCTTAAGAAGTTAGGGCTCCTGGCCCTCTCTTTCCCTATTGTGCACAAACCAGCTTCTCTTCCTCTCACATACCAGCAGAACACAACAAAGAACCCACCCAGCAAAGGGAGAATGATGAGACCCTGATGACGTGGAGAGAGACAAAGTCCTGATGATATGGACACTAGATTCTAAGCTCCATGAGGGTACAGAATGCTACCTATTTTAGTGACAAAAATTTGTATCTCATGTGCCTCTAACAATGTCTGATAGATAGGAGGCACGCGGTAAATGTTTGTTGAACATATCATGTGAGCCCCAGATACAGCATTATCCCTAGTCTTTTCAATTACATGGACCAATGAATCTCCTTTTATGGCTAAGTCATTCGGAGTCAGGTTTTTGTCTTTTGCAACTAAAGTCCTAACTGAGATACTACTCCTAAATAAATCCATGCTTCCCAAAAATCTCAACAAAAGAAAACATTCCTTAGCTACTTCTTCCCTGGCAAAGCCTATGCTCATTAAGTTGCACAATCAAATCCATCTGCCCTTTAACAGATGAAGTAAATCTAAGTGCAGTTGTCTGTGACTTGAATTAGAAATCATAGCTCTTTACTATTTGGGTGTTATTTACAACCAATCCAACCAATCCCTCTCTTCATACCCTCTTCCCTTATGATTGTTGAATTGCCTTTCTTGGAAGATTGTTACAGAAAAAAAATCTCACTGGACAAGATGAGTAGAGAGTTTGTTTTATTCTGCTACTATTGCCAGCAATAGAGGAGAGAGCACAGACCAAGTCTGGGGGCCTAGCTCTGTAGAGACAAAGGGCTGGAGAATGCTTGAGAGCTGAGATGGGGATCATAGGCCCCCTCTGTTTGCTAATTGGCCTTACTCAATGGATACTTGTCGTATCTTCATGACAAGAGGTAGTTTTACAACTTGGAACAAGGAGTCTGAGAAAGTTAAGCTTCTATCCTCCCACAGAGAATGGGAGGGAGGAGCTGTATCTCCTTTAATTTTTATATTTCATAAAGAAGGCTCCCAGGTCCTTGAGAAAGATTCCTGGGTTGTAAAACTGGCAAGATGTTTTTTAAAAGATTTACTTCTCAAAGGGGCAGAGAAAAGATTTACAGCGACAAGTTTTCTAAAGTAAATGCACTAGGAAAATGGAGGTCAGGAGCCTAGAGTCAGGAAGAAGCCTGTCTAAAGTTTAGTCAAGCTAAAGGGAACTTTAAGCCTGTCTTGGTCAAGACTTTGGGAAAATGGCAGGATACTTTTTTTATGATATTTTTTTACAATTTTTACGAACAATTTTTTTATGATTCACAAAACATCTGTCAAAGTGTTCTAGTCTCACTGAAGTTCCTCCTAAGAAGAATACAAACTCTTAATTTTATTTATTCAGGAAAAATTTGTGAGAAGAGTTACCCTCATGTCCAGCAAAAGAACTTACGTTCCCCTGTCTGATGCCCATTATTCTTCTTGGGACACAGTGAAATCTGTACTGAGTGAAATATATAATCACTCATCCTATATGATCTCCCACAGAAATTACCCAGGTTTTCTAACACTGGCTGCTATAACCAGAATACAACAATTTTGGGGTGTTACCAACAAAGGGGAAAAGATTCTGTAATGGGAATCAAATAAAGTCCTTTCATTGCAGCCATTTAGAAACTCCCTCAAGCAGGAGGCTAATGAAATGTAAAAACCATGGCAAAGAGGAAAAAGAGTTAAAAAGTTGAAGGAAAATCTCTCTCTTCTCCAAGCTATCAAACCCCTCCTGGGTTTACTTCCCTCCCCACCAGGCCCTTTGATCAATCAACTCAATGATGTCTACCAGCTTCCTTAATTCACTTGCCTCCATGTCCTTATACCTTAATCCTACCTTGCCAATCCCTAAACTTGGATCAGTTCAACAATTTACTTTCTCTACCATTACTACTATGAAGTTGAGTACTATTGGAGAAATCTCGGAACTTTATCTACTGGCAGTATTACATATGTAAAGCTTCTGTAGACAGAATAATGCTCCCTACAAAGATGCTCACATCCCAACTCCCAGAATCTGGGAATATGTGACTTTACATGAAAAATGAAACTTTACAGATGTGATTAAGTTAAAATTTTTGAAATTGGGAGATTATCCTGGATTATCCAAGTGGGTCCAAGGATCAAAAGAAAAGATGTGAACAACAGAAGCAGAAAGGTGGAGTGATGTGCTTTGAAGATGGAGGAAGGGTCCATGAGCCAAACAATGCAGGTGTCCTCTAGAAGCTGGAATTCTCTCCTGGATTCTCCAGAAGAGACACAGCCCTGCAGATACCTTGATTCTAGCCCCATAAGCTACATTTCAGACTTCTGATGTCCAGAAGATAACAAATATGTGGCTTTCCAGGTAGCTATTGAAGATGCAGTGGGGCAGGTCCTAGTGCCCAATGGCTGATGCCATCTCCTGGCCACACAGTGGCCATCATGATCAAGGAGGTACTGCTGGGCTAGAAGCTAGTGTTCGTGAGCTACAACGGCATCAACATTTATGGCAATTTCTATAGAAACAGGCGCACACCATTTGAAGCATGCTGCCCCATGAGACCAAGTAAGGCTAGGCTGCCTTTGACTACCTCAAGGTGTTAAATGGGATCCTGCCACCCAATAGCAAGAAACAGTAGATAGTGGTTCCTGCTGCCCTCAAGGTTGTACATCTGAAGTCTACACAGAAGTTTGCCTACCTGGGGTGCCCTGAGGTTGGCTGGAAGTACCAGGTGGTGAAGCCACCCTGGAGGAGAAGAAGGAGAAGGCCAAGATCCATTACTGGAAGAAAAAACAGCTCATGAGGCTATGGACACAGAGTGAAAAGAACATGGAGAAGAAAATTGACAAATACACAGAGATTCTCAAGACCCACACAGTCCTGGCCTGAGCCCAAGACTTTATTCCTTATGCTTGGCCTGGCTTGCCCTTCCTCCATCACTGCCCTGGGTATGGAGGACCCAGGGACAGCCATCCAGGTATCAAGACAGCCTGGGGCTTAGAAGCCTGGGAGCATAGAAAGGGTCTTAGTCACTGCTTCTGTTTAAGAAAAGACTTTCCTTCAAAAATTTACTTTAAACAGCTCTAACTCTTGTGCATACAAAGTTCATCTGTGATCTACTAGTTCACGAGAGAGTTTTCGACAATCCGCAGTAGGAACAACTAGTTACTTTAGTTTCAATATTTGCACAAGTGAGCTGGAAAACTAATTGGAGGGGAACTCTACGTTGTGAACGAGGCATCTGTTGAAACTTCGCTCAGGGTCATATACTATATTCTGCAGCTGTTGGAGTGTGAGAGAATGCTTGTGGGGCGGTGTGAGCCTCATGTTGTACAAAGGTATTTACAGATGTAGACTGGGAAGACATGCAACCAAGGGGTTACAGGCATTGCCCTTGCTGCTTCCCTGTATTTTGTGACCAGAAATGAAGAAATTGTTTTTAAATAAATAAATGTGTGTTGTTTTAAGCCAACTAAGTTTGTAGTAATTTGTTACAGTGGCAGTAGAAAACTAATACAGTTGCCAACTCAGATGAGGCTTCAAACTCCCCGAAATTGTGGTGAAGAGACTTCAAAGATCACTGCTATCAATTCCTCCCCTCCCTGTATGCACATGGTGCTCCTCACTTCAACAGGTAGAATCTCTTTCCCTTCCTCTTCCATCTGGGCTGGCCTCGCCACTTGCTTTGACCAATAAAATGAGATGTACGTGACACTGGAAGGCCATTTCCAGGCCCTCCCTTTAAGCAGCTTCTGCTTCCTCCCTCTTGGTAGCCAGCCACCATCTAGGAAGTCTGACTATCCTGAGACCACTACGCTGTGAGGGAGCCCAAGCTGTTCCAGGCAACCCAGCTGAGGCACCGGACATTTGAGTGCAGAAACCATCTTGGATAGTCAAGCTGACACCACGTGGAGAAGAACTGCCCAGCTGAGCCTAGCCCAGATTGCAGGATCATAAATAATAGATGGCTGGGTTTTTTAAGCCACTAAGTTTTGGGTGGTTTGTAACCAAGCAAGAAATAACAGAAACAAAAATACTTTCTACTTGCCACCTGTCAACTTCTTTTCCCTTTCCTTTACCTATCTCTCTCTGCAGACAATCTTGACCCCTACTTCAGAGAAATTCTGATCCCTCCAGCACTTTTTCCATTGCTTCGACCCTGACCTCACCCCCTACTATATCTGTAGCCACATTGACCTTCTGGTCCTTCTTAGAATTACTCTTCCTAATCTAATCCCTTCCTGCCTCTTTCATTCTCCACTGGCTCCTTTCTTCAACCTATAGACATACCCGGGTTGATCCCAATCCCTTTCCTTATAGCTTCCAGTTACTGCCCTATCTCTTTCCTCTTTTAGTTCAGACTTTTGGAGAATAGTCTACACAAATCATGTCCACTGTCAATGCTCAGCCAGGTAGTGGGTGGGCTAAAGCAACTGAGGGATCAGAAGTAATAATGTATGTGGGAGTAGGGCAGGGAGTATTAGGGAGGGAGGTCCACTATTTAAATAGGATACAGTTGCCAAGATCAATAAGTAAAGAAGGGTACATGCCAAGAAGTCATAGCAGAGTCAGGGAGAGGACAAATATGTAGAGATAAATGTACTGTACAGGCTCGGTCAAAGTCAAAGGGAGATCATCATGGGGGATTCCATCCAGCCAAACCAGGAGAAAGTACACAGCCAGATCCTCTATAACTTAGTCAAGCACAATTGCTCTTGCTCAGGTGGACAAACAGGCCACTCTCTCCCGCAGCGGAACATAGCTGCCCCAGGCTTTCTATTCAGTAGTGAGGGCTCCATCCCTCTACTTAATGTTGTAGAAGCCTACAACAAATCGACATTTCTAAATAAAATAACATTAAGGCAACATTACCAAGTTAATTACTTTTTCAAATGATTTTTATCTTAAGATATATTCACCTCGGACCATGCATAACCAAAAATCTGCAAACCAGGTTTCCCAAAATAACAAATGCTAACATTTCTACATTCCACTAAGAGGGTGAAATTGTTAAGAGCACGATCTTTGGAATAAGACTGTGTGGTATGCAGAATAAAATGTGCCCCTCTCAATAAAATGTCCATCTCTTAAAGCTGGAAACTGTGAAGATACTATCTTACATGGCAAAAGGAAACTAAAGTTGCAGATGGAATTAAGGTTGCTAATCAGCTGACCTTAAAATAGGGAGATTATCCTGGATTATAGGGGTGAGCAGTGTTATTGCAATATTAAAAGCATACAAGGAGCAAAAGAGGAGATGAGAGTGACGAGATGGGAGAAGGACTCAACTTGCCTCTGCTGGCTTTGAAATTGGAGGAATGGGGCCAGGAGCCAAGGAATGCAGGCAGCCTCTAGAAGCTAGAAACGACAAGGAAGCAGATGCTCCCCAAGAGCCTCCAGAAAGGAATGCAGCCCTGCTGAAACTTGATTTTAGTCTAACGAGACCTTTGTCAAACTTGTGACCTGTAGAAATATAAGATAAATTTGTGTTGTTTAATGTGCTATATTTGTATGGCTGTAGTAGAAAACTACATGGTTCAAATCCTGACTATCATTTACCAATCATGGGACTTTGGGAAAGTTACTTAACTTTTCTGTTCCTATTTATTTATTTGTCAAATGAGTTTAATAATACTATCCACTTGAGGATTAAATGAGATGAAATAATACATACGATCCTTAGAATAATGCCAGACACATAGTAAGTATTCAATAAGTATTAAATGTTGCTATTGTTATTTTATTGTTTTGTATTTACCTTCCTCTTTGATTTTTATCATGAGATTTTACCATACTTCAAATATATGTTTTTCCTATTTCCATTTACACAGCACAAGAAAAATGCCTGCTAAATGTTTAACAGATTCAAAGTCCTGAATTGCCTGGAATACCTTCTTAGGATGTTTTGTTTTTAGCTTTGAACATATAACTCATCTTGATTGTTTCTAACTTGCTAGAACAAGCTGTGCTAACACCATTTTTTAAAAGAGGTTTCTTATTTCTTGAGGACTTAATTATAGTGTTGCTGGTTGATGAGTTTGCATTTTAAACCAAGACCTTGAAATAAACACAGTCATTTGAGTTCTTGATACAACTCAGCGAAAGCGCATTCTCTGATTAGCTTGTCGGCTGAGGAAGGCACCACGACAATGGGATAAAATTAGCCACACTTGCCAATGACTTGATACTCATTACAGATTTTGGCAGTTTCTGAACTTTTAATTCTTTTTCAAGTATCTTGTGTTTGATATATTTGGTGTATTTACAGTACATCTAGCCATTTTATTTGGGAAATGCGTTTGCAGTATTTGATTAACTTAAATAATTTATGTTTTTCACAAGAGAAAAGTTTTGTTAGACACATAAAACCAAGTCCCTTGATTTTTAATAGGTTCTGGGATCCTCTAAGAGATCACAATCCTAAACAACATCCATCTTCATGCCTGCAAAGCATGAAAAAGAGCTGGTCTTGCATTAGTCCAAAGAGTCTCACTTTCATACTCTTAACAGTTATTAATAATAGGAACCTTCTTTGTTATGATTGACAGAAATATACATAAAAATATCAAAGAGCATTGTTTAGAAAAGATGTTTTAGCAGTGCACCACATCTGTGCTAGTTTCAGTGGTTAGTGAAACAGAATGGATTGAACTTCTTGTTTGCCATTCATTCATTCATTTATTCATTCTTTCAACAAATGCTTCTTAAGTTTGTGCAATGTCCCAGAAATTATGAAACTCCCTCAAAAGCTAAATCATGTATTGCTTAGGAATACACATACATGTGTTCTAACTGATTTAAAAATGCAAAAGATTCAGAATAGTGCTGCCTCTGGGGGAATGGGGAGACGGAATAGTGAGGAATATGCAGGCAGCCCCAATGGTATAGGTGGTGGTGGAGTTCTGGGATGGGAGGTAGGTCTTCAGGTGTTCCTTCTATTATGTTTTAAAACATACATATACTTATACTCTTTTCGTATATCAAATATTCATTTTAAAAAGGAACAGCCAATTCCTGCTTTAAGGAGCTTGTAGTCTTGTATGGTCTCCAGAACTTGACTGTTTCTTATATCTTGCACTGTAATCATAGCCTCTCACCCCTCCATTTTTAGGAGTCTGTCACCTCACCTCTTTTTAGGGGGAAAAAAAACAAATTGTGTACACCTAAATTAAAAAAAAAATGTTGATTAAAGAGCTTTATGAACTCACACCTGATTGCCCATCCTGAGTTCAAAGGCCAATGATCATCACGGTCTAATGAGAAGAGAGACGGGTGCACTTGTTCACTTCCTGCCTGTTTCCTGCTACTGGAGCTCAAGGCAGTGTCAGCCCCCTGCACCTCATGTCTAGCATAGTGCTAGATGGTTGAAAGGCAAGTTTCTAGAACTAGTTCTGACACTAACTTATTGTGTGACCTTATGCAAGTAACTAAATAATTCTGTGAGGTTTTTTAATTTATCAGTGTCAAAATGCTCACATATATAACCTATCTCCCTGGGCCTAAAAAATATAAATATAAATATGGAAGCATTGTGAAAAGTTAAACACTATACTAAAGGTGAATCCTATGATGAGTATTCTTGTTACAAGCATGTGAGTTTAATAAACATTTGTAAAGGAATTTGTGCCTATAATTCAATACAAATAATAAGGTGCAAGAGCATAGTGTGGCAGAAAATGGTAGATTTATAGCCAGATAGCCTGGGTTCAAACCTCGCTCAATTTGTTCTTAGCTGCGTCACCTTTGTCAAGTAAGTTTATTCCTTTGAACCTCTGTTTATTCACCTGTAAAATGGGATAATACTAACCTCATAGAGTCGTTAGAAATATTGACTAAAATATGGTAGTAATTGCCTACTACTCTCTGCTGGTGGGAACGGAACTGGTACAGCAGCTGAGGAGAGATAAGTAGCGACATCCATCATTTAAAATGGACATATCCATTAAACAAGCAATTCCACTTCAAGAAATTCATCGTGCAGTCTCACACAATTATGAAATGACATTATATGCATGGTTGTTCATTATGGGATTGTAATTACAGAGGTTTAGAAATAATCTAAATACACAAAAATAATGGACTGGTTCAAAAAATTCACATCTGTACAACAGAAAATTACAAAGTTATAAGAAATGAGAAAGTTCTTTGTGGAATAATCATATGGAATGATCTTCAAGATAACTTGTTCAGTGAAAAACCAAGGTACAAAAAGAAAAGTATGTAATTCCACCATTTGAGGATTTTTTTAAGAAAAAATATTAGTTTTAAAAAGCATAAAATATTTCTGTAATGACACACAGGGATCACATCACTTCGGTGACCTCTGAGGAGGGAAACTGGGAGACTGGAGGACAGAGGTGGGAGGGAGACTCCCTGTGTACCCTTCTATACCTTTTAAATTTTGAACCATCAAATATATCTCAAATATATATATTTGATCAAGAACAAATGGATAGATGGACAGATGAATGAATCACAATATCTGGCATAAAATAAGTGCTCAAAAACTCTTAGCTTTTATTCTTTGCTCCCCACACCTAAATTATTTTAAAACTAAGTGTATAAATTTTTAACCCTTTACTAATTTCCCCCATAATTCCAAATTACTGAATAATTCTCGAGTTTAAATAAAATGAACAGTAAATCTGCCAGTTTAAAAAATATCCATATTTCCCTATGGCATCAATTGCAGAAGATGAAATAAAATACTGCATCTTTCAGCAGATTCTGATTCTTAAAAAAAAAAAGAAGGTCCCATTTTAAACCCAAAGAAATCTCAAGGACATTAGAAATGAGAGAACAAGCTCAGACACCTCTGCACCTTCCAAAAGGGAATAAGGTGAACTCTGTTTCTGCAGAGCCGGGGCCACATCATCGTTTCAATTCAGCCTCCTCTCCCACCTGACCTTTACAGCCACTTTTAATCAGCAAAAAGAAATTCCCTGATTGAAAAGCCAAGGAACAAGGAGATGTTCCAGGAAAGGGAAGAGGCCAACCAAGCTACAAATCCAATAACCCAAGCACTTGGGAGAACGGACAGAGTAATTCGACTTTATTATATTTCCAATTTTTATTCCAATTTTTCTATTTGACTAAAGCAATTTCCCTTTACCTACGACCTACCATCCTTCATCTCTCTGTTTCCTGGACCATTTTTAGAATCATTTTGGAGTCTTAAGGTACTAGACTAGATGTGCGCCCATTTGGCATTTCCTATTTAAATTCTGATTACCTGCTTCCTTAGTACCTGTCCATCTTTATAAGTGTTGGTGCTTTAAAAAAAATAGTTGAAAGATCACTGGTTTTTTTTTTTCTTTTGACTTCATTTACCACATCTATCATGCCGTTGCTGCTCGATAAATATTTAATCATGAAAACGTGCATAAGGACATAGAGATGTATATGACATGGGGCAATGAAAAAGTAAAGAATAACCCAAGACAAGGATTTTGAAGGTGAAGCAGTGCAGCCCCAGTGTAAGATGCACACGAGTGGGGAGAAGAATAGGTGCTGTAGGCCCACAAGAGGAGGAAGCTACTGTGCTCCTGGCAGGCGGGATAGATTTCATGAAGAAAGAGGCATTGTTGGGCACTAAAGGACTTGGATAATGGAATGAAGAGGGGAGGACATCCCAGGTGGGAGAGACAGTGTGAGTAAGGAGATGCAGAATGGAAAATCTAAACCACATTCAGCCAGGAGCTGTTGACTTGAAGCAATATTTCCCAAAGTGTGGACCGTGTAACATTGGAGGTACTACATGATTTAGTCAATACAAGAAAAATCATTTTATATTTTAATAGTTGAAAACCACACATATAAGGAGAGGACAGACACCTCAAACAAGCAAGGGTAAGGAATCTCATATACCAGAGCCTGCCTTTCATGGTCAGCACTGCATTTGGCACCTCAGGTCCCTCTGGAGGTCCCCCAGAGAACTCAGCACCCATGTAAATTCAGGGACCAAGGAAATTCTGATGGAGTGCAACAATAAAAGAATCTCAGGGCTAGAACAGCCGTTGTACCTCATTTCCCCCATTGCTGGAGGCACCTTATATTCCCCCACTCCACTCTCCCTAGGAGGAGGCCAGGTGGGGGCTCTCAATCAGACTGAAGACCGTGGGCCATGAGGGTGCAGACAGGCCCAGCCAAATGCCAAGGGACTTGGGTGAGCAAACGTATTTCAATTTTAAAAGCGAGTCATCTTGGGGAAAAAAACTATAAGTAATAATTTATAATTGTAAGAAGTTCATACATATGGCAAAAACCATGAAGGTTGTATTAGTTGTCTAGGGCTGCCACAACAAAATACCACAAATTGAGTGGCTTAAACAACAGAAATTTATTGTCTCTCAGTTCTGGACACTAAAAGTCCAAAATCAAGTTGTCGGCAAGGTTGGTTCCCTCTGAGCATTGTGAGAGAGAATCAGTTTCATGCCCCTCTCCCAGCTTCTCGTAGCTTCAGGCATTCCTTGGCTCGTAGGTGGTATTCTCTTTCTGTCTTCACATTATCTTCCCTCTATTCATGACTGTTTCTGTGTGCAAATATTCCTTTTATAAGGACACCAGTCATTGGATTGGAGCCCACCTTAATAAGCTTATTTTAACTGGATTACCCTTGTAAAGACCCTATTTCCAAATAAGGTCACATTCGGAGGTACTGGGGGACTTCAACATATCTTTTGTAGGAGAAAGCACAATTGAATCCATAACAAAGGAATGACTTAATGACTGAAGTTTGGGTAGCACTGGCTTAGTGGAAACTGTCCATCCTAGCTTCAGTTCATTTAAGTACAGATGTGCTATTTTATAGCTGTGCTATCTTGGGCAAACCACTTAACCTTATATAATTAAGTTTTCTCATTTATAACATGAAGAAATTGAACTAGATCAGTGGTTATCAAATTTTTCGGATTTCATGTAGTACTAAATTTTCAAAGAACAAAAGGAGACATGACAGAATTCTTGAAAATTAATTTTGCCAAATGTGGCAGAGATTGGCTAATTTGCCACTAACCCTGCTTCTTCTTCCTCCTGAACACACAGCTAAGCTGTATTTCCCAGACTCACCTGCTGTTAAGTTTGCCACCTGGTGAGTTTTGGCCAATGAAATGGGAAGAGAAAGATGTGCTCCACTTTCAGGCATGGCCAATAAAAACCTCCTTCCTGAAATCTTTCTTCTCTTTCTACATTTGCCAGCTAGAAGAAGACTTTGGGGATCTAGAAGAGGGCAGAGCCACAAGATGGAAAGAGCCTGGGTCCCCAAGTGAACGTGAGCAATGCTCCCTATATTCAGATTTTATTTGAGGAAGACATGAACTTTATTGGGTTAATCTATTGACATTTGGGAATTACAGCAGCTGTCATTACTTACTATAACTTATATACCAAGTAAGGACACTTAAAAAAATACCATCTACTATCACAAAGAAAGGACATTTTAACATCAAAATTGTAGGAAGCATACAATCTTAGAGACAGGAGCACTCCTTCAGATTGAAAAGCTACACTCTGAAAAACTCATTGCCTTGCATCTGATTTTTCTCATTTCACCAAAAATGAGTGAAAACTTCATTATAGTCATTGGTGCATGAACTAACGTTGAACCTCTGGGACAGATGACTCTCCATTCAATCAGAACTCAAGTGACAGGCTAAATTCACCTGCTCAGATCAAGTTGTCAGGAGGCAGCCTCTCTCCATCTCATGGCTGTGCCATCCTCTGTGTTGCTCCATTTCCGGCAGGCTCAATTCTCCTGGTGGGCTTCATTTTTCCAGGCTGACACGAACATAACTCCAGGTCCAGGAAGAAGAAAAGCCTTCTTCCTTTCGCTCCTGAAAAAGTCCCAGGATCAGTTCTGATTGGATCAGCTTGGGTCATGTGCCCATCCCCAACCAAATACTGCAGCCAGGAGGATAGGACGTGCTGTGTGACCAGGCCTGGGTCAGATCCAGGGATGTGTGCATTCTGTTATCCAAAGAAAAGAGAATGAGCCCCATGAGGCCAAAACAAAAGATATCTACTACAACTTTCAATGTCCCTCCAGCCCTGAAATCCTGTTTGTGACTTGGGCAATCCGATTTGAGGAAGCTTTGAGAATATCACAGTAACCTATGATATTCCTCACAATTGGGTACCATAATGCTGCAGAAGACCTTAAACAAGGATTCTGCCCAGCTTTTAAGTGGGATTTAAAACAAAGCATGGGAGAAGAATTGGTTTGCAATGAAACACTTTGAAGATCAAAGGGAAAATGAATAATAATCAAGCAGGCAACATTTTTCAAATAAAATGTGTTCTTATCTTGGTATGGATAGATGCCAAATTCTTGGGCTTAGGCAGGCTTATTAATTTAAAATGTGGGCTTTGTTTTTTATTAGAAGCCTAAGTACAAATGAGATAAATTTGGGATAATTAAAAATTCGGTTCTCCATCTATCATAATATTTTTATATGCTATTAATATCATTCCATCTGTGAGAAAAGACTGAAAATAAAGACATCTAGCACTTAGTATTATCAAGGCCACATAATTTTTTTCTCCTCCTGAAATCTAGTGCCCACCCTCCTTAACTTGCTGATTCTTAGTATAATTAAATGTGCTTTTACTTTAGCCAGATTAGTTCAAAGTTTCAGGATTTCAATCCAAGTCCTGTAGAAGTTAGTATCTCTCCAAATCCTTTGAAAGACCTGTGCCATCATTTTGGTTTCTTTTATTCTAATTATACCAGGATGCTGGATTTATTTTCCTATTTTTCAACAATCCAGCCTACTCTCATAAAATGCAACCCAGCATATATCTTCCAGAAATAATTGGACAATGAACAGTTTTCAAACCTAGTTCAGATAAAAACCACAATATTACTCTCCATTCCCTGGTGTTTTTCAGGCTATTTTTCTTTTCATCTCTACTATCATTAATTCAGCCAAGAGCCCTTCAATATGAATTCTCAACATAGTAATAGATTTGTTTATGTTCTTTCTGCCCATACATTTCTCTCTCCGGCAAATGTGAAGGCCAACTCCTGTCTTTACTGCTTCAAGGCTATCTCTCCTCTGAATCACCATGTAACACTGTACTTTCATTTTTCCCTTAAAAAGAGAAAAAAATCCATAGTTCCACACATCCACTTGCTATTTCTAATGTATCATAACATGTAGGTCAACTTCTATTTTGGAAATAAGGCATTCACAATTATTAAGATAAAGATCAAATGTAAAGATAAAATTTAGAGTTTTTTCTAAAGAGATTTGACATTTTTAAAGTATCGTCAAATATCAAGGGATAGTCAATCATTCATTCTTTTAACAAATATTTACTGATTCCCTGAACATGCCAGTCATTATGGTCCAGTTGCTGAGGACACAGCACTAAACCGAACACTAGATCCTACCCTCGTGGAGATTATATTCCAGAGAAGGAGCAGGAAATAAGCACGTAAACAACACAACAACAACATGTCATGTTGTGAGAAAAACTGGGTCAAGAAGTAGAGAGTGACTGATGGAGAACCCTTAAGGAAGTCCTCTCTTAGGACATAACATCTGAGCTGAGGCCAAGGGGATGAGACAAAGACAACCATGCTATGGAGTTGAGTGGGGACAACTTTCCAGGCAGAAGGAACGCATGCAAAAGTCTAGAGGCTAGAAACTGTTCACCAAACTCAAGGGATAGAAAGGAGGCCAGTGTGGCTACATCTGTATTTTCACTCATCTCCGTAATAACTGCTAAACCCAATTTAGAGACATTATTTCTTGTATCTACTGCACCTGTTTTAGTTTCTGCATCTATTTTAGTTTCCTAGCAAGTAACATACTCCTTAACTTCAATAATGATTTCTTTTTCTTAGGCGGTTAGGTCGTTGTGAATTCTCTGAATGAGTCTATCTTTTAACACTAGAGAACTCTTTCCAGAGTCAACGTATTGAAAGCATCAGCTACCACTGCAGTGATTGGAAAGAGTTAATACACCTCCGAAAACGTCCAGTTTACTGCCAAGAAATCCTGTACACCCTGAGAGAATCTGGCCGGGTATTTGTAGCCATCTGGTATTTAAAACAAAACCCATTGTGCAGAACGGGCTGGTATTTTAAAAACATAATACAACCAATCTCGGTTTTAAATGCATACACCCATTGAACTAGGCTGTGCTAGTCTTTGCCTTTGAGTGCCCTGGTTTTAATAACATTTCAAACTATCTAACAAAACATCATGTAAAAAAGATGGAAGGAGCAAGGCTTGATCGTCCCTTTTGAGCTCAGCAGGATCCTAGTGTCTGCTCCATCTGCTTCCTGTAAGCACTGGGCCAATGAGGAATCAGCCAATCTGAAGATGACAAAATGCTGACTGCTCCCCCAGCTCTGCTCCAGCTCCCCGTCAACCAGGAGAAGAAGCTTCCTTGGCCAAGAATGGGGTAATCATTGAGAGGATGGACTTTGATGTCAGGGAGTCTTGAGTACAAATTCTAGGTTGCCACTCACTGGCATTAAGATCTCAGTCCCTGGGTAACTTACCTGACCTCTGTAAGCTTCATTTTTAGAAACTGTAGAAGAAGAAGGATAATAACTACTTATGTGATTTGTTGTGAAAATTAAGTTCGAGAATGTGTATAAAGTGTTTGGCACATAGTAAGGTGTTTAACAATAGTAGATATCATGTTCATTTGTCTTAATAATAAATTGCACTCTTCAGGTAAGCAGAGGAACACTTGATAAGCAATTCCCCATCCCCTTTGAGATACGGCAGGAGCTGAGGGCAACCTACCAAGGTCATCTTGTACCAGTTCAAATACTTCCACCCTGTCCCCCTTATCTAAGGCTAAGGACCTCAGGAGGACCAATGGCCTAGGGGTCCCCATTGGTGAGGGACCTCAGATTTAGACACGTTAGATAAATGCCTTGCAGGGTGATTCCAACATGACCTTCTCACCACCCTATGCCTTCTCTCCAAGTGTCTCCTCAATTCCCAAGTGGGAGAAAAAAGCAGCTGGTACCAACTTCCCTTCCCCCACCAATTCAAAGACAGCTCTCTTAAACCCCTGTCTCCCGGATATCTGGCAATCTCAAAGTTTGAAAGAAATAAAAAATAGCTGCTTCTCACACAATAAAAAGGTCTAGAATGTCCTGCCCTACAGATGATGGAAAACAAGTGCAACTTACAAATGATTTCAAATACTCATCACTTGATGGCGCTATTTGCTATTCATAATAGCCAACTAGCTTTACAAAGGACTCTGTTTCTTCGAATCAAAATAGACTCTGTTAAAATGCCCGATTTCCTACAAAGAAGGAATACAGGACTTGAAACATTATTTTAAAGAAAGAATGTAGAGAAAAATAATTCCTAGGCGTTTTGAATATCCCTCTACTTGATGCTCGAACCTTCCTGGACCCTGATGATGGGCCTCTGAAGGCTAGATCCCAGCAGTAGCCCCAGTGGACTCCCTCCAGATCCAGCTGCCCTCTGCCTGAACACGAGAACATCAACAGGAAGCCCTGAGTCGCTGGCTGTCTTCCAGCCACTGTTATCTCTTGTTGGCCTGGGTCCCAAGGCTTTAGCCCCATTTTAGTGATGAGTTATCTGGAAAGCTCTCCTCAGGAGAACCGTTCAAGGGCTGATCCCCGTGTCACTGGAAACACTTGAGTTTATGGCAATAGCAGAGTCCACTCACACAGCTGCCAGAGCTTCTGTCTCCCTCTGACCTCACCTCCTGCCACTCTGCTCCTTACTCCATCCCCTCAGCCTTCCTGGCCTTCGTTCAAGTCTTCTCACACAACCTGTTCTTTCCTGCCTCAAGTGTAAGCACATACTGTTCTTTCTAATTGGACTGCTTTTCCCCAGAGCCAGCTAAATACTTTGCAGGGCCCAGTGCAAAATTAAAATGCAGGCATTCTTATTCAAAGCTTATTAAGAATTTCAAGATGGTGACTTGAAATTTACAGAACTTTAAATTCAGCAGAACTTTACACCAAGCACAGGACCCTTCTAAGCATGATGCCCTGAGCAATGCACGAGTTTTACACCCATGAAAACTGGCCCTGCTTTTTCCTCTGCTATTCACATGGCCAGCTCGCTATAATTGAGGTCGTCATTTCTAGTTATTCTCTTTTAGTTCCTTTTTAATTTTCTTTATAGCACTTATCACAATTTTAGATATTAATTAATTAGCTTACTTTTTTGGATCTATCCCTCACCCAACCCCTTTTTAGACTGTAAGCCCCATAAGAACAGAGGCTGTGTCTGGCCTTGGCCATATTGGATCCCCAGTGCCTAGAACTGCGTCTGGCATAGTAGACACTCAATAAATACATGTTGCATGGATCGATTAATTTATGTTCCTCTGTGTCCAGCTTGAAGTTACTTTTAATATTGAAATTTTCAGTGCATAAAAAATAGCTTTAGACTTGTCACAGAGAAAGCAAGAACCTATAAGACTAATCAATGCTTGAGTCGAGTCAGCGTAATGGTATTCTTTCCTTATCTGGGAATCTGCCTCTTGTTTTCCCAGATACGGCTCGCTTTCTAGAATCATTTCATTGCTTTTATGATTTCTGATCTACCCAAACTTTCATATTTTTCTTGTATAAAGGAAACATCCCAGTCACTCTATGAGGTGTATTTAGAAAAGAGATGGATATCATGATGTCTCTGTGGGAGAAGTGCATGAGGAGTTATTCTGACACCAACTGGTGTACTGCATACTGCAATACAATTCTGACACTAACCACCCAGATTTAGCACAGACCTCACAGGTTAAAGGGCACAGTCCCCACCATCACTGCCCCCACTTCGGATATCAGCTGCAAGTGGAGCCCCCAGGCCACTCACACTTTTGACCAACTGGCTACATACTTGAGTTCTCTGGGGAGAGCCTGACAGGCCTCTCGGGCAGGTTGAAATGGCTTGGGAGAGCAAAGAAAGGAGACTGGCCTGGGTTTTTATTGTGGTTAGGGGGTGGAGACAGGGTGAGAATTGACATGCTTGGGAAGAGGCTTGTGTGGTTTGAATCTCCCACAAGTGCCACAGGAGGGAACACCAGGCTTTCTTATCAGCTTGTCCAGATGTGGGGTACAACTGGAAGAGGGAGGGGTGAGGTCTAAAAGCTGTCAGCAGTCAAACATCAAAATATGGAGTCAGAGTCCTCGTGACACATGCTAAAGTAGACAGACTGTGCCATGACACCCTCCCCACAGCCCCATGTACCCATCACAGAGCTTCAAAAAGTATCATGGAATTTTTGGTTTCTTCTGAACTTCTTCCCACTTCCCCAAACCCATCAGAGTAATTTGAGGTAAATCCTAACCATCAGATCATATTGTTCGTAAATATTTCACTACATATCTCCAAAATACAGACTTTCCTTTTAAAATATGACTACAATGCCATCATAAAACCTAAAAAAAATAACAATAATTTCTTAGTATTATCAAATATTCATTGTGATCATATTTCCACAATTTGCCTATAAATATTTTTTAAAAGTTTCTTTCATTGGAATTCATACCCAAAGAACATAATTACAGTTAGTTAATATGACTCTAAAATTTCTAACAATTGACAGCTTCCTGCTATATCTAATTATTTTTCCTTTGGAATTTTATTGCTGAAGAAAGCATGTTGTCTGTCTTATGGAGTTTCCCACAGTCTGACTTCTGCTGTTTGTATTCTCAAGATGTCTTTTAACATGTTCCTCTGTCTCTTTATTTCCTATAAATTGATAGTAATATCTAGAAGCTTGATTACATGCAGTTAATTTTTTTGCAAGACTTCTTCATCAGTGGTGCTGTGTACTTCCAACAGGAGGTACATGATATCTGGTTGCCTTTTTTCATGTGATGTTAGAAACTATTGATAGTTGGTTCACAGATCTATTAATTTATTAAGAGTTGTAAAATGATGATTTCCTAATTCTATCATTATTCCTTCTTGACTAGTTAAGATACTTTTATAAGAGGAACTTCTCTTTATAAACCACTTGGTTACTCTGAGGTGTAGTTCTTACGGGAAAATTGCAACAAAGGCTTGATTGTTCCCCTGTGTTCATCATTATTGATAATGAATTGGTGCCCTTGTGCCCTTGAAAGGCAACCTCTGAGTTTATTGGAGATTTTTTAAAGATATTATTTTGAACTCATAGATTTTAATATATTTGATATTATTATTCTTATTCATTATCAAATTTTCCAACTCTAAACCGGCGAGAAACAGTTCAAGTTGGCTCTTGAGTTCATTTGACATGATCCCAGTAGTCTTTGATAGCATTCTTGTTGTTTGTTGTGACAAGGCTAGTCTTGAATGTTTCCCTGAACCAGACATTTCTCCAAACTGCCCTTATTCCTTGAATAGGAAATGGTACTTAGAGATCACAACCTGAGGGCTAAAAGTACTGGTTGCTATTGGATGGGTTGTAAGAACTGTTTTATCTTCCTTTTTTTTTTTTGTATTTTCAGTCTTATTTCAGATGGATTTTTTAAATTCTATCTCCCCCCTTCATTAATTTCTTAGTTTTATAATATTTTAATGTCCTTTCAGTGGTTACTAGAGGTTATAGCAATGGTCTTTGACTTAGCAAAGTCTAACATAAAAATGTATTTTCTCTCTCAGGTGATGCAAGGACCTTAGAACAATTTGATTCCATTCACCTCTTCTCTCCACTTCTATCCTATTGTTGTCTTACATTATTTAAAAGGATATGGATTTTATTTGTATGTTTATATAGTACTAGTGTTTCACACTATCAATATTCATTTAAATTTACCCTTTTCAGCACTCATCATTTCCTCCTGCGTCTCTAAGTTTGCATCTGCGATCTTTTTCTACCTGAATAACGCTACTATTTCCTTTAGTACAGATCTTCTGCTGATAAATTCTGTCCGTTTCTATTCATCTGAAAAAGTTTTTATTTTATCTTCTTTTTCTCTAGGTTGGAAGTTATTTTCTTCTAGTAATTTGGAAAATACTATCCACTGTCTTCTGAAGTCCATTGTTTTTCTAATTTTTGCCTTTTGACTTTGGCTACTTTTTAAAATATTTTTATCTTCGTCATTTCTTTTCAGCAGTTTTACCACGGTGTCTCTAGGTGTGACTTTCTTTGTACTTACCTTGCTTGAAGTTTGCAATGTTTCTCAAATCTATGGCTTGATGTCTTTCATCAGTTTTGGAAAAATCTTCAGCCATTATCTCTTCAAATATTTCTTCTGCTCTTTTTCTCCTTCTGGAACTTCAACGAAATATATATTACTTTTTTCTATATCTTCTTTGTGTCTTTCACTTTTTCACTATTTCCAACCTCTTTTTTTGTGTGTGAGGAAGACTAGCCCTGAGCTAACATCCGTTGCCAATCCTCCTCTTTCTGCTGAGGAAGACTGGCCCTGGGCTAACACACTTGCCCATCATCCTCTACTTTATATGGGATGCCACCACAGCTTGGCTTGACGAGCAGTGCGTTGGTCCACACCTGGGATCTGGACCTGCGATCCCTGGGCCACCAAAGCAGAGCGCACAAACTTAATTACTACGCAACCGGGCCAGCCCCTAGTATTTCCAAACTTTTGTTCCTTTGTGCTTCATTCTAGACCTTTCCTTCTGACCTATCACTCTGTTTATTAATTCTCCCTTCAGTGGTTCTGATCTTCTGTTAGGTCCAATCTGTGAGCCATTCATTTTAGATATTGTATTTCTCATTTCTTTTTATTTCATCTCTAATTCCTTGCAAAAGTTCTTAATCAAATTATACGTATAGTTTTGAATTCTATTATCTAGATCCCCTGTGGCTCTGATTCTGTTTGTAGTTTTTAGTTATACTATCTAGTTTCCTCATATGCTTTTTATTTTTTGTTGAGTGCCAGCTATTGTAAATTAAAAATAATAAATGTGACTTGAGCCCTATGATGATATTATCTTTCTCCAAAGAGAATTTACCTTTAATTCTGGTAGGGACCCTGAACACTGCAATTCTGGATTTGCTTAACACAATAAGGGACTGAAATTATTTGAAGTTGGGCTTCAGTACCCAAGAGCATTGGCTAATTTCTATACACCCTTAGTTGTGTAATGGTTGCATCTACGGGGCACCAACCCAATGCCTAGGGGTTTATCATGGACCTTCTTCCTTCCATCTCTTCCCCTTATCCACATGAGTCTGTTGAAATATCTGTTCAGCTTTTCAGATTCTCAACTGACATTTCCAGATTTGGAAGACATCACTTTGGGAAAAGCAACCCCAAATTCTGAGCTCATCTCTCTGGGTTTACGTACCCTGGATCTTAGTCCCATAATTCTTTGAAAACTTGGTAGCTCTCTTATGACTTCAAAAAGATTATTTTCACATTTTTTCCAACCATTTTGGTTATTCTTTATGGGACTATTAGTCCAAATTACCCATTCTGCCTTTATTAGAAGCCAAAGGCTGATGTCTATAGTTTTATATTACTAGCAGAGTTAGGGTACAGGTTAACTAAAGCTGTCCTCTCTGTGAACTAAAAGAATCTCCAAAAGTTTTAAATCTGAAAAACTAGTGGTACATGACATGATTTTATGTGACAAACTTTTTTATTTTAATAGTTATGTACTGATTTTTATAATTACCTTTTCCTTGTAGGAAGTTAAAAATGAGTTGATTTAAAGAAAATCCTTAATGAGAGAAAAGGTGGTGCTTTCATGCAACAAAAATCATTGATATCTTTCACAAATAACTGCAGTTTGAAAAGACTGAATTTAAAAAAACGATTGTGGGCAAATAGAAAAGTGAGAGAGAGACTCCTTTCTTGGCTTTATTCAAAATATAAATTAATTATTTATGTTGGGCCCTAGCTTGAAGCCAGATAGCATCTTCAAACCATCTTGAATAAACGTATCCGCCAGTCATGGATTCACTTCTCCAAGCCATATAGCATACACTTTGCATAGGAAATTAATACTTTAGGAAGAGCTATTAATTTAAATATGTCAGTTCATAGAGATAGGCCTTACAAGGATAAGTATGACTGTTTCTTCCTTGCAAGGATAAGTATCACTGAGTTATCCTAAGATGTCCACTAAAATAATGCAAACCATTCCAAAAGATCCTCACTCACGGGGTAAGAGATGAACAAAAAATGGCAAAGACTGGAGAAAAAAGTTTTGCAGGGGCTTTAGAAATAGTTTCTATTAATTTTATTTGGAAGGGTCCCTGTTCCCTTCTTCCAATTGTACTTCGAGAGTTCTCTCCCCAACTTTCAGATTGCTCAGCATCAACCTTTGCTTGATTAATGTGACATATATGTTGTTTTTTCTCCCAGTGTCCCTCTGAAAAAAATCACCTCTGTCCCACCCTTTACGCGCTCCTAGTTGGGCTATTAATCATTGTGCCCTGGTGGTCCTAGTAGGCTGGGCAGAGACTGGGTGTATTAATTTCCTATTGCTGCCATAACAAATTACTACAAACTCAGTGGCTCAAACAATACAAAATTATTCTCTTACAGTGCTGGAGGTCAGAAGTACTAAAGTCAAGGTGTCACAAGGCTGCATTCCTTCTGGAGGATGAGGGGAGAATCCATTTCCTTGCTTTTTCTAGCTTCTAGAGGATGCCTGGACTTGTTGGCCCATGGCCACATTCTCCATTTTCAAAGCCAGAAGCATAGCCTCTTCCAGTCTTGCTCTCTCTCTGACCTTGGTTTCCATCATCATATCACCTTCTCTCTGACTCTGACCCTCCTGCCTCCCTCTTATAAGGGAACTTGTGACTACACTGGGCCTACCAAAATAACCCAAGACAATCTCTCCCTCTTAAAATCCTTAACTTAATCACATCTGCAAAGTCTCTTTTGCTTTGTATGGTAACGTATTCACAGATTCCAGGGATTCAGTCTGCTATACTGCATCAGTCTGAGTACCAATGGCCCTGGCCACAGAGATTTTTCAAGAATGAGCATTTAGCCCAATCAGAGTCAATTAAGGCATTTTCTAAGGTTGATATGTGGATGCTTAGAAATTTAATCTCTTTTAATCAGTGTTATTTATCTCAGACAGTGTGAATGGCCACCTTGCCTGACACATGGAAAGAGATTGAAACAGACTTAAGTCAGTCTGGAACAATCCAAAGCAAGGAAGAGATGGATGTGTGGGAGAGAGTGGAGAGGGCCAGACCCCTAGTGATATCCTTAAAGGGTCCCTCATCCAGTAGATTCTGAAATAGTGTCTCCATCTATGAACATCTCAGTACCATGGTTCATTTCATTCTCTTTTTGATTAAGCTAATTTGAATTGGGGTTTTTTTCTTACTAATGAAATTGTTTATCTCTCAACTGATTTCTAATCTCTAGGTCAGATGCCAGGACAGTATATTACTCTGGCTTAACTGATTCAAACTAACCATAGGGAAGACCTTATTTTGTACATAAGCTTTTTGTGGTCAGAATTTCTGCCTCTTTTCTCCACATGAGAAAAAAAGGAAAAGAAAAAGCTACATGAGAATCTAACAGCACTGTTCCTCCTTATGCCAAAGTTCTCTTCAGTGGCAGACTTCCTAACCAATTACCTTTGCATTTTTAGCCTTAATTTTTTTTTCCAGGAGGACTCATTTGTTTAATTATCCAGGAACACTTATTTCTGCAAACTGAGTTGAGATATTCCCTACAAGGGGCTTAAGTGATTTCCTAAAAGAACTGTGTTCTTTGTAGAAAACAGAATTCTGAACAAAATTTTTTTTTTTTTTTTAAGATTTTATTTATTTATTTTTTCCCCCCAAAGCCCAGTAGATAGTTGTATGTCATAGCTGCACATTCTTCTAGTTGCTGTACGTGGGACGCGGCCTCAGCATGACCAGAGAAGTGGTGTGTCGGTGCGCAGCCGGGATCCGAACCCGGGCCGCCAGCAGCAGAGCGCACGCACTTAACCACTAAGCCACGGGGCCGGCCTGAACAAAATTTAAACATGGATTTTTTTAAAAGATATCTAAATTGCTTTCATAAAAAGATGCAACATTCCTTTTCTCCATTCAGGAATTGTCTTCACAGAATAGCTTACTCCTGTGGAGAAATAAATGTAAGTTTGGGTCAGTTATCACCGACATAGGTCTATGAGCCTCTCCCCACCCCAACACTCACTCTTGCGTGCGTGCACACACACACACCACTTTAAATTGTCAGCGTTCTACATTCTTAGTTACATTTCTAATTCAGTATTAACTTCCACTTGTGATTTCTCAGGGTTATTATGTAATCAGCTCAATATGTCTGCTTCAAACTTGTAAGCAACTGCTAGGAGGTCCTGTCTGACTTTCTGTGATGACCCTGGGAGCTACTCAGCCCAAACATCCAGTCACCGCCACCAGCTATTTTGGCTCTATTGCCAGCATATTTGCTGTTAGTTGACAACATTTTTATCTGACTTCTGCTAAAATTAACCTCGCTTGGAATACAGTCTTTCTGTTTCATCAGTATAATTATTGGCCCTAGACTGCCTTCCCAAAGCTGTTGTTTATAATGATTCATGTAGCAGAAAATACACGACTTGGTTTTCGAGAGCCAAACAATGACGATTCAATCCTGTGGCAGAGAAAATGCAAAACGGATCAGTATAAAAAATCAAGGGTATAGAAGAGTTCTTCCTTTTTAAGAGAATCCTTTTCTTTTTCTGGTGAAGGAAACACACATATACAAGCCTGCACTTTAAAACATCTCCCATTCTAAAAATCAATGAACAACATCTATTTGGTAGCTCATCTCCGTCAGTTAATTATGAACTGGATAAATCATATGCAAGGGCAAAATGAAGGACTACTTCTGATATTATTTCAGGATGCTTCTCCAAATGCTTTCTCCATCCTGGTAAACAACTGAAATGTCACCAGTAGTGCTTCATTCCTTTACCTTCCGGGTTGGATGTGGTTAAAATGCAATACCCCCAAGGAAGGTTAGCACTCAAACTTCATCTTCCTCTGTGTGGAGGATGGACAGGTTCTTCCCAGCATCAGGTTCATCCTGCAGCAGCAGTTCTCAACCCTGCCTGCACATTAAAATCACCTGGGAAGCTTTTACAAAACACAACTGTAAGGGCTCTCCTTTAAACCAACTGAGTCAGAATCTCTGGCGGGGGATGTTTTAAAGCGCCCCATGTAACTTCTAACACGGGGCTATGATTGTGAGGGTAGAGGGCTTAGGTACGAGAAAGAAATGGAGAAGATAGGGGGCCAAGCATACAGTGTGAAGGCGCAGTGTGTGCACAATGACAAACTCCGCCCAGGAAGAAAGGAATAAAAGAAGGCCAGACCTGACAAGGCTATACATTTACGAGGGAGAACTTTTCTTTACTCAAAACACCCCCTCTGCACCCAAACCTGCATGTATGTACTCTAAGTCCATCTGACTAAGAGGTCCTCCTCCTGCTGATGTGGAGGGGAGATGTGGCCAAGTCTTGCCAATTGGAGCACTGCATCCCTCTGAAACAGTGATTGGTTTGTGGAACTCTAACTGGGCCAATCCAAACCAAAAACCTTCAGATCCAGAACTTTTACTGGAACTGTTGGGAAAGAAGCCCTCTTTCCCCTGAGATTGCTAAACTGGTAAGATAAAAGTCTAGACCTGCTAGTGGCCCTCTGACCATCCTAAGGGAAGAAGCTGCCTCAGAACAAAGCCAACATAGAGGAAGCAGAACTGGGATTAAGAGAGCCAATCCTAATGGCATCCTATGACCACTGGGTCTTGCCTAGCATATGGTCTAGACTTTATAGTGGTGGGAGATAATAAGTTATTTTGCTTGAGTCATTTTGAGTTGAATTATATATAAATTACAACAAAAAGAATTCTGAGGAAATTTCAGGTGGGTGAACAAGTGGAGGTGTGGAGGAGAATAGTATGCCGGGAGAGGGCCATTTCCCCATACCTTCCCCTATGCGTCTCTTCATCTGGCTATTTCTAAGTTATATCCTTTCATAATAAACCCGTGATCTAGTAAGTAAAAAAAAAATTCTGAATAATAGACAAGTGGTGAGGCCCAAATGAGTCAATGAAATCCTCTGGGTTTCAGGGTCAGATCTGTTACTACCCCTACACTTGGGGTAGGGTTGGTTGACTCAATAGGGGTAAAAGTTACCATAAGCTATAGAAAAGAAATTTAGATTCCCATAGTGTTTCAAAGTTAACATGTTACACTCTTTATTTTAGTTGTAAATAAATATCACAAAGAAGAGTCATGCCTTTAACTATGTTTCTAATTTTAAGAAAATCTACACAATCCTTTTTTGCTAATTGAGTTAATTTGAGCTAGATTAATGATACCATCACTGAATTATCACCAACACTTAACCTCCTATGGTAAATCAACCACCCATGAAAAACTTTGTTTATAACTTTAAGTGAAAAAACAATTTCCTGAAACAAATATTCTAATAAATTGGGTTTCTATATACATCATAGTCTAGCCTGGAACTTGCAAGTCAACAATCCTTGAAATGACTCAAATGAGCATCACAATATTTTAGGAAAGCTGAATGCCCTTCATAGAAAACAGAGTCAATTTTATGATGACAAAATATAGAATACATTTATATTTAACTTAAATTTTATAGTAACTTGTTCTGAAAACATTTGTCACCTTCATCTTATCTATCTAAGATGCAACGGCTGACTCAAGTCTTGTCTTCTCAAATCTTCTGTGTCAACAGACTCCCATTCTTTCCTGGTTCTTTATAAACAATATCTAATTGGAACTGGAAATCCACCAAATTCAGTTATACCTCTTAACCAAAATTAATTTAAATAAAATAAGGCTTATAATTTTCGAATTTTATAGGTCTGTACTTGAAATGCTCCAGTCTTGCGTTTTCTCTGTGAAGCAAGTAGGGTATGGGATGAAGTTTTAGGGACAAGACTCCACAAGAGTGGAGGAATGAGCTTAGGACCAAACCATATGAGTCAACAAAGTCCCAGGCACAAGGCTAAACCATGTCATGTGGGTGTCCCAGGTCAAACTAATCATCTGGCCCCTCTTCTAAGTGATACTCCTTAAATTTGCTCGACATTTAGTGATGAACTGCCAGCAAGCAGTTTTTGTTTATTGGTTGCTTGGTTCGATGTTGTGATTGCTGTTTTAATTTCCACTTGAGGGCACCGCTTTCTTCAGCAAGAGTGGGACCAAGTAATGTTTCGGTCATCATGTAAGAGGTTACATATGGAAACCTGAAGTTGCTGGTGCCATAATTCTAACTTATTCCAACTAGATCTTCATGACCTGACTGACTTGCTTTCTTAGTCTGCCTTTGGCCTGTCATCCCTGGTTTGGAGCAGGCCATGGCCTAGATTGAATCCTAGTACTGGGTGACTATTGTCCTCGGGCCACGTCTTACCTCAAAAGCATGTTTTCCCTGGGATTTCACTTCTTGAGGTAGGTGTATTCTGCCACTAACCCAAAGGGAGTTCACAGAACTCTGCCTCCAGATCTTCATTCCCTCTCATCCTGACATGTGCCTTCTATCCCATCCTATAGGCTCAATCAGACCTAGCAGGTAGTCAGCGCATCTCTCACCCTGAACACTTCCTAGGAGGGAGTCAGATACACCAGTCCACTCTGTCCTCCTAACTTAAGGGGACACATATCAAGTTCTCCAAGTGATCCCATTGAAGCCCTGAAGCCCCTTTCTCTTGACTTGGCCTGCAGGGGAAGCACCCGCACACACACATGAATGTTTTCCCGTTAGGGGCAAGGTCTCCAAGGAGATCCTCCTCACAAATTCTCCTTGATCCCCCACAACTGGCCCTTTTTTATCCTTGAGGTGGATGAGATGGGTTAGAATCATGTTTTTGGATATTTACTTGGAACTTCCTATAGCATGCTCTCTCAGCTCATGTTGTTATCCGATGTCTATCACCTGAGGATCCAGCCAAAATTTCCATTTTAATTTCCTGTTTCCAGCAAGGGCTAACATAGCTAGCCTACAGCAGCATCAAAACCCCATAAAGTCATCCAGATAAGAAGTTACAAGATTTGTTACCAAGCACAGTTAGAACAACCCTTTATCATGTTTCACTTGGAGAACAATCAGGTCATGACCACCTTGTGCTCTATTTCTCATCTCTGAGGTTAAGTGCCTTTTTTAGGAAAGCTTGACAAACAGCATTGCTTTGACTCATTCTGAAGACAGAACCACCTTGGCTGCCTGAAATTACTCCCTCCTTGATCTACCTGTAATAGTGTCAGATTCCTTCCCCAAAGAGTGCTCCATGTACTGCAGATTGAAAAGGCACACAAGTTCAGCTCAGCAGGATTTCAAGAGTCAAAACCGCTATAAATAAATACAAGTAGTCTTTCCACTCTGGGGTTTGGTAACTTGAGTCTATGCATCTTTATATTTGTGTCTTCTAAGTAGTAGGACAGATAAATCCATGGTTGACATTAGATGAGGCATGGGATCTTCTAAATACTGATAGAGGCAGTACATTCTTTAATTGTTTCATGACAACAATTGTAAAAATAATACATACTCATTTTTCTTTTCGTGAGGAAGATCAGCCCTGAGCTAACATCCGGTCCCAACCCTCCTCTTTTTTGCTGAGGAAGATTGGTCCTGGGCTAACATCCATGCCCATGTTCCTCTACTTTATATAGGATGCTGCCACAGCATGGCTTGATAAGTGGTGCATCGGTCCTTGCCTGGGATCTGAACCCACGAACCCCAGACCGCCAATCCGGGGCACGCAAACTTAACCACTATGCCACCAGGCCAGCCCCCACAGACTCTTGAGCTTTTTAAAAAAAGTTTACAAAAGAGAGTTGTCAAAAACTTCAATCCAACCCCCATAAGCTATCCCAGATACTACACAATAAATTTGAATTAGTCAAGTTTTACTCAATGTTATTTGCATAAATTCATTTATTCAGTGTTAAACACCCAATATTAGATTAAATTTGTATTGTTTCTCAAAATTGACATGTTTTAAAATTAATTTGTGAATATTAAAAAGTAATTATGAAACACGGTGCAGAGGTTGGGACATTTTGGTAGATAGCGTGCTTTTGCATGCCAGTCACGGGTCTACCCAGATGCTCCCACCCATCGCCTTACAACTCCCAGCCGGGCTCCCCATCAGACCCGCTCACTGCCACTTTTACACCGCCTTCTGTGTTTCCCAGCCCCATGCGATCTCCTCCCCGGTGAACACTGCTCTGCTCCTTAGCCTTGGCTGAAGCCAGAATGAATGGACCCTCTGCAGGACTTAGTAACAGCAAATGAAGAGTGCACGTGAACACCAGCTCTGTTGCTTTTAAGATGAACCAAGATGGGAGGCAGGGTCTCCCTGACAACATACAACTTCAAGAACTGTGTCTAATATAAGGTCAAATGTTGGGGAACGGGGGAAATGAAATTGTCTGCTTTGCCCAATTCATAGTCTAAATTTCACGGCTTCTAACCAAGGGTACTTTAGCCATTCCTTGAAGGATAGTTGGGCCGGCCCGTGGCTTAGCGGTTAAGTGCGTGCGCTCCGCTGCTGGCGGCCCGGGTCCAGATCCCGGGGGCGCACTGACCCGCCACTTCTCCAGCCATGCTGAGGCCACGTCCCACATACCACAACTAGAAGGATGTGCAGCTATGACATACAACTATCTACTGGGGCTTTGGGGGAAAAAAAATAAATAAATAAAACCTTTTCAAAAAAAAAAAAAAGGATAGTTTATTTGTCACCATGATTAAAGTAAACAATGGAATAAGAAAGTAGAATTAAGTTGAGCCCAAAACTGCCTTAAGAGAGACTCTAACAAGCAGTTGGAGAGATGCTTGGCTCAGAAATAATGATGTTTGTTTTGTTAACTTGTACCTATCACTCTGCCTGACCTATGTTTGATACAGTAATGAGAGAGAGAGAAGAGAGGCAGAAATATTGAGACAGAGAATTGGACACTGTCTCCGTGACACCAAATCAAGAACTGCTTCCTTTACATCTTTCGTCATCACCTGGGAGATGCCTGCGGAAGAAGAAAGAACTGAGCGGCCTCCGCGGCAGAATGAGAGGGCAATGCGAGCAGCTCTGATGACATTTCCTTGAGTGACGCTTTGTCACCCGCAAAGCCACTTTCACTTCTCCATCACTTCCCAGTCCTTAAATGGCCCCATAGAATAAATCATGTGAAATCCACATGTCATCACGGATGGGGGAGGGGTGAGGACTGTAGCGATAAAGGACGTCTTCACAGCAAGTTCTAAAACTCCAGAGTTTAAATGAATAGAAATGCTTTTGCTTTATCAACTTTATTTATGTGTAGTTTACCTACAATAAAATGCACCCACTTTAAGCATATAGTCCAATAGAGTTTGATGAATGCTATACACCTACGAAATCACCACCACGGTCAAGATATAGAACATTTCTATCACTCCAGATAGTTCCCTTGTGCATGTCCCTGTAAATGCCCACAGGAAGTATTTTTCATTTTTTAAATCATAGAACATTTATTTGAACATTTTTAAATTGAGGTAGCATAAAAAAGCAATCTGTTCACTTGCCAGAAACAACATTTAGATCATCAATTCTTAACGTAAAATCAGATAACACTTCTCTAAGTATAGTTTTAGCACAGACTAGCTGCTAATGAGAAGCCCGTTGCCACAGAGCTTTCAAACATGGCTAACATTTGAAGTGTAACATTCACCCAAAAATCTGAGTGGGAAAGAGGCGTTTTAATCTACTTAACATATTCTGATGTCATAAAGGTCTTCTACTAAAGCTGCATGGTAGGTAGTTGACATGGGTGAGAGGGTTGGGAGAAGGAGGAAGCAAAAAAGGAAAGAAAAAAAAATTTAACTTAAAATATATGATATCACATTTACGCATTTATGTAAAATTATATATGTATGTATATAGGCGGAAATTGAATTTAAAATATAAAAAATAATTACAGAGACACTTCAATTCTTGCAAAAATTTTAAAAGTCTCCTAGTGAATCCCTTTCAAAACATTTCATGTTTCATGTCACATCAAATAATTTTCTCTTCCATCTTAAAAAACAAAAACATCTAACATCTAAAATTATTTAGATTATTGACTGATGGAAACAGTCTGAGATTGGAGTGAAAAGTGCTTTCTCAGCCTGAAGCTGAACATTCTGCTCCGAAAGTGCTTCCCTGCCTGCTACTCTGAGGATCAATAATAGATCAGACAAGAACTTCCCTTGCTGCTGATGTCTAAGAGAGGTGGAGAACTGGGCAGGTCAGGAACCCAACCAGAATGTCTGATCCTAAACCATCTCTGTCAGGTGGAATCTGTGAAAGCATTCTGGAATTAGCAGGCGCTTTCAGCCTGCTCCAGCCTATAGCTAGGAACTTTTGTGATTTCTAGAATGACTGCTTACCAAAATGTAAAAATTGGTGCGCCCCATTAGAAAATGAAAATATGGCTGAAATTTTATCCAAAAACTGACATTGGTCAGGAAATCTGGAGGAAAAAAACCTACAATTGCACAAGAAAGGAAGAGTTATCTCTTAGTCAATTTTTAAAATATAAAAACAATTCATAAATAAAAATAAAAATATGGTAAATTAGAAAGAAGAAAAAATTATCCATAATCCTACCTCCCAAAATTGTCAAAGCTTTGATAAAATTCCTTTTGGAATTTTTCTTAACATAGTTGAAATCAGACTGTATATAACATTTTATATCCAAATGTCCCATTTATTTTAATGTATATATTTTACATATCATTAATAATTATTAATAAACATTATTTTTTAATGGCTGTCATAATTAGGTCCAATGAAAGTAATACTCTTGCATTTCCCTGGTGTTGGACAAATAAGCTGGTTCCAATTTTTTGTTGACTAGTTAACATGTCTGTATAAGTCTTCTATATTTTGGGATATTTCTCTAGAATATATTTCAAGATGTGCAATTCCTGCATTTAAGTATAAAAATTTTACATCTCTTGTGACATATTTTCAATTTGCTTTACAAAAATATAATAGTCTCTTTTTAGGGCAATTTGGCAATGTGTATCATGATCTTCACAAATATTCCAACCCTTTGATTCATTATTTCCTTAGAGAACAGAGACATATAAAATGCTTTTGTTTACAATATTATTGCAGTATTATTTCCATTACCAAAAAAATTGACCACAATCTAAATGTCCAAAAATAAAAAATCAGTTAAAATAAAATTGTGATAGCTATATAATATACTTTATATACCATTAAAATCCTATTTTCAAAAAATATGTAATCACAAGTGAAATGTCAAAATATACGTATCATCTAGATTAAATGAAAAGTCAGGATATAAAATTATATGTATAATATGATGTCAATTATATGTATATAATCATATATATACATATATTAATTATATATGTATATGTTTATAGAAAAAGGTCTAGAAAGAAACATCAAAATGTACGCAATGATATTTTTCAATGATTATTTCATAGGGGATGATTATAAGTTTTCTTCCTGTATACTTGGTATATATTTTTACATATTCAGAATATTAATCCTTTATTGTATTTCTATGATCTATCACATTTATATAAAATTATATGTGTATATATATAAACGGAAATGGACAAGAACACTTAAAAGATAAAAATAGTTACAGAGACATTCAATTCTGACGAAATAATTTTTCAAAGTTTATTTTTTGCATCTTTGTTTTGGACAGAAATGTTTACTAATTTACATGTTACAAAAATAAAACAACTGGGTAATTAATAGGAATTCCTCTAACAAAGTACCATGAAGTGCCTCAACAATAATGTGGTCTCAGAGCCTCAAGTTTCCAAATAATTTAAATAGATTGTACAAAGTCAATCTTAGACACAAGAAAAAAAATTATAACAAAATTTTCCACAAGAACTAAAGATTTTTATCATATTTTGGTATTATTGATTTAGTGTCTTAAGGTTCAAAAAAAAGGTCCTTCACAATGGAGTAGAAACAGAATTCATACATTTGCCTGTGTTTACATTTCACCCTTCTCTTTTGGGGGTTGGTTCTAAGATCCAAGCACAACCACAGGGCTCAAGGACTCAGTAAACACTATATGACCTCTCAGATCTCCATCGCCAGCAGGGCAGATTCCATACTCCTTGGTATTCCTACAAAGCTACAAGACCCTTCAGAATCAACCCTCCTTGCTCCTGCCACTCTGCCCTACTTGCGCTAGGGATGGGCATTCACTGAGAGGAAACACGCTCCATCCACTCTATGGGGGTAATTCCTACAGGGCCGCAGGACGCCCCTCAGGTACCACCTCTTCCGAGAAGTCTTCTCTGTTTCCTCCTTCTCTGCAGGCTGCTACACGCTCTTCCTCTGGACTGCCCGAACACCTTTGCTTTTCTCTCTAATTGCACTCACCATGCTTCGTCTTGAATGCCTCTGTACTTACTGTACACTCCCTTGTAGAATGTCAGTGAGGGCAGAAGTTTTTTCCTGTTTTGCTCATTGCGGTATGCCGAGTGTCTAGAAAAGTACTTAGAAGGTACCCAATAAATGTTTGAATGTTTATATGACTGACTGACAGAATAAATGAGTGAATGAATGATTGAATGAATTCCGCAAAAACTTGATTATCTAAAACACAAGATATCTGGCAAGGAGCAGAAGTGATGCCAAAAAGAAGGGGCAGAAAAGGATGGAGATACATAGAGACTTCAAAGATAAGTAGCTTGGTCAGGCGGAAAGAGCGTAGACTTCCGTCAGACACACTGCTACGTGACTTTGAGAAAGTGCCTCAATTTGCACCTGTAAAATGGGATAGTATACTCATTTGGTTGTTGTGAGAATTAACTGAATCATAATTATATAAATACATATCCAGTGCCTTGTGCATAGCAGGCATTCAGTAAATGCTTGACTTTTTTCCTATCCCCTTACATTGCAGTTTGGTCTAGTTATTTCTATACCTATGAAAAACTGATCACAAATTTCCTGAAAAAATGCATTGGACAAAATTATTTTTACTTTAATTTTTAAAAAGATAAACCATGGGGCCAGCCCAGCGGCGTAGTGTTTAAGTTCATGCGCTCCGCTTCTGGCGGCCCAGAATTTGAAGGTTTGGATCCCAGGCACAGACCTATGCACTGCTTGCCAAGCCATGCTGTGGCAGGCGTCCCACATAAAGTAGAGGAAGATAGACACTGATGTTAGCCCAGGGCCAATCTTCCTCAGCAAAAAAGAGGATTGGCAACAGATGTTAGCTCAGGGCTAAACTTCCTCACCAAAAAAATAGATAAACCATGCTAGAATAAGGGCAAAAGGAAGATATTCAAACTCTTACAAGGTCAGGCATCATGGCCATGAGGAGATGTGGGTATATCACCCACACTGAAGGAATGAGCACCAGAGGTCAGTCAGCGGTAAGTTTTATACAGAACAGAATCTTATACATTTTATTGGTGGAACATAGAGATATTCCCAGAGCACGGGCAAACTTCTCTCTTATGGGTTTCATTACCCTTTCTATTGATGAGACAAACACATACAATATTAAATTCTGTCCTAGAGCCATTTGGCTAAATGTGTGGCTGTCTAGGGCCAAAAATACTTTCATTGATTTTGGGATTAGAATCTATTAATATGCTTTTCAAACAGATATTCCTGTTCACCTTGAAGCGCTGGTACTCGTGCTAGGCTGGATGGTTGAGGACACCGGTCTCGCTACCCAACAAAAATAGGCTACTGGAGATCGCTAGAGCAAGTGTGATTGCTGCCCACCACCAGCCTGCTCCTGGCAAGCTGACACCCTCAGGGATCCTGAGCTGAGGTTTTTCAGAGCAGACTGCTGGATCCACGAGGCTCACTCAGGGCCTCCCTGGCAGAGCAACACACTTCCCCGCAGCAAAAGAGATTTTTGCAGAGAAACGAGGAAAATAAGTCATGGGACTAGAGGAGCTAGAATAAATATTCCTGCTGCCAGTATCACAGAGATGCAGTAAACTGATTTAACAATGAGCACAAGCTTTTATTGCTTCCACAAAAACTCATGGTTCCCGGATCTGGTGGCAACACAATAAATCGCCACTTGGATTGTCATTGTCTTTGAATTATTACCTTTCCTACCTTTGTACTGCATTATTAGCCATGTGGGATTTTGTCAGGTTTTTTTGTTGTGTTTTGTTTGTTTTGGACTCCATTTGCACTTGTGAATATGTGTGACAGACTATATGCAAACATGAATCCACTTCCCCAGAATGTATTTTTCCCCTTGGCATTTTATTTCATTGTAAATTATCAAAATTGTTATATTTTAGTGTACTGCACTTCTTTATTTGGTTAGTCAATTTATTTGGCTGATATCAACCAAAGCCAGAAAAGGGCAGTGGAAGCTGGAGGCAGGAAACGCAGCTAAGGGAGGTGGGAATTCCCCAGAGTAGCTTGGCTACAATTAGGTGTCTGGGGAGAAGCTGTTTGTTCAGCAGTGGAGGGGACAGAAGTGGAACAGGGAGCCAGAGAATGGAAAAAAGGAGGCTGGCTGACAGGTGAAAAGAGGAGGAGCAGCCAGGTATAAACACAAGGTAGGATGACAGCAATCGCTAGTTGGCACCTGAGGGGAGACTTCCCGGTAGAGGTAGGACGTGGTTTGGCCTTGGGGGAGGTGCAGATGCTAATCAGGACCTGAGGAAGTTGTTTTGAAAGGAGAAGGCTCCCCCAGCACTGCTACAGTGTAGGAAAAGTCACACAGACACAAGATTTAAGACAATGATAGATGACGGAGGGAGGGATGGAAGAATGGATGGATGGGCAGGTGGGCAGGCAGGTGGATGATCAGACGAAACAGACGATTATTTATAGGAATACAGCAGCAATTTCAAGAATACCAAAGAGGCCCTCTGACCAAAATTATGTTCTCTGTAGGCCTTCAGGAATGCCACCATTAGAAATTCTTCCCTTTGAGTTTTTCAGTGAGTGGTCCTTGGATCTCTGGATCAAAATGAGCTTATTTAGAGACTTGCTGGAGTGGGGCCCAGGAACCGACAGTTTAAGAAGCTCTCCAGGTGAGTTTTATACATACCAGTGTTTGAATGCCTGGACTAAGGCATTGGCCCTCATCCATAAAGTCCGCACTGAATTTATCAGATCCTTTCTAATAGACAACTGGCTGGAAGTCAGACAGGAAGAGAATAGGACAAGAATTATTTGGTGGTGCAGAGAGAGGCCTTTTTTCTCCCCAAGTGTCAGTGGAGGGTCCTAGGCACTAAGAGCCCCTAGAAGTGTCCTCAGGGCTGTTATGAAGGGAAAGAGAAGAGTCAAACCCCCATGAGTGCCACTCAGACCTCAGAAACTACCAGTCTGTGCGTTTTTCAAGGTTCAGATAAAATGCCAGCTCCTGCACAATTCGTGTCATTTTCATCCACCTAACCCCAGAGAGAAGTCACCTGTACTCCTGAACTCCCCTGTAGAATTTTGTCTACATATCTTCACTTATTCATTTATTTAACAAATATTTATTGAGCACTTACCATGTGCCAGACACTGTTCTAGGCATTGGGACAGAGCAGTGGACAAAAGAGACAAAAATGCCTGCCCTTATGGAGCTTAGAATCCAACAGGGGAAAAAATTAATAGGCAAAGTAAAATGTATATTAGACAGATAAATGCTAAGGGGGAAATAGTCATAGGAAGCGTGTACATAAGACTAACCTGCAATATTATAAAGCCAGGGATGCCTCTCTGAGAAAGTGACATTTG
The DNA here is from genome assembly GCF_057802395.1 of Ceratotherium simum simum. Classification (NCBI taxonomy): domain Eukaryota; kingdom Metazoa; phylum Chordata; class Mammalia; order Perissodactyla; family Rhinocerotidae; genus Ceratotherium; species Ceratotherium simum. Next base: position 73,675,363 of record NC_141903.1, on the reverse strand, counting down.
AATCAAGACCAGAAGGAAGCAAGGGATGAGCGGAGGGAATATGTAGGGAAAGTTCATTTAAGCAGAGCCAACAGTCAGATCAAAGGCCCTGAGGCAAGAGCCTGCCAGCCTGTTCAAGGAGTACCAAAGTGGCCTTTGGGGCTGGAGGAGAGTAAGTGAGGGAAAGAGACGTAGGAGATGAGCTCAGATGGCTATGGGAGGACCCTATCACCTAGGCCTCAGAAAGCTTTTGTAGATATTAGAAAGGTTTCATCATTTACAACATGGAAAACTATTGAAGGATTTTGAGCAGATGAATTTCATGGTCAGTCTTAACTTCAACAACCTCACAGCCTAGTTCGTTGAGAATAATTGATGGGGAGGCAAGTTTGGCAGAAGGGAGATTGGTTTTAGAAAGCCATTGCACTAATCCAAGGGAGAAACAGTGGTAGCTTGGACCAGTGTGGCAGCAGAGGAAGTGGCGAGAAGTGACCCATTCTGGATATATTTTGAAGGTGAGGAAACAAGTAGCGTATGAGAGAAAAAGAAGAGTGAAGGAGAATGCCAAGGTTTGGGGCCCGACCAACTGGAAAAAGTCTGCTGCCATTGACTGCAATGGGGAAGGCTGTTTGGGGAGTAGATTTTGGGGGAAAGGGCTTTGGGGGATCATCAGCTTATAACAATGAGATTGGATGAGATCATCAAGGTAGCGTGTATAGAAGTGCAAGGACTGAGGTCGGGGGCACTTCAACACTCAGAGGTGGGGTAATCAACTGTTCTGGTTTGCCCAGGGCTGAGGGTTCCCAGGACACAGGACTTTCAGGAAAGTTCAGAGGTCAGGGAGATGAATGAGAAATCCGTGAAAAGGAACAGCAGAGCCATGGGAGACACGTTGCCGTAGGAGCCAAGTAAGGAACGAGTTTCATGGAGAAGACAGCTCTCAACTCTGTCAAACGCTGCCGAGGGGGCAAGTAAGAGGAGGACTGAGAATTGACCACCAGATTTAGCAACAGAGATGTCACAGGGGACCTTGACCAGAGCAATTTTAGTAGAAGGAACAAGGGACAGAAAGCCTGATTTTACTGATTCAAGAGCTTCCTAGTCTGCTCGGGCTGCTATAACAAAAGAGCATAGTCTGTGTGGCTTAAACAACAGAAATTTATTTCTCACAATTCTGGAGGCTGAGAAATCCAAGATCAAGGTGCCAACAGATTCGGTTCCTGGTGAGGACCGTCTTCCTGGCTTGCAGACAGCTGCCTTCTCACTGTGTCCTCGTACTTTTCTCAGTGTGTGTGTATAGAGACAGAAAGAGAATGAGATCACTTTCTCTTCTTATAAGGCCACAAATCCTAACAGATTAGGACCCTACCCTTATGATCTCATTTAACCATAATTCCCTCCTAAAGACCCTGTCTCCAAATACAGTCACATTCGGGGTTAGGGCCTCAACATATGAATTGGGGTGGGAAGGGGAAGACACAATTCAGACCATAGCAAAGAGAGAAATTGGAAAGAGAAAAATAAGAACAACACTTTCAGGGAGTTTTCCTGTGCAGAAAAGGAAAAAGTAAGTGGTAGCTGGAATGGTATATAGGATCAAAAGAAGGTTGTTTATTTGTCTTAAGGTGGATGGAAGGAAAAAAAGGTATGTGTGTATGCCAATAGGAATGATCTAGTAAAGAGCGACGAGGGGTCCTCGAATAGGTGAGAGGGAGTGCCACCTGAGGACAACATGGGATGGATCTGAATGAGGAGCACAGGTGATTCATCTGCTGAAACAGGAAAGGAGGTAGAATTTATGGACAGAGGCACATAGGTCTCTAGATGTATTGGGTGGGCTCATCGAAATTCCCTTTTGGTTACTTATATTCTCTTGGTGAAACAGAAAGGAAAGGTCATGAGCTGAGAGTGAGGGTGAGAGAGGAGATGACAGCAGTGGAGGTCAGAGGAAAAGGTCAGAGAGGCAATTAGGACAGTACGAGAGCGATGGACTAAGGAAATGTAATATAATGGCCATGGAGCCTTAAGGACCCACTTAGCATTGAGCTCCCGTTTAGAATGGAAGTCCAATGCTTACACCGTAGCAGAATTCAGCACGCTGCATCCCAGGAGGCATGGTGCACAAGGCTAAGGGTAAGAAGACTTGGAGTCTGGTCAGTCATAGGTTCACCATCCGCTTATATGAGTCACTTAACCCTCTGAATCTCCTTGTATTTTATCTGTAAAATTGGGATATTCATATCTGCACTGGCTTCCTCAGTAGAATCATGAGATGCAACACGAGGAATACCTTCTAAAATGTTAAGCGCTAAACACATCAGAGATTACTAAAAGACTAGAGTAGATAAGGGTAGAATAGCACAAAGAAAGGTGTGAGGTTCATGGAATCCTCAGGTCCCAGTAAGATCTTTCCAGAAGGATTGCCTAAGGGCACTTGGGATGACAGGTGGGAGGTGAGGAAAGGATAAGGAAGTCGAGGAAGATACTCTGCCAATGAACTACTGTCTAGTGTGGCCCAGGGCTAGTTGAAGCTGGTTAACTGAGGACACAGCACTCAGCAGATGCCCAGAGTGGGGGCTGCCGCTGGCCCAGACACACTCTTTGTGTGAGTTAGAAAGAGGCACTCTTTCCTCAAGACTTTTTACTTCCACTTGTCAGAAAACTGTCCTGATATACTTACCTTGTTAGAACAAGATATTTTCTTGATAATGAGATATTTATATGCTTGAAAAATTATTGTAACAAATATGAAAATCTACAGTATTATTGTGTGAATGGCACCCCCTAGGGTTGTGTAGTGCACAACACACAGCAGTCCTGTCTTAGCTGACCCTTGACATGAACCAACCTCCTTCACCATCCACCCCCTCATGATTATTTCTTTATGCCCATATTTAGAGTAATATCAGAACATAATGTCGTCTTTAAGTTTTTAAGATCAAAATTGAACATTAACGGTTTCTGTGAGGCAGTAGTCTTGGTAGCCATGGGTTAGGAGAGGTCTTTGAAGATCATTGATTTCCAGGAAGGATTTTGCATACACGTTTGGGCAGGTGGGAAGTCAGTGGTACATATATATACTATGTGCACTGTCCTACTAAAAACCAAGCAGCCAGTTAGAGAACGAACAAGTTAGACTCTCATTTCATTGGGGCCCATTTTTCTAGCCAAATCCTGTGGATTAGAAGCTGAATTTAAGAAGAGAAAGAATCACAAGAAGTTGTTTAGCAAAGTCGAATCCAGTTTTCCTTTCTCACACAGATTCTGTATCTATTTCTTGGATAATTGCCACCTTATGAAATAATCACTAATAATTGCTACCCCTTAGTGGATTCTCAGACTGGCACTCAGCTGAGCACTTTAAGTGTATTCTTGTATTTAATCCTTTCAGCCACCTTATGAGACTGATATTATTAGCTCATTTTACAGATGAGAAAACTGAGGCTTGAAGAGGTGAAGTAATTTCCCCCAAAGTAAATAGCCAGTAGGTTAAGGAGTCAGAGTCCTAACCAACTCTCTGAGCATCCATAGCCACCTGCTCTCAGTCACTGATGTGTCAGTCTCCCTTGGCACTCAATAAAATGACATTCAGAGTAGTGTAATGAACCTTTTGGACTGCTTACAAACCATGAAATACCATGTCTCTAAGTTTTAAGGGCTTAGTGGGCCACTTTTGGTAAACAGAACTGGCACTGCAGGATGAACATATCATTGAAGCCAAAAATCATAGGTGGAATTTATCTGTGCAATTGAAGTTTGTCACTCAATATCCTGACATTGTGTGTCCTCAGAGCAAGGCAAACCCAGCACCATAATTTGAAAAATAACTCAGCCAAAATTATCATTTCCATATATGAGGGCCAAGTAGTATTAGTAAAATATGCAAATTCCAATTTTAAAACTCCGGAAAATATTTCAGAGATTAAAACAACCTACATATTTTTGAAACAAGTCGAATAAATGCACAAAATGTCCTCTACAAAACTAACGTTCAATATTTTAATTTATTTAAAGCCCTGGCTCCCCTCACCTATCATTGCTGTGTTCTTTGTGACACTCCCCCTAGTGGCCTAGAAGAGTTAGCTTCCTTAACTAACGTCTTGGAAGATTTGGGATGACTGCAGCATTCCATTTTCTTTGTCTAATTTGACGGAAACTGGTCTTTTATCAAACTGTGAAGGTGAAATGAAGGGAAGGATGTGAAATATCAGTTTAAAAATAACTACTCACCACCCAAAGAGGCAAAGGACCTAGTGATTTTTACGACAATGAACATTAAGAAAAACCCTTGAAGCTCCTAAATCCTAGACACTTGACTTAAAATGTGAGGGCTAACCCCATTGACATCACAGATCCTTCCTGCAGTCACAATGCTCATGAGCCACCCAGGGAAGATGCGCCAGAAACATGAAGACTTTAGTCAGGATGCAATCAAGATTAGTTAGTATTTTGGCTTGGTGAGAGAGAAAAAAAAAATCTCTGTTTCCTTTCAAAAAAAATCACATCGACAAAAAATTAAGCCAGAAAATCCAACGTCATGAGTTCAGGTATTTATCTCATGGATTACTCAAGGTCTCTAAATTTCTCATACTTTAGTTTCTTACTTATATTTCTTATTATGTATAATACGGTAATAAATCTCAAAGACCCTTGGATGGCTTGGGCACAATAGGGTGAGAAATTATTCCCTATTGTTATAGAACGGTTTGATCTAAATGAGTACATCTCAACAAAGTTTCCTAAATGTCTAATGGAAACACCTGAAGTATTTGTGATGATCAGCTCTTCTAGCTGACTACAGGTGTGATGCGGGCCTGGGGGAGAACTGGGGTAGGCAAGGAGGGAAGAGAGGAAGTGTAAAACAATTGGAAGCCTCCCTTTAACCTTCGCCATATGTACAAAAACTGCCCTCAATTAAAAAATAAATTTACCACCACCGAAAAAATTCACTTGCCATAGTTCCTGATCTGATTCAGCATTCTGGTTGCCTAGATACGGATGTAAACGAAAGTGCCTCCCCGACTGCCGAGGAACAGCCAGATGAACCTGATGGCCCCCTTCCTGGCTCAGCCAGTGACCAAGAAAAGAAAGCAAGTACTTTTAGATATTCATATTAAAAATAGAATATTTTCTCAGCTTCTTTAAAGCTTAGCGTTGCTTAGAAAGTTCTAAGGAGTCCTGAAAGAGATGTTTTTCTTCTCACTCTACTCACATTTCCTGTTCTGCTTTGACAAAGTGACTGATGCCAGCACGACTGCAAAGAAAAAGGGTCTCAATTTGTGAATACGTTCATTGGACTGACTTTTAATATGTGGGGCTAAAAATTAACAAAAACTTGATAATTATTTGCTTTTTATGAAGATTCAAAAGGAACTATGATAAACTCAAGGTGTAGACTTGAACATGAAAAAAAGAATAGCTAAATAGAATGTTTCTTTTATCGGTACTTGTCATGTCTTCCCCATTAATGAAAAAGAACATTCAAAGAAGCAGTGTTTTTAGACTTCGCTTTGTAATTCTCATAACGCCTGACCAGCAGATGCAGCCTTTGGTGATGGAAAGAGCACTGGGAAGCTAGCATAATATCAAGCACCGATTTTTGGTATCCATTGGCTCTACTGTGCACCAGCTGTGTGACTTTCAGGGATTCCTTAACCTCTCAGTTTCCTCTTCTGTGAAATGGGCTAATTAGGCCTATCATACAGAGATGTGCGGTTTGAATGAGCCAGTAAGGTGAAGGGCTTAGCAGGAAGGAAGCACTTAGTCAATAGCTATAATATGATTATTACCATCATCTATACCATCTTGAGCAAGTCCGTTACTTCTCTGATCCTCAGATTCCTCACCTATAAAAATAATCACCTCAAATTCTTTCTGTAATAAAGAAGGATTTCAGTTACTTAAGGTAACTAACGTTATCCACAAGGTAATCATTCCCACCTTACAGGACTGTTGGAAGAATGAAATCACATCATATATGTGAAAGTAGTTTATAGGCCATTAAGCCGTAAAGGACCATAACATTTTAAAGTATTATTGTGGAACAGGTGAAAATTGATACATGTAAAAAGTCCCATAATAACCACCAAGCTGTCTGTGAGAATTTTTATATAATTATGTTCTAGCTTGTAGGAACAGAGAAGAAACAGAGCTGACTCCTATATTGAATATTACTATACTCAATTAGCAAAGACACAAAAATTTAAATACTGTCTTAAATACATAAAAAATTGCATAGAAAGAGGAAATAAATATGCCACAGTGTTAACGGCTTTTGCCCTAGAGAGTAGAATTTTAAATGAGCATTATTTCTCTGTATCTTTTACTTTTCTATATTTTTCCAAATTTTCCTCCATCATCAGGTTTAACATTTGTCACTTTAAAAGTATGTGAGTTGTAGGTGTGTTTTTGAGAAGATGCTATTTTGGGTCTTCCAAATAAGACACAAAAATTAATAAAATAAAAATAAAACAACAGAAACAATTGTTTCACTCGAGAAGGAGAAAAGAAGACAATAACCCAGTAATTTCGCATACTCCTTCATTCCACGAATATTTACAAAGGGCGAGTAGGTGCCAAACCTATAAGACCAGGGTCCAGCCAGCTGCTGAGGAAATACTACAAACGGACCCCCACAGGCAAGGCAGTGGTGAGCGGTGAGAAGAAAAGAGCTGGCATTAACAAGGTGCCAAGCCGGGGCCCAGCACGGTTCCAGCTGGAAATGGGAGTGAAAACACAAAGCAGGCCAGAAGGCCATCCACGTCCTCCAGGGAGTTAGGATGGTTTCGTAATGTGGACACCTGGGTGCCCAATGGATCAGTGTATCCATTCTCTAGGGCACGACCCGGCTTCGGAGTGTCAGGGCCACTGTAGACCCCACTCAGCAATGGGGCAAGAGGGTCTAAAGCATTATCACGGTGGCTCACTAGCTCCATCCTGAGCAGCCGTGAGCCTGTTCTGGTTGCCCACCACCAAGTGGGCCAGGTCAGGAGAGTCTGACTATTGCCAGGTATTCTAGACTTGCCTTCTTGATACCTTTTTTTTTTTTAAGTTTTCTTGGGAGAGAGAGGTTTCCAATTAAGTTTCTTAGCCCCTAAATTAAGAAGAGTAGTTCCTTAGGTATTTGCATGGGAGTCTTAATATATTCTGCTCACCATTGTAGTCTATAAGAACATAAACCAAGAAAAAACATCCTAGGAACATATTTTGCTTAAGTTTTAACCTGAGGTAGAATACCACTCATACTCTCTCCGTTGATCCAGTTCAGTGACAGCCTCTTAAATGAGGATAAATCTTGTCCTGTTTTTAAACTTAAAAGAACATTAGAGTTTAAAATAGTTTCAGCATATACAAAACAGTGAGTACATTTGGTATCCTCTTTCCTCTTAGAAATGCTGCAAAATTATGAACTTTCATGCAAATGGAACTTTCTAGTAGTACCATTTTATTGAATTAGTTAAGTGTTCCTATGGCCAGCTATGTTTAATACTAGTAAATTATGTACATAATTGTGCTCTATACTTTTATTTTTCATTGATTATAATAATCTGACATCCAGGTTTCTTAGAAAACAAAATTACCTGGATAGACTATTTTTCTAGTCTTTGGCTCTGTTTTTGAAAAATAGCTGATGTCTCTCAGAATTCAGCATGTCAGAAATAATTTACTCTGTGAAAACTTCTTTAGTAACTCAGCCAATAATCACTGGTTAGTTCTTTAAAAAATTATCTAAGTGGAGGGGCTGGCCCAGTGGTGCAAGCGGTTAAGTGCGCGCGCTCTGCTGCGGTGGCCCGGGGTTCACCGGCCGGGATCCCAGGTGCGCACAGACGCACCGCATGTCAGGCCATGCTGTGGCGGCGTCCCATGTAAAGTGGAGGAAGATGGGCTTGGATGTTAGCCCAGGGCCAATCTTCCTCAGCAAAAAGAGGAGGATTGGCAGATGTTAGCTCAGGGCCGATCTTCCTCACACACAAAAAAATTATCTAAGTGTGGCTGGCCCAATGACGCAGAGGTTAAGTTCACATGCTCCGCTTCAGCGGCCCAGGGTTCGCAGGTTCAGATCCTGGGCATGGACATACGCACCGCTAACAAGCCATGCTGTGGCAGGCATCCCACACACAAAAAAGGGGATGATGGGCACAGATGTTAGCCCAGGGCCAATCTGCCTCAGCAAAAAGAGGAGGATTGGCAACAGATGATAGCTCAGGGCTAATCTTCCTCACCAAAAAAAAAAAAGAAGAAGAATCTGTGGCTTTGGCTTTTCCAAAAAGTTTCTCCTTACAGTATACCAAATCTATGAACTGAAGCTTTCTAGTGTCTTCCCAGAACTTGATTTTTGTTTTAGTCTCTGGCAATACAAATGGAGCATGTGCATGATTAACTGGGCTGAGGGTCTATGATCTATAGTATATATTTTGTTTAAAATTAAAACATTTATATAGAATAAGATGGATAAGATTTCCCTATAAAGTAGCTGATGATACATTTTAAACCTGTGACCTTTGTTTTAGGTAAGATTATCTCCAGCCAAAATGTCAACCAAGAATTCAACAGATCTAGTTGAATATGTCAACAAGTAAGTCTGTAAATTACAACCAATTTTAACTATTTGCTGTATTTAATGATTGTTAGAGTTTAAAGTGCCTGAATGAGATCTTTGAGTTCATCTAAACTAATTCTCTGCTTTCAGATGGACTATATTAAACTATCTCAGCAAGATGAACCTCTCTCTCCTATTTCTTTCTGATTGACAGAGCAAGACAATTTTATTGCCTCCTCTGTTAATAACCTCCATAGGTTCCTGTAGATTTATTAATAAAATAATACAACATAGTCAATGAATGACATATGACAAGATCATATGTAGTTAACTATGATTTTCAAAATAAACCAAATAAAGATGTTAACACTTCATGATAACTCAGGAAATTTTTAAATAAATTAATCATCAGAAAATTTTGTTTCTGCTGTTAACAGTGCCACCCCTGGAGCTCATCCAGGGAAGGTCTACGGAAGAGGGACAACTCTTGGGAATTGGAAAATAACATACAATTGATACATGTGCATTGTCCAAAAGATCCTAGAATTCCAGTTTGTAAAGGTGGGATCACAGAGGCAATGCATATTAATTTGAGTTTCTATTCCATATGTCAAATGTGCCCCTACTATTTTCAGGACACTTGAAATTTAGTCTCAGTCCTTCCATGTGTGACCTCAGTCAGCCCCATATGTCTCTGGGTTTTGGTTAACTTTCATTTGCCAAATGAAGAGGTTGGACTAGAAGCTCTCTAGGACCTACTGCAGATTTAAAATAATTCTGATCCTAAATAATACATCATGACCACAGAAGAAAAATGACCAAACCAATGGAATGAGTCAAAGTGAAGAGAAAAATCTATATACTGAATTTTCATTTTTTATTTTATTTTATTTTTTTTTAATTTTTTGTTTATTGCAGTAACATTGGTTTATAACATTGCAAAAATTTCAGGTGTACATCATTGTACTTCTATTTCTGCATGGACTACATCATGTTCACCACCAAAATACTAATTACAACCCATCACCACACACATGTACCGAATTATCCCTTTCACCCTCCTCCCTCCCCCCTTCCCCTCTGGTAACCACCAATCCAATCTCTGTCCCTATGTGTTTGTTTATTGTTGTTATTATCTACTGCTTAATGAAGGAAATCATACGGTATTTGGCCTTCTCCCTCTGACTTATTTCACTTTGCATTATACCCTCAATGTCCATCCATGTTGTCACAAATGGCTGGATTTCGTCGTTTCTTATGGCTGAGTAGTATTCCATTGTGTATATATACCACAGCTTCTTTATCCATTCGTCCCTTGATGGGCACTTAGGTTGCTTCCAAGTCTTGGCTATTGTGAATAAGGCTGCAATGAACACAGGGGTGCATGTACCTCTGCAAATTGGTGTTTTCAAGTTCTTTGGATAAATACCCAACAGTGGAATAGCTGGATCATATGGTAGTTCTATCCTTGATTTTTTGAGGAATCTCCATACTGTTTTCCATAGTGGCTGCACCAGTTTGCACTCCCACCAGCAGTGTATGAGAGTTCCCTTCTCTCCACATCCTCTCCAACACATGTTGTTTCCTGTCTTGTTAATTATAGGCATTCTGACGGGCATGAGGTGATATCTCATTGTAGTTTTGATTTGCATTTCCCTGATAGTTAGTGATTTTGAACATCTTTTCATGTGTCTGTTGGCCATCTGTATATCTTCTTTGGAGAAATGTCTGTTCAGGTCTTTTGCCCATTTTTTAATTGGGTTGGTAGTTTTTTTGTTGTTGAGATGCATGATTTCTTTATATATTTTGGAGATTAAGCCCTTATCAGATGTATGGTTTGCAAATATCTTCTCCCAATTGTTAGGTTGTCTTTTCGTTTTGTTGATGGTTTCCTTTGCTGTGTGGAAGCTTTTTAGTTTGATGTAGTCCCATTTGTTTATTTTTCTATTGTTTCTCGTGCCCGGTCAGATGTGGTGTTTGAAAAGATGTTGCTAAGACCGATGTCGAAGAGCGTACTGCCTTTGTTTTCTTCTAGAACTTTCACAGTTTCAGGTCTTACATTCAAGTCTTTAATCCATTTGGAGTTAATTTTTGTGTATGGTGTAAGGTAAGGATCTACTTTCATTTTTGCATATGGCTATCCAGTTTTCCCAACACCATTTGTTGAAGAGACTTTCTTTTCCCCATTGTATGTTCTTGGCTCCTTTGTCAAAGATTAGCTGTCCATAGATGTGTGGGTTTATTTCTGGGCTTTTGATTCTATTCCATTGATCTGTGTGTCTGTTTTTGTGCCAGTACCATGCTGTTTTGGTTACTATAGCTTTGTAGTATATTTTGAAATCAGGGAGTGTGATACCTCCAGCTTTGTTCTTTTTTCTCAGGATTCCTTTAGCTATTCGGCGTCTTTTGTTGTTCCATATGAATTTTAGGATTCTTTGTTCTATTTCTGTGAAAAATGTTGTTGGAACTTTGATAGGGATTGCATTGAATCTATAGATGGCTTTAGGAAGTATGGACATCTTAACTATGTTAATTCTTCCAATCCAAGAGCACGGAATATCTTTCCATTTCTTTGTGTCTTCTTCAATTTCTTTCAGAAGTGTTTTATAGTTTTCGGTGTACAGATCTTTCACCTCTTTGGTTAAGTTTATTCCTAGGTATTTTATTCTTTTTGTTGCAATTGTAAATGGGATGGTATTCTTAATTTCTCTTTCTGCTACTTCGTTGTTAGTGTACAGAAATGCAACTGATTTTTGTATGTTGATTTTGTATCCTGCAACTTTTCCATATTCGTTTATTACTTCTAAAAGTTTTCTGGTGGATTCTTTAGGGTTTTCTATATATAAAATCATGTCATCTGCAAATAGTGACAGTTTCACTTCTTCCTTTCCAATTTGGATCCCTTTTATTTCTTTCTCTTGCCTGATTGCTCTGGCTAGGACTTCCAATACTATGTTAAATAGGAGTGGTGACAGTGGACATCCTTGTCTGGTTCCTGTTCTTAGAGGGATGGCTTTCAGTTTTTTACCATTGAGGATGATATTAGCTGTGGGTTTCTCATATATGGTCTTTATTATGTTGAGGTACTTTCCTTCTATACCCATTTTATTCAGAGTTTTTATCATAAATGGATGCTGTATCTTGTCAAATGCTTTCTCTGCATCTATTGAGATGATCATGTGATTTTTATTCTTCATTTTATTAATGTGGTGTATCACAATGATTGATTTGCGAATGTTAAACCATCCCTGCATACCTGGAATAAATCCCACTTGATCATGGTGTATAATCTTTTTAACGTATTGTTGTATGCGATTTGTGGGTATTTTGTTGAGGATTTTTGCATCGATGTTCATCAATGATATTGTCCTGTAATTTTCTTTTTTTGTGTTGTCCTTGTCTGGTTTTGGTATCAGGGTAATGTCAGCTTCATAGAATGAGTTAGGGAGCTTCCCCCGCTCCTCAATTTTTTGGAAGAGTTTGAGAAGGATAGGTATTAAGTCTTCTTTGAATGTTTGGTAGAATTCACCAGGGAAGCCGTCTGGTCCTGGACTTTTATTTTTCGGGAGGTTTGTGATTACTGTTTCGATCTCCTTACTGGTGATGGTCTATTCAAATTCTCTACTTCTTCTTGATCCAGTTTTGGAAAGTTGTATGATTCTAAGAATTTATCCGTTTCTTCCAGATTGTCGAATTGGTTGCCATATAGCTTTTCATAGTATTCTCTTATAATCTTTTGTATTTCTGAGGTGTCTGTTGTAATCTCTCCTCTTTCATTTCTGATTTTACTTATTTGTGCCTTCTCTCTTTTTTTCTTGGTGAGTCTAGCTAAAAGTTTGTCAATTTTGTTGATCTTTTCAAAGAACCAGCTCTTGGTTTTATTAATTTTTTCTGTTGTTCTTTTGGTCTCTATTTCATTTATTTCTGCTCTCATTTTTATTATTTCCCTTCTTCTACTGATTTTGGGCTTGGTTTGTTCTTCTTTTTCCAGTTCCTTTAGGTGCATTGTTAGATTGTTTATTTGAGTTTTTCTTGTTTCTTGAGATAGGCCTGTATTGCTATAAACTTCCCTCTTAGAACCGCTTTTGCTGTATCCCATAAATTCTGGCATGTCGTATTTTCATTTTCATTTGTCTCCAGGTATTTTTTGATTTCTTCTTTGATTTCTTCGTTAACCCAGTCGTTGTTCAGTAGCATTTTGTTTAATCTCCATGTATTTGTGGCTTTTCTGATTTTCTTCCTATAGTTGATTTCTAGTTTCATACCGTTGTGGTCAGAAAAGATGCTTGGTATTATTTCAATCTTCTTAAATTTATGGAGACTTGTTTTGTGGCCTAATATGTGATCAATCCTGGAGAATGTTCCATGTGCATTTGAAAAGAACGTGTATTCTTCGGTTTTTGGATGGAATGCTCTGTATATATCTACTAGGTCCATCTGTTCTAAGGTGTCGTTTAAGGCCAATGTTTCCTTATTGATCTTCTGTTTGGATGATCTATCCGTTGGTGTAAGTGGAGTGTTAAAGTCCCCTACTATTATTGTGTTACTGTCTATTTCTGTTTTTATGTCTGTTAATAATTGCTTTATATATTTAGGTGCACCTACATTGGGTGCATAGATATTTACAAGTGTTATATCCTCTTGTTGGATTGTTCCCTTGATCATTATGTAATGCCCTTCTTTGTCTCTTTTTACAGTTTTTGTTTTAAAGTCTATTCTTGGTGACAAACTCCTTTAATTTTTGCTTATCTGGGAAAATTTTGATCTCTCCTTCCATTTTGAACGATAACCTTGCTGGGTAGAGTATTCTTGGCTGTAAGTTTTTTCCTTTTAGCACTTTAAATATATCGTGCCATTCTCTTCTAGCCTGTAAGGTTTCTGCTGAGAAGTCAGCTGATAGCCTTATGGGGTTTCCTTTGTATGTAACTTGACATTCTCTTGCGGCTTTTAGGATTCTCTCTTTATCTTTAATTCTGGACATTTTGATTATGATGTGTCTTGGTGTGGGCCTCTTTGGGTTTATCTTGTTTGGGGCTCTCTGTGCCTCCTGTACCTGGATGTCTGTTTCCTTCCTTAGGTTAGGGAAGTTTTCATCTATTATTTCTTGAAATAGATTCTCTGCCCCTTGTCTCGCTCTTCTCCTTCCGGGACACCTATAACACGGATGTTAGAGCGCTTGATGTTGTCCCAGAGGTCCCTTAGACTGTCCTCACTCTTTTTAATTCTTTTCTCTTTTACCTGTTCACCTTGGGTAATTTCTTCTAGTCTTTCTTCCAGCTCACTGATCCGTTCTTCTGTATCCTCTACTCTGCTTTTGAGTCCCTCTAATGAGTTTTTCATTTCCAGTATTGTATTCTTCATTTCTGATTGGTTCTTTTTTATATCTTCCATTTCTTTGTTGACATTCTCACTGAGTTCATCTATTCTTCTCCCCAGATCAGTGAGCATCCTTAACACTCTTAGTTTGAACTCTCTGTCAGGTAGGTTGCTCATTTCTGTTTCACTTAGTTCCTTTTCTGGGGTTTTGTCCTGTTCCCTTACTTGGAATGTATTCTTTTGCCTCCTCATTTTGCCTCTTTCCCTGTGCTTGTGTCTACGTATTAGGTAGGTCAGCTACGTCTCCTGCTCTTGGATAGGTGACCTTATGTAAGTGATGCCTTAGGAGGCTTCCAGTGTGCTTCCCTCAGTTCTCAATGTTCCAGGGGTGGCCCCTATGTGGGCTACGTGTGTCCTTCTATTGTGGCCTGTTATCTCTCCCTATAGGCACCCAGGGAGGCTGAGTTATGCTCCTGGCTAGCTGTTGTAATGCTCAGCTGCTTGTAGTTGTTGTGGGCCCTTCAGTCTCTTTATCAGGTGTGGGGAGCCCCAGCACAGTTGGCTGTAAGTTCTAATACCACATTTGTGTTGCAGTATTTCTTTTAAGTGAGTAGGCCCCCAGTGTGGCAGGTTGTTAGGCTCAGGGCCTTAGAATTGCTGTAAACCTCTAGCCTATTAGGTCTCTTGTCAGCTCTCTGAGGATTGCAGCTGGGTGGGGCTGGCCTCAGGCACAGGAGCACCCAATTGTTTCAGGCTTTGGAAGGTGGGGCAAACCTCCTATGTGGGTCTTTGAGAAGCACAAGTCTTCTGCAGCTGACAAGCCCTGTTGCCCACAGGTCCACACACACAGTCAACACAGTCCTGCCCCGTGTGAGCACCCCGACCTCCCCAAGTGGACCCAGTCTCTCCACGGCGGGAGCCCCACACACTCTGCCACCACCCCACACTCTCCACCGCTCCTTGTGCACACCCTGCCCCGCTCAAGTCGGCTCAGTTGCCAGGCTGCAGAGAATCCAGTCACCAATCTATGCAGGCCCACACGTTGCCTGAGGGCTTGTTGTTGGGTGGGGCCAGTCTCTAGGGTGGGCTGCCTGCCCTGGCTGAGCTGGATTAAATCGGTGCTCTAGCGGGTGGGGCAGACCCTGGGCTAGCAGGTCTCAGGGAAAACTCCAATGGCGTCTGTGTCAGCACGCTCACACCAGGCCACAACAATGGCCGCCGCCAATGTCCCAGTCCCTGGAGAGGTCTCACCCCTCACCGAGATGCACTCAGGGCCTATTAGGTGAGTCTCTTGTCACTGAAGCACTGTGCACCTTTCTTTCTGGTGATTTTAGGATGCTTTCTGGAACGGGTGAGTTTGTGCCCGGGCCCTTTAAGAGCCAGTTTTAGTTTCTTTGTGAACCGGGTTTTCTGGGGGTGCTCCCCAATGCTTTAGTAGCAGGCAAAGTCAGATATTATGCCGCTGGTCTCGATTGTGCTGGGTCCACAAAATGCCCACAGCGGGGGCGCTCCCCGGCTCAGGGCCCCACGCCTCCAGGGAGGGTGCGTACCTGTGAGCTGCTCCCGGCGGCCGTGAAGCTGGCGGCTTGTGAAGGCGGCGTTTTTCCTCTCCGGAAGGGGGTCTCTGCCTCTTCTACCCCAGTTAGGATTGTCCGTTGTTGCAGGAGTTCCTCTTATCCAGTTTTCAGTTCTGTCTCAGGGGTAATTTTTCCACGAGTAGTTGTAAATTGGCTGTGTCCACGGGAGGAGGTGAGTTCAGAGTCTGCCTACGCTGCCATCTTGACTCCGCCCCCCCTCATTTTTTAAAAGTACGTTTAACAATGAAGATGATAAAATTTTTAAATTCACTGATTTTTATTGCAATATGTTCACAATTAAGAATTTACCTGTTCCTTAGCCAACTAAATTTAATACATTCTAAATAGTTCAACCACGGTATTTCAGCCCTTCTTTTCATGCTGCCCATAACTCATATTTGCTTACAAGACAATGAGGCTATAATTTAGAGAAAATGGAACCAAACAAGCTTTGGAACAATAGAACCAAACTGTTTAAAAATATGACATTTGGGTAGTTGACACTTTTTCTGTGTTAAGGGCAATGAATGTGGTATGCACAAAAATAATGATCATAAATGGATATATTAGCTAACCTCCTCATCCAAGGAGAAAAGGGAGACCTGTTCCCACTTGACTTTCCATATGACAAATGGAAAATAGAAATCATTATTCTGATCTGTCAAATTTCGATATGAACCCAAAATGGATTTCTTTAGCCCAGGATGGTGACCTACATTCCAGGAGATGAGAGAACGAATTCCTGGAAGATGGCAACAAACATACAAAGAAATCTGTGGAAATTTTTGCCATTTCTTGGATTCCATAGAAAGTAAAATTAAGACAAAGGGCTTATAATTCAAAGCAAAAGCACGATGAAGATTACCTGGCCCCAACATTCATTTCTAACTTGATCTCCCTCACATCCCTTCTCTTGCTGTCTAAGCCTTATATCTAGAACTTTCTATGCACCACCTGAGATTGTTGGTTTTCTTTTGGTCTCTCGTCTCTAATCTCCCAGAACAGGCTGCAAGCTCCCTAAAGGCAGGGGCTCTATGGCCTTATGTGTTTTGATACCCCTACAGTAGCCTGTCGTGGTGCATTGAATATTCTTTTCTGAGAAACTGCAGTTGACAGACTTAATGGAGAAGAATGGTGGAACAATTGAATCTTTAGGGCTCTGCTTAGAGCAGTAGACTCCTGGGTAGCTGATCAACTGGAAAAGCAAAACGGCCTTTGGGCATTTCAATCATCAACGCAGATATTTTGAACTGACATGTTGAATCCAATAAAATAAACATAAAAAATAATTTTTAAAATAACTTCATCCTTCAAGTCATAATATTTATTGAGTGACAACAGATTTACTGATACGCAGAGTACTTACACAAGTAAAAGTCATTATTGACTTATTAAATTGCCTGAATATATATTACATATTCTCAGAGATTCTGCCTCATAAATCTTTTATGGGTATATTTAGAGGTAATACTAAAAACAAATAACAACAACAACCAAAAAAGTAAAAATCCAGCAACAAAAGAGATAATGCCTATCCTACAAACAAGGTCTGGCTGGAGATATGCACATTAAAAAGACAGGCAGACCAAGTGTTTACAGGCCCTTCTCAGCCTCAGGCAGTTGGAACAACACCTACACATTATTAGTACTTGTTAAATGTTAGGTCATATTAATAATCCACGGGGTAGGGGGAGGCAGAATGCTTGCAATCATTTATAGGACAATTATAGTGACATTATATTAAAGGCAGTAAATAATTCTGATTTCCACACGTGTTCATCGATTCACAATGAGCAGACATCCACTGATTTGATGACAGTGTATCCAGTGCTCATTTAAGCTTAATTGTGCAGAAAAGCACCAAAGCCTTTTTTCATTTTCTTCTTTTTCTCCTGCTGGTGGAAGGAGCACTGCATGGAGGCCAGGCATCTCAGGTCTACTCTTGAATCTGCCTCTAATCAGCTATGTGACCTTGAGAAAAAAGAAAATGTCTTCTCTTCTCCAGGCAATCTCTGCCTCCTATAAAATTGGGTGGGGTTTTAGGTGGTGGATGATGAGCAGCCTGAGTCCCAAGGGCTGTCTGTGTTCAAGATCCAGATTTCATTTCCTGGATGCAAGCTAGAAAGCTGTCTCTACTTGCTATTTCTCAACTCCGCCCACAATTTCTCGTAAACATTCTTTTATGTAATAAAGTTAAGTGGTAAGTAATAAAGTAACTTAAGAACATACATTATTCCCCTATGGGATTTAATTTTGAACGAAAAACAATTTCTCCCCATAAATCTCTTTTTATTTTTCTTCAATTGACCCTCCTGAAAAAAAAAAAGTTTCTCACCACTGAATCAAATCATTTCTAAGGTTTCTTCCATCCCTAACATTCTTTGGTTTTCAAAAACTGGTTTTTATCATTTATTCACTTAAATATTTATTGAGCGTCTACTATGTGCCAGGCACTCTACTAGGCACTTGGAGAGTCACCAGTGAACAAAACCCACAAAGACCCCTGCCCTCAGGGAGCCTCCATTCTTGCAGGAGGAAGAGACACACATTGTTAGATACCATGGTGAAGGCAGGTCTCATTGAGAAGTTGGCATCTGAGCAAAGACCAGGAGATGAGGGAGTTGGCCATGTGAACATGTGGGTGAAGAGCAAAGTTGCTAAGGCTGGAATCTTCTTGTGGCGTGGCAGAAGCAGCAAGGGGGCGAAGATGGCTGGAGTGAAAAGGAGGGAAGTATAAACTTGAAGGATGATGCTATTTGGGCCAGGGAAATGGAATTGTTTTGTACTAAGGAGCTGTTCAGACTGGGTTATAGCCAATAGATATCTCAGGAATTCTCTCAGGAGTACATTTTGGGAGGATGAGGGTCTGGCTGACAGCCAAAGAAGGGTATTTAAAATTTGGATACATAAAACTATCAGTAAGCCAAATGGGCAAAATAATAAATGATTAATGATGTCTCCTTGTGAGTAGGATATGGCATTCAGAGTCTGGAAAGTATCTATTTTCAGAGTTGTTTCTTAGTGCTGTGGCAGACATTTTATTATACTGTGATGCATTGCTTTGCTGCTACACGGTGGAGACAGATATTTCACATTACAGTCCACAAGAACAGAAGACAAAATGCTCCTGGTTGAGCTTTCTATGGGATGGCTCGTGTTGGGTTGGAGATCTTTTGGTTTTATTTTGCAATATCGTATCCGTCTTAGAGGGCAACTAGCTCACAGGTGAGAATATAGTCTGAATGGCCTATGAAGAAAGGGATACACGGGGCACTCCAGTTGTTAGCAAGTTCTTATTAATTGGCAGACCCTCTCCCATCCTGCTCTGTTCCCTGGCCCACTGACCGTATTCATTGCGAAAGCTTCCAGCTCTTACTCTGTGTTAATCATCTCATTTAATCTCACAATAACCCTAAGGGGTGGATAGTGTCACTATTTTTAAAATGAAGACACTGGGGTTCAGAGGAGTCAACTATTTGCCCAAGGTCACACAATGCTATGACAGAACCAAATTCTAACCCAGAAATCTATGTCTGTATTACTGCAAAACCTATTTTCTTAACCACTCCTCTATCCACACGCCATGCCAGCTATCCCCTCAACATGTGCATGTGCGCACCCACACACACACACACATACATACACACACACACCAGACACACTGGGATATCTTCACCTCCAGCCCCTCCCGTGCAGCATGGAAGATGTCTTGCAACCATAGTTTTCTGATCTTCCTTCATGGGTGCCCCTTTGTGGGTGCAGGCAGCATGGATTCACAGCATGTTAGCTGCACTGGGGAGGAACTGCCATCAGCCACAGTACTGTCTTTTCTTCTTCTCTACCCAGTATTTTCTCACTGCCCCCCACCTGTGATGGGCAAGACTCTGGCTGTGGGTGGGCACAGCTGTAGGAATTGAGCATTACCCACAGCAACCCCAAAGAAGTCAGGGCAGGGGCTGCCCAGAGAAGCTCAGTCTCTCCCGCCCCAGGAGGCTCTCTGGATTCTTGCCACCCCTAAGAGCTTCTGCTCAGTATGAGAATCGTGCTGAGGCCAGTCTCAGCTCTCTAGAGCAGAGAGGGACCCCCCCAACCTCTGGGCCTCAAAGAGGACCCTTAGGACCCCAAGAAGAGACGTGAGCCAAGCAGAACCAAGGTAACTGGGATGAAAAATTACGTAATGTTGGGAGCAAGTTATATGTTAAAAAGCAGAGGAATAAATACATCTTCTCTCTCTGAGAAAAACACTGATGTAATGGGAAGAGTTACTGATTGGTCTAAACAAAGCTGCTGTGATGTAGGAAAAAGAGTCAAAGAGGCAGGTTAAAACGTTTCCCAGTTGAGTTACTTACAATTTCCAAGCCTCGGTTTCTACCTAAATTGAGAAAAATTTCACTTATGCCATGCAGTAGTGGTGGGAATGAAATGAAATAATGTTTACGAAAGTGATATGTTGACGATAGCCCTATATAGAAATAAGATAGTATAATAATAAATTCCTTGCATTTCTCCCGGGCTAAGAACACCCCTCAAATAATTTACCAGGAGTATTAGT
Organism: Ceratotherium simum simum; assembly: GCF_057802395.1. Classification (NCBI taxonomy): domain Eukaryota; kingdom Metazoa; phylum Chordata; class Mammalia; order Perissodactyla; family Rhinocerotidae; genus Ceratotherium; species Ceratotherium simum. Next base: position 73,655,400 of record NC_141903.1, on the reverse strand, counting down.
TTCCTAGGGCTACCATAACACAGTACCACCGACTGGGTGGCCTAAAACAACAGAAATTTATTGTCTCACAATTCTGGGGGTTAGAAGTCTGAAATCAAGGTGTCAGCAGGGTTGGTTCCTTCTGAGAGCTCTGAGGGAGAATCTGTTTCATATCCATCCTCTAGCTTCTGGTGACAGCCAACAATCCCTGGCATTCCTTGGCTTGTAGATGCATCACTCCAGTCTCTGCCTTCTTCTTTGCATGGTATTCTTCCTGTGTGTCTGTCTTCACATGACCATCTTCTTATAAGGACCCTAGTCACATTGGATTAGGGGCCCATCCAACTCTAGTATGACCTCATCTTAACTGATTACATCTGCAATGACCCTGTTTCCAAATAAGGTCACATTCTGAGGTACTAGGAGTTAGGACTTCAACATATCTTTTTTGGGGGGGATGGGGGACACAATTCAGCCCATAACGCCATCTAATAAGTACTAATAATTATAATAACACATGTGTGTGACATGTAGACATTACAAAGCACTTCAGGTACATTTCAATTGATGTCCTTCAGTCAGTTGGGGAGGGCAGGAATCATCCTCTCTACAGGACAGAGAAGGAGCTCTCTCCTCTCTCTTCCTAAGAGAGGTTAAAGGCAGTAAGTGGCATAGGCAGAACTTGAACCCGGGTCTTCTGACTCCAAGTACAGTGCTCTTTCCCCTGGAGACTTATGTAAGTAACACACACACCCCCAAAATAGCAAGGTAATATGGGAAAGTGCACTACAAAATACAGAATGCTGTAGGAAGTCCAAATATCATCACAACAATCTGTTGCTGCAGTTTACAGACATCTTACCTGTAAGTGTAACCTGGACATCCATCATGCCCTCCTTCACACAGGGACTCTGGAACACTTGCCAACCTGAACACCTCCACAAGAAAGCCAGTCACAACAGGTACATTATTAAGTCTGCGATTTTACTGAAAATTTTACTGAACATGAGGAGTTTGCCTCATATAGTACATAACTTTTCACTGTAAAAGATCCATAACCAGACTCTCTCCAGTCTTTTCTTGGCCGTGTTGCTGTTTGGAGTCCTCCCCTTTCTGGGCTCCTCCTGCAGAGCCCCTGCTGGCCCAACCCCATTGGCCTTGGTCTGCTTCCTCCTGGACTGAGCCCACTGAAACTCGAATTGCCTCCCTTCCCACCCCCAGAGCTTTCAGCCCTACAGAAAAACTCAGCAATGGAGTTTGCTCCATAGCTAGCAAAATCCCTCTGCCAGGGTGGTTATAAGCAAGCAATGGAGAAACTATAGAAAATGTATTTTCAATTTCATTGCCCCCCACACACACTCACAGATTATTTTTGTGAAGCATCAAAATATTCTTTAAAATTTCACTTTATTTTTTTTCCGCAGGACTCTATGCACTGAGAATGTAACTAGTCATGTAATAGATCTCACAAAAATGAAAATCCTCTTCAGTTATGCCCTTTTGTGTTCTAGAAAAAGGTTTAGATTTTCAAATTTTTGTCTCTTGAGTATTACAGGTTGCCAAAATGGTTACCAGAATCTCCTAAGTAAATTTAGTGCTCTATTCACAAGAACAGAACAGGCAGAGAAGTGAGAGGCACTATGTTCCAATGCATCTGCCAGCGACAGCACAGCTGGTGTAACTCACACCGAATTGCAGAGAAATAGAACTCGGAGTTTGTGGAAAATCTGTTCAGATTCAGTTGTCAGCTATATAACAATGATTTATGTAAAGCCCAAATATCTCTCTGAAAAGGCCCCCTAGGAATTCTTTCCCCTGTGGTTAGTACCTTCATCTGGACTAGTCTGCAATATTCGGTTCTTTCCTTTCATAGTTAAATTTAGAAAAGTTACACTGATATCAGACACTAATAAAGCAGTGAATTTTTTTACTTCACTGAAAGGATCAGGGCAGCCACATCTTGCTACTAATGAAAGGCCTCAGTTTTTAACCTTTTGGATGAGCTGATGATTTGAACAATGGTATCTTCAGGAATTTCTCTTAGAAGACTGAAAATGTTCGTTATGTGTGTTCTTCTAGCTGTTGATTTAGAAATGTCAATTGGAAAACAATACTCTTTCCTTATGGCAATGGAAATAGGAAAAAAATATAAGCTCTATGTTTATCTTGTAAAAATCATGTAAATAGAACTAAACAAAGCATCATTTGTTGCTTCATTAAGCATCATTAATAAACAATAACGATAACACTCTAATAGTAAATCTTAGGCATGAAAACAAATTTCAAAAAGGAACACTCTCCACTTAAATATAAAATAACTTTTAAAATTAAACTCTGAAAACTAAAAAGAGAGGGCCAGTCCAGTGGTGTAGTGGTTAAATTCACATACTCCACTTCGGCGGCCTGGAGTTCACAGGTTCGGATCCGGGGCATGGACCCATGAACCACTCATCAAGCCATACTGTGGCAGGCATCCCACATATGAAGTAGAGAAAGATGGGCATGGATGTTGGCCCAGGGCCAATCTTCCTCAGCAAAAAGAGGAGGATTGGCAACAGATGTTAGCTCAGGGCTAATCTTCCTCACCAAAAAATAAAAAAAGAAATATCTACAGTCCAGCATTTATATGTCACTTAGTGTCTCCATGGTTGCAGGCAAATACATCCCATAGCACCAGGTGCCGCCCTCCTTAGAGGCTTCCTTCAATGTGCCAAATAGCAACAACAATGAGGCCATGACAGGCAGGACCACAGACTGGCATCTGAGCAGAGGTGGCAGCCCTGTTCCACTGGTCCCTCTGCCGGCCTAAGTCTGCTTCCTCATGCTCTTTCTGGATATAGTCTTGACACCAGCCAACAGCACACCCAAAGAGTGACTGTACATGGGCCCCTCAGAACCCTGGACCGCAGTGCAGCTGCATGGCATTCACTGCCCCACCACACGCTTCTCACATGTTATCCCAGAACTTAGAACCACACAGCAAAGTGGGCCCTGTTAGCCCTATTTAAAGATGAACGAACTGAAACACTTAAACGGTAAGTGGTAGAGCCTATGTCCCATCCTAGTCTATGTTGCCTTCCAGCTTGCCAAGCTGCTTCTGAACGTCTATATAACTCGAGTGCTCAGAGTCCATGTCTCACTCTTCAACACTCCATTATATATCCTATCTTACGTTTTTCACTGCTTCCCATGACCAGTCTTAAATAAATCAGTGATGTTCAGCTTTTAGAATACATTAGAATCACCTAAGTGCTTGTTTAAAATACATATTCTTGCTCTCCCTCCAACTTCTCCAAAAATTATGATTTAGTAGGTCTCTGGTAGAGTCAAGGCATCTGCATTTTAACAACTTCCCTCCCTTCCCCACCCCCATGATACTAATGCAAGTTTCTTTATGAGAAACACTGAATTAAACTAGGTTCCTTGAGGGGCAGACCCATTATAGATTGTGCATTGACTAGAGTAAACATTTGGCAAGTATTTATTGATATATTTCTATTTCAACTGATGTTTTTATTGGTAAGTTACTAGATACAGATACAGTGCTTTCAGCTGCGTGTAGCAAAAACTCCAACCAAAATGGCTTAAATGTAAGAACATTGATTATCTCACCTTAAAAAATCTAGAGTTTGGTTAATTTCAAGGCTTAGCAACATCACCGAGCACCCAGGTGTTTTCTATCCTTCCTGCCTGCCACCCTCTTTTCCCTCATGATCACGAGATGGCTTCAGCAGTTTCAGGCATCAAGCACAGACAAACAGGACAACATCCAGCAAAGAGGAGGAAAGTTTCTTCTTGTGTATCTCTTCTTGAAGGCAAAGAAACCTTACCCAGAAGCCCCACAGTAGGTTTTCCCTTGCACCCCACTGGCCAGAATTGCTTCACATGCTCCTGCCTAAACCAGTTGCATCTCAACCATCATGGGACCATCATGATTAGCTTGGCCCCCTGAAGGACATGGGGGGCAGGAGGATGAACCAAATCAGGCAGAAGGGGGAATGGCTAATAGGAAGTTAACCAATAGTGTCTGCCACACTGGGAACTCCAAAAAGAAATCCTAAATATTGAGAGGAATGAAACATAATTTACAAGTGTCTGTATAGGACTGAAGACTGGAGATCAAATACCCTTTCACTGGCGAATATTGGCTGCAGATTGTCTAGAGGCCAAAATAAGAACTAGCTCAAGGAAAATAACGAGCAAGTCTGTAGTCCACGACTAGGCTGTATGTCACCATCGGCAGGGCCTGATGTCCTCTTCCCTCCTGCCTGTGACTCAGACATCCACAGGGTAGCACTGTCAGCATGCGGGGGCCTTAGAGGAATGGATTTTATATATATATGAGGTTCCATTTGGTAATTTTCCAGAAGAACATTTTTGAGCCAAATGAGTGGGTAGATGGAATCTGATTAATAAAAGCCCTTAGCAAAGCCTTCTTTGTTCCTTAAGTGTGCAGGTGACAGGAAGGAGGACTCTCACCCAGGCTGAGGCTATTTTATTCTGCTAGTAGAGAGGAAACTGCAAACCTACAGGCTCTAACAACCTGTAGCTTTATTGAGCCATTTTTTTCTGCAATTTTCTAACAACTGTATCTTAAGGGAACGGTTCAGTTGGATAAATCAGTCAGTCAGTCGAAAAATATTTATTGACCACCTACTATGTGTCAGGCACTCTTCTCAGTGTTGGGGAACAAGTTAGATAAAGTGCCTGCCCACAGGGAGCTTTCATTCTAGTGATGGAGGGCAAAAATAAACACAAACAAATAAATAAGATAATTTGGGTAATGACAAATGCTATGGAGAAGATGAAGTGAGGAATTATGATAGAAAGTGACTGAGGGGAAGGCTTGTCTGAGGAGAAGGGGATATTGGAGTTGAGACCTAAACAATGAGAAAGAGGCAGCCATGAAGTGACTGCAAGGAAGAGCATTCCAAGCAGAAGGAATAGCAAGTGCCAAGGCTCTGAGCTAAGAACTAGCTTAGCATGTTTGAGGAACAGAAAGAAGATCCATGTGGTTGCGTGAGAGTGAATGGTGGGAAGAGTGGGAGGAGATGAAGTCGAACAGGAGAGCAAGGGTTTTATTGTCAGAGAATGGAAAAGCTAGTGAAGCGTTTTCAGTAGGCAAGTGCTGTCATTTACACTTTTGGACAGACCACTCTAGCTGCCGTGTGGAGGATGCACTCTTTGTTAGGAGGCAAAAGTAGAGGAGATGATGGTGGCCAAGACCAAGAAAGGAAGAAAGAACTAGGGAAGAGTAGATACGGAGCCTGGGGACACTTCTACCTGTCGTTTCTGCTGCCACTCTGTTAGGTCGCTTAAGTAGCATTAATCACAGTGTGTCTCTTGCTTCTGCTTTACTCTTTCCTGGAATGACAGGCATACATGGGAGAGGTTAACATTTGATTTTGGAGTCAGACAGACATGAGTTTCAAATTCTGACCCTGACATCTCCAAGTTGTGTGACCATCCCTTCTTCTGTCTGGTAAATTTCCTCAATCTGGTCTCCGGAATCACTAATTCATTCTTCAGTTATTCCCTCTGTCATATTTATCCCATCTTTTATTTTTCTTTATTTAAACTATTATAATTTCTTATGCCTAATATTTCTACTTGTTTACTTTTCATGTTTCCTAGTTTTTTGTTTCCATTTTGCTATCTTCCCATAACTTCTTTTTTAATATATTTATTAGCCTTTTTAAAAATTTCTTGTTGCATATATTTTAGTATTTCTTTTCTGTAGGAATCTGTAATCCAGTAGATTGTTTATTTGTTGGCTGGTTAGTTTTTGAAAAGACTGTACTCCTCAAATGTCCTGATATTTTGGCCTGTGAGTACATCTGTCCCTTGAGGATTTCAGCCAGACCTAGTCTCCACTGGAGTCTGGTCAGCTCCAATGAGCTCAGGAGGTGGGGTGTGGACGAGCCCCAGGCACAGTAAAATCACAGCAAACTACTCCCCATCCTACAAAATAACTTCCATCAGGCCTCCACGTTTTGCTCCTCAGGAAGAAGTAATGTTAGGAGAGCAGTTGCTTTCCCACCCCTGGGGCATGTGGAGGTAGAAGAGTGTAGACGCAATTGCCCAAGGTCAGTTGTTTTCCAAGATTTTGCTATTATTGTTTCAGCTACTGCAGAACACAGGACTTCTGCCTTGTCTGATTTAACTCTTGAGGACACTTAGACCAGAGTCTGAAATTTCACAGAGTAGAGTAGTTTGTCCCAAGGCAATAAGGGGAGAAGCAAAAGCAGAATTACAATGGTCCCTCTTCCCCATTTTATCCTCCCACAACTATATCTCCTGCCCCAGACCCACGTGGCCATCTGACTGAGGTTGGGTTGCCCAGGAAACAGGCTCTGAGACAGAGATTGGTGTGAACTGAAGGCTTATGATGGAGTGCTCTGGGATAAACACCTGTGAAAGGGAAGGAAAGGATACAGAATTGGGCAAAATGAGAAGTATTGTGATGCAATACCAAGGAAGACTTCAGCTGACCCCACAGGGAGCTCTGAAGCTAGGATGGTCCTTCTAAGTTGTTCTGAGATACAGCAAGCGTTCCAGGCCCTTATATCCACATATCAACCAATCACTGAATTTGAGCTGCCCCAGAAAGTGGGCATGACCTTGGGCAAGGCGACTCTCTTCACCAAGAATATTCCCAGAGGATGCTAACAGCTGAGGTCTGTCAGCTAGCAGTGCTCCGAGCAGTTGGGGAAATAAATCCTTCCTTCCTAAAAGGCGAGCTGGTGGCACATCACAGCACCCACTATACCACCCCACACATTGACAGATTTAAAATAGCCTCCACTGCCCCAGGGGTTTGTCACAGTGTGGTAGTTCAAAATTGGCCACCTCAAAATATGTCTTTTTTTTACCTTGGTTATTTTATTGATAGACTGGGAGGGTCCTTGCTAAGACCAAATATTTACATTTATAAGGGAAGTCTCCACTTGTAAAGGTATCTCCCTCTCTGTACCTGGAAGAAGGGGGGATGATCTTATCTCTAGAAACTCTTATCAGTGTGGAAGGCAGACTGAAATCTGCATACTCCTGATTGCTGTGATTTCTGGTGGTCTCCCATGTCTGACTCCTCCACCCCCAATGTCCTCCTTTGTCTACCTGAATATGCTATTTAGGGTGAAAACCTCTGCCATTCATCAAGAAACTCAGTTTCCCTCTTTTCTCCCATGTATACATGTCATAAAGCTTTGTTTGATTTTTTCCTGCTATTTGGTCTCATGTCAATTTAATTTGTAGCCCAGTCAGAAAGGACCCAGAGTGGGTAAAGGATAGTCTTGATCCCCTTCAACAGTTTTCTCATTTTCTCTCTCTATGTCCTCCAAGGTTTTAGGATAGGGGAGGACGGGAAGCCAGTAGTCATGCTAGTTCAGCATGTTAGTAGGGACCATAGTGAGTCCAGGAACTTTTACTCCTGAGGAACTGTGTAACTCATTTCCTCTCTTTCTGTGCTCTGTCTCATGTGAGCTGTCATGCTCCTCTGGGGCAGATGTACTTGAGCTGAATTGTTCACTCTAGACCTCAACTCTCCCTCGCTGAGAGCTTCACTTTTCCTGGGAAGCTGAAGTTAAGTGGGTCCTCTAATTTAATTCTTTTTTTTTTTTTTTTTTTTTTGTGAGGAGATCAGCCCTGTGCTAACATCTGCCAATCCTCCCCTTTTTTTTCCTTTTGCTGAGGAAAACTGGCCCTGGGCTAACATCCGTGCCCATCTTCCTCCACTTTATATGGGACGCTGCCACAGCATGGCTTGCCAGGCGGTGCGTCGGTATGCATCCAGGATCCGAACCGGCGAACCCCGGGCCGCCACAGTGGAGCACGTGCACTTAACTGCTTGCGCCACCTGGCTGGCAAGTGGGTCCTCCAAAGACCAACCAGAGCTGAGCAGAGGTGCGCTGTGGTTGAAGGAGCCTCACCTGACGGCTCTGCAGAGACACCAAGACCCCTGGGCCTGGGGGATGGCAATATTTTCCAAGGGACGCGAGTCTGTCCTGTGAGCCCCACAGAACCCCCCATCATTTCTCAAGCCCTAGATCCTCACCTCAGAGCAACTCCAGGTTTTCTTTCCAACAAGATTATTCTGATGGCAGTGGAAGGAGTGGGTACTGCGGAAGGTACAAGTGGAGACAGAGGCCAGTTAGAGGCCTGTGACAGTGTGCTGGTTTTAAAATGTCCACAGATTCTTTAATACTCCACTTCTCAAGAGATGGAACCTAATTCCCCTCCCCTGGAGTGTAGGCTGAGCTCAGTGACCGGCTTCTAAGGAAGAGACTAAAGCAAAAGTGATGGCGTATGACTTCAGAGACTAGGTCACAAAAGTAAGCAAAGTAAATTAAACGAAGAAAAAGACATGACAAAAGCAGCTTGTCCTTCAAGAGATTTATCTGTGAAGAGAAGGAGTAATGTGCTAATGCCAATAGGGGCCATCAGGATTTTACCTCTTTCTTTGCTCTAACGCTAAATAGCCCTAGCCTTTGTCTTTTTCCTTTTCTAATTTACTCTTCGTTGAATGTCTGACTCTTTTGTTAATCTTTGCCTTTGAGCTATCATTTCTTCCAAACTTAGAAGGCAGCCCTCTCCTCAGTGTAGAATTATCAGGTACTAAATTTCTGTAGATCCAACTGGGCTTGTTAGAATAGTGGGTAAAATAGAGAACAATTTCTGCTTGGGAAACTTTCAGCTTGAAAAATGCGTGATACAAGATCAAGGCGTAAGTCAGATCAGCTTCTTAGATGAGACATAAACCTAGATTCTAACCAGGTAGGCGCTTCAGGTCCTACCAAACTTCTCACAGCGGGGAAAATACAGGAGCAGAAGTCAGGATGCAAGTGCTGGCTCTGGCTCCCCCTGCTCATTCTTGTAACGCCTCTGGTGTTGTTTCCTCTCCCTGACTAGCCGTCATCCTTTTCTTCCTGCCATTCCAAACCCCCTGAGAAGTCAGCTAGAAGACAGACTGAACAATCAGGAGCGCACCATAGCTTTCCTCCTTGAACAAGCCTTCCGCATCAAGGAGGACATCTCTGCTTGTCTTCAGGGGACCCACGGCTTTCGAAAAGAGGAGTCGCTTGCCAGGAAGCTACTGGAAAGCCATATCCAGACCATCACCAGCATCGTCAAAAAACTCAACCAAAACATTGAGGTAGCTCTTTATTTCCTATATGTTGGCAAAGACAATCAACCACCGATGTCATTTTTCAGCTATAGAAATGAGTCACTATTGTTTAAGTTTAAATGGTTACAATTTAGTTGCCTCAGAGGGAAACAGTCCAATATTTCAACTGCTCGTTTATGCCAAAAAGTAGAAGGAAATTCTATTCAAAAAACGTTCACTCAATATTTATTTTGTGACAGTAAAGACAATTGTTTAACATTATGGCAGACATTGTGCTAAGGTGCTTATTTTAGCCTAAATCTTCAAGATTCTACTAATGTAATCATTTCCGAGAGAGGTTTTCATAATGCATTGGCAATGCTGATTCATAGGCCCATTACAATCTGACCCCAACAATCTCTCTGACTCCATCTCCCACCCCTCTCTCATTCACTCTGGCCATACTGGTCTCCCAGCTCTTCCTAGAACATACCAAACATGCTATGGCTTCAGGGCCTTTGCACATGCTATTCACTTTGGCTGGATCATCTTCACCTAAATATTTCTATGAAATGTTCTTCATTTCCTTCAGGTCCCTGCTCAAATATCACCTTATCAGAAAGGATTTCCTTGACACACTATAATAGCACCCCTCTCAAGCCCAACAGTCACAATCTCCCTTAAACCCTCCGTTACTTTTATTCATAGCCTGTATCGCAAACTATTATAGCTTATATTTGTTTATGGTTTGTTTCCTCTTCTAAAATATAATCTCCATGAGGGCAGGGACTTTGTTTGGTTCACTGCTAAGTCCCACACCAAATGATGACAGTGTATGAGAGGTAGTCAGCACTCTGTAAATATTTCCTGAATAGATGAATAAATGAATGAATGGTGTTTAAGGTGTTAAAGGGAAAATATTTGAGTTTCTAATCAAAAAAGAAAATGCTTGGGTTAAACCAAGATAAACAGATTTTTACTACAGATCTTTCGGAGTTTTTAAAGTGCTAATGAGCGTATTGAATTTGGGATAGCAGCTTTCAACAAAGTTTCCAGGGAATAGACTTTAGGAAACTGACCAAAAATTTGTGGAATTATGAGAACTGACAACAATCGCCTCCCACAATACATGTCTTTTCTACTCTCAGAGAATTGTGGATTAAAGAAAAAAACAAACAAACAAAAAACATGAGATTGACCCAGCAATGACTTCCCCATGACTTTGTATTTAAGGCTAAGGATATTTATTAATTTATTTTCTATCTGTATGGTCTGGCAGACCCCATAATGCATTTGAGGGAGGGCGGAAAGTTTAAAAGCCCTAGTGAACTTTTAAAAGGCACTTTATTAGTATTTAGCACATATTGAATTGACCCTCGTGCCTAAAAAATCAATGCTACTTCTCAAAGTGGTCAAAGGTGTTTACAGGCATCATAAAGTATCATGAAGATGACAAGAGATAAGCAGTTCAGTGCCTTTGAGATGATGAGAAGATCAAGTACATACAGCACTAGCACCAAAATAAGATCCTAATTTAGGACTCACAACTTCTTGGTAACTGAAAAGAGAACAGCATCCTCAGAAATGTCAAAATGCTTCTAGAATATTCTATATTTTGATTTGGGTGGTTATTACACAGTTGATTATATTTGTCAAAATCCATCCAGATATATACTTTGATTTGCACATTTGAATACATATTAATTATACCCCCAATAAAATACTCAGCATTAGGGGGAAAAAGTTTCCAGATCTCTAGAAATCTTGCTGAGAGCTTCTTTTCCTATAGTAATTGATTACCTTAGATTAGCTCTGAAAACAGACAAAGCCAAAACATTTTCCAAATACTATAAAATTTCAGAATGTTTGCAATCCTGTTAAGGGTTTGGCATATATAGGGAAAATGAGAAGGACTGGTCTGATTGTGAAAAAAACTGAATTAGAAAATAGTTAACCGCTGTAGATAATGTAGTTACAACATTATGAAGAATAAACAATTAGGCTACCTTTAGCAAATAACTGAGACGAAGCACTTTATAGAGAAATGGATGCTATTCAAGTATTTTTCAAAAACCTAAACACATTAACCAGATCAGCCCATTTGCAGATGGGCCAGCAAGACAGATCCAGGTGTGAGCTGAGGCTTGGCTTGGGTCTTTAAAAGGAATGAAAAAAACACTTTTTTTAATCAACTATAATTGCAGCAGTTAAGTTGCTTGTTCCTTTTCAAAATCAAATTATTTCTGTTTTTAAGCTGGCAGCTAATTATAAATTTTAAAATTAATTTTTAATTCAAGAAAAGAGAATTTTATGTATATTGCTTTATTGTGTTTTTTTCCCCAACTTATAAAAGCAATACTTGTTAATTGTAATTATTTTGAAAGTTTAGGAAAAAATTGTAAAACCTGAGAAAAAATTTCTCACAATTCCACCACCAAATGGCAATCTCTACCAATACCCAGATGCATCTCCCTCTAGTCTTTCTGGGCATTCCATTTAGGAGGCTGAGACTACATTCATAAGCACAATCTTTAATATAAAATTATATCATAAACTCTTTCATATATCATTAAAAGCTCTTTGCATGGTCCATACACCATGATTTGCTTAATTATTCTCCTAATATTGAAATATCTTTGTGCATAATTATGTGTCTGCATTTGGATTATTTCCATAGTATATATTCTTAGAAGTGGAATTATCTGGGTATGAACACTGTGAAAGCTCTTGATGCATGTTGTCTAATTGGTTTCCAGAAAGTTTATACCCATTTACACTTCCATCAGCATTACATGAGAGTGCTTTTTTCATTGTGCCTATGCCAGCATAATTTATTGTTTTAATCTTTGCTAATTCGATGGGATAAAAATGAGATCTTTCTCTTTTTTCACTTTGTAAAATTGACTATAATAGGGGCCAGCCTAGTGGCATAGTGGTTAAGTTTGCATATTCTGCTTGGGCAGCCCAGGTTTCACAGATTCGAATCCCAGGTGTGGACCTACACACCACCCATCAAGCCATGCTGTGGCAGCGTCCTACAAACAAAATAGAGGAAGATGGGCACAGATGTTAGCTCTAGTGACTATAACAATTTGCACTTTCTCTGTCAATAATCTGTTAATGTCTTTTGCCAGTTTGTCTTTTGGAGTCTTAGTGCTTTTTAACTTTTATTGATTTGATGATCTTTTTATTAATTGAGGATAATAACCAGTGATAGGTTGGTAAATGTCTAACAATCAGCAATTAACTTTTTTCTGGGGGATAAAAACCTGGTTTATAGGGGCCAGCCCAGTGGCGCAAGCAGTTAAGTGCACGTGCTCTGCAGCGGCGGCCCAGGGTTCACTGGTTCGGATCCCAGGAGCGCACCGACCCACTGCTTGTCAGGCCATGCTGTGGCCGGCATCCCATATAAAGTGGTGGAAGATGGGCATGGATGTTAGCCCAGGGCCAGTCTTCCTCAGCAAAAAGAGGAGGATTGGCAGATGTTAGCTCAGGGCTGGTCTTCCTAACAAAAAAAAGCAACAAAAAAAAAAAAACCTTGTTTATAGTGTTTGCCTATTTCCATGGTGTAAATACTCTTACTTTGATTGATTTCAAACACCAACTGACCAACTGACGTTACTGAACACAAAGATGGGAAGAGATATGCACAATTGGCTCTCACAAACGGATGCATAGTGATTGTAGCACATCACTGAAACCCTTGGCAATAGCGTTTGTTATTAAAGTTTTTCCAGTTTGTTGTTTATGTCTTAATCATATTTACAATGTTTTTTGCAAGTTTTATATAAAGTTAAACATTCCAGTATTTTGCTTTGTGATTTCTCTCATTTCTTTTAAGAATAGAAATGTCGTCATTCGGAGATTAAGTAATCCCCTCTATTATCTGTTATTTTTATGGTTTAACTTTATATTTGAAATCTATCTTTTCTAAAATCTACATTGATGCATGTCATGAGGTAAGGATCTAAATTGATTGTTTTCTGAAGAGGTAACCAGAGATTCCAACACCATTTGTGAAATTCCTCCCCCATTGATTTTTCAGTCTAATGTATAGCATATTTCTTTCTTACATTTACCAAGGTCTTCATTAAATTACATTGATCTATTTAGCTATACACATCTATTTAGCTACCCTGATTTACTCATCCTTGTTTATAAAATGTTTCAGTGTTTGGCAGGGCAAGTTTCCTTTCATCACTATTCTTTATCAAAACAAAGCAAAGCATCACCTACTGCTGTGGTCTGGATGTTTGTGTTCCCACCAATATTCACAGGTTGAAATCCTAATGCCCAAGGTGATGGTATTAGGAAGTGGGGCCTGTGAGAGGTGATTAGGTCATGAGGGTGGAGCCCTCAGGAATGGGATTAGTGCACTCATAAAGGAGATCCCACAGAGCAGCCTAGTCCCTTCCACCATGGGAGGACACAGCAAGAAGTCGGCCATCTGCAACCCAGAAGAGGGCTCTCCCCAGAACCCGACAACGCTGGCACCCTGACCTCGGGCTTCCAGCCTCCAAAACTGTGAGAAATAAGTTTCTGTTGTTCATAAGCCACCTAGTCTGTGGTATTTTCTTATAGCAGCTCAAATGGACCAAAACACCCACACACATGCAAGAACAAACAAACAAATGAAGGAAAACTCTAGCTAAAGTTTTTGACACTTTTATGTCTTCAATTAAAGCTTTATTTGCTCTTCGGTTGTTTCAATCTGCCAGTTGACAAATGGGCAAGATTCTGTATATGGTTTTTGAAGTTTCTATAATTCATTTGCTACAAAAATCCTTCTTTTGCCCCCAAAATTCATAAACATAAGTTTAAACATAGTTGAGGCCTTGTTCAAATATAGCAACTAAACTTGAATGTTTCCCCATATCATAAATTTGTCTGTGTTTTCCAATGTCCTATACTCTCACTTATTTCTAAGTAAATACAAATTATTTTTTATGTCCTAACTTTACGTTGGAATTTGTTGAATGTCAAGTAAGATATAAATTTTTTCTATGGACAACCAGAATTTTTTCAATTATTAAATTAATACTTATATGTGAGTGCAAAAAATTAAAAATCACTGTTCTTAGGGCCACCAATCTAGCGGTATAGGACAGTCAGCTTTATTTCAGAACATCAAGACATAATGAAGACATGACTAAGGATACTCAAGGACAAAATCTGAACACACTCGAGCCATAATCTCTCATCTTCTCTATAAATTCTAGAACAATAAACCTCTTTCACTGTGAGTTTGTGAAACGGTTTGATTCAGATTTGCTTGTGTTAGTTGTATTAGCTTCATTATGGTTTTGATTCAATCTGTAAAGGGCCTTGCCTGGTGTCATATGAAAGATCCCATCTTCTAAACTTACCACCAATCCTGAAATAGGTTTTCATGGAAGCTTTTAGATCAACCATGGCCAAATGGCAACCCATGGCCATAACAGCACAATAAATATGTTTTGCTTGGCCCATATAGTGTTTATAAAAGATTTGGAATAAGATGTCACTATTTAAAAATTGAGAAATTTAACATAAAATCCAGATTTCTGGATTCTGTTGAAACACTGTTGAACCCTCATTCCCACCTGGCAACAATCAGCTGGAATCAAGTCATCACTGCCTCCCTCAGATAAAGCAGGGATTGCTTCTCTCTGACATAGGACACTCTCTCTCATCTACACTATCAGCCTAATTAGGAAATGCATTCAATTTTGTAACCTCTGCTTTAAATGTTATTTTCTTATCATGTGTTATGGGAAATTAATGGGAATTTTAACCCAAAATTACAGATTTTAGAAGACCAAATAAGAGTTCGAGATCAGGCGGCCACAGGAACTAATTTTGCAGTACAGGAGCTCAACACCAAGCACCTTCAAGGAGTCGGAGATCTTCGAGGAAGAGTAGCCAGGTAAGAAGAAGCATATTAACTAATGTTTAGCAGTCACTGCTTGGCCGCTGAATTCTCATTCCCAAATAAGTTCCATATTGCAGAAAATAAGATACTCTCTTTACATTAAGCTAAACTAATGAGATGGTAGTTGAGAAAGTGTGTCATGGAATTTGAAAACCTCATGCTACCTGTGAACATCCAAGGTGTCTATAGAAGTCCCTTTATATAGAATGTCCAGTTCAGTCCTTAAGTGACGAGAGTCTTGTCTTTATAGCCCTCAACTGTCCAAATGTCAACATCTGTACAAAGACACACCCTCATAACCACGTATAAATTCCCCAGATGTGTCAAATTCTAATGATTAAAACATTTAAAATAAACGAGAATTATATATAAAAGTCTAAGAGCGGCCAGCCTGGGGGCAAGGTGGTTAAGTTCACGTGCTCCGCTTCAGAGGCCCGTGGTTCACAGGTTCAGATCCCAGGTGCAGACCTACACACCACTCATCAAGCCATGCCATGGCAGCATCCCACATACAGAAAAATAGAGGAAGATGGACACAGGTGTTGGCTCAGAGACACTCTTCCTCAAGCAAAAAGAGGAAGATTGGCAACAGATGTTAGCTCAGGGCCAATCTTCCTCAGACACAAAAAAAAAGTCTAACAAAAGGGATTTACTGCCAAATGGATAAAATTTTGAATAACATCTTTTGTATGAGATTTCTAAATCAAAAGAATTAATGGTACACAGTTCTGCAAAAATCTGTACTCATTGACAATGGCAGGACAACTTGGGTAGACACATCAAAGATGCCTTGTAAATGGCTGACCAGGGACGCTTTTCCATCTCTGCCTCTTCCTCCAGCACCTCTTTCCTCACTCCTGGAAGGCCCCTACCTCCACCTAGTTAATCCACTCTGGAGTGTTCATGACCAAATAAGAATTAGGTGTTTAACACCTAGGATAAACCTCCCCATTCAATTCAACAAAAATGTATTAAGCACTTACCATATGCCAGGCAGTGTACTAGGATTCAGGGATTCAACAACACAGCCCTCTTCCTATACCTGTTCAGTCTACCTGGGAAAACAAGCCCCAAATATAAGCAATGAGATGAACACTGTAATGAAAGCCTGGGGTGCTATGAGAATACCCAAATCAGATTGAGGCATAGGGAAGACTTCCTGGAGGAGGTGATACTTGAGATGAGTTTTAAAAGATTTGTAGCAATTAGCTAAACAAGGAAGGGTGGGAAAGACACTTCACATAGGAAAAATAACATGCACGAAAGTACTGAGGGATGAATTATTGTGACATGTTCCAGGGCCTGCTTGTAAGAAGAGTATTTTAGTTGTGGTATTTGGGGATTTGCATTTAGGGAGAGATGGGAGATTGGGAGATGAAGCTAGAGAAGTGGTCCAGAGTTGGATGATGAGGAATCTTGTGGGCCAACGTAAAGAGTTTGAACTTTATGTAGAAGGTTATAAACAGACATGGGAAGATTTGAAGTAAGGGATGACATATCATATTTAGTGACATTCTAGTAGTAGCTGAATTGGTGGGGTACAAAAAGAAGGCATGGAAATGGAAGGAGGCCTATTGCAGCAATCAAGGTAAGAAATATCAAGGACCGAAACTAACACGCTAGCCATGAAAGTCCAGAGCAGGTAACAGACAACACAGACATTAGGAAAACAGAATCTAGAGGATTAGTACCTATGTGTATGTGTGTATATCTGTATACACACACATACATACATATATCATTATTTATATTATGTACAAATATTTTATACTTCTAAAATATATTATATAATATTTGATACATACAAAAGAATTTTTATAATATTTGGGTAAGTTATGAAGCAAGATAATAAAACAAAAACCAACAAACCCACCACCCTACTTAGATGTGCCATGATTTTGCGAAGAAGATAAACACCAAATATCTGTTTTGAATGAAACTTGGAATTTGGTTCAGTTTGGTAGTGTGATGACGACACTTCAACTATTTAATTTTTTCTGCAAGCTTTTTACAAATCTATTATTTTATTCTTGTAAATTCTGTCTTACATGCAAGACACAATAACAAATTTAAATGAAACCAAGAGATGAATAGAATAATATCAAGGAAAGATATGCAACTCTTTTTGTTCTGCTCCAATTTCTTTTTTTCTTTCCTTTTTTAAAAAATAAAAATTGTATATATTTAAGGTGTACAACATGATGATTTAATACATATGTACATAATAAAATGATTACTATAGTCAAACTAGTTAATATTATCTTCTCACATAGTTACCATTTTTTGTGTGTGATGAGAGCGCTGAAATTTACTCTCTTAGCACATTTCCATTCTTCAATACAATATTATTAACTATAGTCATCACGCTGTACATTAGGTCTCTAGACTTATTCTTCCTACATAATTGCAACTTTCTCCCATTTGACCAACATCTCCCCATTTCCCCCACCTCCTCACCCCGGTACCTACTGTTCTGTTTTATGTATTCGACTTTTTTAGATTCCACATATAAGTGAGATCATGTGGGTTTTTTTCTTTCTGTGTCTAGCTTATTTCACTTAGCATAATGTCCTTCAGGTTCATCCATGTTGTTGCAAATGGCAACATCTCCTTTTTTGAGGCTGAACATTTCATTGTTCATTGTATGTGTGTATCACAATTTCTTTCTTCATTCATCCGTTGATGGATACTTAGGTTTTTTCCATATCTTGGCTATTGTGAATATGCAATGAACATGGGAGTACAGATATTTCTTCCAGGTACTGGTTTCATTTCCTGAAACCAGGAATATATATCCAGAAGAAGGATCGCTGGATGATATGGTAGTTCTATTTTCAGATTTTTGAGGAACCTCCATACTATTTTCTATAATGGCTGCACCAATTTACATTCCCACCAACAGTGTGCAAGCATTCCCTTTTCTCCACATACTTGCCAACACTTGTTATCTTTTTTTTTTTTTTTTTTGTAATAGTTATCCTAACAGTATAAGGTGATATCTCATTGTGGTTTTGATTTGCATTTCCCTGATGATTAGTGATGTTGAGCACTTTTCATATACCTGTTGGCCATTTGTATGATCATCTTTGAACAAATATATATTCAAGTCCTTTGCCCATTTTTTAATCATGTGGCCGTTTAAAATCACCTCTTTGTTTTCTATAGTCCTGGGGGACTCACAAATGAGTCTCCTCAGCTCTCAGAGCTAGGTGATTTGGAAGACGGTCTCTCGGTGGCAGCCTTAAAAGTTGGCGTGCTAGATGTGTGGTCCAAGCCCTTTGCTCCTCAGGGAGGGGCTGGTATTTGGGGGTTCCCTCCCAATTGTAAGGTGCCATGCCAAGGATGGGGTTTATGGCATGAGCGTGCCTCAGCTCTTCCTACCCATTTCAATGTGAGTATTTTCTTAGTTGACTGATGTGTAGGAGTCTCTAAACTAGTTTCTGGATTTTTCTCAAAGGGAATTAATTGATCTGTGTGTAGCTGTTTATTTAGTGCATCTGAGGGAGGAAGGAAAATCAAGAGCCTCCTATTCCTCCATTGTGCTCTCCAATTACTTACTTACCTTCCCCTTCAATATTAAGTAGTGATTTTAGGACAAGGTCTTATTTTTCCTCGAAATGTCTCCCTTTTATGAAAATTTCTTAAATCCATTTGGTAATCTGAGACAGAATCTGGCTAAAAGCCCTGAAACTTAAATTTATCCTTCTTTTCCTTTTTCTTTTCTGTATTTTGCGCCTAATCGACAAGCTGAGGCAGATTAATTGCTGTCTTCCTGAATATATTGACCTCAATTCCAATTAGCATTTTGGCATAAGTGAAATTAAGTTGATTATTTTCATGTAATTCCTAGGAAACATTTTACTGCTTCATAAATCAAACTCAATATTTGATAACAACAATGTGCTTTGAATTTTACACCTTACTTCCCACCCCAATATAGTGGCAATTTAAAAGCAAGAACTTCCTATGAGATGAGGTTCTCAAAGTTGTCTGGCCTGCTTTTGACACCCTCTCCTCTGTTCGGTAGATTAGTCTCAAGTGCAAAAAAGAAAAAGGTGCGTATGTAAAGGGCACCCCTAGGGATGGCTGGGACTTCCAATCTGTAGCAGCCGCCTAACCACATTTGGCTATTTGGGACCCCAAGGCAGACATGCATATGAAAAAAATGATAAATTGTGTTGATGTGTGATTAAAAGCAAAAGTCATGTCCTTTGAAGAAACAATAATGATATTATGGATACTGCCAACTTTTGAAAAGTTAAGAATGGGGACTTCTGGTTAAAGATAGTAGAATAAAGATGTTTACTCCACTCCTCTCACTTGAGACATCTCAATGCCTGTTAAAAATAAAAGAAGTAATAAAACTCCATCTATAATATAACATGGAAGTTGCCACAACTACTAACCACCAACAGAGCACACTTACCAAATACCGGGCTGTTTGGACTGATAGAGTCCTCCTCAGACCTTAAACATAATGATTTTCTCCGAGTCAAGAGTCATAATCCCGAAAGGCATAGGCCAAATAATTTGCATAGAGCAATATTGCCTAGGGGCTTGGCTGGGTCATAGGAGAGATAGAAAATGTCCGTTTAGAGATTTAGGTCAGCAACACAGAACAGCTGAGGAGGTATATACGGCTGAGGATGCCATCATGTTATTTATCATCTAGGGATTCTTTCCTTGCCAAGTCATACCTGAAAGAAGTGCAACAGGCTGAGAAAGAGGAGGTGATAGTATCACAACGAAGAATCTATGACTTAATGATTTGCTGTGAGATACACCAATCTGATTTTTGAGGAGAAAATGAAGCCTAAGAAAATAACAGATTTGCTATTACAAGCCTGAGTAAAGGAGGTGATCTACTCCCCACCAAGCACATGCTCACTATCTTCTGCAGGTAGCCAGAATCGTTCACAGATGTTAAGAGTGGTAGTTAGGAAGAATCTATACTGTGCTGAAAAGTCACCGCCACCACCATCCTTAGATGGATGGATGGAAGGAAGGAAGGAAGGAAGGAAGGAAGGAAGATAATGCTGATGAATATATCTCTTGAGAGGGATTAGAAGCGTTCAAACCAAGGTTTAAAAAAAATTAAGAGCAAAAGAAAGAGATAAAAGAAGACTGCTGCTTGAACAGTCACATGTAATTTTGCTCCTTCCAAATCTCTATTAAATTTACAGTAAAAAGATTGTTCTCTTTAAAACATAAATCCACAAAGACAGGCGATATCAACATTAAAAATCTTGGAACCTAGAAAATAGATGGACGTGTGGAAACGGACTTCGAAGACGTAATAAAACCAATTTGAAAGCTGTGGGATAAGCTGAGAATGACGTGACTTGACACCACAGAATTCTCAGAAGGCTTAGGAGTCAGCTGCACCAGGAACCTCTGAAACTGTGGGTAAAGGTGGGCACTTGCCTCCAGGGAGAGGAACTGAGAGAAGCAGGGCGAGGCAGAGCAAGGAACCACAGAGATTGTTATTAGCCTTTTAGTTTTTATCGACTTTTATGCTATAAGCATGTTTTACTTTGATAAAAATAAGAGATAAAATGATTTCTCCCAAAAAAAGAGATTATCAGATAACGAAAGGAGATAGATAAATTGGAACTGCTTAGGGATATGGTGAAAGAAAAAATTAAAATAATACAGAGATTAAATCTACTTTAGAAGCCCCCAAACAGGATAAATAAAACAAAAAAATAATATTTTTTTTAAAAAAAAGCATGAGCAAACCACACAAAACAAAAAGAAAATGCTTTTCAATATAAAAATGGTTATAGAGAAATGACGTATATGGCAGACAAGTAGAATTCATTTAACATAGACCTAATAGGAGCTCCTGAAGGAGAAACAGAACAAATTCTTCAGAAAATAAAAAAATATTCGTGGATTAAGAGACCAAAACTTTCTTGAAACAGAGATTTGAATCTGCAGATCAAAAGGGAAAATTGTGACCCCAGAAAAACTGATATAAGAACAATTAAACCAAGATATCTTGGTTGAAGTTACAGAACATCAAGGACAAAGAATCATTAGAAGAAAAAAAACGAATCATTAGGCATCTAGGTGGACAAAACAGATCATGTAAAGGAAAGAAAAAATGTAGTCACCTCAGACTTCTCCACCTCACACAGAGCCAGGAGAGAATGGAGCAATGTAGGGCCAGACCCGGTGGCCTAGTGGTTCAAGTTCTGCACACTCCGCTTCGGCAGCCGGGGTTCAGTTCCCAGGAACAGAACCACTCCACTTGTCTGTCAGTGGCCATGCTGTGGTGGCAGCTCACATAAGGGAAAAAAAAAAAGAGGAAGATTGGCAACAGATGTTAGCTCAGGCAAATCTTCCCCAGCAAAAAAAAAAGAATAGAGCAATGTCTATCATGTTTGAACAAAAGAAAAAGTGACCCAATAATGTTATCTTAACCAAATTACCTTTCAAGTATAAGAGAACGGATAGGCATTCTCAAGCACCAGGAACTTAAAGATTCCAATGCCTCATGAGCCCTTCTTTTGAAATCTGGATGACAAAATCTGGCAAACCAAGGACTAAGTCAAAATAAGGAAAAAAAATCATAGTTTAAAGGGACTGTCAACAAACACAGAATCTAAATATAAAATGAAGATTAAATAGAGACCTGGGCTGGCGGGCCTCAGGGAGAACTCCGGTAGCGTCAGCGCGCCCACACCGGGCCACGGCGGTGGCCGCCGCCAGTGTCCCAGTCCCTGGAGAGGTCTCACCCCTCACCGAGATGCACTCAGGGCCTATTAGCAGGTGCCTTGGAAGAGTCCTCCTGTTGACTTGGCAGAGCCAAAAGCAGTCTGCATTCCTGCTGCTGGAGGACAGCTTTTTTGGGCTTTGGATTTACTTTATCTTCTACTGCAACTCCAGTGACACATTTGGGAAAGGAGAAATGCATATTAGAGGCATAAAAATAGAATTCTCTCCGAATTCCAGTACTATTTTTAATAGAAGCGGCAAGAGTGGACATCCTGAAAAGGCCGGGATCAGATGGCATCACTGCTGAATTCTACCAAACAGTTAAAGAGGAATTAACCACAATCTTTCTCAATCTCGTCCAAAAAATTGAGGAGCAGAGAACATTACCAAAATTATTTTACAAGACCAGCATTACCCTGATACCAAAGGTGAATGAAGACACTATACGAAAAGGAAACTACAGACCAATATCCCTGATGAACTTAGATGCAAAAATCCTCAACACAATACTAGCAAACTGCATACAGCAGCACATTAAAAGAATCATATACTTCAACCAAGCAGGATTTACCTCTGGGATGCAAGAATGTCTCAACATACGAAAGTCAATTAATATGATACACCATAGTAAGAGAACAAAGAAGAAAAAAAAAAGTGATCATCTCAATCGGTGAAGAAAAAGTGTTTAACAAAGTTCAACACATTTTCATAGTAAAGACTCTCAACATACTAAGAATAGAAGGAAATTACCTCAGCATAATAAAAGCTAGCTAAAATCATACTCAGCAGTGGAAAATTGAAAACTTTTCCTTTAAGATTAGTGGGATTTTAATTTCTATTAGTATGACCATAAAACATAACAACTGAGTGAGACCTTAGACAACATACAATGAAATCTTCTGATTTGGTAGCTTTTGATACTTGATCTAAACACAAATGTAGCTCATAAATAAAATATACTCTTGATGTCTCACAAAAAAAAAAAAAAAAGATTTAATAACAGTGGGAAATCTAGTTACAGAACACACTGTAAATGTCATAAAATTTGACATTTTAAAAATAGCAAAATATTAACAAAAAGTGTTGAAAGAACAGGTATATAAGCTCATTTATTTTCTCACTTTTTGGCATGTTTTCAATAGATAATGTGTAGAGTTGAAATGGTAGTTGTAAAAAGTATGATTCCAATCTATGATAGCTTTTTATAACTTTTTTATAGAAACAAATATCTCTTATAGTGAAAAAATATATACATATCTGAAGTTCAGTAATTTCTTCACTTTTCACTACAGTTACCTTTCCTTAGGTTAAATTAAATTAAAATTCAGCGTAATATTTTTAACTAAAGTTGGCATATATAATATAATCCAAATATTCTAAAATTATTTTATTATATTTCTATCTTTCTTACTATCTCTGTGTGTATATATATAAATATAGACACATTATATATATGTATATGTTTATACATGTATAATATATGTATCGTATAATGATGAACAGAATAAAAACCAAATATTAACAATTATAATTTCTGAAAAGTGGGATTTGGGATGATGTTAACTCTCCTCTATGCTCTTTTTTGTATTTCGTGTAACTTTTTAATAATGGGCATGTATTATTTTAACAGAACAATAAAATCACTCCAAAGTAGGAAAGGAAGAGAAACTTCCTTTTGAAACATAGCGTGCAGCTCTGAAAAACCACTAATCCTTGACTTCAGCTTGTGGGGTTAGGCTGGTTGGAGAAGGGGTGAAAATGAATAGACGGCAACTCTCAAGCCAAATAAATAAATAATAGCTGCTGATCTTGTGTGGGTGCTTCCTCTGTGCCAGGTGCCTGCTAAATGTTTTGCATTCATTTCCTCCTTGCATCATTAAATAACCCTAAGAATTACATTATTCAGGATAGCCACGTACAGTTTTGAAGGTTGAGTACACAGCACTCCAGGAGACACTGTTCACATTGTCGCCCATGCATTTGGCAGCCCCTGGAGTTGCCTGGTGGACAAATTGTGCAGCTATATACAGTGACCTCAGCATCATTACCCCCTTTTCTCAGATAAGGAAAACTGAAACTCATAGATGTCAAGAAACTCATCCCAGATGGCAAACCTAGGAAGTAGCAGAAGCTGGAGTCAGAGCTTGGTCTATCTGACACCAGAACCAAATTCCTAACCACTAGCCTTCAATGCATAGACCAGCTGTCCCTGAGAGTGGGAACAAGGTGGGGGTTGGGTAAGAAGGGGCAGGGAGTGGTGGTAGCAACAACTACTCCTGTGTAGTCTTTGGGGGTCTTCATGTGGACTCACATAAGAATGTTCTAATTGACCGACAAGAGAGGTTGTTCTGACAATAACAGTTTATATATACAAATGTGTGAATTGGATACCACCCAGCTCCCATTTTTGATCAGATTAATTCCTAATTTTTCCTCCCAGCAGTCTCTCCACTCCCTACCACAGTCACCTGATATCCCCTCGAGGGATTTCTCAGGCGAAATTACCATCTTAACTCACCTTTGGCTCAACTTTAGCATCCAAAATCTTAAGAAAAAGAAATTCATTTCTGGATCCTAGAAAATGTTAACAGTCATAAAACAAATAATATTAATTGCACTTAGCATGACGACATGAAAATGTGGTTCCTAATAAATATTATTTGATGACAATCAAAATAGTTATTTTATAAAATGACAAACTTCATTGTGATCTCTGATAACTCGTATACAAAAGCTACAGCCCTTCAGTGCTCTCCATCCTATCTTTCATGCATATATGAGTATATTGAAACTGATCATTAATACAGTATATAACCACGCTCTCCCAAGAGAGGCCATGAGTGTTGGTAGTGGGACAGTGGAGCAGGGTTCCCTGACATGCTGGGAAGATGGTTAATCTTCAACTCCAACCCCAGTTCACTCGAGTTCCTTCCTTAAAATACTGAATGCAACCTTATGGGCCAAAGTTTCATTCACATGTTAGTGTGAATTGTTTTTGTCCTAATATAATACAACACTTGACTGAAGCCACTCAAGGAGCAGGAGTTTTGATTGGGGAAGAGGAGGGAAATTGTTTTTTGAAGATGAGTTGGAAGACTTTTGTGGGCTGGGACACTTTTTCTAGCCATTGGAGAATTGACAATCTGGGAGCAAGAAAGAGGCTAAAGGGAGGAAAGTGGATCCAGAATGCAATATAGAAGAGGAAAAAGTTTCCACTTTGCCTAACCAAACTCCAAGAGAGAGTATCCCCAAAACATCAAAATCTGTTGGAACTCCTATGACTGAGGTTAATCCATCAGGCTGAAAATCTAAAATTTTCCCCAATTTCCCCCACGTCTTCATGTACTCCAACTCAGTGCTTTGATTTGGGCCAATGTATCATTATCCAACCTGGTTTCTCTCCCATCAGGAAAAGAACAGGAAATAAAGAAGGAGATTCCTGTATACGTTCTACATCTACCAACTCGTTGCTCAAAGAACTTTAGAACTTTTGCCATCAAATGAATTCACAGATCCTACTGTAGTATTAAAAATGTTTGAGCCTATTGATCTCACAACCAATTTCCATCTTGCCACTAGATGTGATTCCAGCATTGTGAAGCTTTCTGGAGACATTCACTTCATCAGGCATGAACACCGGCAAGTTGAGAAAACAATTCAAGAGCTCATGTCTGCCCTAGAAACTATTTCTAAGAACTTGGATATGAAGGTAATTGAAAATAGATGGAACTCTTATATTACATGTTACTGCCAGAATAAGATCATTGTAGCTCATCAAAATGCCTAGTCAAGTGGTAATTGTTCAAAAGAACTCTTCCAAAGAGTTTAAATAACAGCTCATGCATATACACCATGAGTAATGTCAGTTCAATTAACAAATTTTTAACGAGTGCCTCCTGTGTTCCAACACAGCCTCTGATTACAAGCGTGTGCTACTTGATTCCACTGTTGTCATTATTTCCTTATTCTCTGGGTTCCCCTCAAAGACAGTAGAATCAGAGATTATAAGCAAAGGAACTTCCCATGGAAGCCATTATTATTAATAAACGTGAGTTGATCATGTTACTTCCCTACAATGGGTTATGTCTCTTACAAAATAGTAGACAAGTCCATTGGCCTGGACTTTAAAGGCCATCTCTACACTGGCCCCTGCTTATCTCTTCAGCTCATCCCCCCTGTGCTTCCTGGCTCACTCTTTATACCCAGTGACACTGAACTACCTGCAGGTAGGTCCCCACTCACTCCAAGATATTGCATGGCCTCCACGTTGTTTGTGCTCTTTTCTGCCTGAAATGTCTCGCCTCTTTCTCATCTTCCCAGTTAATGGTTTAAAGGAGCCAATGCAAAGTCTTCTGTGCTCCACTTTGTCACATACCTTAGGTGAGACAAGCACATCTCCTCTGAAGTCATTTGGGCAGAACAAAGTGGAAATCCTTTGGGAGCTGGGGGAGATGAGTGTTTGGTGTTGATTATTTGTTTATGGGAGCCAGTTTATCAAGAGCAGAACGTTCACAGGGGCACATAGTTTACTCCGGTCCCATCCGGCTCCCCTTGGCTTTATTTTTACACTTAAAATCTTGATCCATTTGGAATTTTACCTAATATAAAATATGTCTAATTATTATTTTAATCATTGAGGCCCTACAGTATTTTTAATATCTGGTACAGCTAGTCCCTTCCATTGCTTTCTTTTTTTCCTTTTCTTTGTGATAGTTGTTTGTTTTTGCATATGATTTTAAAATCAGCCTGTCTAGTGCTAGCAAATAAATCAACAGATAAATTCTGTTTTAATTTTTATTGAAATCATGTTAAGTTTATATGTTAACTTTGGAATTGACATAGTTATAATGCGAGTGGTTATCCAGGAATATAGCGTGCCTCCTATTTGTTCAAGTTTGCTTTTATATCATTCAGGAGTGGTTTCAAATTTTCCTCATGTAGGCATCATCTTAAATGTACTTTGAGATTTTATCTTTTTTCTTTTTAGTTTATTATAATAGGGTTTCATTATCTCTTCTGGCTACTTGTATGTTGTGAAGGCTACAAGATGAAGTATATTAATTTTATACTCCACCAACAGTGAATTCTCCTTTTGATTATAGTAATTTTTCACTTGGGAATTTTTTGGTTTTTCTCGGCACACAATCACATGATTTTTAAGTAGTAATAACTTTACCTCATTATTTTCCATTTTCATACACATAATTTCTCTTCCTTTTCTAATTGCTTTAAATAACTCCAGTACAATACTAAATAGTAGTGTGGGGATAGTGGGCATCCTGCTGTTGTTCCTGATTTGAACAGAAATGCCCTCAGTGTTTCCCTTATGATGGAGAGGAAGTAAGTTTTTTCAATAAACATGTTTAATACACAACTATTCCTATTTTATTGAGGTTTTTTTTTCGTAATCAAGAATGATTATGGGCCGGCCCTGTGGCTTGGTGGTTAAGTGCGCGCGCTGCGATGCTGGTGGCCCGGGTTCGGATCCCGGGTGCGCATCGAGGCACCACTTCTCCGTTCATCCTGAGGCCGAGTCCCACATACAGCAACTAGAAGGATGTGCAGCTACGACACACAACTATCCAATGGGGCTTTGGGGGTAAAAAATAAAAATAAATAAAATCTTAAAAAAAAAAAAAGAATGATTATGAATTTTATCAAATACCTTTGCAATATTTCTCCCAAGCTACACTAGGATAATTATTTGTATTAATACATTTCCTGTTATTAAACCATCCTTGCTTTTTGAAAAAATAAATTGCACTTGATTATGATGTATTTTTTTATTGTGCTGCTGGATACTGTTTGCTGATATTTTATTTAAGAATTTTGCATCAATGCTTATAAACAAGATTAATCTTTTTGTGTGCAATCTTTCTCAGATTTTGGAATCAATATTGTACTAACTTCATAAAAATCATTTGGAAGTTTCTCTTCTTTTTCCATTCTCTGAAACAGTTTAAACAACATTACAGTTATCTATTCTTTAAGGATTTGGGAGTTTTGCCTCTGAAACTATCTGGGCCTAATGATTTGGTGAGAAAGGGCATCCTTTTATATGTTTGCTCAATTTTTTCTATGGAAATTGGTCTGACTAAACATTCCATCTTTTCAAGAGGCAGCTTTAGTAAATTACTTTTTCTTGAAAAAAGAAATCTATTGCATCCAGATTTTGAAATTTATTTGCATATAATTGTACAAACTACTTTTAGGATTATTTTAATTTCCTCCACTTTTATTTTTTTTCCCCTTGCCATTTTATCCTTTTGTTTATTTCTGCTTTTCTTTTTCTCCTTGATTAGTTAGGTTAGTTGTGCCTTAACAATTATACTGGTTGTTCTCCAATGATCCTGTCTTTTCATGTGTTTTTTAATTCTGCTTCCATTCTATTTTCCAAGTCACAAACTTAAGCCTTTGTCTTTATTTTTTTCCTTTCCTGCGGTTTGTTTTGCTGATCATTTTCTAACTTTTTGAAATATATATATATGTATTCTTTCTCTTTTTACTGATATAAGTATTTACGACTGTGAATTTTCCCTGACCATTCATTTATCTCTTTATTCCTATATCCCCTAGGGTTTGATAAGTAGTGATCTCATTATTGTTTCCTAGAAGTTCTGCAACTGCATATTGTATTTTTCTTTTGATTGAACAGTGAAGAGGTGTTGTTGTTGGGTTTTTACCCCGAGTTAAGGACTTTTTGTTTTGTTATCCTGGTATTCATTTTTATTTTTATCTCATTGTAATTAAAATTTGTTGTGTATAACAGTTTTTGTTTTGGAATATTTTGAGGGGGTTTTTTGGTGGCTGGAGAGTAAAATTGTGTACACGTTCAAAGAGAATGTGCATTCTGTATTTTTAGGGTGCAAAGTTCAGTTGATCTATAAAAAATAGTTTACTGGTTGGGTCTTATGTATTTTTTTTTAAATAAACCTACATCCATTTATTCCTCACATATTTGTTTTTTTTTTAACTTTTATTTTTTTGTGAGGAAGATCAGCCCTGAGATAACATGCGTGCTAATCCTCCTCTTTTTGCTGAGGAAGACCGGCTCTGAGCTAACATCTATTGCCAATCCTCCTCCTTTTTTCTTCCCCAAAGACCCAGTAGACAGTTGTATGTCATAGTTGCACATCCTTCTAGTTGCTGTATGTGGGACACGGCCTCAGAGTGGCCGGAGAAGCAGTGCATCGGTGCGCGCCTGGGATCCGAACCCGGGCTGCCAGTAGCAGAGCATGTGCACTTAACCGCTAAGCCACGGGGCCGGCCCTTATGTATTCTTATTTTTTGATCTACTTCTTCTGTCTTGAATTGAGAGAGGTGAATTAAAGCCTCCTATAAGTATTGGGCTTCCATTTTGTCTATAATTTCAGCTTTGTGGATGTTTTTGCTATGTTATTTGGATCATAGATATTTATAACACTCTCTTTTCTTATTCCTAATTTTAATATTTATGTTTTCTCTCTTTTTTTTATGTTTAGAGTAAGACAAACTTCATCTATTACTTTTTCAAAGAAATAGCCCTTGGATTTACATGTCAATCCTATAATTTTTTCCTGTTTCTTATTAATTTTTTTTAACATTTATATATTAGCTTTCTATTGTTGCCATAACAAATTACCACATCAGTGGTTTATAACAGCTCAAATGTATTATCTCATAGTTTCTGTGGGTCAAAAGTCTGGGTGGGCTAGACTGGATTCTCTGCTTAGAGTCTCATAAGGCAGAAATCAAGGTATCAGCAGGGCTGTGTTCCTTCAGGCAGGCTCTAGGGATGAATCCTCTTCTGGGCTCATTCAAGTTTTTTGGCCAAATTCAGTTTCTTGTGGTAGTAGGACTGAGGTCCTTGCTGGCTGTCAGTTGGGGACTGATCTTCCTCCAGTTGCCTGCCTGCCTTCTCATGTTTTCCATTGACTCTCTCCAGCAATGGTAGGTCAAGTCTATCTCTATCATGCTTCATATCTCTCTGACTTCATCTTCTGCTGCCTCTCTTGGACTTCAGCTGCAGAAAGTTCTCTGCTTTTAGGGGCTCACGTGATTAGATTGGGACCACTTGGATAAGACAGGATAATCTCCCTATTTCAAGGTCTGTAGCCTTAATATAGCTGCAAATCCCTTTGGGTATCTAACATAACATTTTCATAGGTTCCAGGGTTAGGGCACAGACACCTTTGTGGAGCCCTTCTGCCTACCACAGTTTGTCAGTTTCTTCATCCTGCTTTCCTTTGGTTAGGATCTTCATTCTCTCTCTCTTTTTTTTTTTTTTTGTGAGGAAGATCAGCTCTGAGCTAACATCCATGCCAATCCTCCTCTTTTTTTTTGCTGGGGAAGACTGACCCTGGGCTAACATCTGTGCCCATCTTCCTCTACTTTATATGGGATGCCGCCACAGCATGGCCTGACAAGCGGTGCGTCGGTGTGCACCAGGGATCCGAACCCGGGCTGCCAGCAGCGGAGTGTGCACACTTAACTGCTACGCCACAGGGCCAGCCCTTCATTCTCTTTTTAACTTTGTGAAATGAATGGTTAGTTTACATAGCTTCATTCTGTCTTGTATAATTATGGAAACATTTAATGCCACAACTTTACCTCTGATTATAGATATGGCTATGTCCTTTTGATATGTAACATTCTCATTATCCTTTCTAAGTAAATTGTTATTGTAGAGTTGATTTATTCTTTGACACTTGTGTTAGTCCTTTAAGAAGCAAATGCCATAAAGGAACTAGATGTGCAAGAGATTTATTGAGGGAAAAAACTGTGGAGGAAAATGGGGAGGAAGCTGGAGGAGATGGAGAGAGCCATCAAACTGCAATACAGGTCTGATTTCTGTGAAAAAGACGGGGAAGGAAGGTGTTAGACTCCCATTCTAAGTTTCATCAACTTCCTTGAGCCAAAATCACTCATCAAAGGACTACTACTCAGACATCGGCTAGGAGCAGCCAGCCGCTGGGAAGCATGGCCTTGACACATGGTGATGGGTTTTAAGCTCAGCAATGAAGGCCCTTGGCCAATTATGCTCCTCGTAGTAGGAGATCTGAGAGGAACATTTTCTTGTGAAATGCTGGAATTAAACAATAGAATTAAAAGAGTGGGGTTTTTTTTACCTAAATGGTTAGATTTTTGTTTCTTTATACTTTTCTTATTAATTTCTAGTTTTAGTGCAGTGTAGTTAGAATTATGGTATGCTTTTCCTGCTTTTTGGAATAATTTGAGAGTTTCTTTGTAGTCACATGTGTGATTAGTTGTTGCAAATGCTCAGTGAGGACTGGGAAAAATGAGTGCTGTTTTCAAGTTAGATTATTTGGTGTGTTAAATCTATTAAATAAACTATATTTTTCATATCTTCCTATATCCTTATTTTTATTTTACTTATTTGACCAGTAAAGAGTCAAGAGAAGTCATTTAAAATCACTAATATATCATCTCTGTTAGTTTATCCTTGTAATTTTATAGTTGTTGCTTTTTACTTCAATATATAAGGTAAATAAAGGTTCAAAACTCTAGTATTTTTCACTGTGAATGCTAGTCTTTATCTAAAAAAATGACCATCTTTGTCCCATTTAGCATATTTGCCTTGAGTAACATTTTATCTAGCAATATTGCTTTACTTGTTTTCTTTTCCTTTGCTTTTCCAGGTGTACATTTGCCCATTATTTTGTTGTTAACAATTCCACATTTAAGTGTACCTCTTAAACATAGCCTGTTTTAAGTTTATTGCCTATAAATAATCATTCATGTGGTATTGGTTGCCCACTCAACATTTATCTCTTCAGACCCTTCCATTATTCACCTTCATCTTTTCTAAGAGGACTCAGACTTTAAGTGCCCACTCTCCTCCGTATAACCATCTGTTTCAGGAGTTGAGTTCTGTTTGTCCAAAGCCAATCATGTAGTTTCACTCCCCTTGGCAGTGATTGGTTTAGGCCTTTTTATGTGCTGCAATTCTGTGTCTATTTTCCAATCCAGTCCTTTTACCTAAAGGAACTTCCTCAATGCTTCTGGCAATGTGGAAGGAACTCTTATTCTAACTTCTAGAGCTGGAAGAACTTCTAGAACTTCTTCCTATCTTAAATGCCCCAAGTCATTTCACTTGGAATTCATTTGTACTCATGTCAGAATCCTACCTGGAAATTCCTGAGACCTAACCTTAGGCCACTCGTGTGTGTTTTCCTCAGAGCCTAATTGTGCATTTAAACATTTATTCAGTAAGTATTTGAGCATTTACCATTGGTCACCGAATGTGCACTGAGGATATGGAGGTGATAGAGGATATAGTGGCCTACATTGTAACTGGGGAGACAGAAAGTAAAGAAATAATCAAATTGACAAATTGATAAGCTAGTATCAATAGTATGTTTTTATTATGTCATTAGGTAGTCTATTATGAAAAAGAATATCATAGCAGAAATATCATAGCAGAACAGAACACTTCCTTATTATTCTTTCTCTGAAGATAGTTCTATAACTGTTGAATCATTCCTTTGAAAAAAAATCATTTTCAAATGCAAATGTGCTTTGGGCTCAAGTGTGTTTCCTGGTCCCTTTAGGAATAAAGTATAATTAATGTAAGTGCTGGTGGTGGTGTTCACACACACAAAAAAGCTCCTTTTTATACTTTCATTAGGTAATGCAGCTCTTAGGAAAGATAGAGACTTCCAGTTCTGAGCAAACTTCAAATTTAAAGATGGTCCAGGGGGATTATCACCATGAAATGAACCTTTTGGAGTTCAAGTAAGTGAATGGAAGATTTTGGATTCTGTTAAATGCATTCTAAAGGTTTTTGCCTAATGAAAGCATTGGCATTAAATAAAAACCTATCCCAGGAATTTGAACCTGGCCAAGAAATAAAGCAACAAACTAATGGAGAGAATATTCTACACTAAAGTAACTTATACAATATTCATAATAAAAGAAATATGATATTAATTTTGTCATTCTCTTTGCATAATATCTCAACTGAATTGATACTCATCCTGACTTTTCCTATAGAGTCATTCTAACTTTTCATCAATTGTATATTAAAATGCCTCAATGTAACTCCCTATTGAATTTACATCAATTCCACAAGATTATCAAACAATTTTTTAAACAACTTGATTTACAAGTTTTTCTTTTAAGATTTCTTCTAAGATCCTCTACTTGCTCCTTTACATCATTCCTTTTTTAAGACTGGTCTCTATCCCATCTTACACTGAGTTGTCCCTTAGGCAATGGAGAAAGCAGTAAAGGAGACAAGACTGCACAAACATTCAAATTACTGGCCTCCTTATCCTCAAATCTTCCTTTCTTGTTTAAATGACCACCATTTCCTAGGGTCGTGGTGCAGGCAAAGGAAAAATCTTGGATGGTATTACCTACTGCCCCTTCTACCCTTGTTCTTTTTCCTCTTTCCCACGTCACTTGGGTTTAATGCTTGGTCAAATCCAGTATTCCAAATATACTCTGCTTTATCCATTTTTTCCCCATCTCTACCACATTTCATTTAATCTAAGTGCCTTTGACTATAAGATGTACCATTATATTTTTGTACCTCTAAGACATGACGATAACAATTAAGCCATAGCACACTATCATTTTAAGACACCTCCTGAATTCAGAGATGTTAAATTGGGAAATATGTGTGTCTTAGAAATTACTGAAAAACAGTAGTCATCCATAAAACTCAGAGAAGTTAATATCTTGAGTAAACAGAAAATACCCACTTTCTTCATACTTTAAAACAGTGTATGTAGGTTCTTAAATCCTAGCACAATAAGGATGCTCATTAATTATCTGTGTGTGCTTGATCTAATCACTTTAGCTTAGAATTAAGATAAAGAAAGGTGTCCAAAGGAGAAGCTGAAAAGTACACTGTTTCTAGAAGTACCACCTAAGAATTGATTTTATTGGGGGAGAAATGGGACTCATAATCTAACATGGAAGATTGGTTTAAAGGGATAAAGTATATCAACAAACAGAAAAGACGGGAAAAGGAAATATTTGCGATCTAGGGCCAACTGCTTTATTGATGATGATGCGTACTTTTTCCCCCTTCAGTCCTCTAGGAAATTGGCTTGTAGACAAATCATCTAAATAATGAAATCTGCATCTGGACACTTTTGTAATAGTATAAACTTGAATCTTTTTCTCACTTGAAATAATGAAGTCTTAAAATTTCATTAGTATTACAGCAGGTAACATTGAATTTATAAGCCATATTTTTCCCCAGGCAAATACTTATGCGCTCTAACAATTGATTTAATTACACAATTGACTCTTTTTTAATTAAATATTCTTCATTGATTTTTTTTAATTAAAAAGTAATATGCATTCATTGTAACAAACAAAATAAAACAAAGATGAAAAAGAGGTCACCATCTCAGCTTCCTAATATAACTAGTGCTAACACCAGGGATGTATCCCTCCACACATTCCCCCTTGTTAATATAAATATATAACAGAAAAAGGACATTGCATGTATATTTGTATGTATGTATATATATAAAATACTTTATATGTATAGAGAGAACATGGGTTTTTTAAATTAATCCTATACACACTACTCAATAATTTGCTTTTCTCTGGTACATCTTAGATATCTCTCTAGATCAGTGAATATTATAACATTATTTTTCATAGCTGCATAATATTTTAATTTACAGATATGTCATAATTAATTCAACCACTTATCTTATTGATGAACAGATTCTGTCAAGTTTACAGCTACCACAAACCAACGGAAAAATTATTGTGTGTATATCCTTAAATATTCTTAAATATAGGTGCTTTTATTTCTACAGGCAAGATTCTAGATCAAAGAGTTTATTTATTTATTAATTTTTATAAATTTCTTTCTAAAAATGTTTTAGTAATTTACACTCTCACCAGTAATGTATGAGAAGACCTGTATCTACATTCTTATCAACACTGGATGTTGTTTCTTTTTAATATTTGCCAATTAAAGGATGAAAAAAATAGCATCTTTGTTTTCATTTGCATTCCCTTCACCATTTGAATTTCCTTTTCTGTGAATTGCCCATTCTTATCATTTGTCAAATTTTGTATTGTGATTTTCATCATTTTCTTATCAGTTTGCAGGATTCCTTCACATTAGGGATATTAACTCTTTAAGTGAGATATGTATCGCAAATGTATTTTCCTCAAAGAGAAAGTGAGTCAGGTAGGGCCTCTTTTTTTTTTTTGAATCAGAGCACTTCTCAAAACAAAGTGGATAAGATATAGAATTTTGCTCTTCTTTTTTTTAAGAAACAACTGTCTCTGAACAAAGGTATTAAAAGCATTTTAATAACATTAAATGGTAAGTTTAGTTGAACACTTTTCCCATTTAGAAACTTTAACAAATTCAAGTTTAATGTTCCACTAAACTTATTTCATATTGAACTTAAAAGCTACAATATTGTCTGGGGGTTTTCTAGTGAATTCCTGGGACTTTGGCACTGATCACTAGTTCCGACAAAGGAGACACACAGGCTCTGTCATCTGAACCGCTGCATTGAGCTTCCTCTTTCCAGAGGGTTCTTAGTCAGATGTTCAGCTAAGCAATGTCCTAAGCCAACAACTTAGTGCTTATAGAGCAAGAGTCTTGGCCATTATAAAGCACAGCTATCTTTCAGCAAGGGTTTGGCAAGGGCAGCATCTACCAGTCACTCCCTAAATAGCTCTTGCTGCCAACAATGTTTAGTTGATAGTGATTTATAAGAAAAGAAGTATTTGGTCAATGAAGCAAATGTATACACTCAAATCTTACCATACAACTTTGAAAATGCTACTTCAGTAGAAAGTTACAAACTATCCATGGCAAGGACATATCTCATTCATCTTTGTATTCTC
This sequence comes from Ceratotherium simum simum, assembly GCF_057802395.1. NCBI lineage: Eukaryota > Metazoa > Chordata > Mammalia > Perissodactyla > Rhinocerotidae > Ceratotherium > Ceratotherium simum. Next base: position 73,619,854 of record NC_141903.1, on the reverse strand, counting down.
AGCACCCAGCACATTCAGACACAAATAGAAGCCAATGAATGAATGAATGGATTTTTTGAGCACCAGTAATATGTAAGTTGTGCTTTGCAATATCCAAAGACATAATCATAGCTACATACAGTTGGAGAGAAAAGAAATAAGTGAAAAACTAAACACAGATAGAGTAAAAGTTAAAACAATGTTAAATGAAGTATATAAGTACACAGAAATAATAAGAATAGTAATTGTCATTTATAAATGCCCACCAATCACTAAGTGATGAAGACGTTCAAGTGCACTCAGCTCTGCAGGGTGGGTATTATCCCCATTTTAAAGATGAGGAAATTTATAATCATGGAGATTAAATAATTTGTCCAAAGTCACACAGCTAGTAAGTGACTACTCCAATTCTCAGGTTATTTTTGCCAATACATAATGCCTGCATCTCACAATTACACCTGTTAGTAAACTAGTTGTGCTACAGAAATTTGGGGTAGAGAAAGATCATATCTGCTTGAAACTATGAAGGTTTGAGGCTATGAAGATACTGGGATTTAACCTCAAGTACAATTTGAATGACCAATAAACAAAAGTCTTCCTATCAGAGGGGAATTGGAATTGCTTTTTAATTAGTGTCACTAATTAGAAACCACAGAACATTAAGAAGAAATTATTTTAAGATATATAGGTGCAAACTTAGTACAAAAACTGTCTCTTGGAATTAATTTTTTGCTTCTGGCATGAAACTTAAAATCTTAGATTTACTCTCCAAAAATTGACTTGGTTAAAGCCACTATCTGAATTCTCGAGAGCCTGTTAATAGTGACAGTCTCCAAGAATTCGAACTTTCCATGTCTTCTAGTTCATTCAATGGATTGTTGAATGCAAGATATTGGGTTTGAGACATAAGTGAACTAGTAAAAAATGGCCCAGGATGGAACTATGTCCTCATCCATGTATGTCAACCATAACAGGGGTGGTCACTAGGATGTTTGTGCCAAGCCCTACACTCTGCCCTCACTGTTCACTCTCGCTACAGCTCTCTGCCTGGGCTCTGCTGAGTCTATAGATCCCTGTTAAATTTTCTTTTATCCTTTTGTAACTTTCTCCCTTATAATTGCCCTTGGTGTGTGTTTTAACCTGATTTCAGCAGTATAAAAATTTTAAAAAACCAATGTCTCTCATTATCCTAGTGAGGTCTCTGGCCATAATTTAAAAGTCTGACTTTTTCTGTTTTAAGAAAAAGCTAGCTAGCTAGCTAGCTCCCTCCATACCTACCTACCTACCTATATCTATCTACATCCGATACAAATACTCCCATAACCATTGGAATAGATGATTTTGGAACTAAAATGTGAATGTCATCCAAGATAAGTTCATCCTGTTGAGATTTTAACTGTAAGTTCTATAATTAACAGAAAAGTAATTCTTACATGGAAAATCATGTCCATTATATTAGGAAAAAGTCTAAGGAATGAAAAAGACATAGAAACCTTTATTTCGGTTTATCCTTTTTATATTTCAAGGAGAATACTTTTTAAAAAATGCTTTCATATTTTAACAAACTACCAACAGAGTCTGACTTCTGATTATTACCAGGAAAGTGAGTCTCCAATTGCAGGCAAAACCTTGTAATAAAAGGATCATAAGAAATAATTCATTCTTTATGGCTTTATTTTAATTTCAGAATTTCAATTACTGACATGCCCTTCCAATGATATTACTTGGGCACATTTAACGGTCTTTGGTTTTCAGAGGGATGTTAATATTGTATCAGTGATGAGAGTAAATGCTCTCATTTATTTGCACAATAAAGGTGAGCATGAAGGGCTGGATTCTCAATTGTAAAGTTACAATTGATTATCTGGGAATTTACTGTCCCCTTTAACCATTACTGTTAATTACTATTTCCACCAGAGACAGGGAAGGGAAGATGAAAATTGAAGATAAGTCTCTAAAGAACTTGACAGTCTATGATTTGTTATTTGTAACAGTCCTAATTAAAGTGTTGAATGAGAAAGAATGAATCATTTATTCATTTACTCAACAACTATTTAGTGGGCACCTTCTATATTCCATGCATTGTTTACAGCCATGAACAAAGCAAAATCCTTGCTTTCATAGAGCTTAGGTTCTAGTGAAGTAGACAGCACACCAACTAGTCTATATTACATGGTGATGAGCATTTTGGAGAAAAAGCAAGTAGAGTAAGGGAATAGAGGGGGTCAGGTGGGGAGGGGGATCTTTTTTTTTTTTTTTCCTTAGCACAGTAAAAAAAAACTAGTGCTTGAATATAAATCCGAATGAAATGAGGGCAGGAGCCATTGTATCCTCTAAGGAAGAGCGTTCCAGACATAGGAAACAGTTGGCTAAAATGAGGTTGTCCATGTATCCGTTGGAAGCTTATTTGTCTGAGATCCAACAGCTGTTAGCCGGTAGCACAGGTGTTTGGAAATCATGATTAGACTGAGAACAGGAAGAGTGACCAACTTCATCTTCTTCACTGTTGAGGAACTCACCTGAATCAAGGTATGCTTTCTGTGTGAAAAATCTCTCTCTATCCAAAGAAATGTGATAATTCAGAGAGATGAAGACCAGAATTTACCTATTATACTACAGCTAATATAACTATTGGAAAATTAACTTTTCCCGTTCCTTGATTTCATCATCTAAATTTGGGTTTCTTAACCTCAGCGCTATTGGCATTTTGGCTGGATAATTCTTTGTTGTGGAGCTGTCCTGTGCATTGAGGTATGTTTAGCAGCATCCCTGGCCTCCATCCACTATATGTCAGCAGCACCTCCCAGTTGTGACAACAAAAAATATCTCCATACATCACTAAATACTCCTTGGTCTAAATAAAAATGAAAATGGCTTCACATAACTTGTCTTTTCCACTTATTAGTCCAAATACTTTTTCAGGAAAGCTAGAGAGGCATATACATGCAGTATATATCCAGCATGTCTTAAGCAATTTCTGATGATAAATATCCCACAAACTAAATTATCTGCATATAATTTTTCCTGAAAACACTAAAGCAACTATTGTTTCAAGCCACCCACATGGTGTAAGTTCGTCTGAATATTCTCAATAAAAAACAACATGTATTGTTCCTGCCAATCTAATATTTTGCCTATTCTAAAAGAGAATTTGAAATTGACATCTTACCATGAGCAGGTCATATGCAGAAAACATATACAGAAACCCCTCGCCGGTCCCCAACCCTCATCCCACCTCTTCTCAGGCCCGTATGTCTCAGTCACTCCAGATGTGGATTCTCCTTTCTGCTCAAACCCTCAGCCACTCCACAGTGACTTTTCAAGTTAATGACATATGATTTCAACCCTTTTAATCTCTGTAAAAACATCTACTTACATTTTTAAGAATCCTCCATTCTCTGTTATTTAACACTCCTGGGGTGCATTGTCTTGATGCCAGCAGTCCTTTCCGGCTCCTTGGCCTATTATTGCTGTTTTTGCCCCACAGGAGTAACTCCTGTGCCTCATAGTGGCCCTTGTAGAGCAAGGGTTCCTCAAACTACCCCCCTTAGCCAAATCTGCCTACAGCTAAGAATGGTGTTCACACTTTCTAATAAATTTTTTAAATAAAAAATTATATTTCGTGACATGTGAATATTATATGAAATTTCAGTGGCTATAAAGTTAGATTAGACCACAACCATGCTCATCTGTTTATTGTTTGTTTATAAATCAGCCATGTTTATTTGTGTCATCTGTGGCTGCTTTCCCACTGTGATGGCAGCACTGAGCTCTTGCAGAGCTGAATGGTTACAACAGAGACTGTATGGCCCACAAAGCCTAAAATATTTACTATCTGACGCTTTACGGGAAAGTTTGCCAACCCCTACTATAGAATAATACTCCCACCCCAAGTGACTTATCTTATCAAACTATTTCTTCCCCACACACACAATGCACGCTGGGCCCTGAGAGGAAGTCGGCATGGATGACACATGCATTTCTGTGTGGCTGTGCCCCTGTCACTGTGTATATGTATTTTAGGGTATGTGGAGAGGTGTTGTCAGCAGCTGGGCTGAACACAAGCTCAGGGCAGGGACTCAGAGTGTGCTCCCTCACCCCTACTTCCCACATCAACCCGTAAGTACTTGATAGACACATTGAGCCTCATCCTCTGAAAAAACAGCAGACTTTTCAATACTAAATTTTGGTTTTATGTTTAAATTTACGTGTTAAAATAGAACAAACTATTTTTTCCCTTAGATTTAATTCACTTTCAAATAATCTGTGTGAGGAAGTTGAGAACAATAAAAAATGGACAGAAAACCAGTTCATCAAATATGAAAAAGACCTCCTCAGCCATATCAATCAGTGCCTGAAGCTCCTACAGGAGAAACTGGTAAGGAGTTCTGTTATTCACGAAGTTAACAGCTGCATGGTCATTGTCTGGATGTTAGCAATGAGTAAAGGTCTAGAAAGACACACTTCAACATTCACAGTAACCTTCACTGTGTCGGTAACTTACTTTTTTTAGCACCAGAATAGGAATCCAGATGCCTGTCTTCTGGTCCTGTTTGCTACTCCCCAACTCTGTGGACCCACATTTCTCAAAGTGTGCTCTATCTGTACCAGAATAACTTAGCGAGTTTTAACAAATACAGACTCCTGGTCCCAACCTGGAGCTGAGGCATCAGACCTTCCAGGGCCTCCCCTGGGAATCTGTGCTCCTAGGCAAACTCCCTGAATGATGCTTAGACACAATAAAGCTGGAAAACTTCTGCCTTAGACAAGTCATTTACCTCTCTGGAGATCCGTTGGTAGATCAAAGGTTTGGAAAACTCCTTTTCCAGATCAGACCTTGCAGAGAAAACCCCAGCTTTGGGGTGAGGCTACCAGGATATACAAGAAATGTATCACAGGGCTCCCCCTTCGCCCACACTAGCCAGCACAGTGGGCCATGCTGCTGAGCCCCAACGGGAAAGCAGCACAGGGCCATCAGTGTCATCAGTGGTTGCCAGCCTTGCAAGTGATTCAAATAAGATGTTTCTAGAATGTCAGTAGAGGGGCTTTAGGCAGCCCAGTAGGTAGCACCGCTGACAACCACCCCCCCAACCCGAGTTTGTAAACAACTGATAGAGACAGGAGTCCAAGAGATGGAGATAAACATTACAGCTTTGTCACTGATAAGGCTATTGAAGTATGTGCAGTCAGATCTGCAGCCCACTGGGCCTGGGCTTCTCCCAGATTCAGGCAGACTCCTCCACCAGTTCTAGGCAGCATTAGGTGACCACAGGGTCACCTGCAGGCAGAAGCCTCCCACCACAAGGAAGAGAGAGACTGGAATCCATCATTCCTGAGGCAGGTAGGGCTAAAGAGAGGAGAAACAACTCAGTCTCTCTCGTTCCTTCTCCTAAATTCCCTGTAGGGGAGAGAGGAGGAGCATAGAAGCTAACTAGCCTCAGGATCCTCTGCAGTCCCCACCCTGCTGCACATTAGAATCACCTGGAGAGCTTTTAAACTACAATTTCTGAGCAGAATAGACCAATTAAATCAGAATTTGGCGGATGGTGTGATGGTCCAGGTGATTCTAACAGACAGCAGAGGTGGAGAATCACTGTTCTAGATGAAGTCAGTCCACATGGAGATAGGAAGCGCCAGGGAATAAGGACATCGAACACTTCGGAGTATGTTCAAGGAGCTGCAGTCAGGCAGGATCTAAAACGCCTTCCTTGGCTACACTTCTTTAAACACTGGACTGAAACTCCAAATCCTCAGGGCATTTCAGCAACACTGCAGCCCTTCTTTTCCTTTTCTCTCATAACATGTAGAATTCCAGAAACTACAAACAAATGAGGCCAAACAAAGGGATGAACTCTTACACTTGTGAACACAGTTTTAGATACAAGGGAACCTGGTTTGACTTTTCATGTTGAACATGAAAAAGTGAATTTGTTAAAAAGCATTCTCTAAGCTGAAACACAAATCCATATAGGTTTTCTTTTCTGCAGTTTTATCACATGATATCTTTTCTAGGAAAAGTCTGAAAATAAAATGGAAGAAAAATTACTGCAACTTTCAAGCAAATTAGAGAATTTCATTAACACACAGAAACAGGAAGCAGAACTAAACAAAGTAAAGGATATAGAAAATAAACTGTCCAAAAAGATGAACCAACTGGAAAAGCACATCTGGAGTGAATTAGAGAAAATGCAGAATGAATATCAATCAGGTGAGCAGATACCTTTGATTAAGAACATCAGTCCTTTCCTAGCCTATCCCTCAGTTTTCCACTTTGAGCTAATGGCCAGGATCACCCTTGTCATTAGTGACATCCTTTTGTATTTAATCTGACCTTCCTAAGTATCCCATAGAATGTCAGCATACCACTGGAAGGTGGGAAATTACTTTCTTCATTCACACTTACACAAGCTTGTCATTGCTGTGAGATTTTTTACTCTCTAAGATGACAGAATCATAGAATTGTTAGACTTGGAAAGTCCTTGGAGATCAGCAAACTTGACCTGTGGTTGTATCATGAAATTAGGAGCCTAAATCAAATGCCCCTCATTGAACTGCAGGTAATGAGCCTGGACAGATGTCAGACTGGAGACTCGACCTTTAGAAGTGAGAAAGAGAGATGAATTAACAGAGTCCAGTATAATGACTGCTTTTCTTCTTAAGGAGGCTAACGGTAGCAGTGTCAAGCTGAGCTAACATCAAAGAGGATTAATTTGAAAGGCTCATCTAATTTGTCAAAGGGAAGGACATGGGATAGGTGCTGTGGAGCAGCCATCTGCCTCGAGTCACAATTCTGAGGGAATTACCAGGAATCAGAAGGTTCCTTTATTAGAGAAAGCCCCAACTAATTTTCTGTTCTCTAAATCTCAGAAAAATTCATAAATTCTATCAAATTTTAGTCCTTATTGTAGAGATCCTTGGAGGTGTCTTGGGAAGATATCATAGTCTCATTTTGTTCCTGGCATACAAGTTAAATTTGCTGCCTGGAAATCTGGCCCACACCACCTCTACCCCCAAACTCCCACCGCCAAATCAAAATAACGAATTATCTGCCCGGGAATCATGACCCAAACTTAACTGGCCCTTCTTTTAGGGCCCTGCTCTCTACTTAACTACCAGAGGTTTAATTTTATTCATTCCATTAGTATGACCCCAGGATGAGCTGAAGAGGAGTTTGCAATCTGCATGTTTCTGCATTTTACTAACTGGGAGTTCTAGCAAAGGGGAATTCCAAATTACTGGTTTGCTCCTTTATGCCTTTAATAAAAATGTATTGAAAAGTGACTATATGAAAGGCCTCAGTGAATAAGATATGGGCTGTACCTCAGAAGCTTGAGGTCCGGGAGGTCTGTGGTCATGAGTGGCTAGACTTGCATAAGAGAGAGACATACAAAGTGCTCGGGGGTGGAGGGCGGGGAGCAGCCAGTGGCCACTCCCTAGGTCCCTCAAACAGGTTACTTTCAGAGAAGTTTTAAAATCTCATCTTTTAAAGGTAGTCTTTACCTTCAATTTGGTAACAAGAATAAAAAAAGAGATCATCTAAATCTCTCCCCAAAGTACACAGAAAGAAGAAAATATTTTAAATTTCTCTCTTGAAATATAGAATTATTTCATTATGCAATATATCTGGGGAGAGGGGAAGGAGAGGAATTGAATTAAATTTTCACATTGAAGCCAGATACAAGTTGAAACACTGTTGCTAATGCATCTTCATGACACACAAGAAATGGATTATTGTACATTTTCAGACTGGTCTTAATAGAATTTAATGTGCTTTGTATTAAACGATGATCAATTATGACAGAATTGCTGATTAGCAACTTTTGTAAAAGAAAAAAAAGTTCCAACACATTGTTTAATTTAAGTATACCTATTCTCATATGCTCTTCCAGGATTTAAATCAATTCATGACTCTCTCAGCTCCCTCCAACAAATACAGAAAACAAAGATGGATATAGAGAAATATAAAGTACAGAAAGACCTAAAGAAATTACGGCGTAAGATAGTGGAACTCCAGGAAGTATAAAACTTTCCAGTCATCTTCTTTTTCACCAGGCAATGGAGCAGTTTGTTGGTAAAATCTGGGGAAAAGAAAGTTAATATCACTGTGATGTTTATTGCCTCTAATATCTCTGTATTTCTTACTACCTTTTTAAGGAGATGAAGGTACCAGAAAATCCAATAAAGCAAAGAAGCTGCATGATGTCTTCGTTAATTTATTAATGAAAAAAATAAGGAATTTTTTTACATACATGCCTTTTTATATTTTTATTTGCCTACAAATAAAAAAGAGCAAACTACATAGTGTACAGAAATGAGTGAAGGAGGCCTGGCGTAACACACTAAAGAATGGCGGGAACTGTGGCAAACGGCAGACCACTTACCCCATCTAAAGAGAAGAGCCCCTATGCACTTCCAGTTCATATTAACACGCATATAAACCATTATTGCCAAAATTTTCATTTTTCAAGAGAAACCAGAAATCTGGTTTTATATGAAACCATTAATTAACGTTAGCAACTGGTTCAAAATAGTTCTTAAACTCTGAGTAAATGTCTGTGGAGCAGATACAGCCGGTGGGCTGTCAAATTACAACTTCTGATCCGGAGGTTTTCGTTGTCTAACAATGCCAATACTTATAGCAAGACTAACTAATGTGTATTTAAAATATTGATCCATTGTGCTCAATATGTATCAGAATTATGAGTAACAGTTAACCATGCAAAATAAGAGAATACAACAGTGTCCATGAAAAACATCAAACATAATTTGATCTAGGTGCTAAATTCAGAAGCACTTCAAAAACACAAATTAGTTTCCTATAAAGTTAACTTTTCTAGATCTAAATGTTAAACCAGGCAGAGCCTGGTATTGGGCAGTAAAATCATGAAAAATGAAAACAAACTATTCATGTTATGCACCATATGCCAGAACAAAGACTAATTTTTAATCACAGAGCTTTTCGTAAACCTGGCAAGGGGGACCTTCGCTTCCGATTTGGGCTCCTTCCTTGGTTTAGGGAAGAAGAGTGACAACTTCTCTGCTAATAAAGGACAAACTTACCTTCCAAACAAATTTTTGACCAATGCCCACCAGTCTAATTTTTTAGCTCTGTGAAACATTTCCATTTATTTTTATTAATTTACATACAGCGTCACTGACTATATCCCAAGGGATTTTCATAGCAAAACTTAAGAGTTTAAAATGCAATAGCAAGTGTCCTTTGCAATCAAGTGTCATGGTAGGACAAAGGGCTAATAGCTCAAGTAATTCCAAATAACTCTTACAAGCCAGTAAGAAAATAGTAATAAATCAATGGTTTTTTTAAGAAAAATTGTCGAAGAATATGAACAGGCAAATCACAGAAGTATACAGCAATAAATGAAGATATGAAAAGACATTCAACCTATTAAAGAAATAAAAATTAAAGGGACCTTTAGCTACCATTTTCAGATTGAAAAAATTAAAGTGATTGATACTATTAGGTTGACAGTGGTGTAGAGAAATGTGGACTCGCATACATTATTGGTAAGTCTATAAATTGGCACAAGGATTTAGAGAGCAATTTGGAAACATCTATTAACATTTTTAAATGTGGATATTCTTTGACCCTGGAATTCTACTGCTAGAAATTTACACCACTGGGGGAAAAAACCTTCCAAGGTGTGCAAAGATATACGAACAAGGATTCTCATTACAGCACCATTTGTTATAGTAAAACAACTGAAAACAACCCTAATATAAGGAATTGATTGACTAAATTAATGATATCACCAGATAAAAAGTGCTCTCCAGCCCTTAAAAGAACACAGAAAGATATCCAAGATACACTGTTAGGTGTAAAAGGTAAGTTGCAAAGCAATATGGATATGATCCCACTTGTGTCAAAAAATATTTTAAAATAAGTTAAACCGAATATGCATACTACAGCATGCAAAAAACATGTAAGAATTTACAACAAACAGCAGTGATTGGATTATGAAGAATTTTGTTTTCTACATTAAACATTTATTAATACTTTTACATTATTACAATATGATATTTTGGTTTTCAGTAAAAATATATTATATAAAACAACCACAACAAATACACTACTAGGCTGAAAGAGTAACTCTTCGTAATGAATCAAATAAGTGGTTGTAGGAAGGGTTAAATTAGGAATTCACACGGACCAAGGGCCACATCAACCCACTCATACCTGGTTTTACTCTAGAGACATAGCTACAAAAGCAGAGAGGATATTACAGCAAGTGGAAAAAAAGATGTCGATGCATATTTTTCCTTGTAAACAAAAATGCTCTCAACTAAATTGCAGTTCAAATAATAGCGCAGGATCAAGCCAAAAGCTTTCTCTTTTGGTGTTGACAGGGTAGTGCTATGTAGAACTGAATGCAACACAAGGGGGTAGGGGATCAAAGGATCTTCTGCCAGGTTCTCTTGCTTGGGATCCCAAGTTGGAGTGTTCACAGGTTTGCACAGAGTCTAGTTGGCCTGAGAACTATGCCTAGAGAGAAGGTGGATCCACATGTTGTGGGGCCTAAAGCTCATAGCTTTGACTTGTCCTGTCCTGATGAGAGGGCACAGTAGTCTGTAGGAATACTCCTGGAAGCCATTGCTACCTCAGGACAGCAGCAACTTAACTCCATACAGAAGTGACTGTGAACAACGTAAATATACCCCTCTAACCCAAATGCATACCCAACTCAACTTCTCTTTAGCTGGATCCAAAGATGCCCACAGCCACTCCAGGGGCACCTGACATCAACGAAAGAGGGAGTGGAAAGACAGAGTAGTCTTAATCAATGGTCTTATTGTCTTATTAAAAGGTCTTACTTCTGCAAATTTTACAACAACCTTGTAAACACATTGCTAGGGCTCATGTAAGTGAGGGGCCCTTGAGCTCAAGAGCCATCATTTCACAGTAAATTCACCTCTGCTTGGGGAACCAGTGGAGGGCTGGGCCTCCTTCGCTTTGCATTTATTTTGCAATGGATCCAAAAAGATGACAAAGATGAACAATCCCCATAGAGAAGCTCAAAATACATGGCACTTTATCCTTTACCAAACAACAGTACTTAATCCTTTGGGAAATGTCAGACTTCTCTCTCCACAAATACAGGAGAATGTTTGAGCATCAAAGACTCTGTGATCCACCTGTAGACTGGAGGCAGATGTTAAAATACCTCAGAGACTCCACTTAGGCACAACCCCATCTAAACAGGCTTGGATAGTCCAAGGGTCCTGCTGACACCCAGCGTTTCCCGCCATTTCCTTCCTCTTATCAAAACTTGCTCTTGAAGGACAAATCCCTCACCTCATGTTTCACAGGGAACTGCCTTCTCAGCCCCATGGTGAGGTGGATATGCTCTCCACCTGATAGCCAGGAGAGTAATAAGGCCCAAAGTAAAAGAAAAATAGCATCCCCAGAGTGCTCTGGACACAAGCAGCTTTCCCCTCTTCTACAGAAACTTACCAAACGCCTGTTCACTCCTATTAGTGTTACCCATAATAGCAGCAAGTAGCATCCAAGACACCAAGAAGGAAAAATTTGCTGTACAGTATATACACACACATATATATACTGGTGTTTTTACCTTATGAAGGGGGTCTCCACACATTTGGGAGATATTACTTTTTATATATTTGCAGCCTCCATTCATTCATGTGCTGGGCACTGAAGATACAACATTGAACAAACTAAATATGGACCCTGCCCTTAGGGAACTTACAGTCTAGTGGAAAAGACCAACAATAAAACTTGCAAATACTTGGGCAAGTAAAGTGTGATGGGAGCACCTGGAAGATGCAGTTAGCACAAACATGGGGAATCAGGCAGCAGGGTCTTTGAGAGCAAGGGATATCTAGATTGAGACCTCTAAGGTATAAGTAGACATTAGCCAAGGGAAGGGGCTTGATTGGCAGAGGAGGGGGCTCAGGCAGATGGCACAGCCCAAGCAAAGGCCTGGAGGCCAAAAGAATGGGACACATGCCAGGAACACATGTAAGAAGTTCAACAGGTCAGAACCTAAAGTGCTTGTGGTGGGAGGTCAGGGAGGGGGCTTGAGGGAGATGAGTAGAAAAGAGAAGAGAGAAAGTTAGGCAAAGTGGGTGTCTGATCACAAAGAGCCTTGTAACTCACATTGAGGAACACAGATTTTATCTTCAGGGCCCAGAGTAGCCTATGAAGGATTTAAATAGGAGAGAAATGTTATCAGATTTGCATTTTAAGGAGATCCCTCTGGCTGTAGGGTGGAGAACAGATTACAGACACAGTGGGAGAAACAAATTTGGGTGGGAAAGGAGGGAGATGATGCAGGAGAGAGAGGATAATGAGCTCAGTTTTAAACTAATTGATTTTGGAGATACCTATGGGATGTCCAAGTGGATATGTCCAGTGGTTGGTGAAAGATAAGGAAGGACCTGAGGCATGAAAGAGATCTGAACTGAGGATTTAGCATAGAAATGGTTATTGGAGTTACGGGTGAGGAAAGAATAGATTGCCTGGGGCTGGGAGGGGTGGGAGTGGGGGACATGAAGACTACAGTGAGAAACAGAGACCTGGGAAGAACCCCAAGGATACCTAACACTGAAGGAGCAGGTAGAAGAGGAACCTTGAAGTCCCTAGGAGAGTATATGGAGACAGCAGTGCAGGAGAGAGAGGACAATCATTTGAGGGTTTGCCTTCCCTGGGAATGCCTGCTAGCAGATGGTGTCAACAATCAACTTGGAGTTCTACCAGTAGTGCTTTAAGACCGAGATTAGGTCTCACCCATTGAGGAGGCCCCTCTCCTACAGCGTAAACTCAGAAGTTGGGTGTATTGCACAATTCGGTAGAGAACAGTTATAAATGCTTCCTGACTGCCTTTCCATGCTATAAAATAAATGTGCTGCATCTCCTCAGACGCAGAGAGGGTGGTGAGCTCTCCCAGAGAAAGGAAGGATTGTTGCCAGGAAAAATATTAGGCTGTTTTGGCCGCTACCCAGCTTGGCATTTCCCTCTCCAGGAGATTAGAGTCACACATATTTTGTGGTAAAGGTTTGTTGTCTCAGATCTTTCCTTTAATACACAGTCATAAAATTTTCTAACTACATAGACTAAATTTTCATAACCCCCCGTTCCTTGATAGAGTTCTGCTACTTCATTTGCAGAAGATATTTACACATGTGATAAATGTTGTAAGTGAAAAATGATTGATGTGCTCAGCAGTATGTCATAAACCAGGGCCTCGTTTTACAGTCCCCAAATGCACAAACTGAGAAAACAGAAAAATAATCCAAACTTCTATGCTGAGAAGTTTTGAGGGGGCTTGAGGTCTGACAGACCAGAGTTTAAAACCAGAGCCGCCAGTCACTATCTGTGTGACTTTGGATATATTTTTTACCTTTGGAGTCTTAGTTTCCTCATCTTAAAATGGAGATAACAATACCTACCTTGTAGGTTATTGGAAGACATTTATTGAGCTATTATCAGGTACCAGAGACTGCTCTAAATACTCTACCTGGATTAACTCATTTAATCCTCCAAACAGATGCCTATTACTGAGGCACAGAGGGATTAGGTAATTTATGTAAGGTTACATGGCTAGTATGAGGCAGAGTCAGGATTTGAACTCATCAGTCCAGAGAATTCCCTCTTAAACATTCTGCTATATTGTTTCTCTAAATATATGTAGACCATCTAATGCAGTGTCTGATACATCATAGGTATTGTACTTGATAAATGGTACTGATTAATAACAATAAACAGAGCTTTTGATCTTTATGGAAAAGACAAATTCCATGGTACTCTTTTTATCCAACTCTGATTTAGATCAGTAACTAAAAATACTTGAGTTCAAAAAGGTCCTTGTACTACATACATTGGCTTGCAATAATTCTAGCAATGTACTAAAGCAGAAAGGAGTACAAAATATAGATTTCTCCTGGAACAAAATTATAATGAGGAAGTATTCCCTACCATAAAAGCACTTCTCCCTATTGTCTCTGGGGAGGGAGGCTAACAGCTAAAGAAACATTATGGACATTGACTGGAGGTGGGCAAGGTGCTGATGCCAATGTCCAGTAAAGCATATTTCCTCCATAAGTCCTGGCCAGGAAAGCAAACCCAACAGCTATTACTGCCAGATAAAAGTCATTAGTATCCAACTACCAGATGCTTCTCCTAAAAAGTAAGGCACTGCATTCACAAGGGAAACATTCAGGGATGAACTTCCAGTGGGTGGGACCTACATGGAGGCCTGGGAGTGCTTCTGGATAAACCCACTCCTGCAACCCAAAACAACGCCTGAACCAAGGAATCTACCTAGTCCTTATCCCTAAATTCCATTGTTTAGCATTTAAAGGCTTTCGTGTATTCACAACAGCAACATAAAATCCTCATGGCCCACCTCCTCTGCAGAGATTAGTTGATAACTAAGGAAAGCAAAGTCTTTTAAAACCAAGAAAGCGCTAGGTACCTACTACATGGGAGGGTCAAAAGAAAGTTGATGGAAGAGAGGTGAGAAAAGCCAAAGAGGAAACCAAGGGCCTGCACTTGTGATGTTATCACGGATTAACTGAAACAGCTCACTGTGGGCCTCAGTTTCTATCAAGTTCAAAATCTAACAAGGGTGGAGTATTCCTTATCATTGCACAGGTTTAAATTTGCAAATAAAGCTGGGAAAAAAATAATAAATTTGAAATGTTAGTCCTTCGGAGGAGGTTCCCTTCCTCCTAAGGTTCTTCCTAGAATTCAGATAGTGGCACCAGGCAGACAGCAGCATCAGAATATACCTTGGTAGGATAATGTGAGTCAGTCCCAAGGACACACACCCTCAATTCATTTACGTTTCTTTGAGGTGACAGCAATTATTAACAAAATTTGAGAATAGTATTGGAAATGATCTTGGGGGCCAGATTCTGTTTGCCTAATATAGACAATTTTAGAAGAGTGAATCTCTCTGAGCTTCTTTTGTGTGTGTCTATAAAATGAGGATAGTATCTACTGTAAAAAATGATGTGAGAATTACATGAGGTAATAGTGTATAGAGCTTGGCACATAGTAGGCATTCAATCTATCCCTGCCTCTAAGTCTTTGGTTGCTAAGTCCCTGCTGGGTAACAACCACTACCTTATAAGCACAAAATCTCTTCTGCTGAAGCAAATGGTACAGTACCAAGATCCTCTGCAATGCTACATCTTGCTTGGGCTTTCTTAGAAGCTACTTAATGAGCACAAATCTGTGCCTATGTATTTCCCAACGTTCACAAGTATTCACCACGGCCTATCATAAATCTGGGTCTAGTGAGTTAATAAATAAACAAATAATTCTGAACCTAGTTCTTAGTCCAAAAAACCATCCAACAATATACATAGCACTTGTTCTGAGGCACTACAGGGCTAGCCTCAAGCAATTCTGAAATATATTTATTTCCATCTCATTGAAGCTGCTTATGACAATATAAATTTGCCTTCTCAGCAGTGATTTTTCTCTCTAACCTCCTTCTTTCCACACAAAGAAACTTCTGTTCCATCTGGCTTTTCTCGCATGCCCAGAGACACTTGTGTCTCAAACATAAGAGAAAGTACCACTGCCAGGAATGCACACAGGAAAGAAAACACATAATTCAGTATGCAAAGATAGAACCTGCAGTTGTCTTTTCTCCACACCACCAGACTTCTTTCCAGGCTAATTTTCAAACTTCCGAAGCCAGCAAAAAGTCTTTACATAAAGACTATTTGTACACTATTTTCTCTTTCTTGATCCATTTAATTGAACAGATTAAGATTAGAACTTTTAAGCCAGAATATAGTGGTTTTCCAAAAAAGCTCCTGATTGCCTGATACTAAACTATGCAGCACTTCTTCTCCATAGAGATTAAGCGTTGACCATATTTTATATGATCAAAGGGGAGGAAATGGCATTAAAAAGACAGGGTCTTAGAAACTCAAGTTTTTTAAGCCACCTGGAGGTCAGGTAATCCAACAACATGCACATTTTATTTAACGTTGAGTGGCCTTTCTGAATGAAGTATAACCTATTTGGCACATAGCAGGCACATGTAATTACACTCAACCATTCGTAGATGCTGGCTTCCATTAAAACATTCTTGAAGTGTATGTCTATTTTCCTTCTCAGGATCTAGTCCTAGAGCTGATTACCTAACCTTTCTGCAGCAGAGATCTCTTTGGAAAGGGGTTCTACCCTAAGAAGGTTTGTAAGCACAGGGGCCCCCTGTTCAGTGGAAACTGGAGTTGCTGCTTCCCACGTGCTGCACCAAGCAGTTTCAGTATTTTGTCTCAGCTCACTTTGGACTTGGAAAACTTTGGTGACCTTAGAACAACAGAATGCTGCTGTTAGAATCCTAGCTTGCGGCCGGCTCTCTGGCCTAGTGTTAAGTTCAGCATGCTCCACTTTTGTGGCCCAGGTTCGGTTCCCAAGCACAGACCTACACCACTCATTGGCGGCCATGCCGTGGCAGCGACTCACATACAAAATTGAGGAAGATTGGCAACAGATGTTAGCTCAGGGAAAATCTTCCTCAGTAAAAAATAAGTTAGAGGCCAAGAGATCAGACCTATCCAGTCACATACTCATTCTATATTGAAACCCAGTTTGAAACACACCACTTAGGTTTTGTGAGTATAATTTAATGTAGTTTCTTTTAAAGAGAATTAGAATGAAGAACCTAACTATGTTGGTGATACTGTGCTGTAAGCAGCATGTTGAGTGAGAACAGTTCAGATACCATTACAGAAATGAACAGTCACATATTCTTAAGACTCAAGTACTTTTGACATTTATATTTTCACAGTAACCATTTTTGATAACTCATCCTCTTTATCTGATGACCTCTTTTATGGCAACAATTTAGATGATGATTTCCAATTTCAGTGATCTGGTAACATTTAAATTCAAAGGTACGTATACTCATTTCAGTATACACAATGAGCAATGTACTGATTTTTTACTGCCGCCATAACAAATTACCACAAACTTAGTGGCTTTAACACAACACAACTTTATTATCTTACAGTTTTATGTTAGAAGTCCCACAGGAGTCTCACCAGACTACAATCAGAGCGTCAGTAGGGCTGCATCCCTTTCTGGGAACTCTGTAGGAGAAAGTTTCCTTGCTTTTTCCATTTTAGAGGCTGCCCTTACTACATCCATCTTCAAAGCCAGCAATGTCGAATCTCTCTGATCTTCTTCCATTGTCATGTGTCTCTCCGAAAGCCTCTCCACTTTTAAGGACTCTTAAAACTGGGTTCAGGGCCTGGCCCCGTGGCTCAGGGGTTAAATGAGTGCCCCACTACTGGCGGCCCGGGGTTTGGATCCCAGGCGTGCACCGACGCACCACTTGTCTGGCCATGCTGAGGCGGCGTCCCACACCCAGCAACTAGAAGGATGTGCAACTATGACATACAACTATGTACTGGGACTTTGGGGAGAAAAAGGGGAAAAAAAGGAGGATTGGCAATAGATGTTAGCTCAGGGCCGGTCTTCCTCAGCAAAAAGAAGAGGATTAGCATGGATGTTAGCTCAGGGCTGATCTTCCCCACAAAAAAACAAAACAAAACAAAACCTTCTTCTCCTGCCAAAAAAAAACAAAAAAAACTGGGTCCACCTAGATAATCCACGATAATCTCCCCCCTCAAGGTCCATACCCTACTGCGTAGTCCCTTCTGCCATGTATTCACCAATTCCAGGGATTAGGGCATGGACACCTCTGGGAGCCATTCTTCTGCCTACCACAAGCAGAAACAGCAAGATAAGTACTTTTTTCATCGCCCATCTTCTCTCCAGAAAAATTAACATAATGTAAATGTTTTTATAATAGGTATTACATATGAGGAAAGTATACAGTGAAGCATGAAGCCCAAAGGAACTTTTGTACCGATTCAAACACAGGAGAGATCATGACTCAAATTATCTCAACAGTCTAGTAATATAACGTGGAACTCAACTCCTTTTCAATGGATACTCCAGTTTTAATTATCCCTCTCCTGGTATCATTTCCCTTCACTAAAACAAATAGGTATTTCCAATTTTAAATTCAAAATATAAGAAAATATTTCAAATATTTCATAACAGCTGCTTGTTAAAGAGATATTATTCTTAAATTTCTTCAAAACATTTTGAGGTCTAAAGATAATTTAGCATTTATAAAAAAAGTTATAGTTGTGTACGGTATTTGTTTAGGTAATCAAAATTTAAAATACCGCTATTCAAAAAGTTCCTATTCTAATCAGCCAAAGAAAGGAAAAACATACTGTTACATGGCACAGGGAGAGAAGACAACGTGAGCGGTCTTTGGGTGCAATAGACCTTAAGTGACTATATTTTCTAAACCAAAAATGAGGCATATATCTAATTAAGGGAATTTTCTGACTTTTTACTTTACCTGTACAAAGAGTCTTAAAATATATACATATGTGGAAAGATTATTGTCTTGTAACTGATCCACAAAAGTATCATTCTGAAGTAAAAAAGGCAAAAGCAAAACAAAAAGACCTCTCCTGCAAATTGAAGGTCAGTTTATAACCAGCAGCAAGGGAGCCTGAGGAGTTTTCTATCTGTTAGCAACTGGAGCAGAAGAAAGGAAGACCAGTAGAGAAACAAGGGTCAACTTGGCCAAAACAAAGTTTCCACACTTTTTAATGCACAAAAATTGAAAGCGATCAGCAAGCCACACTGACTTACATATATAAGATATGATCCATTTTTGTATTCCTATAAAATTTCCCCAAAGCCGGTATCAAATTTTCCATGGGGCAACCAAATATGTCTCTTTTCATATTCATATATCAGTAAACATGTACCTAATGTTTCATACTGTTTTAAATAACCACATCCTTTAATTCCTTTAATGTACAACCTGAGTATTTCTGTCCAATCCTGTTCCATGTAGATTCCCAAATTGAAGGAAGTTTGTCAACTCATTTTGTAAAGTGAAAAAAGAGCACAGTATTTTAAACTAAGGTTGTTTTTCTATCCTGACCAGAAATTAATGAGACACTTTAAGAAATATGACAGGTGATCCCAAACAAATACATTGTGTTCCAAAAGCTTACTCATAAGCTGTATTTCTCCCACAGCAAATGATTATCAGATGCCAAGCTAGCCTAGAAACACCTAATTAATTAATAATACCTAGTGGTGGATAAAAACTAGCAGAAAATGCACTATAATTCTCAAAAAAAATAACAAAAATAATGAAATAATATGAATGCAAAATATTGGTACTCCAGGAAATAACTTTTAATGTAATTTCTCTAATTAAATTTATGCATAAACTCTGAAGGGAAATTTCAGCCACTTCTAAAGTTCCTAGAACCTGATAACACTGATTCACTTCAAATTTTCTTTGCTTTAAGCACACTGTGGAGCACCACTCTCCTTTACTAACTGGGATTAAAAGACAACGTGTAACACACAACATAGGTGTGGCACGAAGCAAGCTCTATAAAAATTATATGGTTAGGAACGATTTGAGGTTCACATAACTGGGCAGCAATTTGAAGAGGAGCCAACAAACAAAAGAGGACGTGTGTACATCCACGAAAAAAAAAAATTACCTGAGATAGTACTGTATTAACTAAGGTGCTTTCCAATCTTCCTTTCTAGAAAACCTGGGTCTGAGGTCCCTGGAAGCCAGAACTAGGCAATGGAGTCAAAAGGTTACTCGTTGACTACAGGCCTGGAGCAAAGGCTAACCAAGACCACACTGTAGGTAAAGTAACCTTGTGAAGCAAGTGACACCCCAGACAGCAGATGGAGAACAAGTGCTGACTCCCAAGCATTCAAGCAGACGGAGCCAGCCCATTCTGGAGGTAAAGGCTGAGGTGCTTTCCTGAGAAAGCAGGAGGGCATGGGCACTAGGGTTGCACAGGCAGCCTTTCGCAGCACATCTCTGCCTAAGTCTGTGGGCCAGGCTGCTAAAAGCAATGAATCAGTCTGACAGCTGTGAGGATAGGAAGAAATGGGCAGAGAACGGCAAGTGCTTGATCGTGTTAAAGAGAGAAGTCAAGGAAAGAATCATCATTGCATTAATCCAGCAGTTCACGAACCTGAATGAACATTAGAATCTCTCAGGCATGCCCTTAAAATGCAGAGTCCTAGGCCCCTATCCTTAAAGATTCTTATCGTATATATCTGAATTATGATAATATTCAGCCAAATTTGGGAATTCATCAATAGTTCAATAGATTCTGGAGTAAAATTTAATTACAGAATATTATCAATTTATATCCTCTCACAAAGCAACATTGTGATGCTGCTGGTTTAGAAAAACTATGTACATAAATTATACAACCACACATTTTTGTACAATAAATAATATATGTAAATGTCTGAAAACGTTTAAAACCACAAATCCAAAGCAAGCAAGTTTCTTCAAACATATAAAGAGATGTGAAAAAAAAAATAAAATAGGTAAATATGCTCTCAAGTTTTAAAATTTGAAATGTAAAAATTATATCTGATATTGATACTATAAAGAAAACAGGACACTTTTTATTTCAGAAAGTTCAAGTCTTTCTATCATAATTGAAGGAACCGCATGATTGATTAAATATTATTAGCATTATTTTCCATTAATCTTTTAAATGCAGCCATACACCTGAGTGTTTTGAATTATATAAACACATCCATTAGCAGTCTAAGACTCACCAACATTTATATTATGTGTCTACAGCAGAATCTGAGACGAACCACTACTAAAATAGGTTATAACGTCATTTGGATTTTATGATAAGTTGGTCTGCTGAACTCTAAAATTCATGGAAGGAATTAAATCTTTGAATTTATTTTTTAACAAGTGAAATTCTGCATTGTGCTACTCTGCTTCTGCATATTATTTAGAAAATGGCTATTAAGGCTTTATTGTAAGGGATTGAAAAAAAATCCTATCGTGCACCATGCAAGATGAAGAAAATAATGGTTTACAAATAACTCTTGAATATAAAGGAATCATGGTTTTTCTTCTCAAAATCAAAGATGTTTTTCAGATTAAAGTTACATTAAGAGTTTATGGAAAATTACATCCCTAGCTTAAGAACTTAAACATCTTTAGATTTAGAAAAAGAATGGATGATTATAACTTATAGTGTTTTTAAATGATGCTTTGGGGAAAAGTCTTAATTTATTGTTTCATTCTTTCTAACAGCTTTTTCTTCGGTCGTTACTATAAAATAATGCATTGTCATTCTGAGGACAATTTCTGATTCAGTTCCAATGCTCTTGTGTCTCCATGAGTTTTGGCATTGTTTACCAGCACCTGTGGGAAATCACATACAAGAACGTTAGTATTTTATTTATTAACAATATCTATATTTAGATTCATAGAAGGCAAGTATGCCAAAGGGCAGCAGGCAATATCAAACTACATAAGAAAAAGTGACTATGTGCAATTTTCCAGTCATTTTTGCTGAAATAAATTGTTCAACCAAAGCTAACATCAGAGATAAGCACAATTTATTCAAATGCTCAATTAGTATAGACGCCAACATTTTGATTGTTACCGCTGTCAGCACTATACAAAATTAAAGGTTTTGTTTGGTGGCTTTGTTTACAGTACTGTCACCTCTAAGCCCTTACCCAAAAAGACCATTTTATGCATAGAATTGTCCAAATGACATTGTTTTCCTTTAAAACCACAGCTTAGGATCAAGGTTCTAGGTTCTAAGCTCTATCAAGAAACTTCCCATGATTTTCACCAATTCCACAAACTAGAAGATTTAATTCCAGTAGATCAATCCATTACTAAGACATTTTTTGGTAGTTCATTTTCAAACACTGTGAAGGGTCTGAGATTTTGCTCTACTTGCAAGCTAACAAGTTAGCCTGCCAAAGTTCCATGGATACTGCCAAAAGACACGGGACTCCTGGGTCAAAGACAAACGTCTTTCTTATTCATGGTACAGCAAACAGCATGAGCATCAGCAAACTTGCATCCATTCCCCTTGCCCTCTAAGTCTCACAAGGCAAGCAACATGGATGCACACATCTAGTTTCCGACATGCACAGTGAGTTGCATGACAAGAGGGGAACCTGAGCCTAGGAGACTTAAATCTTTTACAATTGGCAGGACTCATGCCTACCCTTTGCTCTGGAGGGAGACACTTACCTCTGTATCTCAAGGCTGTCACTATACAAACATCCTTGAAACGACAGTCTGGAACAAAGGGCAGTCAGGCCTTCTACTCACAGGATGTTTAGAAATGCAAGAGACCCATGGTGAAGTGTCTCCCAACACTCATACAAGTTCTAAATTTTGGATTTGCAATATGTTGATTATAATGCCTTTCTCCAAGCATTTTGTTAATATTTCTTTAATATTGTATTTTTCACTGAAAGGCAAATAGTATGTCAAATGCTGTCTTCTCATTAATTTTCATCATGCGTTTAAAATTGTTGGCTGGAGTTACGAGAATCTTAACCCAATACATGTTTTATATACTCTACCATTTAAAAATAATTTTATATATATATAGGTTTATATATTTAGATAGCAAAGCCATCCCATGAGAAGTAGAGTAGAAATTGTCACATGCCTATATTTTAGAAAAGACAAGAAGAAGAAAAACAATTTTTCTAAAGATAATATGAACATCCCATTCAAGTCTGCTACTTCTAAACCTATTCTAGCTACCTATTTGCCTCCACTGCAGTGGTCATAAGAAATACCACAACCAGCACCTAGCACCTTTGATCTTTTCTTATTCTACATAGCACATTCAGTGAATCTATTTCCTACAGGTTAAATCAGTGGTTCTCAACCAGGGGTGATTACACCTCAGATACTGTTTGGTAATGTCTAGAAGACACTTTTCGTTGTTACATGTGGGGTGGAGGGAGGAGGACAGTGCTACTGGCATCTAGCGGTCAGAATGGTTGGGGATGCTGCTAAACATCCTACAATACACAAGACAGCAACCCTCACCCCTCCTCCAACAAAGAGCCAAGATGAAATATTTTCAATAAAATCAGTGCCTTACATCAATGAGCTCGTAGTCATTTTTGGCATGTAAGTGTCTCAGTAGGTACCAACGTGCAGTTGATACAATAGATTTGGGATACCCAGGCTGATACACCACTCTCTCCAAAAGTCGCCGTGTCTCTCTGGGAAAAAGATATTTACATTTAGTTCAAAGCATATAAATTAATATAAGATATTTCATATACTTTCATACACAAACATTTCATACACATACATATACATTATATAAATTAATATATTTCATATACTTTTATACACATATATCATCTTTCTCATTCTTTTGCAGATGTGGTGCTGATTACTTCATGAATTTTTTATTCATATAACAATAAAGGTAATAATCATGGTTAACATTTATTAAATGTTTATTCTGTGCTAGGCACTATGCTAAGTGTTTTACACATATGGTCACATTTAATAATCACAACCATGTAAGGTAGGTTGCTGTTATTATTTTGCAGATAAGTAAATTAAAGCTCATCCAAATAGAATGGGGAAAAGGCCCCTATTTTATGAGCACTTCTAAGGGCTCTACCCCTAATCTTTTTTGAAAATAGGCAAAAAAGTAAGTAAATCAATAAACAATACAAAGATAATATAAAGTGGAACAAGAAGAAATATTTAACATCTACCCTAGAGGCTGAGTGTATAATATCAGGCTTTTAGCATATGTATGTTTTCAAAGACAGGTACAGTATGTGAACCCAAGTAATAACAGGTTGATTTACAGTTGTGTTCTAATTTTTTCTTCCCTAATTTACTAACATCTATGACTCCAAAGACTTCTGTACTGATAGAAACAACATAAACAGTGGTAACTCAGAACTGCTGAATAGGAGGATCTTATAAGCAGCAATTGGCTTGAAACAGGAGCTAAAGAACTTGTCTCAAAGATGCTTTTACGCTGGAATCACATAGTAAGCACGTGTTTTTTCTTAGACTGCATGTTTATTTGGACTGATTTTTGGTGGTGATACAAACTATGGGAGGTGCTAACAGAGACTACGAAGGAAGAGGGTTAAGGCCCTATAAGACACCCACACCGAGCATCAACAGAAAGAGTCCATTAGGAAGCTTAAATTATAGCCTGAAATATTTCTTGATGAAATCAGTCATAAAAAAATGTCCAAAATTAAATATTAATAAATGGTGCTGAAACTGCTGATTAGCCATAGGTCTTAATTGTTCCTTCAGTCCTATTTTGTGATGTTGACGTGACCTCTGCCACATATTTATATGTATTAAGCTCTATGGCTACAATACCTACTCTGTTTCAATAATGTATGCTCCAAAACCACTGTTTTACTTATAGTTGCTTTGTGTTATGTGTGATATCCATTAGAGCAGATATTATTCTCAGAATTTTTAAATATTCTTGCCTGTTTTATCATCCATATAACCTTTAAGTAATTTTCTTCAAATTTATTTCTGACCCTATCCCCACCCTTCAATAAAAAGATTGCTAGAATTTTTATATTTTAATCTGAGAAGCTTTTGGATTTTCTAGATATAAAAACCACATTACTTATAATATGTCTCTGCCTTTTCAATATTCATTATTCTTTTCATAGCTTATTGCCTTATAAGAACTTATGTCAATCTAGCCTTGAACTTGGGTCTTTTCAGTTTTGTTTGTTTCTAGAATCTACCGTGGCTCATACTAAGACAGTGGAGAGCAAAATCTCTAAGGCCTTCTTCACTTGAAATGCTGCCATGCTAAATCTTTCATATTCTATATCTGTGTACCAAGTTACTTTTTTAAAACAAATGTAAGACTTTATTTTCTTCCTTATTGGCTTACTAGAAACAGCCTTTCCAAAGTAGATACAAATACATGTATAATGCCAAAGTTTGTTAAATTAATTCTAAATCTTTGTTTCCTAAAAGGATTGAAAGTGAAGAAATATTTCCAAGAAAAAAAATAAACAAAGATTCTTCATACCTTGCACCCATTTTGCGGTTGAATTGTAACAAAGCTTGTAAAAAGACAGCCAGTGGACAAAAGCAAAGTTTCAAGGCCTCGGTTGTTGCTTCTTGAACCAAGGATGGCCAGTGATCATTGGAAATATGAGCCTACAATAATATAAGACAAATATTAAATCAAAGCTTTTGACACGTTTACTTTAAAAGAATGCAATTCAACTGTCATTTATTGAGTGCCTACCTGTCCAAGTCACCATGTAAATGCCACAGGGAGCATAATTCTACAAAATTATTAAGATTTGATTTCTGCCTTTAAGGAGCTACAAAACAAGGTGGACTGGGATAAAGGAAGGTTTCAAAGAAGGGATATCACTTAAAAAACACTAAAATATTTGTTAAAAGAAAATGCACTATTCTATTATATAGGTTAATAAAACTTATCAGTTACTAAGCTTCTGAGGTACCAAACATACAAAATTCAATTTAACATGATTCTTTAACTGGTGGTGACAAATATTTCAAAAATTATCTAAGGAGAGAAGAAAAGCTGAAATGAAATACTTCAATAAAATCCCAATACAGAAAAAAGGTGCAAAGCAGATCAGATATAAAGACATTAAACCAAAGTCATCAATACTGAAAACTTTTTAAGAATTTCACTTTATGGAGAAAATGTTAAAATATCTATACACTACTTAGGTTGCAAACTTTAGTTTCTTATAATATGCATTGACTGGGAAATAACACAGATATGTATTTCCTAAGAAATACCTGAAAATAAAATGGTTAACACTCTACTGAATTATGTAGGAAGAAAAAAAATATTTTTAAAATCTTTCATTAAAAACCTCATATTGTAACCAAGATTTCATAATTACAGGTACCTAGAATACACATTTTAATAAAGCCAATATAATGAGTCAATACATAGTCCATTTCAAACACTAAATTATTAAAAAATATATATTAGAGCAATAAACTCTGAGGGGAACACAGGCGACAGTAATTTGTGTAATCAAAGAAGCTATAAAGAGAATGAATTTGAAAACAGAGAATGGAAGTTGTGAGGCATCTCCTATAAAGATGGGAGCAATGGGACCCTGTACATCTAGCAAAGAAAATAAGGCAAAGTCCATACTAATAAAATTATTCCTAATATATTTTTAAAAACCAATAACACAAAACTATCACTGGTTGCTTTTATAATGCACTCTCTAATTTCCAAGAATTCATATAAAGTATTCTGTAAAGGTAGCCCAAAGATTATTATGCAAGGAAAAAGTTTCTACATGTAACTGGTATATTAAACAATGTGATTAGAATGCACTTATTTTTGTCTCCCATTATGTCTTTAAAATGTATTATATGAGGGAGACTTTTCCTCTGTCCCTGGATATAAAATTACAGTAGGCCTCGTGACTCTTACATCTATTTTTCTTACATTCATTCACAAATACAGTCTTAATTAGAATGTCCTCTTCTTTTTAATACTTCAACCTTGACTCAAAGGTAATATTTGCACCCTACTCCCATCTCCTCAGCTCCCACCTAGAGTATGGTTACAGGCAGCAGCAGATGGCTGCTCCTCCTCCCAACACTCCCACCTTGTCTTGCTAATTGTAGTTTCAGGCCTCTACTGAAATACCAGAAGTTTGTATTTGACTGGTGCCATTATAAGAAGATGTCTAGTTCTCCAGGCTTGACAGATATTTAAAACTTTTTTTCTGATCCAGACTTTCCAGGCTTTACCAGAGACACCCAATTTCATGGGACCAGTTATGTAATCAGTGCGATTCTCCAAGGCTTCTTTTGTATCTTTCTATGTACCAATAAGCACGCACACCCACACACACAGGATGCATTTAGAGATATATATTCTTAAAAATATATACCACACATACATACACTCTAACAGGATATCATGCACACTGTTACACAGTTTTCCCCCCAACACACCCACTTAAACATTTATCTTGAAGAGTTTTCCACACTAGCACATAGGACTTCTAGATCAATAGACCTAACTTGGTATCAGAAAACAGATGTCAAGTCAAAAATTACTGGAAATCCCTCTTACAGAACGTCAAATTGAACTGAGAAATGACTGAAATGTTAATTATTGGCATCTTTGTCACAGATGAGTAGCTGGGTTAATTCTAACTTAAATCATGAACAAACAAAAATGTATATTCTCCCATAATTCAACTTTTAAAATTGCAATCTTTGTTTTTTCCCCAAACATTGACAATGTTCTGCTGGAGTCCATGGGTTTATTTTACTCTTATATCCATCAAAAGCCCAAATCGAAAGTCTGTGAGGAGGCCACACTAGAAGGCAATGAAAGAACAGGGACTCAACAGAATATCACTATGTAAAAAGCTTTCATCTTAAAGAAAAATACAAGAATCAATTTTTCATGATCATAACTATAACATGCTCTTACCCTGCAGACTTCTAATGCAAGCAGTGCTAGTCTCAACAGACTTGAGAGCTTCCCACTCCAACTGCCCTGTTGGGATGCTACTTGTAGACTCTTTCTATAACACATCTCTGCAGCACCCATCATTCCTTGGGACTGATATATATGTGCCAGCCACTGCAGAACAGAAAGAGAGAAGAATCCCAAAAGATTTTAATTTAGTACACAGTCTGATACTCCACTTCCAACAAATTCAATAAACTTAGATGAATTTTTTTTTTTTTTGGTGAGAAAGATTAGCCCTGAGCTAATATCCATTACCAATCGTCCTCTTTTTGCTGAAGAAGATTGGCCCTGGACTAACATCCATGCCCATCTTCCTCTACTTTACATGGGACGCTGCCATAGCATGGCTTGACAAGCGGTGTGTTGGTCCGCGCCCAGTATCCAAACCTGCGAACACCAGGTCGCCAAAGCAGAACGCACGAACTGAACCGCTACGCCACAGGGTTGGCCCCTAAGTTTTTTATTTAATTATTAGTAACTTTGTGCCCAAAAGATAAAAATCATAGGTCAGGAAGGGGGTAGCCAACTTGCCCATTCTATTAGCAACAGCTTCCTAATCACACCTAGTCTGAAGTCTTAAAAAGTCTCCCCAAATGGCAAGTCAGAAGCAAAACCAAAATGCAATGTGAAAACAGATATATCAGGTAAACATTAACCAAAAGAAAGTTTGTACAGCTGCATTAACATCCAACAAAGTAGACTTTAAGACAAGAAATATTAAGGGATAACGGGAGCTGTTTCATCATGACGAAAGCGTCAATTCAACAGGAAGATGTAATACTCCTACATTTGTATACACCTCGTAACACAGAATTTATGAAGCAAAAGTTGACAGAAATTAAAAAAGAAACAGATAAGCCCAGGATCAAAGCTGGAAATTTTAACACACCTATCACAGCAATGATAAAAGAAATAGACAAAAAAAAAAAAAATCAGTAAGGATACAGAAGATTTAAACATAATGAACCAGCTTGACTTAAATTACATATTTAGAAGACTATACTCAATAACTGCAGAATACACATTCTTTGTAAATGTATATGCAACATTTACTAAATCTGACCATATGCTAGGTCATAAAGCAAGTCTGAACACATTTCAAAGAATTGGAATCATACAAAGTCTATTCTGATTTAGTGGAATTAAAGTAGAAATCAGTAACAGAAAGATAACCAAAAATTCCCCCCATATTAAAAATTTTGCAACATGCTTTGGAAAAAAGATTAGTCAAAGAAGAAATCCCAAGGAAAATTATAAAACGTTTTCAAATGAATGACATGGAAGCACTATATAAAATCTTGTGGGGTGCATATATTTGAGAAAGATGGAAAATCAATGATATAAGTTCCTATCTCAAGAAGGTAGGGGAAAAAAATAAATCCAAAGAAAGTAAAGAAAACAACAGAGAAGAAATCAATAACATGTAAGATAGTATAATAAAGAAAATCAAAACAAAAAGTTGTTTCTTTGAAAAGTTAATAAAATTGCTTGCTATCAAGAAAAAAATTAGAAAACACAAATTACCAGTAAAAGAATGAAAAAGGGAAAATCATTACAGATTTTACAAACATTAAAAAGAGGATATCATAAAATTTGAAATTGAGATGTGCTGGACAAATTCCTTGCAACTCACCAATGCTAAAGAAACAGGATATCTTAATAGTCCTATTTAATCTCTAATAATAAAAAAAAAAAACCTTTCCACTAAAGAAAATTCTCGGCCTGAATGGCTTCAATGGTGAATTCTTCCACACATTAAAGAAATAAATGTCACTCTTAGACAAACTCTTTCAGAAAATGAAGAAAAGAATAACAACATAGATACCAAAACCTAACAAGGACCTTATGAGAAGGAAAAATTACAGGCCAGTCTCTCTCATGAATATAGGTACAAAAATTCTAAACAAAGATATTAACAAATTGACTCCAGCAATATATAAACAAAATAATACATCATGACCAAGTAGGGTTTCTTCTAAGAATGCAAGTTTGGTTTAACATTTGAAAATCAATGCAATCAATCTACCACATTAACACAACTAAAAAAAGAACAGATGCCACCCCAACAAAATCTGATAACTCAATACCCATTCAAGATAAAAAACAAACAAATCTCTCTCGACAAATTCAGAACAGAAGAGAACTTTCTTAATCTGATAAATATATCTACAAAAACCTACAGCAAACATCATTTTTAATAACGAAATAGTAAATGCTTTTTACCTGAGGTAGAGAATAAGACAAGAATGTTCACTTATCATCACTTCTATTTAACATTATATTCAAGGTTCTGAACAGTGCAATATGGCATGATAAAAAATAATACAAAAATATTGAAAAGAAAAAGTAAAACTTTATTATTCACAAATGACATAACTGTGTATGTAGAAAATCCAAAACCATTTCAAAAGAATAAGTGAATTTAGCAAGGTTGCTGGAGGGTCAATTTACAAAAGTCAACTACATTTCTAAATGTTTAGAGCTAACATACAGAAAAAAATTACCAATGGAACAGAAAATATCAACTAACTAGAAATAAATTTAATGCAAGAATGTAAAAGACCTCGATGTTGAAAACTGTAAAACATTGCTGAGAGAAATTTAGAATTTAAATAATTTGAGGAATATACCACATTCATGAATAGAGAAACTCAGTAGTATTACTTTGTAACTCTCCCCAAATTAAACTACAGATTCATGCAATTCCAATCAAGATCCAAGCAGGACTTTTGTTTGTGGCAGGAGGGAAGGGTAATTGACAATTTATATGTAAATGAAAAAAGACCTAAAATGAGAGCCAGTCCTGATGGCCTAGTGGTTAAAGTTTGGGGCACTCTGCTTCAGCGGCCCGGGGTTCAGTTCCCAGGCATGGAACCACACCACTTGTCTGTCAGTAGCCACGCTGTGGCGGCAGCTCACATAGAAGAACTAGAAGGACTTACAACTAGAATATACAGCCATGCACTGGGGCTTTGGGGAGGAGAAAAAAAAAAAAGAAATAGGACAAAAAAAAAAGACCTAAAATGACTGAGACAAATTTGAAGAAGAACAACAAAGTGGGGGGTCTATTACCTCCACACATCAAAAATGAATTATAAAGCTATAAGCAAGACTAAACAAATAGATCAATGGAAAAGAATCAGGAGCCCTAAAAGACCCACACATACACAGTCACCTGATTTATGACAAAAGCATCACTACAATTCAGTGGGAACAGGATGGTCTTTTCAAAGAATTGTGCTGGGACAATTAGATATCCATATAGAAAAAAATAAACCTTAACCCTCTATATTCACAAAAATTAATCCAGGATGGATCATAGACCTACAAGTGAAAGGTAAAACAATAGTTTCTAAAACAAAACATAAAAATATCGTTATGAACTTGGAGTAAGCAGAGTTCTTAAATACAACACCTCAACAAAGCATTAACCATTAAAAATGATAAATTAGACTCCATTAAAATTAAGACCTAGTCATAAAAAAGTAACAATAAGAGAGTACTAGGCCAAGGCACAGACGTTAGAAAATATCTGCAATACAAATATCCAAAAGCGTGCTTGTATCCAGAAAATATAATGAATTCCAACAATTCAATAAGAAAACAGCTGATGAAAAACTACACTAAAAAAAAAGGCACTTTAAAAAGAGGATATCCAAAGGTTTGATAAGCATAAGAAAAGTGGCAAAACATCATTGGTCATCAGGTAAATTCAAGTTACAACCACTACAAGATACCATTACCTACATATCTACTGAAAAGGGGAAAAAAAATAACCACCATCTGGCAATATCAGCAATGGGAATGCTCAGAATTTGCTGATGGGAACATAAATTGGAAAACCACTTTAGAAAACTGTTTGACAGGACTTATTAAAGTAAACATACATATACCCTATCACCTATCAAAAGACATATCCAGGATGGACATAGCAGCATCAATCATAATAGCTAAAATCTGGAAATAATCCAAATGTCCATCAACAGTAAAAGGGACATATTTAAGAGTATATTCATAAAATGAAATGAAAAAACTATGGCTACATGAAACAACTAAATGAATCTCAGAGACATGATGTTGAATGAAAGTAACCAGATACAAAATAAGACTCCATTTACATGAAGTTCAAAAACTGGCAAAACTAGACAGAAGTGACAGAAGTCAGAATAGTGGGTCTCCCTTTTTTTCGAGGTGGGGGAAGATCAAAGCGAGAGGCAAGAGGAGGGCAGCTAGGTTGCTGGAAATGATTGTATCTTGATATAGGTAGTGGTTAAAGAGGGACATACATATGTAAAAATATAATGAGGCATATTTTTAAGATTTTTACACTCTATTCTTTGTGAATTATATCATAGCATAAGATAAAACATACATGCTACCTCTTAAGACTTTACTTTAATTTATCTTTTAATTTTTCCCTTTTAGTTTGACAAGGTATTTTTCCCCTTGATAAAGAATATGAGATCATCAATATCCAGTCGACCTTAGCGTCCCTTAATGCTCATATAGCAAACACTCTAAGAGAGATAAAAAGCACTATCTTTCTTCAAGGATTACAGTAAGGAGGCTTAGCTTGCATAATCCAACTTTTGCCATTATAATGATAATCGTTTTAAGCAGGGACATCAAAAAATTGATAAAATGCAAGATCAAAATGAAGAAGAAATTGTGGTAAAATAAGCTTCTGTAAAATCTATACCAAAAAGCTCCTCTGATATTTTCTCTGAAGCACAGAGGGAACTGTAACAAACTGAACAAAGTAATTACGTGCTTTCTGTATTTTAATATCAAGAAGAATAAAGTATATAATGATCATGATATATTTGCCATGTGGATAACCAGAGCCAGCTAAAAGGGCAGTCTGTTGATTCGGGCATCAAATCTGAAAATAACTATTTCTTAAAGCACTAAATATCCATTAAAATCTTGGATATGGGTTACCCGTAAAGTAACTAAGGAAAAACTACATACATCCCCTCTAAAGGTAGAGTTAAAGACCGTTATGCTAACCGTATTATAAAATGTTTTAAATGTAAATAAATAAATGTAAACGTAAATAAAAGGTAACACTTCTTTAGCTCTCTTATATCAACCCCATGTAAAACATTCAACATTGTTTTAAATTGAGGAAATTTATAATCAACAATTAAGAAAGCTTTGAAGTACTGTAGCAGCAGATCCTAAATTAGTATTCAATTTCCTGAGTTTCTCTAATCACAATACCCTTTAAATCTTGAAAATGAGAGATATATGGTGAGTTTACAGACAAAAAAAATATAAATGGAGTATACTCCTGACCTCATCTAATATGATGGAGTATTTTAATTCAAGACTCAGGTAAGAAGGAGAGAATTTACCTGCCAAGCTGGAACAGAGGTTGAGTTGGACATGACTGTTTTTTGCAGCTCTTCAAGTACAGCATCTGGGAGAGGCTTTCGCGACTGCAGGAGTGGTTTACACTGAACTTGTCTCAAAAGTAAGATAACAGCTGGCTGATCAGGGTTACTTTTTAAATTCTAAAAATAAAATCCCAAATAGAAATACATCCAATAGGTTCTTAAATGTTAAATGTAAAAGGCGATTATTTATTTTTTCCCCCAAAGCCCCAGCAGATAGTTGTATGTCATAGTTGCACAGCCTTCTGGTTGCTGTATGTAGGATGCGGCCTCAGCATGGCCGGAGAAGCGGTGCGTCGGTGCGCGCCCGGGATCCGAACCCGGGCCGCCAGCAGCGGAGCGCACGCACTTAACCGCTAAGCCATGGGGCCAGCCCCGTAAAAGGCGATTATTAAGCTATTCTCCATGTTGGGAAAAAAATCTGAATTTACCCTTTTCTTATTAAAAGATAAACAACTGCAAAAGTAAAATAAATAAAACACTGAACATCTTGGGAATATCAAACTCTACATTCAAACTTTAAAATCGCTAATGCTATTATTGTAGTTTATGTCATTTATTTTAGATTAAGTATATCCCTTTGACTTGGTTTATTCTCAGGTGATATGCTGAAAAACTCAGGTTCTGAATTTCAGGAGGTAGCTAAACTAAGAAAATATAAAATTAACAGTGAAGGCTAACACTATTCCTTATTGGAAGAAGCCATACTATATAAGGAGAGAGCTATAAATCTTTTCCTTTCTCAACCTCTTAACAAAGATATTCATTGCACATCCTCCCTCCAGGCACAGACTTCTTACACTTTGGGAGTAAGAGAAAGATCTGTTTACCCATTTCCTTAAGCTATTATTTGTACCCTAAAACACATACATACATAAATAAATGTATTGTACATATGTATATGTAGCTCCTTCCATATATATATATACATATGGAAGAAGTTAAAGAAAGTTCTCTAAATAAGTCCTTCCACTATTGTTTTAAATACTTCTTTATTGCTTGTCCCTCAATAACATACTTCTTTATTTTTTATTAATTAGGTCATAGTCTTAAACATATTTATTTCTAAAATGTATGATTTCTTTCTTCTAAGTAAGAATTGGAACAATAAAATGACAAGGAAAGGTGCATAAAAGTATCCCTTATTATGTCAGAGAGAGCATAGCAACTGTCACTTTATGCTTGCTAAACACTCACTGTATAATCTTAACCTGTCCTGAACTTGGAGGGAATTTCTTAAATAAAAGAGAAAATTTATTACTCTACTTTTCAGAAAATTCAAGGACCAAAGGGATCTTCAAATATTCATTCTTCTTTCTCTGTAAAATTTACATTGATCTCTCAAAAAACATTTCTAGAAACACAACACAATCTCCCTGGTAAGTATTTATGAAAAAAGATGTTTTCAGGAAAAGTGACGTTTAAAATTCTCTTTATCCATTTAACTATTTCTGAGTAGGTTTATGAAGCTGATTTATTCATTCAATAACTATTTTTTGAGCCCCTACTATGTGCTAGGCAAGGTGCTAAGAATTTACTCACAGAACCTACAACCTAGGTATGTAAAAACTGACTACTGAGTAGTTTCAGTCACCTACTTAATCTCCACAATCATTCTGTTTGGTTCAGAACTTTGGAAAAATGCAAAGATGCTGGAAAACAGCATTCTGAAGCGAGTAATCAGAAATCAAAGGAAAATACTGCCTCCATAATGTTATCAAAAAAAAAAAAGGCCTATTAAGGCCTTAAGTCCTAGAGTCAGACAAATACAAGCCCAAATGGCAACTATATCAATTTCTAGCTGTGAACTCCTGTGCAAATTACTTATCCTCACTATGCCCTGGTTTTCTCATTTGTAAAAATGGGAACAATAATAAATATGTATGTCATACGATTGTTGTAAAGTTCAACTACAAACTGCTACATGTATTGACTGGCTTACAGTAAGTACTCAACAAATGCTGGGAATTATCATCATCATCATCACCACCACCACCACCACCACCACCACCACCACCACCACCATACGCTCTTCAAATAACATGCACTCTATTTTTAAAGTTATTTTCCAAGTAGGGTAAGAATCCATGAATCTCAACGCTCAATTCTGTAACAGTACCTTTGTGCAAAGGGCTTCAGCTTCAGATATCCTTCCTGTGTCTACCAGACCAGTGACAGCTTGGGAGAGAGACCACTTTTCAAGAGATTGGTTGTAATTTTCAAGGAATTCTTTGTCCTTAACTGTAAACAAAAAACATCAATGTAACTTTCTTCTGCCATTTATAATGTATCCTCAGAGGAGTAATTAGTTGCTAGGAAGTATTATTATTAGACTTGCCATGCATATATAATTTTTAAAACTTACATGTACCAGTGGAATACCTTAGACTATCCTGACATGAGATAGGTTTCTGAAAAGTTTCATGGTAGGAATATTTGTGGTTGAATAACTTAAGACTTTATGTACTTGTGACCTACATCAAAAACCACTATATCTGCAGTAAAACTGAAAATAATTCATTGAAAAAAATTAAAGATTTATTGTGATATAATTGACATAAATTACACATATGCACGTATTCGAACTGTACAACGTGATGACTTTCGACATAAGTATACACGCGTGAAACATCACTATAATCAAGATAATGAACATACTCATCATCAAGAAAAGCTTCCTCCTACCCCTTTAGAATCACTTCTGTCCCCAACAGACCTCTCCTCTTACTCTCTGTCCCCAGGAAACCACTAACCACTTTTAGTCAGAATAGATCAGTTTGCATTTTCTAAAATTTCATATAAATGGAATTGTAAAGTATAAACTCTTTGGCATCTTTCACAGCTGTTAACATAATAAATTACATTCATTTTCAAATGTTAAAGCAACCTTGAATTCCTAGGATATACCCCACGTGATCATGATGCATTATTATCTTTTTTATGTGTTACTGGCTTTGAATTGCTAAAGTTTCGTTATGAATTTCTGCATCTGTAGTAGTTTAGTAGTTTGCTTGTAATGTCTTTGTAATGTACGGTTTTTGCTTGTAATGTACGGTTTGGGTATCAGGGTATTGTCAGCATCCTAGTAGAAGGCAGGAAGTGCTATCACCTTTTCCATTTTCTGGACAAGTTTGTGTAGAACTGGTATTCTTACTTAAATGTCTGGTAGAACTCATCAGTGAAGCCATCCGGTCCTGGAGTTTTCTTTGTGGGGAGATTTTAACTATAAATTCAGTGTCTTTAATAGACATAAAGCTATTTAGTTTATTTCTTCTTAAGCGAGTTTTGTGTCTTTCAAAGAATTTGTCCACTTTATCTAAGTTGCCAAATTTAATGGCATAAAATTGTTCATGAGATTCTCTTATTAGCCTTTTAATTGCTATAGTGATGTACCCTCTTTCATTCCTGACATCAGTACTCTGTATTTTTTTTCCTGATATTTCTGGCTAGAGGTTTATCAATTTTATTGATCTTCTCAAAGAAATAGTTTTTGCTTTTGTTGCTTTTCTGTTTTCTATTTCATTGATCTCTACTCTTTATTATTTCTTTTCTTCTGCTTACTTTGGGATTAATTTCCTCTTCCTTTTTCTAGTTTCCTAAGGTAGAAGCTGAGATATTGATTTGAAGCCTTTCTTATTTTCTAATGTAGACACTTAAAGTTATAAACTTCCCTATAAGTAGTGCTTTAGTAGCATTGTAGAATTTTGATACATTGTTTTTCATTTTCATTCAGTTAAAAATATTTTCTAATTTCCCTTCTGATTTATTCTTTGACCTGGATTATTTAGAATTATATTATTTAGTTTCCAAATATTTGGGAATTTTCCAGATATTTTTTCTGTTATTGATTTTTAATTTAATTCCATTGTATCAAAATAATATACTATGTATGATTTGAATCCTTTTAAATTTATTTAGACCTGTTTTATGGCTCATAATATGATATATCTTGGTAAATGTTCTGTGTGCAGCTGACAACAATATGCATTCTGCTGTTGTTAGGAGAAGTGTTCTATAAATGCCAATTAGGTCAAGTTAGTTGCCAGTGTTGTTCAAGTCTTTATTATAACTTTACTGATTTTCTGTCCAATTGTTCTATCAATTATCAAAAGAAGAGTGTTGAATCTCTAACAATAATTGCTGATTTGTCTCTCTCTCCTTTAAGTTCTGTAAGTTTTTGCTTCATGCATTTTTCCATAATTTCATTTTTTCTACTTATTTTACTGTGAAATACAACACTGATTTTATGTGTTTTGAAGCTTTGTTACTCGGTGCCTAAATATTTAGTATTGTTACATCCTCTTGATAAATTGATTCCATTGTGAAACGACCCTCATCACCGGCAATATTCTCTGTTCTGATACCTAATTTGTCTGAATACAACAGGGCCATTCTAGCTTTCTTTTGATTAGTGTTAGCATGGTATATCTTCTTCCATCCTTTTACTTTTTAGGCTATTTTTGTCTTTAAATATAGATTTATATTTTGCCTAGCTTCTTTTAGGTAGTATATAGTTGGCTCTTGCCTTTTTATCCAATCTGACGACCTCTGCCTTTTAACAGGAGTATTTAGACCATTTATATTTAACTTGATTACTGATATGGTTGGGTTTAACTCCAGTGTGTTGTTATTTGTTTTCTATTTGTCTTATGTATTCTTTGTTCCCTTTTCCTCGTCTTTTGGATTATTTTCTATTATTCTATTTTATCTACTTTGTGACTTCTTAGCTATAACCCTATTTTTTTAGTGTCTACTTTAAGGTTTAGAGTATTTATCTTTAACCTGTCACAGTCTATGGTTAAGTAATATTATACCACTTCACTTACAGTATAAAAACTTTACAATAGAATGCTTCCATTTCCCCTCCTGGTCTTTTTGCCATTGCTGTCATATGTACTTTAAACAGTCAATTACATTTTGAAGAGATTTCTATCATGTGTCATATGTGGATCTGTTTCTATTGATTGATTTTTCTCCTTATTGTGAGTGGTATTTTTCTGCTTCTTTGCATGCCTATTAAGTTTTAACTGCATACCAGACATCGTGAATTTTACCTTGTTGATTGCTGGATAATTTTGTATTCCTATAATGTTCTTGAGATTTCTTCTATATGCAGTTAAGCTTCTTGAAAATGACTTGATATTTCCAAGGCTTGTTTTTAAGCTTTGTTAGATGAGACCATAACAGCCTTTACTGTAGAGCTAATTATACCCATCACCTTTTGGTAATATGCTTCCGAGTACTTTACCCTGAATTTACCATGTATAAAATGCTTTTTTAAACTTACTTGAAGCAGAAACAGCAGATAACAGTGCCAAGTATAAATCCACCCTCTTTGGCTGAGTGTTGTTCACTAAAGCCAGTTTATCATCAGCATGACACGCTGCCATTAGCCCAGCCCAGATAGCAGGATCACCTAAACACAGGAAATATAGTTAGCAGGCTTGTTAATAGCCACATGTTGCTGAAAAACTACCAAAATGAGAGTAAGAGTTCACAAATACCAAATAAAATAAAATAAAATAAATTGTATCTCCAGAAAAATTCCATTTCCATTCTGAAAAGATTCCTTGGAGTACCATCAATCAAAACTGTACTTTGTTCAACTAAAGATCTACAAGGAGTAGGTGTACAGGTACCACACGTAACTACAATTATATTTACTTTCATTGGACTCCAAGTCTCAAACAGGCACTCATCTTTATCCCTTAGTCCCTGTTTTAAGCTTCTTATATGATGACTCTGCTTCCTTGAGTATGTATTTCTTCAGAATATATGGGAAAGTCAGAAGAGCATTAGAGAAGAACTCATCTGGGCAATCTCACCTTTCTAAAGTTTATGTCACTTACACAATCAAAGGCTAACAGATCCTCTATCATTTTAGATCCACAGTAAGAATTCTTAAGACTAATTCTATCTAATACCTGCTAAAGAATACCTTTAAAAATCAGAAACTTACCCAACGTATAACAGACAAATCCAAATGTTTAGGGTCTCTTTTTGTTCTGATCATTTCAAAAATGAAAGAATAAACAACAGGATAGTGGTCTGTTTACTTATTTCATAAAATAATCTCTAATATGTTAGATATTTTGTAATTTAGTTAGGATCTTTACAGTTTATTGTGAAGATAACATTGAACCTATTCTGTTTTTTTTGTTTGTTTTTTTGTTTTTGTTTTTGTTTTTTTTGTGAGGAAGATCAGCCCTGAGCTAACATCCATGCCAATCCTCCTCTTTTTGCTGAGGAAGACCGGCTCTGAGCTAACATCTATTGCCAATCCTCCTCCTTTTTTTTTTTTTTCCTTTTCTCCCCAAAGCCCCAGTAGATAGTTGTATGTCATAGCTGCACATCCTTCTAGTTGCTGTATGTGGGATGCCACCTCAGCATGGCCAGAGAAGCAGTGCATCGGTGTGTGCCCAGGATTCGAACCCAGGCTGCCTGTAGCGGAGCGCGCGCGCTTAACCGCTAAGCCACAGGCCCGGCCCCCTATTCTTTGCACAACTTGTTTTCCAACAGCCCCAACCAAAAGCAATAGCATTCTGATCTAACAAATGTTTGAAGTGCTCTGGGGGAATAAATTGTTTAATACTATATTTCATATTAAAAATAATATTATGTAAAAATACACCTCATAACCCCACTTTGCTAGACATTCCAGTCCTCTAAGTCATTTCTCCGGTAGTGTTAATAGAAGCAGCTGATGCAGTCACATGCAGTTCTCCAGGACCTTTTCTGATCAGCAGCATACATACGACATAGCTGGTTAGAACTAAGAAGAGCTAGCTCAGGTGAGGCCAGCACCTTGCATTTTGAACAGTTACCAAAGAAGACTAATCTCCACTCTTCAAGGAGCTAACTACACATAAAAATAACTAAATATGTTTATTAAATAATTTAGTGGCTATAGGTAAACCTCATTAAACCAGACTTATAGGAAACAAAACTACTTCCTGAAAATATATAATTCAGATTTTTCAATAATGGGGAATAAAGTATCTTTAAGCAGATATTCCTTTGAGTCTACTTCAATAATTGATTATCTCTTAATTATCAGTAGCCAAATGCAGATACTCAAATAATAATATTTTCTTAAAATTCCCTTGTCTTATTTCATAAAAATACCAACTTTGCTCCTATAAGTCACAAATGCAAAACAGACAGAATCTTAATTAATAAAATGGATTATACTATATTCACCTGGAGAAAGGAGAGCTGCCTTCTGAATGGTCTTTAGTGCAATATTTTTTTCATCTTC
Organism: Ceratotherium simum simum; assembly: GCF_057802395.1. Taxonomy (NCBI): domain Eukaryota; kingdom Metazoa; phylum Chordata; class Mammalia; order Perissodactyla; family Rhinocerotidae; genus Ceratotherium; species Ceratotherium simum. Next base: position 73,579,837 of record NC_141903.1, on the reverse strand, counting down.
TGCTGAACTGCTTCCCATAGCCAACTGATTTACTGCAGTGTACAGTAATGCCTTCTACACAAGAGAAAAGAAGGGTGTTAACCAGTTCAGCTCCCTGACTTTCAAAGTGACTAAAAGTAGGTCTATATTGGATATGATGTGACTCCTAAGCCCAGGAAAAAAAATTATTCTTCCATCAATAATATTATTTAACAAGTAGAACACTTCCTTTATACTGGGACAAACTAACCTTTCCATGATTTGAGTCCAGAATATGAGCCACATTTCCTGCTACAGCACCTCCCTAGATAATAGAAAATAATTGATTATTTGGATAAATGAACAAACTTTCACAAAATAGTAAACATTAATACCGACAAAATCTTTCCATTAAATCATTTGAGAAGTTTGGTTTTACCACATTCATAACTTCTAAACTCTTTAAGTATCAACGTATTATTACTGCTTTAAAAGCCCAGTTTAATATTTTTATGAAAGAAAATCTTTTCTACTACAATCATTTCAACTCTGCTCTTTTAAAATACTCATTAAAAGTCCATAAGTTACATGATTTTACAGTGGTACCAAACAAATGTATACATTTTCTAATCATATAAAAGACTGTGAAAGAAAGAAAGATTAAAAGAGAAAAAGAGAGAGAGACCACAAAACTTACTGTAAGATAATCTAACGTGCTTTTACTCCACGGAAAGTCAGTATTTTAAAAACTTTCCAAGTCCCTAGTAAAACGAGTAACTAAAGCACAGAGCACCATGAAGCTCATCACTGCTTCAATAATCAACACTAAACAGGAGAAAAATATATGCAGCATCATAGTTTTCATAAAGTTGATTTGAAATCCTTAATTTTTAAAAATTCAATTAGATATTTTACCTGGAAAAGAAAGTGAATTATAAGAATGATTTGATTTTAAATCAGAAATATACTGTACTCTTCATTTTCCATCAAACGTGTGTTAGAAATGTTTTCAAAACCATATTTAGCATACAGAGAATGCTAAAAATAAACATAAAAAAATATGTCAATACAAAACAAATAGAGATGAATTAAAAAGAACAAAGAGAACACAGCAGAGTAGAAGGAGGATTCAGGAGTTAGATGTGGGATGATCCATCACTACAACTATGATTTTTGCACAAGTTATTTAATCTCTATGTTTCAAGTGTCCTCCTCTGTATAAGGGATATTAATTGCAGCTACTTCAAATCGTTGTTGGGATTAAATGACAAAATATATTTTAAAAAATGCCTAGCATAGCAGCTGGCACACATGATGAGTACTTCATTCCAGTGTCTAATAACGACTGTCTTCTAGGTTCTTTGCACCAACTCATCCACTGAAAATGACTAAAAATGTAGGATAAAAAGTGTGATCTGTACACCAGCAGTATCGACGTTCCCTGGGAGGCTATTAGAAATGCAGACTATCAGGCCTCACTCCATACCTACTGAATTAGGATCTGCATTTTAACAAGATCATCAGGTGATTTCATTTGTACATTAAAGTTTGAGAAGCACTGGGATAAAATATAAAAAACATGTATTTTCAAAGCATTGAATAACTAACAAGATATTAAGAACTTGCCAGGCCAAAACTAAAAGGGAAAACTGGAAGCCAGAGAGGTAAGTGAGCAGGGAAGCCACTTCTGCCATTTGCAGATCCTAACAAATCTGAATTTTCTTTTTGAAGGATTCGTGGGCTAGTGGAGAGAAATTAAAGCCCAGGGCTCACACAAGAAAGGCAGCATCTAGGAAGCCCACGTCAAAATGAGCTGAGAGCCCCCTCACATTAAAGGTGAATCAGAAGTAAAGTAGGTTTAAAAATTCAAAAGACCTTGAAATCCAGGCACATAGTAGCCTGTTTGGTCCAGAAACCTCAAGCTCTAAACCTTGTTTAAGGTGGTTCCACACTGGTGGAGCTCCCAAGCACCTGGCAAAAATAAATACAATTTCTAGAGAAAAGTATCTTAATCCTAGGCCTCAAATTATTTCCACAAATAATTTTCAAGTAAACACAATCAGGTAAACAAAGAAACAAAGCCATCATGTGTAAAAACCAGTAGGAACAACAAGCAAAAACAGACCCACAGAGACTTCAGATACTGGAATTATTTGATGTATTAAGTGTTCAAAACATATTAGCTATTACCATTATGTTTACCAACTAGTTAAGAAAACTATGAAAGAACATATTAACCAAAGAAGTTAACAAAATACTTTATAGACTCCTGAAAGTATCTGGCTATTATGAACCAAAATACAGCATATAATCCCTTTTGTAGAACATCAATGACTTCATGTTTTGATTTACACTTTCAGACATTAGCAGTGTTCTAGTTCTTATTTTCTTATCTTTAAGAAGCATTTAAATAAAATTATCCTTTGGGATTCAAAAACACAATAGCTAATGCTTACTAAATGGCAACATTTCAAGCATAACCTTACCACATAACCATTAACATAATCTGTACGCGTTCAGAAAAGTCCACCTACTTCTTTGTCTCTTCCATAACACTCAGAACAGTACACGGAAGAAACTCAGTGTACTACTTGTTGAATGACTAATGGAAAACTGCATTAAATAACAGAACTCCCTTGCTGTATTAGTTAACTATTTTTCAGAATGATAATGATAATACTTTAAAATTATATTATTTACCACATCACAAGTTATTTTATCTTTTTGCCAGAATTTAGAACATTACTCACCTTTGCATTTCGTTGGGCATACTGAGCAACCACTTGGGACAACAGAGACCAAAGAGCAGGATCACCTGGGTTACTACAGAGATCATCAAAGGCAGAGGGCTTAGAGATGGGAGTTACTTTACCCACAAAAAGTAGAAGCAACGAACATTTTATTTAGTACCTAAGTTTAAAATCTTTTAGACATCTAAAACAAGTTCATATTAATTGTCCATGTGGGGTTGAATGTGTCTTAATTTTAGAAAAAATACTTTATGTCTCCTATATATAGCAATAGTCCTTATGAATATAAAAAGGAAAAACCAGCAATGTGATGATTATAAAGCCATGAGATCTAATTTTAAAAGGTTAAGGAAATGCAATATGCTGTATTCAAAGAAAACACAAAGAGATGGAAACTATGGAAGGAAAATAAACTATAGATATAACAGTTTACTGTTGAAAATAAAACAAATAAATACCCACCTTCTATTTTCCAAATTTTGAAAATATTAAATGAATGTTTGAGTGGTCAAAAAATTCCTAAAACCATTAAACTGGGCAGTACCAGATAAACTGACTGTCTCACAAATTTAATTAGTAAGAGCTTTCATACTAAAACAAGGTTTAAGCCTTAACTTGAATAAGGGCAAAATTTCTGCTCTACCTACTGAATTAAAAAAAGTCTTTACGGGTGAAATAGCATGTACAGTCAGTTACCTGGTCCTATGCACAATTTCATAAAACCACAAGTTGGTTTCCAAATATATATGCTTACCTTATTTTATATTCTTTTTTTTTTTTTTGCAAGGAAGATCGGCCCTGAGCTAACATCTGCCAATCCCCCTTTTTGCTGAGGAAGACTGGCCCTGGGCTAACATCCATGCCCATCTTCCTCCACTTTATATGGGATGCTGCCACAGTATGGCTTGCCAAGCGGTGTGTTGGTGCGCGCACAGGATCCGAACCGGCGAACCCCAGGCCGCCGCAGCGGAGAGCGTGCATTTAACCGCTTGCGCCACTGGGCCGGCCCCTCATTTTATATTCTTAATAAGGTCCAAATGTCAAAGACAACCTCCTCAAGTATAATTAGACCCCAAATTCACATGTACAGAATTTACCTGTGAACAGCTTTAGATGCTTGTCTCTGCACTGCCACACTGCGGCCTTGCAGTGCATAAATCGCTGAAGTAAGAAGGCACCTCTGATAACCACTGTCTCTCTGTTTGATGTGCTTCAGTAGCTCATTAAGTGCCGCCTTTGACAGTGTAGCATCCTGCATGGCCAGTCCTAGAGCACACAGGGTTTGAAGGCTTTCTGTGGTTGGCTCCTTTAAGACAGAGCTGTAAACATATTTTTAAATTGCCTATTGGCCGTGAGTACAGTAGTCTGTAACTATTAAAACATATTTAACATTAAGTAAAAAAAGCAATTTACTTAAAGATTCACCAAATAAGCCCAACTTTAAGATAAACATAAAAACAAATTCCTTGGCTTCTAAGGACAGCAATTTCCCTGAATGTCTGAAGCAGTTAAAAGTACCAACAGCTTTTTACAGAGCAGCAATAGCCAAATTTCCTTTCTGGTCATTATATCTAAGTTTTAGAAACAAATGTACATCAGCCTGTTTGGGTCTCAGTTCTAGGTAAATAATTAGAATAATTTTGCTAAAATGTTTAGTTTCAATAAAATCCTAGAAGGTATGAAAAATAAAGAAAAATTCTCAATGTAAGATCTGATTTTTATCATTCTCAGAAAACTTTGTCCTATTGCTCTGTGGTATCGAAACCAGAGATTAAAGTGCAAACTGCATCTATATCCACCATATTTCAAGTGAATATTTTTATAGTTTAAGGAGAATTTAAATTTTGCATGTAAACATCTAGCTTTTTTTTCTCCTTCAACTGTGAAATCTGATTTAGCCTTATGGAGGTAAAGTTAAGAATGTTTAAGAATCCTTATGAATTTAAATGAAGAAATCCTTAGCTCTCTACAAACTTAATAATACTTCTAATAATAATTATGAATTATTATACTAAAACAAAACAAAGGAACTTTCAAAAACTTTTTAAACAAAGTTCATTAAAATAGAAACATGAATAACTTTACAAAATATCACATATCTACCACTATGTCTTTCTGATATTTTTTGTAAGGGGGAAATAAAGTATTTAGAATTTAATTTTGACAAATAGGTATAAAATCATGAATTTTCATGGGCAGCTCTGGAGTAAACAGCTTACTTAAAGCACCCATTGTACTCTTTTTACAGTAAGGGTTAATAGATGTAGAAGTCCAAATATGGAAGAATATCAATCAGTCACAGTCATTTCTGTCAATACAAATAACCACACTATAAGTTGGTACAACTAAAAAAGCAAACAATAAAATATAAATTCCAACACTAACAACAAAAGAAGAAATTCCAATTTGTGCCTTGGTTCAAAAGAAAAAAAAACTATCTACTTTAATACTTGTATTTAATACACAAAATCTAAGTTGTCACTGAAATGACTACACCCCACTAAGCTAACGTGCGCTGAATGCTCAGTACCTGCATGTTGTTTTGTACCATGTTCTAGGGATTTTACATGCAGTTATTAATATCATAAATTCTATGAAGCTAGTAACTAGACTTTTTCCCCTTATATAGAACTTACTCCTATCCTCCTTAAATAAGCACCTAGGACACTGCTTAGTTCCCAACATATGAATGCCAAACAAGATCAATAAAGAATTGGTAAACTGAATTCTTCATAGAAAGGAAGTCAAAGAAAAGAAGCAAAGGGGCAGGGAGGGGAGCAGTTGGTAGTGTTAAGTTTGAAAGATGACATGCAGAGAATCAAAAACAATAAAAGAAACATATGTCAGATAAAATACCTAGCCCTGAACCCAATAACACAAAACAAGAGGAAAAGGTTTTCCTTCTCATAAGAGAAGAGGAAAAGGTTAAGATTATATTCTATTCTTTTTCCCCACTTCCACCAATGTTCAAACTGATTTTGGTTACTATTTTAAATAGCAACCCACGACTAATCTAATTGTGTTTAATTTCGGGTTGCTTTTGCCCTTGATAAGTACAGTAATATATTAGCATCTATGATTCTTGTCCCCAAGCCATTTGCAAATTTTGGTTCTCTGAACATGTTATATATAGCCATATATACACATCCATGTAATGTGACAAGATTTTTAAAAAATTATGATTAGTCTTCTCAAAATAGCAAAAAGGAAGAGAAAGAATTGCTTATTTATTATACCAGAAAATGACTTTAATCAGGATGGGACAAAAGCATCACAACGAATAAACAAATATAAAGTTTATCCACAGAAGAGGTTCTCAACTAGTACATCATATCATCTCCCTCTCTCCATCTTTGGGAGGAGTAATTTGGAGATATATGGAGGCAGTTTTTTGGTTTTCACAATGATTGAGGAGTGCTATTAGCATTTAATGGATGGGAGACAGGAATGTAATCTTCCTGCAATGGGAGGACAATTCTGTACTATTGGGATTTGCACCACTGAAAATGCCAATAAAGTAGTTATTGATAGCCACTATCCAATAACATATATTAATCATCTACTGCATTTAAAGGCATCTAAGGTCAACTTTCTAAAAAAAAAAAAAATTTCTTTAAGAAGTCAAAAAATACTAGGGGCTGACCTGGTGACGTAGTGGTTAAGTTCACACACTCCACTTCAGTGGCCCGGGGTTCGCAGGTTCAGATCCCAGGCGTGGACCTATGCACAGCTTATCAAGCCATACTGTGGCAGGTGTCCCACATATAAAGTAGAGGAAGATGGGCACAGATGTTAGCCCAGGGTCAATCTTCCTCAGCAAAAAGAGGAGGATTGGCAACAGATGTTAGCCCAGAGCTAATCTTCCTCACACACACAAAAAAATACTATATAAATAACCACAGATCTCATAGGCTATTATTTTATTAACTATTCCAAAAATATAGAAATAGATAGAAGTTATATTGGTATAATTTTTTTCTAAAGACTCAACTTTAAATGAACTTTATTTTATCAGGGTAACTTGAAGGGAAGAGGGAAAAAAATCTCTTTGGGGACATAAGAGACCAAAAAACATGCCAGATACGACTGCCTTCATTAAAATTTTAAGATCCTACTAGATCAGGTGATCAATTACTCTTTTAAAAAAATAAACAATACACACAGAGTACAGGATGGTTTTGAAGGATTGTATGGATCCAGAGCTAAGAATTAAGCCATGATCTCTAGCTCCACCCGTGACTGTCAATTCAGAACCAGGTGGGTCCAATCCCTTTTGTTCACCACAAAGTTCCTAAAACTTTAAGAACTTCATTTTACATTGCTCCAAATTTTAACCCAATATTTAAGTATCCGGTCATGCTAAGTATTAACGTCAACTATACATACCATTTAAATAGCAATGTCTTGGCTACGTCCATTTTTCCTTGTTTATACTCTGTTATTGCCAGAGCTGTCAAGATATGGGCTTTGTCTTGCTCTGATTCAACAATAGACAAGGCTCTCTCATAGGCTGTTATATAGAGTTGGAAACAAAAACAAAACAATATAAAAGCAATCATGATTGACAAACAGTGAGATTTCTCCTTTCCTAATCCTACTTTCCAAAAAAGTCATATCTTATTGTTTCCTTGTTTTCAAATAGATGGAATAAAAATTTATAATAATCTAACTGGGTGTAGCTGTTCCAAGGTGATCCTGGGGATATCATTAGTATTATGTGACATTCCCCAACTTCTATCTTCACAATAGGGGATCTAAGTCACTATCTTCAAGAGAAGTGGAGGCCTGTAGCCACTGACATATCACCAGAATTCCCATGTGCAGATTAGCAACTTCATCAAGCAGTAGATACCTACAACGAGCTGCACACACATAGGCTGGGCCTATATATGTGAAAATGCACTCAATAAGCATTTTTGGGGAAACAAAAATATACTAACAATCGTTGAGGTCTTCATTTATTAGAAATTTACATTTAAGCACCATGGAGTAGTAAAGACCTGCTTTCAAATGCTAACTCATATATCTACCATAAGCTGTCTTAGCCCTCAGTTTCCTCATCTAAATAATGAAGACAACATTCAGCTCATAACACTGCTACAAGGACTATTCATCATAATAATGTACTAAATGAGACAACAGATAAAAAGCACCTAGTATCGTTCCTGACTCCTAGTCAGATTTTAATAAATATTGCAACCCCTACTCCCATCTCAATATTACATCTTTCTGTATATAAGCTGATCATGATTAAATTCTACTCAGCTCTGGAAAAGAAAGATGTGCCCTTTAGCTTCAAGCAACATACTCACCTTTGCTGCTCTCCTTATATAGACCCTTCATAAATAAAGCCAATGCAAAACCTATGATGTCTTCTAACTCTTCAAGGGGTGTTGACTTAAAAGCCTGGATAGCTTTATCATATTCACCAATGGAACTAAGAAGCAAAACATAACTTACTTTTAATATCAAAAATAATTTTGGCTTATATCATCAAAATATAGAGATATCATTACACTAAGGTTCTTTTAATACCTTTACCTACTTCATCTATGAGTGTTAAAACTGTAGAAAAGACATAAGTTAAAAGAGAAGGCATACCACTTATTCCGAATAGGATGTACTTTGGGGATTTAACTTCACACTTTGCTTCTTTTAAATTATACGTGAAAATGATCAGCTCTGCTAAATTACAAAGTGTCTTTTTTTAACAAATTTGAATTAAAATCCTAAGTGATAAATATAATTTCAAGTTGACTTTTATACAGAACTCTAATTTTTTAAGCTTAATACATTAATTAAACATTACCCGATGAGTATGGTTCTAGCATCTTTGACAAGCTTAACAAGTGATAAAATACCTAGTCAGAACCAAACTTAGCTTTTGTGTAAACTGTTTATCTACACATTCATTTTTTTGGAGGGCATATAGATACAGTAAAATTCCACAGACAAAACGATACATTATCTTGTCTGTATTTAATAGGAAGAAAAGTAAAAAATGTTACATATGATACTACAATACTTCTTAGACACAGAAAAATAACTTTTGCTTATTTAAAAATGAAGAGAAGCTGCATCACCTGGAATAGACACATTATATCTTTGAAATTCTTATTTCTGGTATGCATCACTATAATCATAAGCTGTTTCTATTTCTAATGTGTTATTGGAAATCTTTTCATAAAATCTTTTTAGTCTTGGGGGGTATAAGTGGGAGCTAAAAATACAGGATACCTTTGCTTCTAAAATTAGTTCTATAAAGGTGAAAGAATTGAAAAATCAATAAACTCAAATTTTGATAAATATTTTGATGAAAGGAAGAGGACTACCTTAGCTTGTTTACGGATACATACATATATATTAAAGGTACTTTTTTAAATGAACACCATCTACAAACGTGATTATTTTCGTAAAGAAAAGAATGGAACCAGAGAAGGGGACAGGGGGGCTTCAACTTGATCAGTAATTTTTTCTTTGAAAAAGAAACCTGACGCCAAGTGACAGAATTTTAAGATCTGTTATATTTGAGTGATGACTATTCACTAAATTATGCTCTACAACTGTACTACGGCATTGTGCATGTTCAATATATTTCATAATAAAAACAAATTAAAAAGAAAACAAATGACCTATTTTCAGTGGGAAGTATAAATTTTCTTCTAAAATGTTTACATTATATGAAACATCAATATTAAAGAGAAAAGACACTTTGTTCCATACAATTTCTAACAACATATCTATCTTCTGCTACAACAAACTCTTGGAACTGATAGCGCTCTATCAACTCCTAAACACAGCAGTTTAAAAGAAGAGAAAGGAGAAGCAATCAGAATAGGAAAATTTTCTTGTCTATATATGATTCAGTTACATGGTTACAAAAGATCTGTCTACCTCAGATCTTTACTATGCAGCTCCTTAAAAGATGTAGGCACTTTCCCCCAAATATCACACCACAGTTCTAACAATGTGTTTCCAACTGGACCATTCAATTTGGGGGCAGCTCTCAACTTGAGGAATGCCTCCTTCACTTGAGCCAAAAACCTTCCTCCTCCCATAACACTTCTCTTCTCCAGTCCTAGTTCTATCCTCTAAAACAATTGGTTTTTAATCTTTTTTCTTTTTTTTTTTAATCTTTTTTGAAGTCAGAAGTCTTTGAGAATCTGAAGAAAGCTATTTGGCTCCCTCCACCTCCAAAATGCACACAAAAATTTTTGTGTACTATTTCAAAAGGATTTCTGGACCTCTAATGTCCATCCCCAGTTTAAGAACACATAGCAAATCAGAATAAATCCAATCCTCTTCCAATTAACTAGGCTTCTACCACTAGAGACAGTAGCTGCCCTTCTTCCAAACGTTCTCTTGTCTAGTCCACAACCATCAGTTCTAAACCTGCTCCTCATAAAGCACACTGGGGTGAGGAAACTGTTAACACAGCCTGGTATCATGGGAATTATGTATCCTGGGGGAATGTCATCATCCTACTCATTTATTCATGTCCCACTAACTCTGGAAACTGGTCACCATCTCACTAGTCCCATAGCTTTCACCAAAAAAATCTAACACATTCAAAGAATTAATGGGAAAAAATATGCTTACCATAACAATCTGCCATAATTTCCTATTGTAACATTATAAGTATCTTGGTCTTCTGCAGTCCGTAACAACAAAATTGCCCTTAAAAAAAAACGACAAGGTATTTTAAATTATCTATATGCAATAGCATTCTTTTACACTTCCTCCTTAAGTGAATCTACAGATTTTCGTTTTCTTCATTTAATTCTATTAATTCTTTAATGCTAGTTATAACAGCTTATTCATATTTTATTAAATTGGTACCACAAAAGCACTTAATATTTAGATTTTAGATTGTCAGGAAAATAACTTTAATAAAGTAACCTTAATAATTGAAATTGTTTATAACACTTAAGTTTTAAATATTTCAAAAATTTCAATCTAAATATGTGCAACAACTGTGTTGATGTTTTAAGTTTTTACATAATTTAAGTATACAGAAAAAACCCTTAAAAATATTTATATACTGGGGCCGGCCTGGTGGCACAGCGGTCAAGCGCTCGTGCTCTGCTTCAGTGGCCCAGGGTTTGCAGGTTCGGATCCTGGGCAAGCACCAATGCACAGCTTGTCAAGCCATGCTGTGGTGGTGTCCCATATAAAGTAGAGGAAGATGGGCACGGATGTTAGCCCAGGGCCAATGTTCCTCAGCAAAAAAGAGGAGGATTGGCATCGGATGTTAGCTCAGGGCTGATCTTCCTCACAAAAAAAAATATATATATATATTTATATACTAGTAGTTTGAATTAGGAAGCCAGGAAATTGAGTGCTTTCATGTGCCTTTCCCTGTTACATACAGAAAAATATTTAGCATTACTGAGTTCAGAGAAGGGAAAGAGTCATCAGGAGTCCCTAGAGGCTGAGAATAAACACATCAACATGCTGACACCCACATTCTTACCTTCTCATGCTCAGTCCCCTTTGGGCAAGCAGGGAAATGTCTTAACAACTAAAAGGAGTTGGATATTTAGTAAGATTTTGTTTTCTATTTTCTTTTCTGTGTAAAGAGGATTAGCCAGGAAGAAATATCCAAGAAAAGCTTTTAATCCCTCTGATGTTACACAAAAAACAAACATTTTGTCAGAGAAGTCTAAAAGACAGTATTATATTAAAAACTATACCTCTGGTCAGATTTATACCTAATTTGTAGTTTTAAGCCTCAAATACTTGTTTAAGGCAGAAAACACCAGCAGTGATCAGTCAAGGAGTGGCACATGCATATCCAAGTGACTGCGGAGTTGCCATTTAAGCCGAAGGTATAACAAGTGTTAGATTCACAATATCTGCAATTGTAACATGTACCAAAAAAAGTAGCAAGCACCCTAAAGCTGCTTAGTTTTCTCTGTTTAAAAATCCTGCTCACTGTTGTCTTCTGTCCTATTTATACAGTTTGTTTACTGGTAAGTTTATTGTGACACTGAAAGAAACAGAATTGTGGTTTTTCAAAAATCTCTCTCCACATACATCTGGAAAAATAATTTTTTCATTATACAGTCTCCAGTACCATCTAGTGATTACTCCTTTGAACTACAGAGAGATCCACAAAAGGATGGCAAAGCATTTGAGACACCTCAATTATTTTTTATCTGACAAGGCTTCTTCTAAATATCTATTTATCAAGATTTAGGGCAATGATGTGCCTCAGAGGTTAGGCAATCAGGTCTTTTAACTTTTCATCTAGTACTCACAAGATCAATAGTTATTTTCTTATTCATGAATCAATTAATTTGCAGAGAATAAAACTTCAAGTTGATTTCATTCCCTACCCCTCTCCTTACTGGTCATTCCACTTGAGCACACTCTCCTCCTTGTTTCTTCAACATGCCAAGTCCACTCCTGTTTCAGAGCATTTGCTCTTGCTGTTTCGTCTGTCAGGAATGCTCCTGCCCGGATAACCAAACGGCTGGTGGCCTCACTTCACTCAGGCCAGGCCTCAACTGCCTCCTTAGTAAACCTACCCTCTTAAACCTATCTCAGATTCACTGCCTGCCTCTGCAGTCTCTGGCCCTTTACCCCACTCTGATTTTCTGTCTTAGCAATTATTACCATCACAGATGTTTAGTAGCTTATCACGTGTCTCCTCGTATCAGAACACGAGCTCCATGAGAACAGGGCCTGTGTCTGTTTAAATTCACTGCTAGGGGCCAGGCTGGTGGCGCAAGCGGTTAAGTGCGCGTGATCCGCTGCAGCAGACCCGGGGTCGCCAGTTCGGATCCCGGGCGCACACCAACATACAGCTTGGCAAGCCATGCTGTGGTGGCGTCCTATATAAAGTGGAGGAAGATGGGCACGGATGTTAGCCCAGGGCCAGTCTTCTTCAGCAAAAAAAGAGGAGGATTGGCAAATGTTAGCACAGGGCTGATCTTCCTCACAAAAAAAAATAAAAATAAATAAATAAATAAATAAATAAATTCACTGCTAAATTGCCAGTGGCAAGGACACTGCTTGGCACACAGCAGGTCAACAAATATTTATTGAATGAATAAATATATAGAAGCTATTAAAGTGATTTAAACAAACATACAATGTTCTCATTTCGTCTCTGAATAAATACACGTATTTAATAAAGCAAAAGAAAGTCTAAAGGGACTTTAAGTCTAAAGGGACAGATTTTTCTAAATCAACATCTGAGAGGTCTTTTTGTTTGGTTTTTGTTTTTTCTTCTCTCTCTCTCAGGTTGAGCAATAGAAACCAAAATATAGCTGAAAATTTGGAACTGCATCTTTGCACCTTCAAAGATGTAATAATAGATAACGAAAGAGGAAAGGAATCAGAACATTTATTTAGTACCTTCTCCATGAGAATAAGACTAAATAAAAAAAGGCCAACTGACAAATAAGGACTGCGTTTCAATTAAATGTCGAGTTTACCTTTGGTATGCGTCTGCTGCTTCCTTTTTCAGTTGTAGATGTTCATTTAAGTAACCCAACATCGTGAAAGCTGGGGCATAATTCTGAATTCTTTCTGGAAATCCAAAAATATTTTTTTTTCACATTTGCATAACATTAGTTTTATTTTCAATTTTTTCAATATCTTAAACACCAGATTATTTCCTCAGATCACTGACATGAAGAATAGTAGTCTGATTTTATCTTGACTATAAAATCCCAGTAATCATCGTGTAACTCTTTTAAATTATTGAATAACACTTATAGTTATATATGGTTTCTACATGTGTTTTAAAGTTTAAACATTTTTATCCTCAAAGGTATAATAATTGGAAAATGTAGCTCACGTTAAAATTAGTCATTTGATTTACAAGAAAATTCAGTTCTTCAGCCTATCACTTAAACCTTCCTGTGATTAAATTTAGCAACAATTTCTCTTGGTGGTTCTGTTCCAGTTTCTATGTTTTTCTCTTTAAATAAATTAACTCAGTATTGAATGCTAGAAACAGAGGATGATTTGGGCATTTTCAATGCAGTATTTTGAAATTTTAATGTCAAAAAACATCACGTATCTACTAATATTCAAAAGAGAAAGAAAACACATCTGATCTACTTAAAAGTTGTATTGGGAAGCAAGCCTTCAAATCTCTTAAATTATTAAACAAAGTTCAGTATAATCACATCTTACGTGCTGGTTTGGTTCTAACGTCAAAGCATAAGGTGAAAATCACAGTCAAGTTATTCTTGAAAAATCCTAAAGTTACCACACAACGAGAGGATCACCAAAACCGAGTCAAGAGGAGCTCCATGTCTTCCATCCACACTCACCCCGAGGTAAACAGTCAGCAGGACAGATGAAAAGATTGTCTGCATTCTCTCTTGTCCCCCACGCCTCTCTCTTTTTTGTTTTTTTTTTTTTTTGCCACATAGTTGATTTTCTTAAATGAGTATATGATATTGTTCCGCTACAGAGTTAAAAAACCTAACTGTGCATAACTGTCAGAGAATGATTTGTTCATTGTTCAAGGTATCTGAATTTTGCAGAAAGCTAAAAGATTTACCTCTTTATGTAAATCCTTTACAAATGTTACCCATTCTGCAAGGAAACTTATCAATAAAATTTCTGACCATATACGTTCTCAGAGGCTCTAGGTCTTCATTGGAGTCATTCATTTTGGCATACCGCATAACATGCTAATACCCTGAAGTGCTGATGTCTGTAAACCAACTGCCTTCACTCAAGTGCCCCAGGCTCAATGCAGGAAGAGCATCACAATCCTCTCAGTATCTATGATGAGGCATTTTCTCTTCTGCTTTTCATATTCTTCAACTTTCAATATTGCTGCTTAAATTCCTTGCTTCTTTATTAGAATTCCGTCAAGGGATAAATAAAATGCTAGTGAAACTAACATTTCTTGAGCATCTAGGGTATGCCAGGTACTCTGCATAACATTTTGTATAAATCATCTCATTCAAACCCTAAGCGATAGATACTCTCATTATTGTATTATAGATTGGAAAAATAATTTGGTGATATACCCAAGGTTTCATCATGGCTACTAAGTGCTGGAGCAGAGATCAAAACCCAATGGTAGTTTTATTAAGGTAGAAAGAAAATTATCACAATAGATGGTTAATAAAACTTCACCATTCTGTCCTTTTCCTAAGCTTCAACATATTTTAAGTATCTTGAAGAAAAATCAGGTGTTAAAGTGAGAGGTTGGAGGCACTGGGTTTGGAACTTAAAGCAAATTACCTCACTTAATTCTCACATCTCTACAACCTAGGTATTACTATCTCTTCTTTCCAAGGTTAACAGAAGTTAAGGAAAGTAAAATACTTGGCCTAAGACCACAGAGAAAGTAAACAGCAGAGCTAGAATGGCAGCAACTCACGCCCATTAGGCTCCAAAATGCTTTCCACTACAATATGGAAATCACTTTTATCTTGAATCATTAGATAACAACAATTTTCATCACTCTTCCAAAGCTCTTAATAAAGTTTAAAAAGTAGACTACTCGGCCCTTAAAGGAAAAAAAGTCAAATTCATGTCTTAAGGAACATTAATATTTAATATGGAATTAATTCATTTTAAAAACTTTAAATTATTTCAACAGTTATTCAAATATCTTGCCATTATATAACAGGTGCCTTACCTATGTATTTACTCAAAACAACTTGTGCTGCTGGAATAGCATTCATCTGGAGGATGTTGTACCGGTACAGCTCTGTTTCTCTGTTGCTTTTATCTTGCAATGTTGTACAGACCCAATATGCATAACCTATTGCTCCCTCAGTCTTTAAAAAAGCCAAAGTTAACAAGAGGACATAGGGTAATAAGCCAATAAAAATTAAGAAATGAAACAATGCACTTCAATACACTAAATATCATATCTTAGTCTTCTTTAAGTCAACTGCTAAGTGCCTTTAAATAAAGGGTCACCATGATACAACACAGCTAAGAACATATTTAAATCACTTGCTTCAGCCCTAAGTAGAAGAATCAAATGGGATAAATAAAGCACAGAAACAGAGCCCCATGTGATGGATTGGTTTGCTTCTTCTGAACACCATTCCCTTAGGTCAAACTAATAATTAGTAATTAAAAGAATTATTCTAAAACATTTCCATTAAATAATCTAGAAATGTCAACCTAGTCTAGTCCTTATCTCATGTTTATTTTTTTCTAGAGTCTCAGTTTCTATTCTACATGACTACTGCATCTATTAAATCCCATGTCATTTCTTCTCAGCTCTTGAAAGATGACAGGAAGATGAAAATGAGAAGTTTTTAATTAAAGACAGCTTATCTCTTTATAAGAAAAAAAAAAGAGTAGAGATAACTGCAGTCATTAATGTCTGATACCACCATGTATTCATTTTTCTCAACAAAGATAATACTTCATTCATTAATGAATCCTCAAGAATGCTCAAATTCTTACGTGCATATTGAGTTCTGTAGTGTGCCTGAAGAGATCCATAGTGTCATAACTTCCAATTGTTTCTGCAATAAGAGCCTATAAAAGGAAAAAAGAGGTTCTTAATGTATTTAAAAGGAATAATAATAATAATAAACGAAACGGGAAGAACCAGAGGTTTACTAGCTGTGCTTAAAAGCAAAGTTAATTTCTTTTTCTATCTTGGTTACTATATTCCCATGGCTCAGAGGACCTGAACGACCTATTAAATTGACCCTTAAGCTGACAGATGCTTTCAGAATTCCATCTGCAACCAGGCAGTGGTGGAATAATCCACATAAAATTCCTCAGAACGCTGATGAAACTGTGCTACCCTCTCCTTTCCCTCTCATCCTTATCTATTTATATTCATCGGGAGTAGGGTTCTTAGTCACAGGATCACCTCAGTTTCACCTGGTAGCTTTTTTAAAAGGAGGTCTTCACCCCTAGATATCTAGTTTCCATAGATTTGGGTAGAGTCTCACCATGTTTATTTTTTAAACTGCCTCAAGATTGTATCTATGCTTTTGACTTTACAGACTATATGACAAGTTAAAATTACTTTCAAGCTCATCTATCTTTTATAAGAAATCAGGTTTTTTAGTTATCACATATTACTAATATTATTAAGAAATTAACATTGTCTCACTTCTATGGTTACCATTTTAATTAAATCTACCAGTTACCTTCTGAAATAAAATATTTTTAAGAACAAAAATAATTCAAAAAAAAAAATACTTAGGTAATCCAGATAAGCATCTAAGATCTTCTGACCTAGAGCAGTGCTACTCCAAGTGAAGTCCCTGGACCAGCACCATCATCAACACTTCAGAGCAATTAGAAATGCACATTGTTGGGTCGCCTGGGTCCAATAACTTACATAGAGATCACTGTAGTAATGCCATTGCTTCCAGATACTACCACAGTTAATGGGAACAGGAGTTTGTCTTTCTAACTCCGCTTGCTTCATCAATTAACTAGAATGAGACCCAAGTGTCAAAAGTACAATGAAGGATATCTAAACTCTGAATAACAATTCTCTGATATGGGTGATGCTCCTACTATTCTCTGAACCAAAACAATCAACCACTTGCTAATTCATTACAATTTCTCAATTAGACAAGATCTTGGCGGCCACTCAGTCCAATCTCCTTCCTCTTCAGGTGAGAAATGAAATCCAGCAGTGATATGTTAAGGTAAAACAATCAGTCAGTGACAGACTCAGACCGGTAACCAAGTATGCTGATTCCTATTTGGCAGTATCAAAATCTACACTTAGGGGAGATGAGGGGTGGAGAGCACTCATAAACAAGGACTAAATCAAACATGAAAATTTAACAGAAAATGAGAAAACCTAATCAAAATGATCATTGTAAAATGGTTTGTTTTTTTTTTTTTTTGGCTTTGGTAAATATGTGTTAAACAACAGAGTTCTGAGTTTATTTTTTAAGCATAATAATGTCAGACTGATGGGGTTCAAAGCCCCCTAAACCCAAGCTTAATCATTACAAGCTGTATGACCTTGGGCACCATACTTAGGCTCTCTGAGTTTCAATTTCCACATCCATAAATGAGTTTAACAACCACCACCACCTCAAAGGACTGATAAAAGATTAACTGAAATAATGTCTACAAAGAGCCTAGCACAGTGACTGCCACAAAGTAAGCACTCAAATGTTACCTGTTATCACTATTACCATTGTTATTTATATTAATAGGTTATTTATACCACTTTATATTAATAGGTTATTTATATCATAGGATTATTAGTAACTATGTTATATATCTTACTTGTCCAATCCAGCACATTAAATAAGATGGATCAAGGGATTGAGCCATTTTGAAAGCTTCATGAGCTTGCTAGGAAAAAAAGGCAAGAAAACACATCGAGTCATCTTATAAGCTTAATATTACATTGCTTATGTTTAAAAAGCATAAAATAAAGAAAATAAGAAAAGTCAGACTTGTGAACATAAGATGTAACAGTGAACCTAAAACTTCACTGTTTAAGCACAATTACAATGTTTAAAATGCTGTTTTAACTGCATAGTCCTAGAACACTCCCGTACAACAGGTTTCTCTATAGGGGTTCTGGTCGCCAGCAAAATGGCAATATAGGTATCTATCTCATAGTCTACAGAACTTTTAACCAAGCATCCACCCATTTCCTAGCCAGAGGTTTGATGGAAGTAATCAGATAAGGCTGTATCTATTTTCCTCTCTTTGGGCTTAACAGGGAGGGTAAGAACTAACAATTAATGAGGTCTGAGATGCATACCTGCTCCTGGGCAAAAAAGAGTGGTCAACATACATCTGTGCTAAGCAGTCAGGAAACTTCAAAGATACCTCACTTGGACACATTAAGTTGCACGCTTTTTTTTCTGCTACAAAGAACAGCTATTATTATATGCTGCTTTATATTGTTTTATCAATAATCTATGTGTGGCAGGAAACAGTCTTATTTTTCCTATAAAAAAGTAAGCTCATGGGCAACAACACTGCCATGCTATCATAAAACTGCATGCATAGCTTACTGACTATGACCTTGCTTTGTTTAAATTTTTAAAAAGTATTTTAAAGATTTTAAGATCCAAATTAATATTTTTCTTCATTCTATTTACAAACTTATAAAGCAATCTTTGCAGTGACTTAATGTATCTCTGAGAATATTACTGAAGCTATTTTAAAAGGATTATATTCAACATACCAGCTGAAACACAAAACAATACAGATAAGCTATTATCTGTAGATCTGCAAAAACTTCTAAACATGACCTAAAACCCACTCCCAGGTACTGGAGTTCCAAATCTCTAATGCAAAACTGTTCAAGTATGACAAATCACATTGTGGCATTTAAAGGGATTAATATCCGCTAAAGCCCAATCTAAAATCATCAGGTCAAGGTTAAGTTTAAGCTGCTACACAGTACTAATCATCTCCCTACTTCATCACCTCACCCCAACACAGCCCACATGGGACTCCTCTTACACGTGAGCAGATAAAAAGCAAAACACCCAAATAATGCATAATAGAATTATTTTAATCACTAAATGAAAAACCAACATAATTATAAAACCAGAAATTTCTTGAGTGGCATGGAAAGGAAAATAAATCTTACACATTTATTATTCAATATAATAAAATTAATGTCATCAATTATCTAGCATATTAGAGAGCATACTGGATAGAGAACAATGTGCGAAGTATTTCTCCACAAGAAGTTCAGCTATTATGAAGAGATCATATATAGAAAATGTTCTTTACTTTTACTATGACAAACAGACAACACATTTACCTCAATGTTTTCATTTGCAAGGTATAACACTCCCAAGTTGGTCCATGCAACAGCATTCTAAAAAACATATACATATAAAAAATTAGGTCCCTTGTCTAAATGGCGGTCTCATAAAATTATTAACACTAAATTTTGAAGTTCTTTTTCATAGGTAGACACATAGAACACTCACAATTTGTTCTGATTGGATTGATTTGATGAAACAGTGCTGAGCAAGGGCATAATTTCCAATACCTGAAAAATACAGAATTTGATGAAACTGAACTCTATCACTCGAAACAATCTTCTAAAAATATTGAAGTGTTACTCAGTTCTTACCACTATAACATGAAACCACACCAAGAGCATTCCAATATAAGTGATTATTACTGTCCAGTCTCACTGCCTTTTTCAGACACTGAAAAGTAAAATTAGATTTTTATTTCTTGGAATATCATTATTTCTATCAAGACAAACGTGGTTTTATGTTTAAACATTATAGTATTTACTTTATCAAAAACATCTTTCAGAAAAGCACTTAGTTTTTTTAAAAAGTTTATAAAAAATTTCTCAAAACCATACATGTAAAGATTTCTCCAACAATTCTTTAAGATCACTTGTGTTGCTGCCTGTTTCTGCTAGATGTTGTGCTTGGCGATAATAATTAATTCCAAGATCACACCATGTATTAGACGTAGACATCAGTTTTAATGCACGACCATAACACCTATGGAAATATAAAAGTGAATGTTATTTTTTTTATAACGTCTTAATTCAATTTGAATGTCATTAACTGGCAATCTTTGTAAATTACCTTCCTCCAAGATGGAGGAGCTCATTTTTCTTTAATACTTGTTTTCCTTCTTTCTGACCTAGAAGGACTCCTAAAACATTAACATTCACTTTAGATGGGGAGACAGCATACAGACTGGTACAAGCATCCCCAACTAGCTTCCAAAGGCAAGACACATCAGCTCGATGCTGTAGAGCCCTAAAAAAGAAACAGTGTGATTCTTATAAATTATTTCCAGAAAGTATGGAGTTTATCTCCCTCATTACCACTTACAATTCAAACAGAAAAATTGTACATACAATCTTGATTAAGAGCTACTTCCTTAATTAAGTGTAGTGAATGCTTCACTAAATTCCTTCTAACTGAATTACATCTTATCACTGCCCTATTAGGAAGAAGAAATGAAAGGAGGGAAGGAGAGGAAATTGATTGTTTTAAGTACCAGAAATTTTACAAACATTTCTTTTGTACTCTTCGTTATTTTTGTTAGAAGTAGCAGAAATCACATAAATAAATCGATAAATTTTCCAGGACCAATTTATCATTACTACTGAATTTTTTAAACTATGCTCTTTGTGTTTGTCTGTTTAAACAATAACCAAAGCAGTAAAGTTGGTAACTCTCTCACAGTTGATTATCATAAACTCAGGTTGTTGCTTACAGATCTTTCCTCAAATAAAAAAAGACTAGTAAATGTATAACATATCAAATATATCTGGTGATCCAAAGGATTTTTACTAAGATCAAGAATAACAAAAGTCTAAACATGAAAAAGTGAAAACCCATATTTATTGAAGCAAGACTGAATGAACAAGCTCAAAAACTAAAGATAAATATTAATTATGGTGGAAAAGGGTATTTCTTTCCAGAAGGAGAAAATCTCAGCTATACATTTCTCTCCATTTTTGTCTTCTCAAGATCTTATAAATAAAACACAGCAATTTCTCTTAAGCCAAGTCTCAATAACCAGCTATCATAAAGAGCTCTGTTATATCGGCAGATGGACAAGCAGAAGGAACATTTTTCATAGCCTTTTCTACTCATGGAGCCCAGCCAAAAATCATTTTCCAATGTCTTCCTGAGAAATGAGATTGATTATTGGAGTCATCACCGAAAGCTCACTATGAGAATCAGGAGGAAGGCCAACACTATTTGTAGTTCCTTTGCCTAAATATCTTAGCAAAATTTCTAAAATTTACAGCATAAAAAAGAAAACAGACAAAAACAGAAGAGAAATAGAGGCAATTTTAACAACCTAAACTCTTACTTCCTTTTAAGTTCAATAAAAAATAAAATATCTGTAAAGTGAAATAACTCCTATCACCCTTATATGAGAATTATGGTAGTGTGAACTTTCAAGTTTAGAAGTAAATATAAATTTGGGAATTATCACTTAAAAAGTTTTACATACTTCCTTATAATTGGTTATGAGTGCTACAACCCTATCCAGAACAAAATTTCCCAAGCTCAGAGAGGCAGTATTTGTAGCTCAAGTATCATCACTCAAAGGTTCACATTAACTCTTAAATACTAGTTCAAACAAAATAAGCCCTCTTCACAATACCTTCCTCTTTGGAAAGAACTATATTATGTGAGACTAGAAAAGTAGCGATAAAAATCAGTGGGAGAAAAAAGGCTAAGGTTTTCGTTTCAGATTTGGTTCATATTTGAAGCAAAGCAATTCTGGAGCAAACAAGTCAACAGGAAACAGAGAAGGCAAGTAGGAAAAGAAAGTAAGCAAAGCACAAGAAAGATGTTTAACAGCAAAAAAATTCAAATGTTATGTCTAACTTGTGGACTTTTTAAAGTCATCTACCACAAAGAACACTTTTACCCTTTTACCTAACTAATGAACTTACACTTCTATAACATACCAGATTTACTCAAATTTTTCTGATTCTTTTCTTGTTATGAGCTATCACTTTTTTCCTACACAGATTCTCTCCAGGAGCAATCAGATTGCTCATTTCCCCTTATCTTCAGCCCTACCAACAAGACTACAATAGGCCCTTACCACTCAATGTCAAGCATATTGTGCACAGGAAGCCGTTTCCCAATCAGTTCCAACTAGATACTCGCTTGCTCAGGATCCTGAAAGAGAACACTAACACGTAGCATCTGAGCTGCTGCTCCACTAGCAGAGTGCTTCTTCCTTCCCACCTTTCCCTACGCATCCAGCACATCAGCTGCAGCTAAGAGCAAGAAATTGTATCTGTCCCCCAGCGCAAAATTAATACACTATGTATGTTACAGATTAATTGGCTAGTCCATTATTCTTTATGTTTGATATTTTGAATAATGATTGCTATATCTAACAGAATAAATATAGAATGATTTTCTAAATTTGGCTTTATTATAATACTAAGAAAATAAACACAACAAATAGTAAGAATAATACCAACCAAGTAAAATACTCCAGTGCTTTCTCTATGTAGTCTACAGCTTTCCCATCGAGATAATCGACTAGAGCTGCCTTTGCCATCATGAAATGGCATTCGCCCAAACCTAAAATCAGGGGTAAGTTTGTAGTTGTTAAAACATGTAAAAGAAATACTTAGAATGAACTTCAAGTAAATTTATTGGTGTCATATTAAAGCCACTTTCCAGAAAACAAAACTTAATGGTATTTTATAAAAGTAATCTTAACCTTAATGTCTTGCACACATTTAGTAAGGAATTCAAATGGCAGGGTTCTGTTGGAGTAAACATGTACTAAAAGTGAGAAAAACTATCTATGGATCTAAGAATTTCCTTAACTTTGGGCAAGTTACTTACCTCTTAAAACTTCATCTTTGAAAATGGGAATATTACCTAAATGCTACTCTCTATCATATTACTATTTATTACTGTTGTGAAACAAGATTTGATCTTTTTATAATCAAAACTCTATAGCAAACCATACCATAAAAATTAAATGAAACAGCAATTTCCTAAAGTGCCTAGTAAACATTTAATAAATGTGAGTTCTCCTTCTCTTGAGGAAAGAATTTTAACAAATTTTTTTTTAAAAAAGGTTTTCAAGCCCCAAATTACATATCACTTAAAACATACACTATTTCTGATTTAAACCTAAGTTGTTTCTTTAAAAAGGAAAAGGAAATGGAGGAAAGCATATATAACGGACTCCAGGGTTTTTTTAAATCATTAGATATAATCACAAAAAATTAGATCATATAAAATCATAGATTTTATAGATCATATATAAATATAGATCATATGTAAATTATAAAGCATAGATCATATATAAATCATAAAAAATTTAGATATAGATGGTGATGTCTTACTTTATATTACCAAAAATAATTTGTTAGAAGGAATAGGTATCTACAGAGGAACTGAAATTAATTTAGATAATTACAAAACAATGCAAGTTGCTCCTAAAGTTCAAAAATTGAAAAAATGAGCTTCTACAATTTATAAAGTCATTAAAAAGTATTAAGATATTCTGAGGATATAGTGAATTAATTGTCAAAATATAAGAGCAGGGAAACTCTTGTTTTGGAGATACATTTTTAGATCAAATAGGTATCATGCTATTCATCTAAAAGTGAAGTCTCTATTATATTACTATTAACTATTATGAAATAAGATTTGATCTTTCTATATTCAAATCTATATAATAAGCTATACTATATGAGGCTCATGCTGGATGCTTGCTGTTGACTAAATTAGTCCTTTTCAAGTTACTCAATACATGTAGGAAATTGACTCAAGGATTTTATACTTCACTATCACAAAAGTCAAAGGAGCTATTAAAAAAGAAATTACCGGGCCAGTCCCGTGGCTTAGCGGTTAAGTGCGCGCGCTCCGCTACTGGCGGCCCGGGTTCGATCCCGGGTGCGCACTGACACACTGCTTCTCTGGCCATGCTGAGGCCGCGTCCCACATACAGCAACTAGAAGGATGTGCAACTGACATACAACTATCTACTGGGGCTTTGGGGGAAAAAATAAATAAATAAAATTATAAAAAAAAAAAAAAGAAATTACCTTTCAAAGCAGGCACATAATCTTCTTTCTTTTGAATGATCAGCTGGTATTGAGCTACAGCCTCCTTATATTTGCCTAGGATTTGCTGTATTGCTGCAACCTTAAACACACTGTATGTGGATTCTGGGTTGAGCTCACTGGCTTTTGTGAAGGATTTCAAGGCTGTAGTATAGCCACCTCTGCTTAAGTAAGCCTCTCCTAATGACTCCCAACAGTTGAAGTCCTTTGGGTCTGCCCTTAAGGCTGCCTGTAAACTAAAATTTCAAGAAACAGTAAGAGAACTAAAAGTAACAGAACTACTTCCACAACTGAAAGGAAAATATAAAATAAATAATTTAACTGAATCACACATATCCATGATTCCTTCTATTTATAAAAGTGCTATTTAAAGCAGGTATACCTTTTCCTTTCATGACTTGAATTTTTTAATACTAAGAAATTTTATTACAATTTTGGAATGAATAAGAACAAAATACTTTTTTGAAGAAGTGCTGACCAAAATTTCTTTCCCTTGCCTATCTGGAAGAACTCCAGTTTCCTATCCTACCAGAACAGGTATATATCTCAGTATACCTCATCACAGTCTATAAACTCCCACCAGTCCTCCTACCAAAACAGAAATATCACAATTGAAAAATAGGAATAACAGGCATGCTTTAAATTTCTGATCAAATTCCATAACCTTGAAAACATTTTAAATGCCTGAATTCTAGATATTAACGTAAATCAGAAACAATTTTGATTCAAATATATTTTATTTACCATTATTTAGGTCAAACCAAATTACTAAAAATGAGCTGCTCCAAATGCCCTTCAAGCTGCCAAATGTTTCCCTAGCCCAAAAACAATGCATGTCAGTGGGAGAACAACAAAGATACTAACCCTGGCTTTTTATCATTCCTTAAACTTCTACTGAGAACCTACTACATCTATGAAACTATTATGACTTACCTTCACTAGACTGGCTATCTTCTAAACAAGAGGACATCATTTAATCCATCATCTAATTTTTGCAATTCCAGTGCCTTGATAATAAGAACCAATCAACCATAAATAAATTTTGCTGTTTCTTCTCTCAAAATACAACATGGTATGAGGCAACTTGTAAGTTCATTTCGCATATAAATGGAGTTTAATTTAGGAACCATCAGGCTGTCTAACAGAGTTTAAATATAATAAGAAGCCTTACTCTGCCACTGCTTGAGAATGTTGACCAGCTTTCAAATAGTATAGTCCTCGCCTAAGCCAGGCCCATTTTGCGGTTCCAGCACTTGCCTTTTGAGTGACTGTTGTTAGGATAGCTAAGGCAGTTTCCTAATAATAAGAAAAGACTAATATTAGAGACATCGAGTACCATAAAAATATAAAGCACCTATGTAAAGTACACAAATATATTTTCATTTACCACTTCTGATTTTTCAAACTTACACTGGTATACACTGAACTACAGTTTCAACAATAAGTGACGAGTAATTTAATATCAGGCAATGAAAAGAAAATTTACTTATAAACAGTGGCAAAAATATTTCTATTGCCTCAACAAAGAAACATAAAAAATAATAACTTTCAAGTATACATATGTAAAAATATTTCTATTTCTATACTCAGGATAAAAAGAAAAGACAAAAGTGCTGAAGTTATTAGAAATACCATCTCCTCAAGCTCCACGCTTAGGTCAACTGCTGCAGCTCCAGATTCAGCATCAGTGTCATCTAGGTCAAAAGCTTTCCTGTAACATCCACGGGCTCTGCTTTTATCTCCGACTACATCTCTGTAATAATGACCTAAATAGCAGAAAACTTTGGCCATGTATGTATCCAGTCTGGCAGCCTTTGAAATAAAAATAAATAACAGAAGAATATTAGTTTGTTTGGATGGGTCTCTTTAAAAACACAAAAGAGAAATACACAGATTAAAGGGAAAAAGGAACAATTTTATTAAATATACAAAAATATGCCAAAACATCCTTTAATGTAAGATTCAAAACAGACATGAAAGCTGGCCATCAGTGCTTACAGAAAACAAGTGTAAAAATATTATTTCTTTGTTAAAAGAAATGTGAGATTAGAGTTATTACATTAATCTGCTTTTATGAGTCAAGATAAGAATATAACACTTCTAAATGTTAAATATCTAAAACACAAGTTAAACATCTAGAAATACATAAGACTCATATGCCCATAAAACTACGGTGGAAATTACCTAAAAACAGTATTGTTTTCCAGAGATAATTATGTCTCATTTTTTATAACACATGTTCCTTAAAAAAGTAACTTTTACATTTTTTATGTTTAATTTTCTCCTTGAAAAACCATATAATATTCTCACAAACCTTATGTGTGAGAGAGGAAACACAAAAAACGGTTCAGTAAAGCATAATTTTAAGTACCTAATTTACATGATTATTATTTACGATTTTATAATGAATCTATTTCAACTAAGAATTGAATAGTAGTACACGTTTTACCTTTAGAAAGTGGGTAAGAGCCTTTGTTTTATCTTTTCTTGTTTCTTCACCCATGAACCAATATGTTAATCCAAGTTGGTAATGATACTCAGCAACTTCAGCATCTTTCTCAAGAGCTCTCTGAAAACTAAGTCACAAAATGAAGTAAAAAAGAATATTTATATAGATATATAATACAGGAAACTCCTAGTTGGAACAATCAAAGTTTGAGTGATTCAAGGATGCTAAATTAGAAACAAGTCATTACTTTAGGATTTAGATTAAAATGAGAAAAAAAAATGATTTGAAGAAGAGAAGCTTAAAAAAGCACACTGCCTGTTAGCACTACCGATGTGCTAAGCGTTCAGAGCACACACCAAACATTATCTATGCTTACTGAACACTATGAGCAGCTAATTAGATTCCAAACTCATCATGAAACTTTTTATAGTTACTGTGCTGCATGCTAAATACACTTCTTAAAAATACTAAGGCTACAAAGACCAAATTTACGCAAAACTGGATCTTTATCAAACCCATTCATTTTGAATTTTTGAGAAATATAATAAATTAAAATATGGCTGGATTTATGAGCAATCTAAATATGTCCTTACCATTTTTCTGCTTGTAGATAGTCCTTTTTGGTAAAATGAATCAAAGCCTCCACGGCATGAGCTTCAGCTAGGTCGGGGTAAGAAGAAAGAAGGTCTTCCAAAATCTATAAAGTAGATATCTGTGAATTCTATATCCAAATAAAAATAACTTTTAACTTCAGAAAAAAAATCTCAGTTTGAATGAAAACACCAACCTTTGAAGCTTCATCTAATGAGCCTTTGTTCAGATAGGCCAAGCTTTTGAGAACCAAAAGTCCTGGGATATTATTTGCATCAGAAACCTAGAAAATAATTGTAAAAAACTGCTATAATCTCCTTCAACACAATGCAGCGATGTTTGCTTTAATTAAAGAATGACCACAGAATAAAGACACAGAGATCCTGATTTCTATCACTATTAACATTTTCATTCTTTGTAAGCTTTTTATCAGAGAAAATCTCAAACACATAAAAAATAATAGCATAATAAACCACATGTACTCATTATCTAGCTTCAAAATTAACACAAAGCCAATCTTTTCTCATTTATCCCTCCACCCATTTCACCACACTCCTGCTTAGATTATCCCAGATATTATAACTTTTCATCTGATACTTCAGTATCTATATCCAAAAAAGGTTCATTTTTAAATAACATAATCATACTATTATAAACACCTAAACAAAACCAACAATATATCCTTAATATCATCAAATAACTAGCCAGTGTTCAAATTTTCCAGTTGTCTCATAAAATATTTGAATAACATTTTAATCAAAACCCAAATAAGGTACATACATTCCAAGTGGCTGATATGTCTCTTAAGTCTCTTTTAATCTATAGAATTCCCTTCCATCTCTTTCTTTCTCATTTACAATTTAACTGTTGAAAAATATGGGCCATTTGTCACATTTTCTCACAGTCTCGTTTTTGCGGAATGTATTCTCATGGTATTGACATGTTCCGTGGTCCCCTGTATCTTCTGTAAATTAGTAGCTAAGTCTAGAAGCTTGATCTGATTGAGGTTTGATGTTTTGGCAAGAATACCTCATGTGTACTTGCACTTGGTTACGTGTGGTTGTCTTTCTTTTTGTGATGTTAGCAGCCACTGATCTTCAATGCCTAGATCTATTAATTCATTACAGGCTGCAAAATGATGATTTTCTAATTCTATCATTCCTTCTTTCCTTATTCAATGAAATACTTTAACAAAGAGGAATTTCCCCTCCTCTCATTATCTATGTGATTATTCTGAGGAACAGTTCATAAAGGAAAGGCAGGATAAATACTTTGATTCTTTCCAACTGGTTCCTTAGTTATCTTCCAAAGATTTATTTTATTGAAGATGTGTTGTTGATTTTCCTTTTTTTGGTATCACCGTGAACACATCATTTAAACATATTTGATGTCCTTCAATCCATTGCAGTTATTGGTGCCCAAACTGTACCCACTTTAGCCAGTAAGAGTCCATTCATGCCAGTTCCTGAGCCATTCTGACACAATTCTAACAGTCTTTTACAGTTTCCTTGCTTTCTAGCATAAGATGTTCTTGGCTCATCTTGTACATTTTCTGTCTCAGACCTCGACTCTACCAGTTCTCCAAGGAACTTTTCATTTTGTTTTTTTGTAAAAAAATTATTGTAAAGACCTCTATAAAGCATTCACACAAAACACATTATTGGTGGAAGGGAAGTAGAAAATAAGAAAATAAGATATTAGTTCTCAAAAGATGCTGAAAACTGTTCCAATTTTAAAGAAATATTATGAAATGCAAAGCTCTTTGAAATATAGAAAACAATGATTTTTTTTACAAAAATTCAAAACCCTATGATATACTCAGTGAAATAATTTTAATTTTAGACAAAAAATAGGCTTTATCTGACAAGTCTTTAAAGGCACGATGTTGTTATAATTCACAATTTACTAGGTAAAGTTTTTGCAGGGAATTTCAAATTACTTGAACCAAAAACATTAAGACATCAGTTTTCTTCTTAAATATCAATCTTCCTCAGTTTTTTATTAAATTGAATAAAACAATCATTCTCTACCACAAAGCTACCAGTGTCCTTAATAACGCTTGTCAATAATCTACAAAATATTTTCTAGAGGAAAAAATTCAGAATCCCAAATTAACAATAATCAAGTAGTAATAAAGAGGGTAAAAAGAGAAAATAAGAGCAAGAACTAAAGAAAGAAATTACATCATATGAAAAGCACTGTAAGTACTTAACCAAGAGGCAAACAAATAACTTTATAAGTTTCCAAGTGTGTGAATGATTTACAAAAGTGCCAATGTAGTAAATTCATACCTCTAACAAAATTTTTTAAGTAAGTATTCATGGTAAGGAGAGAGTGGTTGATTGGAAACTAAATAAGTTGAAGGGAAAAATCTGATGATAAGACTACCTGATTGAGAGTACGAATTGCTTCCTCTGAAGATTCACAATCTGCGAGTTTAACCAAAGCCTCTGCTTTCAAACGAAGACAAAGATTCTTCCGATGAAGACTGCCACCAGACACACCAAGATTATCTATGGTCTTCAGAGCTGACAAAATTAAGGACATCTGAGTGAAGACAACCACATCAGTTCACTTTTTTTCTTTTTAAGGGTGACATATAATAAATTGGAGAGACAATAAGAATAAATTGCCAAAACAATATAGATGAGGAGTAATTCAAAGCTAAATATAAATTCTTCCCTGAACTCTTTATGGAAATATATGTATTTAAAACAGAACAGATCTAAATCTAAAACCTCTGTCTTCACATAACATATAAGAAAACTGAACATCCTGAAACACCACAATGGCAGAGACACTGTACCTACTACCTAACAGAGGTTAGCTCTTAGCCATAGCATTTGTAACAAATATAGCAGGTCATGGAAGGGGAAAGAAGCTGAATTAGAATGGACCAGGGCGAACTGTTTCTCAACTGCAGAGGCGAGGCCAGCAGCTGGGTCTAGAGCAGTGAATTATTTTTTATGATTTCCTATCCCCACACCTGACCTATTTGATCCATTCAAACAGACTCCAAGATGTCTTTCCATATCTTCATCAGAGGAATCAAGAACTAGTGAAGGTCCCAGGACACACCAGAAACTTCCCTGTTACAAAGACAGAGCACCACCACAAGCCTAAACTGACTATGTCAAAATTCCAAGTGGAAGAAACCTTTGATAAATACTCATTGTCACTTTAAAAATAAATACACTAGTAGACATGCATACAGACTTGGCATTTTTTTAACATCCTCAATGAATTTTAAATTGGTTGGCAACATAAAATACAAAATATAGCATCTGGGTTTTTAAAACCACTATCTTTCTCCTTCAAGATGAAAAGAAACAGGGTTGGCCACCCTTAAAGATGTCAGGAATACCTTGATTGCATGAAAGAACAGCATCCTTGGGTTTATGCATTTTGACTTGGGCTTCTGCCAGATGATACCATCCGGTTGTGCAGAGAGGGCTTTCCTTTAACCCTAAAAGGATAAAAGCAATGACAAAATCCAAGGTTTCCATGACTACTGAGATGAACGGCACCACTGTCTACTCCCCAAATCAAACTCCTCCCCTCTCCCTCATCTCTCACATCTAACTAGTCACAAAGTCACATTGATTTCATGCCCCCAATCCATTTCTCTGCCACCACCACTTCAGTTCAGACCTCCATCATATTTATCCCAGATAACTGCAAGCGCCTGCCATCCACTCCAATTCATTCTCTACACTGTAGCCAGAATATTTCTAAACAAATGGGATTATGAAATTCTCCTGCTTAAAACTTTCCACTGGTTCCACACTGCACTTAGGGTAACATGCAAACTCCTTAACAAGGTTGCAAGGCCCCTCTCCAGCCTCAATTCTTGCCCCTTCCTGCTCCCATACTTCATCCTCAAATCTTGCTGAACTACCAGCAATTCCCTAAATACCAGCTTTCCTTCCACTTCTCACATCTCTTGGCCTGAAATGCTCCTCCCACCTCCAGGCTTGTATTTGTCATTCAGATCTCAATTTGAATGAAAGTTCTTCCAAAACATGTATCTGACAAGACTAAGTTAAAGCCTCCTAAGGACAGAGATTTTATCGCTATTTTACAAATGAAAACACTGAGACTGGAGAGTTCAAATACCTTTCCCAAGGTCTTGAAATTAATGAGTGGCAGAGTTGGAATTCAAATGCACGCAGACTCCAGAGTATGCAAGCACATTTTTTTTGCTTCTATCTTAAATATACATTCCTTAAAGAAAGGCCCCAAGATAAACACTTACTGAATAACAACTGTATCTCACATTACATGCTACACCCTGTACACGTACCTTCTGTTAAGCTCCTAACAGCATCTTCATACTTTTTGTCTTGTAATGCTTTAATGCCTAAACCAATGAGGCCTGGACCACTTTTTGAATCCATTTCCACTAGTCTGCAACAATACTGATGTCCCTCATCAGTAAGACTTCCTGAAATCAAAACAAAAACTTATTAGCATATATATAAAAAATTTCTCAGTGCCAAAATCTATATACTTAAATCTCAAAAGCTGTCTTACACATCCCCCACCATATCCTGATTTCAGGAATTCAAAACTTAAATAGACCATCAAATGTATAAAATATTAACATTTCATAAAGAAAATTATGCTCCTTCACCTACCTTAATATTGGAAGTAGAAACCACTTTACCCACAGCAGTATGGGTAAACTGAACCTGAAGTCATACTCATTGGGTTTCAAACAAGAAACCTACTGCTACTTTCCACTAGCCTAAGACACAGAGCCTACTGCTTGCCAGGTCTCCCGTTCCCACTCAGCAGTAACAATCGTGGTTGTTAAATGAAGGAATCCCTCCCTGTCAAAGGACAGGATCTTCACCAATCTCTCTCCCTGGGCAACCATGTGCTGCTAGGGATATGGCAGCCAAGATGCCAGATCCAGTGGACTCTTCCAGTGTCCTAGGATCAAAAGACAGGCTACTCACCAGGACACTGGACAAGGACTTAGTCACATTCTCCTTAAGTTTACAAGTTCAGCAGTACATTTCTGTATTCTTTCAAAACTTTCTTTTCCTATATAAGTTAATAGTTAAGCTTATGTACTAATCATCCAATGCTTACATTTATTTTGGTAAAATAATTAGTTTAGAAAATAGGGGCCGGCCCGGTAGCACAAGCGATTAAGTGCGCGCGGCTCCACTGAGGCGGCCCAGGGTTCACCGGTTCAGATCCCGGGCGCACACCAACGCACCGCCTGTCAAGCCATGCTGTGGCGGCATCCCATATAAAGTGGAGGAAGATAGGCACAGATGTTAGCCCAGGACCAGTCTTCCTCAGCAAAAAAAAAGAGGAGGATTGGCAGATGTTAGCTCAGGGCTGATCTCCTCACAAAATAAATAAAGTCATTCTTTTTAAAAAAAAAAAGAAAATATATGTTCTATTTCCATTTTCGCCAACTTCAATCAATCTCAGGATTTCCATTCCCAGTAAAGCATAAAAATCCGTGGAAAATGTGATTTCTGTTTTGAGAATAAACTGTGAACAGCATCCACAGTTTACTAAATTGTTTAATCACATAGGAAAATTCTTAAAAATGAATTAAGACTGACTACAACTTGAAGCAATAAATAAAGGGAACAAATGAAAATAATTTATCTGAAAAAGAGACCTTATGCTTTAATATATATATAAATATATAAAACATATAGCCCCAAACCACATGTGAAACCACTGTTTCAGTCACAGATATCAAAGGTCAATTCTTTGCATGATACTATTTAGCTTACACATTTGAAGTTTTTCAAAACCAGATACACACCAATGTATAATCCATAAGTAATATTTTATATATTGATTTAGAAGTCCAAGTTAGTACCAAAAATGGAAAGAATTTAAAAAGGCTAAAGAATCAAAACTTCAATACTATTTGATGAAATATGAAAATAAATTGGAAGAACTACTACTTTGATTAGTAAGCCAGTAAAAAAGACAAAAGCTTGCTACTATTATGCTTCTAGATATGAATTTTCTTCAGTCAATATGTTCTCACTATTGCTTCCATAATGTGAATTCCAAGAACAGACATGCCTGGTTTCTTTTTTTTTTTTTTAAACTATTTTTTCTTTTTTATTTATGTATTTTTTCCCCCAAAGCCCCAGTAGATAGTTGTATGTCATAGTTGCACATCCTTGTAGTTGCTGCATGTGGGACGCGGCCTCAGCGTGGCCAGAGAAGCGGTGCGTCGGTGCGCTCCCGGGATCCAAACCCGGCTGCCAGCAGCGGAGCACGCGCACTTAACTGCTAAGCCACAGGGCCAGCCCCCAGACACGCCTAGTTTCATACACCCTATTATTCCTCAAAAGCAAACCAATGTTGTTGGGATTTTTTTCCCTTTCTATCTAGTGGTATTGTCCAAACTAGACATCAGAATCACCTGAAGAACTTGTTAAAACACAGAATTCTGTGCCCCACTCTCAAAGTTTATGATTCAGTAGATCTGGTGTTAGACCTGAGAATTTGCATTTCTAACAAGTTCTCAGGCGATATTGATGCTACTGGTCCAGAGATCATACTTTTTTGTGTGTGTGTAAGGAAGATCAGCCCTGAGCTAACATCTGCCAATCCTCCTCTTTTTGCTGAGGAAGACTGGCCCTGGGCTAACATCCGTGTCCATCTTCCTCCACTTTATATGGGACGCTGCCACAATATGGCTTGACAAGCAGTGCATTGGTGTGCGCCCAGGATCCGAACCTGCAAACCCTGGGCCGCCGCAGCAGAGCATGTGCACTTAACTGCTTGCGCCACCTGGCCGGCCCCCCGAGATCATACTTTAAGAACCCCACAGGTCTACAGTATTTACCAATCCCATATACCACCTGTATTATTAGTCTTATATATACCTGCCTTTGTTGTCTCTGTAGCTAAACAGTAATTTTATGTTACTAAAATTTTATGTTACTATTATGTTAGTAAACACCATTATGAACTGATGTTCCAAAAGGCTTAGTCTGCTAATCTGCAACTGCTGAGAATTACTATGAAAACTTAAATACCTTCACCATTCTAAAAAAGAAAATAAAATAGCTATTAAAATTTTCCCTTCAATTTCTACCCATCTAAGTCAAGAAAATACACCTGGGATGAAAAGAAGAAAAGTCAATCATGCATCTTTCCAATGATCACCCATACTTAGGGCATCTAAAAACCGCACACAGGTAAGCAAAGTACGGTTTCCAAAGTATGGATAGGTACATGAAAATAGTTTCCAAAAGGCTAGGATGAACACAAAAAACTTTTAAAACAAGATAAACTTTCCTAACATAGTCCCCTTTGCTAACATCTGGGAGCACAATTATAGAAACAAAAAGATATTTGGGGAGACTCTGTTCATGTCTAGCCCTGGGTAACATATTCTCTATATACGACCAAGTTGTACTTAGAGAAATTCTCTGTCGTGTTCCCCAAAACCATCAACAGTAATAACACTACTGATCCTGTGTAAAGAGACAAGGAACAGTCCAGCTTCAACACTCAATTCTCTCCTTCTCCACACTAATTCTTGTTGAGAATAGTAGCTACACAAATGTGAAGGCTAAAAACAGAAAGGAAATAGACTTCATTGCTTTTGAATAGAAAATCATTTATTTAACTTATCTGCTCTTTTTAACATTTAAAAGATTCTAAGATTCCAGATTTCATGACTTCAAAAACAGTTTGACAATATTATTTTTATTTGTCAATAAGGTAAGCTAGAGTTGGGCTGATGAATGATAAATCTCCAAGGATAAAGGGTGTTCTGAAAAGGTTCGGGGTAGATGCTAAGTAATACCTATGAGAATTCTGTTTCCTAAAGCTTACCACAAAAAAAGGTGAGGTTTTTTGATAACTAATTCATTCCTGACATCCCAAAGAAACTGATCAATACTACAGAATTTTTCTTTTAAATAAACCTAGTTTGGGGGGGAGAAACAGCACGTACTCATTTCTTTATTTTCACCTGGATTTCCTAATATTTCTAGAGCACAAAGTACTAAGCTCTTTTCTGTTTGGATGTGAAGAACCAAGCTTATTATCCTCCCCCATTTCAGAAATAAAGCAAAATAAAATAAATCAAAAAGGTCATTTAGCATGAAATAACATTTCATCAGATGACTGTAAAAGCTATTCACCACTTGTTATGTGAAGCTTTATAAACTGAGTCATTTTGAAAATGAATCAAGTCTCAACATGCAAAGGAGGACAAAGGAGAATGAAATATACTGGTCCCCAGTAGAAGAGAACCCAGTGATTAACTGCTGTGAAGTAGCAAATTCTGCAGATACCAAAGTACTCTGGGGGAGGATAAGTCAGCCTTTAGAGACCTTACAGATTTTCAGAAGTTCATAACACAGATAGTTTGGTTTAGAGGAGCAATGAAAAGGAAAAATAAATCATTAAACACAGCTTCCTACTGCCCCTCATTAACTATTAACCTTGCACCCCAGAATAAGGCTTTCTCTTACAATGTACCAAAGCCTGAACTGCTCCATTCCACAAATTCTTACAACCAACGATTCAGCAGAGAAAAACGTCTTCCTTGGTGTACCTTATGTGTAAATACCCACCTACCCACTCCCCTTTGCCAGGACACAGATCTCTTTCTTTCAATTCTGCAAAATACCCATCCCTAACTCTTCAAGAATGATTTTTTTCACGTAAACCAAAACATTCTCTAATCAATCAGCATAATCCCTTTGCTATCTCTTTATTAGAGCACTTTGTCAAGTACTGAATTTATATGCAAAACTCTGTAGACTATTTGTTGATCCTATTTCTTCTATAATTTTGTA
Source organism: Ceratotherium simum simum (assembly GCF_057802395.1). Classification (NCBI taxonomy): domain Eukaryota; kingdom Metazoa; phylum Chordata; class Mammalia; order Perissodactyla; family Rhinocerotidae; genus Ceratotherium; species Ceratotherium simum. Next base: position 73,543,795 of record NC_141903.1, on the reverse strand, counting down.
GGCTTTCTGGAATATAAGGGCCATGCTTACCCAACGAATTCACATTATAGGCATATATGTGCCTACTGAGAAAGCATTCAATCAGTCCTTAAGAAATTTCAAAGTATCCCCTTGTGCCAATTGGCATGTGAGCAGGTCAAGAATTAGGGAATGGTACAAACCATTAATAGCTAAACAGGAATAGAGAAAAGAGTGAATACCATTTCTCAATAGCAATCGTAACAGCAGAAAAAGGGGTGGAGGGATGCGTACCAGAGGCCACAAAGAAAATCAGCCCACTTATCTTGGGAACACATTGGGTCTTGTGCTAAAATTTGAAGAAACTGGGTGATTTTGGAACTATGCCTCCTATCAATGAAAAAAAAAAAACACCACACACAAAAATTCATAAGCATGCTCCTTGTACTGCAAGTCTCTTAGCATGCCTCATCCTCCTTGACCTCAATGCAGCATTCATAATGTTAACTAGCCCTTTCTTGAAACTCTCCAGCCAGGAGACACTACTGCAATTCTTCTCCCACTCCTCCAAAAGCTTATTATCCCCTTTGCATGCTTCCTCCTTACCTCCCTTAAATGTCAGTCAAGTCCCTGGATTGCTTCTTTTTATACCTGATAACCACTTCTTCCTACTCTTTTCCCACAGTTGTAATCTAAGTTCCACTTCAATCACTTTGATTAAAAAAGAAGGCCCTAATAAACATCTCCTAAACATAAAATTAGTTACTCAATCTGCCAAGACAGATCTCCTTTCTGAAATGTTCTTTCCTTGCCTCTGTGTTGCTTCACATCAGGTTTCCCCATCTTCCTCTCTGACCTTCCTGCTTCTCTGTTCTGTTTCCCTCTTCCCCTCTTCCTCCCTTCCCCTTCAAGCCTGCCAGTGCCACTCAAGGTACAATTTTCACCTTTTTTGCCCTTTAGTCAACCTCTGAAGTCATCTACTCCACTTCACTTTCCCTCAAATGCAAATGACTTCCAAACTATAGTCTAGCCTTAATAGTGATCTCTCATCTGCAAACCACTGATGGGCATTTCCCCTTTGAATGCCTATTAACATTTTTTTTTTTAATTTTTTGTTTATTGCAGTAACATTGGTTTATAACATTGTAAACATTTCAGGTGTACATCATTGTACTTCTATTTCTGCATAGATTACATCATGTTCACCACCAAAATACTAATTACAACCCATCACCACACACATGTACCGAATTATCCCTTTCATCCTCCTCCCTCCCCCCTTCCCCTCTGGTAACCACCAATCCAATCTCTGTCCCTATGTGTTTGTTTATTGTTGCCTATTAACATTTCCTCTCAACAACTTACCTTTCATACAAACCATCATTCCACATTAGGCCAACTTTTCAGGAGAGCTGAAAGCTAAGATTGATTCTTCCATCACTTTACCTCTAAGAAATCCCTTCTATTTTTTTCATTCGCCTGTTACTTTCTATCGCCACTACCGCGTTCCCAGTTCATTCATTCCTAGTATCACTTATTCTACCCAGTCTCGTCTATCTTCTATACAATCTATCCTGAACACCATGTTAGTTTAAGACATTTTACTTCATAAATTGACTCGCTATGACACTTTTAATGTTTTCTTTTCTCACGTTAGGGAAAAGGGCTCTTGCAAGTCTATCTTTGACTCAGTTAAAGTAAGGAAAAGGGGATCCGCTTACTTCTCGCCAAAAAAAATCCCAAACTGAAGGTAACAATTCTGGATTTTAATTCAGACACCAGGGGAAAAAAAAGTATAAGTAGGACATAAGGGAAAGTTAAAGTGGGGAGAGCCAAGATAGGTGCAATGATACTATTCTAACTGGAACTTTCCCTCAGTTATCTCTAGCAGTAGTTTTCAATCATTTTTCTATTATGAAACACATGATGGTCATTCATATACAAAGCATTTCTATGTGTATACTCATTTAGCAACAAAAGGAAAAAAATTAAATAGATTAGTAAAGCTCTGCAATAATTTACAATCACTACACCACATTGGTGCTGGTACTGTTATTTCTATTTCAGTGACTGACTTCTGTGAAGTTTGTTCACATCAGGTGAATACAGGCATGGACAGAAGTGATATTCAAATTATTTAAGCAACAATCTCTTCAGCACAGACACTGACAAAAAAAGTCAGAGGCTGTTGTGAAAACCAATATGGTCAACCTCCTGTAAACTGACTGAATACCAGCCATGGGCACAAGACATCCACAAGTTTTGGCAACTCCCAGCAAACTAGCTGTCATCACCTCCTCTCTTCTCCAAAAGAAAGCACACAAAGAAGCAAGAGCATGACACACACTCGCTGACTTGACTCTGCTGTATTTCATTAAAAGAGTAGATCATCCACATACTCCATTACTTTATAATATTAGTATTTGTAACAATGCACATGTAACACTATGATATCCACACTGGGAATGCTAATCTTTTACAAAATCCTTTGCATGATATTTATAGCCCTATGTAATACAGTCCAATCTACTTAAAGAAAATATATTTTAGTTATTCCTTCCACTATAGCAAATAAAACTATTTTACTATTTCCAAAAATTCCACTTGGCTCCACACCTTTGCTCATGCCATCTGGCATACCTTTCACCTCCTCTTGTATATCTAATTTCTATGGAAAATTCAAGACCTTCAATTCCCATCTTCAAAAAGACCTCACTGATCAACAACGAACTCAGTAATTCATAATTCCTCTGTATCACTATACTTTCCTATATTTACTAGCCTTTTCATGTGCACAAAGATTACGTAGTGTACATCCTTTTATGTCCAGAAATATTGAAACAACACCTGACACATGGCAGGCACTAAAACAATTTCTGATTGACAGAAACATCACTCCCACACACTCACACACCTCTAGGATACACAACATAATAAAGAAGAAATTACCTGATTCAATTAAATGCAAACAAAGCACTTCTAATGGATATTGTACAGTGGGATAGGTGTTTATCATTCCTTCACAGGCCTTCTTCAACCTAGCAGTCTCATGAGGAAACTTGAAAATACAAAAGTAAAATAAACTAAGTAGTAGTAAAACATACTTGGGAACACTTTCCTAATTAGAATATAAAAGTCACAGTAGAGGTTTTAAAAATCAACTTACTTTGGATAAACACTGAATGAAATGTCTATAAAGTACTTGGTGATCTTCACTAGGAATCTTATCTGACAAGCTCAGTGCATTCTCAAAAGCAGTTAAAAGCTGAAACAAACAAACAAAAAAGTGATCATTTGTAGCATACTTAAATGACAAATGTAATAAACAGCTGAACCTATAAGACTCACTTATGCAAACCACACCCTCAACTAAATGCAAATGTATTTTATTGTCTGGCCCTGACGATTTCAATGAAGAAAAAAATGTAGATGTAACTTTTAGAATATTTTCTAACTCAACCAGCCAGCAGACTGCAAGGAACTAATAAGGGATAACTATAAATTAGCAATATTAATTTAAAAAAACATTCTTATAAGTGTTTGCTGTTCCCTACAAAGTAGTCAACCATATAAGACCATAGTCTTATAGGCCACTGTAGCTGCTACTGCTCACATCATTGTTAAAACATCTCTTCTGAAATCACCAGCACTTTCTTGGGAACATCTTCAATGGCTGCAAATCTTCAACCTTAAAAAAAATTTTATGAAGTTAAGCTATATTTTTGATAAAAGGAAAGCAGAGAAATGACTGAACTATAATAAAATAATTTCTCTTCTATAGTATTAACTGACTTTGAAGAAAATTCCAAAAGAAGCCTTCTAAATATGTTTTGAGCAAGAACAGCAATACTAGAATCCAAGGCAAGCACTTTAAAGGATACCATTCATTTGGTTACACTGCGTACATAAGATCTACATTTTTTTAATGAATTTCCATGACTTCATAATGAAAATGCATAATACATTTCACTACTTCAAATTTTCTTCGTAAAGTATGGTTTAAGTCTATATAAATAAGTAAAATTTCACCGCTCTGATAAAGGTAATGATCTTGCAAAAAAAAGGAAGCCTAAGTTAAACAGCATAGCACAGTGGTTTAAAAAAACAGTAAAGAAATTAATCCACATGGAAAACAGGTGATACATTTTTTTCCTGAATACACTTAAATAAAGCAGAGTTATCATTAGTGGTTGGAGGAAAATAAACCGCCCCAAAAGCCCTTTTATCCCATTTTTAACAGTTAGAAATCAGTTCTTAAAATGATAAGTATAATTAGTTCTCTTCATGGAGGAGTGTAGCACAGGTAATTCAAAAACACATTTTATTTATTTTGGTATGTGTTTGATATTCTGGTAACCTATACTATTTCAAGGAAAATAATGAAGTCATAATATGAAGATATGACTTAAGAGACATTGGCAAATCACCTAATTTTGTCACTGCTCAATTTTTTCCACAACTGAATCTAGACACAGATAAACCAACACACAAACAAATGCAAATATTATTCTCACATTTTTATCCCCAGCACTTAGGACACTGCCTGACATATAGTAGGTTCTCAACAATTATTTCTAAATAAAGGAACAAATTAATGAGCGAAGAAATGAACAAACATGCAAAGAAATGAGCTTCCCATACTATATAGAAACTATAACTGCTTACATTTAAAAATTCCATTCAATTTAACAAGTATACATTAAGTGGCTATTTACTATAATAAGAAATTAAGTTTACTTTTAAACTTATCAATATAAAAAAATAGAATAATGGAGATATTTTCCAATTATGGCTCAAATCCAATGCTTTTTTTTTGTTTTACAGTCTTTTAAAAATTCTTTTCAGGGCCAGCACGGTGGCATAGTGGTTAAATGCGCATGCTCCGCTTAGGTGGCCGGGGCTTCACAGGTTCGGATCCTGGGCATGGACCTATGCACTGCTTATCAAGCCATGCTGTGGCAGGTGTCCCACATATAAAATAGAGGAAGATGGGCATAGATGTTAGCCCAGGGCCAATCTTCCTCAGCAAAAAGAGGAGGATTGACAATGGATGTTAGCTCGGGGCTAATCTTTTTCACCAAAAAAAAAACCAAAATCTGCATATTAAAAAGAAATATTTCTAGGGGCTGGCCCGGCAGCATAGTGGTTAAGTTCCCACGCTCCACTTCGGCAGCCTGGGGTTCGCAGGTTAGGATCCCAGGTGCGGACCTATGCACCACTCATCAAGCCATGCTGTGGTGGCGTCCCATATATAAGATGGAGGAAGACTGGCACAGATGTTAGCTCAGAGACAATCTTCCTCAAGCAAAAAGAGGAAGACTAGCAATGGATGTTAGCTCAGGGTCAATCTTCCTCACCCAAAAAAAAAAAAAGAAATATTTCTAGGTATAAGAACTCTAAACACTAAATATAAATACTCTAAAGAAAATAGTTGAACTGTTAAACCTCAAAGTAATTTAGTACTCTTAGTTCATAAATATAAAGAAACATACCTTTAAGGTACAACTTTCTAGAAATTATAGCAGTTTTGTGCAAGCCAATTTCACAGTTTCTTTTTTACAGTGATTAAGTAGCTGATTTATTGTGGATTCTTATGAATACAAGGGAGTAAAATTCTGATGCCTGAAACCAATTCCACTCTTTCCAGACTTAGTATGAGACTGTAGAGCAATAATTCTTACTTGATCAGGAAGAGCCTCTATGAATTTAAAATTGAACATTTATAAAATATCTAGTCTGACCTACAGTACTTTTCTATATTATATCATTATGTTTTCATTTTCTAAATTCAATTAAATGATTAACTTTCATGACACAAACTATAGGGAATAAATAACTCAGTACCAATTGCTGGGTCTCATTATTCTGATCCCCGGTACTCTCAGCCAGCAACTGAGTCAATTTCTTCCACAGCTGATGAAGCTCTTGGTTGTCTGCACCTTCTTCTTGCCGTGTCTTTATCAATTTGTGCCATGTTCGGGCCACCTATCAAAAAGGAGATTTAAAATGGCTATTTTATGTTAAATACTAAAAATGCCAATAAAAAATATAACATCTGAAAATAAAAATATGTTTTATCTAATAATACATAAAAATAGCAAAAGCACAGAACTCCATCTATTATGAACTCAATAAAAAATAAGTTGACTGGGGGGCTGGCCCCGTGGCGTAGTGGTTAAGTGCACACGCTCTGCTGCTGGCGGCCCCAAGTTCAGATCCCAGGCACGCACCGAGGCACCGCTTGTCAGGTCATGCTGTGGCAGCATCCCATATAAAGTGGAGGAAGATAGGCATAGATGTTAGCCCGGGGCCAGTCTTCTTCAGCAAAAAGAGGAGGACTGCCAGATGTTAGCTCAGGGCTGATCTTCCTCACAAAAATAAAAAACAAGTTGATTGGGCAAATCCACACGGCCTTTACATTAGAAGTATGACTGAGATACCAGAGTGCATTCAGGAATAATGACTACATGTCCCAAACCTCATAACTTAAAGTATCAGCTATGGAGACATCACAAATGGGTCACTAAACTCTACAGATGATGGTTTTACCTATTTTATTTACCCCTGCTCGGTTTCAGAAAGATTTGTAAGTTATGATACCTGAAATTTGAACTCTAATTAACAGTTTTCAAGGCACTGTAATTTGTATTATCTCTATAAATTATTTTAATATGATAATACATATTAATTTTTAAAATTTTCCCTTAAGCTAAATGAAAACTTTCATCTAATAATGGTTTTATTAAAAGAAGTCTACTACCCCAGGAAATCATTAACCAACCTCCACGTGCTTCTTTTCTTGGTAATACAGATCCACAAGTTTCTTACAGACATCACACCACTTCTGTTTGTCGACACTTAGAATGAAGAAAAAAAGGATTTTGAATCTGATTAATGAAAACAAACAAGTACTTAAGACACTAAAATTAAAATATCCCAATAATACTGTCAGGCACTATTTTAAATTGAAACACATCCTCTTTTCATACTACAGTAAAATTTTATAAAATGAGCCTTTTACAAAAAAGAAAAGGTTTAAGAAATATTAGCTTCCATTATACTGAATCAAAATAATATCAATCTTCTGAAATTAGTCAATTCTTTCACTGTTAGTGTTTTGATTCTGTTTCAATCATAAACAAGAGACTCTGTAACAACAGTATGAGAGAAAAATGATTCCTAATTCTCAGTAAATGTTTAGAGAACTTCTACATAATTTTTAATCCGTTTATTCTAATTCAAGCTTTTAAAGAAACTGGCCTTTCCCCACACAATGATTACCTTTCATAAAGATCCAGGAGCTTTTGGTAAACACCAGGTAAGTCATCCTTAGCATTTATGTGATTACATTTCTCATACAAGCTCGCTAACCCCTGAAAGAGGAAGTAGTAGAGATTATTCTTCCAAAAATACCTAATGTTTTCACATTTATTTTGCTAAATAGTGACAATCTATAAAGATTATTTATGATAAAGATTATTATTATTTGCAAATCAAATAATATGTCTGGGATTTGGCTTCAAATAATTGGGGGTGAAATGGAGTAGGTAAAAGTATAGATGAAAAAATATTGGCGGTGCATGGATTTTTATTGAAGCTGAGTGATGGGCATAGAGGGGTTCATTATACTTCCTCTTTACTTTTGAAAATACACTTTGTTGAAGTGTTTTACAACAAAAAATATCTTTTAATGGTTATTATACAATTGTAACCCCTAAGACATTACCATAATGGTCAAACAAAAAAAATCCAAGTGTCTGTGGGAATTCTCATTTTTGCTTCAAAGATCAGAGATCCCAAACCAATCAGTACATAATAAAAGCAGGCATCTCTAAGTGTGTCACCAGATACTCCTACTCATGTTCTCGTTCGTGTGAACCTGAGACACAGAGGTTCATGTTCTCCAGAGCCTACTACCTCCTATTAATCAGTTTCTAAGATGTGATTGAGATATGAAACAGTCATTAAATATGAAAAAGTTGGAGAAGCCAACTAAATAACATGAAGACCATCAAATAAGAAAAAAGATTTTAACTTGTACTCAAAGACACAGAATTGCAAATTTTTTATATTATTTTATTTTTAGAAAACATTAATTTTCCCTCAGGTAAGCATAAAGAATATTCTTGATAAGTCTTTCATATGTACATAGAATTAAATTGGAGTTTTATATAATCATGCTCCAATTCCTGTCTTCACATTTGGAAATAATCCACTGGTTTGGATAGTGGTAAACAGCATCCTTTGCACCACTTTTTATTTTAAATAGGTTTAGAAGACCAACAAATTAAATTTTTTTTTTCTTATGTGGCGTAAATGGAGGTTTAAATGCCTATTTAAAACCTGTATTTTGAAAAATGGAAAAAAAATTCTTTCCTATAATATAGGGAAAAAAAATTTCTTTACATACCTGCCAAGCTAGTAATTGGTCTGGCTCTAGTTCAGCAGCTTTCTTATAGGCACCCTGGGCCTGATCAGGTTGTTCTAACTCGGCTGCAGCAACACCAATAAAAACCCAGGCATTGTAGTTATTTTTCTCTTGTTTTAACACTGTCTGATTAAAAAAATTAAAAGAGCAGGTCATTAAATTTTGGAAGCTAATGAACAAACAACAACAAAAAGACAGTCTACTTGAGGGTCAGGAAATCAGGATCTACCCCTAACTGGGCAATCTTAAGGATGCCACTTAACCTCTCTGGTCTTCAGTTTCCTCAGGGAGAGAGGGAGTTGGACTTGAGCAGTAATTGTAAGGGGTCCGAAATATGAGGAGTATTTTTTAAAAGCTGCCCAAGTTTTCCTGATGCCTCCACCAAATGCCTCCCCCTGTCCCTTGAGAATACTGGGTATAAAAAGAACAGTAAGGCTGTTCTTCCCACCCAACCGTCCTGCCTGCCCCCACGCCACACTGCCAGTAGTCAACTCACAAAACTGTATTCCATATCATTTCACCTTCTCCAACTCCCATATTTTCCTGAACTATGATAACATTTCCCCGTATTAGACAGATTTTTCATTGAAATTATAGGCTAGGAAAGTAGATTGACCCCGATGTGACTGTACCAAATATCTTCAAAATAAATAGTGGCAATGAACGTTTAAACAACACCTGTCAAGTAGAATAAAAATTATATGTAGAGCTACTGCTTTCAGAAATAACAGCTACTTGCTAAGGTAAAATAGTTTGAGCCAGAAAGCAAAGATGTTCTAGTGAAAGAAAACAAAATTCGTAGCTAAAATGAAATTAGCTCTTAAGGTTTTACATATTCTAGAGAAAATAAGAACATTTCCATGAGTTGAATCAGTTTATTAGGTTTATGTGCATTCACATAACACTTCCAGCAATCTCTCACCAATATACAGCACAAGTTCCATTCTATCCAACAATGCTACCTCCCAAAAAACCAACAACGAGGTAACTACCCAAGCTAAGCTCCAAACATGGGGGCCTTATCAATGCTTGTGTCCCCAACACCAAGAACAACGACTGGCACATAACCGCTGAACAAATGATAAACGCCACAGTCAACCAGCAACCAGCAACCGACTATCTGCCTGATGACCAGGTTTTCAGAATCTGATACAGACTTTTAAGGAAATAATTATAACAATGTGGTGAAAGCAGGTATGAAGTTCTGAGAGAACATAAAGAAAAAAGTACCTAACTCTAAACTGCATCTGCACGAGCCAGAGAAGGCTCCCTGCAGGATGCTTACACCAAGTTATAAAGGCATACAGGCAGACAAAGTGATGATCAGACAAGACACAGCAAATACACTAAGATGCAGCATTTCATTACTAAAAATTTCATTTAGTTGCAGTCAACATTCTAGGTTACCACACATAAGTAATCACACATTTGCCACTGACTAGTTCCCCACCTTTGCTTTCTAGTTGGGTCTCTCCAGGATATATTATAAACTACTTGGTAGAATTCATATCTGAATAGGAAAGAAGACTGCTGTGGTGCTGCTGTATATAATAGTAGAAACAGAATCATACATGTATTAGTTAGAAAAGCCTAGCACTGAAGGAAACAGTCCCTCCTCCTCCTCCTTCCTCTCCCCACCAGCCTGAACAGACTGCCCACCTTCTATATCAGGATTAGTTCTGTCATGGCCTCCATCCCTGCTGGGCTCAGTCACCACTAGAAACCTCATCTCACAAGGGCATTCTTCACCCCTTAAGACTCGCATCCTATATTGCTGTGTATTTCCCCCAAACTTACCCAATTCCTCCCTCCCACTCTCCTAAACTCTTCATTGCGCCCTCTGGAACTCCCGACTGGGACCAGCCAAGTTCCCTCTATATTTCCAATCTTTCTTTCTTTTTTTTTTTTTTTTAGGATTTTATTTATTTATTTTTCCCCCCCAAAGCCCCAGTAGATAGTTGCACGCCATAGCTGCACATCCCTCTAGTTGCTGTATGGACGTGGCCTCAGCATGGCCGGAGAAGCAGTGCATCGGTGTGCGCCCGGGATCTGAACCCAGGCCGCCAGCAGCAGAGTGCGCACACTTAACCGCTAAGCCACGGGGCCGGCCCTCCAATCTTTCTCTTAATTGTACCAAGCTCTGCCTCAACTGTACTCAGCTATTCCCCTATAGATCTTCGATGCTGCAGCTGATTTCTTTTCTCTTACATCCCACATATCATGGGACCAGGAGGTCACAATGTTACCTACATTTCTCTTCTGCTCCTCCCTCCTTGAAAAACCCCAGTACCTTTGGAGCTCAAGCCATCCAGCAGTACTATGAAAAATATCCTTCTCGTTGTTACCATCTACCAACCTCCTAGGAACTCCCGTTTCCTTCAGTGAAAATGTTGTATCCTTCCTCTCCATTTCAATTCCTGTAATCATTCCAACATTCATGCTGATGACCCATTGAACACCGTAGCCTCCCAGTAACTTACCCTCAGCACTACACAGCCATCCCAAATCCGGATTTCCAGCATGCCCCTGCCCCATCCTCCCAGTTCAATTCCAGTAATGGTCCCATGGTACAACTTGTTAACCTCTGATATGTGTCCAACTTGTTGACCCCACCTCCTTTTTCCACTATCACCCCACTTCTCAATTCTCATCCCTCCTTTCCCAGCTTAGACTCCATGACCCATCACTGTCAGCACTCCCTTGCAAACATCCACAACTCATTTGCCTCTCTTTCCTCTCATCTTTATCACTATCCATAGCTGAACTCCATCAAGCCCATCTCCAAGCCTGAGATGCTGAACATGAAGGGAGAAACTACACAGCTGAGTTCACTGCTTTCACTTTAATAACATGAAACTTCAAATGGACATTCACTGGGGCCTGGAAATCCTTCCAATCCTTACCAGTAAGTTTGTTTTCCCACTATGAATAACGACTATCTCATGCCTTCTTTCATCTCAAACCTCCTACACTGTAACTCCCTCTCCACTCTCAGTTTACACTTCACTAAAAAACAGAAGCCATCACAGGGGAACATTCTTATCTTCCCACTCCCAAAGCTACAAACCTGACAGTGTACGGATCTGCACCTATCTTCCCTTCCTGTCAAGATGCAAGAGCATCAAAGGCCCTCCTCTCAAGCTCTGGATCCCACCTTCTCTCGCCTTCCAAGGACTTCACTCCCACCACTACCCTCTCTCTCTCCTGCACATTCAACTTCTCCCTCCAGACTGGAACATTCCCATCAGCATACAAAGGAGCTTTAGAATCTCGATTTTTACCTCCACAAACCAAACAGAATTACAATGTCAACATACTATTAAAGAATGAAAACTTTAAGCTATAGTAGTGTTCCATAGTACAACCCATCAAAGGCTACCTAAGAGATGTTCAGGTTTTGAGAACTGGCTTTGATAAACTACCAATACAGAGAAAGACAGAACTAAGTGTGGCAAAAGCAGCTTATCCTTGCATAACCACTAAATGATTCTACTAAAGGACCTTACCACTTTTGTTATTTTTAGACAGCAAACATATTACAAATTGATAAATGCTTGTGAATGGGCAACAGTTTCATTGTAGAAGGAAAAAATACTGGTTACCTTACAATGTTTCAAAGCTTCTTTGTATTCTTTGTTTCTGATTGCATCGCGAGCACTTTTTAGAGCAGTCTTCACTTCCTTGCTGGACATTCTGTCAAAATAAAAAACTTGAGCGAGGCTACAATAATTCCTACCTAAGTGTAATAGTCCCAACAAACTTAACCACCTGAAAAAGGCATATGTGATTCCTTCTACATGGAACACTCTTTCCTCCTAATATAAACATAGCTTATGTCCTCACCTCTTCAGATTTTTACTCAAATGTCACTCACTCACTCACTCAGTGAAACCTTCTCCGGCCACACTATTTAAAATTTCAACACTTCTTTCCCCCAACTCCCAACCACTTGATATTCCCTAACTCCATCCCTAACACTGCATTTATTTTTCTTCACAGCACTTATCACATCTTATACACTATATACTTTACTTACTTATCTTATTTATTATCTGTTCCACAACCCCACCAGAATGTAAGTTCCATGTAGGCAACTTTTGTCTGTTGGTGGTAGTTTTTCTTTTCTTCTTTTTTTTCTCACTGTTGTATCCTCAGCACCTAGAATCTGACAAATTGTATATATTGATAAATATTTGTGGAAATTGAGTTGTATTTGAATTATATTCACTCTCCACATAGTAGGCCAAAATACAGATGATCTTATAGACCAGGACCCAAAACACATACCAACATGAATCCAATTTTACCTAAGCAAGATTTAGTAGAATAAGCCCAAGTCACAGAGTAAAAACACTAGCACTAATAAATTTCAGCAACTATGATGAAAGAATTTAAGAAAGCATTCTGTTTTAATAGAAGTTGCTATAAAATATAGATCAGGATATTAACTTTCTTCACAGTAAGGATTACTGTAAGATTATAATAATATAATATTCTTTGTAATATAGTATTCTTTGAAGAGAAATAAATGTAATGTTAACACTTGAAGGCAACGAATATGCAAGAAGATTGTACACTAATTTCAGCCATAAAAAGATATTTCGACTGGTAGACAAAGTACTTCTTCATTTAATCTTAAGATATAAGATATATTAGTTTATTTTAAGTAAACTAATATATCTTAAAATTTCACGACTTATTTTAGTTTACCAGTAACAAGTCAAATTCAATCACAATTCCATGTTGAAAAAAAGAAAGTATTTTTTGCCAACTCCACTGAACTCTAACCTTATCAGGAAGGTAAAACAAAGCTGGGTATATATTAAGTTGTTATAGACTGCAGATCTTCAAGGCAGCAAAAGAAACTAAGATGGCTCACTGACATGGTACACTGACAGTTCTTTATATCTAGAAGGGCTGAGATAGAAGTACAAGATCAAAGAAATTTAAGAAGCTAGGGAATAAAAAGAAACCCTATTGTCTTAAAGAATTTTAGATTCAAAATAATGTAAAAATTAAGATATCATAAAATCACTTTATCCGCAGCCAGAACCAGATTCCCTAAATAAGCAGAAAATTGACTTTTTGCCTAGTTACAATAATTATACAATTAATGCAACATATTTTGTATGCTCTTACTTTAGTAACTACTCTGTTACCTGAAATTATCTGGGTATAAGTTTATAGGTGCAAACTTCAGAAGGATTTTTTTTTTTTTTTTTTTTTTTGGTGAGGAAAATTAGCCCTCAACTAACATCTGTGGCCAGTCGTCCTCTTTTTGCTAGGAAGATTGGCCCTGGGCTAACATCCATGCCCATCTTCTTCTACTTTATATGTGGCACGCCTGCCACAGCATGGCTTGATGAGCAGTGCATAGGTCCGTCCATGCCTGTGATCTGAACCTGCAAACCCCGGGCCCCTGAAGTGGAGAGTGTAAACTTAACCACTATGCCACCGGGCCAGCCCCCAGAAGGACTTTTTTTGTAGTCTACAAATCTTAATTGGAGGAGGCAACAAATTCCAATGCTGATCTCACATTAAATTTTCTCACACCAAAGTTATCTCTGGTAGATAAACCTGCAGACTACAAAGAAGAAAGCATCAATGATGATAACAACTGATCTGTATCAATAGAAAGGGATAAAAAGAGACATCCAAGGGGAAAAAATGTCAAGAGATGTCCAAGTTAAAAAAGAACAAAAACAGTTCAAGATAAGACCAAGCAAAAACAAACAAAAGAATGCAACTTTTCCAGGACAAAGATCGCCATCTTTTCTATCACCCACCACTGGAGTGAAAGCATATCCAAACAAGGCAGAACCAACCAGCACTAACCCTACACGCAGCTCCCACGCTACTGGCTGTAGATGACATAAAAGAAGTGGAAAAGAAGGCCCTGCTCTAAAGAATTTAATCTAAATCAAGAGAGAGACCTAAGGTATATGAGGCACTGGAGAATCAAACGCTAAACTAAAGACAATGAGTGCAGTGCAATAGGAGTTCAGAGAAGAAAAGAAGTGTGGTATGAGGTAATTAACAGCTACTGGATGGAGAAGACAGGATTTAAGAATGGAGGGAAGAAGGAAAATTATTCCCATCAGAGGCAATCAATTGCATTAGCCAAGTCAGAGAGATAGGAATGAATGTGGCATGTGTAGGAAACAATGAGAAGACCAGGGTGAATGGAACAGAAGGGACTTGCTAAGAACAGAAGAAAATTAGGCTGGCTAGGTAAAGGAGAGCATCAGATTACAGAAGACCCTGAAAGTCAGACAGACAAGTGTGGACTTAAATAAAGCAGCAAACACGGAGCTGTTAAATGCTTCTAAGTAAAGTAAGTGATTTTTAAAGATCACTAGAGACAAACTCCATTCTTCTTTTGGTGACCAATTCTAATGTTCAATACCTTTCCATATCCCTATGTCTCCATATGTAATCGCAATTACTCTTGCTGTAGTGGAATCCTCTGTTCTTCTCTTATTATTCCTTCCTCATTTGATTTGGCATTTAGCATAATATGCTAGCACTGAGGTCCTCTCTCTTTACCTGATATATATCAGTTTCAAGAGGTTAGCTAATTTTTAAAAAGACAAAATAATCTGCCACTTTCCAGCCCTGAAGATTTCTTTCTCCTTTTGGGAAGTGGGGTGGAGAAGGACAGGCTCATTCACTAATTTTCTTTTTTTTTTTTTTTGAGGAGATCAGCCCTGTGCTAACATCTGCCAATCCTCCTCTTTTTTTGCTGAGGAAGACTGGCCCTGGGCTAACATCCATGCCCATCTTCCTCCACTCTATATGGGACACCGCCACAGCATGGCCTGACAAGCAGTGCGTCGGTGGGCGCCCGGGATCCGAACCTGCGAACCCCGGGCTGCCGCAGCGGAGGGTGCGCTCTTAACCTCTTGCGCCACCGGGCAGGCCCGTCATTCACTAATTTTCTAAACAAAGCTTTACTGAGCACGATCTACTAGGTATCATCAAACCCATTTCCTTTCACAGAGTAAAAATCTACTACCCAAAATGATTCCCTGTAACCCACAGTCCTCTATTTGGGATACTCCCTCTATTCCAAGCATTTCCAACACTTCAAAGAAAAATCTAGCTCTCTTACAACTGTCTTTAATATTCCTCCACAGCCCCACACATTTTCCCCTTATACCTCTAGTCCCATTTTTTTCTCCGCAATCTCACTGACTTTTTTAAATAAGAGCATTCATTCTGCACATTTTCACTCAATGAGTTTTTCTTCTACCAACCTAAAAGGGTTTTTACTCAATGTATCGAGCACAAAATGTAGCAACAACTGCACTTTAAAAAAGTTAGAGGGGCCGGCCCGGTGTCGCAAGCAGTTAAGAGCACGTGCTCCTCTGCGGTGGCCAGGGGTTCGCCGGTTTGGATCCCAGGCACGCACCAAAGCACCGCTTGGCAAGCCATGCTGTGGCGGCATCCCATATAAAGTGGAGGCAGATGGGCACGGATGTTAGCCCAGGGCCAGTCTTCCTCAGCAAAAAAAAAAAAAAAAAAAAGAGGAGGATTGGCATATGTTAGCACAGGGCTGATCTTCCTCACATACACAAAAAAAGTTAGAAAGTGACAACCATGCCAAAAAGACAATGATATACCTCAAAACTAAACTATATAGGTAGATGAACTGATATGTCCTACACACCCCAGCTAAAGCTATGGAACCTGAAGCTAGATTCGGTTGTGCAGATACAAAGATTTCACGAAGCAATAATAACAATAATAAATAATAGGAATAATAATGACAATGGAATTACAGAAAAGCAAAAAACGATACCTTTAAATCTACAGATCTTCCTCAACTTATGATGAGGTTACATCCCAATAAACCCATCATAAGTTGAAAATACCATTAAGTCAAAAATGCATTTAATACACCTAACCTACCAAACATCATAGCTTAGCCTAGCCTACCTTAAACGTGCTCAGAACACTTATATTAGCCTACAGTTGGGCAAAATCATCTAATACAAAGCCTATTTTATAATAAAGTGTTGAGCATCTCATGTAATTTATTAAATACTGTACTGAAAGTGAAAAACAGAACAGTTGTTCTGAATGGTTGTAAGGGTATCAGTTGTTTACCCTCATGAGCGCGTGGCTGACTGTGAGCTGCGGCTTGCTGCCCAGCATCATGAGAGAGTACTATACCACATATCGCTAGCCCAGGAAAAGATCAAAATTCAAAATCTGAAGTACGGTTTCTACTAAATGCGTATCGCTTTCATACTATTGTAAAGTTGAAAAATCATAAGTCAAACCATCAGAAGTCGGGATGACCTATAATAACAAAAGCCTAAAGGTATTTTGTGATGACCTATAATCTGGCATAATAACCCACACCGTTAAATCTTTCCTCTGAAAAGAATTGGTAAAAACAATCATTAAGTAAAAGTAGACTTCAATTACCTATTATTTAGCATTCTAGACACTTACCTTTTACCTCCTATCACTACCTTTATCTTCTTTTTGAATTGATTTTTAGATTGTTCCTTAACCGTTATCCATCTAAATTATGTAAAATATGAGACAGTTAGGCACATAAAAAGGATGACATACACAACCCAAAACCTACTGAATTTTTTAACACATCAGAATCAGGTTCAACTTTCATAATTCATAATTTAAAACATGAGAAATAATTATGTACAATTTTTCATCTTTTTTCTTTCCCAAGAGACACTCATCTTAATCTCCAAATTTCCAATTTGGTCTAAACTGTGTAAACATGTCTAAACATAGCCTCAGGTGATAAAAGGAACTTCCATAAGCAATCAGAAAGATTCTGAAAAAACATTCCAGAAACTCAAAATACACTAACTTCACTATAAAAAACTGAGCCAAAAGAGTGATCACCTACTTCTATGTGATTTTATTTTGAATCTAGGACAATTAAGGGCATGTATTTACTCCCAATTTGCAGCCTAACGACACTAAAGTGAACTTTGTTCTAAGCCATATAGAGAATTATAAATATGTAAAAAAGTTGTGCACATCATGCAACTAGATTAGTTTGTACTTTAATGAAAATAGAGAAAACTTTTTTAAAATGTCAAAAATCCACATAAATAGCCATCTGAAATATTAACACAAATTCTACACGACTACAAATTCTACGTATCTTTTGACGGCATCCCTGGAATGGATTCTGTCAAACAAAATTAATCTTTGTTGAACGCTTCAAGGAGAGAATTGAGGCGGTTTTGAAAAACTGAATAAAGTTAAAAAAAAAAAACCACACTATTTTAGAACTAGGAAACGAACAAAATTTCGGTGGAGCAGGTGGGAATGAACAAGAAATGAAAAGTGAGTTTACTGAACTAAAACACGTACTGGCAATAAACTTAAATAGGATGGTTAGTTCCAAAGAAAAGGGTCTTACTGGTAAGAAAAGAAAGTCTTGTGATCCAAACAACGTTTAGGAAAGTAAAATAAAAGTTAAAAAAAGGGATGAGGAGGTAAAATAAGAGTTAAAACCTGACTCTCCATTTCAGTAACTTCTTTACAGCCCCATCCAGCTACACTTGACTCCCCCCCACAACCTAATTTTAATTTATTACTCAGTCCTTTAGCTCTATTCTTACAAAATACCCCAGATTTTGTCAGTCCCTCCATTCTGCCATATCCACCCACCAAGCCAAGACTTAACCTGTTTGAGAAGGGGCTTAAGAATCAGCAGGATCTGAGTTCAAGTCCCATTAGACCTTGGGCACCTTACTCACTACCCCGAGCCTATGTCCTCACTGGTAAAGTAAGGATCACTCACCTGACATGTACATAGATGGAGTGCGTGCACACGGTATCTATTACTTCTCTTATCTACTCCTTATCTACTCCCAC
Source organism: Ceratotherium simum simum (assembly GCF_057802395.1). Classification (NCBI taxonomy): domain Eukaryota; kingdom Metazoa; phylum Chordata; class Mammalia; order Perissodactyla; family Rhinocerotidae; genus Ceratotherium; species Ceratotherium simum. The sequence goes on along the minus strand of NC_141903.1, from coordinate 73,525,545 downwards.
CCTCTCAATCAACTTCACTACTTTTTTTTCCCATTCCTAACCCACAGTGGTTATTACATACTTTCTCTACACATTTAAAATCTCCAACCCCCTCCGTCCTTGATGTCTCAAGAAGTAGTCTTCTTGCCTATGTTCCTCAAAGGATGGCTATCATCAAACACAAGTATCCTCTTCAAATCAGTGACTACATGAACACTACTAGACTAAAGCCTGCAGCAGAGACCACTCCCTCCTCAGAACCACTGAAGCATTTATTAGCTGAGCTATTCACCTGCAACTTAACAGATGCTTTTTATTGTTCTATATAAAGGTGTCCTGTTTCCCAGGTCAAAAAGCCCCAAATAAAGGCAATATATCTTCAGTCTTCCTTACATATCCAACACTTATTGAGTACTACGATCTTCCAGCTTTCAAAGACTACCAAAAACATTTAGCTTTTAGTTTCCCCACTATTGAAAGGCAGTAATTCTCAATTTGGTAAAGTGAAGGGAAGAATCTCCTTTTCAATATTAACTCACATTACCTTTTTCACCACGCCCCAGCACTTTCCACATCTACACCTTTACCTCTCCCATTCAGCCTGTCCATTCTTACTTCTGTCTACTCAAATGCTAGATCTAATTCAAGGCCAAATTCAAGTGTCAAGCATAAAGTCTTCTCAGACAAATCTCACACTAATCTGAACTTACAACACTTATTATCTATACCAATATTTCCAAAAATGTATTCCAAGGAATATTAACATGCTTAAGGGTTTTAATATATGACCTAGTAATTTTGTGAATACTGAACATCATATATATCACTCTTTTAAAGTCACAATGTATATTAGCATTTTAAAGGCTGAGACGTCCTATAGCAAAGACCCAAAAATGGTTTATCCCAGCAACACTGAAACTTACGTTATTATGGAAAGTTTATTTCGATGAACATCAATTAACATTTTGAAGCACATTAGCATTCTCCGAAGTACAATTTGGGATTTTTTGGTTTTTGTTTGGCAATTAACTGTAGTTTTTGACACCTTTTATACTGTTATTAAATTTACAGGTGTATGTGTGGTTTCCTACAAGTAGACTGGAAGTTCCTTAGGAGCAAAGACTACTTCTGTCACTATGTTTTATTTCCTAGTATCTGGTTCAACAAATATTCACAGATTCACAGCAGGTGAAGACAATACTGAATTTATTCCACGTAATCGCTAACTGCACACTTAGCCTCCTTTTCTTAAGGCAGAATATAGGGCTGCTGGTATTTTGGACATTAAAAGAACTATAAAGACCAAAACCTAAACCAAGACTTCCAATTGAAGACTTTTCTGAACCACAGAGTTAAGCATTTCACTAAAGCAAGCAATCACTAACGTACAAATCTTTCACTGATGACTTAAACATACACGTAATGGAGCACCTACCCTCACTGCAACACACATATGCATACATATACACACACAGAGATGCACACATATACCCTGAAAGGACCTTTTCTGATAGGATAAGTTACTGATTAGCAGAAATGATTTATGTCTAGAAAAGACCAATCAAAATAATGAAGAAACCTGAAATTATATAATAACTAGCTGAAAGAACTGGGCAAGATCAGGGGGGGGAAATGGTGAGGAGGGAGGTGAGAAGGGTTGTTGAAAGGGAGAGATTATTCACGTAAAAGTGAAGAAAAATGGACCAATGAATGGTTAAAAGGCTGACTTCAGCTCAAATAAGAACTTTTGATAAATAGACCTGTACAAATGTGGAAGGAGTTGCTAAAAGGAAGTGTGATTCCCATCACTGGAGATGAAAAAGCACAGACTGGACAATCCACTTGGCAGGAATGTTGTAGGACAAACTACAACATTCAGATGAGATGTAGGACTAGAAGCCTCTTAGATTCTTCCTGTGCTATATGTCTGGGGCCCTAGAATATCAACCTTGCTCCAACCCACTGCAGTACCTGCTCCCACTAACACTGTCAAGGGGAGAGAGAGAAAGAAAAAGATGTGTTCCTGTCACCCTGACTGGGAATTCAGAACACATGTCCTGTGAAAACAAGGCCATAGAGAGTAAACACAGTTCACAGACTCAGTACTATGCCACAGATAAGTTAAATATATTTTTTATGAATCTAAACGGCAGTCAACATCGTTTCTATGGTAAAATGTGTTGTACGTTCCAAATTAACTCAAAACAAAATTCTGAAACATAACCTCTTCATGAGGGAGTATACCTGTATTACCTTCCATGCTGTACTATTATTTCACTTTTGTTTCCCTAGAGTGTAAGTTCCTTATGGACAGGGACTACTGTTTATATATTCGTATGCTCCCATAGATCTTCAGCACGCTGCTTGATTAACAATTCTGCTTCATTAATAGAGATTAAGCTCAATAGGATGTCATGAGATTTTGTAATTAACTAGTGACAGAGTTTTGCAGTAAACGAGGGCACAGACTATTCAAATTCAGGTCCTATTCAGACTGGCTCCCTGTGTAACCTTGGAAAAGTCATTTAACCTGTTCAAGCCTCAGTTTTCCAATCTGCAAAATGGTGAAAGCGAGGATTATGGAAAACATTCCATGTAAAAGTACCTGGCACACAGTAGGTGCTGGATAAATGTTTAGTATAATGCTCAGCACATAATAAATGCTATGTGAATATTAAATAAATAAGGTCTGTCCTTTATTACAATTATTTTATGTAAAAAACACTGTCAGATATTAGCATTAAGAGTTGATTTTACATTAAATAAGTACTACAACTCCTCCTCTTCCTGTCAAAATATTAAAACGACTAATGTGATGCGCAAATTATACACCTGAAACCATAATAATGAAATTAGGACTCTGGCTCCGGGATAGAAATCGGCTTCTTCCATACATCTCCAAAGGAGTTGAACAGTCAAGAGGGACCAGTGACTTTCCCGCAGCAAAACCGTGGTATTCTGAACCTACGTCAATTAACGGAACATGTCACACAGCCCAACATTTTCTTCCTCCGAGAGCCTGTTGGGTTTCTCTCCTTTGCACTCTGACGGCAAGGTACACCCAAGCTCCTCCCCGCCTAGAACCTAAAACTTGATTTACTAGGCCCCGCTCCTCACCGCACCGGAGCACAATAAATCCTTACCGCACGGGCAAAGCGGGGAATAAAACGAGGCAGACTAGAAATTTCCTTGGGATAAGGTATTCGAGGGGTCCCACGGTATCCACATCACACTTGAGACAGTTCAGCCAGAGGCCCCACAAAGAACGGCCCGATCCAACTAAGCGACAGCCGCGGCGCCACCTCATCATCGCCCCGTTCAGGGTCTCGCGTAACAGCCACACTTGCTCGGCGCAAAACGAGCAGCCCCGGTCCCTAATCCTTTCTCACTCTAGGTACCATTTCAACCTCTTACCGACTCCAACTTCTGCAAAAGCGACAGCGACAGGAACCCACCTGGGACAGATGCTTCTCCTACAAACGCCAGGTCTAGAGCCAGAGCGCATGCGCATTTCCCTGGCATCGCCCACGTGACTGACAGTGACCCGGCAGGGGGGGAGGGGAGTTCGCTCGGTATTTGATTAAAAGGTCTTGTGAGTTTAGGCAGGCGATTCCTCCTTTGCGCATGTGCTCACTCCAAGCCTGACGGGAGTTGTAGTTCTGCTGGTGAAGTGCTATGAGGAAACCAAGCTGTGAACTCTGAGATCCCTGCCCTCCTCTTCCCTGATAGAGGAAAGAGGCAGACTCAACGCCTAGCGGCTGGCGTCTCAAAACCGCTACACGCGATGCTGCTGCTGTGGGAGTTGGTGGTCGCAGCCTCGGCGCTGGCGACTCCAGCTCCCGGGGCAGCTGTGCAAAGGCGGGGAGCAGCTCAGGCTTGGCCCGATGCGCCTAACGTGGTGCTAGTTGTGAGCGACTCCTTCGTAAGTACCGAGAGGCAGGGGAGGGGGCCCCGCGCTGCAGACCCGCGACCGGCCCACAGCCTTTCCTGTGCTGCAGGTTTGGGGAGCAAAGTCTGAGACTTTCAAACATGTTTCACCCCGATGCAAAGTAAGAAATGCATTTTATCTTGAGGCCCTGAATACACACACGTGCATCACATAGATATGCATATAATACATATAAAACAATACCTTAGTAAATAAAATGCACTCTGATAGCGTCTTTGCAAATCTTTTTTTTTTATTGCTGGCCTCGACCCACTAAATTATTTTATCACTACTAATGAACTTTAAGTCCATACCCCTGTTTGATTCAGTTGTAAGGAAAAATGACATTTTGTTTCTCCATAAAAGCGTGTTAGCTTTCCAGCAGTTATTTCCCAGTTCCCCTCAAGTTTGCAGGAATTAATGTTTGGGTGAAAAGTGAAGAAAAGTAACGCTATTTTTATTACCCAAGTATCTGATAATCCTGTTAGCGCTGATTTAAATGCATTAGTTAATATAATTTGATCCACTCCAGCATATTCTAGAAGAATCGTGTGTATGCTCTTGTTTAATCCCAACTTGAATAGTTGTGGGAACTTTCCCAAGCGATTAACCAGAAGAATACTAGTATCAACATTACCTGATACTTTGAGTATTGACCATGATTTAAAAACTACTACTTGGGCAAATGTTTGGTTACTAATTATAATATTAGTTTATCATCACTGGGTGTTGCTGTGGTCACATAGATTGTTGGTGTTAAGCACGTGACACCAAAGAGTAATCAGTATCATGTATTGCCTTTCTCATAGATTAACCCATGATGAAAGTTAGGTAATCTGGATATGCCCATAGGATTTGTTGAGCATATTACTTACAGTAATCTTCATGAGTATCTAAACTTAGACCACAGGCAATATTGGAGAGTAACATGAAAGAGGTTGGGGAGTGCTCTGAGATCAAAGGGAAGGGAAGGAAGCAGGATTGTGCAGAGAAAGAAGCTGAATTTTGTTGCTGTCTCAGTGGAGGCCTCCGCTGACCTTATGGGTAGTTCTTAAACTGGTATGAGCTTTGAACTGTTTCCAGTTGGGGTGATGGGACCAGGCCTTTGTACCCTCCTGTTGGATGGCCATTAATTGTGGGCTTCTCCCAGAATGGGGCATGATCTTGGGCAAGGCAACTCTCTTCAGCAGAGGCAATCTTTCATTCCTAAAAGGGAATCTGTGTGGTGCATCACAACATCCTGGAAACTTCCAAAGATGATTGAAAAACAGTAGTCTCCCTTTACCCGCGGTTTCGCTTTCTGCAGTTTCAGTTACCCACGGTCAACCACGGTCCAAAAATATTAAATGAAAAATTCCAGAAATAAACAATTTATAAGTTTTAAATTGCTTGCCGTTCTGAGTAGCATGATGAAATCACAGGCATTCCGCTTCCCCGCCCAGGACATGCATGATCCCTTTATCCAGCATATCTGAGCTGTATATGCTACCGGCCCGTTAGTCACTTAGTAGCAGTCTCAGTTATCGGATTGACTGGCTCGATATCGCAGTGCTTGTGTTCAAGTAACCCTTATTTTACTTAATAAAGGCCACAAAGCACAAGAGTAGTGATGCTGGCGATTCGGATACGCCAAAGAGAAGCCGTGAAGTGCTTCCTTTAAGTAAAAAGGTGAAAGTTCTAGATATAATAAGGAAAGAAAGCATATGCTGAGGTTGCTAAGATCTATAGTAACTTTTATTACAGTAGATTGTTATAATTGCTCTATTTTATTATTAGTTATTGTTGTTAAACTCTTACTGTGCCTAATTTATAAATTAAACTTTATCATAGGTAGGTATGTTTAGAAAAAAACATATTGCTTATAGAGTTCGGTACTATCCATGGTTTTAGGTGTCCACTGGAGGTCTTGGAACATATCCCCGGCAGATAAGGGGGGGACTACTGTATTTGGTTTGTAATTTTTTTAGTATAGTCTAAATACATAGATTTTTATGTATTTGTGTATATAAATACATAGATTTTTATGTATTTGTGTATATAAATACATAAATATGGTGTGCAGACCAATATCTCTTATGAATATAGAAGCAAAGATCCTGAACAAAATACTAGCAAATCAAATTCAGAAATATATAAAAAGGATTGTACACTATGACCAAGTGGGATTTATCCCTAGAATGTAAGTTGGATTTAATATGTGAAAATCAGTTAATGCAATACACCATGTTAATTGAATAAAGGGCAAAAACTACATTAACATCTCAATAGATGCAGAAAGAGCATTTGACAAAATTCAACAATGCTTCATGATAAAAGCACTCCACCAACTAGAAATAGAAGAGAATTTCCCCAATCTGACAAAGGGTATCTGCAAAAAAGCCACAGCTAATAGTATACTTACCTGTAAATAACTGAAAAATTTCTCCCAAAGATCAGGAACAAGTTAAGGATATCTGTTCTCACGATGTCTATTCAGCATTGTACTGGTGGTTCTAGCCAGAGAATTAGATAAGAAAATGAAATGACGCATCCAGATTAGAAAGAAAGAAGTAAAACTATCTCTATTTATGGGTAACATAATCTTGTATATAGAAAATACTTAGGGACTCCACTAAAAAAGTAGTGGAACTAATAAGTTAGTTTAGCAAGGCTGCAGGATATAAAATCAATATATAAAAATCAATTGTATTTCTATACACTTGATTGATGAACAAACTGAAAATAAAATTAAGAACACAATTCTATTTAAAATAGCATCAGGGCCAGCCCTGTGGCGTAGCGGTTAAGTGTGCGTGCTCCGCTGCTGGCGGCCTGGGTTTGGATCCTGGGCATGCACCAACGCACCGCTTGTCAGGCCATGCTGTGGCGGGGTCCCACATAAAGTGGAAGAAGATGGGCATGGATGTTAGCTCAGGGCCAGTCTTCCTCAGCAAAAAGAAGAGGATTGGCATGGATGTTAGCTCAGGACTGATGTTCTTCACAAAAAATAAATAAATAAAAAAAATAAAATACATCAAAAAGAATGAAATACTTAGAAATAAATCTAACCGAAGAAGTGCAATTCTTATACTCTGAAAACTACAAAACATTGTTGGAAAAAATTAAATAACACCTAAATAAATGGAAAGACATCCCATGTTTCTGGATCAGATGATTTAATATTGTTAATATAGTAATAATCACCAAAATGATCTACAGATTCAATGCAATCTCTATAAAAATCCCTATGACATTTTTGCAGAAACAGAAAAACCCATCCTAAAATTCATATGGAAATTCAAGGGGACCAGAACAGCCGAGACAATCTTGTAAAAGAACAAAGTTGGAGGACTTAAACTTTCTAATTTCAAAACTTACTACAAACTGTAGTAATCGAGATAATGTGTTACTGGCATAAGGATAGATAGACATATAGATCAATGGAATAGAATTAAAAGTACAGAGATAAACTCTCACATTTATAGTCAATTGATTTTCAGCAACAGTGCCAAGACCATTTAATAGGGAAAGAACAGTCTTTTCAACAAATAGTGCTGGGAAAACTGAATATCCACTTGCAAAAGAATGAAATTGGACTCTGCCTCACACCATTTTCAAAAATTAACTCAAAATGAATCGATGATTCAAACATAAAAGCTAAAACTATAAAACTTGTAGAAGAAAACATAGAGGCAAATCTTTGTCACCTTGGATTAGGCAATTAAAAAATGGGCAAAAGATCTGAATAGACAGTTCGCCAAAGAAGATAAACAAATGGCCAATAAGCACATCAAAATATACTCAACATCATTAATTATTAGGGAAATGCAAATCAAAAGCACAGTAAGACACCAATTTACACCTGCTAAGACAGCTGTAATCAAAAAGATACAATAACCAGAGTTGGCAAGGATATGGGGGAATTGTAATCCTCGTACACTACTGGTGGAAATGTAAAGTTGTGCAGCCACTTTGGAAAACAATTCAGCAATTCCTGAAATGGTTAAACATGAGTTACCATATGATCCAGCAATTTCACTTCTAGGTATATATCCAAGAGAAATGAAAACATAGGTCCACACAAAAACTTGTACATGAATATTCATAACAGTGTTATATATAATACTGCCAAAAAGTAGAAACAACCCAAATATCCATCCATCAACTGATAAATGGATAGATAAAATTTAGTAATATTATTCAACAATAAAAAATAAATGCAGTATTCATACATGCTGCAATATAGATGAACCTAGAAGTCATTATGCTAAATGGAAAAAGCTAATCACAAAGGACCACATATTGTGTATGATTCTATTTATAAGAAATGTCCAGAGAAAGCAAGTCTACAGAGACAGAAAGTAGAGACAGAAGGATTAGCAATTGCCTAAGGTTTGGGGGAATGGGAGGATTAGAGGGTGATGGTTAAGGAGTGCAAGGTTTCTTTTTGGGATGATGAGAATATTCTAAAATCGATTGTGGTGATGGTTGCATGACTCTCTGAATATATTAAAAACCACTTAATTGTACACATTGAATGGGTGAGTTGTATGGTATGTGGATTAGATCTTAATAAACCCATTTTTGAAAAAGAGAAAATAAGCACTTGTACTTGAGTCTCAAAGGACATACACATCCTCTTCGCCTCCCTCCTCCCACCCCCGCACCTGCTTTGGTTTTAGATTTAGTGAGGTTTTAGGAGTGGATGGTGGAGACAGGAATGTATACCATAGAGTCTAGTGAGAATCTCATTCAGTCTAATAGACAGATCTGAGAAGAATGCTATTCGTGGTGATAACAGAGCAGACAGTTCAAGTTACTGTTACGTTCTTTCATTAGAGTGATGTCTTGACATCTAAACTTCACTGGTTTTTCCTGGCCCAGGATAATGAGGAACTGAGTACCAATCATGGTTCTTGAATGAGCAATTCAAATCACAAATTCATATCTACCAAAAGGCTCATCCATCCCAAGGGGGAAAATGCCTGGACCCGTGAGAGTCAAGAATAATAGCAGAATGCAGAAATTAAGGCTATTGGTATTATTTGTCACTTTTATGCAGAAAGCCAATTAATGGGCCTCTGTTTACTTTTCAGATGCCCAGTGTTAGAGTACTTAATTTGTTTGAAACATAGGCATGGCCTTGAGAAAATTGAAATGGGCTGTTAGTAAATTATAGAAGTTATCCTGAAAGCCATTCTGCATGGTTTTCTCTCCCAACTAAATTTGATACAACTGTACTTTGACCTATGACTGACTATCCATTGTAATCCACATTACCGTACTATGGAAAACTTACTTTTTCTGTGTTTTTCATCAGCTAGCCATGTTAAGATCCATTTCAGTTCAGAATTATTAGGTGCATCATCTCCCATTGATACCATTATCAGTGGTACCACTCTTAGCCTATTTTTAAAATTATTTGCTAGTGTGTAAAAACTACAGGAAGTTAAAAACCAAAACTTGTAGAAAATATTTAATATTTTCTCTAATAATATAATTTTGATCCTGATTTAGAGTATTATTGGTATGCTTTTGACATTGAGAATATGTGTATCATAATTTAAATATTTCCTAAGAACCTAATCATATAGAAATCTTGTCATTGATGTACTTAATCCAGGTTTATTAAGCTATGCAAAAATACACTGTTGAATTTTGAACATATTAAATTTGTCTTTTGTAGACTGAACAGCTCTGGATTAAAGATTCATTTCACTTTATTCCCTAAATATTTATTGAGTGCCTAATATCTCAGGCAGTGATCTTGACATAGACCACCTTTCACAGATTCCGCGTTAGGAACTTCCCCAAATGGGGCAGTTACTCCTCCCCCTCTTGCCATCCCTGTTGCTCTGCACTTTAAAGATTCTTGCTTTCAATATAGATGAAGTCCTCGTACCAGTCATAGAAATGAGTCAAGAAATCACTAACATGGATTTTAATCTGATGCATGAGTTATTGATATGCTGCAGTAGCCATTTGCGGTGGTAATTACGCCAGTTTGAACCTAGCCTGCAGGACTTGGAGTCCAAGCCTCAATATTTGAATTATATAGCATCACAGTGCTTCTGCCGTGGACCTGCTCCATCCCTCCAACCAGATAAGCCTGAGTGGCTGGGTAGTCTAGATTCCAAGTAGTGGCCACAAATGGTTATTATCCCCCATGTCCAAAAGATAGTAAGAATAAGACATGTAGGCATTTGGGAGTTGTGAGGATAAGTTTCTGAGAGTTTGAATTTATGGGTTTAAAGAAATTCTTATGAGGGGGAGAATATGCACTTTTGTCGTGGGCTTCCCAGCTCATCATTCAGGAATCAGTAGTTATTTGCTAGGCATTCAGTGATTACTCCTGTGGTTGTTTATTTCGACATACAAGTAGGCTCTAATTTTTCTTTAAAAAAGCTGACTTTAATCCCACATTCTCCTCCAGCTAACACTCCATTCTCTAACATCCATCCCATTTTTCTGTTTCCCTTTGCAAAATAACTTCTTAAAAGGTTTTTTTTCACCTCCTATCTCACCTTCCATTCCCTTTTCCCCTTTCTAGTTTAGCTGCCCATCCCTACCACTCCGTTGAAAGTGCTCTTGTCGAGATCACCAACTATCTCCATACTATCATTCCAATGTGCACTTTCTGGCCTTATTTTAGGTACCCTCTGAACACAGCTAACTTTACCTCTTTCTTGACGCACTGTCTTCTCTCAGCTTTCATGAGACTCAGTCTCCTGATATCTTCCTCCCTCACTGGCCATTCTTTCTCAGTTTCGCATGCTGCCTTCTCTTATTTGGGACTTGTCGGGCTTCCACTGCGTTCCTTTCTTTCCTCTCTTTTCACTCTCTCCCTAAAAGATTTAATTCAATCTTACAGGCTTCAATACCATGAATATGCTAAAGACTCCCAAGTTTATTTCACTAGGATAGACTTGTCTGAGCTCCAGATTCCTGTCTGTACCCAACAGCCTTCTTTATATATCCATTTGGAAATCTCAGACATCTCAAGAGTTTATTTATCCTGTACTTTGGATTGGCTCATTTTTAAAACTGTATTTTTTATTTATAATTATATTGAAAACATATAATAGATATAACTCTAGAACTAGAATATTCTTATTTCTATCTTTTGTCTTTACCAAGTAGAGTTCAATTCCCAATTCAATTCCAAAATGCATATCTGCAACCCAAACATCTCTTCTAATCTTCAGGCTCATTTATCTAGCTGCCTAATTGATATCTCCACTTACGTCTTGCAGGTATCTCTAACTTTACATGTCCCTTAAATTATTTGAGTGACTGGATCCTTCTCATTCTTTAGGTCTCATACTTCCCAGAGAAACCTCTCCTGTCCACTCTATCTAAAGTAGGTCTCCCTTGTTATTCTGTGTCTCAGGTTTTTTTCAAAACACATATCACAATTTATAATTATTCATGGTTTATTTACCAGTGTACTTTTTGCTTTCCCCACTAGACTGTAAGGTTCATGGGCCCAGGGACTCTATTTTATTCACCATTGTATCTCCAGATCTTTCACAGTGCCTGGCACATAGTAAATACTCAGTATTTATTCAATCAGTTCATCATCCACCAAAAGAATTTCCGGGAGGTCCTTTATTTACTATATTCAAATGATCCAAGTGTAACACTGCGGTGAATTCTCAGTATTATGACCCAGATACTGATAACACTCTCTATGCTTGATTTTATCTTTTTTTTTTTTTTTTTGGTGAGGAAGACCAGCCCTGAGCTAACATCCAATGTCACTCCTCCTCTTTTTGCTGAGGAAGATTGGCCCTGGACTAACCACCGTACGGATCTTCCTCTACTTTATATGGGATGCTGCCACAGCATGGCTTGACAAGCAGTGCATGTGTGCGCGCCTGGGATCCGAACCTGCGAACCCCGGGCCACCGAAGTGGAGTGTGCACACTTAACCGCTGCGCCACCAGGCAGGCCCAATTGATTTTACCTTTTGAGGATTCTTAGGATCATATTGTAGTCTTTTGCTACTTGTGAATTTTATGGTTAAAATTAAAGGAATTAATTTTCTTCTTTGTGATGCAATCAGTGTTGATTAAATTTCTTTATTTCAGGATGGAAGGCTAACATTTTATCCAGGAAGTCAGGTAGTGAAACTTCCTTTTATCAACTTCATGAAAGCACATGGCACTTCCTTTCTGAATGCCTACACAAACTCTCCAATCTGTTGCCCATCACGCGCAGGTATGACCAAGTGTAATATTAATGGAAGAAAGTGGCCACACACTGAAAATATTTTCACAATTTAAAAGAGTATACCCAAAGGTGGGATTGTAAGTCAGATTTGGCACCTAATAAAAAAAAATTTTAATATAAGTTGTGTATGTTTTAAAGTATGCATTGGGTATTGGAGTTACTAGAATTTCTGTTTTTCAAGAGTAGGAATTTTTATCTTCTAATATGGTGTTTAGTTCATGTGCTTCTGTTTCCTTTCCTTATGATTGGTGACTAAGAATCTTTTGACTGTCCAAGCAAATGAGCTAATACTCATATTTCCTAGAATAGTTCTATTTCCAAGGAAAATTTTTCAGCAGTAGTGCAGGAAGTTGGGAGGGGACTTCAGAGTATACCACAAAGTAGTTAGGACTTCTCATATATCAGGGATATCTTAGTTTTTCCATATTATTTCAGATTACGTATTTTATCTCTTTCTCTTCAGTCTCAATTCACTTTATCCCAAATCTAATTGTTCACTTTTATTATAGTTATTTAACAAATAGGCATAGTTTTAATGGCATAATGTCAGTGACGTTAGTCATGAATAATTGAGAAATAGGGGGAAACTGTCATTTTTATAATTTCTCTCTCTTGTCTGACAGAGTTCTTTCTTTTTCCTCTGTCTTTCTAATTTATGATTGTTCGCCTCAGAACCCATAAATAGCACCCAGCAATTTGCTTTTGTCTGTAAGTTCCTGACACGATATTCTCTGTGATTTGAGTTCACAGGTTCTTTTGCCTGCATTTGCAGCACTATCAACTATATAGTCACCAACAATTAAAGGAAACCTAATATATTATAAATGATATTTCAATGATGAAGGAACAAGTATATTAAAACAGTTTGTTAATTTTATATTCTTTACTGAGCAAGTGGAATGAGCAGTGGACTAGGATGAGGTGATGACCTGGATTCTGATCCTCAACAGGCCGTGTCAAGCAAGTCACTCAGTTTCATTATCTACAAAATGCTGTTATATGCTGTATACCTCACAGGGTTGTTCTGAGCAGCAAATAATGAATGAAAAAGCACTCAATAAACTCAAAAATTTCCAAAATGTTAGGTGATATTTTTCCTAAAAGAAGTATATTTTGAAGAGTTTGAACAAAGAGAAGGAGTAATAGTAAGAAAAACTAACATTTATTGCATACTTCCTGTGTGCCTGGCAATCTGCTAAGTGCCTTACATGTATTAATTTATATAATCCTCATTTTGTAGCTGTTATGATCCACATTTTGCAGATGAAAACTAAAGTACAGAAAGTTTAAGTAACTTGTCAAAAGCCACTCAGTAACTGGCATTATTGGGATTCGAACCCAGGTAATCCTCCATGCTACTCCTCAGAAAGAAAGCATTTTGTAGATGAGAACAGAAAGTTTATACAAACCCACTATGTGTGTACACAGAAATGAGAAAAAGAAAAGAAGGATTTTTTTTTCCTGGTTTTATTGACATGTAATTGACATAAAACATTGTATTAATTTAAGACATACAACATAATGATTTGATATGTGTATATATTGCAAAATGATTATCACAATAAGGTTAGTTAACATCTGTCACCTCACATAGTTAGGAATTTTTTTTCTTATGGTAAGAACTTTTAAGATCTACTCTCTTAGCAACTTGCAAATACACAATACAGTATTAACTATAGTTACACCATGCTGTACATTACATCCCCAGAACTTATTTATCTTATAACTGGAAGTTTGTGTCTTTTCACCAGCATCACCCATTTCCGCCACCCCCTCAACCTCTGCCTCTGGCAACCACCAATCTCTTCTGTTTCCATGAGTTCAGTTTTTTTTAAGACTCCACATGTAAGTGAGATCATACAGTTTCTGTCTTTGTCTGACTCATTTCACTTTGCCTAATGCCCTCAACGGTCTGTCCATGTTGTCGCAAAAGGAAGGACTTCCTTCTTTTTTATGGCTGAATAATATTCCTCTGTGTGTGTGTGTGTATCTCACATCCATTTTTTTTAATCCATTCATCCATTGATGGACACTTAGGTTGTTTCCATGTCTTGGCTATTGTAAATAATGCTGCAATGAACATGGGGGTGCAGATATCTCCAAGATAGGGATTTCATTTCCTTTGGGTATATACCCAGAAATGAAATTGCTGGATTGTATGGTAGTTCTAGTTGTAATTTTTTGAGGAACCTTCAAATTGTCTTCACCAGTTTACATTCCCACCACCAGTGCATGAGGGTTCTCTTTCTCCACATCTTCACCAACACTTGTTATCTCTTGTCTTTTTGATGATAGCCATTTAAATAGTTGTGAGGTGATATCTCATTGAGGTTTTGATTTGCATTTTCATGATGATTAGTGCTGTTGAGCACCTTTTCATGTACCTGTTGGCAGGTTTCATGTACCTGTTTCTTTATATAGTTTGGCTGTTAAACCATTATCAGATAGTGATTTGCAAATATTTTCTCCCATTCCATAGGTTGCCTTTTCATTTTGTTGATGGTTTCTTTTGCCGTGCAGAAGCTTTTTAGTTTGATGTAGTCGCATTTGTTTAATTTTATTTTTGTTGCCTTTGCTTTTGGTGTCAAATCCAAAAAATTATTGTCAAGACCAGTGTCAAGGAGCTTACCCCCTATCTTTTCTTCTAGAAGTTTCATGGTTTCACGTCTTACATTCAAGTCTTGAATCCATTTTGAGTTGACTTTTGTGTATGGTGTAATAAGGGGTCCAGTTTTCCCAGTGCCATTTATTGAAGAGACTATCCTTTCCCCATTGTATATTCTTGGCTTCTTTGTCATAAATTAATTGACCATGTATGCATGAATTTATTTCTGGGCTCTTTATTCTGTTTTCATCTGTGTCTATTTTTATGCCAGTACCATACTGTTTGATGATTATGGCTTTGTAATATAATTTGAAATCAGAAGTGTGATACCTCTAGCTTTGTTCTTCTTTCTCAAGATTGCTTTGGCTATTTGGGGTCTTATGTGATTCCACACAAATTTTAGGATTGTTTGTTCTATTTCTTTGAAAAATGCCATTGGAATTTTGGGAATTACGTTGAATCCATAGATTGCTTGGAGTAGTATGGACATTTTAACAATATTAGTTCTTCCAATCCATGAGCACAGAATCCTTCCATTTATTTGTGTCTTCTTCAGTTTCTTTCATCATGTCAAGATAGTTTTCAGTGTACAGATCTTTCACCTCCTTTGTTAAATTTATCCCTAGGTATTTTATTCTTTTGATGCAATTGTAAATGGGATTGTTTTCTTAATTTCTCTTTCTGATAGTTTATTGTTAATGTATATAAATGCAACGGATTTTTATATAATAATTTTGTATCTTGTGGTTTTACCAAATTCATTGATTAGTTCTAACAGTTTTTTGGTAGAGTCTTCAGCATTTTCTATATATAATGTCATGTCATCTGCAAATAGAGACAGTTTTACTTCTTCCTTTCCTATTTGGATGCCTTTTATTTCTTTTTCTTGCCTAATTGCTCTGGCTAGGACTTCCAGGACTATGTCAAATGAGAGTGATGAGAGTGGGCATTCTTGTCTTGTTCCTGATCTTAGAGGTAAAGCTTTCAGCTTTTCATCATTGAATATGATGTTAGCTGCGGGCTTGTTATATATGGCCTTTATTATGTTGAGGTATGTTTTCTGTATACGCAGCTTTTTGAGAGTTTTTATCATAAATGGATGTTGAATTTTGTCAAATGCTTTTTTCTGCATCCGCTGAGATGCTCATATGATTTTTATCATTCATTTTGTTAATGTGGTGTATCACATTGATTGACTTGTGGATGAATCATCCTGGCATCCCTAGAATAAATCCTACTTGATCGTGGTGTATGATCCTGTTAACGTATTGTTCAATTTGCTTTGCCAGTATTTTGTTGAGAATTTTTGCATCTGTGTTCATCAGGGATATTGGCCTGTAATTTTCTTTTCTTATAGTATACCTATTTGGTTTTAGTATCAGGATAATGCTGACCTTGTAAAATGAGTTTGGAAGTGTTCCCTCCTCTTCTATTTTTTGGAAGAGTTTAAGAAGGATTGATATTAAGTCTTCTTTAAATGTTTGGTAGAATTCGCCAGTGAAGCAGTCTGTTCCTGGACTTTTGTTTGTTGGGAGATTTTTGATTACTAGTTCAATAACCTTACTCATAATTGGTCTCTTAAGACAGTCTTGGTAGGTTGTATGTTTCTAGGAATTTATCCATTTCTTATAGGTTGTCCAATTTGTTGGCATATACTTGTTCATAGTGATATATTATGATCCTTTGTATTTCTGTGGTATCAGTTGTAACATCTCCTTTTTCATTTCTAATTTTACTTCGTTGAGTCTTCTTTTTTTGTTGGTAAGTCTAGCTAAAGGTTTGTCTATTTTGTATATATTTTTCAAAAACCAGCTGTTAGTTTCATTGAGCTTTTCTATTGTCTTTTTAGTCTCTACTTCATTTATTTCCACTCTGATCTTTGTTATTTCCTTTCTTCTACTAACTTTGAACTTAGTTTGTTCTTTCTTCTAATTTCTTGAGGTATAAAGTTAGATTGTTTGTTTGAACTCTTTCTTTTTTTTTTTTTTGTGAGGAAGATCGGCCCTGAGCTAACATCTGCCAAATCCTCTTCTTTTTGCTGAGGAAGACTGGCCCTGGGCTAACATCCATGCCCATCTTCCTCTACTTTATATGAGATGCCGCCACAGCATGGCTTGCCAAGCGGTGCGTCCGTGCGCACCCGGGATCTGAACCTGCGAACCCCGGGCTGCCGCAGCGGAGCACGCGCACTTAACTGTTTGCGCCACTGGGCCAGACCCTCTGTCTTTTTTTTAATACAAGTATTTTTCACTATGAACTTCTCTCTTAGAATTGCTTTTTCTGCATCCTGTTAGTTTTGGTATGTTGTATTTGCATTTTCATTTGTTTCAAGGTTTTTTTTATTTCTCTTTTGATTTTTTTCTTTGACTCATTGGGTCTTCAGTAGCATGTCATTTAATTTCCATGTATTTGTGAATTTTTCAGTTTTCTTCTTATGTTTGATTTATGATTTCATACTGTTGTGGTCAGAAAAGATGCTTGATATGATTTCAATCTTCTAAAATTTCTTAAGACATGTTTTGTGGCCTAACATATGACCTATCCTAGAGAATTTTCCATGTGCACTGAAGAAGAATGTGTGAATTCTGTTGCTTTTGGATTGAATGTTCTATATATGTCTGTTATGTCCATCTGGTCTAATGTAAGGGTTAAGTCCAGTGTTTCCTTATTGATTTTCTATCTGGATTATCTATCCATTGTTGAAAGTCGGGTATTGAAGTCCCCTAGTATTATTGTATTGCTGTCTATTTCTCCCTTTAGGTCTGTTAATATTTGAAGAACGATTTATTGAATAAACAATCATAGATGTAGAAAATGAGAGAGAAGACATATACACTTAAATTTTTTGTGGAAAGCCAGTACAAGGACAAGGAATAGGGAAAATCCTTGAGGATGTTGGGGAAATGAGATCTGTACTTCAATTGACTAACTTGGAAAATTAACCAATAAATACTTAGTGAGTATTTTTATGAATGAAAGAAGACTCGAACATCAGACAGGCTTTACATTCCATTCCAGCTGCATTTACCTTAAGCAATTTAACCTGTAAGCCTTAGAGACTCACCTGTAAAATGGAACTAGTAACTCCTTGCAGAGTTTTCCCCTTGATAAAATGAGGTAACAATCAGAAGTGTTGGGTAAAGCACCTAATGCAGATTGTGACTTATTCCAGAGCATGAGCTCTAAATTAGTAGACTCTCTTCTCTCTTGGAGTAATTGTCTTAATAGTTAAAACAAACTGTTAAGCTTTACACTAATCTCAATTTCTTTTTTATTTTCCAGCAATGTGGAGTGGTCTCTTCACTCACTTAACAGAATCTTGGAATAACTTTAAGGGCCTAGATCCAAATTATACAACATGGATGGATGTCATGAAGAAGCATGGCTACCGGACACAAAAATTTGGAAAACTGGACTATACTTCAGGACATCACTCCATTAGGTAAAAAATAATTCTAATAGGCTTCCCTCTGCTATAGCACATACATGTACTCTTTTTATTTTTTTATTTTTCCACAAAGGTGAATGTAAACCTCTTAATCCCTCAATTGTGTTAATTTGACTAAAACTTTAGCTTTCTTTAATCTTCTTAAAATATTAAAATTCCCAATATGCTGGTAATTTTGTTTTTCTTAAACATTAAAAGTCTGTAAATAGTGTCTATAAAATTATTTAACCCAATATTTATTTTGATTGAGTTTCCATTATATTATGGCTACTTTATTATTCACTTTATAATCTGTCTAAATATCATAACCTTCTTGCTACTTGCTTTTGTCAGTTCTCTCCAATGTGACACTATTGTAAACTTTTTTTTTTTCATTTTACTAAGTTCTCAGAAACTAGGCAGCCAAGCATAATGGACAAGCATAAAGATCTAGAATCAGATTGCCTACTTTTGAATCCCAGTTTCTCTGTCAACTACTAACCTATAGTAGTGTAATCTTGGAAACATTATTTAAGACAACTGAACTTTAATTTCTTTGTTGTGATGATTAAGTGAAATAACATGTGCAGAAAAGAGCTCACATAGCAGGCCTGCGACTACTACCTTTAGAAAGGCCTACTTTCAAGGGGGCCCTTGGCTGAAATCTGGGAACTTGAATTTCAGGAGTGTTCCCTCTATTCCCTAACTGATAAAAGTGGCTTATTGTGTATGTAGAGTGTTTGTACAATGTGGTTTATGCTGAACACGTGCTTTCCCTCTGGGAGTCTGGAATTTTGGTGTTTGGTAGGCAGAATGTATCTACATGATCAGCACTCAATAGCAACTTGGGTACTGAGTCTCTAATGAGCTTCCCTGATAGACAACACTTCGTGTGTATTGTCATAGTTCAATGCTGGAGGAATTAAGTGTGTCCTCTGTGACTTCACTTGGAAACTCGTACCTGGTTTCCTCCAGACTTACCTAAGCACCTTTTCCCTTTGCTGATTTTGCTTTGTGTCCTTGCACTGTAATAAATTGTAGCCATGAGTACAACTATATGCTGAGTCCTTTGAGTCCTCCTAGCAAACGTGGATGTGATCTTGGGGTCTCTCAATACTTGTGACCCCAGCACGAATATATATTAATACTTTGGAGCAGTACCTCTTGCCTAGTAGGTGCTAATTGAGAGTTATGGTAATGGTAGTAGTGATGATGATAATGATAACAAAAAAAATAAATTCAGTAAAAATAATGGTAAGTGTAGTGAGATGAACAGTATTCCCCAAAACTTCATGTCCACCTGGAACTTCAAAATGCAACCTTATTTAGAAATAGATCCTATTTGTAGATGTAATTAGTTAAGAATCTTGAGTTGAAATCATCCTGGATTTAGAGTGAGCCATAAATCCAATGACTAGTGTGCTTTCTAGAAGGCAAAAGGGCGCAGACACACAGAGAAGGCAGTGTGAAGACAGAGGCAGAGATTGGAGTGATCGCAGCTACAAGCCAAAAAATCCCAAAGATTGCCAGGAGTTACCAGAGCTGGGAAGAAGCAAGGAAGAATTCTTCCCTGGAGCCTTCAGAGGTAGCTTGACCCTACCCACACTTTGATTTCAGATTTCTAGCCTCCAGAACTGTGAGAGAATAAATCTCTGTTGTTTTAAGCCACCTAGTTTGTAGTAATTTGTTACAGCAGTCCTAGGAAACTAATACAATGAGTTTTGGGTAAACAGATCCTAAAATAACCTAGAATAATCTGAGCATTAATCTTGCTCTTCTGGTTGATGTTAAATTTCTTTCTTGTCTAAAAGATATCAATATTTGAAACCCAGAAGTGATCCTGACATCTCTTACCCACCTCTGTCTTCTAATCCATCTCCAAATGTTGTCAGTACTACTTCTAAAATGTTTCTCCAGTTTATTCACTTATCATCATCTCCACCAAACTACTATCATCTCTTGCCTACACTATTGACATGGCCTTCTAATTGGACTCTTGTCTTGTATCTGACCCATTTTCTATCGGCAGCCAGATTAATCTTTTTAAAATATACATCTGATTGAATGACTTACGTGCTTAAAATCCTTCAGTGGTTTTTTTCTCTGCAGGTAGGCTAAAACCCCAAATCCACAGAACCAAATACATGGTTCATAAGATCCATGGTTTATAATTTAGCCCCCTGCTTACTTCCAGTCTCATTTCATACCACTCTCTCCAACCCTGAGTATGTACCTAGTCTTTTTAAAATTTCTTTAACAAATTTTTTACTACCTCTGGACCATTGCACAAGCTAGTCCCTTTGTGCAAAATGCTCTTCCCCGACTCTGCCTGGCAAAAGTAGCAGAAAGAAAGGGAGGGAGGGGAGGCAAAAGTGGTAGAAGGAGCACAGCAGGTTCTGAATCCATCAGAACAGAGTTAGACGCCCAGCTTCCCTGCTTACTATCCTTGCGACCTTGGGCAAGTTACTTCTGTAAGTGTCAGCATTCTTATCTGTAAGCTGGAGTTAACAGTACCCACCTCATTGAATGACTGAGTGTTATATGAGTTAATATAAAAGAGCATTTAAAAGGATTAAGTGAGATAATATAAAGTATTTAACAGGGCCTGGCACAGAGTAAGCATTTAATCAAGGGAAAAGATTGTTGTTATAAAAATGGCTTAACCAGAATTGTAGTTTAATATTTACATAACCCCTTATTTTTCTAAAGTACATTGCATTACTAATTATTTCATGGAGTCTCACAAATGTCTCTTCAAAATCCTTTTCCTTTTTAGAAAGTAACATTAATCCAAAGCAAGGTACAATTATTCATAGTATCGTATTTGAAATTATTTCCTCTATTTCCTCAATCAATCCAATAATAAAAAGAATCTATGGTTGAACACCTTGTACTCCCTGTATCTATCATTCTGTGTATGAAATGGTTAAAATATGACCTGAATTTTATTCCTCAGTGTGATAATAATTCTTGGAGAACAAGGACCCTGTCTCTTTTTCGTTACTTTATCCCCATTGCCGGCATAGGGCCAGTGCATTTTAGGTACACAACTAAATGTTTGTTGAATGAGATCAATGAAAGTTATATTGATCTACCAAAGCTTATTATTTGATAAACGTTGATGTTCTATTTAACCAAGGGTCACAGCACTTGTTAATTATTAGTATTTTGTCTATATGCTCAATTAATAGAGTATATCCTGTTTTTCAGTTTTTTAATGTTTTAAATATTCTTAATTTCAGAAGTTCTTTCTTTCTCATGTAGAATTCTAAAATCAGTAAAAGGAAAAGAGCCACTTCAGTGTTGATATTTCAGAGGTCAAAGATGGTTTTCAGTATAATTCCTGGGAGAATATTTTCACTTACTCCCCCTCTCACCAGAGCTTAGGAAATTGAAATGAGGATTATTTGTATAAGTGCTGTATGTACCCACACAGTCATTTGGCTGACCAATAGGTCAAGGTTGCTGTTGGGAGCATGTCTGCAAAGGTTATATGAATTATGGCACATTATCTTTCAGATTTTTCTGTGCAAGTTTGAAAATGAGTCTCAGAAAAAAAGGTCTCTCAATATCAAACTTCATAAATAGGGGCATTCAGTGTTTTTGATAGACTGACTCTCAAAATCTAAGCCCAAGTTTTTAGAACTGTTTGTGCTATCTTTACTACTGAAATTGGCCATTTCTGAACCTGCTTATATTTTCAGCCAGAATTATAAGTTTCTTTAGTTTATTAGTATGATACTCCATCTGTCTTTTGTAGGCATCAAGTGATGCTTTCTTCTTGTAGCAGTTTAGGAACACTAGTCCAGCTGTGTGTCCCTTACTGTCTATAATATACTACACCATACTGGGAACTCTAAGGGCTACACACTTATTTCTTCCAGACAGCTGCTAGACAAGTATTGGTGGTACTACTCATTAAGGTGCCATTTACTGACTGTAAGACTTGAGCAAGTTATTTATCTATTTAGATTCCAGTACATCAAATGAGCTTACAATAAATGACTTGAAAGGCTCTTCCTTTCTGAAATTCTTTGACTTCAATGGAGTACAGTTACATGGTTTATAAAATCCTAGAATTTATCTGCCTCTCTCATATTATATGTATTGTGTTTATAATGGGTTTGATTAGGTTCAAATTTGCTGTATCTTCTTAGCAATTGAAAGGAAACATTTGTATTTAACTCATAGAGTGTTTTGATCATTTTTGCTATCAGGTAAACCTGTTTTGCCAGTATAGTCCCAATATCTAAAACAGTGGTTCTCAACCAAGGACAATTTTGACCCTCAGAAGACATTTGACAATGTCTGGAGACATTTTTGGTTGACAGCACTGGGGGAATGCTGCTGGATGTAGAGGGTAGAAGCCAGGGTTGCTGCTGAACAGTCTATGATATGCACACAACAGCTCCTCCCACCAACAAAGAATGATCAAGCCCAAAATGTCAATAGTGCAGAGGTTGAGAAACTATCATCTAAAGCTAAATGTTTTATACTCATCAGCATGGCCTTAGGAATGTCACACTTAAAGTAATTGCCTACATTTTGAATCTTAAGTTTATTCTTCCATATTCTAAGGGATCAGATCCGCTTGGCACTAGTAGGTCAATTTTTTTAGAATTAACAAAACCAAAGAAAATGGTAATTTGGAAGTGTATAGAATTAGGAGGTAATAGACTTTATATAAACATTTAAAACCTAGATTTCTAAGATCAATACAATTTAATAAAGAAAATGAATATTAAGTGTATTCTTTAAAATACAAAGACTAAAAGATGATCCTCATTTAAGTTACAAAAGTAAAATCAGATGTATTCAATACCCATTCAACAAATATTTGAGCCACCTACTATGTACCAGACACTATTTTTAGATGATGAGAATACACTAGTGATTAAAACATAAAAATCTCTCATAGAATTTACACTCTAATGGCATAAAAAGAATTTAAACAAGCTGCTGTCTTATCTTTCCTAGCTAAAAGTTTAAAACCTAAAATCAAATCCTCTGTCATTTCATCTTACTACCATTGTAATTACAAATGTTCTCAATTCACAGAGCTTAATGTTTTTCTGAAGCAAAGTCACATAGGCAATTTTTAATCCTCTGAAACAAATGAAAAATAAAGGCCTACTTCCAAAATGAGAAAATTGCTATGGGAAAAATTCTCATGCTTGAGCCTCTTGGCAAACATCAAAGGGAAGCAAATTATAGGCTGCTAACACCACTCTTCTTGTTCCCTGTCAGCCTGCAGACCAGCATCACAGGCTTTCTAAATAGAACCAGAGTGACCAGGAGGGAAGCAACAGAACTCGGAACAGTAACCACAGAGCCATCTCTCAGTCCCTTTCAATTCTGCAGCCTAATGAATAAGTCTGTGTTTATCTCACCCATATCCACTATTATTTTATAATCTAAGATCATATATAGCTTCAGATCAGTTTTCTCCATTCTAAGGAGGAGTTCTTTTCTTAAATGGAGAAAGACATTCATTCCTTTGGTCGTTTTAGAAGCTTTTTTAGAACCCCTATCTTATTATCTTTAATGAAATTCAGTATCTAGAACAGCCTGCATTATTCTGGGTGCATTCTCAGCATTATTTTTTATGATAATGGAAGAGCTTGCTGTTGTTTTTGTTTTGTTTTGTTATTCCAGAACCTCACTTCTGATGACTAGCAAATTCTTGGCTGAAGCAGCCCGTGGGGCTATCTTCAGATTTCTCTCTACCATAACTCCTACATCAGTTTCTTGATATACCAGTGAGAGCTCTGAGCCTACAGCCTCATTACAATTCTTAGATTTTTTTCTATTTAATTACTAAAGTTTAATATATTATGTTTAGCTGCCCATAATGAAGTTTATCTCCTACTTTTGCCAGTGTTAGCCATTTGAGGACTTGTGGAAGTTTATCTCAATCTACTTAAGAAGAGCCTAAAACTATCTAATAACATGGAGATTTAACTTTTTCAATTTAACAGTAGCATTAGCCAGATATATGACCTAGCTGCAGAGACTTATGGTTTAAAAGAGTTTTAAAAAAAAGTCTGGATACCTACAGTACAGGGGAAATATGGTGAGTTCTGTTTAAAGGAGAAAGTGATCACATCCAGATTTTTTTTTCCCCAAAGCGTGGGAGAAAAGGCTGTAAAGTACTATATTTTCTATTTTAAGGTGCACATTTTTTTTCACAATTTAACATCTTTGAGATTGCAATGCATCTTACAATTGATGATTACAAAATTCTGTTAGTCTCATTGGCAACATTTTTTCTTAATAGTATATATTTTTCGAAAAAGCACATATTACATTGATAGCATTTTAGATATAATAACTCCCACAGAAGTAGAACATCAGTAGGCTCAAATGCAGGACAGGAAGGAGAAACTTCTGAACAGAGGCATCCAAGTAGGAAAATGCAAACCTTTTGGAGGACACTGGCTAAGCTAGAATTCCTGTAAGGAAGCAATGAAAGGTAAGGCTTGAAAGATTATGTGAGGACTTGGATAACAAGCTGAGGCAGCTGGCAGAAAACAACCTGCGTGTTTCATCGGCTGAGCTGAATTTGAGAATCTCCATAAAGTTGTTGTTCTTTAAAAAAATAAGTAAATAACCTTGGAATGGTTCTATTTTATTCTTTTCATCCTTGAACATACTTTTGCCCTTTGATCAAGTCTCATGATTGTTTTAGATGAATGTTTTGGAGTTCATGTAATTTCTTCATTGATCTAATTTGTCATGCCTTAAGTTTCTCTGTTCTCTTCTAAGCAGTCTTTCCAGCCTTCCAGTTGGCTCTTTTATTGACTACATTCTATTGCAGTTAGCCAGGAAGTAGCTGCCTTTTAGCGCCTCTTTTTCTAGTATGAGGCTAGATGGCAAAGTTTCATAAGTAAGATACTGTATAAGGAATATAGGAAAATTTTTAGACTCATTCTGCAATTTCTAAAGAAGAGTGTTAAAATGTCTAAAAGTACATGGGTAAATTAGCATTCCTGACGTTAAAAATAAAGTAACAACCACAGTAATATCTATCATATCCCAAGTTTGACTCAAGCAAGACCAGAATGTATTAAAAAAGAACAGTTTTAAAGTGAAAAAAATATTTCTCAAACAAATGAGGTAATTAAAAATTGATGTCTGTCAACAAAGGAAGAACAAAACTCATTAATAGCAGGCAAAAGAACTAAAAAAAATTGAGGGGCCGGCCTGGTGGCACAAGCAGTTAAGTGCACGCGCTCTGCTGCAGCGGCCCGGGTTCGCCGGTTCGGATCCTGGGCGCGCACTGACGCACTGCTTGTCAAGCCGTGCTGTGGGGGCATCCCATATAAAGTGGAGGAAGATGGGCACGGATGTTAGCCCAGGGCCAGTCTTCCTCAGCAAAAAGAGGAGGATTGGCAGATGTTAGCTCAGGGCCGATCTTCCTCACAAAAAAAAAAAAGGAAGAAGAACTAAAAGAATTGAGATTTAATTTAGTATGAGGGCAAATAATATTATAACTCAGAATAGTAGCTTATTTTCATAATGATAATCCTTCATCATTTAATTCAAGACTTAACCAAGAAAAACATTTAAAGTAGTGCTGTGTGTGGAAGCAAAGGACAGTGCTAACCCAAATGGTTAATTCTGTGTGTGTGTGTGTGTGTGTGTGTGTGTGTGTGTGAGAGAGAGAGAGAGAGTATTTCTTAAAGAGAGGAAGCCTCAGCTGTCAGGAAAATTCAGCTTTCTAAAAATGACTAGTCCCACATGACTTCTATAGAGCTAATTTTAAAATCAGTAGCAAAGGATACTTTCTATTTCTGACATATACTTTAATAATACATTTTAGGGAATCAAGTATTTTCAAAAATTATTTGTTATTTTTATAAAAAGTACACAAATCTTTTTTTTTTTTTTTTGTGAGGAAGATCAGCCCTGAGCTAACATCCATGCTAATCCTCCTCTTTTTGCTGAGGAAGACTGGCCCCGAGCCAACATCTATTGCCAATCCTCCTCCTTTTTTTCCCCCAAAGCCCCAGTAGATAGTTATATGTCATAGTTGCACATCCTTCTAGTTGCTGTATGTGGGACGTGGCCTCAGCATGGCCGGAGAAGCGGTGTGTTGCTGCACCCGGGATCCGAACCAGGGCTGCCAGTAGCGGAGCGCGCGCACTTAACCACTAAGCCACGGGGCTGGCCCAAAAGTACATAAATCTTAAGTATCAAATATTTAATGTGTTTAAAAAATTGTTCCATAGGAAATTAGTTAAATAACCCAAGGTATATATATGCAGTAAAATATTAGAAAGCAATTAAAAATTGGTAGAGAACATTTAATGGCACTTGACACAAAGATATTCAAAATAAATTGAAAATTTAATAAATTGAAAAAACATAAGACTGTGTAAAATATCCTTTTTAAAAAATATATACACATATCTCACACACACACACACACACACACACACACACACTAGATAAAACTGGGAAGCTACACACCAAAATCTGGTTTGGGCAGTCAGAAGAGCCTGAAAGACAGAATTTAGACTTTGTTTTAGAATTGGCCTGAAAATAAACCTGAATGTGACTGTTTCAAGGACAATTTAATTTTTATAATCAAACCTTGAAGAGGTTTGAATTCCTACAGAATCATGACAGATGCTATTTATCTTTGTAAAATTTTGAAAAGTAATAGTTACAGTTAATGAAAACCAAAGTGAGAAAGCTGAATATTGAGAAATTGATTGAACATTAGCTTATGAAATATCCATGTTATGAAATATGCATTACTGAAAATTAAAGTCTCTTTACTTGCAAAAAAATGTCTTCAAATTGAAATTCCTATAATATATGTTTGAGTCTGAGATCATATATAACCCCATTTGACTAAAATCTTTTTTCCTTAGAATTCTCATTGTTATACCCAATACTTTCTTTTTTGTATATGAAAGCTCCAATTAGAATCCAGTCTTTTCAAGCTCTGAAAGTATGCCCTTTATTAATACAAATTATTCCCTTTTCACCTTTTATAGACTCTTAAATATGCCTTTTTCACTAGAGAAAATGTCAAACCTGTTTTGTAACAGTATTATCAAGTTACTTGTAGGTATCAGGCCTCATAAGAAATGAAGGATTGCAACAGCAAAACTGGCTCAGAATATCTCCACAAAGTTGCTGGATCTCCCAAACCATATCACTTTTTTCTGTTTTTATTTAACTGTTGTTTCTGTAAATTGATATTTTTTAGCAGTTTTGGATAAATTTTTTTTGGAAGATGCAAAGATAAAAACACTGATTGAACTCAAAGCACGAAAATATGAACTTTTCTGCCTTTTTTGAGTAATAGCCTTGTGCTGACACTTTCCCATATCTTTAGCAAAATTTCTAAAGTACTATTAGTGTTGGAAATTACTCATCAAGATCCTTTGTTACACTCTGAGTCCTGAGTAGAAAATGAACTTTTTTAAAAAACTTAGGTAACACAGAATCAATAACAAAGCTAGAGTCCTAGACTCAGAAAACAGGAATTGGATGAGGCTTGTGTCTGAGAGCACACACCAGTTATGCCATAGAAACAGGCTGGCCAGGACATTGCTGCTGGTGACACTGCTGCCATAATTAATCTCTAGCTGACCCCATGTCTGTGTGTCACTCCCCCAAGATTCAGGATCTCAGGACCTGAGCATCAAATTGGCAAGCCTAGGTCACTTGCCTACTCCCTAGCTGCCTGGAGTCCTGGGGAGAGGGCTTATCACTCCCACTTCAGCTTCTGTACTGGGCGATGGCCTCTCCCCTCTCATTAAATCCACACAAAGGGAAATTCCTGCCCAAAAGCAGGTGGTTTGAAAAACACATCACATCCAGACTTGGCTGTCTTAGTAGCACCATGCCCAGTAACTCACTAAGCTAACTGGGCAAGTTTTAGTTACCTAACAGATTTTAAATAATTCAGACACGTCATGTCATCCATGCCCCCATTACCATGAAAGTTAACTAATTTAAAATGTGTTGACTGAATTTCTTTGATCAAAGCCACTTGGAGAATAATGATAGCTGTCATTTATTAAGCTCTTACTACCTATTAGGCACTGCCTTAGGTTTAAGAGAAAATTTTTCCAGAAAGGTCACTATATATCTTCCTAGGCTTGGTAAAGTCACATACAGTCATGGGTCGCTTAACAATGGAGATATGTTATAAGAAATGCATAATTAGGCGATTTCATTGTTGTGTGAACATCATAGAGTGTATTTACACAAACCTAGATAGCCTATTACACAGCCGAGCTGTATGGTACTAATCTTATGGGACCACTGTCATATATGCAGTCCATTGTTGACCAAAATGTCATTATACGGCGCATAACTATATTCAGAAACATGTGTGGAAGGCTTATATTTTAGCAGGCAAAGGGACATTTTGAATTTGTTGAGAGCCAGCCCTGATAGCCTAGTGGTTAAAGTTCAACACACTCCACTTCGGTGGCCTGGGTTTGATTCCCAGGCACAGAACCACACCACTCATCTGTCAGTAGCCATGATGTGGTGGCAGCTCACATAGAAGAACTAGAAGGACTTACAACTAGAATATACAACTATGTACTGGGGCTTTGGGGAGGAAAAAAAGAGAGAGAGCAAGATTGGCAACAGATGTTAGCTCAGGGCAACTCCTTCCCAGCAAAAAAAGAAAAGAAAGAAAATTTATTGAAAGATTAATTATGACTATAACAGCCTCAAAGTTAGATTTCTTAGTAGTGAAATCATTTTAACTACTTGCAAGCATGATAGACATAAGTGTGTATCTTTTGTAAGTCTTCTATTCTGAGGCTTAAATTGTATGAGATTTGCACTCAGTATAGTACTATGATCGTGGTATTTATTTTCAAGTTCTTTTGGTTAGGAGAATAGTCACTCGAGCCCACCTACATGAGACTGGGGGGTACACAGGGTAGAGAAGATGTGATCATAATGTAAGGATTGGCATGCAGTGAAAAGGGATTTGGATTATCAGACTAGGAACAGGGGCTGTAGTTACACTAGTCTCAAGAGATGGAACTGGGGAGTAATTCTGAATCTAATACAGCGTTAAGGACCTCAGTAGCAGAAGTTTATATTCTAGTTCTCTGCCATTAACATAACTCCTGACTTTTTTCTCTCCTCTGCTCTGTATATTTTCTCAACTACATCACTTCCAGCTATAACTTTGACCTGCATGACCCTTTTTGACTCAAGCTCCATCTCCTTCTTTGTGAATTTTCTCTACCTCATAGCTGCATTCTAGATAACTGCAAGTTACCTGACTATTGTTTCTTTCCAAATTCAAATTCTGTAAATAAGCATGATAGGCCCAACTCATATTTTATACCAGACCCCATCATAATTGCTGACCAGGAAGGACCTAAGGATCTGGTCCTTAGGTCAGGTATGCACCCCTGGTCAGTCAACAGGATAGAGGAGGAGTTAAATCCTACACAATATGGTCAACTGGGTCACCCCGTCAGCAAGAGCTGTGGACATGGTGACATGTCCCATGCAGTGACTACTTGATGAATTCTTAATGACAGATTTACTGGGGGATAATCCACCCACTTTATCTTTCAGATTTGATGGCATTTTGTTCCGGTTATGTTTTCTGAATAATACTGAAAAACAAAAGCTTACAAAAATTTAAATGTTAGATTTGCTCAAATTGATATGTTAAATTACTTTAAAAGTGTCAGAAAAAAACCTTCCCCTTTTTTGATGTAAAAGTAGTGAATGTGATCTAAATTATTAGAGTTATAGTTATGGCCAAACTATTTTATCACAGTTGCTTTTTCTACAAGGTAGCATATGGCCCTTTATTTTAAAAAGTATCGTAGTAAAGGGGTTTTATGCCTGAGTGGATACGAGGTGATAATATCATTTTGGTAGCTAAGCAACTCACCTCAAGCTCCTGCCAGCACAATGCTTTGCACATGGTAGGAATTTGATAAATATTTCTTGAATTGAATCAAAAAGGCTGCCTATATTTAAGTAAGCCTAGACTACAGCAAATATTCTTTATCAAGGGCAATAGTCATTGTC
Organism: Ceratotherium simum simum; assembly: GCF_057802395.1. Taxonomy (NCBI): domain Eukaryota; kingdom Metazoa; phylum Chordata; class Mammalia; order Perissodactyla; family Rhinocerotidae; genus Ceratotherium; species Ceratotherium simum. The sequence goes on along the minus strand of NC_141903.1, from coordinate 73,495,359 downwards.
ACCTAGGAATTCAAAGTTATAAATATTGATGCTCCCACGGTGATGAATTCACTAGCAGACTAGAAAATGGCTAGGTGGGAGTTCACAACCTCAAGTCCATCAAATCCCTGAATACCCCCACACACACTCATGCAAAACAAAACTTTTGTTTGAAATTTATTTACTATTATTATTATATAATAATATTTTATAATAAGAATATATAATTGCATAAATATATTTACAATGAATATATAAAATATATAATATATAATTAATAAAATTATATAATATAATGTGCAATGTTATTAATTATATTTTATAATATAAAGTATTATATTGATAATATATTATGTATAATAGTGATATAAGTATTGTAATATTAATATATTTTTAATATTGTTTATTGGCAAAAAATCCATGATTTTCAACATATTTACAAATAACTCTATGAGTAAAAGATTAAGGAACACCAGCTACTATAATTTCACCAAAAAAGGAAAATGGTTGGAATTAATAAAATGAAATCAATGGAAAAACATACATACATTGATCATTTAAATAATGTATATTGAAAAGGGATGTTCCAACTTGAATTTGCCAGAGTTAGTATTATTCATTAAACTAAAACAGACTGTCATATAAGTAAGGAAGATAGATGACAGCCTTGTAAGTTCTTTTAAAAAAATGGTATGTGTGTTTCTCACAACTTGAAGAGCATTTGAAGGGAATAAGTATGGATTCCTTTTTCTCTTACAGAATTTGTTAGGCTAATAGCGAATTTTGCAAGGGCATCATTCAGAATTATAATTTTTCTATGCAAGAAACTTATCTGAGACATGTTAGCTGTTATAATCCCATCAATAACAGTGATTGTGCATGTGTGTGTGAGAGAGAGAGAAAAAGATATCTCCATAGAACTCTTAAAGTCTGAGATATTTATCTTAGGAATTTTAGGAAGCTGAAGATTTAAGTCTAGGCTCCTAATTCATTTTGAAAGAAAACTCTTATGTTCTCATCAATTTTAATATGTGATATTTTTTCAGATGTGCTTGTTACTCTGTAAAGTAATCTTTTCCTACCTTTGGACTGATTGTATCCAATGCTACAGCAGAATTTGGCACATTGGCACAGAATACCCACACAGCAATGGCACATAGACAAATTTATGCAATAATTAGTTGGTAATGTGTCAGGTAGTTTTATTTTCCATTTATATTAGGAAGAGATTTTGTTGTTAAAAAGAACTTCAACTGCTGATTATTGGAGAGTGCATTTAGCCATCACCTTGTTTTCTGGAATCCAACCCAGGTAGAAGAATGCTATTCGTGGGCTACTATAGAAACACTTTTGATTATTCTGTCTAAAAATTAAGGGGTTTTTTGCATAAAAGAATTCTTACACTGTTACGTAGAGCATTGCATCTTAAACTTTAACATGCATACAAATCACCTGGGCATCTTGTTAAATGCCCTGATTCAGTGGGTCTGATATGAGGCTTGAGATTCTGCATTTGTAACAAGCTCCCTGGTGATGCTGATGCTGCTGGTCCATGGACCACTCTTAGAGTAGCAATGATAGAAAGAACTGGACCTCAGGTGGAGGTAGGACAAGGTGTAGCTAATAGTGAACCAAAAAGTGGTTATTTTTTTGTGTCCCTTTGAGAAGAGAAGCCCTTCTTACATGTCTACAAAGAATTGAAGTAGAGCTTGGACCACTTAGGAGGGTCGCTTAGTGTGTAGGGACAAAATGACACATTGAAGCCTCTCGAAGTTTATCAAGAACAATCCCCTTTGAGATAGGTATACTCTACATCTGACCGCTCACCTGAAGCTAAATTGGAGTGATCTCCACTGCACACTCATGAGAGAATGGGAGTGAAAAAGGCGAATAAGATCTTATTACTATGACAATAGTTTTGACCTCATGGACCCCCTGAAAGCCTCTTGGGAACCTCCCAGAGATCTCTGGGCCACTTTGAGAAATGCTGGCATACAGGAAACTACACATTATATGTTCATGCCTATTGCAAGTAACAAGGTAAATTTATAATGAGAGGAGCCAATAAATCATTAAGTATCTAAACCACAGGTAGTTTTGGTTCCTCCCTATTAATACAAGCCTTTTTTAATTGTCCGGATTGAAACCATACTCTTGACATTCCAGACAAGTTACATAGAAATGGAATGGAAGGAAATTTGTTCAAAGTACCCGCAGTGGCCAAGTAATTAGAAAGCTTATATTTCGAGGAGGTTATAGCAAATAATGGTGGGGGGATAGAGACAACACTTAGAACAACAAGACAAAGTAAATCTAAGCACATGGTCAGAAGATACTGTTTCCTGGTGCAACAGTTTGGCCTGGTTAAGAAGAGATTGGAGACACTAGTTGTTTAGTAAAGAGAATTATAATTTTAAAAGAATTATTTTTATGTTACAGTAACTGTAATAGATTTTCACATTCTCTCCCTATTTTCCTCATTAGTGCTACTGGCCAGAAGGAACCTTGGACTGGGAAAAGAGACTCTGAGCTGAGAATTGCAGCTCTTGTAGCAGCCTACTGCTTACTGCATCTCTTGCTCTTCTTGTGCTTAACAAGGGCCCGGGAGGATTGGGCTGGCCCAGGAGTAGTGAGAGCAGAACAGAGAGTCAATGTTGACTATAATTATTAATATTTATCGAATACTAAAATGTGCTAAGTGATTTTAAGTTATAAAGAAGTAAATTGTTACTTTATACTTAGGCACAATGCCTGAATATGGGTCAACTAACCAAAGTATTACCCTCTTAATCAGCTAGCTTACTCAAGATTCTTGGGATAGCCAGAAAAGAGGAAAAAATGAAAATTATGAGAGAGGAACCTTTACCTTCCACCATAATCTTGTCCTGCTTCCCTAGTAATGCTGAAATCATTTGCTATAACTCTCCTTGAATACCAGCAATTACAGGAATCATGCCAAAGGCACACATACCATGAATAGACGAAAGAGAATGCCACTAAGTTAGGAAGGTAAATCACATATAATTTAGTAAGAGGGCAAAAATAAAGCTAAGTTTGAAATTAGCCATAATGATAAGACGAGGCCAAAATTAACTTGATATGAGCCTTTTTACTCTTACGGGGACCAAGAATCTGGGTTGAAAGAATCTTGGGAACACAGAGAGTAAAAAATAAAAAAATAGGGAAGGGGGCATAACCTTACCAGAAATGTTCAATGGGATCTCACTTATTCATTGTATTCACTGCTGTAGCAAAAGACACAGTAATCTGGGTTCGCTACAGCCATCTTTCAAGGCTAGATCTTTCCTTGAGATGTTCTAGACTCACTCATGACTGCATCCTAGGGTTGACTAAATCAGCACAATCAAGACAATACTCTACACCTGAGTTAATCCAAAGCCAGGTAAAGGTTCTGATCACCAATTTGGATTCTGTACTCACTGCCAGTATGTGTTGGGGGGGGAGAAGGGGGGATGGGGGGTTTCCACACACCACCAATTCTCCGGACACCAGCTGGGTGTCCTAAAATCATCTCAATTCTGGCACTATCTATGTGGAGGTAGCATCAGATTCCACAGGTTAAGGGCTCAGTCCTAACGAGACCGCCCCCTCCCCTCTGCTTCAGACGCCAGTGGCAAGTCCAGGTTGTCACCTGTGCTTCTAACATACTGGCTGTAAATCAGAACTTCCCATGACCCCCTCCTTGGGTTCTATTAATTTGCTAGAGCAGCTTACAGAATTCAGAGAAACATTTTACTTACTAGATTATCAGTTTATTATAAAAGGATATAACTCAGGAACAGCCAGAGGGAAGAGATGCATAGGGCAAGGCATGGGGAAAGGGCATGGAGGTTCCATGTCCCCTTTAAGCCAGCATCACTCTCCCACTCCTCCAAGTGCTCACCAAGCCGGAAGATCTCTAAACCCGCTCCTTTTTTGGGTTTTTGTGGAGGCTTCATTACACAGGCATGATTGATTGATAAAGCCATTGCCCATTAGTAATTGAATTCAATCTCCATCCCCTCTCCCTTCCCCGAGGTCAGGGGGGTGGGACCAAAGTTTTTCATCCTATTATCACATGGTTGGTTCTCCTGGCAACCAGCCCCCATCCGTAGGTGTGGTCAAAAAGTAACCTAATTAACATAACAAAAGGTTCCTTTGTCCCTCTCTTCACTTAGGAAATTCCAAGGTTTTTAGGAGCTCCCTGCCAGAAGGGGGGATGGAGACCAAATATAAATTTTTAATTATAAATCACAATATCACACCAGGCAACTAGTTAGGCTGTATTACAAGCTTGATTGTAATTTTCTTGTTTTCTCTAATAATGCGTCAGCCATACGAAAATATAACACTCCCTGTAACACTCCTTGGTTGAAAAGAAAGCACTTGAGTTTCTAAACATCTTGTATGAATCTCAGTGTCCTATTTCTTCTTATCTCAAAATCCTTGAGCTATGCCACAAGTACTGCTGGTGTAATAAACCCCTAACATCCCAATCCTCTGCAATAACTAATAATAGTCACATATAGGGAGTTTCAGCAATGATTTAAGCAAAAGACTGAGAAACTAATGTTACATTGTTTTGATAGTATGATAAATTTTACAAAACTTACTATTTTAGGGCTTTCCATGTGCTAGACAGAATTAATTAGAATCTGTTAGATGTAATTTTGCTGAAATTCTAGTTTTCATTATTTTTATCAAAATATATTGAATATCCACTATGAAAAATTATATTTTTATTATGGCTGCTTAAATTCTTTACCTGCCTTCAAAAGGCAGATAAAAGTTCTATTTTAGCTCATTTATGGGCCATTAGTCATTTTATCTAGTTTGAAATTCCCTTATGTGGGGTATTATATGGGGTTAAATAAACAATATACTTATTTATATTTTATTTAATATAAAATATTCCTTATTTCTATATTGGTATCTGAATTTTAAAAATCTTCTTAATTGATAGGGCACTTCAGAGGTACTTGCCTCAACTGAAACTTGTAAAAATAAGCTTTTTAGAAATGTCCAGGACTGCTCCCTAAACAATTATGCTAACTAAATATACATTGAGAAAAAGTAGTAGTAAGTACTACTACTTATCAAGTAGTTAGATAAAATAGACTAAAGATTTAAAGAAATTGAATTGATGGAATCACTTAATTTTTAAATCAGCTAATAGAGAAAATACATCTAGTTTATAATGGATAAGAAATCTGCATCACTATTAGCTTAGATAGCTTAGACCATAGTTAAAATTGTTCTTATAATGAGAAAAGACGTAGCTGGAAACAGTTCAAAACATGAAACTTCAGAAACACATAAGGTGCACATGTGAGATAGGATTTTAAAAATATAAAGATTAGTTATAGGAGGAAATTATAGTAGCTTTGGTTAGAAATACTGTTTTCTTCTGACAAAAAAGACAAAATGCTAGAAAATTCAGGAGAGATACTAGGAATCCAAAACATTTTTTATTTTACTAAATGTCTTGTTATAAGAAAAAGTAACCTTTCTAAATAATCTATCATAGTTTTAAAGAACACATTAGTGATTATTTGATTTTTGTTATTTTTTTCCTGGTTTTTGAATTTTCAGTGCTCAGTAACTTTTCTTAATGAGATCTAGTGTCGTTGTTACTGCACAAAATTGGGGTTTTCTTGCCGGATGCACATAAACAGCCAATTAATTATGGCATCAGCCTTCTGGAAAAGAGATCAGCTTTATTCTGCAAGATCGATCTGCTGGGAGAACAGGAAGCGTGTGCCCTCAGATCTGTCTCCCGGATTCAGGATTTGGGGCAAAATTTAAGAGGTTAGGGAGAACAGGCTGGCACATGGAAACACTGGCAGGACAGGTTTTGATTGGTGGACTTCAAGCATTTCTGGTAAGCTTTTAAACATTTGTGACAGGGTTCTAAACATTTATGATGAGGTTCTGAACTTTTTTTGTGTGTGTGTGAGGAGTTCAGCCCTGTGCTAACACCTGCCAATCCTCCTCTTTTTTTATTTTTGCTGAGGAAGACTGGCCCTGGGCTAACATACGTGCCCATCTTCCTCCACTTTATATGGGTCACCGCCACAGCATAGCTTGCCAAGCAGTGCGTCCGTGCGTGCCAGGGATCCGAACCGGCGAACCCCGGGCCGCCGCAGCGCATGCGCTTTACCACTTGCGCCACCGGGCTGGCCCCAAGGTTCTGAACTTTTATGATGGGGTTCTAAACATTTTTGATGAGGTGGGGAAGGAATTTTAACATTGGATCTTCCTGAATGAGGGACCCTTTGCTTCTGATAAAAGTTGGACTTGCAAGTTCCGATTGTGTCCCAGTCTTGGGTTCCGTGGGAAGGAGGATCTCTGGTTGCACGGTCGTTTCAGGTCAAGACTTCTTTTGCACATGCTCTGGCTACATGACTTTGCAGATTTTCTGAAAGGCAATTAATCACTCTGTTGATAAGAGATGGGGTCAGTTGAACTGGTCCTGGAGGGCCCAAGGTTACATAGTTAGTCAGAACATTTACGTGACTGAGTCTAAACATTGTTTTCCATATTGCTTTCTTATGTTTATGCTTAGTCAATTTCTAAAACTTTTTAAATACCATACAATATACCTGTCTTTTTGCCCCCTCAGCAATCGCGTGGAAGCATGGACAAGAGATGTTGCTTTCTTACTCAGACAAGAAGGCAGGCCTATGGTTAATCTTTTCCCTAAAAAGACGAAAGTAAGAGTTATGGAAAAGGACTGGAGGAATACAGACAGAGCAGTAAATTGGTTAAGAAAGGAAGCGACTAATTACACTCAACCATTTGTTCTGTACTTGGGATTAAATTTACCACACCCTTATCCTTCACCATCTTCAGGAGAAAATTTTGGAGCTTCAATATTTCGCACATCTCTTTATTGGCTTAAAAAAGTAAGTACACTATATGCACTCAAAAGTAGAAGTTAACATGATATCTGTATATTACTGGTATTTACTCACTGTTTCTTTTATTATCACTTTTAAAGAAAACTTTGAAAACTGTATATTCTCATTAAATCAAACTTGACCAATAACTGGTTGACAAAAACTAAACAGGCAATTTTACAGAAATAAAATATATTAAAACTTAGAAAACTACTTCTGAATTGAATACATTTTCATATAATATGTCTATAAGAAGACAAACTGAAAGACACTCTCTTAGGAGTGCAGGCAGTGTTCACTTTGCACAGTTCAGGATGGTAAAAATGACCATGCCAGCTGAAACTGTACAAAGAGATCTTAATAATCAGTTTGGGGAAATGACCATGTTTCTAGGACTCTTAAAAACTTTTGTCAAAACATTTAAAACTCTCTTATTTTGGGTTATAAATGTATAGGGAAGTGAAAAAATAGTAAAACTAGTATTTATTGAATGCACTGTAACTGAAAACACTAGAGACATTGAGAACTAAAGTGCTTTGGTTTTTTTGTAACAAAATGTAGCAAGAGTAGTTTGCACAGTGCTTGCCTTCTCACTGTATAACCTAAGCTACCGAGCAAGTGTCTTCTGTATGTCTTGGCAAATTGTCATATGCCTTTCTAAATTTGGATAACCTTCCAACATTTTAACCTTTGCACTTTTAACATCATGATGTATTTCTGAGAGTTCCTTTAATGTGAAGATTTTTGCCAGTATCCCTTCCTCTAGGACAAGTTTATCCTTTTCTTTGCAATGACCTTCCTCCTTTAGATCAATGAGTCCTCTGGTTGTATATCTAGAATGTCTCAAATGGTAGCAGTGTCAGCATTCTCAGGCAGCTGTTTCCTCTATAACTCCATTTACATTTTATTCAGATTTCACTTCCACTGTTACCACTTTTTATTTCTTTACTGTACATTCATCTTTGTTCACCAGTTCCCTCTTTTGATTATCCATTTTTATAAAACGTCACATGGAATTATCACTGGGAGACAAGGAGGCTGCACAATTACACACTTTGCTGTCTGTGTGTATACTGAATGAAAGATGTGCAGTGACTAACCACTGAGAGACTTTGAAGTAAATGACCTGATTAGTCACTGATTACGAGACACATCTGTAATTTATGTAGTGGTTTGTAGACTAAAGAGCTAGCAGGTTATGAATGTGATAGTTTGTACTTTATGCAATAACTCACAGTTAATATACCTTGGTAACTAAAATTTGAACTCTGTTGGGGGACTGGTGTTATTTACCTGAACTGCGGTAACTGAAATCTGTGCATATCTGAACCATGCAAAGAGAGGACTGCCTGTGTTTTGAAACATCATCTTTAATCAAATTTAAGTTACTTTAAAAACTCTAATCAGAAACACTATTTAGTGCACCCTATTTTAAAGGAAATAATGTCAAAGTTTCAGATACTTCATGTCTTCTTAAAGGGTTCTAACTGGCTCCATCTTGAAAAATGTGTCTGGAGTTAGTACTAGCCTAATGAAATAAGTCAAATAACTTTTAAGTAAAATAATAAGTAGATATTTGAATTTTTTAAAGTTACATGACTAAAAGATATATAAGACTTTAGTCTTAATTGTTTTCACCAAAACTGTAAGCATTTATATGTATTAAAAAGTTGTATTTGTTTTTAACAAACATTTGGCTATCTCACTAGATACTGATATTTTTACTAGTGGACTATTGGGAAAAAGGAGTCTAGATTCTTAGGTTGTTGATTCTGAAATCTGAATTGATCACACAACTATGTTTAAAGTGCTTGGACACTTTTTCTGGACTAGAATACTATCTAATACAGCTCATGTTTTCCATTGACATGTATAATTTTTTAAATAATTTTCATAACTGTCTCACTATATAAACAGATATTGATATAAACCTTTTGTTGTTGCTGGAAAATTAACAATTTGTTCCTAATTTATGTATTTGATTTACTATTTTATTTACATAATTTATGACCATTCTTTTCTACTGGCATAAATAATTAAATGTTGTCTAGTTTACCATACATACTTGTTGGAAAAGAGGAATATTACTACTTTGTTTTTCTCCCCTTTTCAGGTGTCTTATGATGCCATCAAAATCCCAAAGTGGTCGCCTCTGTCAGAAATGCACCCTATAGATTATTACTCTTCTTATACAAAAAACTGCACTGGGAAGTTTACAGAAAAAGAAATTAAAAATGTTAGAGCATTTTATTATGCTATGTGTGCTGAGACAGATGCCATGCTTGGTAGGTGGTGTAATTAATAAGCTATTATATGAAGAAAAAGCATAATATTTTTTCAACCAACTGTGATCATGCTTTTTGGTGACTTGTATGAATATCCTGAGATAATTTCTTATAACAATTGCTTAGATACTTCAGATTTAGGATTATAAGACTCTTGACACATATAAAAATTAGATAATTTGCATTATTAATAGTAGAATAAAAGCCTCTCAATCCAAATTATTCATAAATTAATAAATGCTTAGATTTGTTCATACATAAAGAAGAGGTCATAGAAGGCTATCATCTGCTTGAAACAAAACTTTTAACCGGCTTTAATCAGGAATCAGTATTCAGCCAAACACAGGTACATGTGTGACAGGTAACTGTAAGGCAGCTGAGGTTCAAGTAGAGGAGACAGTTGAGTGTAGAATCTCGTGACTTCTCCCAGACTTGTAATAACTGCAAAACAAATCCATTCTCCCTAGGCCCTCTAGAGCAAGGCTTAACTAAAGCTGAGATCAGTTTCCCCATGTATATTCTGGTCCAGACTCATAGTGAATTTCCTTCCCTAATTCAACTCAAAACCAAACCTGCCTCCATAAGATGATTGTCAGGGAAGTGTTTTGCCTGCTCACTTGTAGAGTTATGGCAGTTTCCACTTCAGATGGAGAGAAACATTGGTTTAAGAAAATATACCAATTTTTATAACAAGTTATTTTCATAACACCATATCAGGTATTTTGCTGCACTTTGGAGTGGAGCATAATTGCATTAGTGAAGTGTGGGTAGCACCCCTTCTATACAAAGTAAACCTTGGGAGTAAACAAGCGAATGGCTATTTCTTAAAAAGCATTCATTGGGCAAAAATAGAAAAATATAAAGCAGAAAGCAAAAAAGCCCTGTGGATAAATTATTTATAAAATAGCAAATATATGTATTAAAAGATTTTCAAGGACTGTCCAACTACTTAATCTTCAATGCAAATAAGATTTTAAGTAAGTTTGCTTAATCTACGTCCACACGAATGTTGAATTGTATTTCGATATTTTCTGATGTTAGTGATATTCACCCATTTGCACCCTCAAAATCACTTTTGAAAGTTTGCACCTATGCATTTATCCATATCTACTAAAGTGAAATAGTATATAATGTTGCTGCAGGGAGTGTGGGAATACTACTCCTGAAGTCTCTTCAGGAAAAAAAAAAATACAGCAGCTCACTTAAAGTTACAAAGTTTATGGAATATATTACAAAGTTTATGGAATATATTACAAAGTTTATGGAATATATTGTATCTTGTTGTTAAATCTACAACTGGTCTGGTCACCATATAATACTTGCTGCTGTTCAGTGTGTTTGTTCAACAAACACTGAGTGCCTGCTAGCTATCAGGCACTATGTCAGGCACTGGTGGTACTCAGTTGAGTATTGTTAAGATATGACACATTAATTAAAAGCACTGGAAGCTCTTACCCCACCTCAGGGCCTTTATATTCACTGCTCCCTCTGCCTGGGATGCCCGTCCCTTTGCTTTTTACATGGCTGGCTAGTCTCAGTTTTTAGCTCTCAGCTCAATTACCACCTCAAAGATGTCTTCCCAACCAATGTAAGTTAGTATGCCAGCCCCATCATCCTACTTACTCCATACCTTATCTTCTTGTTTGTTTTACATCATAATCTTTAGTTATTTAGTCTATTTACTTGTTTTCTGTCCATTTCCCTTGAAGAATGTGAGCTCCATGAGGGCAGGGCCTTCCATCTTACTCAACATTGCATGCTAGGTGCCCAGCTTTGCATCCACAGTGCCTAGCACATAGTAAGAACTCAGTAAACATTTACTGAATGAGTGTAAACACCAGCAATTATAACATGTTGTTGTAACTACAGTAGTATACAAGTCGTAGGGGTCTTGGAGGACAGAAATTCCTTGGATTCACTCTACCTGGAGGAGCAGGGAATGCTTCACCAGGGACGTAATGCTCGAGCTGGGTCATAAAGGAAGAATGGGAATTTGCCAAGTAAATGTTGGGAGAAAGGGCATTCAACACAGAAGGCAGAGTATGTACAGAGGCAAGAAAGTCTAAACTAATTATTAGGTCAGGGAATTCTAGGCAGTTTAGGATTGTGAAAGTAAAGGTCTAGGGGTAGCTGAGGGTGCTGAGCTTGCTAAAGAATTAGACAATGGGAAGATGTGAAAAAATTTTAAGCTGGGGTGTAACATGATCAGATATTTTAGAAAGATAGCCACCAGAGTGGTACAAGGGATATTGTGGAGGGGAAGGAGGAGTGGAGACAAGAAGACCAATTAGGAAGCAATTACAGCTGTCCAGTTGAAAGATCCAGATGGTCTGAACTCCGTAAATAACTCCATAGAGCAGTGGGTCTCAGTTCTGACTGGACCTCTGAATCACCTGTGGATTTTTCTTAATAATACAGACCCCTGCAGGCCAGATTCAGGAACTGCCAAAATAGAGATGACCTCTCTGGACTGCGCCTTACTGTGTTTCTCTTAATTGCATGAGGAGGAAGTTTCAGGACACTAAGAGACAGGGACTGGTCAGAGGAAGTTTACTGTCCAGTTATTCCCTATCCAAGAATATGCTAAATCACATTTGTATACCGTGTGTACTGCTTCCAGCTCTTCTTCAAAGGTGGGATTTCCATAACCCTCAGCCAACTTCATGGGCGTGATCTGGCAATTGAGGATTTGGGGGAAAGGGTGGCAGGGTGGAGGTGTTCTGACCCCTCTTTTCACTTCTCATTGGGCAGAAATTGTGGGTCGGTGGTGATATCAGTTGTTTTATCATCTGAGACACGTATAGTACTGATATCCAGACTCGTCTTTCTTTTTTTCATTCGAGTCACTAAGAGGAACTTGTTTTCCCCCATTCTCTGATAGAAACAGAAAGCAAGCCAGCATGATCTCCAAATAAAGAAACTTATCCCATGAGTATTATATTTTCTCCTTCCTCTCTCTAGTCTATCAACTGAGGGGCAGGCACATGAAACTTGGTATAACTTAAGGTAACATGAACATGTTAAGAAGCATCCTTACAAATTCTTATAGAGTTGTTATAAACTTATTGTGATAGAATAAAACATAAATTGAAAGATAATTAAGATTTATCTTGATTTGTATTATAGGTGAAATTATTTTGGCTCTTCGTCAGTTAGGTCTTCTTCAGAAAACTATTGTCATATACACCTCAGACCACGGAGAGCTTGCCATGGAACATCGTCAGTTTTATAAAATGAGTATGTACGAAGCTAGTGCCCACGTTCCACTCTTGATAATGGGACCAGGAATTAAGGCCAACCTACAAGTATCAAATGTGGTTTCTCTTGTGGATATTTACCCTACCATGCTTGGTAAGTGAGGCAATTCTGTAAATATTTCTAATAATGCTGGGGAATGAATAAGCAAAGTAGTCAGAGGCCCTGCTGACTTGTTTATAACCTTGAGCAACTCATTTAACTGTGAGTCAAATCCATATCTGAAAAATGAAGATAATATTCCTCGGGTTCCTTTGGCCTTCACTTAGTATAGTGATTTTTCCTTCAAAAGATTCAGTCAGGATATGATTATAAAGTAAGCCACAAAAGATATTCAGGTTCGTAACTTTATAGATATGATTTGTATATAATTTGATTCTCTACCACCACCTCCCTAAAATGTAAGCATTTCCCTTCTGGATTATTCCATCCACTTTCAAACTACTAATTTTGTACAGTGTCAGAAAAGTCTCTTAATTTGATGCTATAAACATATTTCTCCTCAGAATCTTTAGATTATTCTGTACTATTTGCTTCACTAGCTTCTTAATGTCTATAAGCATAACAATAGGCCTAGAACAGCAACATTTGGATAGGGGTTGTTGAAGATACTAGAACAGTGCCATCATCAAATTTAGAGGAAACTATATAGAACTGTTAGTTTCTATCTAAGTTAAAAGAGTACTTTAAATTCAATAACATTTAAATACTGTAATTCCTCTGTTCTAAGCCACCATCAATTGCAAAAAGTACCATGAATTTATAAATAGATTTTGGTAAAAAAAAAAAAAGATACAATATAAGATATATATGTTTAATATGTATTAACATATTAAATGCTTAATATGTATTAACATTTAATATGCTTTCATATTAAAATGTGAAAGCAAACGTATCTGAAAATCAAAGAAATAAGGAAGCTCTTTTTGTCTCCTTTCAGCTACACCGTCTTTCCCTTCATTTAACTCAAGACTATTCTAGGGTCTTAAATTTCTTTACAGTTAATTTATATCAGTACCTTTTCCTTTTCTCTTTTATTTCACATCACTTCTTGTATATTTGAACACAATTCTTTGTTGTTCTTTTGCCTGATGTATATTTTTAACCTCTTCAGTTTCTTAGTCATCACTTACTGGTTCCCCTTTATCCCAAAGTAATTATCGCACTTAGCCATACCTCTGCCACCTTCTGGCTCCATAACTTCCAGGCAATCCTTGTTACTTTTCCTCATTTCTGTTTTTATAAGAAATGTATGGAGCCAGTCCTGATGGCCTAGCGGTTAAAGTTCAGTGCTCTCACTGCTGCAGCAGTGCTGCCTGGGTTCGTTTCCTGGTTGCAGAACCACACCACCCGTCTGTCAGTTGCCATGCTGTGGTGGTGGCTCACATAAAAGAACTAGAAGGACTTACAACTAGGATATACAACCATGCACTGGGGCTTTGGGGAGGGAAAAAAAAGAAGACAATTGGCAACAGATGTTAGCTCAGGGTGAATGTTTCCCTGCAAAAAAAAAAAAAAGAAAAAAATGTATGTGCAATTATGATTATTTGTAACTATCTTATTATCACCTTCATAGTTTTATGTATATATGCTTCTTTATGGTGGCATTTCTTTAGTTTTCTCCCCTAGTTTTTCCTCACGTAGAACTTTCCCTACCCCATTTCCAAATTTCCTTAAATTTTTAGCCTTGTTCTGTTTTCTTGAGGTACAGTTACCAGAACTGCAAAAGATTATGAAAGGTTGGAGTGATTCTTTCTCAGTTTTCCATCAATATATTTCACAGTGATATCTGGAGTTTTGTTTGTCTTTTTGACTCTAGCAGCTAAATAGTCCAGTGTCTGTAGGGAGCTGTCTGCAGTGAGGCCTAGTCTATTCCTAGTCATTCTATCACCATGTATGTTAGTCGATTTATATGCATTGTTTAAATCATTTTTCTTTAACTGTTGTTTTATATTTGCCTACGATGCAAATTTTCTACTCTATAATCTTGATACACTATTATCACTACTTGCCATTTCATACATCATAAAAGTTAAAAGTCATCAGCAAACTGGAAGATTTCATAATGTATTTATCTAACAGATTATATAAGAAAATATCAAATGAAGTTGGTTGGAATGAGGGAATTTTCATTTATCCACCTAGAGGAACACCTGCCTATCCCTGCCTACTTTATGCTACTTGACAATAAGCATTTCTTTAACCAAGACAGAACATTCCCAGAGACTCCTTTGCATTGCTTCCCCACACTTCTGGAAATGATGTAGGTTCTCTGCAATTGCAGGTTTTTTTCTGCAATTTGTCAATTATTACGGTTTTCTAAAATTCATAGTTGGGCCGGCCCTGTGGCTTGGTGGTTAAGTGCGCGCGCTGCGATGCTGGTGGCCCGGGTTCGGATCCCGGGTGCGCATCGAGGCACCACTTCTCTGTTCATCCTGAGGCCGAGTCCCGCATACAGCAACTAGAAGGATGTGCAGCTACGACATACAACTATCCACTGGGGCTTTGGGGGGAAAAATAAAATAAATAAAATCTTTAAAAAAAAAAATAAAATTCATAGTTCTACATAGATTTTTATTTATCTTTCATTGATTCTTGGTAATAGACTCCTTCTGAGTCGCATTTCCCTGCAGGATGTATTTTATTAACAGCATTGAGATCATGTGTTGATTAGACCTGCCCAACTAAGGTAAAGGAAGTAAAGCCAAAAATCAGTGTCTCTCCAGTTCTAAACAGGAAATTACCATCTTCAAGGCTTAGCACAGTTTTTTTTTGTTGTTTTTTTTTGTTTTTTTTGGTGAGGAATGTTAGCCCTGAGCTAACATCCATTGCCAATCCTCCTCTTTTTGCTGAGGAAGATTGGCCCTGGGCTAACATCTGTGCCCATCTTCCTCTACTTTATATGTGGGATGCCTGCCACAGCATGGCTTGATAAGTGGTGCATAGGTCCGCACCCGGGATCCGAACCCAAGAACCCTGGGCTGCTGAAGTGGAGCGTGCAAACTTAACCACTACACCACCGGGCCAGTCCCTTAGCACAGTTTTTAATGTGTTTCATAATGAATATTTTTATTATCAAAGGGGGCAAGTTGCATTTTTATAATTTTTTGGGGGGGAAGGGGGAGTAGAGAGAATATCTGTGCATGGGTCTTTATACAAAACAGTGAAACATTTTATTAACCAGATGTTAACTAGAGATAAGGTAGAAAGAGAAAGATGCAAGGGGCTACCACAAGAACCTCATGTTGGAGCCAGGAAACAACATTGTAACATTATTATTTATCTACAATTAACTTTTTATAAATGATACAAGGTTAATATTCAAAAAGCTCTTACAAATGTATAAGAAAAAGAGAAATACCCTGTTAACAAATTAACAGAAAGATATAAACAAGCAATTCACAACAGAAGATACACAAATGGCCAAGGTATTTTTAAAGGTTCAAACTCAGTAGTCAGAAAAATATTCAAACGAGAAGATACCATTTATTTTTCTTTCACATGCAGAGTTTGCAAGGATTAACAAGAATTAGAAAATCTTGTATTAGAAATAGGACTTCTGATATACTGCTGCTGGGAGTATAAACTGGCACCAATTTTCCAGAAGCAAATGTGGCATTATGTTCCAAATTTCTTAGAAATGTGCATACTTTTTGACCTAGAAATTCCAATTTTAGGGAAAAACTTAAAGAATACACAGATTTATCTCCATGGATATTTATTATAGTATTATATTATATTAAAGAATTAGAAACAGTGTGAATGTCTAGTAGTAATGGATTGGGTAAAAAACAGTCAATTTTATTTTAAAAGGTGAAATGCAGTGTGAAAATGGCCCCCATGTATTATTAAAAAGAAAATGTAGGCTTTAAAACTGAATAAACAGGTTTGTTTTATTGTTTTGGTTTTTGCTCATTTATTGAGACAGGGGGTCTATCTAATTTATTGTCCAAATCAGCACATTTTTTTAGAGTAAAAGGGTACTATTAACTATTACACCAGGATTGACGGGCACAAACTGAGTCTGTTGCCTCGGTGAACAGCCTTACCAGCCAACAAGGCAAAGATTATTCTGATGGTCCATGTTTAATCTGATGTTTAATACAACCGTTTAAAATGCAATTGCTCAGTGCTGGAAGAGTTTAAAGCTACTCTAGTAGGGATTAAGTCTAAAATTAGACGTGTGCGACAGTATGTTCTGTTTCACCTCTTCTTAATAAATAAACTTATACAGCTTTTGATAAAGTATCCACAAAGGACTTCTTATTTTGTGATTCTTCTAACCAATTAGGAGCTTAAAATAGATATAAAGTGTAATCTATTAGAATTCTAAAGGTCCTTTTTCTATTAGCTTAGCTGTAGCTCTATTATTTTGTATAAATCCAATTTACACACAGAGTATGGGATTAAATTTCTCAGATCAAAGCCTCAAACCAGACTTCCTCTTCCCTTCCTTCCTATGGACCTTAGAAATATCATATAAAAGATGGTGATTCAAAAAACTGTAAATAGAAAGATATTGAATAGGAAAAACTAATAGGGATTCCTGTTTTAATAAACCTACTTCACTATAAAGAGTCTATTGAAAATTTAAGATGCTACAATGCTTTTATTAAAAAGTCTGAATTTACAAGTAGTTTTTTAAAGGTATTTCAAAAAAGTACTTTCTTTTCTTTTTTTTTTTTGAATATGACTCTTTTTTTTTTTTAATTTTTAATTTTTTTATTTTTCCCCCCAAAGCGCCAGTAGATAGTTGTATGTCATAGCTGCACATCCTTCTAGTGGGACGCGGCCTCAGCATGGCCAGAGAAGCGGTGGGTCGGTGCATGCCCAGGATCCGAACCCGGGCCGCCAGCAGCAGAGCGCACGCACTTAACCGCTAAGCCACAGGGCCGGCCCAGTACTTTCTTTTCTATAAAATTATATTATGTGATAGAGTAGGAAGAGTGTTCTTCTTAGTCTATTTATGCTTGTAGCTGCTTTATTGTATATTATCTCTTTATCGTTTTCTAATACTGGCAGAAAAGTGCCATTTTTATGAATAGGAATTTTTTGTACTATTAAAGCTGATACCATTATTTCAGAGATTATTCTTTAAAAATTACTCCTCGAAATATTTTCTTCTCTGATAACCTAATATCAGCATCCTTTAGCTCAGTTAGTAATAAAGGTAGTCTCATTTTAAAATTAAAATTTTTATTTTCTCTTTTAAACTTATTTTCACGTGAATTTTTTTCTTTTAATAGTTGATCTATTTTGTAAAACACCTGCCTTCCTCTCACTTAAAAGAGAAATCCAGATTTTTTTGAATTGTGAAAATGTAATTATATAAAAATGCAATTGTGTTTAAAAGAATGCATAATTGCTAGTGATTTAAATTGCAAAATCCTCCTTGTTCCAGGATCTTAGTGGAAAGTTGGGAGGGGCATTCTGCATAGACTATTTTGTTTTTATCGGCTGAAAAATATTGTGAAGTTGAATAACTACAGTAAAGTAAGACTTGTGGGGGAGTATCGAAGAGTGCAGAGATCCTGGAGTCTGACTGCCTAAGTCCAGATCCCTCCTTCAGTATTTACCAACTGTAGGGCCTTGGGCAAGTTATGTAACCTCTCTGGTCTTCAACTTTCTTATCAATAAAATGGAAATAATAGAGGCTATTCCATAGCTTAGAACGATGCCCAGAATATGGTAAACATTTGACTGTTAGTTATTATCATTAATATTGATAATATTAATGTTATCAATATTAATGTTGATAATATAATGTTAATATTGATAATATTATCATTAATACTGATAATACTCTTCTTAGGTTTGCCCTAAAAAATGTACATAGTTTGCATCATTGCCATCCAGTCTAACCCCTTAGCTTCTGATATGGTCAGGAAGAAATATAATGTTATCTCTCTTCGGGAGACCATCACACAGATCCAGGTCTGCATTTTTACCCATTTGTTTACTGTTTTAAATTTAAGTCAGTCTTTATTAAGAATCCTGCAGTTACTTCCAATCTTTGCTTATACTGCAAAGAGAGATAAAACTTAACTTTAAATGGGATTAGAATGACAGATTTGCCAGAGGAAAAAATATGAAAAATGATTTTAAACAAAGTTCAAAGAGCTCTTTGAAAAGCCGTTAAAGCTAAAGGGCTTTTAAGGAAATCACTGATAAATATATGAGAAATGAGTACCCAGTTTCCTGAGGTACAGAAAAACTAATAAATACCTGAAGTATTTATTAAATACTCTGGATATTTGACATGGGTTTTATTCATCAACATCAGTTTACAAAGGTATATTATTCTACCAATAATAGACTGGAAACAGGTCACCATTACCTCTTGCCTGGACTCCTGCAATAGCTTCCTAACTCCCACCTTCTGTCCTACCCACTTTTAGTCAATTCACCATATAGTAGTTAGCGTCAGACCATGTCACGCCTCTGCTCAAAATCCTCTACTGGTTTCCCATTTCACTTGGAGTGAAATCCAAAATCTTTAGCTGAGCCTGAGAGTCCAACATGATTTCCTCCCCTCCCAACTTATCTTTTACACTTTTAGCCCTCACCTACCCTGCTCCAGCCATACAGGACTCCTTGGTGTCTGGGGAAGGAACCAAGCAGCTTCTTGCCTCGGGGTCTTTCCACTTGCTATTCCCTGGCAGAATGCCCTTCCTTCCCGCAGATATCTAGAGGGCTCGCTCTAGCCCTTCCTCAGGGCTCTGTTTAGATGTCACCTCATCAGAGAGGCCTTCCCTGAGCACACTGTATAAAACAGCACATGAACACATTCCTGCCAGCACCATCTCCCTTTTCCTGCTTTATTTTTCTTCACCGCACCGATCACCATCTGACATATTGGCTTGTCTCTCTCCCCACATCAGAACGTAAGCTCTAAGAGAGCTTAGCGGCTTTGTCCACTGTTGTTTCCCTACACCTGGAACAGCACCTGGTTTGTTGAATGATTTAAAAAAATAAATACTTAAATGGACTCTTATCCCAGTTTACTACTGAATTCTCATATAAACACAGGGGAATCACGTAAATTTTCTTAGTCTTCCAAGCCTCTTTAGGAAAATTAGGCTAAGACTAGATCTGAAATAAGGTATTTTTAAGTATTAAAGGTTATTAAAATGCTGAATACAGGAACTTCCCACAGTCATGAGTATATGCTGCTGGGTCCCTGCTTCCCAGCCATCCTCAGAGGCCTCTTCTCTCCCTCTTGTGCCTCACGAGTGGTGCCACCTGGTGGCTGACACACAGACCAGCCTGACCAGCCCATTCCCTCGCCACTTTGTGTCCTCCCAAGAGACCTTACTAGCCTGCTGTCTTGTAGCTCATTAGTTCCATCTTGGGTAGTCCCTTTCTATCATACACATCCTCTTTATAGTCTTCTCTCCTTCTTTTCTTTTTGTTTTCAACTGGTTATCTCTGAAATATTTCTCTCTTCTTTCTTTCTGCTTTTCTTTCTTTCTGCATCAAAATTCCCTGATTATGACTGGTTGGCAGATTAATAATTGTAATACGACCCTTCCAAGGAAAATGGAAGATACAAATGTCTAAATCAAATTATATGTAAAACAAGTACTTTCAGAAGATTTATAGAGGTCTTTGTCTTTTCCTTATTCTCCTTTAGTTAACATGTTTTTCCTCAAATACTTAGAGTCAAGTTAATTTTCTTATTCAATTTTGTTTAATTTCTAGCATTACAGATATATTACTTTCTATTTTTCATTGGAAATATTTCATTATACCTAAAAAGATGGAACATTGAAACCAGAAAAGGGGTGGGGGAGGCAACTGCAGACTCATTTTGGAACTATCCTGAGGACCCAGCCATAATTAGTGGTAATTTTTCTATGGGAAGAATACAGTTTGAGTTCTAAACAAATACCTTAAAAACAATTTTTTAAAATACAACCTGTTTTTAAGTTGGACATTTCTCATGCTATTGTTCTATATTTCTGTATTTGATAAGGAAAAAAAATTATTTTTCCCTAAATCATTATAATCCAGGATTTCCCAAGGTATATTCTGCAAAATGCTAGTCCTTCAAGATGCTACTTGGGGGTAAAAAAAATGTTCTGTCATCAAATAACTTGAAGACACATGGCATACTATATACCACCCTTGAAGGTTTATGATACACTTCAGCAATAAATTTACATCTATGATAAATTTACCTATTTAATTTTAAACATTGTTTGCAAACATATACATGACTACTAAACCTCTTTTTTGTATAGTCTTATTAATATCTCCTGGAACAAATTTGAGAAACAACTATGATTATTTAATCATTCAAAAATAAAGGACTGATGATATTAACTAATATTTGTTGAGGGCTTCCTCTGTGCCAGGCACTGTTCTCAGCATTTTACATAAATTATCATATTTAAACCTATAAAATACAGGCATTATTATTATTCCCCTTTTACAGATGAGGAAAGTGAGGTTCAGAGTTGTTAAAAACATGCCCAAGGTCACATGGCTAGAGGAATAAGCATTTGGAACTAGACAGTCTATTTACAAAGTCCATATACAATCTCTAGTCTCTGTGACCTTTAATGATGTCATTTATGAATATTCAACTAGCGAAAGAATGAGTTATTAAAAAATATCGTGGGTTTTTTTTGTGTTACATAGATATTGCTGGAATTCCTCTGCCTCAGAACCTGAGTGGATACTCTTTGTTGCCATTATCATCAGAAGCACTGAAGAATGAACATAAATTCAAAAACCTGCATCCACCCTGGATTCTGAGTGAATTCCACGGATGCAATGTGAACGCTTCCACCTACATGCTTCGAACTAACCAGTGGAAGTATATAGCCTACTCTGACGGCTCTTCAGTATCGCCTCAACTCTTTGGTAAATTTGTTAATATATTTTTTAAGTATAATATTATGTGTAATGAGCTGACCTACATAGCGTTGCTCAAGAGATCCAGTAATCACTGTTAAATAAATAAATATCTACTGCTCCTAATGCTGGGACGATCTACAGAAGGTAGCTCTTGTGAGGAGCAGCTTCTTTGCAAATCAGCATCTGAATTTCAGAGCAGGTGCCCTAAGACTTTTGATCTGAGTCTCCTGACTGAGAGTACTGCTTTCTCTAATCAAGATGTCTTCTAATACTCATGGTTATCTTTCCCAATCAGTAATCAACACCCTCTCATTGTATCTTGGTTTCAGCTGTTCTGGAGGATTAACACCTATATCTTATGGAGCCTGACCTTCTCCATATATTATTTAATGTTCACCCCAACTCCACAGGATGGTACCATTATCCTCATTTTACATAGAAGGAGACTACGGGTCAAAGGGATTCAGATACCCGCGTGAGGTCTCACAGCTAAGTGGCAGACCTGGGATTTCAATCCAGGTCTGACTCCAAAATCCATGCTCCTTCCATTCTACAAAAATGCCTGCTGGCTTCACTACTCTATGAATTCATTTTTAAGCAACATTATTAGATTTAAGGTTTTGCTTATCCTTTGCCCCCTTTTTGCACATAAAATATGTTCTAAAGCCATTGTTAATATTCGTTTCTCTCTAAGTTTCCTTCCCAGTTACAACTGTCAAAATTATTAACTCAAAATAATTCTTTAGGGGCCAGGGGCCGCCCCTGTGGCGTAGTGATCAAGTTGATCATGCTTCACTTCCACGGCCCGGGTTCACAGGTTCAGATCCTGGGCACAGACCTACACCACTTGTCAGCCATGCTGCAGCAGCAGCCCACGTATAAAGTGGAAGAAGATTGGCACAGATGTTAGCTCAGGGCTAATCTTCCTCAGCAAAAAATAAAAATAATAATTCTTTAGAGGCCAAACTGATTGACTCTTTTAACTCTAAGAGCAAAAGATTGTTGGCTTCAAGAGGAAGTCCTTAAATTTTCATCCTGATGAGTGATGGGCATCTCTTGCTCTTTCATTGGCCATGTTCTGTAGAACGCAGATGTCACTATCAAAGGATCACTGGAGGAGCCTGCCTTTCCTATGTTCTCTGAGTTTATTCATTGACTTTCCTTTCCCAAAGAGATGTCATCTGAAGTCACCTAGAAAAATCATAAATGTCTTCCGGGGTCTTCTTGCTAATGCACTCAAATAGGCCTGTAGAGGTTTTTTCCTCAACATGCATTGTTCATTTACTATCTTAAGTAAATTGTCATAAGATTTTTGATTTGCTATTTTTCCAGTTAGATTCGCATCCTAGTTATATCCTGTATCTTCCTACATTGTAGGTAAAAAGGGTGTTTATGTTATCTGAAATATTTATCATTATTTTCTCAATGGTAGTGGTTGAGAGAAATATTTATTTCCATGGCTATTTGCTCAAATGGACAGTATCGATGAATGTAACTTCCAAAAGTCCAAGCACAAGATGCTAGTATATAAAGAAAAATCAGGGGGCCGGCCGGGTGGTGTAGGAGTTAAGTTCCGACACCCTGCTTTGGTGGCTCAGAGTTCGCAGGTTTGGATCCCAGGCGCAGACCTACACACCACTCATCAAGCCATACTGTGGCAGCATCCCACATACAAAATAGAGGAAGAATGCCACAGATGTTAGCTCAGTGACAATCTTCCTCAAGCAAAAAGAGGAAGATTGACAACAGACGTTAGCTCAGGACAATCTTCCTCACCAAAAAAAAAAAAAACTAGGAGTAAGTGAAGTTGCAAGAACATGACTTGGCTAATAAAGAATTCTTACAGCTGGAAAGTTTGGGGATGTTCAAATGGAACAATATAAGCATTTCTTTTTTTTTCTCTGCATGTCAAAATAAACAAGGCATCAAAAACAGGAAGAATTAGGGCTAAGCTAGCTTACTGGTGATAAGGGTTTGACTGTTTCTGCCATCTAAGAATGGAAAAAAAGAAAACGGGAGAACAGGATGGTGGGAAGGAAGATAATCTGAACATACATTTAGAGGCGTGTTTAACTTTTGGTATATTATTTTACCATTTATACTGTCCTTCATCTTACTATACTAAGAGGAACTGAAAATAAAAATAGATTCTGATACATTATCTGTCACAGAGTAATGACATTCTAAAAAGTGGTTTTTTAGCAGGTAACTATTTTGACAGGTATTTCATTTTTCTCTTTCAGATCTTTCCTCAGATCCAGATGAACTAACAAATATTGCCACAAAATTTCCAGAAATTACTTATTCTTTGGATCAGAAGCTTCGTTCCATTATAAACTACCCTAAAGTTTCTGCTTCTGTCCACCAGTACAATAAAGAGCAGTTTATCAAGTGGAAACAAAGTGTAGGGCAAAACTATTCAAATGTGATAGCAAACCTGAGGTGGCATCAGGACTGGCAGAAAGAACCGAGGAAGTACGAAAGCGCAATCAATCAGTGGCTTAAAACACACACTAATCCAAAAAAATTTGAACAAAAATAAGAAAATAATGTTCTAGAGCTACATAGAAAAATATTAAAAGATCATGATTAGTTATCTATTTTAAATGTTAATTTTACTAATTACTGATTTTAATTACTTTTAAAGAATGTACTCTATTTTAAAAGACGTTATAGAATTATATATTTTCAAAAATGATTACTATCAAGACCTCATTCTTACCAACTTCTAACAACTCAACAGAAGTATTAAAGGATAGAAGCAGAGTGTAACATAAAGTTATGTTCCTCTGAATAAAATGGAATACAGAATATTTTAACCATTATTATTTATTACTTATGAACCATAAAATAGTTACTTGTGAGTATTTGATGCTGTTTGATGAGTTATTTGTATTTGATGGGACACAGACCATTTGGATGTAGTAGATGGGAGTATGTGGAGTATTTAATGGGAGATAGACCCTGGATATGGCTGACTTCATTACTGTTTTTTTAAATAGGTAATATACGCACGAGGTACACGTTTCGAAAGGTACTTACTAAAGGATGAACAGTGAGCATGAAGTCTCCCTCCTTTTGCAGTCCCCCAGCCACCTAGTTCCCCTTCCTGGAGGCAACTTCTGTGACCACCTTCCCGTGTATGCTTTCAGAGACAGACCAGGCCATCCTCCAACAAACTTTATATATATACTTTTCCCCACACACAAATGGTAGCATACTATACATAATGTTCTGCATCTTGCTCTTTTTTTCCTCGCTACTAAAAATGAAATTGCTGGGGCAAGAGTACATCTAGCAAAATTATGCTACCAAATTACCCCTAAAGAGGTGATACCAATTTATACTCTCACCAGCAATGCATCTACTCAAATCCTTTGCCAAACTAATAAATAAAAAATATTTTATTATTATTTTGCTTTTTCTTTTGTCTTCTTATGAGTAAGGTAGATCATCTTTTCATATATTTCATAGCCGTTAGAATTTCCTTTACTGCGACCTTTCCTATTTCTCTTCTTTGCCTATTTTTCTGTTGGGTATTGGTCTTTTTTATTGCAGGCATGCTTTACACATTAGCTCTTTATCTGTAAGAGAAGCTGCAAATTTTTTTCCTTTTCTGTAATTTATCTTTTAACTTTGTTCTAGTGTTTTTTTGACATGTAGAAATTGGCATCTTCATGCAATCAAATTTATGAATCTTTGCTTTTGTGGCTTTGGGATTTTCTGGCATACATATTTAGAATAGTCTTCCCCACTTATCTTCTTTTAGAGTTTTATTTTTCACCCTTAGATCTTGACCCATCTGGAATGTATTACATATTAGAGATCTAACTTTAGTTTGTTTTTTTTAGATGGCTACCCAGTTGATCTTTTATTGAGTAAACTAACATTTGTCTCATTGGTTAGAAATGCCACTTCATTATATAACATCTTTTATTGAATAAATTATCTTTTCCTCTATTGGTTTGAATTGCCATTTTTTATCATATACCAAAGTCTCATTTACATTTGGGTCCTTTGCAAACATTTTTTATTTTGTTTTGGACTATTTCTATTTTGTTTATTAATGTGGTAGTCAATATCTGCTCAGACTAGCCCCTTTGCAACAGTTTTCTTTTTCAGAATTGTCCTGGCTACTCTCGCTTATTTTTTCCATGCAAATTTAGAATATTTGTCTAGTTCCAAAAATGAAAAATCTTGTTAGTCTTTTTATGAAATCATATTAAATTTATAGCCTAATTTAGGGAGAATTGAATTCTTTATGATATTCAGTTATTCTAAAGGATATAGTATACTTTTCCCTTTCTTCAAGTCTTCTTTTATATCTCTCGGTAGTATTCTAAGTTTTCTTCATATAGATGAGTTTCTTCATAGAGATTTTCGGAAAGTAGGGACCTTTAAAAAATACCACCTATGCCCCATGCCACACCAACCAAATCAAAATTCTAGGGATGGCACCTGATCACGGTTTTGTTCTTTTGTTGTTTTGTCTGATAACCCTCCAGGTGATGATCCTAATGTGCAGCCAGAGGTGAGTTTCTTCCTAGTTGTTCTGTCATTTGTTGGTGGTGTGTTAAGTGGATCTTTCTTCCATTATATCTTCTGAGTTTTTATATATGAAACTTTATTTCTATATATTTATTTTGTAGCAATAATACAATATTTTTTGGTACCAATAGTTTTTCAATTGGTATCTTATATTTTTCAGTACGAAGCTTACCTGCAAGTAATTTTACCTAACTTCCTTTTGCATACTGTCGTGGAAGTTTTCTTCATGAGCCAGTTTGTCTCCTTTGTTTTTTGTTCTTCGTTGAATTTGTATGAGCTTATCTTTGTAGTTATGTATGAATTTCAGAGAAATAAATTTCACTTCAGATATATTCTTAAGTAAAATCCTTAAGAGAAAGATCTCAACGTTAGGTTATTAAGTTTAAAATTAAAATATACAAGTCCACCTCCCATCTCCTACTTAAACGTAAAGAACATAAAATTGCTAATGTGTGGCTATATATGCTAATTATAAGGAAAAAATAAAGCAATAATAATACAAACGCTGTTCTGAAAACATAGGCATGTGAAGATAAATATAATGCACCTCATTCAACCCAAACTGTGTAAGATGCATTCACTGTTAGAATTGACCAAACAATGCAATGTTTTAAGCATATTAGATACAGGATCATAAGTAGGTAAATTGAGTTTTTAGGACAATATCTAAATCAAAATGGTATCTAATAGGAGAAAGCCTCTTCTCAACACCGAAGCCAGAATGAATCTGTTAAGATATATGCGATCACATCACTGGATACTCAAAACCCTCCACTGGTTTCCCATCTCACTCTGTAAAAGCCAAAGTCATTACAATGGCTACAAGACCCTAAACGATCTGGCCACATGTTATCTCTCAGACCACATCTCCTCCCACACTCCCACTTTGTTCACTCTGCTCCAGCCACACTGGCTTCCCTGTCATTTTCCAGGTGCACCAGGCATGCACCACCTCAAGACCTTTGTGCTTGTCGATTCTTTCTGCCTGGATTGCGGTTCCTCCCTCAGATTTCCACATGGCTCACTTTGTCACCTCCTTAAGGTCATTGCTCAAATGCTACCTTCTCACAAGCACTTCCTTGCTTTATTTTTCTCCATAGAAATCATTACCATCCACCTTAGTGCATGTTTAACAGATTTAATTTGTTTATACTGTCTCCACCCTCCTACCCACTGGGATGAAAGCTCCATGCAGACATGGCCTTTTGTCCTTTTTGTTGCCTAAAGTATCCCAAGTGTCTGACACATAGTAGAAGCTTAGTAAATAATTGTTGAAATAATTTGCTGGGAATTAGAGTTTTTCAGATATCACACGGGATTAGAAAAGCAACATATTGGGCATGGCAGGACAGGGGGTGAAAGGGAGTAGCCTTCTCAATAAAGCAGAGCCTTCCAGAAACAGTAAATTCTAGCAAAAGTCTGCACAGGAGAGTTGACAAAGGGACTTTATCCCTCTTTGTTTTTTCTTTTTCTATAAAAAAGGCCAGATACTAAATATTTTAGGCTCCGTGAGCCATATGGTCTCTTTCACAACTACTCAGTTCTGCTTTAGCAGCAACAGACAATTTGTAAACAAATGAGCATGGCTATGATCCAGTGAAACTTCGTTTACAAAAACACAGGATTTGACCTGTGGGCCATAGTTTGCTAACTGCTCATCTAGAACAATGGCTCACAACTTTGCTGCAAATTGGAATCACCTCGGGATGTTTAAAAAATATCAATGCCTGGCTCCCACCTCCAAGCATCTAGAGTTTTACAAGCTTCCCTGGTGATTCTAATGTGCAGCAAAATTGGGAACCACTGGTGTGGAACCTTGTTATTCAAACTATGGGCCTTGGGCCAGAAGCATCCACATCAACCTGGAACCTTATTGGTTTTTATTCGTCTTTGTAAAAAAAGTGGATATTGTATTTATTCTTTCTACTATTTGTGGTTTTCCATTTCATGAAACCCAAGGGATCCTAGTAAAAACTACTGGAATTGATGAAATTTGCTAAATGGTTGCATATTCAAAAATCCATATATATCTATAAGAACAATCACTAGGTAAAAATGGAAATTAGGAAAAATATTCCACTCACCTTATGACATTCCACAAAATACTTTAAAGTTTAACAAGAGGCACAAACCTAGATGAAAAAAATTACAAAGTTCTGCTAAGTATACAAACAAGATCTGAACATGGAGTGACAGCATGTTTGTGGATGGGAGGATCTAATATTAAAACGCAACTTCTTCAGAATTAATGTATAAATTTCATGCAATCCTGATTTTAATCCCCGTGGGTTTTTTTTTAATTGGACTAAATGATCTTAAAGTTTTCATGTAAAAATGAATGTCTGAAATAGCTAATGAAATTATGGAAAAAGAATATTGAGGTGGGACTGTTCTTACTGACTATTAAAGCATACTATAAATCACTTGGTATAAATAAATACCAATATAGTATACAATACTATAGTATAAAATACTATAGTATAAAAACTTGGTGATAAGGAACCATGAGCAAGAAAGAGATGTCTGAACACAAACTAGGTGGAAGACGCTCAATTGGAAAACACAAAAGATCTAGACCTGTGCTAGAACTATTCCCTTCCACAATGGTCATACATTCAGGGTGGGGTGGGGGTGATGTTTACAGTTATGTATATTAAACTCTCAGATAAGATTTTTAGCCCTCCCTCCTTTTTTTTTAAATTTTAAAGTTACAGAGTCTTAAATCTTGCATCATAAAATTACAGTTATATGGTATTTTTAAAATAATGAAAATGAGAAAACTTAGAGCGCATATGACATAAGGAAAACCATACTTGGAAGAATATTCTTAGCCTTAAACTTTTTATTATTAAGAGAAAATAAACTGTTCAATTCAAGAAGTTAGAAAAAAATTAGCATAAATTTTGTGATATTTATGGTAAAGGACTGATATCATTAAATAATGTTTCGAGAGTTCTGCTTCCATATAGGATAGGGAAAGCTGCAAGGAAATATTGCTCCCACGTTAACAAAAACAAAAAGGAAAAAAATGCTAGATAGTCTGCAAAATCAAAACTTTTTTTTTTTTGAGCCTATCAGAGGACTGAGGCTGCAAGGCAACAGGTGAACGGAATTCACAACTGTGACAAGCCCCTCTGAGGAAAGGTGAGGCACTCAAACTGTGTCACCTTTGGCAGAACATGGGAGGAAAAACTAGCAGCCAAAAGAGTGGGTAAGAAAACAACTGATATTTTGACAATTTCTTAAAAGCCAAATGTATGTGAAAATAACAGTAGAAACTCTGGGAGCCCCACACCCAAGGGAGACTACCCCCAGTAATGAGCTTTTTTTCACGGACCTCAACTAGCACTCATGAGAAAGATGGCGAGTGTCCGCCTCTGGAGGACATGCATAAAACCCAGAACCTTTTCTCATACCAAGAAAAACTCATCTACCACTGGGTCAGGAGCCAGAAAGCCTCTCACCCCCAGTCCTCCGCAAAAGGTCAGCTGTCACTGGGGAGGGGCAGATGATAGTAGTATCTGCTATAATCAACGGCTGCTGGGGAGAGGCAGACACCCAGTCATGCTCAGGATCCTGCAATGAGAGAAAGCAAAGATCTCCTGCAACGGGGATAGGGACAAGAAACACTCTTGGCAAGTTACAAGGCTGAGTTCAGCTGCCATAAGGGGAAAGGACAGGAACGTGGAGAAAGTCCCACCCTTGATGCTCAGGCCCCCAGAGCCTGCATAAGACTGAGGCTAGAATAGGATAGCCAAGAAAACCAGCCTGCCCCACCAAGAGCAACAGCACACTACGTCTGGGTTAGGAACAGAAGCATGGAAAGAGAAACCTCCCACCCCGCCCACCATGGCCAGGGGTGCTGAAAGTTGGAGGTGGAGCGGGAACACTGAGAAAAGCCCTCCAGCATTCCAGGCCTCCCACTAAAGCAAGATACCAGCAGTAAGAGGAGTCTGAAGTCTGTAGTATAATACTGATAACTATAGCAACAACAAACCCAAACTTAGCTCAACTACCCCAGACCCTAACGGCCTGACAGATGAAAAGACATGCCCATTTTCAGGAGTAAATACTATTTACATCAGTCACTATTATCCCTTTACATATAATGTCTGCCGTTCAGTCAAACTTACAAGGCAAAAAAGCAAGACCTATTTCCAAGAAATAAAGTAGTAAACAGAACCAGACTGAGAGATGGCTCAGAAGTTGAAACTATCAGAAAGCGACTTGAAAATACTATAATTAATCTATTGAAGGATCTAGGGGAAAATGTGGATAATATGCATGAGCAGATAGGGAATCTCAGCAGAGAGATGGAAACTATTTTAAAAAAAAGAATAAAATTGATTCCCTAGAAATGAAAGATATGGTATCATGGATGAATTCCTTCAAATGGCTTATCAGCAGACTAGACACAGAAAAAAAATTAGTGAACTTGAAATAAAAGGAATGAGTGAACTTGAATATAGGCCAATAAATTTTTTTTTAATAAAATCTTGAATTTCAAAGGGTAACAAGCCCCTCTGAGGAGAGATGGGAAAGAGAAAAAAGAGTAGAAAAAAAAGAGAGAAAGTGGGGAAAACAGAGCAGAACATCCAAGAGCTGTGGGACAATATGAAAAGGTATGATATGTGTAACTGAAATCACAGAAGGAGAACAGAGAGAGGAAACATGTCAGAAGAAATATCTAAAAATATAATGGCTGAGAATTTTCAAAAATTAATGAAAAACAACAAATCACCAACCTAAATGTTTAGAGAAGCCCAAACAGAATATAGACAAAGAAAAACACACCTAAGCACATCCTAGTCAAACTGCTGGAAAACACAGAGAAGGAGAAAATCTTGGAGGCAACCACAGGAAGAAGAAACATTCCATACAAAGGAACAAAGACAAGAATTAAGGCAGATTTCTCATCAATTCGTTGCCAGCAGACCTGAACTATAAGAAATGTTAAAAGACATTCTTCAAGCAGAATGAATATGATGTCAAATAGGAATCTGTATCTACACAGAGGGAGAAATGGAAACACTTATACATTACTGGTGGGAATGTAAAATGGTGCAGCCTCTACGGAAAACAGTTTGGAAGTTCCTCAAAAAGTTAAACATAGAATTACCGTGTTATCTGGCAATTCCACCCCTAGGTATATGTCCTGGAGAACTGAAATGAGGTGTTTGCAGAAAAACCTGTACACAAATATTCATCACAGCATTATGCACAATAGCTCAAAAGTATAAACAACCCAAATGTCCATCAGCTGATAAATGGATAAATAAAATGTGGTTTTGTGTAATCCAAAATGTGTAATCCACACAATGGAATATTATTTAGCCATAAGGAGGAATGAAGTACTGTTACATGCCACAATATAGAGGAACCTTAAAAACATTATGCTAAGAGAAAGAAGCCAGACACAAAGGCCACATACTGTATT